>NW_026262675.1:3054920-4456871 GCF_021869535.1 Mytilus californianus
GGCATAATACATCAGAGAAGCATATAAAGATCAATTACTGTCCATTAACAGTTTAGTCCTATGATTGAGTGCATTAAATAAGAATTTACACAAATTATGCAAATGTTTGACATTTTCAGTGCTGAGAAGTTGAACTAATTTGAATGATGATGGACAGTTGGACACCTATAATAATAAGTTTTAATAAACTGCCTCTTTAAATCTTTATAGTGTTCACATTATAATACAAAATGGAATTCATCCTCAATGGTATTCAAAGTACAAAGAGCGCATTTTCTGTTTAACCTTTTCACTCAATGATAACGTTCTACTTCAACAAAAAAATTATGCGAGGACAATCTCAGACGAGTTAAATACACTCTAAAATTCATATGTTTAGTGGATGTTGACCTTAGCCCGTTTTTACCTTTTGTTTATTTTTTATTGTTGTTAATGGGTTCTTATTTTTAATTGTCTTTTTTTCAAACTTAAGTGAGATTGTTGTATCTAATGAGGGCCAATTGAGATGAATGATTGATTGGCATGAATTTTATGTATCTATGTCCTTAAAACTATATTTTATCTTACATAAATATTTTAAATCAATGTTAAGTATTTAAATATAAATACCAAAACAGTGGAGGAAAAATTTCATTTAAAATTTAAGGGATTATGTTTCATTTAATAAATCTTGTTAAGAGTTGTATACATGTACCATTTCTGTTCATTTTGTGTTTTCTACAACTCTGCTGCACTAACACCTTATGTCACACAGGATGTTTTTATACGACCGCAAAAAAAATTTGCGGTCGTATATTGGTATGACATTGGCGTCGTCGGCGTCTTCGTCGTCGTCCGAAGACACATTGGTTTTCGCACTCTAACTTTAGTTTAAGTGAATGGATCTCTATGAAATTTTACCATAAGGTTCAATACCACAAAAGGAAGGTGGGGATTGATTTTGGGGGTTATGGTACCAACAGTTAAGGAATTACGGGCCAAAAAGGGGCCAAAAATAAGCATTTTTGTAACTTCCAGACATAACTTGTTTGTTAGTGTATGGATCTCTCTGACATTGTACCACAAGGTTCCATATCACAAAGGGAATGCTGGGATTAATTTTGGGGGTAATTGCTTCCAAATTTTAGGAATTAGGGGCCAAAAAGGTGCATAAAACGAGCATTTTTCTAGTTTCAGGACAATAACTTGTGTGTAAGTGTATGGATCTCTCTGACATTGTAGCACAAGGTTCCATATCACAAAGGAAATGCTGGGATTGATTTTGTGGGTAATTACCTCCAAATTTTAGGAATTAGGGGCCAAAAAGGGACAAAATACAAGCATTTTTCTAGTTTCAGGACAATAACTTGTGTGTAAGTGTATGGATCTTTATGAAAATGTACTACAAGGTTCCATATCACAAAGGGAAAGCTGGAAATGAGTTTGGGGGTAATTGCCCAAAACATTTAGGAATAAGGGGCCAAAAAGGGGTCAAAAATAAGCATTTTTCTAGTTTCCAGACAATAACGTGTGTCCTGTGTATGGATCTCTCTGAAATTGTACTGCAAGGTACCATACCACAAAGAGAAGGCTGGGATTGATTTTGGGGGTAATTGCCTCCAAATTTTAGGAATCAGGGGCCATAAAGGGGCCAAAAATAAGCATTTTTGTAACTTCCAGACATAACTTGTTTGTTAGTGTATGGATCTCTCTGACATTGTACCACAAGGTTCCATATCACAAAGGGAATGCTGGGATTAATTTTGGGGGTAATTGCTTCCAAATTTTAGGAATTAGGGGCCAAAAAGGGGCAAAAAACGAGCATCTTTCTAGTTTCATGACAATAACTTGTGTGTAAGTGTATGGATCTCTCTGACATTGTAGCGCAAGGTTCCATATCACAAAGGAAATGCTGGGATTGATTTTGGGGGTAATTGCCTCAAAATTTTAGGAATTAGGGGCAAAAAAGGGGCAAAAAACAAGCATTTTTCTAGTTTCAGGACAATAACTTGTGTGTAAGTGTATGGATCTCTCTGACATTGTAGCACAAGGTTCCATATCACAAAGGAAATGCTGGGATTGATTTTGTGGGTAATTACCTCCAAATTTTAGGAATTAGGGGCCAAAAAGGGACAAAATACAAGCATTTTTCTAGTTTCAGGACAATAACTTGTGTGTAAGTGTATGGATCTTTATGAAAATGTACTACAAGGTTCCATATCACAAAGGGAAAGCTGGAAATGAGTTTGGGGGTAATTGCCCAAAACATTTAGGAATAAGGGGCCAAAAAGGGGTCAAAAATAAGCATTTTTCTAGTTTCCAGACAATAACGTGTGTCCTGTGTATGGATCTCTCTGAAATTGTACTGCAAGGTACCATACCACAAAGAGAAGGCTGGGATTGATTTTGGGGGTAATTGCCTCCAAATTTTAGGAATCAGGGGCCATAAAGGGGCCAAAAATAAGCATTTTTGTAACTTCCAGACATAACTTGTTTGTTAGTGTATGGATCTCTCTGACATTGTACCACAAGGTTCCATATCACAAAGGGAATGCTGGGATTAATTTTGGGGGTAATTGCTTCCAAATTTTAGGAATTAGGGGCCAAAAAGGGGCAAAAAACGAGCATCTTTCTAGTTTCATGATAATAACTTGTGTGTAAGTGTATGGATCTCTCTGACATTGTAGCGCAAGGTTCCATATCACAAAGGAAATGCTGGGATTGATTTTGGGGGTAATTGCCTCAAAATTTTAGGAATTAGGGGCAAAAAAGGGGCAAAAAACAAGCATTTTTCTAGTTTCAGGACAATAACTTGTGTGTAAGTGTATGGATCTTTATGAAATTGTACTACAAGGTTCCATATCACAAAGGGAAAGCTGGGTTTGAGTTTGGGAGTAATGGCCCTAAACATTTAGGAATTTGGGGCCAAAAAGGGGCCAAAAAACAAGCATTTTTCTAGTTTCCAGACAATAACTTGTGTTCAAGTGTATGGATCTCTCTGAAATTGTACTGCAAGGTACCATACCACAAAGGGAAGGGTGGGATTGAGTTTGGGGGTGATGAATCATAAGGGGTTCAAAATATTTGGGGGGGGGGGATCTTTTTTTCTTTAAAATTTTCCATTTGAAATTGGTTATTTCTGATTTATATATAAAAGCAAATAATAATGATATGGTTTGAATAGGTAAATTAAAAAATTTTTAAGTTCTTAGACCACATTCGTTCTGTGTCAGAAACCTATGCTGTGTCAAATATTTAATTACAATCCAAATTCAGTGCTGTATCAAGCTTGAATGTTGTGTCCATACTAACCCCAACTGTTCAGGGTTCGACCTCTGCGGTCGTATCAAGCTGCGCCCCAGCGGAGCATTTTATTTCACTTAGAAATCTTTTACAGCACCTGTGAAACCTTTTAAAGTAGGTGAGCTGTTAAAAGCTACCTATATAGGTTACGACTAGAGTTGACATTTGAGCTGAAGTCATTTGCAAAACAGCAACATATATTGTACCTTCCTTCTTGAAATTGACAGAATTGAGTAGCTGTCAATTTTTATGGTTTACCACCAGATTCCAATAAATTTGACCAAAGTGTCATTATAGGGATGTATAGAGTAAAGTATTAAACTTCATTAAACAAATGTACAAATACATGCTTATTTACTTAGTCTCGACCATTGATGTATTTCTCAGTAATATACAAAATTATGATTATATTTGTAGGACTATTATCGCAAGGCTCTACAGAAAGCAGATGCCAAGAAACAAAAGGTTTTACTGAGGATCATTAAAAGATTAGTAAGTTATATACAAAAATAATGTCATTATGTGTTAGTCTTGAAAACTGGTTTTAAAAGATAAAGATACATACTGTAAATTTAGTAATTATTGCGATGTTTTTATTATTGCGAAAAATGCGACAGGGTTATTATCGCAATAATTTAAACTCGCATTTTGATTTTTTTTTATATGAATTAAACAGGATTTTTCTCAATATCGCAAAAATTAAAATCACATTTTAGTGTAAAATGACAAAATCGCAATAATAAATGCATGCAATAATTTCTGAATTTACAGTATATAATAAGGTAAACATTTGTATCTGTTGTCTGCTACTCCTCCTTTACCCCTTATAAATCAATGAAACTTTCTCAGAATCTTTACCATATATTGTCAATGTGCACTTCCTATTTTGTGTTTTGGTTCTACGGTAATTATTTTTGGGTTTCCCTTACCAAATCATGGACATTGCAAAGAGCAAGGGGGATCATTTCGTGAGCTTATACTCTAGGAAAATGTACAAAAATAGACCTAAAGCTATTGCTTCATTGAATAACTACATTAACAAATGTACACAAAATGTTTTTGACATCATCAAAATCATGGTTTCATGAGTATAAGTATGGAACAAACCAAACAGCAAAAACATAAAAAAATTCAGTTACCCTTTACCACAGTGCTTTAAGGGCCAGGTGGAGAAACACTGCAGTGGGATGAGAAAATGTTCTTTATTCTTTTCATTACAGTTAAGTACAGAAAAGGCACACATAGACATGATGAAACAGCATGGTGATGTGTTGGCAAATACCATAAAAAACCTTGTGCAGACAGGAACGTAAGTCACTTTTACTAAAATCTTTTACCAGCAGAAGTATAGCTCCATTATTTTCTTATAATATTCTATAACTTCTGTTGTTGTCAATTTTTGTTTGGTGGATCATGAATTTGTTGTCCATAAAACATATTATTATTATCCCCCATTTAAGGTAGCACTACAGTCAGAATTTTCTGACTCCAACCAACAGTCTTTAAAGATTAATTTCTCCAAAACTACTCAATGGATTTTTAAAATCTTTAACTCATTTTAAAGCTGAAATATTACTCTTTCTTAATTTATAAATAAATTTATTTTTGGTATGATAAATCTCAAAATATAGCTCATTAATTGCCAAAAAAGTGGTCTTCCAACTTGGATGGAAATGGCACTTTCAGGTCAAATGTTAGTAAAAATTTGTTTTCACCCCTTTAATCAACCATATACAAGCTGCAAAACCGTGTCTCAGATTTTTGATATATGCCTCCAGTAAGAAGATATATTGATTTAACTGCTGGGTGCCAAACCTCATTTCACCTTTCATCTTTGGAGACCTATATATTCATTTAGAAACAAATTATCCAAAAACTGGGACATGGTATTGTAGAAAATACTCCCTTTAATCACATATATCAAAGTCAAGCCAAAGGGGGTACCCATAAAGTTTATATTTTCATTTTTTCCTAACAAATCTCATGAAAAATTGTTCTGAGAAATGACCTAAAAACGGAATTTCCCCCTTAGAACCCCTATAAATGCAACATAAATAAAAAAATTCCACTGGGAACACCCCAGGAGTGTTCTGACACAATTACTTTATCAATAGAACCACACACTTTGTCTCTTTGGTGCTCTAATGCTGTAAATTTTGCATTATGTGTGGCACTGTGCAACACTAACTTGGCATTTGGCGGGAGTTTGACGTAACAGATTTGACCAATATCTGTGATGTAGTAATTAAATATAGACAAGGCTCCGCCTCTGTCCAGACAGTCTAAGATAAGAGAATAACAGGATTGACCAGCTGCATATAATTAATATTTAACATCATTATTCTCACTATAAAGAATAATTTTCATTTGTATTTTAAAAAGAAATATACTATTACTGAAACTAGCTAGAACATTAAAATTGTGCATCAAAAGACATGTTCATAAAAAGATCTAAGACCATCCACTTCTTTAAAAAAAGACACACCCACATGATTTTTGAGTTTTATGGAATTGAAAAGTTTCACATAAACTTAAAATTGGTTAAAATGCCTAAAACTATATTTAAATGTAGAAGACCAAATGGAAGAAATTTATACAGGCAGTCAGAGGCTTTCAAAGATACTTTCACACTCTTTACCATATTTTTTTTCATTTTTTGTAGATTTCTTACCTCTAGATTTTTTCCTTTTCATATCTTTTTCTTTTTCTCTGTTTATAAACATGTTATATAAATTACTTTTGTTGCAATACAATGAGATAAGACCACAATATTTATCTTGTGGTCAGGGATTAACAGCTGGACACTGGTATCAACAGATGATTGACATATAAGCCCCTCCCAAATGCCTATATATTTAGATTAATTACCATGTGCTTTTATTTACATAAGTTCATTATCAATTTACTCCCTGTTGTGATATGATAATGACTTTGGGATTTTTACAAACTGTGCAGAATAATACTTAATTCAAAATTATGTGATAAAAAAAATATCTTCAAAAAATCATTGTTAGACTGTAGTGCTACCTTAATACTGTAAATTCAGAAATTATTGCGAGGTTTTTATTAGTGCGAATAATGCGACTGGGTGAGTATCGCAATAATAAGAACTCGCATTCTGTTAACTGAAATAAAGACCTGTATGCACTTTTTTTCGAAATCGCAATAATAAAACTCGCACTTTTGTCCATTCTTGAAAAATCGCAATAATAAATGCACGCAATAATTTCTGAATTTACAGTAATGGGTTGAATACTGCAATGCCCTTATTGTCTGTTCTGCTGTTCTTCCATCAGTAAATTTAAATACATAGTATGGTACTCAGCAGTTGTATGAAGGAATGATTTGTTATATGATCTGAACTTTTTAATACAGGTATGTACAGTGTAAGATTTTCAGATCTGCTGGTCCTGTTTGAAGAAACTTGAATTTGTTTTATACTCACTCGGTATAGAATTCTTTTCATTTCATATTTCTTAGCTTCTATATTAAGAAATTATTTGATATGTGGTCCAGAACTTTGTAATATTCAGTTGTACCATGTAAGCAATTTTTATATCTTTTGGGCAGAATTTTGTCTTACTTTTGGAATTAGATATCATGTAGTGGTGAACTTGGTCAATTATGAATACCAGTACCATGAAAATCAGAAGCCCACCCTTCTACTATAATTCCCTTAAATGAATAAAAACCTCAATCCATTATTATTATTTAAATCCATAATAAGGAATTCAAATTTTATTTTTGGTAGGTTGTAAATGAACTATATCCAAATAGATGCTTTATATATGTATACTAGTTAATTTGTATAAAATTTTTAACTTTAACTTCCAAATACATTTGCTTTATGTTGAAAAGGTTTTGTATATTTTTCTGTTTAATTTTTCAGGTCACATGCAGATGTAGCCTTGTCATCTTTAGCTGGTGAAATACTCAAGATGACTGGATATTTAAAATAATTTAAAGATTTATTGGACACTAACTTGCCATAGTAACAATATCTGTTGTTGGTTTTCTCATCCGTCCAGAAATTTCTGATATAAGCACAACTTTTGATGATATGTTATCTTTTATATTTACTAAGATGCAACATAGAAAAATTACACATATAAACTTTAAAAAGGTAATTGAATAGAATAAAATTAATTTTTGTAGTTTATTTGTTGAACATTTACAATATGCCTTTTCCATTCTGTACTTGACTCCAAAACAGTTTGGATATGGACATGACATTTCAAAAGAATCCTACCTGTAGATTGTAACTGAAATGTTCAAAATGTGGCTAAAATCTTCATTGACTGAGCCATGCTGTATTGTTTCTACTTTAGCTAAAAAAGGTTTGGTACTGTATCATGACAAAATGTACATGGCTCAAGTATAAGAAAATAATTTCAAAACTGACAAATGACCTTTAATAGTAAAGATTTATAAGTTGATTGTATGTTAAGATTTATCTCAAGACCGGCCCTTTTACAGCCTACATAATTTTATTCTGTGAAGTAATTGAGAATTAGTGATTTTGATGTATATGTTTTCATGAATTTATATCATTTTGTTTGCTTGTATCAAATAAAATCAATTAAAGGATTTGTTTTTGTTTTATTCCATTTGAATGTAAGTCAAATCACTAAACAATGTATTGTTGAATAGTTGAAATTTGACAGTTCTACAATTGGAAAGCCATTTTACAACCAGCAGAGGTAAATCTATTTAAAAATCATGAACGTTACTGAATTTAGCTTATCTGGCATAAAGGGTTTTGGAAAATATTGTCAATAGTAAGCAACCATAGTAAATCTGAAACATACTTTGAGTAATATGTGGAAGGTTTGAAAATTTTTATATACCAATGAAATTATGAAAGACCAACATACTATAATATATCTCTGTCCATTCAAGCACATCTCTTGTTATTCCTGATGTTGTTCCACAGTTATGACATGTTTAACTGACAATTCTAATTATTTCATGATGAGTTATATTTGTTTGTAGAACAGATCTTCACAAAACTTTAATACAGTGATTGGTTTCATACTTGGTTCCAGATAGGGAAGTTTTCCTTCAAATATGAAGATTTTTTTATGTGTGCTTCTAGAGTTTTGGGACTTTAAATGTAAAATTAAAAGCATGTCTCACAAAACAATTTCAGTGAATACAAATTCCTTTTAGATTTTCCATTATAGCTATAAGGAATTTTAATTGTCAGTATATAGGTAACTTTTCCTGTCTTGATCCTAGTCCAGTTTGCATTTGCCTAATCCAATAAATGTTTATAGTAATCCAACAAACTATACAATCTATATCACTTTTTGGTCTGTAATTTGAGATTTGTTTCTATTGCTTAATTAAGGGAAAGGGTGATCATACATTCTTTTAATAGCTATGTTTTTATCATTTCTTATGGATCAGCATATTAATATGATCACAGAGACAGATCTTGATAACTGCTTAAAACTACAAAAACATGTTTTTCTAGATAAATTGGAGAATATCTACAAAGTTACTACATCTGGTTATACCCCTTGTTTATAGTAATGGGGGAGTTCATTCATTAGTTTGTCCATCTGTCCCACTTTAGTCTACACAACTGCTCTTGAGCCACTGGACAGAACTTTGAGATACTTTCACAGAGTCATACTCATATAATGTACTTTAGACCTATTTCATTTATTCATCTGAATGATTATTGGTGTTAACTTTGGAATGAAATGGACATGGACTTTGTCATGTCAGCACACTATAGTACCCATTTGTATCAGCTTCTCCTAAATCCCTAATCATAATTTAATGAATATCTCTGAGAATCCTTAACATGTTAAATCAATGCACCTCTTTTTTTGTTTCTTGGTTTCGAATAACTTTTTGTGGTTTATGTTAGCAAAAGTACGTCCCAAAGGTCAAGTGAGCTATCATTGGGTGTCTGTCATCCATCTTCATCTTTCATTTACTTTTATCAAAATCTTCTCCTCTGAAACTACTGTGCCAGTTGGAACCAAACTAGGCAACAGTCATCATTGGGGTATCTTGTTTGATAAATGTGTCTGATGATCTCGCCTGCCAACCTACATGGCTGACATGGCTAAGAATAGAAGATAGGGGTAAAGTGCAAGTTTTGTCAATTATCTTGAAAACCCTATAGATAGAGAAAATATGACAGTTGCAAAATGTGCAGAAAGTTGAGATCTACCTACTGTTTAGTTGCTTCAATATTGTCAGACAACTTCTTATAAGAGTTATTGCTCTTGCATGGCAAATATTTCCAATTGTTTCCCTTTTGCCTGTTATCTTGAAAAATCAACTGGTATAATAGATAGATAGAAACTTAATAGCAAAAAGGATCAACAAGACAAGATCTACAGGTAAGTCAAACATGGCCTTAATCTTCAAACAACTCCTTCAAGGAATTAATGACTTTAAATGATATTTTTTTACCATTTTTTTCTTCATTTTTGCATGTTTTTAGAAACTTTAAAATGCAAAAATAAACACCAAGACAAGATCTACAGCCAATTTAAAAATGTCAGTTGAATCCTTATAGTAGTTATTGCCCTTAAATGTTGCTTTTTACGCTTTTATGCATTTTGGGCAAAAACTATAAGATGGACAGAAACTATAAACCGTAAAAATGACCAGCAAGATATCAACAAATATGTCAAAGCCAAAATGTTCAGTCAACATCTTATAGGAGTAACTGCCCTTGAATGATGATTTATACACATTTTTCTGTTTTGGGGAAAAACCATAAAAAAGAGAAAAACAGAAAAATGATCAACACTACAAGAATTATATTCTAGTCTATAATTTTGGAGAGTGGTCATTGTTGAAGATGCACATAGATCCAGGTGAGTGACACAGGCCTCTTGTTTGGCTTTGTTTATAGAACTTCTAGTTTTTATACGACTGCAAAAAATGTTTGCTTCGTATAATGCTTCTTTCAAAGACACATTTGGTTTCTGGACAATAACTTTAGTTTAAGTGAATGGATCTCTATGAACTTTCACGTGAAGGTTCAATACCACAAAAGGAAAGTTGGGATTGATTTTGGGGGTGATGGTACCAACAGTTTAGGAATTAGGGGCCAAAAACAAGCATTTTTGTAGTTTCCGGACAATAATTTGTGTGTAAGTGTACGGATCTCTCTGAAATTGTACCACATGGTTCCATATCACAAAGGGAAGGTTGGGATTGAGTTTGGGGTTAATTGCCCCAAAAGTTCAGGAATTGGGGCAAAAAAGGGGCCAAAAACAAGCATTTTTCTAGTTTCCAGACAATAACTTGTGCTTAAGTGTATGGATCTCTTTAAAATTGTACTACAAGGTTCCTTACCATAAAGGGGAGGCTGGGATTGAGTTTGGGGGTAATTACTCAAAAAGGGGGGGTCAAAAAGTTGGGGGGATTTTTTTTCCAATTTTTTAGGGGGGTTTATTTTTTTCTTCTAAATTTTTGAAAATTCAAGTTTTTGAAATTTTCAATTGCACAGTATTGCGCAATAGCACAGTATTGTACAATAGCACAGTATTTGGCAAAAGCAAGAAATCTTCAATTGCACAGTATTGTGCAATAGCACAGTATTGCGTAATAGCAAGAAATCTTCAATTGCACAGTATTGTGCAATAGCACAGTATTGTGCAATAGCACAGTATTGTGCAATATCACAGTATTGCACAATAGCAAGAAATCTTCAATTGCACAGTATTGCACAATAGCGCAGTATTGCACAATATCACAGTATTGCATAATATCAAAAAATCTTTAATTGCACAGTATTGCGCAATAGCAAAAAATCTTCAATTGCACAGTATTGGGCAATAGCACAGTATTGCACAATAGCAAAAAATCTTCAATTGCCCAGTATTGCGCAATAGCAAGAAATCTTCAATTGAAAACAAATACAAATGTTTTAACCAATTTCGATGGGATTAATTAAGTCTTTAATTTTTGGAGGTTCTAACCTTGTATAATATTTTATACGCCCGTTTACGGGACGTATTATGGTATACCGTTGACCGTCCGTCCGTCTGTCCGTCCGTCAGTCCGTCTGTCTGTCCGTCCGTCCGTCGTCAACATGTCGGACATTAACTCAAAAACGCTTTTACCAATATGCATGAAACTTTGGTGAATTGTTTATATCTATTGACGTGAGCTCCCTTTCGTTTTTTATAAATTTCGAATTTACCGTTTTCGAATTTTGGAGTTTTATTCATTAAAAAAGGGGGGATTTTCCAGTTTTCGGACAATAACTCAAAAACAATTTCACCAATTTGCAAGAAACTTTGGTGAATTGTTGAATGCTATCGACATGAGCTCCCTTTTGATTTTTATAAATTTTAGACCATACGTTTCTGATTTATGGGGTTTTATTCGTTACAAAAAGGGGGATATTCCTGTTTTCGGACAATAACTCAAAAATGCTTTCAGCATATTTTATGAAACTTTGGTAAATTGTTTATATCTATTGTTGTAAGCTCCCTTTTGATTTTTATAAATTTTAAATTTTATGTTTCCGAGTTACAAGATTTTATTCATAAAAAAAGGGGTGATTTTCAAGTTTTTGGACAATATCCTTAAAGTGCTTAGAGCAGTTTTCATTAAACTTTGATGACTGATTTATATCTATTAATTAATATATAAGATAACCTCCCTTTAGTTTTTTTTTATAAATTTCTAATATAACATTGAGAAATTATTGAACTTTATTTGTTTATAGTCTGACAACAGATTTACTAGTATTGCGCAACATCACAGTGTATTGCACAACAGAAAGAAATCTTTAATTGAATATAAATTCAATTCATATAACCAATTTCAAGTTCTTTGACTACATTTATTCTTAAATCTATAATATGTCGAATATTTAATTACAATCCAAATTCAGACCTGTATCAAGCTTGAATATTGTGTCCATTTTTGCCCCAACTGTTCAGGATTGGACCTCTGCGGGCGTATCCAGCTGCGCTCAGCGAAGCAGTTTATTTTGGATATTATGCCCCATTTTTAAATTGGTCTACATTGAGGTCGAAAGGGTCTAAAATTAAACTTTGTTTGATTTCATCAAAAACTGAATTATTGCGGCTGTATGATTTGCTGAATCTTATTGTGCATTTAGATTTTTATTTTGGGCCCTGTTTTTAAATTAGTTCATATAAAGGTTTGAAGGGTCCAAAATTTAACTTTGTTTGATTTCAACTAGAATTAAATTATTGGTGTTTTTTTTTATATGCTGAATCTAACCATGTTGTTAGATTTTGGATATCAGACCATTCTAGGTAAATTAAATGTCCCATTTCAAATTTTAAAGATCTTTGACCACATTTATTTTGTGTCAGAAACCTATATTATGTCAAAAATTTGATCACAATCCAAATTCAGACAGTATCAAGCTTGAATATTGTGTCCTAAATTGCCCTAACTATTCAGGGTTCTTTTTTTGCAAGCAGGGCAATTTTTCCTTTTCTATTACTAATATTTGTTTTCCTTTCCTTTGTTTTGGTGTTCTGTTGTCTCGTTCTTGTGAAGTGTGTATTTCTAAGTTGTTTTGTTGTGCACATATTTGTAGTGACTTTTCAGATAACAATGAGCATGGTGTTTTCATTACTAAATAACTTGTGGCTGTGAAGATCATAGGTTGGTCAGATTTCATGTGTTTTCATTCCTAAATGACTTGCTTGCTGTGGATCTCATATGTTGGTCAGATTTCAATGAAAACGGTGTTTTCATTACTTAAGGACTTGTGGGCTGTGAATATCATAGGTTGGTCAGATAACAATAAACATGGCGTTTTCATTACTATAGGACTTGTGGGCTGTGAATATCATAGGTTGATCGGATTTCAATGAACATGGTGTTTTCATTACTCAAGGACTTGTGGGCTGTGGATATCATAGGTTGGTCAGATAACAATAAACATGGCGTTTTCATTACTATAGGACTTGTGGGCTGTGAATATCATAGGTTGATCGGATTTCAATGAACATGGTGTTTTCATTACTCAAGGACTTGTGGGCTGTGGATATCATAGGTTGGTCTGATTTCACTGGACATGGTGTTTTCATTACTCAAGGACTTGTGGGCTGTGGATATCATAGGTTGGTCAGATTTCAATGAACATGGTGTTTTCATTACTCAAGGACTTGTGGGCTGTGGATATCATAGGTTGGTCAGATTTCAATGAACACGTTGGTTTCATTACTATAGGGATTTAGGCTGTGGATATCATAGGTTGGTCAGATTACAATGAACATGGTGTTTTCATTACTAAAGAACTTGTTGTGGGTTTTGGATATCATAGTTGGTAGATCACAGATGTAATTATTTGTGAGGATGTGTGGTTCTACCTGCAAGAATTTAGAAGTGTATGATATTTCGCTATCAGCTTTTTATGGCAATATAATAGTAATTTATTTTTAAAGCAAACCGGATCAGGAGCTGTCTTATCTTTCGTTTTAGCTTAATGTGATTGTTGATAAGATTGTAGATATACTGATTTTGTTCAGACATTATCCCTAGTGTTTTGGTGGAGTGGCACCAGTTTGCTAGTTTGTAAAACAAACTAACTAAATAATGAATAATCCTTTTTTTTGTTATTTTTACATTCGAGTTCTGTACATATTTAATCTGGATGTACCTGTTGTGATGTTAATGTCGATATAACAGTGTAGAACGAATTGATTTCATATCGCAGGTTCAGTACTTTGAGCTTGCGTTGGTTAAGAGTGTGCATAAAGCAACCAATGTCAATCACTGAATTACAGGCTCCAAACTTGGGACAGGCACATAGAGAATGGACTTCAATACGGAAAAGATAAAATTGAGAATGGAAATGGGGAATATGTCAAAGAGACAACAACCCGACCAAAGAGCAGACAACAGCCGAAGGCCACCAATGGGTCTTCAATGCAGCGAGAAAATCCCGCACCCGGAGGTGGTCCTCAGCTGGCCCCTAAATAAAATTGTGTGCTAGTTCATTAAAAATGGACGTCACACTAAACTCCAAAATAAATATAAATGAACTAAAATTAAAAAAACATACAAGACTAACAAAGGCCAGAGGCTCCTGACTTGGGACAGGCGCAAAAATTGTTTTGTTCTTTCAGTGAAGAATAAATTCAAACAGAGTCTCAACAGGTGTTTCAAAAAATGTTACTTTCTTGTATATTACATAGGAATCGATGTGCTACTCTACACACCAAATATGTCACACAATCAAAACTTTTACTGAAGAATGTTTATAAAGGATCTATACATTAATCGTTCCTAACACACGACTTCATACTTTCAGACAGAGACATATATATATATATATACATGTATTTATGTGTCTCCGTTTCAGAGAAGAGGAAAGTTCAAAATAGATCAGTCAGAAATAAGATTTGCATTTGGCAGCTAAATTTTCTAGAAGATCAGAAAAGGGACCTTCCATTCTTTATTCATAGAAATTTTCAATTTATTGAAGTAGTTTCAGAGGAGATAGTATTAATGTGAGTTGTCTAACCGGGAACTGTCAAGCAAGATGAAACCACAAAAACCTAATTGACCTTTTAAGTCAGGTAGGCTGGAAATTTATGGAAGATTCAATGTTTCTTAATTTTCCTCTGCTTGTGGTAAAATGGTCAAACTATATAAAAAAATGTTACATCCCAAACGATTTTAAGGTTTCAATATATCATTTTGTATGAAAATCACCATGAGAAATTCCAATATCACGAACAAACGTGGATTCAGAGTAAGTTATGGATAAACTTTTTTACATATCAATGTCACAAGTTTTGTCG
This sequence comes from Mytilus californianus, assembly GCF_021869535.1. Classification (NCBI taxonomy): domain Eukaryota; kingdom Metazoa; phylum Mollusca; class Bivalvia; order Mytilida; family Mytilidae; genus Mytilus; species Mytilus californianus. The sequence continues at coordinate 3,069,974 of NW_026262675.1, forward strand.
ATGTTGAAGACTGGTAACATGCTTACAAATGTTCTTTTTGATGAGTAAGATGGACGTTTATGTTTGGTACATATTTTGTGCAAGTGACAATTGTCTAAAAACATATCTAAAGAAAATTCCCAAATACAAGGGCGTTGATAGAGATGGTCTCAATCTTGAGGTTCAGCATAACCTTTCTGAAAATGTGGCCGTGTTCATATATGCCACACCATTTATTCTGAGTACTGAAAAGTATGTGCAATTGGAAAAGTTTTAAGGCACGTCTGGAACTAGATTTTAGCTCCCGAAAATTAAAAAAAATTCTGGATTTTTAAAGGAAACAATTATAGCTAAGGCATTATCTGCATCACTGTCTCCGTGTGTTCTCCGAACTGTTATAATCTACAACCACTTCATACTTTAAGATTGGCATGTGACTTAGATTTTTCAAAGAATTTTTTTTACTTTACAGGGCATGTTGATAACCTAAACTTAATGTTGATAAACTAAACTAAATGTTCAATTATTTGTGCAAATTTATGAATAATCAGAATAACAATATGCATGAAATTAAAGACAGAATCATAAATTGAATGGAGCACACGAGAGCAAGACAATGTACAATCCTTAATGACCGAGAAATGGACAACAGTAAAACAGCAAGAATCACATTATCGTACCAAAATGATTTTTTTTTCTCTGTCATGGATTTTTTTTTTTAAATCTTAAAAGACTGATAGATATAAGGTGGTATAAAACAATATCTACTTTTAAATCATTTGATTGTCTGGAACCTGGACAAATCTGCAAACCTGTGATCATCTGATGTTGGGATTCTGAATATGGTATAATAAGACAGATGCAGGGGATACTGGACAAAGGGATGAAAATTGATAGTCAAAATATCAAAAACTTTGAATTTCCTCTCAATATAGTTGCTAACAATTCAAATTGTTTTTTACGAAAATTGCCTTTTCAGCATTACAGGAATTTGACCTTTTGGTGCAACTAGGACTTAAAATTTATAGGAACAAATTAATCATAAGACTGACAAACAAAAAATAAAAAACATGACATTTATTGATAGTATTTGTTGTTGGTGCTGTTTGTTTACACGTGGCTGTTGTTAAGAGTTCTAACATTATCTTCATTCTTCTTGTTTTTCGCTGTTTCTTCAATATCTGACGTATCTTCTGCGGTGGACTAGAAAGGAAGAAAAATAACAAAACATTAATGATTCCTCTTCGTTTTTTATTTTAAATTAGAATTATATTATCGAAGTTTTCATTTCATTTCAATGACGATAAAAATGGTGCCATATGAACTACTAGCGGTTCTTTAGCGCCTTAGCTCACCTACAAATTTAAATCAAGGTCTTTTTGCTTAACTTTTTGTTTTCTGTGTAATGTTTAAAAAGAAGTTTTTTGTCTTTTCATCCTTTCACTTTTTTTGTCATGGTTTACTTTTGTTTCTCTTCGCCTTATGATTTGTTTATGATATTCTTATTTTCGTGAACATTGTATGAAACACATATATTTTGTTATTCTAACTGACTTATAATAATTGTCATAAAAGTTGAAACAAATCTGAACAATGCTGAACTTGGCAATGCATAGAGATAATTATCTGGGACGAACAAAAGAACATTGCAATTTTCTTTATTTTTCAAAATAAAAATGTCCCAATTGACTTAAATTTAAAAAAAGACCATATCTAGATACAAAAAAAAATAATAATAAACAAAATTTCAGTATAACCTTATGACTGTATCAGTTATACTCACCGGTGATTGGCTGGTAGACTGGTGGTGGGAGAAGGAATGGTTGTGGTGGTGGGGGAATTGGGTATCCAACACCTCCACGTCCACTTAATCCTCTACCAATTCCTCCTAAGAAGAACGGAAGTCCCAATCCTAGGCCAAATGCCTGGCCGGATGTCAAACCACTCAGGAATTGGGCTTGAATGGTGCATGAGCAGACCAAGACAACACACAACACAACAGCCAGATTGTTCATTTTGTCTGAAAAGAAAATATTTCATCAGTATTTTATTTTGTAATTATTTCATATTTTACTTCATCAAATACCTAGACGTCTTTATGCAGTTCACAGATTGAAAATGTATTTAAATAGTAAAAAGAGACGTGTTTGTATTTCATGTAACAGATCATACTTTGACTTTTTATTATAATTTGTTGTATCAAAAAAATAGCTAGAATCTGAGTACTAGGCAAATCGTATGATTGTTTTAAAGCTGATTGTATAGGGTATTCAAGTATTTTATGTCTTTGGAGGTCAAGTACTGCAATAGGTTTATCAAATGTATTGCCTATTCCTTGTCGACCCATATAAAATGCAGTCGTTTCAGAGTTTATTTATTTATGTTTTTAACACATTACATGAATTAATTAATTTGGGGTACATGATGTACAGAAATTTTGACTAATTTTTACTTTCTTGGGGAGGGGTGGGAGTCTGATAACTATCAATCCAATTTTTCAAATGTTAATGTAATATTAAGACATTATTCACGAAAATTTTTTTTAAGTAAATGAAAAAAGAAATAGGTATAACTGTAAGATTCTAGTCCAAGGAAATCGCTTATATATATTGGAGAATTAAATTGAATAAATATTCAGTAACTAGAATTTTAAGTTCAATAACTTGTCGCCAAGAATAATGAAATTGGTATGAAGTAAAACAAAATGCATAAAAAAGACACATTCAGTTCATATTTTGTTCTCTCGTATTTATGGGATATGATATTTTTATGTATATTTTCTTGAAATAGATTAACTATTCTGAAATGCATTTCCTTGATATTTTGTTAAATATCAAATTCAGTTTCAAACTATTTAATTTCATTTGTCTACTTAACCATGGCATTTATGACAGAATTCATGGTCTTACATTCAGATTGTATACTTTAATCGCGTAATTATTTTTTTTTTATATTATATTGATAAATTAAGTGAAAACAAATAGAAATTTAAACACGAATTCCCTAGCTATCTCTAAAAAGTAAATAAGAAATAAACTATTTTCAAACATTTATAAAATATTATGCTTGAAAAAGTAATGGCAAATTCTTAATGACTGTAACCGTTTAGTATATAGAAATGATTCTTACCTTTGTTGTTTAGCACCAAGTGATATGATGTCCACAGCGATAGTGGACTTTTTATATAGGTATAGACCTGTAGACAACTTACATGCCTGATGGTGTGTTTATTCATTGTTTGTTCACCCCTTACATAAGACTGACAGATTTACATGTAAGTTACGTCATGTACTTGTAGTGGACAAGACAGAAGATATGTTTATGAGACAAAGCGCTAGTTATAATTCTTTAATGCGTACATGTACCTGAACGATAAATTCAAACAAATTAACAGTACAAGTATGACACGAGACAATTATTGAGAAAATGTGACTTGAAGTCTTTTTTTACAAATTGTGTCATTTTTATTTTATTTTGAATTCACAAATATTTTCTAATAACCTCTTCATTAAGTAGCATAATTTATTCGCTTGTTCTCGTGTTGTAGGGTTTTTGTCGAGCTTGCGACTTTTGACGCAGAAAGCTCGACATAGGGACAGTGATCCTGCGTCGGCGGCGGCGGCGGCGGCGGCGGCGGCGGCGGCGGCGTTAACTTACTACTTAAAAGCTTTATATTTTAGAAGGTGGAATACCTGGATGCTTCATTCTTTGTATATAGATGCCTTGTGTTTTGAAGTTTCCGTCTGTAATGATGCCTTGTGTTTTGAAGTTTCCGTCTGTAATATGTCCATTGTCCTTGACCTCATTTTCATGGTTTAGTGACTACTTGAAAAAAAAGTTAAGATATTTTGTAATGATAATTTCTCTCTTATTATGAGTAATAGAATAACTATATTTAGTATGTGCGTACTTTGCAAGGTCTTCGTGTCTGTCAGACAGTTTTCATCTGACCTCGACCTCATTTCATGGATCAGTGAACAAGGTTAAGTTTTCGTGGTCAAGTCCATATCTCAGATACTATAAGCAATAGGTCTACTATATGTAGTGTATGGAATGATCGTAAGGTGTACATGTCCAACTGGCAGGTGTCATCTGAACTTGACCTCATTTTCATGGTTCAGTGGTCTAAGTTAAGTTTTGTGTTTTGTTCTTTTTTCTAATACTATATGCAATGGGTCAACTATATTTGGTGTCTGGAAATATTTTACGATGTACATGTCAGTTTGGCAGGTTTTATTTGACGCTGACCTCATTTTCACGGTTCATTGCTCAGTGTTAAGATTGTATGTTTAGGTCTTTTTTTTCCTAAATTATAAGCAATACGTCAACTATATTTGGTGTATGGAATTATTGTAAGGTGTATATGTCTGTCTGGCAGATATCATCTGACCTTGGTCTCATTTTCATGGTTGATTGGTCAATGTTATGTTTTCATGGTTAAGTTTGTTTCTTAGTTACTATAAGCAATATGTCAACTAAATTTAATGCATAGATTGATTGTAAGGCGTACATGTCTGTCTGGCATGGTTCATCTTACCTTGACCTCATTTTCATGGTTCATTGGTCTATGTTAAGTTTTCCTGGTTAAGTTCGTTTCTACGAAACTATAAGCAATAGTTCAACTATATTTGGTGTATTGAATGATTATAAGGTGTACATGTATTTCCGGTTTGGTTTATCTGACCTTAACCTCATTTTCTTGGATCATGTTAAGTTTATGTGATACTTGTAGTAAAGCTTTATATTTCGGACAATCTGCATAAAATCAATGGTCAGTAAAGCAGGCGAGACATTTCATCGTGTGCACTCTTGTTATAAAATATGTAAGTTTTTAAGTTTCAGGCAAATGTTATAAAATTGTAATTTTGTAAAAAGAAAAAAACTAAGACATCATATATATATTTTTGAAGTTTCACTTGTTTAAATTCTATTTGATTATATATCTTCCACTTCAAATATAATATATATATATATTGTCATATCAGCACACAAGAGTACACATTTGCATCAGCCTCTCCTAAACCCCTAATCCTAATTTAATCTTTACCTGTTATATCAATGCACCTCATTTTTTGTTTCTTGGTTCAAATAATTTTGGGGTTTCTCTTAGCAAACGCATGGCCCGATGATCAAGTGAGCTATTCTCATCGTTTGGCGTTTGTCATCCATTTTTGTCCGTTGTCCATTTACTTTCACAATAATCTCTTCTGAAACTACTAGGCCAATTGGATTCAAAATAAGCCATAATCATCTTTGGGGTATTAAGTTTGAAAAATGTGTCCAATGATCCACCCTGCTAAGCAGCATGGCTAAAAATAGAACATAGGGGTAAAATGGAAGTTTTGCCTATCTATCGCTATAGATAAAGAAAGTATGACAGTGGTAAAAAATGTGCAGAAAGTTGGTTGATTGATTGATTGATTGATTGGTGTTTAATGCCACTTTCAACACTAATATGATTGGCTAATTTGTGTCGGCCAGTTTTTATTGGTGGAGGAAGCTGGAGTGTCCAGAGAGTATCATTGACCTTTGGCAGGACAACTGTCGATCCTAGTCATGTAAGATTAGAGTTATAGGCACGACCTACAAATAGGTCAACATAGCCAAAATTGTAAGTTGACTCCTTATAGGAGTTATTGCCTTAAATGACGATTTTAGGCTGTTTTGCATTTTGGCCAAAAACTGTAAGATGGATAGAAACTGTAAACATTAAAATGACCAACAAGAAAATCAACAGATGTGTCAACAAAGCCAAAATAATCAGTCCACTTCTTATGGAAGTAACTGACCTTGAATTATCATTTTTATCCATTTTTCCTTTTTTGGCAAAAACTAGAATACAGAAAAAATGATGAGCAATAAAAGATCAACAAAAAAGAATTGTTTGTCATGAATTATATTCTAGTCTATAATGTTGAAGAGTTGCCATTTTGGAGATGCGCATCGATTCTGGTGAGTGAAATAGGTTCTTTGGAGTCTCTTGTATAGCTTTGGTCATAGTCATGAAAGTACTTCTAGTTTTTATTGTATTGAATACATGGTTGTTAGGGTTGCACCAAGAAATGATAAATTAAAATCTTTGAATTGTTTGAGATGTAACAGGTTTTTTCATACATAGGCCATTTTACAACAAACAGGAAAGAAATTCGAGACAAACTTCCACTATTTTTCAGCTTACTTGACTTAAAAGGTCAATTGAGATATTATTGTTTCATCTTGCTAGACAGTTTGCTGTTGGACAATTCACATTAATAGTATCTCTTCATGCAAGATTGATTGATTGTTGGTTGCTTAACGTCCAGTGGCAAATATTGCATGCATGTTTAGGACGACCTTCATGCAAGATATAGATAACAGGCCACAATCATAAGAGTACACCATGTTCATTGTAATATGAGACGTATAAACAACTTAGGAATACACACTTCACAAGAATGAGACAACGGTTCACCGACAACAAGGAAAGGAAAACCAATTATAATAGAAAAGGAAAACGTCGTCCAGCTTGCAAAAAATACAACTTTTTGTATGAAAATCACCATGAGAAATTCCAATATCAAGATCAAACGTTGGATTAATAGTAAGTTGTTATGGATAAACTTTTTTACAGTTCAATATCACAAATTTAGTCGATGTTGAAGACTCTGGTAACATACTTACAAAATGTTCTTTTTGATGAGTATAAGCTGAATGTTTATGTTAATTGGTACATATTTTGTTCAAGTGACAATTGTCTAAAGACATATATAATGAATATTCCCCCATTTCAAGAACATGGAACGCCATGACTGCCTTATGTTGATGATCATCATTATATGCAGTGGTCACAGCATTATATGCAGTCGTGAAAGCATTATATGCAGTGGTCAAAACATTATATGCAGTGGTCACAACATTATATGCAGTCGTGACAAAATTATATGCAGTTGTCGGAACATTATATGCAGTGGTCACAACATTATACGTGCTTTGTTGGTGAAGGTGATGATCAGTGATAGTGATGATGATGATTGATGATAGTGATGGTGTTGGTTCAAATTCGGTAAACTTTGTAAATTTTTTATCGGAAATTGCCGAATCCAATCATAATTTGATAATGCCCGCAAACAAAACGAAACAGTTATTGATGTCATGTTATTTAGGCAATTCGATTGAAATCTTTATCAGAGAAAAAATAACACCTGCGATTGACTGCAAATTGGACAGACATTATTTTACTTTTAGTATCCATTTAGGGGTAGTTCATTCCAAGGAAATGATGAAACTAAAAATTGAATGCATCAATTATAGTTCTATTTATCTTAAGAAATACGCACGGCATAATGTAATTTAACAATAATGAATGATAATAATGAAACATTGAATGGCATTTGTATACTGTATGTCTCGGGTTCATTTCATATTGAACAACCAAAAGCTATATGCCACTTAAAGTCTTTAGTCAATATTCAGTGCCGTATTTCATATATATGTAAGACTCAGATCGACGTCCACCGGGAACCTATGGTCGAGGTCCGTTCCTCAAATCATGTGGTGCCATGACTGTACACTAAAACTATTACTGGAGTCTCCTCTTTTCGATGTCTTATATGATTTGATCATTTGTTCCCACTTTGATTTTTTTTTTTGATTTTTTCTGAATTGAACGTTTTGTTTTCGTATAATGCTGTCCAAATATACAAACATTTTTTTTTTATATTCTATACATATCACAATGGCTTATGTAAAGGAACAACAAAGGATAAAGCATCCCGTCGCAAAGAATGAACTTAAACAAATTAAAAAAAACGATAAAAAATAAATGACAACCGGTCAACCACAGACAGCAGATTCTGCACTTGGACAGAAATATTTTGCGTACATGAAACACGTCGATCCACTCAATCTACGTACGATGTCTCATTCCTATCATATTCATATGAAAAAAGGAGATATGGATACACGTTAATGAGGCAGCAACCCAACGACAAAGACGACCGTACAACACTAGAGTCATACAGTCGGTAACAATAAACAGCTATCTATACAATAATAGGAATAAAAGCCCTGTTTATTGATAATTTTCTATGTTTTCAATGTTTTTTGTGCGATTTTGTACAATGTACATTTACTCCATATCCTTTCATTTTCTATTCAATATATAAAACTCTGAACTGAAATAAGGAAATTAGAAAGTAGGACCAATTTACCAAGAATTTATTCTGCGTCAGGGTCATTTTTAATGTCATTTTATCTTATTTCAATGATTAGTATCACAACTTAATATGTGTATACTTTAAGTATTTAAAAACATATATAATTGTGCATTTCTGAACATTTAATCCCAAATAAACATCTCCAGATTACTCGGGACTGTAATTTAGATATATCATGACCATTTATTTTTCAAGGAGAACCAAATATCTGTCAGAAGTAAATTGTGTATTGCATTTTGGAAACAAATTTATTTATGTTGGTCAGCAATGTCATTCGAAATAGAATTTTAATAAAACATATAAGATTTGCAGTATTGTTTTAAAAAAGGCATGGAACAGCAATTTGTTGTGCAAAATAACTATTTTATGAATGAAAATCTTTTTTAAGTATATAATTCGGACTATGCAATATGTAAAAATCCAATTCCGATTTTTACCGCGTGAGTGAAACATATGCAGAAGAAAGAAGCCCCACAGAAACAATCAAGGTCTACCATCAAAAGTAAAGTTTCCAGATAACGAAACATACTCAGATATGAAATTTTCAAGTTGCAACTTCTGACAAGGATCCTAACATGGGATAGGGAAAACATTTTGTTAAAATTTTTGTTGTTGTTGTAGAGTATATATAATTTTAAAACGCTTGCCTAGCGCCTGTGTGTTGAGGTGACAAAATGTTTGTGCGGACCTTCATTAATATCAAAGAAGTGCTCAGTAACAAATGTTATTCCTTTTTTACTTGTAGTTGATTTCAACTGGACCTTAACACAAATTTTAATTAAAATCATTCATGCGAAAAATATAGGTCGAGGTGACCAACTTTTTTTCAAGGTCCTTTGTTGTTATCACAGATGTGCGATCTAACAGATATCATTCCTCTATGACTTGTAGTTGATGAGATTTTGCATTTTAATGCAAAACTTAACCAGAATTAAATTAGGTCGAGGTGACCCAATTTTTTCATGGCCATTCGTTACTATTCAAGATGTGCGCCCTTATAGTAAATCATTCCTCTTTGACTGGCACTTTGTTCCGATCTTGACCCTAAAACGCAAAACTTAGGCCGTAAGGTTTCTCAATTGAATTGTTTCATATTTTTCATGTCGGGGCCTTTTATAGCCGACTATACGGTATGGGTTTTTCTCATTGTTGAAGGCAATACGGTTGCCCATAAATGCTTACATCCACTTCATTTGAACTCGTGGATAGTTGTCTCATTTGCAATCATACCACATCTCCTTATTTTTATATTAACCGGGACAGATGGACAACAAACGTAGTAAACGCAATATCCACTCCCAAACTCCGTTTTCTGAAGGAATGATAAAAAGATAATAACTATAAATAAAAATGTAAAACTGGGTCTGAAAAAGGGTACATTTTCCTTATAAAAGTTTATATTTGATATGAGCATCAATTATAACCAAAAAAGATGTTTATCTGAAGTTGTAAAATATGATCGATGCTTTCATATATTATTATATATCTCTTTGGTTCAGACTGCTGCTCATATTTAGTAGACAAACTGCTTTACAAAAAGCTTGCAGAAGTTGGATACAATTGATGTAAAGTTATAATAAACACCTACAATGAAAGGCTTTAAACTGCATTTTTCATATCTGTTAGATACTAAATCATGTAGAAATGCATAATTCTGAAAATCATAGCCAAATAATGGCTCTATCATGACATATATAAGCTAGGGAGATATGGGACTTAGGTCTTATAAACAGCTGACTATTTTATTCAAAATGTATTTATGCCATTTAAACTGAATATCGACTATATTAAGTGGCATCTAGCAATTATAGTTCTTCAGTAGGAAATGAACTCGAGCCATATTGTATACAAACTGTCCTTTGATATTTCATTTTTATTAACCATTTTTTTACTTACATTGTGCCATGCATATTTCTTAAGACGAACGCATTCAACTCTTAGTTTCATCATTTCCTCGGACTGAACTACCCCTAAATTTATAAAATTATGTCTGTCCAATTTGCAGACAATAGCAGGCGTTTTTTTTTCTTTCTGATAAAGTTTTCAATCGACGGAATTGCCTAAATTACATGACTTCAATAACTGTTTCATTTTGTTTGCGGGGCATTATCAATTATGGCTGGATTCGGCAATTTCCGATAAAAATTTACCGAATTTGAACCAACACCATCACTATCATCAATCATCATCATCACTATCACTGATCATCATCTTCACCAACAAAACACGTATAATGTTGTGACCACTGCATATAATATTGTGACCACTGCATATAATGTTCCGACCACTGCATATAATGCTTTCACGACTGCATATAATGCTGGGACCACTGCATATAATGATGATCATCAACATAAGGCAGTCATGGCGTTCCCTAAAAAATGGTCTTGAGGTTCGACATAACCTTTTGGCAAATGTGGCCTAGCCAATACCTCAATTTATTCTGATTACTGACAAGCATGTGCAAGTGGAAAAGTTTCAAGGCATGTCTAGACCTAGATATATAAGTTAAATATATTTTTTGTTCCAGAAAATTAAAAAGTTTCCTGGAAACAATTGTGGCTCCGGTATTATCCGTATCATTGTCTCCGTGTGTTCTCAGAACTGTTATAATCTACAACCACTTCATACCTTAAGATTGGCACGTGATCTAAATTTTCCAAAGATTTTTTTTTTTTTACTTTACAGGGCATGTTGATAACCTAAACTTAATGTTGATAAACTAAAACTAATGTTCTATTATTTGTGAAAATTTGTGAATAATCAGAATAACAATATGAATGGAAGTAAAGACAGAAACATAAATTGAATGAAACACTAGAGCAAGACCATGTACAATCCTAAATACTGGGAAAGTAAGACGGTAGAACAGCAAGAATCACACTATCATATCATAATGATTTTGTGAGGGTTTTTTTTTCTTCTTTGCCATGGAAACAATTTAACAAATCTTAAGAGATTGATAGTTATAAGATGGTATAAAAATAATATCTACTTTTGAATCATTTGGTTGTCTGGAGCCTGAACAAATCTGCAAACCTATGATCATCTGATGTTGGCATATTGAATATGGTATAATAAGACAGATGCAGAGGACACAGGACAAGAAAGTGAAAATTGATAGTCAAAATATAAAAAACTTAGAATTTCCCTCTCAATATAGCTGCATGCTAACAAATAAAATTGTTTTTAACGAAAGTTGATTTGACTTTTCAGCATACAAGGAATTTGACCTTTTGGTGTAATAAAGACTTGAAATTGAAGACTTGAAGACTGACAAACAAACAAATAAAAAACATGACATTTATTGATAGTATTTGTTGTTGGTGCTGTTTGTTTACACGTGGCTGTTGTTAAGAGTTCTAACATTATCTTCATTCTTCTTGTTTTTCGCTGTTTCTTCAATATCTGACGTATCTTCTACGGTGGACTAGAAAAGAAAAAAATAACAAAACATTAGTCATTCATCTTTGCTTTTGTATTCTAAGTTAAAAATAGTTAAAGTATTTGACTGACTGTTTTGATTTTATTTCTATAACCATGAAACGGGTGCCATATGAACTACAAGGGGTTCTTTAGCACCTTATCTCACCTACAAATTTAAATCAAGTTCATTTTGCTTAACTTTTTGTTTTTTGTGTAATGTTTAAAGAAGTAGTTTTGTCTTTTCATCCGTTTACTTTCTTTTGGTAATGGTTTACTTTTGTCTTTCTTCGCCTTATGATTTGTTTATGATATTCGTATACATCTTATCTATGAAAGACATCTATTTTATTATTTTAACTGACTAATAATAACTGTCATAAAAGTTGAAACGAATCTGAATAATGCATAGATAAATATCTGGGACGAACTAATGAACATTGTAATTTTCTTTATATTTCAAAATAGAAATGTCCCAATTAACTTAGATTTCAAAAAGGACTATATCTAGATACAAAATAAAAAAAAATAATTATAAACAAAATTTCAGTATAACCTCATCACTATATCAGTTATACTCACCGGTGATTGGCTGGTAGACTGGTGGTGGGAGAAGGAATGGTTGTGGTGGTGGGGGAATTGGGTATCCAACACCTCCACGTCCACTTAATCCTCTACCAATTCCTCCTAAGAAGAATGGAAGTCCCAATCCTAAGCCAAATGCCTGACCAGATGTCAAACCACTCAAGAATTGGGCTTGAATGGTGCATGAGCAGACCAAAACAACGCACAACACAATAGCCAGATTGTTCATTTTTGTCTGAAAAGAAAAAGTTTCATCAGTATTTCATTTTGTAATGATTTCATATTTAACTTCATCAAATACCAAGACGGTTTTGTGCAGTTCTGAGATTAAAAATGTATTTAAACAGTAAAAAGAAAAAAAGAAGAGATATGTTTATACTTTATGTAGTAGATTATATTTTAACTTTTTATTGTTTGTTGTATCGAAAAATGAAATAAAATCTGAGAACTAGACCAATTGAATGATTGTTTTCAAGCTGATTGTATAGGGTATTCAATTATTTTTTATCTTTGGAAATTAGGTACTGCAATAGGTTTATCAAATTGATTGCCGATTTCTTGTCGCCCCATATAGAACACAGTCGTTGCAGAGGTTATTTATTTGTGGTCTTAACACATTACATGAATTAATTAATTTGGGGTACATAATGTAAAGAAATGTTGACTAACTTTGACTTTCTTTGGGAGTCTGATAACTAACAATCCTAACTTTGACTCTCTTGGGGAGTCTGATAACTGGCAATCCCATTTTTCATATGTTAATGTAATATTTAGACATTATCAACGTAAATTCGGTTTTTAAGTAACTGAGCGAAGAAATAGGTGTTACTGAAAGGTTCTAGTCCAAGAAATCTGCATTAGTCATTTACATATATTTGGAAATTAAATTGCATAAATATTCAGTTACTAGAATTGTAAGGTCAATAACTTGTCCCCATGAAAAAATAAAAATGGTATAAAGTAGAAAAATTGCTTTGAAATAGACACGTTAAGTTCATATTTAAAAAAAAATATTTCTCGTATTTATGGGATGTGTTAAAGACAACACTTCGTGTGTAGTGAATATTTAATTTTGATTTTGAATTTTTTAAATTTGACACAATTCATATAATAACCAATATATTTTTGTTTGACAGGGTGCAATAATACATTTCTATGAAAAATGGTAACCCTGTGATTGAATGATTGTAATTTGTACTCTGGATTGGTTTCCTTAAGATTCTAGTTTTATATCAAAATTTAGCGTTATAATAATGTCAGATCTACTAGATAGGATAAACAATTCTTAATAGAGCAATAGGAAATTTGTCTCTTTTGCTTTAGATTTGTCAGAAATTACAATTTTACTTGAAATAGATTAACTATTCTGAAGTGCATTTCCTTGATTTTTTGTTTAATAATCAAATCTAATCAGTTTCAAACTATTTAATTTCATTTGTCTACCTAACCATGGTATTTATGACAGAATTCATGGTTTTACTTTCAGATTGTATACTTTCATCGCATAATTAAATAATTTGTTTTATTAAATTGATAAAATAAGTGACTAAAAATAGAAATTTTAACACGAATTTCCTAGCTATATCTAAAAAGTAAATGAAAAATATACTATTTTCAAACATTAATAAAATATTATGCTTGAAAAACTATTGGTATATTCGTAATGCCTGTAACCGTTTAGTATATAGAAAGATATATTACCTTTTGTTGTTTAGCACCGAATAATGTGATGTCCACAGCGATAGTGGACTTTATATATAGGTATAGACCTGTAGCTAACTGATATGACTGATGGTGTTTTTGTTCATTGTTTGTTCTCCCCTAACATAAGACTGACAGATTTACATGTAAGTTACGTCATGTACTTGTAGTGGACAAGAGAGAAGATGTGTTTATGAGACAAAGCGCTAGTTATAATTCTTCATTCATACATGTACATCAACGATTAATTCCAATAAATTAACACGTACAAGTATGACACGAGACAATTATTGAGAAAATGTGACTTGAAGCCTTTTTTTTACAAATTTTGTCGTTTTTATTTTAAATTCACAAATATCATCTAATAACCTCTTCATTAAGTGGCATAATTTATTCGCTTATTCTAGTGTTGCAGGGTTTTTATAAAATATGTAAGTTTTTATCTCTCAGACGAATTATTTTTTAAAAAGAAAAAACCAAGACATCATATATAATTTTTGTAGTTTCACGTGTTTAAAATCTATTCAAATCTACATCTGAGTCAGCAGCTATACCGTGTACAATAGATAAGTTCCGAATTAGTCGCATACTGAGCTTATATGGGAATTCAATGGCAATAAGGATAAAACATAAAAAAAATTACAACAACAACAAAAACTGGGTAATACATTTCACATTTATTACTTACGCACCTTTAAAGGAAAAGTGTTATGTTTAAACAGGTCCTACAAACACTAGACGCGATTTGTAACTCCTTTCTGGTATTATGACTTACAAATAACCCGTACTGTTTATTCTATGAAGAAAATAATGGAAATTGGTTTAAATCTTTAAGTAAATTAATTTAGTTCCTAGACTTAAGAAGCCTATAAGAGTTCATTTACATCTACTAAATATCCTTGCTGTTTATGTGTGACTTAATTTGCAGAGAAATTTTTAACAAACTTTCTTTATTCCACCTTGATATTAGAATTAAAAGGATTGGCCAATTTTACTCTGAATATTTTGTTTAAATATTTTCCATTACGGGCCAGTTAAACAAGATGATGTGGTATGGTTGCCAATGAGACCACTATCCACCAGAGTCCAAATGACGTGGATGTAACCAACTATAGATGACTGTACGGCCTTTAACAATGAAAAATCCTATACCGTATAGTCAGCTTTTAAAAATTCCCGAAATAAATAGTGAAATATTTGACTGACTGCAAATATAGGCTGGCAACACAGGCGTTTGGGGAATAGACCACCCTTTTATATATGTTTCTCTTTTTTTTCATTTTTTTGTGGTTAATATTCTTTGATAATTCAACTTATTTTCACTTATCTAATGTGGTCTTGCTCTTATCCATACGCTATTTACAATAACAGTAGTTATATATATATATATATATATATATATATATATATATGATGCCAATCTATTGGAAAATAAGAATAGAGAGGTATCATATATTCCACAAGCGCCTGTGGCTGGCAACACCCACTTGCAGTTATGCCACAGCAAGACTAAAAGCATAACATAGAACATAATGAATTGTTTTTACATAACAGAAAGTGTTTATATTTATCCTATTTTGTTTTTAAGTAGATGATATAAATTCAATACAATGAATGGGTACTTTTTTAACATCAGTTTGTTTTCGTTAATATTTTGTGTTTGCTTCTTTGCTTGTATGTATGTATATTGCGTTAAAATAGACATCATCTTTATGTTTCTGTCGACTGTTTGTCGTAAGGGCTCGTTTGTAAAACAGAACTTAACATTCAATCAGATGCCGTATTACAGTTTTATTACCGGTGCTAGGGGCTGTCTTAAACTTCCAGCGAGGTGAGAATTTGTTTTCTCCGTGTTGAAGGCCTCACTGTGACTTTGAAATGAAGAACAGCAATAAAAGCGCTGTTCCTTTGCTTTTTGTGTGTATTTTGCTGTGCGTGTACAGATTTTGTTACATAACGAAAACAACTGATATGTTATCCTAACTAATATTTCGAACACAATTTCTTCCTAACTCAGATGTGTTATTTCCACTCAAATTTTCGCAATAAAGACAAACAAAGACAGAGACAGAGACAGAGACAGAGACAGAGACAGAGACAGAGACAGAGACAGAGACAGAGACAGACAGACAGAGAGATAGAGATAGAGAGAGAGTTTGAAATAGTGTACTTTTACAAATTGTGACTTGGATGGAGAGTTGTCTCATTGGCACTCATACCACATCTTCTTATATCTATGTAACGATGTGCGATTCTCCCAAAAATGGCTGCATACTTTTTAAATTCTTAAGCTTCTTTAGCGTATATTGTATCTTTTACTATACTTGACAGTGGATGTAGTACTCAAAGCTTATGTTGTTTTCTGAATTCTTGATATAGTGTTGTAGTTGACATGGAAGTACTGAACCAAGCCGTCTATATTTTGGAGGTTTAATCAATATATATGTTCCGGACTATATGAGTATTTGGACCATACGCGTATGATCATGACCATATGCGTATACTCATATGGTCCGACCATACGCGTATGGTCGGACTATATGAGTATTATACTCGTTTGGTTATTAATGGGCCGGACCATACGAGTATTTAGACCATATAGGAATTTATTCAAATAATTATAATTTTCTTTGCATGAACACATAACGCATTCTCTGAACAAAAAACGGCGCTTGTTACTATCTGAATTCCTTTATCTTTTACATATTGTCTGGATCTTGGTTTATCTGTTATTTTGCATTCGCTAGAGTCAATTTAAATCGCCTTTATACTGTCGACATTCTTCCGAAAAACCACATACGCTTGGGGCGTGGATTTTTTTCTTCTGTTTTCTTTGTGTTTAAATTCTTATTTTCATTTATTTCATGTGTTCTTGCTCCTATTCATACTATCTTATTGGCATTGTAAGATCGTATGAATAGGAGCAAGAACACATGAAGAAATCAATTAAAAACAATTAGAGAGATTTAAGAAATTATAATTCAATAAAATCTAATTTAAACACCAACATAAATTTAAAAAAGAAAAAGAAAAATTGGACCTTCCCAGAAGGGCAAGAATTTACACTCTATGATACTAAATTACCTTTTGGCTCTAAATTAGCCCCTGGCATTTTTCACAGACTAACTCAAGCTGTGCGACGCATGATGTCTCGCAGAGGTTTTACTGTAGTTGCTTACCTAGACGATTTTTTCTTGTGTGAACAATCTGAATTCAGATGTAGGCAAGCACTGAATTCTCTAATTTTTTTACTTCGAGAGCTGGGATTTATGATTAATTGGCAAAAAGTGGTTGACCCTACCACTAAACTTACATTTTTAGGAGTTGAGATAGACTCTATCGCTATGGAGCTCCGGCTTCCGGGGGATAAGCTGTCCCTGCTTAAGCAAGAATTAACTGATTTTGGCAATCGCAAGCGTGCTTCGAAAAAACAGCTGCAATCTTTAGCTGGCAAGCTTAATTGGGCATCTACAGTGGTTCATGGCGGGAGAGTATTCCTTCGCAGAATTATTGATAGCATTACGCAACTGCAGCATGATTGGCATAAAATTTTGATAAAAGGGGATATAATGCAAGATATATTATGGTGGCAAAATTTTATTTCTACTTTTAATGGTAAATCCTTAATTCTTGACAAATATCCGGTTACATCAGTGTATACGGATGCTTGTCAAGAAGGTGGTGGGGGTCACTTTGGGTCAGATTGGTTTTATGCTAAATGGGATGCAGATTTTGCTTTTACTAAGGACCTCCATATTAATGAATTAGAGGCATTGTCTGTAGTCTTGTCTGCAATTCGCTGGGGGTAAAACATGGCAAAATAAAAAAGTGATTGTTTACTCTGACAACATGGCCACTGTAGGTTGCATCAATAGATGTACATCACGCAATAAGAGATTGATGGCATATCTACGGCATCTATTCTGGTTGTCAGCCTCATATAATTTTCAACTAATTGCTAAACATATCCCAGGGAAAAAGAATATTCTAGCAGACCATATTTCCAGACTTCATGACCCCATCTCATTTATATGTTTTATGCGTTGTTGTTTGCCTTCTCCCCTATTTGTCAGGCAGTTGGATTCCCACATGTCTAACAAATCCTTATTTTTTCTTTTGCATAGGCATGCCAAGTACCAGTAAAGTGCAAGCCCTGGACATTATTGTAGCCAATTTCCGGTGTCACACCTTTGCAGAGTCTACAAAAAAGACTTACATGCTATATCTAAAAAGTTACTGTAGTTTTTGCAATGATATAGGTATTCTCCCTATTCCTTTGAGCCAAGTCAACTTAACGAGATACACTGCCCACTTATTATGTCGCCTTAAATTTTCTTCTATCCAAAATTATTTATCAATCATATCCTTATTACATAAAGAAGCAGGCTTACCTTCCCCTTTGGACTCTCATTTAGTACACAGTGTCCTCAAAGGTGCAAGAAGGGTCCTTGGAGATGCAAGTTGTTCTAAGTTGCCCATAACACCCAAATTATTAATGGGAATTTTTTCAACTCTATGTTTAAAAAGTGATTTTGATTTAAATTTCTGGGCAGCGTGTTTAGTAGCTTTCTTCTCGTTTTTTTCGTAAATCCAACCTTTTCGTACCCTCCTTGAATGATTTTGATGCTGACCAACATCTAAGTAGACAAGCAGTCTGTTTCTCTCACCGAGGGGTAATTCTTAAATCAAGAAAGACAAAAACTATTCAAAACAAGGAGCGACTTCTTGAAATTCCTTTGCCCAGAATTCCTGGTTCCCCTCTTTGCCGAGCCCAAGCCCTTCTACTTTGCTTTAAGCTTACCCCAAAAGCAGCCCCCTTGTCTTCAGCATTTATGTATGTTTCACAAGGTAGATTAATTCCATTAACATATAGTAAATTTTTATCCAGACTAAAACATTCTTTGTCGCATTTTGGTATCAATCCGGACCAATATTCTGGGCATAGTTTTCGCAGAGGGGGTGCCTCTTTTGCCCTGGAATGTGGCATTCCTACGGAGTTAATACAGTCTCAGGGAGACTGGAAAAGTGATGCTTACAAACGCTATATCGACCCTTTTCTTGACCATAGGCACATGGTTATGGATACTTTTGCAAAGCGTATTCAGAAAAAACTTTGATTATTTTTATATCTGTAATTTTTTGTTTTGTACATGTATATAAAATATCATTATGTGTGTTCTTTTTAATGTTGCTTATAATAATAACTTAAGATAGCATTTATACGGGTCTTGCCATGCACGGAAGTTTTATTATTACTATTCTGCAAATCTGAAATGCTACATGTATGGTTGAAATGGACACCTACAATGTACATATTAAGTTGTGACTTTCATATCTACTGAATTCATGGATTCTTGTGTTGGACTTATATGTACTTGTGTTGGGACCGTTTGTATAGACTGTGATTTTGTATGGTACAGATCAGACTACTTCAAATACAATTTATTATACATGTACTCTTGTGTGTTATTGAGCATTGTTTTATTTGGTTTTTACCTATTTATAATTTGGTTTTTACCTATTTATAATTTGGTTTTTTGCTTTCATTTTTGAATTCAATTTTAGGTTATTTTTCTCCTACCCCTACTACAGGTTTGGGATACTTTAGTTGGAGAACCACAGTTTGACTTACACTTTCAGTTATTCATGTTTTAAAATTTTGTTTATCATGCATATACATTTGTACATGTATTGTATATTTCGATCTTGCCTTATTTGAAATTTTAACTATGCTTAATAAACTGTGGTTAGTTTTTCCCAAACCTGTCTTTGTTTACATTTATATATTATTTCACCATTACTTTATGTTCTGCTTGGCCACTGTATCCATGCCGGTTACCGGTGTGGTGTATCCAACCTTGATGTATAAGTTTAAGATACATCAAGTGTTGGCAGGGAGGCAAAGAAGAAGTAATGCTGTGTCCTGGCATTGATATATGCTCCTTTACATTGCATCTTATGATATCTACATATGTCATCGGGTGCTGCGTGGCCTAGGGTGGATCATCCTGTATAAGGGGGGGGGGGGGGGGGGGGGTCTCTTAATGTATCCTAAGATTAATGGAAGTATTTTTTGAAAATACAGTATTAATATAGATACATGTATTGTAGAAGCATTTGTACATTCTTTAGTTTCGTATTATTTGATTGCTATTTTTCATAAAACCCTGCACCTCCTTTTCACGTTTGTTTTGGCTGGTTACGGACAACAGCCAATCGGATTGTCCTATTTGAATCTTGCTTTGTCTGGGATATATTTATCTACCAATCAGCTTTGATTTTTCAAATTTCCCGGTTTAACCTAATCCAATAAATTCAATCAAATTTATCTTGCACAGTATGCATCCCAGCATCTCGCAACATTCAAAAATTTTGCAAGCAGCAAGCAAGTTGTATGTCAAATCGATCAAGCATAATCGTATTTCTTTTCCCACCACCACTCCCTTATTTTCTAGTTTTGTGCGTTTTGACTCTATGTGCATTATTGTAGTTTTAGAATTTTATCCGCAGTGATTTTATATTACTGTGGAGAACCACAGTTTGACTTACACTTTCAGTTATTCATGTTTTAAAATTTTGTTTATCATGCATATACATTTGTACATGTATTGTATATTTCTTGCCTTATTTGAAATTTTAACTATGCTTAATAAACTGTGGTTAGTTTTTCCCAAACCTGTCTTTGTTTACATTTATATATTATTTCACCATTACTTTATGTTCTGCTTGGCCACTGTATCCATGCCGGTTACCGGTGTGGTGTATCCAACCTTGATGTATAAGTTTAAGATACATCAAGTGTTGGCAGGGAGGCAAAGAAGAAGTAATGCTGTGTCCTGGCATTGATATATGCTCCTTTACATTGCATCTTATGATATCTACATATGTCATCGGGTGCTGCGTGGCCTAGGGTGGATGCCTGTATAAGGGGGGGGGGGTCTCTTAATGTATCCTAAGATTAATACTTGTTAGTTATATTTATTTTATCAAATTAATCATGTAGCAATGATTACCATATGATGGAATAAGTCAAAAGTTCATTTTTAAAAACTCTTAATTTATGTGACACCTTTTCAAGATCTTTAAACGTTCATCATGTTAATAACCCGGACCATACGAGTATATACGCATATGGTCATGACCATACGCGTATGGTCCAAATACTCATATTGTCTGGAACATATACACATTCGATATGTACTAAGGTCAGCAAATTTAAGACTAGAGCTTTTATACACGAAGAGGTATTGGCTGTTATTTTAGTGAACGTATAAGTGGATTTTAGTGGGTCACTTAAATGAAATATAAATCCAACAACGTAAAAGTCTAAAAGCAAATAAGTTAAAAAGACAGTCGTCCACAATAGACCAAGGTGTCTATACAGTCTGTAATGCTCTAAATTGACCAAAGGGTCGAAAGTTGCGAATAAATAACATAAATCAAATTAGATAATTATAAGTACGGCCTGACGTGTAATGGATCATACTGAATTTTCTTACAATGATATTAATTTGTGGTCAAATATAATCATTTTCAAATCGTCACAAAATATATCTAACCATCAAACAATTTTCATAAGATACTTAAGTTCTTCGGGGGACCATCCGACTAAGAGCATAAAGTTGCCTTGTACGACGTAAGAAAAAACCCGATATAGATACAATGTAGATATCATAAAATATCAAAGATCTGCCATCAACACCAAATTCCCCAAATTCACAAAATTTTCAAAGTCTTATAGCCCGTAATGTCGGCAAAATTCAGCGGAGTGGAACCAAACGTAAACTCGATCTGTAATTCATCATAGTTAACTCACATACTATAATTCAGCTCAATATGTGTTTAGAAAAAAAGTCCGTAGTACTGTTCGTTGTGGAATGACGGAATGAAGGAATGACAGAATGACGGAACGACGGATTGGCGGATTGGCGTATAAGGGTAACACTATATGGTCTCGACCACTTTGTGGCGGGGCCATAAAACAAATATAATAAACAGCCACCAACAACAACCACAGAACTACAGGCACCTGACTTTGGGACAGGCCCATATAGAATGTGGCGGGACTAAACATGTTTGCAAGCTCTCAACCCACCACTTACCTGCGAAAGTGGTGTAATAGCACAACATTAGAACAAACTATAAAAGTCAGTTGAAAAGGGCTTAACTCATCAGATCGATAAACAGCATAAAACAACTAACAAAAACACTAAAGACACAAAGTACCGATCTGAGAATATTCGCAGTTACTCAAAGCTAGTACAAAGCCAATAACAACTAATAAAAAAAATCATGTATCTAAGCTTAAAATACCAGTCAGCACACTTCCAATATCCAATGGATTTAGTGTAAATACGTCATTAACAGTCAGAAAAAAACATGATCTTGTACAATGCCAAAATATAAGTATCGACAGAATGTAGAAACGTGAATGTTCATGGGTGTAAAGCAATACTATTTGGTTTGGTTTTAATTTGCTAATAACAAAATCTATATTTATACCGATAAAACAATATTCAAGGATCTAATTAAAGTGTTAAATTGGTAACCTTTAGAATAAGTAGGATCGATAAGTTTACCCGGATCGTTTCTAAATTTACGGTCGCTCCGATAAACATCACCGTACAAATTAGGATGTGGTATCTTGTTTGTAATAAGTTTTCTACAAGTACAGCCAAACTTCAAAACCAAATCTTTATACCTATGAAAGAATTTAGATTTGATATTACAATTCATTATTGTACTATTTGTGTTGTAAAGAACGAAAATATGGCTTAATTTCTCTCGCTAAAATAGGCATTGATGATTTTACTTTTTAGCTAAATGGGCTAATTTTTCGGCGCTTAAACGTCCGATTTTTTCGCTAAAATGTCATAACAATTCGCTAAAATACCGTTCCCGGATGAGAACATTTATAATTTTACTTTCCAACTTAAATGGGTTATGTTTTGGCACTAAAATGACTGATTTTTTTCTTTTCAAATGTCCAATCAATTCACTGAAATATCCTCCACAGGATCAGATATCCCATTTGTTTTAAGATTTACAAGATTACAAGTTCTACTAAGTTAAAACCTTCAAACCCAAATATTTGTACTTATGAAAGTATTAAGTAAAGGTTTTATATAATTTGTGGTCACGAAATGCCTGATTTATAATTCATCAGTTACATATATATTACGTTCACTGAAATCTAAAACATTACAACAGACACAGGCATAGCGAAGGAGTTGGGAAACATACACACCGTAAGGAGGGACCAAAGGAAAGTCCCCGTCTTAAAGAGGGAAATTCACCATAGGGAACAAAAAATTTTCTCATTTGTCTTTAATTTAATTATACAGTTTCTCATGTGAAACTGGAACATCCAAATCAGGAAAAGGTAACTATAGCTGTTAATAATATATTTTAAGTAATTCCTTGGAATAAATTTCCGCAGTTATTATAATTAGAAAATTCTTGATAATATAAAGCAAACTAAATAGGATTTACCCTAATATTTGTATGACATTATGTGCTGAATATCACATAAAGGACAGTTATCTGATATGACTTTTAAGATGATTGAATATATTCTCAAAAAGACTCAAAAACCTTGTCTGGTCTTTAAAGCAGACGGGAATATTGAAGTTAAGCAAATATACAAGTTGTTATCAATGCCTTTTATCCATTATCGTTAAACCAGGTTAATATGCGCTCCCTCTCCTCTTTTGCTTATTTGGTTGCAGTTGAAATGCCAAAAATTCTTCGGCTTTTAGAAATATACTAAATATTTATTGAAATAATGTTTATCTGTTTAAAAGGATACAGATCAGGTACATATAAATAGTGATCATCAACGACAATGAAAGATCAATGATGATATAATATTTGATTTCAGTATTTGTTTTTAATGCATTTTTTCAATTGCATTTATTAAAAACTCCATTAGTCAGTTTTCAGTATACAATTCAGCTTCTTTACTCCTGAAATGCTGTGTATCACGATTTTGTGACTGTTTATTTTACCAAAATATTCAAACGTTGCATACCTAATACATTATACAATTATTGACTTTTGATGAGGTTGATACAATGATTTATCAACCCCAGAGATATGATACTCACCGAGGTCAACGGCCGAGGGTGAATGTCATATCTCTGGGGTTGATAAATCATTGTATCAACTGAAATCAAAAGTCAACAATTGTTTTATAATATAACTTTTAACCTTCTCCAAATTTCTAGTATTTGCTCAAGATACTTTTAAAACTGCTCCCTGTTTTTATACTGAACTTATCGTCTGCTTTTGCAGTTGCTAATTTTCATAAGTTAAAATATTCGTTAAAGTTGACTGTAAATTTACACCGAAAACAAAAAGAAGCCGGAGAAAAAATACACCGAAAGCAAGAAGAAAAAGAAAAAACGGGAATTTACTTGACGTCATAAACCCTCATCATTCACGTTGCCTTGAAATATCTATATTTAGTTACACGGACACTGTTCCAAATCTTATATTAACCTCTCGTATATTTGCCGCGATGAATATAATGTTTTTATCAAAGAGGATTTCCTATGCTTTTAGCCAATGAGAAAACAGAAAATTTATAGTCATATAATTAAAAAGAATAACACACACCCTATAACCAACTGTCACTTCGGAAGGATCTGTTTTCTCGGTTGCCATCAATACAATGAAATTTTACAATCAAGTACAACAGATTTTGATCTGTGTTACCTATTACATCTGCAGTACCGATAGCCGGTACTAGGGTGTGTAACAGGAATCACACAGTTAACTCGACATTACAACTGCCTACATCAACCACCTGTGTTACCTATTACATCTGTAGTACCGATAGACGGTACTAGGGTGTGTAAAAGGAATCACACAAATTACTAGACATTACAACAGCCTACATAAACCACCTGTGCTACCTATTACATCTGTAGTACCAATAGCCGGTAACAGGAATCACACAAATTACTCGACATTACAACAGCCTACATCAACCACCAGGCTATGTTACCTATTACATCTGTAGGACCGATAGCCGGTACTAGGGTGTGTAACAGGAATCACGCAAATTACTCGACATAACAACAGCCTACACCCGACTCTTTAAAAAAAAAAACCCTCCCAAAATAGACGAAAAATCAAAATACCAACAACATCGAACAACACATGGTCCAGATTACCTGACTTGGTGCAGTCACACAATGTTATGAGTTAAACCAGTTTTACGTGAGCACAAAACAACTCATTTGCCAATCTAGTAAACTAACATGTATTTTATACAATTTTTTCGGAGATGACGATACTTCAGTGTTCTTTTCATATGATTTACAAATAAGGAAAAATCTCCATTACGTTTTCATAAAATCAGCAGTCTAGATCATTCGCCTGCAATGGTGGTTCATTAGAACTTGTTTATAGAAGGCATCAGAAAAGACGGTGGGCTTGGTGCCGCCCGAGCCATCAGATACTTAATGCTTTATCCAGCTTTTTGCCTCCCCGAGATATTTGACTTGATTTCATAAAAAATGGTCAAACCTCAAAATTTAAAGCGCACTCTGCATAACTTATAATTGTGATTATTAATATCAAATTCATATTCTGATATTTGGCTTTTCGTCTCCTTTTTACTATTCATATATTTTATATATTTTTAGGTTCTATCTTTAATGTTTTTAATAGATTGTTTCTCTAGAATCTACATGTTAATGTTACATATGCTGACTTGCCGACAATGGTTTGGTTTTCAACTTCAAGTATATCACGAACCTGTTCATATTGTTTCAACAGCCAAGCTTATGTATTAGTTTGTCATGTCAATCGAGTTTGTGTTAGAGTTGACAGGAACTGTTTTCCTGGTCGAATAGCTATTCTCAACGGTGACTTGATCTTTATCTGTCATATCATAAACTCATCAAAGATACCAGGCTTATAATTGTGAACGCCAGGCGCAATCATTAGTTAATTTGCAGAATTACGCTTACTCGACGCACTGATGAACCAGTGGTACGTGATTTTATTTAGAATTGCCATCAAAATTCTGAAATCTGCGACTTACTAGTACCTGACAACTTTTGACCATGACAAGATTAAGGCATTGCGACCGACAGTTTACAAAAAAAAAGATCTACTTTGCATTTGGAAAGCCTTTAAGTTTAATAATGCTCACCTTGACAAGCTATTAATCTGCATAAAGTATCTTTCTATACGGTAGATTTATAAACCTTTGTATTTAAATGCCATGTGACATGTTTTCCCCGTCTTTTTGTTTTTTTGTCAGCCCGCAATATGAGACAGCTGCCCTCATGTCTCAATATAATTTAAGGCCCTCTCTGCTGATAAAGCACCTAATAGATGATCATCAGCTGACGATACGACACCTGAGGAGTAAATTGAATCGCCCCTTTTACCTCAATCTAATTAAAATATAGAACTCGGATTTCGTATGCAGTATAACGAAATCCGAGTTCTACATTTTAATTAGATTGCTTTTACCTAAAGAGAATTTTGAAAATGTATTTCGAAATATTTCTTGAGAAAGGAAGTTGATTAATCTAATAGACACTTCCACAACCGTTGTTAAATGATACATATTTTTTACAAAAAGAATTAACATATTAACATATATATATAGTCTTAACCTTAATTGTTTTGTCAGGAATAATTTTGAAAATATCCTTTCTTCTTATGAAATATTTTATGTAAAACTATAACTTAAAAGACAAAAAATGTATGTTCTGAAAACAAAATCGTATAAAAAATATGATTTATATAAATAAAATCAAATATTTGTACCCCCGGAGGTACCTCGTTGTTTATCTCAGGTAACAATTAATAATTTTGGCGGAGACAGTAGTGAAGTAAAATTTATCTAAAATGTTGTAGTCGGAAATACAATCCATTAACAGAAACGCTATGAAAAATCCACTTAAAGAGGACAAGAATTGGTAGACCATAAGTCCAACAGCAGTCCAACATGGTTCAAAACGATAGGTACGTATACGTAGGTTACTTGTTATATCATCATTGTTGATCAAGTTTCGAGCTGAATGGTTCAGCTGTGGCATTTGACAGCAATCTGGCAATGTGTATATATTCAATACATGTTCGCTATAAACAGAAACCACTTCAATTTCTTTAATTACGTATTTAATATGACATTTTTATTGTCAGATTGTTATCAGTCTATTACTGAGACAAATGATTCGAACCTGAAATACCGGAAGCCAGTATCGGTATTCCATTGCTTCTGTCCATTTCTAGTTAGACAAGATGGTGTAAATACTAGATTCAACTGTTAATTTTATTTGATTCTCTAAAGAATTCCATACTTTTTCGCTTATCTTCGTGTCATTTCAACAGTTTTATAGGTGCGGTAGCTATCAAATCCCCCCAGGTAAATACATGTAACGGGAGACAACTAATGTTTTTTACAGGTAAATGGGGCTCTAAAAAGGTACATTTAAATTTCAGGTTGATATCGTTACTTCGAAGGCTGATAATAATATTACTGACGACAATAACAGTAAATGGTAAGGACGTTTTAGTAGAACTGTGAGATAAATAAAGGAATGACTTAACTAATTCTTCAAAAAGAAGACTTGAATAGAATTTGATAATCCTCTGTTCAAGCCCAGTACCAAGCCCCTATTCCCCTATTTGTGTTAAAGTGCATCAATACCAGGAGTAGAATACCATTGGAATGATCAATGCACTTACACATCTATAACAAATGAATAAACAATAAAAACATAATCAATTTTAATTGTACATCTATGATTTTATTAAAAATTCTTCAACACCATGTCTAGAATGCTTTTTGAAATAACCAATGTAGTACATACAACCTGAGATGACTATAACTCATATACAATGAAGAACGGTTTTCGTCTACAGTCCTTGTTGTGTCATAACTATAAATATTTATTTATACATCTAGTTTTTACCATAATTATTACAAATCCTTGATATATCATATTATTTTTTGAGTCTTTGCTTTTGTCCCTTACCGTTCCACCGTGCTTGGCTGGATCGAGCCTAAGTACTCGCCCATTTCAGGAAAACACGTTTATAGGACAACAAAGAAACAATATATGAATCATGTATTATTACTATTTACATATAATACACAGTGCAATTATAGTTTAAGGAATATATACAAACAAAACAAAAAAAGAAAGCTAGAGATGTGTAGTTTGTTCCAGTATAATATAAAATAAAAAGAAATACTCATTAAAATGATTATTTGAATATATATTTTGATATTAGGATGGCGTGTTGTATTCAAAGTTTCCATGGGGAGATTGGGCAGTGGAAACTCAATGTACCAGCTATGGAATAGTTCAGATGTCGTGAATGATAATCCATCCGGATTCCACACAGCAAACCATACATATATGGCACCGTATCAACCTACGTACAAATCAAGTATTGTCAACCAGTGGACGAGTTATGACATTGAATATGTAAGATTTTAAATTAAGAAATGGATATATAATGCAGCGTTCAATTAATATCAGTCATGAGTAATAAAGGGGTTTCGTCGAACACACGACAGTAAATACCATATATTTAAAGTTTGTTTTGGCATTTCGTATTTATATACATATAAAAATAAGAAGATATGGTATGATTGCCAATGGCACAATTTTCCACCGGAGACCAAGTGACGTAGTAGTTAGCAACTATAGGCCATTGTACTGCTTTCAACATCAGCAAAACCCATACTGCATAGCAAGCTATAAAATGGTCCCAACATGACATGACAAACAACAATTCAAACGGGAAAATATGACTATATTTTCGTTATTATAGATGCAGACATTTTTTTCTTCTGAGCTCTCCTTTTTCGGCTATTGTCGTTCCTGTCGATATGTACACGAAGACCCTGCTCATGAATCTTGAATGTATTTCACGATATTTCTGGTTAAATTAACATATTTTGATATATGGAAAATGCATACACTTTAACACTAACCAAACGCATTTTTATTTTACTATGTAATATTCCTCTTTTACAACTTTAAATTAATACGTATAAGTGACCCCCCCCCCCCCAAAAAAAAAAAAAAAAAAAAAAAAACCAAACCCAAACAAACAAACAAACAAACAAAAAAACAAAAAACAAAACAAAAATAAACAAAATTCAAAAAATACAAATAAAAACATTTCAAGAAATCTGAATTTAAAGTATAATTATTTCTTTTCTCTCCACTTAACAACAATATATTTATTCTTCCCATTCAGACTCATTTTCAACAACTTCCGTCTCGCGGAAATTTTAAAGTTTTGAAAATTCACATTTTTGATATTGAAATGCAATTACCCTAGTTGCATGCGAAATGAGACATCTTACCTTAATATAACTTTTGTCTGAAATTGTAGTGGTCATTGTTTTTCGAAATAAACAGACCGTTTAAACGCGTTAAAAAGGAGATTCTTAAACACAATTTTAAATAAAAGAGAGGCGAAATATACCAAAGGGATGTTCAAACTCATAAGTCGAAAACAAACTAACAATGCCATGGCAAAACACGAAAAATTACGAAAAGACATACAACAGTACACAAAACAAAACACTACCTGGACTAGTGAATTAAAAAGACAGAAACATTTCGATATACATACTGAATATATTTGATTTTTGGATAGTGTCTTATTTTGCTTCTGTGGATCTACACTTTTGGTTTGATAGGCACATTTACTAAATTGTATTTTAATTTCTTGTGATGGGATCATGGACCATATAATCTAACATACCCAATAAAATCAGTAGTATCCACCAGCGTCGGTCTTTTTCACTCAATTTATCATGTGTATATATATACGTACGTGTTAATTTAATATCATTTATCAAATGAATTTGAAAAAATAGAAATGAAACTTTTCGTTATTGATCAATTTTGAAAAGGTATAAACCAATATGAAAGAGAGTATATATCTATTGCTGCATAGAAAATGCACCAAGTATTTTTCTTATCTTTTAAATTGGCACATGAGAGGAAATATTTTGCAGATGAAAAGCATACTAATTCTATACACGCAAAATATGTGGCAAAATCATGTCGGGGATGGATTGATGGAAATTACACATTATAATATTCTTATACCGTTTTAATACATGGATTCCATTGAATCTTACAAATATTTTCCTTTATCAACAGCTAATTACTAAAGTTGAATAAAAAAAATAGTCCGATTTGTAATATTAGACTAAATGTATATAATGCAATACATAAAAGAAGAATGTGTTCCTCTACACAGAATAAAACTTTGACTGTTTTATTTGTAGGTGAAACTGGGATTATACAGCAGTGGAAAAGAGGCTGTAGTGGTTGTTTTTAATGGAACAGAAACCAACAAAACAGCCTGGTTTAACAGTGAGCTTATATTACAATCAACATACCCTGATCTTTTCTCTTCAAGTAACTACCATTTTAGCTTAGAAGGGTAAGATTTTACTTTAATATAAGGACAAACTAACCATCATGTCATCCTAGTTAAACTGCTGGTATCTACTCTACGAAATTTCCTTTAAATATCGATTTATTTTTGTATATATACATTTTTTATTTTTGTATAGTAGATGCTTTTGATTGTATGTTGGATAGTTGTGTCATTAGTAATCCTGCTACATCTTTTTGTATATTTTTTCAGGACATACGGAACAGGACGGTTTCAAGCATTTAAGGCTGAATCATCGAACTGTGACAACGCTAACGGATGGTTCACAACAATAGACAAAGACATAACAAGTCATTGTGGAAAAAAAACGACTAATACACCATACTTCTTATACTCACCAAATCCCAACAGCATGATTTTAAAAGGTACAAAAACCGGACAAAAGTTACGATAGCAGTTGCACATTGCAAATACAAAGCTAAGAGTTAAATCTATGTTGATCTTATCAAGCCTCAAAAACGAAGTTCAAGTTATTACTTGCAAAAGTTGTCAGTCGGCATATATCAGTAGATGTTGAGACACTTGCAATCTAATTTATGGCGAACCTCCAGTCTAACTTATATGGGTTAAACCTCATCGTTGACTGTTTTATGAGTGTCCATGTCTACTGAAAAATCTTAAGTTAAAAGAGAAATTGCTAAAGGAAACATATGGGTCATAATAAGGGAGTGATTTACTTTTTAACTTAAGCTCAAGTTGTTTAAAAATACATTTTTTTCTAGCAGGATTTCAACGTAAATGATCTCCGAACACATACACACCTTTACATTTGATTGTTTTCTTTCTTTGATGGAAATGCATAGAGTTACTCAGCAATACATAGGATATAGGGTCGATTTCTGTATCAGCTCTCCGATGCCGTACTGCTGACACAGAATTGAACATAAAATGAGTAAATACTAAAGGTTTTTAAGACCTTTCAAAGTTAAAAAAAACTCACAACTGACATTGTTTTAGAAACCCCTGGTTAATGAAACCCCCATTATGTCCACTCATGCGAAACTACTGAATATATTTTAGTTTTAAGTTATGGTGTGACCCTCTCTGACAATACCTGCTTCAGTCCGTTTGGAGTTCCTGCGATTCCCTCAATCTATTTATATCTTGGATGTATATATTCAAAATTGAAATTTACAAGTTTTGAACATTGGTAAAACCATTGTTGCCTCTTATCAAATTTGTATTTTTGTTATAAATGGTATGATTTATTACTTTCCTTATATTTTCTAGATTTTGCAGTAGCTGACGCATTTGCTGTATTTGTAGGTATGTTCCTAAAAATAATGTTTGATAATGATTTTTAGCGTTTAAGCTACAATAAAATAAGTATAGTTGTAAAAAATAAGTGTTTTTTTTTCCCAAACATTTAGAATAAGGGAATAGTAAATTTAAAATCTTATTAGCAGTCACTTTAATTCAACTGTTGTGTCCCCCAAGTGTTACTACGGAATAGAAATATGATCACTTTGGTCTTCTACCGACCGGCAGTAAAAACCCTTGCCAAAGAGGGAGCGACCGGTTGGAATGGGGACATTAAGGGCATACGATACAATTTTGATCCCACGGTGATTTTTTTATGAAAGTTTGCATACAAGCTATTTTCACCTAGTCGATTCAAATATGTAATAAAAAATATACAAGCATGTACTACTTTTAGAGATAAATGGGGTCGAAATTTTAGACATTTACTGGACATTTCGGTTTCTTGGACATTTCTATCCTTTGGAAAGACATACCTAACTTTTTTGTTTCAAAAGATAAACGCAAGCGGTTTTTTGTAAACACATCTGGAATATCTTCTCTACTTAAAAAAGGGGGACGAAAGATACCAGAGGGACAGTCAAACTCATAGATCATAAACTCTACATAAGTGTGTTTTGTAACAATTTTTTGGAAATAATTTATTTTTATCACATTTTCATCTTTTTTAGTCAATATATTTATCTAATTTAAAAATTTTCATCTGCGATTTGTTCATCAAGCCAAATGTCATTTTTAAAAAGAGGGGTTCATGAACTCGTTTTCAAGTTAAATCAGTCTGAATGATAAACATAAAATGCATCTTTTCTCGATATACCACCGTTTGACGTCGCAAGTCCGGTGACTCGTGTAAAGAGAGTGCCACGTTAAGAACCCTTGCAACAGCTCTTTGAGGGGTCCGTAGGTGGCCTGTTGAACGTGGCCTGTTGTTCTGTTAAAAAGGCTGTCCGGTACTTCCTCCCGGACGGCCTCTTTTACAGAACCTATCTGTATTTATTGTTAATTCGTCCTGAACATGCATGAGATAATTGCCACTGGATGTAAAGCAAACATTAATCAATCAACTGTCTTGTAAGACATTTACTCGATCTCATTGGATTCGTACATGCAACCTGTAATGTTACTTCAGTTGGAGACCGATTGCGCATGTGCTCAGCATGTTCAGTTATTGAAGAGAATGTCAGCTAAAAAAGTGAAACTAAAAAAATGATTTCTGTGATACGACCTGCACAAATAAGTTAATCATTCTTATACAGGTAAAATGATTTATATTTTTTAGAATAGGATTTGAAGTATGATACTTTTGCACTTGCTTACCTGGCTATTTATATTCATATCGGGTTCATGTGCCCATCGGCAGTATTTGGAGGTCATGTCGATAGTAAATTAGATGGCCTCCAGTCCCAAATGTCGATATTATATTAATATAACGACATCGTGCATCGTTTATTGTTCCCTGTGGAACCTATGTAGTTTTGGCATAATATTTAGTATGTTGAAAATCAAGTTGTAGAGTTTAGGACAATTCAATTGACACTGTTTGAAAAATTTGGTATATAATGCCGCTTTGATATATTTTAAAGCGATTAGATTGTACATATAAAAATGATGATAATGGTCAAAGTTTATACCTTACCAAAAATAGGAAACGAGTTCATTTAAAGCAGATGCTGTGACAGAAATAAAAACAAAGATATTCATAATTAATGAAAATACTTGTATTTAGTTGCTTTGTACATTGTTCTGTAGATTAAAAAATACCAGGGTAAATAAAGTGCATATGCTGACATTGTACTAATTGTATCCGGCGTTTGTGGAAATTATGACATATCTTTTGTAGGTAGCACGGTAGTATTTGCATTCCAGAATTTAGGTTGCTCTTTTGTGTACCCTACTTAAGTCAATGTATCTGAACATTATGATTGGACAAAAAATACAGTCTCAACTGAACATACTTTCCCAAACTAAGGGATGAATCAGGTGTAGAAAAATATGAAATAATTTTACATACAGATGAAAATGAATTTTTGAGAATTTTTTTAAACTTTGTATTCACTGCACGATAAAAGACCTAAAAGCACTAGTGGCCTTAGGTTCTTAAAGATAGCAAAAAGAGTAAACGGTCATGATACATATTCAAATTCATTTCTGAATAGTAAAATGAAAGTACTTCAGTTATTTGTGAATGTAGAATTTTTAGCAGTGTTAGAAAGTAGTGAAAATTCTAAAAAGGCTACCATTATCCCTTATGGGCCAGGAAATACTACCGTGCCACCTGTAATTGCATCTAGCCTTTTTGTGTCAGATCACGTGATCAATTTATGTACGGATACCTTGCAATACATGGTTTAAATCATATGAAGAAAGATGCATATAATGTAAACAATATACAGACACCATCTATGGTCAGCTATGAATATCTACATACGGGTTTTCACAATATGCATGTACACTATGTACTAGCACTAAATCACAGAGAGTCTAGAAAGTTACGAACGAATCTTTATAGAGACTATCTAATATCTGAAGTTGTTAATATCTGAAATCTACATCTCTCTGTTACTGATAATCAACAAATACTGTTCTTGCGCTGTAATGCCCTTTTTTAGAAATATTATGTTCATAGTTCCGAAAAAGGCATTTAGTATTCAGTATTAAAATTGAAAGAATTAAATAAAATGGTTTATATTTTAAGATGACTGTGTAGTCAACTCTTGTCAGTTTGGAGGAACATGTACCGCACATATCAATGGATATAACTGCCAGTGTGTTGATCAAATCCATGGACAGTCGTGTCAATGTAAGTTACAAATTCATCCTTTAGCAGTCATTCAATCTCAGTTAAAAATGAACATTATCGTAGGAAAAAAAATTGAAGCAAAACTAAAAATGAGATATATTGCTTTGTTTTTGTCCATGCTTATGTTAAAAGTTGGAAGCAGATGATGGCTTTGAAAATCGTTAAATTTTATGTCTCAGATAGTGAGAGTGCCATACTCTCTGCAAGTTAAAGAAGCCTTCCAGGATTTCTCTTAGGGTTCTGTGGTTGGCCTGTCACACGAAAGCATTTCTGAACCTATCCAATATACTACTTTCAGTGACAGGATAGATATGTTGACATTCTTTCCGACCAACCTACTTTGCAGAACAGACGAATAAGACAATTAATTTAAAAACCATGATAGACTGACAAAAGTTATCAGAAAGATGTTTATTTACTGTTTAAAAATATACATCTTCATGTCATAGAACTGTTTAATATTATTTTATAATGAACAGCTCCCTATGCCAAATGCTCTCCAATTGATCTCTCAATATGTGATTCGACAATTGCAAATGTACAATATGTATAAAGGACAACAGTCAGGAATTACCCAACTATTGGGACACCACAGCAACCTCTGGACCAATTAACAACAATCATCTTAAGAAAGTAAACACACTGAGAATCATGAAGATCTGCATTGATATAAGCACAAACTATTGACTATAACAAATAAGATTTACCTTTGTGCAATAAATGTAAATTCATACATTTTAATGTTAATTTTGAATTACAGACCAGTGTCCCTGTTTATACCAAGGGAAATGTCATGAAATAAATAGCAGTCACATAAGTAGTGATGGTCGAGTCTTCATTGATGGTGAATTGATCAATAATGAGGCTATCCATTTGGATTCTGAAACAATGGTTGCATGTAAATGTCCACAAAATTACATAGGAGTCTACTGTAATACAAGTAAGTATTTATTCCTTATTGATTATAGATTTACAAAATAAGAGATCTATTTTTAAATGTAAAAAGACTAAAACTACCAGTAATGCAACACTGTGTGAATAAATATTTGGATTAAGACCGTCTTGTGTACTATGCTTTGTGAATTATAAAGGCTTTCAATATGTTTTTAAAAAATGCGTTTTTATCTAACGAATCATGACATTTAGATAAACTCATCATATATACCAGGATTAAAAGTTTGTACGACAGACGCTCGTTTCGTCTACAAAAGACTAATCAGTGACGCTCGAATAAAAAAATTTAAAAAGGCCAAATAAAGCACAAAGTTGAAGAGCATAGATGATAAAAATTTTCGAAAGGTTTTGCCTAATACAGCTTAGGTAATCTTAAGCTAGCATTAATAAGACATGAATCATCATACTTATATTTTTTTTTTATTAAAACACTGCATTAAGAATGATGTCATGATAATGTACTAATCATAAAGATTGAGATCAATGTTTTTGTTTACTTAGTAAGTTATTTTACAGCTACTTTACAATGTGCTTCATCCCCATGCTTGAATTATGGAGTCTGCGTAGAGGGACAAATGTCCTACACCTGTCAGTGTACTGAAGACTACACAGGTCAACGATGTCAAGGTAAATTGAATCTAGATAACAATAATGATAATAATGTGAACAACATTAAAACGTAAAAGAACAAAAATACCGAACTCCGAGAAAAATTCAAAACGGAAATTCCCTTATCAAATGGAAAAATCAAAAGCTCAAACACATCAAACGAATGGAAAACAACTGTCATATTCCTTACTTGGTACAGGCATTTCCTTATGTATAAATGGTGGATTAAACCATGTTTTATAGCTAGCTAAATCTCTAAACACGACTCCCACCAAAAACCAGGAGGGGGGTCTCAGGTGTTCCGGAAGGGTAAGCAGATCCTGCTCCATATGTGGCACTCATCGTCTTGCTCAACCCGATGTTGAGTCTAATTCGGTATGTCACACTCAGGAAAAGAGTTTATAATTGTGGTTACGACAATTGGAACATATCCGATGGTATCTGTGAAACAGATATTCCATAACGGTCAACCAACTGAAGATAGCGTCCGTAAAATTTTCAAAGGAATGATTTTGTGGGACTCGTCGTTTATAAGCTGATATGTTGATGACATTCAAATAAGACGGATTCGAACAACATAAGTTATAATGCAGAAGAAACATTAGGTCGATACCTTACTACATGATATGGAATTTAAGTAAATGAGCAGAAATATAACTTGAAAGATACAGGCTATATTTCATTTCAATTAATCAATCAGTCAACCAATCTTATCACTTTTCAGAGAGAACATAATAGTACTTGTTTTAAAGATGAAATAAAGATAAAAATGAAAATGAAAATGCCTATGCAAATACAAACAAGGAGCCCACTTTAAAATACCCCCCTCCAAAACCAACAATAAAAAATTTAGAAAGAAAAGTAATTCAGGTAATCACATTCTACTCACCCCTTTTAATCATATAGCTCCGTAGTATACGGAAGTATTTTGTATTACAAATGTATTTGATGAGTATTCAATCTCTTTTTACTCTTCTTAGACAATTACATGTGATATTTTAATGTTCACTACTCTGTAAATAATTGATAATGTTGAATAATGATTGTGTTTATGATTTTGTAGTTGCTAGACCTCTTCCCCCAGAAAAAGGTTTAAATATAGGTGCTAAAGTTGCGATTGGTCTTTGTATCCCACTGGTTGTAATAATTGGACTTGTGATAGCATATATAATTTACCTGTTCAAGAACCCAGGAGCGTATGGACATGAAGCAACTGTAAAGCAATATAGTAAGTCTTATACCTAAAATGTGTTGAAAAATAATATATGTAGAATGCTAAGAAATATACCATATTGTGTATGTTATTATAATTTGATACTTATCTGTTATTTTTACTTTATACAATGTCATTTTGATAAATACAGAATTAAATCGAATTAAGAACCATAACAGATTATTTTGTCAGTTAAATGGTAACATTATATGTTTACTGTACATGTGATGCTGATTATCTACTAACATTATATGTTTACTGTACACGTGATGTTGGTTATCTACTAACATTATATGTTTACTGTACACGTGATGCTGGTTATCTACTAACATTATATGTTTACTGTACACGTGATGCTGGTTATCTACTAACATTATATGTTTACTGTACACGTGATGCTGGTTATCTACTAGACTAAACTTCAAATAAGCTTTTACAATTATACAATTTAAGGAAGCAGAAACGAAATAGGAGAAAAACTATAAAAACACTAAAGGCAACATCAACATAGAGATGATATAAATTACTTTTATTTTTTTTTCTGCAGCTATTGCTCGAGAATTTGTCAGAAGAAGTATAAGACGTATGTCTGGAAGACGAGGTAAGAGTTCGGATGAAACGAAAGACACTGTAGCATTTTCACAAAAGGACACTGACGCTAGTGTTGGACAAGTTAATTTAGCTTTTGACGATGCTGGAAAAACTGGTTTTGATAGACAGAATTCAGAATACTACAATTTATCTGCAGGTGATAACGCTGTTGTGTCTGGACAGACTACTAAATATTCTGTTAATACTTCTCAATACGCACATCCTGACCAAAGAAAAACTTATAACTCTCCTGATAAAAGTTCACCTAGTGGCAATAAGAGTGACGCATTTTATAAGGAATATCGTCCTGCTCACTTACATGGCGGTGACGATGATCGCTACACACATCCTGGGCACAGATACGATGAATATAATAGCAAGGACAAAGAAATTTCACAGAATCCTGTACCACAGCCACGAAAACAAAGACAGACAGGTCGTCGTGGGCGCCACAATAATGATGAAACCGATGATCAACAAAGTCCATTGCCATCTTCGAATTATGAACCAGATACAAATAAAACGCAAAATGTTCCAAGGACCTATCAGCCTACAGATAGAGGTGGTTATGATGGTCAAAGCATGTCCATTGCACCTAGATATGACAATTCAACTAATAATACTGGTGAATTACAGTCTCCGAGATTTGAACCATCCCGTCCAAATGACAAATACAATTCACAAACACCCAAACGTCAACAGCAATACTCAGAGAACGAAGTACAGCTTTCTTCACGATATCTGCCACCAGCCCAAGACAGGTCTACAAATGATTCAATGCCGTACGCAAGAAATAACACAAGAAAGGTGATCGATGATACAAGACTTTCTCCAGGTTATCGACTGGATCAAAACATTCCGGAAAGATCATTTAATGATACCACACATTCTCCAAGTTATCAACATCCATCATACAACGACCAAAGACGTTCCCCAAATTATAGACATGGGGAAAGGCCTTCTGTTGAACCCAGTCAACCCCCTGCCTATAGACAGACATATGACCGACCGAATGATGATCCACGAATCTCACCAGGTTATGGTAACCCTGAGTCGAGACATAATCAAGGCTATAATAATCAAATCTCTCCAAGGAATAATTATGACAGTAATGATTCATATAACCAGCGTCGTGAACAAGCAGGGTTTCGTCCAATTCAAAGAGACGAAGGGATTGTTTTTACTTCATCAGAACCTATGGATGATGTAACTGTATAATCAAAACGATATTGTAATTCTTATTCACCTGGGAATTAGTTTCGTACATCTTAGTAAATGATGGTTTCCAGTAGAGTATGTTCAGCCATATAGTCTAATTTGAAATACATTCCAGACTTATGATACATATGTATATTTCAGATAATCATGAACAATTGCACTCGGAGTATTTTAAATAAGAACAAAAAATATAGATACAGAATATAAACGGACAAAATGGAAAACTTTCAGTAACGATGTAATAAATTTGATAGTTGGTACATTACTTACCTAGATGCAGTATGTATTGTCTATATTTATTAATGTTTCATCAAGTTTCAATATATACACGTAGTAAGCATTTTACATATCATCTATATCTATATAAACTTGATGGTATATAACTAATTGATATATTTTTTTTGTTATTTGTATTTTTACATTGTATTTGTGCTATGCAAAAAATATCAGAATACATATATTTTATACATATATACTAGTAATATTTCGTCATTTGGTCTCTGGTGGAGTGTTGTCTCATTAGCAATTATACAACATCTTCTTATTTTTAGGTTAACATTAGCGTTTTTGTATTGGATTTTGCCACACATTCTTGATAATTGACATTGCATATACGAGATACTAATATCTCTGATTGCATGAACTCCAAATGAGGCAGCCCATTATTATCAACTAAGGTTAGCTTAGCCTGATTGAAGGTAGAGACAAACATTTAACACCTTATATTTTTTTCTAAAAGCAGAACGTGTAGATTATTACACAGTTCTGGTGCTTGGTGGGATGCTGGTACAGAAAATACAACAGAGAGTAGGGATTAAAAAGGGAAATTTTTGTGCGTCCTTTGAAAACTGGTTTAAATAGCACATACCTTGTATTTAGCTTTTATGTCTATTGTATAAGAATATTTGCATTCCAGAATATAGGACACATGTAATATGCAACGTAATTGGTACCTTACCTTTTAACAGTTAACTTGGGTTGATACCACAAATGGACCATTTAGTCATCTTGCGTATGATATAAACGTCTGAAATCAGGGCTCACGTGTGTCTTAAATAATGCTTTTGCCGATTCAGGAGTACGTTTTGGATTTATAGTCCAACAGTATCGAAAACGACCAAATGGTATAATATACACTCCGCCATAAGTTAAGCACCACCCATAATTTTAATAATCGGAAATTTTTATATACAAAAATTAAATATTTTTGAATAAGAGCTAGTCAGTCGTATTGACATTGGTTGAATAAATTGTAAATCTTGTGCAATATACAAAAATATAATATACGGGTGTTTATGCTTTATGCTTTGTAAAGGGAACTTTAAATGTAACGTTAAAAACAACAAGTTGAAATCGCAATAAAAAGTTTTAATTTGTTTATCATTTTCACCAATTTCAAATTATGATATAATTTTCAACTTTCAGCCGGAAAAAAAATCAAGCATACATTTGCTGTGAATTGAGGTTTATAATGTCAATATCGTGTATAGCTTCCGCGTTTCCAGTAGAGATTCAATACACGTCTACTCATTCCTTGCACCAGTCGTCGTAGCTTATACTCTGAAAATCTTTGCCATCCCTGTACCAAAGCGACCCTCAATTCTGGTATTGATGCACATTTTGGTTGTCTTTGGTTAAGTTTACGGCCGATAGAGTCCCATACATGTTCAATGGGGTTCATATCAGGTGACATGGCCGGCCAAGGTAAAGTGTCAATTGATTCCGACGTCAGGTATGCGTTGACAATTGTCATCTTGAAAGACTGGTCTATCAGCTAACGCGTGATTATCAAAATGATACTATGGTGTTCAAGATTTCATCCCGGTATCTTTGTCCATTCAGGGTACCGTCGATAACACGCATATTAAGCTTATAGTAGTGGGAAAAACAACCCTATACTGTTACATCGCCGCCACCGAAAGCTGTTGTACCAAGAATGTTACTGTCTCGATTTGCGGTTTCTTTCCCTCCAAACACGTGTTCTGCAGTCGACGGGCTTTAGCAAGAAACGACTTTCATCGGACCAGTGAATAGTTCTCCATCTACGTTAAGTCCTCGACGATGGTTACTAGCCCACTGTAATCTTGCTCTGTGGTATCTTCAAAGTTAATTCTTGGCGCTTTATTGGCGTCCGAGCCCGTAGATGGAAACAATGCTACCTGCGTCTCACAGTCCTCACACTTACTCTAATCCCAATAGGCCAAGGTCTACGAAGCTGATCAGCCTGCTCTTGGACGGTCTTCAGCTGACGCAGTCTATCGGTATCTCTTCATGAGCCTGATAATCACAGCGTGGTTAACACCAAAATAGACTTCTATTCTACGGCAACACGGACCTGTATTTGCCAAACCTACAACTTACTAGCGTTCCGCAATGCTCAGTTTTCGTCTTGCCATCCTATTGTTTACTGTTTTAATAAATTGTATTTAAAAAAAAAACATTATTAAAAAAAAAATATATCGAAATAAAATTGGGTGGTGCTTAACTTATGGCGGAATGTATATAAATTTTTGATGTTGTATTACGCGTTTCTAAAATAGTCTACTACAGGCAATTGCCAAAAACATCAGGGCTGAA
Source organism: Mytilus californianus (assembly GCF_021869535.1). Lineage (NCBI taxonomy): Eukaryota > Metazoa > Mollusca > Bivalvia > Mytilida > Mytilidae > Mytilus > Mytilus californianus. Next base: position 3,111,537 of record NW_026262675.1, read on the forward strand.
TAGAAGTAAAATCGTATAGTGTATAAAAAATGCTTCCCCATAGAATCCAGTTACTGATTATAGTTTATAGTCTTTTACTTTTATAAAGACCTAATGCAGTATAATAACTATTCTGAAAGACTGGTAGGCGACTGTAAGCAAAGCAATTAACAATACATATTTGTGAATGATTTATCTGTTAATGAAACATACTTGAACAAACGTGGCCAATTTCACCCTAGCAACACTTATTCATTGACAAATCGAAGACTTTGATTCTTGATTGAATGAAAAAGTTGATGTAAGAGCATTACATCTAGTCCTGCCTTTTAGCTCAGTGATTGTAATGGACATTCTCAACTCTGCTCTATGGCGTGGAAGGAGTTGTGGTCATCGTCTTTGTACATTACTGGCAATTCATTAAGTTTTTTTTATGACCTATCATTTATACATAAGCAGCTGTATAGTATGCATCACACTCGCACGAAACTATAATCACTGCTCCTTTTTATACTGAATGCTTTATGCAACCAATGTTTGGAAACTGTTTATAATCTCTATTATAAAATATGTAATGTGCGCGTCAAACGTTGATTCTTAAAAACTTCTGCCAAGGCACATAAACTGTTTTTCCCTTTCCGAATACAAATACAAAAGTATTAAACACTTTACGTTTCCGTTCTTTATTTCTTCCTAATTGTAAAAATACAGTCGTATTGAAAGAATTAGTCTTTGTTCAACAACATAGAATTTTCACTTTAGATTCATATATGACCCCGTATGTCTTGCTTAAGGAGGCACAAATCAAGTCATTCTTTTAAAAAACACGTTTGATTCTTACAATAGGTAATCCGAAAGGGACGTCATTAATATCTTAGATTTTTTTTATTTCAAGTGTTTGTTATATTGCCGGGCGTGTTTGTTTTACAATTGGCAAATGGTATTCATTTTTTTCTTCTAACAAGCTATCGTTTTCTTATAACTTTGCGGTCCACTATGATAAATGATGTCCGTTCAGTGAATAATTTAAAGTTGGATGAATATGATTCGTATTGCATTTGAAATTTAAGATGCATCAGATATAGTTAGATCTGTTTCATATCTTCAAATCGAAAACTTTCCATTTTAATGTATCAACATTCCAGTAGCAGCTGCATATTGAGTCTAATTTGATACGATTTTCCAGAGTTAGTGGTTTCTATCTGGATTTCCTTGATAGAGGGATGCTACTTACAAGGAAACTATGTATTAATATTTCTTCGTGGTTAATCTGGACTAGGTTGACCGTTATGGAAATTCCGAGTCACAGATTGCATGTACCAAGTGTATGTTCCAATTGTCGCCACAATCCCGACTCCCTTTCCTCCTATATTTCTAATTATCTTCGATTTTTGACTCGCTTTGACGGAGTCAAAAAGCGAGACATAGGTATGCTGTTTCCGGCGTCGGCGTCAATAATGTATTAGTTTGTGATTAGGTCTAGTTTACGGTGAACCACTAGTGGTAGGTCAATGATATTTGGTATATGCAGTTGTATTAGCATTGGCACATATCATTTTCATGGAGATAATTTGGTCCCGCCCCCTCAGTCATAGTCTATTGACTTTGAAACTTTTGCTTAGTTTACATGTATTAGTTTGTGATTAGGTCAGTTTAAGGGGAACCATTAGTGGTAGTTCAATGATAATTGGTATGCAGTTATATAAGCATTAGCACATCTCATTACCATGGAGAATATTTGGTCCCTACCCCTCAGTCTTGGTCTATTGACTTTGGAACTTTTGCTTAGTTTACATGTATTAGTTTGTGATCAGATCAGTTTAAGATGAACCACTAATGTTAAGTCAATGATATTTGGTATGCAAATGAACAGCCATATGCAAATCTCATTTCCATGGAGATTATATAGCCCCACCCCCTCATCATGGTTCATTGACTTTGAAATTTTTACATAGTTTACAAGTTAATGTTTGTGTTTAGGTATGTTTAAAGGGAACGACTTATGATAAGTCAATGGTATTTGGTGTGCAGTTGTATTAGCATTGGCACATCTAATTTCCATGGAGATTGTTTAGCCCTGTACTTTCAGTCATGGTTTATTGACTTTTAATATTTGCATAACTTACATGTTAAAGTATTGCTATTTTGATTTCAACATTTGCTTTATCAAAATAAGAAAAAGGCGAGACATATCCCTGTGTTAACAGTTTATTTTAAATGGGCTATACGACAGGTTCCACTGATGAGCAGGACATGTTTTACAGTTCGAGAGAATGTTAGTTTTACGATAACTTTTCGCTCATTTTTTAGTTTTCTGTGATATGCTGTTCGTACTGGGTTTTTTTTTTGTCTATTGCCTTTTTCTTTTGGCCATGATGTTATATGTCCTTCTTTGACTTATTGGTTTTTTCTGTCTTTTTGTGAAATTTTCGAAAATATGCCCTTATAGTCAAATTAACGCTCAACCCTATGTGTGCGCATTTACATGCAATATGTGTTCAATGGGAATAAGAAACCCTTACATAAAAAAAAAATGTTTGACTATTGGATGAATTGACTTGGTCAATATACTGCAAAAAATATCAGAATACATATATTTTATACATATATACTAGTAATATTACGTCATTTGGTCTCTGGTGGAGTGTTGTCTCATTGGCAATTATACAACATCTTCTTATTTTTAGGTTAACATTAGCGTTTTTGTATTGGATTTTGCCACACATTCTTGATAATTGACATTGCATATACGAGATACTAATATCTCTGATTGCATGAACTCCAAATGAGGCAGCCCATTATTATCAACTAATGTTAGCTTAGCCTGATTGAAGGTAGAGACAAACATTTAACACCTTATATTTTTTTCTAAAAGCAGAACGTGTAGATTATTACACAGTTCTGGTGCTTGGTGGGATGCTGGTACAGAAAATACAACAGAGAGTAGGGATTAAAAAGGGAAATTTTTGTGCGTCCTTTGAAAACTGGTTTAAATAGCACATACCTTGTATTTAGCTTTTATGTCTATTGTATAAGAATATTTGCATTCCAGAATATAGGACACATGTAATATGCAACGTAATTGGTACCTTACCTTTTAACAGTTAACTTGGGTTGATACCACAAATGGACCATTTAGTCATCTTGCGTATGATATAAACGTCTGAAATCAGGGCTCACGTGTGTCTTAAATAATGCTTTTGCCGATTCAGGAGTACGTTTTGGATTTATAGTCCAACAGTATCGAAACCGACCAAATGGTAATAATATACACTCCGCCATAAGTTAACCACCACCCATAATTTTAATAATCGGAAATTTTTATATACAAAAATTAAATATATTTGAATAAGAGCTAGTCAGTCGTATTGACATTGGTTGAATAAATTGTAAATCTTGTGCAATATAAAAAAATTTAATATACGGGTGTTTATGCTTTATGCTTTGTAAAGGGAACTTTAAATGTAACGTTAAAAACAACAAGTTGAAATCGCAATAAAAAGTTTTAATTTGTTTATCATTTTCACCAATTTCAAATTATGATATAATTTTCAACTTTCAGCCGGAAAAAAAATCAAGCATACATTTGCTGTGAATTGAGGTTTATAATGTCAATATCGTGTATAGCTTCCGCGTTTCCAGTAGAGATTCAATACACGTCTACTCATTCCTTGCACCAGTCGTCGTAGCTTATACTCTGAAAATCTTTGCCATCCCTGTACCAAAGCGACCCTCAATTCTGGTATTGATGCACATTTTGGTTGTCTTTGGTTAAGTTTACGGCCGATAGAGTCCCATACATGTTCAATGGGGTTCATATCAGGTGACATGGCCGGCCAAGGTAAAGTGTCAATTGATTCCGACGTCAGGTATGCGTTGACAATTGTCATCTTGAAAGACTGGTCTATCAGCTAACGCGTGATTATCAAAATGATACTATGGTGTTCAAGATTTCATCCCGGTATCTTTGTCCATTCAGGGTACCGTCGATAACACGCATATTAAGCTTATAGTAGTGGGAAAAACAACCCTATACTGTTACATCGCCGCCACCGAAAGCTGTTGTACCAAGAATGTTACTGTCTCGATTTGCGGTTTCTTTCCCTCCAAACACGTGTTCTGCAGTCGACGGGCTTTAGCAAGAAACGACTTTCATCGGACCAGTGAATAGTTCTCCATCTACGTTAAGTCCTCGACGATGGTTACTAGCCCACTGTAATCTTGCTCTGTGGTATCTTCAAAGTTAATTCTTGGCGCTTTATTGGCGTCCGAGCCCGTAGATGGAAACAATGCCACCTGCGTCTCACAGTCCTCACACTTACTCTAATCCCAATAGGCCAAGGTCTACGAAGCTGATCAGCCTGCTCTTGGACGGTCTTCAGCTGACGCAGTCTATCGGTATCTCTTCATGAGCCTGATAATCACAGCGTGGTTAACACCAAAATAGACTTCTATTCTACGGCAACACGGACCTGTATTTGCCAAACCTACAACTTACTAGCGTTCCGCAATGCTCAGTTTTCGTCTTGCCATCCTATTGTTTACTGTTTTAATAAATTGTATTTAAAAAAAAAACATTATTAAAAAAAAAATATATCGAAATAAAATTGGGTGGTGCTTAACTTATGGCGGAATGTATATAAATTTTTGATGTTGTATTACGCGTTTCTAAAATAGTCTACTACAGGCAATTGCCAAAAACATCAGGGCTGAATAGAAGTAAAATCGTATAGTGTATAAAAAATGCTTCCCCATAGAATCCAGTTACTGATTATAGTTTATAGTCTTTTACTTTTATAAAGACCTAATGCAGTATAATAACTATTCTGAAAGACTGGTAGGCGACTGTAAGCAAAGCAATTAACAATACATATTTGTGAATGATTTATCTGTTAATGAAACATACTTGAACAAACGTGGCCAATTTCATCCTAGCAACACTTATTCATTGACAAATCGAAGACTTTGATTCTTGATTGAATGAAAAAGTTGATGTAAGAGCATTACATCTAGTCCTGCCTTTTAGCTCAGTGATTGTAATGGACATTCTCAACTCTGCTCTATGGCGTGGAAGGAGTTGTGGTCATCGTCTTTGTACATTACTGGCAATTCATTAAGTTTTTTTATGACCTATCATTTATACATAAGCAGCTGTATAGTATGCATCACACTCGCACGAAACTATAATCACTGCTCCTTTTTATACTGAATGCTTTATGCAACCAATGTTTGGAAACTGTTTATAATCTCTATTATAAAATATGTAATGTGCGCGTCAAACGTTGATTCTTAAAAACTTCTGCCAAGGCACATAAACTGTTTTTCCCTTTCCGAATACAAATACAAAAGTATTAAACACTTTACGTTTCCGTTCTTTATTTCTTCCTAATTGTAAAAATACAGTCGTATTGAAAGAATTAGTCTTTGTTCAACAACATAGAATTTTCACTTTAGATTCATATATGACCCCGTATGTCTTGCTTAAGGAGGCACAAATCAAGTCATTCTTTTAAAAAACACGTTTGATTCTTACAATAGGTAATCCGAAAGGGACGTCATTAATATCTTAGATTTTTTTTATTTCAAGTGTTTGTTATATTGCCGGGCGTGTTTGTTTTACAATTGGCAAATGGTATTCATTTTTTTCTTCTAACAAGCTATCGTTTTCTTATAACTTTGCGGTCCACTATGATAAATGATGTCCGTTCAGTGAATAATTTAAAGTTGGATGAATATGATTCGTATTGCATTTGAAATTTAAGATGCATCAGATATAGTTAGATCTGTTTCATATCTTCAAATCGAAAAAGAATTCTGGTTGAAAACTTACCTTTGCTACAACAGAGATAACGTACATTTTTCCTATTTAAACTTTCCATTTTAATGTATCAACATTCCAGTAGCAGCTGCATATTGAGTCTAATTTGATACGATTTTCCAGAGTTAGTGGTTTCTATCTGGATTTCCTTGATAGAGGGATGCTACTTACAAGGAAACTATGTATTAATATTTCTTCGTGGTTAATCTGGACTAGGTTGACCGTTATGGAAATTCCGAGTCACAGATTGCATGTACCAAGTGTATGTTCCAATTGTCGCCACAATCCCGACTCCCTTTCCTCCTATATTTCTAATTATCTTCGATTTTTGACTCGTTTTGACGGAGTCAAAAAGCGAGACATAGGTATGCTGTTTCCGGCGTCGGCGTCAATAATGTATTAGTTTGTGATTAGGTCTAGTTTACGGTGAACCACTAGTGGTAGGTCAATGATATTTGGTATATGCAGTTGTATTAGCATTGGCACATATCATTTTCATGGAGATAATTTGGCCCCGCCCCCTCAGTCATAGTCTATTGACTTTGAAACTTTTGCTTAGTTTACATGTATTAGTTTGTGATTAGATCAATTTCTGGAGAACCACTAGTTTTTGGTCAAAAATATTTAGTGTGCAGTTGTATAAGCATTGGCATATCTCATTTCCTTGAAGATTATTTGGTCCCGCCCCCTCAGTCATGGTCTATTGACTTTGAAACTTTTGCTTAGTTTACATGTATTAGTTTGTGATTAGGTCAGTTTAAGGGGAACCATTAGTGGTAGTTCAATGATAATTGGTATGCAGTTATATAAGCATTAGGACATCTCATTACCATGGAGAATATTTGGTCCCTACCCCTCAGTCTTGGTCTATTGACTTTGGAACTTTTGCTTAGTTTACATGTATTAGTTTGTGATCAGATCAGTTTAAGATGAACCACTAATGTTAAGTCAATGATATTTGGTATGCAAATGAACAGCCATATGCAAATCTCATTTCCATGGAGATTATATAGCCCCACCCCTCATCATGGTTCATTGACTTTGAAACTTTTACATAGTTTACAAGTTAATGTTTGTGTGCAGGTATGTTTAAAGGGAACGACTTATGATAAGTCAATGGTATTTGGTGTGCAGTTGTATTAGCATTGGCACATCTAATTTCCGTGGAGATTTTTAGCCCTGTACTTTCAGTCATGGTTTATTGACTTTTAATATTTGCATAACTTACATGTTAAAGTATTGCTATTTTGATTTCAACATTTGCTTTATCAAAATAAGAAAAAGGCGAGACATATCCCTGTGTTAACAGTTTATTTTAAATGGGCTATACGACAGGTTCCACTGATGAGCAGGACATGTTTTACAGTTCGAGAGAATGTTAGTTTTACGATAACTTTTCGCTCATTTTTTAGTTTTCTGTGATATGTTGTTCGTACTGTGTTTTTATTTTTGTCTATTGCATTTTTCTTTTGGCCATGATGTTATATGTCCTTCTTTGACGTATTGGTTTTTTCTTTCTTTTTGTGAAAATTTCGAAAATATGCCCTTATAGTCAAATTAACGCTCAACCCTATGTGTGCACATTTACATGCAATATGTGTTCAATGGGAATAAGAAACCCTCACATAAAAAAAAAATGTTTGACTATTGGATGAATTGACTTGGTCAATATACTGCATTTTCATGTCAAAATGATGAAATAAATATACAGGTGAAAAAGAATTTTTATTACTGCAGACCAAAAAAAAAAAAAGATACACAGCCCTTATTTTGCAATTTTAAGGTTATATTGCCTTATTTGAGAGGTACTTTTTTGCTTATGCAAAAGAGGAGAGGATATCAAGGAGGGTTATAAAAAACCATAAGTTGACAAATAAAGCCCAGACGAATATACAACCAAGTCCACAAAACCCTATTCAGAAAAGTTTGAGCAGCACGGAATCCACGAACTGGGCGTGAACTCATTTGCTTCTAGGGGTGATCAGTTCGTGCTCCATTAGAGACACGTGTCGCGTTGCTCATGGCAGGTAAAACATCGGGGGACAACTCGCATTCGGTCATGTCGTAATCGAAGATGGAATTGTGGCTACGACAAGAGGATCATATTCGTTGTATTCAGGAACACAGATATTCCATATAGTTTAGCACAATGATATATAATAGTATGTCGAAAATGTTCAATTTTTCCATCTTTGGTTTCAATATTGGAAACTTATAAGGTTTTTGAAAATTGAAAACCTTACAGAACTGAATTCTACACATGATATAGAATATTATCGCTATTGTACGAAAATTTCCTTTGATCTTACTGACTGATAATTTCCTTTCTCAACGGAGTCGAGTGATATGAAATTAGTTCTTAAAGGTACCAGAATTATAATCTAATACGCCAGACGCGCGTTTCGTCTTCATAAGACTCATCAGTGACGCTCAGATCAAAAAGTTATAAAGCCAAACAAGTACAAAGTTGAAGAGCATTGAGGACCCAAAATTCCAAAATATTGTGCCAAATACGGCTAAGGTAATCTATTCCTGGGATAAGAAAATCCTTAGTTATTCGAAAAATTTAAAGTTTTGTCAACAGGAAATTTACTAAAATGACCATATAATTGATATTCATGTCAACACCGAAGTGCTGACTACTGGGCTGGTGATACCCTCGGGGACGACACGTCCACCAGACGTGGCATCGACCCAGTGGTGTAAATAGTTATCAAAGGTACCAGGATTATAATTTGATACGCCAGACGCGCGTTTCGTCTTCATTAGACTCATCAGTGACGCTCAGATCAAAAAGTTATCAAGCCAAACAAGTACAAAGTTGAAGAGTATTGAGAACCCAAAATTCCAAAATATTGTGCCAAATACGGCTAAGGTAATCTATTCCTGGGATAAGAAAATCCTTAGTTTTTCGAAAAATTTAAAGTTTTGTCAACAGGAAATTTACTAAAATGACCATATAATTGATATTCATGTCAACACCGAAGTGCTGACTACTGGGCTGTTGATACCCTCGGGGACAAAACGTCCACCATGAAATTTTCGCTTGAAACTAAGGGGGCACGTGCCATTGCTAATGAAATTGATAACGTCGTCATAGGTAAAATAGCGATAAACAGATTATCATTGGTCATCTCAACTCGATTGCTTTCTCGCTTTCGCCGTACCGGCTCAGGCAAGAAAATCAATCTCGTTGAGATGATCAACGATACTCTATAAGTATAGACAGTATTAATAACATGTAACAAATACTTAAAGTAATTCTGGGGAGACAAGACCCAAGAATTTTACATGTTTAGTCGCAAGAAAATTGTATTGTTCATTGTATTGTTCATCCTTTCATAGTTAGAAAAAACAAAGAGTTTTGATAAAGGTGAGGGGGTTTTCTTGCATTTAAGTCACATTACAAAATTTGCATTGAACCCATGGGCAAAACTACAAAAACAACTTATTCCATATCTACATGTAATAAGGCACAATACTATGAAACAATAAAAGATTAACAAAAAAAACGATTTGATAAAAGAGGAGTTTTGAAGATAATACACAAATTACCAGTATTTAAAATTTCTGGTTCAAATATGAACCCATGGACAAAATTCAAACCCTCAATATAAAAAAAAAAAAACAAAAAAACCAGCAACTATCATAAACGCACGTTTTTGTGACAAGATTTATATAATTTGTTATTATGTATAGGCTAACCTGTGAACACATGACAGCAAGTACTAACTGCTGTTGAAGATTTGCAGGTCTGTCAACAAGAATATGGATCGTTGGATCTTCCATAGTCAAACATGCTTTTTGCACAGCAAGGAATAGACCTGGAGGGGTTAATTTAGGTTTGAGCCGATTGGGAGCAACGGTGTGGTGGCAAGGAAGGAGCGGGTTGATATTGTCTAAAATGAAAGGTCAAATTAACACAATTATTGGATATGAAGAACAGCCAGATATTATAATAATTCACATTGGGGGTAATGACATAGGAAAGATTCGGTTAGGTTATTTGCAATATCAGTTAAAGCAGTTTCTGCTTTGGATTTGGGAAAAGTTCCCTAAATCCATGGTGGTTTGGTCACAAATTTTACCGAGGAAAACATGGCGTTATTCTGAAAATAATGCTGCTATGGAGAGGATTAGGCTCCGATTAAATAGCACCATTGCTACTTTTGTTCTGAAAAATGATGGGTGTTATATACATTATCCAGACATAAAAAATAACGAGAAATTTTTAGTAGAAGATGGAGTTCACCTTACATATCTTGGAAATGAGGTGTTCTTGAATATTATTCAAGGTGCACTTGAAACCTTTTTGACAAGCGGACATGCTGGGAAAACGTTTCCTAAGGAATTTTGTTTTTCTCAGGGACTTTAGGAATATTATATTATATTTGAATATTATAGAAGTATAGGAATATTATATATTATTTGAATATTATAGAAGTATAGGAATATTATATATTATTTGAATTTTAGAAGTATATCAGTAGTGTCGTCAGATTATCGTCATACGTTTGTTGGTCAATACTGCAGTAATTGTCACAGTTAGGCGCAGCTTACCCCCCACCTTGTGGTTGATGGCCATTCTGTCCAAAAAAGGGTTTTTAGACAGTTTGGTCATTTTGGCACATTTCGCTGCGTTCGGATAGCATTGTTATATATTATTCACAAAATCAATTCAAATATTAGCCTCTGATTTCGAGGGTTAAATTCAATTTAGTCAGTTCGAATCATTAGCCTCTGATTTCCAGGGTTAATGGGTTTTCATCCTATTCAGTTGAGTAGATAGGGTCAGCTATTTAAGAACAGTCGGCGACCATCATATATTATGTCTCAAAGTGGTAGAATATATAATTATATTGGACATTAAAGTTGACAATTTTCAGAAAAAATATATTGTTGGAAGTTTATAGTTGTGATGATATTAATCTATTAACCTGTGGCCAATTACTGCCAATAACCCTTAAATCGTTTTGGCTTTCTGATCATCCAGGATAATAGGATTTTAAACTAGATTTTAAATCCCTTATCCGCAGTGGTCTGGTTTATAGTTGTCTTTGTGTTATCTTAAAATATTTGCGGTATTTAGTTGCAGCATACGTCATCAAACTCACAGTGCCGTACTTCCTTTTTTCAACAACATTGGAAGAGAAAAGACGTTGTTGAAAATCTAAGAATAATTCCATGTAACCCACCCTCCTTTTCCCAAATTCAATTTTCCTGATTGGCAGCATTAGTTTCATTTTTCTGAATTGTGAAGCGGGGTTTAAATAAAATTGTAAATACAAGTTTAGTGTTAGATAATGTGTTATTTGTATGTGTATATGTTATTTACTGTTAAGTCAATTTTAGCAAGATACTGCTGCTGTTTCACCATGAAAATTATCGCTAGAAATTAAGGGGGCACGTGCCATTGCTAAAGAAATTGACATGAAATTGACAACGTCGTCATAGGTAAAATAGCGATAAACAGATTATCATTGGTCATCTCAACTCGATTGCTTTCTCGCTTTCGCCGTACCGGCTCAAGCAAGAAAATCAATCTCGTTGAGGTGATCAACGATACTCTATAAGTATAGACAGTACAAATATCATGTAACAAATACTGAAAGTAATTCTGGGGAGACAAGACCCAAGAACTTTACATGTTTAGTCGCAAGAAAATTGTATTGTTCATTGTATTGTTCATCCTTTCATATTTAGAAAAAACAGAGTTTTGATAAAGGTGAGGAGGTTTTCTTGCATTTAAGTCACATTACAAAATTTGCATTGAACCCATGGGCAAAACTACAAAAACAACTTATTCCATATCTACATGTTTTAAGGCACAATACTATGAAACAATAAAAGATTAACAAAAAATAAAGATTTGATAAAAAGAGGAGTTTTGAAGATAACACACACGTTACCAGTATTTACAATTTCTGGTTCAAATATGAACCCATGGACAAAATTTAAACCCTTAATACCAACAAAAAAAGACCAGCAACAATCATAAACGCACGTTTTTGTGACAAGATTTATATAATTTGCGATATAATCCTGGGCTTCCTTCCAAGAGCTAGCACTGTGACAGTAGTTTTGTTATCAGTAGCAATTTGAAAGTACAATGTTTAAGAAATTTTCTGTTCAGTGTAGTGGTTTGGTAAATTAAATCTTTTTCTTTACTCAAATATCGAGAGAAAAAAACTAGTCACGACAAACTATTCCCCCGTTGTCAGTATTAAAAATGAAATGATTAACCGATTATAATCTGTTATTTTCTTCATCGTGCAAATGTTTGTTTAATAAGCAAACAAACTATATAGTTTGATTTGTGATTTGCTCTTCTTTATCCAGTTTCAATGACTACTTATTATAGAACTTGATTTCTCAATGGATTTTTACACACCGATAATATGTCAGTTATGCTTCAGCAACTGGCACAATTTATTCTAAAATGTATTAACATTTATCAAATCAATAGTTACTCTATCTGATTAATAAAAGTGATCCTGAATCAAAGTGACATTAAAACATATGTCACAGTTAATTAAGATAATGGACAAGTTAATGAACCGTCCAAATATTTTTTCAATTTTGCACACGAATAATTATTGAAAATATACATACACCAGGAAAATTTAGAACATTCTCACCCCTTCTCGTCCAATGGACAATCAGTTTTTTCCCCTTTTAATTTTTATTGTACATGGCTGTCCAGGCACTATAAAAGGCTATACACGAATGATCTTCATTGTAGATTAATTACGAAAGTGAATTTTAAAAACTACACTAATGAAGCGTACAATCCCCTGAGGCAATTTCCATAGTATTATAGATGAAAGAGATAACAGTTTGAATATTGTAAACGTTTATAAAGGTACATTTAGCACATACTTACAACTTCTCGTCCAATCAAATTGCTTGAATTTGCCTTTCAATTTTAATAGTACATACTTTTTCCATGTACTAAGTAACTATGCATGAATGACCACAAGGGTAAGATTTCATTGTATCGTAATCAAGATATTAAAACAAAAATTGCCACTGGCTATTTTGAAATAAAATGCTGTGTTCCAAATTAAATTGAATATTTTGTAATTAGTTTTCACATTGATTTTTAAATATTCTGCAATTAAAATCTTTGGATCTAAAAAATGTTTTTGACGATTGCAAGTTTCTTTCATTTAAAAAAAGAGTAACAAATATGGTTCTTTATACCAAGAGTACAACGCCATCTTAAAATTGTGATAATTTATCATCCATGCAATTACTTTGTACACAAAAAAGTCTGTACTATGAAATCTTATGAAGGGAATTTAAGGCAACTTGATCATGAATTGATTGATTGATTGATTATTGGTTGCTTAATGTCCATTGGCAAATATTTTTATGCATGTTCAGGACGATGTCATGAATTGAAAAACCGTGATAATGTCTGAAGAGAATGTGCCACCTATATATATATATACATGTTCTGATAAATCTTTTAGGTTTTACTTTGAAATAAAAAAAAAAAACATAAACCCTAGTATCTTTGATCTATTGGTAGTTGCTTTTTAATGACTATCCGCTAGACTACCTATTGGGACATACCAGGGGTGGATCCAGCCATTTTAAAAAAGGGGTTTCCAACTTTATGTCCCAATTCAAAAGCAAAATTGATCGTCCAAAAAAAGGGGGTTTTCCAACCACGGAGCCCCATCCCCCTCCCCCTTCCCCTCTGGATCCGTCACTGCATACTATCTATATGTTTCAAAATTATTATAGCTTTAGTTTTACTGTGAAATTGAAAAGCTTCCACTGCAATTTAATTATTGCCTGCTTTTGGTCAATTTATTTTTTCATCTTACCATGTAAAGAAGTACATGTATAGTAAAACACCGCTTGTTATCAATAAACATACTTACACCAGCAGCTACCATCTTTTCATTCTAAGAGTCAAGGGCCTTTTGAAATCACATATTTTACCATGATACTAGTGAGTAGATTTACAAAACATCGTTAATTTACAAACACCGATGATACAAGTAGTCAGCCAAAATAAACTATCAATAGACCAATTAAAAGATTACTCGAGTTGTAAATATATGGATAGTCTATGAAAAGGCCCCTCGCTCTAAATTTCATAGTAAATCTTTTCATAGACTAACCTAGACATATCGAACAAAACAAAAACAATGGAAAAGGAGGCAAAATACTATTTAATCTAATTTTTATTAGACCTTAGAACATACTCATCACTTCTCGTTCAATGGAATATCAGATTTTCCCCTCCTATTTTACATAGTACATGGCTTTTCATGCACTATGAAATGCTATACATAAATGAATTTCAATTGTAAACTAATCATGATAGTGAACTCTTCATACTGCACTAACGAAAAGAACAATCCCCTGGGGCAATTTCCAAAGCAAATGAAAACAATCATGAGTACTGTTGTTTAATTAATTACTATAAATGACAACAAGAGAATAGAATTATAAAAAAAATTTAAAATAAAATTGAGAATGGAAATGGGGAATGTGTCAAAGAGATAACAACCCGACTAAAGAGCATAAAACAGCCTAAGGTCACCAATGGGTCTTCAACACAGCGAGAAAATCTCGCACCCGGAGGTGGGCTTCAGCTGGCCCCTAAACAAAAATGTGTTCTAGTCACACTAAACTCCGAAACATAAAAATGAACTAAAATAAAAAAAAAACATACAAGACTAACAAAGGCCAGAGGCTCCTGACTTGGGACAGGCGCACAAAAATGTTTAGTTAAGAATATTGCAACAGTTATATAATGGTACATAAATGGAAGGGAAAAAGTATTGAAAGGGGAAAATGTGTAGGTGAATTAATAATTTATCTTATTATTATATCAAGACCCTAGAGTCAATGTAATTATATTTTTTAAGATACAATACATTTATCATTAAAAAAAGTAAGCATCTGATGTTGGAACGATTATAATTTTAGTATTCATTGATTAAGTTTTATCACTATTAATTTTTTTGAAAAGCTGATTTATCATTGTGTGTTTTTTTTAGAATTAAGGAATTTGAGGGATATAATAAGATTTAAATCTAGATTTTAAATCTCTTATCCGCAGTGGTCTGGTTTATAGTTGTTTTTGTGTTATCTTAAAATAATTTCGGTATTTAACTGCAGCATACATCATCAAACTCACAGTGACGTACTTCCTTTTTCAACAACATTGGAAGAGAAAAGACGTGGTTGAAAGGCTAAGAATTATTTCATTTAATCTGTGTTCATCGATGTTTAATAGGTTAAAGAAATAACTTAACATAGTGAAATAAATAAGAAAAAGGCTTTAATTTTGTAGAATTAACTTTTTATTGCATCGTTATTTGTACAATTTAAACGCAAAATTAGAATTATATCATAGCCATGAGACGTGCGTAATTATTTCGCACAACGGCCGCAGTTCTGTAGAATTGTTTTGTGTTGCAAGAAAGATTTTTTTTATAATTGATTTATTTATATAGAGAAAACTTTGTCGTTCGCAATTTTATTGCGCACATGCGACATTTTGTTTCCCGATTTTGTATAGTATTTGGCGTATGCATGAACTTCAAATCGATGAAATATGTTCATAGTCTTAAGTTATTTTGAATTGCCAGAAACATCAAGTCTGATAATTTAAGCTTGTGTGCATTGTAGAAACGTTAAATTTTAGATGTTTGCCGGTTTGTATGCAAGTCTGATTGTTGTGATTACACGTTTGTTTATGAATTTGGTAATCGTCCGTCACTGTTGTCAGGTTTTAATTACATGTTTCATCAGTGATTACGTGAATGATAAGAGATTATTTTATTAATAAGTGATTATGTGATTCATAAGTAATTACTTGATCCATAGGTGATTATTTGATTCATATGTGATTACGTGATTCATAGGTGATTACTTGAATCATAAAAGATCATTTGATTCATAAGTGATTACGCGATTCATAAGTGTTTATGTGATTCATAAGTGATTATGTGATTCATAAGTGATAATGTGATTCATAGGTGATTACTTGATTCATATGTGATTTATAATTTTGATATATTTGTTAATGCAATTTATCACAAGTATAGTTTACAAATTTTACATGCGGTATAACAATTACTCAATTAAATTTAATTTACTAACGTACAGGTTTTATTACAGTTTACAAGATGTTTCGAAGATCTAATAGAAAGAGAGCTGCCCCTCCTCAGAGATACAACAAAGCAGCCTAGATCATCTGTTGGTAGCCTTCAGCATTTGTCAGAATCCATTGTTAATGGTGACGATAGGAATAGTTCATGCTTGATAAACATGCCTATCAGTGGGTTTTCAATGCCTGGAGTTGACACAACACATATGCCAGGGACCCATACAGCGGTGTCGGTGCCCACAACAACGGCTCCTTCAGTATTCAGTACTCCTACTCCTGACACTACAGGTAATACTCAGTTGACAACCCATCAAAACTTTATTTTACAATCTACCAAAGCAAGTGATGAATTGGGCATGCATATATCAATTGCCAATAAAGAGAAAATAGCTAATGGGGAATTTATTGATTTGGCATGTTTATTTCAAAATACAAATGTTCAAAACAATTCCATTTAACAAACCATATGCTTTGTGCAAGGTGAATTGGTGTTGCAACAAAAACAACAGCAGCAAAAAATTACAAATATTGATCAGTGGACATGCATTTCTAGTTTTTATAAGTGTATATTGTCTAGCTCATCCTGAAAAGTTTCAAGAGTTATTGAAATACACTAACAACATCAGAATAGCTGCTAAACGATGTGGTTCATATAGTATAGGGTGGAAACAATATGATGAACAGTTCAGATTGAAAATAGCTCAGAACCAAACTGCATCATGGGCAGACATAGATTGGGAGTTGTGGTTAATGTATATCAGTCAAAACAAACATGCCACAGAGTCAACAGTTCGAAACATATACAAGTGCTATGCTTTCAATTATAATGGTTCTTGCACTAGACTTAATTGTACGTATAGTCATTCATGCATTAGATGTTTTGCTGCTCATCCTTTGGTATCTTGTCCTCCAGGGATGGTAAATAGATATCAAGGTATAATGTTGGGTGGAACTCGTCCAACTTTTATTGCACGGCCTCGTTTACAGTTGAGACCTCAGGATAACTATTCTTTCAGGACCCCACAGTTGTATTCAAGACCAAGATATCAAGGACCAGTTATGGGTCAAAGGTCATACACCAGTTAAAGTTCATGTTCTTGAAAAGTATTTGACTAATTATTACAATCGTCACAATGCAGAATTATTGTTTACTGGATTTAGGAATGACTTTTGTTTAAATTATGTTGGACGTAGGCTGTCCGTGTGGTCAAAAAACCTCATATCAGCTGAAATGCATAAAAATGAAACTAAAATGAAGCTGTTACAAGAAGTTGAATTGGGCAGAATGTTTGGACCATTTACAGAAAAACCGTATTCTACCTTGAGAATTTCACCTATTGATTTGGTTCAAAAGCCAGATAATGGATGGCGTTTAATTACCCACCTTGCTTACCCAAATCTGTGTAGTGTCAATGACTTTATAGATGAAGACTTATGTAAAGTTAAATATACATCTTTTGACTCTGTATTAGAAATGATTTCAAATTTAGGTTGATGGGCTCTTATTGCAAAGTTGGATATAAGCCAGGCTTTTAGTTTGTTAATTATAAACCCTGCAGACTTTAATCTCCTGGGTATTATGTTTGACGGTAAATATTACATAGAAAAATGCCTCCCCATGGGCTGTGCCATTTCTTGTTCTTTGTTTGAAAAGTTTTCGACATTTTACATTTTTAACGTCTGTTAAGGAAAAGAAATCATTTTATTTAATTCGAGTCACTATTGAGGTCAAACAAGATGTAATGGTGTGGTTAGAATTTTGTTGCATTTTAATGAGGAATGTTATTTACCAGAAAAGTTGTGGTTTAACAATTAAACTATTGAGTTGTTCAGACAGTGCAGGTAGTCCTTCATTGGGCTGTGGGGCTTATTTTGCTGGGAAATGGGTGCAGTTTCGTTGGCCAGAAAATTGGGCAGATTCTGAAGTGATGAAAGATATTACATTTCTTGAACTTGTTCCTATAATACTGGCTTTGTATTCATGGGGTCTACAATTCAAAAATAATAAAAAATCTTGTTTATGATAGATAATCAGGCCCTAGTATCTGTGATCAACAAATGGACATCGAAGTCGAAATCAGTTATGAGATTAATTCGTCCCTTGGTTTTGTTCACATTATATAACAATACTCAGTTTAAAGCAAAACATATAGAACGGTCATTCAATGTTATCGCCGATTCTTTATCTCGGTTTCAGATGTGTCGATTCAGAGTAGTGGCACCAGATGCAGAAAAGAATCCTACCAAGATACCTATGAAATTCTTGGAAATCATTTCGAGGCTGACATAATTAATTGTTGCAAATTTCGGTTGCCCCCAGCACATTCAAAACCTATCTAGGTTGATTAGAATCATTTTGCAATTTTAGAGGTAACTTCGGCTTGAATCAAAAATGGCCTGCACCTCTTCAGGATGTCATTTTTTTTATAACACACTCGTTCAAAACTGGACTATCACATTCTACGGTAAATTGTTATTTATCAGGCATCAGTTTCTTTCATAAATTGAATAATTTGTTGGACAATACACAGTGTTTTATTGTTCGAAAAATGGTTGAAGGTGTAAGGCGCGCGAAATCTCAGTTGGACTCGAAATTGCCACTTACTAGAGAACTTAGAAAAGATTGTAGGTGTACTTCCAAGTGTGCGCTCATAACATTTTGAAACAAAATTGTTCACTGCAGCATTTTCATTTGCATTTCATGGGTTATTCAGGGTAGGAGAGTTAACGGTAGGCAGTAAAGGTATCGCTGTTCATACAGTTTTGTTTAATAATGTTAAGGTGTGTGATAAATTGATTCGGGTTTATTTGGCAACATCAAAAACTGACCAGTTAGGAACAGGGAAAGTGCTCACCATTTCAAGCCAATACAATGTTAAAATCTGTCCAGTGATAGCATTTAGTTCTTATTTCATGGTTCGTCCGTCTATTCAAGGACCGTTGTTGTGTCACTATGATACTAAACCGTTGACTAGAAATCAGTTTTCTGCCGTCCTTAAAAAATCACTGGCTGTTTTATATGGATATAAAGGGTCTAATTACAAGTCACATTCCTTTAGAATAGGTATGACCACCACTCTTTCGATCGAAGGGTATGCAGATGATTATATAAAGGTACTTTGTCGTTGGAAATCTGATTCATCCTATTTAAAGTATATAAGGATTCCAGTGTAGTCTGTAAAAAGGGGGAGGGGTTACTTTGTCGTGAATTTCCACACAAGGTTATTTTTCTGTAATATTACTTGTTAAATGTTATTATGTATATGCTAACCTGTGAATACTTGACAGCAACTACTAATTGCTGTTTAAGATTTGCAGGTCTGTCGACAAGGATATGGATCGTTGGATCTTCCATAGTCAAACATGTTTTTTGCACAGCAAGGAATAGACCTGGAGGGGTTAATTTAGGTTTGAGCCGATTGGGAGCAACGGTGTGGTGGCAAGGAAGGAGCGGGTTGATATTGTCTAAAATGAAAGGTCAAATTAACACAATGATTGGATATGAAGAACAGCCAGATGTTATAATAATTCACATCGGGGGTAATGACATAGGAAAGATTCGGTTAGGTTATTTGCAATATCAGTTAAAGCAGTTTCTGCTTTGGATTTGGGAAAAGTTCCCTAAATCCATGGTCACAAATTTTACCGAGGAAAACATGGCGTTATTCTGAAAATAATGCTGCTATGGAGAGGATTAGACTCCGATTAAATAGCATCATTGCTACTTTTGTTCTGAAAAATGATGGGTGTTATATACATTATCCAGACATAAAAAATAACGAGAAAGTTTTAGTAGAAGATGGAGTTCACCTTACATATCTTGGAAATGAGGTGTTCTTGAATATTATTCAGGGTCACTTGAAACCTTTTTGACAAGCGGACATGCTGGGAAAACGTTTCCTTAGGAATTTTGTTTTTCTCAGTGACTTAAGGAATATTATATTTTATTTGAATATTATAGAAGTATAGGAACATTATATACTATTTGAATATTATAGAAGTATAGGAATATTATATATTATTTGAATTTTAGAAGTATATCAGTAGTGTCGTCAGATTATCGTATATTATTTGTATAAAGCAAATGAAATTTTCGAGAGAAAAAAACAATACATGTACATTCATCAATAAAAAGTAGGCATCTGATGTTGAATGGTCGTAATTTTAATATTTATTGAGTGAGATTTATAAATATCAAAAATATACAAATTTCAAATAGCTGATTTATATAACCTTGTGTGCTTTTTGAAATGAAGAAAAACAAGATATATAATTATTAAATTTTACCTGAAGCAGAAAAAAACTCAACTTTTGAACAATTTATCCATTTTGTCTTCACAAAACTATCTCAGTGCTATTCCATTCCATCCATTGAAATGACCATTAAATATGCGATACATTTCTTTTATTAACCATGTTAATACTTAATTATAAAAAGTGAATTCATATTAAGGTTTGAATATTACAATGGGAAAGGATAATTTTTTTAATGTCGCTCGAAGGTGTGAAGGTGTTTTAAATTAAACCCCAGTTATGGGTCAAAGGTCATACACCAGTTAAAGTTCATGTTCTTGAAAAGTATTTGACTAATTATTACAATCGTCACAATGCAGAATTATTGTTTACTGGATTTAGGAATGACTTTTGTTTAAATTATGTTGGACGTAGGCTGTCCGTGTGGTCAAAAAACCTCATTTCAGCTGAAATGCATAAACATGAAACTAAAATGAAGCTGTTACAAGAAGTTGAATTGGGCAGAATGTTTGGACCATTTACAGAAAAACCGTATTCTACCTTGAGAATTTCACCTATTGATTTGGTTCAAAAGCCAGATAATGGATGGCGTTTAATTACCCACCTTGCTTACCCAAATCTGTGTAGTGTCAATGACTTTATAGATGAAGACTTATGTAAAGTTAAATATACATCTTTTGACTCTGTATGAGAAATGATTTCAAATTTAGGTTGATGGGCTCTTATTGCAAAGTTGGATATAAGCCAGGCTTTTAGTTTGTTAATTATAAACCCTGCAGACTTTAATCTCCTGGGTATTATGTTTGACGGTAAATATTACATAGAAAAATGCCTCCCCATGGGCTGTGCCATTTCTTGTTCTTTGTTTGAAAAGTTTTCGACATTTTTACATTTTTAACGTCTGTTAAGGAAAGAAATCATTTTATTTAATTCGAGTCACTATTGAGGTCAAACAAGATGTAATGGTGTGGTTAGAATTTTGTTGCATTTTAATGAGGAATGTTATTTACCAGAAAAGTTGTGGTTTAACAATGAAACTATTGAGTTGTTCAGGCAGTGCAGGTAGTCCTTCATTGGGCTGTGGGGCTTATTTTGCTGGGAAATGGGTGCAGTTTCGTTGGCCAGAAAATTGGGCAGATTCTGAAGTGATGAAAGATATTACATTTCTTGAACTTGTTCCTATAATACTGGCTTTGTATTCATGGGGTCTACAATTCAAAAATAAAAAAAATCTTGTTTATGATAGATAATCAGGCCCTAGTATCTGTGATCAACAAAAGGACATCGAAGTCGAAATCAGTTATGAGATTAATTCGTCCCTTGGTTTTGTTCACATTATATAACAATACTCAGTTTAAAGCAAAACATATAGAACGGTCATTCAATGTTATCGCCGATTCTTTATCTCGGTTTCAGATGTGTCGATTCAGAGTAGTGGCACCAGATGCACAAAAGAATCCTACCAAGATACCTATGAAATTCTTGGAAATCATTTCGAGTCTGACATAATTATTTGTTGCAAAATTCGGTTGCCCCCAGCACATTCAAAACCTATCTAGGTGGATTAGAATCATTTTGCAATTTTAGAGGTAACTTTGGCTTGAATCAAAAATGGCCTGCACCTCTTCAGGATGTCATATTTTTTATAACACACTCGTTCAAAACTGGACTATCACATTCTACGGTAAATTGTTATTTATCAGGCATCAGTTTCTTTCATAAATTGAATAATTTGTTGGACAATACACAGTGTTTTATTGTTCGAAAAATGGTTGAAGGTGTAAGGCGCGCGAAATCTCAGTTGGACTCGAAATTGCCACTTCCTAGAGAACTTAGAAAAGATTGTAGGTGTACTTCCAAGTGTGCGCTCATAACATTTTGAAACAAAATTGTTCACTGCAGCATTTTCATTAGCATTTCATGGGTTATTCAGGGTAGGAGAGTTAACGGTTGGCAGTAAAGGTATCGCTGTTCATACAGTTTTGTTTAATAATGTTAAGGTGTGTGATAAATTGATTCGGGTTTATTTGGCAACATCAAAAACTGACCAGTTAGGAACAGGGAAAGCGCTCACCATTTCAAGCCAATACAATGTTAAAATCTGTCCAGTGATAGCATTTAGTTCTTATTTCATGGTTCGTCCGTCTATTCAAGGACCATTGTTGTGTCACTATGATACTAAACCGTTGACTAGAAATCAGTTTTCTGCCGTCCTTAAAAAATCACTGGCTGTTTTATATGGATATAAAGGGTCTAATTACAAGTCACATTCCTTTAGAATAGGTATGACCACCACTCTTTCGATCGAAGGGTATGCAGATGATTATATAAAGGTACTTTGTCGTTGGAAATCTGATTCATCCTATTTAAAGTATATAAGGATTCCAGTGTAGTCTGTAAAAAGGGGGAGGGGTTACTTTGTCGTGAATTTCCACACAAGGTTATTTTTCTGTAATATTACTTGTTAAATGTTATTATGTATATGCTAATCTGTGAATACTTGACAGCAACTACTAATTGCTGTTTAAGATTTGCAGGTCTGTCGACAAGGATATGGATCGTTGGATCTTCCATAGTCAAACATGTTTTTTGCACAGCAAGGAATAGACCTGGAGGGGTTAATTTAGGTTTGAGCCGATTGGGAGCAACGGTGTGGTGGCAAGGAAGGAGCGGGTTGATATTGTCTAAAATGAAAGGTCAAATTAACACAATGATTGGATATGAAGAACAGCCAGATGTTATAATAATTCACATCGGGGGTAATGACATAGGAAAGATTCGGTTAGGTTATTTGCAATATCAGTTAAAGCAGTTTCTGCTCTGGATTTGGGAAAAGTTCCCTAAATCCATGGTCACAAATTTTAACGAGGAAAACATGGCGTTATTCTGAAAATAATGCTGCTATGGAGAGGATTAGACTCCGATTAAATAGCATCATTGCTACTTTTGTTCTGAAAAATGATGGGTGTTATATACATTATCCAGACATAAAAAAATAACGAGAAAGTTTCAGTAGAAGATGGAGTTCACCTTACATATCTTGGAAATGAGGTGTTCTTGAATATTATTCAGGGTCACTTGAAACCTTTTTGACAAGCGGACATGCTGGGAAAACGTTTCCTTAGGAATTTTGTTTTTCTCAGGGACTTAAGGAATATTATATTTTATTTGAATATTATAGAAGTATAGGAACATTATATACTATTTGAATATTATAGAAGTATAGGAATATTATATATTATTTGAATTTTAGAAGTATATCAGTAGTGTCGTCAGATTATCGTGATACGTTTGTTGGTCAATACTGCAGAAATTGTCACAGTTAGGCGCAGCTTACCCCCCCACCTCTAACAATTTCCATAGATGTATAAAAAAAAAGATATGGTCACCGACTTCGTGTTAGAAGCGACGCGTTTAGTGTAAAAACCAACAAAACTCCTGACGACGTCGCATTTATTAAACAGCGTCACGTGTTCAGAATATTGATGATCAATTTTCCGATCTTCTTGCTGCCGTTTGACAGATTTATTTATATAATTCACCATGTGTACACAATCCAAGTTTTTCGTCCATTCGACGTGAACTTTTTTTTTAACTTACACTCACATATTTCAAAACAAGGAGATGTTCTTACGGATCACACAAATTCACTGATCCTCACGATTCGGCCACACTAACGACCGATTTAAGCGTTGTTACGATTTATTTTGAGCTATTTGCGGTTTATTACGAATTGTTACGAGTTATTTCGATGTATATACGGTAAAATTTCATGATTTGTTAATCGTTGTCACTAATAACTACGAGCAACTTACGGGCATTTTACGAGCTTATTACGGATTGTTACGGTTTTATTATGGAATGTTACTATTCATCGAAGCTTTAACGTGTTAATTACGACCTGTTTACATGTTGTTACAAGTAGTAACTAGTTTATCACGAGTCCTTATTATTTTGCAGCTCTTATACCTTTCCCCAAATCGTAAGCAATATGTAAGAATACGTAAAGTATACATATCTATTCGTAAAGTACTCGTAACTATACGTTGAGTGTTCGTAATAACTCGTAACCATCCGTAAAACCATTGTATCACGACTCGGATGAAATCGTAAGCATTCGTAATAATCCGGAAATAATCTGTAAACAAATCGTAAAATCACCGTAACGAAATCGTAAAAAAATTGAACGTGTTCGAGTCATTAAAGGATTCTTGCGAGCAGTTTACGGATGCTTGAGATAGACTTCGAGTTGGCGATTCGCAAGCACTCTGCAGAAACATCCGTGTATGTTGATGAACCATATAAGACTCCTGCGGCTTTTTTTTACAGAAGATCTTTGTCAAATCCAAGATGATATATTTTTTTTTAAACCGGTTAATTCTCATGACGACATTTTAACTGTACTGTCGATAATTTATCATACAAACAGACCTATTCCCGATTTCCATATGGATCCCTTTCACAACTTTTTAATTCATTGCAGCTCTTGAATTATAAACGCTCCATGAAAATGTATCTTTTTAGATGCAGATCAACGAGTTCTAAATGCGTACCAAGTTTCATAAAAATGCGAAATACCACCAAAGTACTATATACCACCATAGTTTGCTGATCTAAATAGCATGTCGTTTTACAAAGTAAAGGGTATTCGCTGTACTTAGCAATGCAGAGTCGTGTTTCAATTTGTAAATAACAGAATCTACATTTATCCACATAGATAAAAGACAAGAAGATTTCACAATATAAAAGTTTATCATTCAGCCTTAAAGGTCAAAGGGTATGATTAAAAGGCAAATTCCTTTACCTATGCGCTTTATAGATAATATCACCACAATAGCAATGTACTCCTTCTATATACCGTATCATAACATCATTTTCCTGTAATTGCAATGCTTATCTACATTTGTCCAAACACTGAAACATAGTTTTTATGGCGCCATGAATATGCATATTTTCTATTTAAATTGCGATTTCTCAAAAGACTTTAAAAAAGTGAATTAATCATTGATACTATAATTATTTATCGTTTTTCTACCGATTCCTATGGTTTAATCGTCTGAATCTATATTGTTTACTTTAATGCATTTTAGAAATTGTTTTCATTGTGCATTGTTCTCTGTCCATTTTGCTGTTCGACCGATGAAAAGGGCAGGTTGAATACTCTAAAAAAATCAATTAAAAAAACTATCTTAATCCGTAAGTAAAGAGCCTCGTCGGTGGTTGTCGTTGTTCATATCTTTATTAGTTTTTTTCTTGTACATACTTTGATTTTGATGACATATCTTTGGTAGTCCCTTATTAATTTATTCACAATTTGTCTGGACTATAAATAGATATAAGAAGATGTGGTATGAGTACCAATGAGACAACTCTCCATCCAAGTCACAATTTGTGAAAGTAAACCATTATAGGTCAAAGTACGGCCTTCAACACGGAGCCTTGGCTCACACCGAACAGCAAGCTATAAAGGGTCCCAAAAATGTCTAGTGTTAAACTATTCAAACAGGAAAAACAAGGCGTTTTAGAAATTGATACACGGTAAATAGACAGGTATGGGTTACATTAACCATCATATGAATATAAACGCTATGCCAAACTCACAATCGTCAGACATCATGGAGGTTTGACCTGACAGTGTATGACATATATCGTTTGTTAGTAGCATACTATGGTCCCATAATTTTGTGTGCTCTTATCAAATATTAATGGAAGATTCTAGTCAGAAGCAGGACACTTACCTTTAAGGCTTTTTATTTCTTTTTTATATCATGTGGTTGGCTTTTTGTCTTTTTGACAAATACTCCAAATCTCTTTTTATTCATAATGTAATTAAAACATCATAGCTGAACATCTTATGACATACGAATCTTTTGCTAGATTTACCTTCAAACGGAATGCTACGAACAGAAAACAAAAATATAAACTAAAGGAAATATGAATGCATTGGAAACTCACAGTACTGATAGAGCAAGCAGACAAAACCAACAGCAAAAACACGAAAAAACAGCAAAAACAACAAAATAACTAAACAAAAACAACTAAAGATGACTTTATTTAGGATACTAGTAGTGTATACCTGATGGAATCTGCTTAATTGTCTTTTAAAAGTACGACTATGGTCAAGCTTTATTCAAATTTGTCCAATTGTATCAGAGAAAAGAAGTTCGTTAAGGGTCATATTTGGCCCCGAATTTTAAGTCCATTGTTTCAAAATGAAAAAAAAATGTCTCAAAGTGATGTAAAGACATAAAAGAAAGTGAAAAATGACTACTTTTGTCAGTTTTACTTATAAAGCGTTGATATTTACACCTCATATAGATCACAAATAGAGATTTTGGTGAAAGTTGAAATAATTGTCTGCATTTCAACCCAGTGTAGGCCTAGGTAACATAGAGTGAAGGCTTCGACAAACTAAATGTTCAAGTCAGATAAGTAAATTGTTATAAGAAACATAAATTTAAAATATCTTTGTTGTCAACGCATGCGCTCTATGTTTCCAGTCCTAAAATTCAATGTAAAACCTATTTTTTGCTACTTGTGACGTCATGAATACACGCTTAATACGTTAATTTATAGCAAAAAAGACCTGTTTCCTATCTAGTCATTAAAAAGTGTTTGTTTGTCTGCAGGAATTAAAATGAATTCTAAGTTACTTTAATGAAAATAACAATTAGAAGGTTTAAGTGGATATCGAGAACAAGTTTCTATTTATTACATTTCTGATTTAATTCACAAAACCAATACTTAAAGTTACTATATGTTCGGTCTCAATACAAACTTTTTGTGTTTATCATTGATCTTTTTTCATCTAAATCCATGTTTTGGCGTTCATCACCACACTGACTATCCTGTTCTTCCTTGTACACAGTACATTTCCGTTAGTCATTATCGCTTCTATTCTAAGAACTCTATAGTCTTTGTTTGCTTAAGCTTCAGTAGCAAATATTTTATACGTATTTAGAACATGCTATTTGAAAATGTTCAATGAAAACTTTAACATTTTTTTAACATTATTATAATCTTTTAACACATCAATCGGTGGTGTATAGAATTTTCAATATAAACGTATTAAAAGTGGATTTTGCATGTATAAAACGAAGAGACGCATACAAAATATTAATTAAAGACAATTTATAACAAACCATTTTTATTAAATAAAAAAAAAAATTAAAAAAAATACATTCAACTGTAGATATACATTATAAAAATTGCGCATTAGTTTTTCGATCAGACAGTTTATAAAATTACTCAGACACTTTCGGATTACATTTATTATAAACAGAAGTGGCAAATACCATGTTATACCATCCATCCGAAAACAATTTTGTTTATCAAGAATTTTCAGAAAAATGTGTCAACGAATTTTCACGACAACGTTATTGTTCTAGCATATCATAATAATGCTGTGTTAAAACTAGGTATGTCAACGACTATTCGAGTATCGCTCGGTAGAACCGAGTATCGAATATTAAAACGATACTCGACTTATCGGTTTCCTGTTAGAATATTGCTGTCTTCTTTATATAGAATTGACCTTCTTGAGAACCTCTTTCGGAAAATTAAATAGGCATCATTGATTAATCATACTAGTAAATAAAATACATTTTGTTTCGAATGTTTGTGATACATTGTCATGTAAAATGCCTCCGAAAATACGTGGGCTATACCTAGGCTAACACTTTAAACTAAACATGTCTTAGCCATTCTGTCACATCGGTACCGTCAGACAAATATTATCGTATGCAAGACTGTCCCCAATAATAGTTGACAAGAAAATGTTTACAAATAAAATAAAATCGTTGCATCCTCTGGTGACCTTCAGTGAATATTTAAACTTCTAATCCTTACACCTTTGTAAACATTTAATGTGTTTTCTTAACGATTACCAAATATTATGTATCGGTTAGTCTATGAAAAGGTTTCATAGTATATACCTTTTCATAGACTATCCAATTGAGCACATATTTACAACTCAAGTAATCATTCAATTGGTCTATTGATAGTTTATTTTGGCTCTCTACTTGTATCATAGGTGTTTGTAAAAATAAGTTCATTAACTAAGTCTAGGTTTGTCTATGAAAAGGTATATACTATGAAATTAAGAGCGAGGGGCTTGCCACGATCTCTTAATTTCATAGTATATACCTTTTCATAGACTATCCAATTTAGCACATATTTACAACTCGAGTAATCTTTTAATTGGTCAATTGATAGTTTATTTTGGCTGACTACTTGTATCACAGGTGTTTGTAAAACGGGGCTCATTAACGATGTTTTGTAAATCTACTCACTAGTATCATGGTAAAATATGTGATTTCAAAAGGCCCTTGACTCTAGAATGAAAAGATGGTAGCTGCTGGTGTAGGTATGCTTATTGATAAAAAGCGGTGTTTTACTATACATGTACTTCTTTACATGGTAAGATGACAAAATAAATTGACCAAAAGCAGGCAATAATTAAATTGCAGTGGAAGATTTTCAATTTCACAGTAAAACTAAAGCTATAATAAATTTGAAACATATAGATAGTATGCAGTGACGGATCCAGGGGGAGGGGGGGTGTCCGGGGTTGGAAAACACCCTTTTTTGGACGATCAATGCTTTTGAATGGGGACATATGGTTGGAAACCCCTTTTTAAAAATGGCTGGATCCACCCCTGGTATGTCCCAATAGGTAGTCTAGCGGATAGTCACTAAAAAGCAACTACCAATAGATCAAAGATACTAGGGTTTATGGTGGTTTTTTTTCAAAGTAAAAACTAAAAGATTTATCGGAACATGTATATATATATATATATATATATATAGGTGGCACATTCTATTCAGCCATTATCACGGTTTTTCAATTCATGACATCGTCCTGAACATGCATGAAATATTTGCCATTGGACATTAAGCAACCAATAATCAATCAGTCAATCAATTCATGACGAAATAGATCAAGTTGCCTTAATTTCCCTTCATAAGATTTCATAGTACAGACTTTTTTGTGTACAAAGTAATTGCATGGATGATAAATTATCACAATTTTAAGATGGCGTTGTTCTCTAATCAAGGTATAAAGAACCATATTTGTTACTCTTTTTTTAAATGAAAGAAACTTGCAATCGTCAAAAACATTTTTTAGATCCAAAGATTTTAATTGCAGAATATTTAAAAATCAATGTGAAAACTAATTACAAACTATTCAATTTAATTTGGAACACAGCATTTTATTTCAAAATAGCCAGTGGCAATTTTTGTTTTGATATCTTGATTACGATACATTAGCACATACTTACAACTTCTCGTTCAATCAAATTGCTTGAATTTGCCTTCCAATTTTCATAGTACATACTTTTTCCGTGTACTAAGTAACTATGCATGAATGACCACAAGGGTAAGATTTCATTGTATCGTAATCAAGATATTAAAACAAAAATTTCATAGTATATACCTTTTCATAGACTAACCTAGACATGAAATCTTACCCTTGTGGTCATTCATGCATAGTTTCTTAGTACACGGAAAAAGTATGTACTATGAAAATTAGAAGGCAAATTCAAGCAATTTGATTGGACGAGAAGTTGTAAGTATGTGCTAATGTATCGTAATCAAGATATTAAAACAAAAATTGCCACTGGCTATTTTGAAATAAAATGCTGTGTTCCAAATTAAATTGAAATTGAAAACTATGAAAATTAGAAGGCAAATTCAAGCAATTTGATTGGACGAGAAGTTGAAAGTATGTGCTAAGTTTTATGTTTTGAAAATGTACTCACTAGTATCATAGTAAAATATGTGATTTCAAAAGGCCCTTGACTCTAGAATGAAAAGATGGTAGCTGCTGGTGTAAGTTTGTATATTGATATAGGCATTTAAAAGCAACTATCAATAGATCAAAGAATATAGGTTTGTGTTTTTTTTTTAATTTTAAAGTAATATATATATATATAAAGTCTCTGGTTGATTGTATAATAAAAACTATAACACAAGTTTCCATACGTTTCGGCCATTACGGCCTTCTTCATTGGAATTAATTTACAACTTTAAAACAACAATTACATCGCTTGGATAGTCTAGCGGATAGGCATTAAAAAGCAACTATCAATAGATTTAAGATTATAGGTTTTGTGTTTTGTTTTCAATTTCAAAGTAAAAACTAAAAGATTTATCCAAGCGATGTAATTGCTGTTTTAATGCTGTAATTTAATTTCAATAAAGAAGGCCGTAATGGCCGAAACGTATGGAAACTTGTGTTATAGTTTTTATTATAACCTTTCAAAAATAGAGGTCAACCAAAATTGGGACACTCAAAGAAGAAAACAGAGAGAGAGATTTCGATGCATCAGCTACGTACTCTTAAACCTGATGGACTGAATTAGATAGATGAAAAACAGTTTTATCAAAAACCAAAGGAATAACATCTTGAACATCCTATTATTCAACTTACACCTTTATTTGTTATAATTATTAAACGCTATGTACAACAAGCTGCAAACATATATTTAGATGACATATAAAATAAGCTCCAAAAATTTCTTAAACAGCAGCCGTTTTTATCTGGATGACTACACGCGCCTGATGAAGCTTATTTGTTTAGCGAAATATTACGTGAATTCATAAAGTATAACAACCAACTATTTGTATAACACTAACTTGCGTGTTAGCATATATATATATATATATATATATACGTGGCACATTATCACAGTTTTTCGATTCATTCGCGCGTCATTCAAAAATAAACCTTAATATCAAAATGAAATGTTACATTCGTGATGACACGTGCTTCTACAAAAAAAGTGCACAGGTATATAAAAGAAAAAAATGATTTAAAACTTTTTTTCATGGTCTTATTAGCATAAATATGTAATTATAAGAAGTGAATGCTTCTTTTTGTAATTTTATTGGGGTGTAAAAGTGTTGATCGTGCACACATTTTTAGAATGAACCGCTTTTACACCCTATAAAATTACAAAAAGAAGCATTCATTTCTTAAATAAAATAGATCAATTTCCTGGAGAAAGTTAAAAAAAATCATCATAAGACACACTTTTTTTGTGTACATAGTAATTGCATGGATGATAAATTGCCACAATTGTAAGATAGCATTGTACTCTAATCAAGGTTTTAATGACCATATTTGTTATTCTTAATTTAAATAAAAGAAACTTGCAATTGTCAAAAATATTTTCTAATTCCAAAGATTTTAATAGCAGGATATTTAGAAATTAATATGAAAATTGATTACAAAGATTTTTAATTTGGGACACATCATCTTATTCAGAAATAGCTAGTGGCAATTTGTTTTAATATCTTGATTACAATAAAATGAAATCTTACCCTTGTGGTCATTCATGCATAGTTACTTAGTACACGGAAAAAGTATGTACTATGAAAATTAGAAGTCAAATTCAAGCAATTTGATTGGACTAGAAGTAGTAAGTATGTGCTAATGTTTGATATGGTTTTTCCTTGCTAGAATTTTTACGACGGGAGACGTTTGCGCTTTTTAATAGAACATTTGCGCTTTTTTAATGGACATTTGCGCTTTTTTTAATGGACATTTGCGCTTTAATTTTTAGGACATTTGCGCTTTTTCATTAGGACATTTGCGCTTTATCAACATAAACACATGAGTTATTATGGTAATCAAGTTTCAAAAATCATTTATATCAAAAACACAACACATTTATATATGTTAATACAGCTAAAAGAATCAACCTTTCCCGATCATGCTTATGTCAGATGAAAACGACAACACTTCAAGAAGGTCGATGGAAGTAAATTTCTTAAAACAACCATGACTCTTTCTAAAAATCAGCACGAACAGCAGGTGGTTTAAAAATCAAATGTCGGTCTTCACAAATTGTAACAAACTTAGATAAACTATGATGGTACATTTCATCGGACTATACATGCAACAGAATTGACACAAGAGGGATATAATTTTCAATTTTATATCCATGAATTATAAAGCTACATGAAGAATTTAGGGCAACATTTAAATGTTCCATCCATAAAAGTTTCATTTTCTCTATTGTTTACCAAGAAACATATACTATATTTTTTTTGTTCTATATCTGGTTTACCCGAATAATTTTTTCTGATTATTTCGTTTGTTTGGAAGAGATTTCAGAGAATATGTGAACATCTTTCCATGACTTTGGTCAATTTTTCTAGGATTACAGGTAAACAATTAAAGGAAAAAGCGCAAATGTCCTGTCAATTTTGTTCAGGTGTATCAAAATTTAAAGCGCAAATGTACACAGTGTTTGGAGCGCAAATGTCCTTTCGTGTTACAGGTAAAATAGTGCAAACATCCTAAGCTGCGCCCAATTTTTAAATAGGTGTTCATTAAATTATATTAATTAGATTATTGTTTTTTTACTTAAGTAGTACGTGTAGGTAATGAGCTATTAATTATGGTATGTGATTCCTTGTCCCAAATACTTGTGTATATATCTATTCTCACAAACCAAGTTACGTCTAGGTTAGTCTATGGAAAGGTATATACTATGAAATTTAGAGCGAGGGGCTTGCCCCGAGCTCTTAATTTCATAGTATATACCTTTTCATAGACTATCCAATTTAGCACATATTTACAACTCGAGTAATCTTTTAATTGGTCTATTGATAGTTTATTTTGGCAGACTACTTGTATCACAGGTGTTTGTAAAACGGAGCTCATTAACGAATTTTGTAAATCTACTCACCAGTATCATTGTAAAATATGTGATTTCAAAAGGCCCTTCACTCCAGAATGAAAAGATGGTAGCTGCTGGTGTAAGTATGTATACTGATATAAAGCGGTGTTTTACTATACATGTTCTTCTTAGGTAAGATGACAAAATGAATTGACCAAAAGCAGGTAATAATGAAATTGCAGTGGAAGCTTTACATGTTTTGAAAACATTTTTTAATTTCACAGTAAAACTAAAGCTATAATAAATTTGAAACATATAGATAGTTTGTCCCCAAAGAAATAGTCTAGCAGATAGGCATTAAAAAGCAACTACAAATAGATCAGAGATTATAGGTTTTGTGTGTTTTTTTTTATTAGTTCAAAGTAAAAACTAAAAGAGTTATCAGAATATGTTTATATATATAAACAAGTCTAAATTGAAAACAACGTTCAAACCTATGATTGCGTTGGATAAAAACCGCAATTTTTATACGTGTGCATGCAAAACAAATTTCTTGTTAGAGGGGTCTAAATACAGCACAAACAACATTTTCCAAAAGACCAAAAGAGTGAAAAAGTATATTTTAACAAAACGCATTTGACTAACAGGTCGAACAACAAATGTTCTTAAATCCTGCTGACTGCCATTGGCGATTGCCAAATAAACGGATCACAAGGTGTAATAAATGGATCTTCTTAACTATAAATTTAATACCAAACAGAAAACAATAAACTTGCGACAAAGATGGTATACCGCAAACAAAGGTGCAAAGATTTTTTTTACACCATATCCGGATTTCGACAATTAATGTCTCTTCAGTGATGTTAGGAATCGAAACGGTTATTGGAAGGCCACATAATTTACCTCAATTTAGGATAGACTCTTGAATTTTGAGGAGTCAAAATAGGATGAACGGATCATATAAACCCGAAGGCAAATATAATACAAGCCCAAACGAAAAAATATAAACAAGTCTAAATTGAAAACAACGTTCAAACCTATGATTGCGTTGGATAAAAACCGCAATTTTTATACGTGTGCATGCAAAACAAATTTCTTGTTAGAGGGGTCTAAATACAGCACAAACAACATTTTCCAAAAGACCAAAAGAGTGAAAAAGTATATTTTAACAAAACGCATTTGACTAACAGGTCGAACAACAAATGTTCTTAAATCCTGCTGACTGCCATTGGCGATTGCCAAATAAACGGATCACAAGGTGTAATAAATGGATCTTCTTAACTATAAATTTAATACCAAACAGAAAACAATAAACTTGCGACAAAGATGGTATACCGCAAACAAAGGTGCAAAGATATATATAGGTGGCACATTATCTTCAGACATAATCACAGTTTTTCAATTCATGACATCGTCCTGAACATGCAGGAAATATTTGCCACTGGACATTAAGCAACCAATAATCAATAAATCAATCAATTCATGACGAAATAGATCACTTTCCTTAAGAAAGTTTGAAAAATTATTACCAAGTTGCTTTAATTTTCCTTCACAAGTTTTCATAGTACACACTTTTCTGTGTACAAAGTAATTGCATGGATGATACATTATCATAATTTTAAGATATCGTTGTACTCTAATCAAGGTATAAAGAACCATATGTATTACCCTTTATTTTAATGATAAAATTTGCAATTGTCAAAAACATTTTTTAGATCCAAAGATTTTAATAGCAGGATATTTAAAAATCAATGTGAAAACTAATTACAAACTATTTAATTTAATGTCTTTAATTTGGAACACAGCATTTTATTTCAAAATAGCCAGTGGCAATTTTTGTTTTAAATATCTTGATTACGATACAATGAAATCTTACCCTTGTGGTCATTCATGCGTAGTTACTTAGTACACAGGAAAAGTATGTACTATGAAAATTAGAAGGTAAATATAAGCAATTTGATTGGACGAGAAGTTGTAAGTATGTGCTAAAAAGGTATAGAGATAATTATACATATTTCAATACAATTACATAAATAATGTACAAAAGTAGATAGAGGTATTTACAATTGTTCACCCAGAAAAGTTTAATTTGTTATTGATCTCTTTAATTAGTTTACACACACAGCTCATTCAGTTCTGAACATGTATTGGAATTCATTAAAGCATGAAACTTCAAAGTGTTAGGTCTATTCCTATAATGAAATGTAATAAATTGTTTTCTACAGTTATCAAAAGCCGAACAATTAAAAATGTAATGGTATTCATCACCAATAGCATCTAAATTGCACAAAAAACACTTTCTGTTTTCTCTTTCTATGTTTTGCCATCTTCCATTTTCAATTAGAAACTTCATGTTCAGAGTTCGAAATTTTAAAAATAAAGATATCTGGCTGTCATCCAAAATACTAAAATATTTCTCAAACTCCAAAGTATCCTTAAATAAACGGTAATTTAATGCTTTTGGTAATTGCTGTAGGCTTGCCAGCCAATTTTGTTTAAACTGATCTATTACGTTCTGTTTAATGGTTACATGTAACCATGTTTACAAAAAAGATGTTGTTCCAAACATATGACAAACCACACGTGTCTAAAATTGATTTGTCTTGTTTTAACCATAAACTATTTGTAACATATTTGGCATTGGCTAAATTATACAAAATAACAGGTAATTTGTCAGGTTTTCCAGTTACCAACTTAAACCAATAATTAATCATTCGTAATTTGATTGAAATATCTAAAGGATATCTTCCCTATTCACCATATATCATAAAATCAGCAGTAGACTTTTTACTCCAAGTTTTATTTTACAAAATCTAATGTGAACCCTCTCGATTATTGAATTATTTCCAAAACCCCAAACTTCACATCCATACAGAAGTATTGGTTTGACAATTTGATCTAATAAATCAAGTTGGCATTCAATTGACAGTTTATGTACTCTCCCTTTTTGAATTAAATTCGTATATGGCATGTGTTGCTTTTTCACATTGCTTTTTTGTAGATAATTTTTCGTCCGTTGAACAACAAACCACAGAATGTAAAGTACGTATTTTTGTGTTTCCGTGTTGTAGATATATTCCCGAGCGAGTACTCGAGTATCGCTCTATAAAACCAACGAGTTCAGGTCGATTGAAAGTTAGGCACAAGTTAGAATCATTTGATATTTCGTTAATACCTAATTTCAACGGCAAGACCTTATACAAATTAGATTTTATGGATATTTGTTACTCTTGTTTTTGACTTTTTGTCAGATATTCGTAGTTTTATCTATGTAATGCCAATAAACATTTTGCCCGCTAACCCCTACATTTCCTTTTAATAATTTTATTACTTATAGTTTAAAAATTTTGAAAATCTATAAAATCCTTGTTGTTTTTTTTAATAGTTTTTGAAAGAAAAAAGGTGCCAATGTTAAATGTAATTAAAATCTAGAGAGACACATTTCCCGCCAAATTTTCAATTGATGATATCTCAAAAACAAGGACACAGACTTTTCCTTTTTTTCTGCTTTTTAAGTTCCTTTGTTTATATACTAGCAATTTATTACAGTCTTTTAGAAAGCTTGTTATTTTGAAGCAGAGGAGCGAACATCCTTAAAGCCCACTATTTAGATGTTTTGATAATAAAATCCAATTGGTTTCATAAAAATTCGAATTTTATGACTTTTTTGTGTGTGATTGAAACGCACAACTGCTTTGAGACAACAGTTCTTAGTTGGTGATTACTAAATTAAAGAAACTTAAGAATTTGCGCTCTTCGAGTTTTATGTATGCATTACTATAACAATGAACGTTAAGAACCAAAAGAGATAGCCAAAGAGGGGACATTGATCGGGAGCTTATACAAACGGGACTATAAACGCTCACAAAAACCACCTCAAGTCCATTTTGCTTTAAAGAGTTTCAGCCTTAATTCTAGTTAAACTTATAAATTTTTCAATGTACACACCCTTATTCCTATCCTAAGCTGAAACATTGAAAACTTGGGTGACACATTTAAGGGCTAGTGACCAAACAGCTTTTGACTAAGTTCTGTAAAGAATTGAAGTAAGACGGACTGTTTTGCAAAGGTTTTGGATATGTGGAAAAAACCGTTGATTAAGCGTGATAATCTTTGTGAAAAAATCTTTAGTTTTTGGAAACATGTTGCGCAGTACAATCCTAGATAAGTCTTTTGTTATATTTATGCTTTATTTTATCTACTGAAGATATTTATCTGATTTCAAAAATCTCAAAAATTTCAGACTAGACAATGTTAAATAAGTAACGAAATAGAGTTTATTTAATTGAGATGTTTTGTATTTCTTATAAAGGGCAAAAAAATAACTTTTTTATTGTAAAATTGAATCGTAATATTTTCTATGAAAAAAAAAAATCTTTCTTGTTGGTGAAAACAAAAAGGGGCTTCCTGCACAAAATGGTAAACTTTTTAATACGTTAGTATTATAGTTTGTAAAGGATGTGCTGGTGACATTTCGGACACATATTTAGTTATGGCGAACAGATCATGCTTGGCATGAATGTTGACTCTGTTTATGAATTTGATGCTGATGTCAGAGCATCTGTTGTCATTAATTAATTCCGTTCACAACTTTCTTGGAATCTGATCGTTTTAGAACTTGTTACTAATAACTTAAAATATGGTGACGTTTATACATCTTGCTTACTATTTTATTTACATTTGCTCATATCTTTTTTTGTATAAATCTAGTAGAAATCATATAAATACATAACCACCGTGTTGTCTGATTCTTTTGTACGTTTAACATACAGTGTAACTAGTAGTGACGTTGTTATATATGTTTTCATGCAAACATAATTTAGGTCACATACGAATCGAATGTGTAAAGTTATAAATACAAGGGGAGAAATACAACACCGTCCAATCTTTCCGTTACCGAATCCTCTCAAAGCTCGAACGTGGTACTAAAAACTTGTTTTAAGTTGCAAATATCGCAACCTAATTAATGAACAATTTCAGAAGCAAATCTGTGCATCGTATAAAGGAAAAATGAGATATCAATTAACTTAATCAATATAAATCTAACCGACATTGGTTTATTAATTCCTGTTCCATTTTTTCTTTCTGGTATATTAAATAGCGCTGATCACGATCTGTAATTACTCAGGTAAACTCAGATGATGACAACTGATGCCACAGTAATGATGATCTTTCTTTTGATGATATTTGTACAATTTAACAAAGTACACGCAGGTAAGCCGATAAGTTCATTTAAATAAAGCTTACTTTAAATTAAATCAAATTTAATTGAATGGAAGGAAAAAAATGAACGATCAAGAAATTTTTATGTAAAGATAACATTAGAAAAAAGTAGACTAAAAAAGTTTTTTTTTGCATCTTGTTGTAAATATTTAATTAATAATTCATATATACCTATCAAATATTGAAAAAAAAAACTTGTGGAGCGTCGTTTTATATTTGTGTCACATAAAATGTCATCTGCTTCTAACACTTGTAGTCGTGCGTCAAATGAAAAATGAAAAAAAAAATATTTGGACAAATCCATTCATTGAAAAAAAATACCTTTTGATATCCATCCTCTCACAGGAAAACCACGGCTTTAAGCGGTTATCTTGATTAACTTTCTAATTTGAAAAGTAATAGCCACGTGGTACATTTAAAACACATCAAAAGGGTTCAAACTAATACAGCAAAATAAATGTTTAAAGTGATTATTGCCTGATGAAGATTTAGAAAACTACTCCGTAAAACTATATAT
Organism: Mytilus californianus; assembly: GCF_021869535.1. NCBI lineage: Eukaryota > Metazoa > Mollusca > Bivalvia > Mytilida > Mytilidae > Mytilus > Mytilus californianus. The sequence continues at coordinate 3,150,092 of NW_026262675.1, forward strand.
TTGTTAAACTTTGATTATAAGAATAAAATGATTTGGTTAAATTCTAATGCAACAACTTTCCATCAGAGACAAAATGACGTAGACGTTAACAACTATAGGTCACCGTATAAACTTCAACAATAAGCAAAGGAAAACCCATACCGCATTGCAAGCTATGAAAGACCCGGACATGACAAATGTAAACCAATTCAAACTTGAAAACTAACGGCCTGATTTATGCACAAAAAAATAAATGAAAAAATGATATTTAGCAACAAACTACAATCACTAAATTACAGGCTCCTTACTTGGGACAGCCACATACAGAATGAGGCGGGGTTAAACATGTTTGTGGGCGCTAAACTGGGACAGTGGCATAACAACTAAAATAAGAACAAACTATAAACATCATTTGAAAAAATGCTTGACTCATCAGATTGACACAAAGCACACAAAACAACTTACAAAAGCTGTAAGACACAAAGTATCGACCTGAGATTACTCGCATTTCTGAAAGCTAGTTAAAAGCCAAGACTAAACTATCAATAAGTACACATTCAGTGCATTTAGTGTAAACATGTTTTTTTATTCAAAACATTTTTCTTAGCATTGCACTCATTGTTTGATTCTTACACAGTTGTATGTCTTCAAAGAGTTCATTACAAATAGTAAAACCCTCAGTTATAATGTAAATCATTTTAATGATTTTAAATTTCGAAATTTATCAAAGCTTTGAATATATTTACAAACGTAGTTTTAAAATATTATCTTTAGAAAGAACAACTGGGTAAACTATCAGAAAAATGAGTATTTTCATATTAGTAAATCGGGTTTAAAATATGCTTGCGTAGCTCTGATGGATATATGCGTGATTGACGACCATAGATAGCACAAGAAAAGACTTTTTAGATGATGTAAAACATAAAACATTTTCAGAGACCTTGTAAAACTTGTTTATCTTAAAACTTTCTTACATTTTATCGCTTCAACAGTACACCCTGTAATAATAAGTACATTTTACTTACAACTAGTCTTGTAATGGCGAGGTTAATATTTTTCTTCGATAATTGTTTGATTGCCCTCGTTTCTGTGTATGACTATTGTTTTCATATGAAAACAATCTCCGTTTATATTATTTTCAGTTTAACTATCCAAAAAGGGGATGAAAAGATATTAAGGGAGCAATAAAAAACCAATAATCGAAGAAAAACAGAAAATACCATGGTCAAAAGAAAAACTACGAAAACACCATCAACAGATCACAAAACACTACACGAGTATTGCACGAAAATTGTATCTATATCAACTTTTTATGATTTAAAGTAATATGAAACTTCAAATTTGAAAAAAAAAAATGAATATTTTTTATGTACTTTAATGGTTAAGTTTTACTATAAAACAAGTGTACGTAAACTTTCTAGTAAAATAAAATCCTTTATGTTATCAAAGTCTTCATAATTCTAATGCAATTCTTTTGTATCAATGGTTCTGATTGGATGACACTAAGAGTAAAATTCTCCATGTCCTTGTCTGTAACTAAGGAAGCCGACATTTTGAATTGCGGAATGTATTGACATACAATTTTTACAATAATAAGCAAAAAAACTCACTTGTTGCACCTAGAAATCTTCTTTTTATCAAATTTAATTACATTCCGAAGCGGCCAAGAAGCCAGAAAACGACCGGTGTTTACGTTTGAAGCCGGAAGCATACCTATGATGTCACCTAGTTTAGGGGCCAAAGAAGATAACATCTTTTCGCAGAATTTAGTTTAATGAGAATTTTAAACTGAAATAATGATTGAAATTGAATTATGTACTTGTTTTGCATTAGAATAGAGATAACTGTATTGTATTTGAAGCTTTGCGGACGTCCATCGGTAGTTTTACTGTCTCAAATACCCGTTTACCTGTCTCCGCTACGCGTCGCCAGGTAAACTAAATTTGCGACAGTAAAACTACCGATGGACGTCCGCAAAGCTTCAAATACAATCAGTTATCTCTTAAATGTACTGCTATTGAATTATTGTCTTCATGTACTCTTATTTACTGATATTTTCCCGTATGCAGTGACTTTAACTACGAGACCTCTCGTTAGTCACCGCACAGCGCAAGTGCGAGGAGGAAATCGTGATGAAAGAATGTAAACAAACGTGCACTGGAAGGTAAATAATAATAACTGATTCTTAAAGAACAAATTAAATACACCTAATCATTTAACAACTGTTATGGAAAGGTTTAATTAACAAATGGGGACTCGTGGAAAATACAAAAAAAAGAATATCATGGCTCTATCAATTCACTTATTTTTAACATGCTGTACGTGCTCTGCGTTGATTTGTTTATAACTATATTTTTATTCTCATAAAGCCAATGCATAACATCAGTACAGAGATAACAGCAATAATAACTATTTACAATTTATACAAAACAAGGTAGAGAGGTTACAAAAGTCATTAGCCAGGAGGACAAACACAAGTATTACTATTTTTTTTATAAAGGAACAAAGCTTATTCAGGACTGGTTTTCGTGTACTCGACATAAGTTCAGAGAATTTAATAGTATTTTGACGTTTAACAAAATATGAGGTTAAATACTCTTTACGTTTTGATCGAACAAGTACATTCGAATATTATACAATTACTGTCTTTTGGTGAGGTAAATATGTAGTTTTATTGACTTTTGAAAAACTGATATTCACTGAGGCTTACGGCCGAAGTGAATATCAGTTTTTCAAAAGTCAATTAAACCACATATTTACCGAAACAAAAGACAGTAATTGTTTTATTCCATATTCCGAGAGAGTACAGATAGAAATGTATGTTATGATAATTATTTACCAAAACCAATTGTACATCAAACAATTTTAACATGATTATACACGTTAAAGCACGCGACGTTTTGCGCGGTGAATATGCTTATTTATTCAAAATCCATTTGAAAAACCTACTAAAGTTCTATCAATATGGAATAAATAAAGATATTCGTCTCCAGTTTGTCGATTGTTACATTGGCGTCAAACACGGTTTTCTCTTAATACGTTTTGCTACCTTCCTGATTCACTCGGCAATTTTTTATTAGTCGTTCTAAATCAGAAAACAATAGAATCTTTAAAGTCGAAAATATTAGAATATTCCTCAAATTCCATTTTTTTTTAAAGATTTTGTAGTTAAATACCTTTTGACGAAATTTGGATTAGCGAATTTTAATTCTGAAGAAACTGGTCTAACAATCTTTTCTTTATACCAGTTTTTAACCAATCTATATTAAGGAAATTGTGGTTTCCTATATATATGTGTAACCACAATTTTGAAATATTTTTGTACAAACAGAATACATTTAGTGTTCAAATTATAGTGAGCGTTCATATGGCGAGAAAGTTGATAAAATATAAAGGCATTTTTTGCTTGTTTGCGGGATATCAAATTTCCCCAAAATAAGACTGTCTATGTCGACAGAATGGTGGCAAGATGGCTTAATCATTTTGTCATAAAGATCAAGCTGATATTTTGCAGAAAGCTGACACATCCTTCCTATCAAAGTCGCGATCTTGTAAACTCAGTTCGGCAACAAACTTGAAAGTCAATTAGCTTGCGACCAACAATCACTAAGAGAAATATTATTGGTCGATAATACTGTTACAGGCGGGCGAGTAGGGGTCGTGTGTACTTTTAATTCAGTATAGATTATCGATAGTGTTCCTCTAGATAGTCTTGTTTTAAGTGTAGTTGGTTGACTCCAGCATGATCATATATAAATGAATCCAGCGTAAAAGAATGACTTTTATTCTTGTCCAGTATGTATTTATCTCAATAAATAACTCATTCAACAGAAATAACATAGTTAGTATAAATTAGAATAGTACGATGCTGGCCTTCCGAACCCCAAATGTAACTTAATATATATATCTGCAAGACTTTATCCTATCAATCATACTATTTCAATAATGAGAAAATGAAATATATTTATTTCATTAAATTACGGAATTATAGAAAGTTGTCAACGTGGTGGGATATCGTATCTATACATCTTTAATAATTGTTATAATTTGCCAAAAACTACTATTGGAATTTGTAAACATTGAACTGGTTCCGCATCTTGTCTAATATGAAGCCACTTCCTGTTGAAGACCTGCGTAAGCGGGAATATTTGTAAAACGGTATTTGGTTCCTGGATGTCTTTGAGTAAGATTTTGGTTCAATATTCCGAAAGATGTAAAAAGATTAATAATAGCTTAATATAGAACTTGAAAAGCTATCGCATAGCTTAAGGTAAAATAGCTTTATATCGAAATGCATCCTGTACCTAGATAGCTTTGTTATCTTGAAGGTTTGTTTGGTTTTACGTTCTGCTCAGCTTGACAGCCAGTTACGATATGCCGAAGTGCTAGTGCGCTGCTGTATTTATACTTGACGGTGAAATACATGCGCGACTCACAGAACTGAAAATCTACTATAACTTTGAAATGCTAACGAAAACTCTGGCTCATGTCACGAAATGGCGTTATAAATCCATAAAATCGCGAAAGTTTGCCTTTATTTCCGAAAGACAAGTGACATATTAAATATAAACCTTAAAATTCCATACTCGTAGCCTTATCACCTACGTTTCTATCTGACGTCATTGAAATCACAAAATAGTTCCTTAACGGCGCTTCACAAAAACGTATTTAACGTAATTATATCATATTTTTCAGTATCCTAAACAATAAAAGGCCAGCAAGTAATTTGATTATATATTAATAATACTTTTATGTATTATTATAGCTTTATGAAAAAGAACCGTTACCCGGAAGTGACCATTCATTGGAATGGCAACTTCTAATACGTAAACAAGCACTCGCCACGATGGAATTTAAAGGGAAAACTACCCAAAAGGTGTGTCAAATTACACTGAGACTGAAGGAATAGGTAACAACATACGTGTTGTATAAACCCATAACCCCCTGTAAATGTGAATTTAATGTAGACCCGTGAAAATCGTGATCGAAGTGCCTGTTCACTGACAGTTGAATTTTACCGCTATGTCAACTTGATAATTTGATAGACGTTATGTTAAGTGTTATGTTATCTGATAAAAGTGGTACAAGTTATGAAAATATGCAATTTGATCTCCCCAAATTGAGTTTGCCAAAGTTGTCTTAGTGTATAAAAATCATCTAAGACCGTTATTTTTCAGGTTTTCAGATATTGATCCCAATAAAATTTTGAAATATAAAATGTGTTGTTTCTTTGTGATAATTATCAATACCCATTTATAACACTTTCCCCACCCAATAAAAAAAGAATTCTCCCGAATTCTCGTTTGTATTATACACATGTTTATATATATGCAATGAACTAAAAGCATTAAAACACAAAAGAACAATAATAATATTAAAATTTGACAGTTCTAAGTCTCTCTGGATAATCTTGATCTTTATTCTTCTTACTGATGGTCGTCGTAAATTACGATAATATGAAAAGTGTCTAAAGTTAATTAAGTATCATTTGTCCTTCTTAACATCTTCTAATAATCTCAGAGGTACATTGTCTAACAGTCTGACTAAGTGGTTTGGTGGTTTCGATTGGGTGACAGCTTCCAGCATAGTGACCAATTCCTGAGCTTCATTCCCCACAAGTTTACCAAGACATATTTCCTTCAGCAAGTTATAGTTGGCCAACCGAGCCTTTATAACTATATCTTCTCCTGGCTGACTAGCTACAGCAGTACCTGGCAAGGCAAGCATGGCATACTTGTCAAGCAAGTCACTCTCTTCTTTGACGGTGTCGGCTCCATGCTCCCTTGCCAAGGTCATGGCGGCAAACCTCCAAGCGGTTAACTTCTGGTCGGCTGTCAGTTTCCTCCAGTCCCTAGGTGACCAGAACATTGGTGTTGGTTTAATTGAAACCTGTAGCCTTTCTCCAGTCCACTGTCTCCTCCCTGGTGGAAATAGGGGCATCCCTCCTGCCTTCAATAATGTCTCCGCCCTCTCTGATAGTGAAATCTTGGCATTTTCTTCCTCATCTGTTTCTATCTCAAACACCTCTTTTTGGCTCATCATTATAATTTGCTTGTCCGACGTCCCTGATGTTTCCTCCTCTTCCTTCTCGTCCTCGCTCAGCATGGGTAAATAACTAGCAGGAGGCTCTTCATTGTCTGGCTTCTTTAGAAGGTGGTCTTTGATTGAAACTGGTTTAGGGTTGTTTGATTTTTCTTTTTCTGCTGTAGGTACGTCTGCAGTTTTTTCTGAATGTTCCTGGTTTGTGGTGGTCTTGGCTTTTTCTGATTGTTCCTTTTCTTCTGAGTTACTTTCTAGGTCATCTATCTCTCCTATGGAGTCCATGATCTCATACTCCGGCTCCTCTCCAATATCTGACTTGCCATTTTCTTCCCTTGTTGGTTCCTCTGCCTTTTTCCTGGACTTAACTTCAAACGTCACTTTGACCCTAAAAAGCTTCCTGACGTGCCTTTCACCAATCCCCAGCGCCTTGGTCACCTGATTTAAGGTGTGTTTGGATTCCGACAATTTCAATTCTGATCCAAAAGTTTGTGGCGGCTCATGGTCTATTTTTGCAATCCCCATTCTTCTAAACAAGTTGTCTTTGGCCCTTGAGTCCTCCATGACCCAATGCACCATTTCCACCTTAAACCAAATCTCGGCAGACGACTACTTCATTCTGAGATATGCGATGTTCCCTCTAGAGGATAAGTCAATCCTGGCCACTGTTAGTTCTGGGAGGTCCACTAGAGGCCTAGATGGACTATACTTCCGTTTCCTGGAGCTGGTGGGCTGTTCACTGGCAATGACCAAGTGCCTTCTTCCATCCTTCTTCCCATATCTTTTTACACTTGTCAGCTCCCTCCTTCTTATTGGCTTCCACCCATCCCAAAAGTGCTGCCCTGGTCTTGATAGCAATAGTGCTGGTCCATTCTGATGGTTAAATTATCTTTATGTAATCCTCTGGCCGCTTGGCCAACCAAAATCCATTCGGCTCTGTAAAAAAGTCCCCCTCCAGTACGTCTAAGGTAAGATCGTTATGCTTTATTTTACTATGCTTAGTCACCTCTGACATTCTGCCAAACGTCCTCTCACTGCCCACACACCATGGACACACAACTCTGCATACTGAATGTTCTGAGATGGCATGGCTCTTGAGGTCCTCCTTCTTCTCATAAGTTTCTGGACATAACCAGCATTTTGTAGAAATCACTGAACTCATTCTGAAATACAAGGAATACTTCTATTAATTCCCTGTATTGTTTATACAATAAGTTAAAATACTCCCCCGTCCCGTTCTATAAATGTGTACATGGAAGGCCAGCATCCGTAGGCAGGTAAACTCAACTCAAACCATGCAAATAACACCAACAATTGTTAACTTCAAACAACTGGAACTCCAAAAATATCTATAACTGTTCATATGTATTCAAAATAAACTTGGCTAGGCTCCTCCTTAGTCAGTCAGGATATCATATCCTGTATCTCCATGATTTGGCTAATGGTTGGCCGGACTACTCCCAAATCTCTCTCCGACAAATCTGTCATAAAATAAATACTGCAGTATATCCCAAAATAAAAGTATGAACAGGTACAGAATGCTGAGGATCTTAAATTTTCATCCAACATTTAGCCAACTGGCTTATCCAATTGCTGGTGGTCATTTGCTTCCTCAAAATACATCATTCTTCGAAATCTGCTTGCCCACGATGGAACATTCCTCCCATCATACAGTGCTAAACGATCCACATGATAAACAGTAGACGGCTGCCTCAAGCTTCTCTTGACTCGGTAAGTAACATCATCTATTCTCTTTTCTATTATAAATAGTCCTTTCCATCTTGGTGTTAATTTTGAGCATATTCCCTTTTTCCTTCATAAATCCAAACAGCTTTGAGTGCGTTTCTTGCAAATGCGTGATTTTCTTTTAATTTATTTTGTAGGTGTGCCACATAGTCATCTGGCGACCGGTTTTCTTGTATTTCAGTATCTGGCTGTGGAATCACAGCCTGAAGTGGCAAAGTTACTTCCCTTCCCAAGAGCATGGAATTTGGTGTCCTGGAAGTAGATGCATGTACAGAAGATCTGTATGCCATCATCACCTGTTGCAGATACTGATCCCATTGGTCTTGATTTGGTTTACAGTACATTGATAGCATTGAAGCAAGCGTTCTATTAAACCGTTCCACGCCACCGTTGGATTGTGGTCTGAAACTAGTTGTTCTTGTTTTATGAATGCCAAGCAGTTTGCACATTCTCTGGAAAATATCGGCTTGAAAGTTTCTCCCTTGATCTGAGTGTAATTGAAGAAGGGCTCTAGTAGAGTAAATGATACATACTCTAGAGCATGTATTTCAGAGTACTCTGAAATACATGCTCTAGCCTAAGTAGCTCTTCTTCAAACGTTGCTCCTGGAACAATTATATCATCCATATACAAGAGACATTCCTCCCACTGTAGTCCTCTCAGTACGTCCTCCATTAGCCTTTCAAAAACTGCTGGGCTAGTGGATAAGCCAAATGGGGTAGCTGTATTTGAAAGAGTCCTTGACTGGTCGAAAATGCTGTCTTTTCTCTGTCATCTGGATAGAGTTCTACTTGATAAAAACCTTGGTTTAGGTCCAGACATTCGAACCATTTGGCTCCTGCTAAATAATCCAAGCAATCATCCACACGAGGAAAAGGATATGCATCCTTATTAATTATTAGTTCATTTAAAGCTCTATAGTCCACACATACTCTTGTACTTCCATCCTTCTTGGCTATAAGTACTGTCCTAAAACTCCAAGGGCTGTTTGATGGTTCAACGACTCCTCTGTCCAACATTTTGACTATTTCCCTTTTTTCTATTTCCTTTTTACCAATAGCCTCCTATGTGCTTGTCTTATCGGTAGTGCAGTTCCTGTATTTATATTTGTACTCTATTAGTCCTCCATAAATCATCGGCTGATTTTGCAAAAACGTCTGAATATGCCTGAAGAAGTTCCTTTAGTTGTTGCAATTCCTTTTCTTGCAGATGTACAATACTTTTGTTAAATAAGTCCTCAATATGTGATGGTAGCTTGTTTGAACTGGTTTCTTCTGTTCCAGTGTGATAACATACTCCTACAGCTGGCATTTCGTAGTATGACTCACATATCCCTATATGTTCCTTAGCATGGACAGTAATTGGTTCTTGCCTAAAGTTAATTAATTGGACTCTAATGTCTTCTTTATGTGGATCCAAAATTCCCCTAGTTATGTTAAGTTCTGTTTCCTTTTTCTGAGTTTTATCAACGTATCCAAGTGGTCCTAAGTGTTCTGCGTTTTCTATTAATACTGGAATGAGCATTTTAGATTTTCCCGGCAAAGTGACTGTCTCCTTTGCAATGACTCGGCATATAGCATTAGCTTCCCCCTATCCAGCATTGTATATCTGTATCCTTGGTGGATAGTATCTGTCTCTTATAATCAATCTTGTCTATATGATCCAATAGAAAATCCTGCCCCTAGATCGCACCCTGTTTGATATCACAGACAAGAAATTCTGTGTTAAAATCTGCTTTCCCTAAAGTGAGTTTTTGTTTTAATGTCCCATATGAGCATACAGGATTGCCATTTACATCAAAAAGTTTATATGTGCTTGGTTCTAGTAATGTGTTTTTCAGTATATCAGCTAACTGTCTGTAAATCTTATAATTTAAGATAGAAGAGGTTGATCCATTATCTATTAATATTGTCAAAGGTAAGTTTTGTAGGTATCCTTTTGCATAAAATCCATTATCCCATATACCACATGTATTTCCCATTTGTCCTATCCTAATATTGTGACTTAATTCCTGTGACCGTAAATTTCCCACTGGTTCCGGGTCTAACGAGCCAATTGGGAACTGAAGTTTCCCTGGTTGATACTTTGTGAGTTTCTGTTATCTTGGTCCTTGGAGCCTTGCTGTCCTCCAGCATTGTCATTGACTCCTTGCATTTTCCTGTTTGTACCGGAGATAATATATACATAAGTGACTTGTGCTTTCACAATTGAAGTATTTAGCTTGCCTGTTATTTCTATTTCCCCATGGTGGCCTTCTGTTATTATTATTTTGCCAAGAATTGCTATTATTCTGTTTTGTACCTTCAAGCTGTGAAATCCGTCTTGTCAATCCCTTAATGCTGTCTTGAAACTGGTTTTCTGGAGGTTCCTGAGCAAATTTAGATGCTTCTCCTAAATGTGTATCTGTTGTCATTCTGACACTGCCTTTCTTCTTATCTGAACCATCTCCTTTTATAGCTTCATATCTTTCTATTACTTCTACAGCTACTGCAACAGTTCTACATCCCTGGTTAGTACATTGGTATTTTACCTCAGGTGTACACTTTTGTACAACTGGTTTAGTGCCAATACTTCTTGAGCCCTTGCATCCAGATCTATATAAGCTCTCTGAGCCATCTGGCGCAGATCGTCCGCCAAAGCCGCTATTGCTTCTCCAGGTTCCTTTTTCTCATTTCAAGACGAGAAAGCAATCTGTTTTGTTGTCTTGTGCTCCCAAATCTTAACCCTACCCTCTGAGTCAAAATACCGTAATCCCGTTTTGCAGTCTGTTCTAAACTAATGTAAAATGTCCTTGCTGGACCTCTTAATGCTGCCGCTAGCGCTAAAACTTTGTCTGCCTCTCGCCATCTCCCGAGTTCGGCACACAGCTCAAAATGTGAAACATATTCCTCACAATCCTCTCCTCCATCATATGGTTCAGGTCTGATAGAGACTGTGTTTGGGTTGTTGTATTGGAATCCGTCAGTATTCACCCCCTTTGTCCTCTATGTCCAGCCATGCCATATTCTCTATTTACGTCTCCCTCCCCATGTGCATATAAATTTGCTTTGTGTTCTTCTAAAGTTTCATTTGCATCCGCAAATTCGGTATTTCTCTCATGCCTTGCTTCTTTTTCTCTCTCTGCTGATCTAAATCTGATTTCCAGATCTGGCGACTCGGCCATGTTAAGACTTAGACTGCTTTTAACCTAGATTTATATATATATATATAACGTACAACAATTAATGTGATAAAATTAAATTTCAACCACGTTAAATTCCATCGTTATTGTACACGTTGACATATTGAATATTGCTATATAGTAGATAGATGAATTTAAAAATAAATGTGAGGTTCGCATCCTAGATGCCACTTTGGACTGTGACATCCCACATCTGACACCAGTTTGTTACAGGCGGGCGAGTAGGGGTCGTGTGTACTTTTAATTCAGTATAGATTATCGATAGTGTTCCTCTAGATGGTCTTGTTTAAAGTGTAGTTGGTTGACTCCAGCATGATCATATATAAATGAATCCAGCGTAAAAGAATGACTTTTATTCTTGTCCAGTATGTATTTATCTCAATAAATAACTCATTCAACAGCAATAACATAGTTAGTATAAATTAGAATAGTAAGAAGCTGGCCTTCCGAACCCCAAATGTAACTTAATATATATATCTGCAAGACTTTATCCTATCAATCATACTAGTTCAATAATGAGAAAATGAAATATACTTATTTCATTAAATTACGGAATTATAGAAAGTTGTCAACGTGGTGGGATATCGTATCTATACATCTTTAATAATTGTTATTATTTGCCAAAAACTACTATTGGAATTTGTAAACATTGAACTGGTTCCGCATCTTGTCTAATATGAAGCCACTTCCTGTTGAAGACCTGCGTAAGCGGGAATATTTGTAAAACGGTATTTGGTTCCTGGAAGTCTTTGAGTAAGATTTTGGTTCAATATTCCGAAAGTTGTAAAAAGATTAATAATAGCTTAATATAGAACTTGAAATGCTATCGCATAGCTTAAGGTAAAATAGCTTTATATCGAAATGCATACTGTACCTAGATAGCTTTGTTAACTTGAAGGTTTGTTTGGTTTTACGTTCTGCTCAGCTTGACAGCCAGATACGATATGCCGAAGTGCTAGTGCGCTGCTGTATTTATACTTGACAGTGAAATACATGCGCGACTCACAGAACTGAAAATCTACTATAACTTTGAAATGCTAACGAAAACTCTGGCTCATGTCACGAAATGGCGTTATAAATCCATAAAATCGCGAAAGTTTGCCTTTATTTCCGAAAGATAAGTGACATATTAAATATAAACCTTAAAATTCCATACTCGTAGCATTATCACCTACGTTTCTATCTGACGTCATTGAAATCACAAAATAGTTCCTTAACGGCGCTTCACAAAAACGTATTTAACGTAATTATATCATATTATTCAGTATCCTAAACAATAAAAGGAAGGCCAGCAAGTAATTTGATTATACCTTAATAATACTTTTATGTATTATTATTATAGCTTTATAAAGAAGTACCGTTACCCGGAAGTGACCATTCATTGGAATGGCAACTTCTAATACGTAAACCAGCACTCGCCACGATGGAATTCAAAGGGAAAACTACCCCAACGATGTGTCAAATTACACTGAGACTGAAGGAATAGGTAACAACAAACATGTTTTATAAACCCATTACCCCCTGAAAATGTGAATTTAATGTAGACCCGTGAAAATCGTGATCCGACGAAGTGCCTGTTCACTGACAGTTGAATTTTACCGCTATGTCAACTTGATAATTTGATAGACGTTATGTTAAATGTTATGTTATCTGATAAAAGTGGTACAAGTTATGAAAATATGCAATTTGATCTCCCCAAATTGAGTTTGCCAAAGTTGTCTTAGTGTATAAAAATCATCTAAGACCGTTATTTTTCAGGTTTTCAGATATTGATCCCAATAAAATTTTGAAATATAAAATGTGTTGTTTCTTTGTGATAATTATCAATACCCATTTATAACAATACGTTATAATTCTTATATGATTTTCATATTAAGGAATAAGTTGATATGATTGGTCGAGAAGACTTCCGGTAGTTGTTCTTGACGTTGTTTATTTTTCGATAGACGACGTTGACCGAACTTCTTTTTGTAACCAATGTAAACAAGATGGCGGCGATAATAACACAATTCGGCTCGACGTTAAAAAAATTATTTTCACTTCGCGTTAATCGTTTTACTAAATGATAAACATAAAACATTCATTTGAATGATAATAAGAGTTTTTGTAGTTTATTTTTTATCAGATAGCAAATTTCATATTTTTGCTTTAACCAACAAATATATTCATGAGCCAGGCCAATTCAATGACAGAAATATACAATTTACATGTGATAGAGGTTACGAGTGTGGAAAAATAAATTCCTTATCTCCAATTTTAAAGAATTATAAGGATTAAACGCATTTTTAAAGGAATTTATTGGTGTATAAACTGGACCAAGTATGTATATAACAATACTATTGAGTTTGATTTTGATTTACCGATAACAAACTCAATATTTATACCAATAAAACAATATTCAAAGATGGATACACATAGAAATACATCTAACAAAATCACAGAGTGGACGTGGCCGTGTACTTGTATGCTTCGGACTTTTATTTGTTTGTGAGTGAATTGGTCCAGTTTATACACCAATAAATTCCTTTAAAAAGGCGTTTAATCCTATAATAGATTCGTATTGAGTGTAAAAAAAAACCGTGCATACAGGACTATGTTTAGTATATTATATGCATACATTGGTTCAATAATTTCGATAACATTATATTAAACAAGAATCTCGTTTCATATGACTTTAAAGCCAGAAATTAATGTTATTTTGCAATGATCATTTAATAAGAATGTGTTCTCTCTGAAATTAGTCGATTAGCAAGGTTGCATTTTTCGTGACGTCATAATAGCAAAACCAAACGAAGGAACAAAAAGTTGATGTCATCATCTTATAATAATAAATTTGACCATTGATGAACTGAAACGACCCTTTAACACGTTGATTAAACAAGTTTACAAAACACTCGGGTAAAGTATAAATAGGTTTTAAATTTAGCGAAGTATTGATGCCGTGCGTCTTTGATGCAAGTCATTGTAGAAACACTTGCCGTGCATACTGATATCGGCAGCAAACCTTCTTTTTACGGATGGTGTCATCTATCCCGGAGTCAGAGCTTCTCTACTGGCATGACTTAAAAATGATGATTTTTTACTCCCTCATGGAAAGTTTTCTTTTAATAATATATGTTTTCTGGGCTATTTTTGTAATCTGTTTTTCTAAAAGACAAATGTGTCTTTAATCGAAGGCATAGATTTGTAATAAGAAATTTTCTTTCTGCACTATTGACGAGAAAAGTTCAGCATTAACAAACGAATAAAATCAGTGGATTTTGTTTCCGAAATGACACTTCCACAGCATTTGTTAATTAATAGTAATTGGATTATATTGGGGGATTTGACAACAGTCTATGAAGTCGATCAAAAGTAAGACTAACACACGAATAAATCCTCATTCAAGGAAGTGTTTAAACAATTCTGTTAAGATCCTTTTTTGGATTTAATGCTGTGCATTTGACTTAAACCTTTTGTTGTGAGCTTACTTGATGAAGTTTGATACAGAAAAGCTGCTTTGTACATAATGAATTAGGTTTCTGGAATTATTTAAGGTGAGGTATTTGTGTATTTTTTCTTAAACAATTAAAAACAGGACAGATTAGAGAAATATCATATGAAAGGTAACCATTATATTGCTCCGGTTAACATAATAACGTCTGTAAATCAACCGCTTTTTGTATGTACGTTCAATTCTTTTGACGACGTAACATTACAGAAGTCTTACGGAGTTGATTTGTCACATTTATCATTCAAGAAAGTCTAAGGGTTGATTTATCATCAAGAGAGTCTATGAGTTGATTTATTTTCCAAGAGGGTGTATGAGTTGATTTATAATTCAAGAGAACCTATGATTTGATTAATTATTCAAGAGAGATATGAGTTGAATTGTTATCCAGGAGAGTTGATTGGGTGATTTAATTTTCAAAAGAGTCTATCAGTTGATTTACTTCTTTATCAGACGAATGAACGTTGATTTACTTCTTTATAATTCACACAATCACAGACGAATGAACGCTGTCGATCATTCAGCAATGCCTCTGCTATGATAGTAATAGTTTCACTCTTACGAGGGGTGCACGTATCAATTTTGGAAATTAGTTGCATTTCCTGTTATGACATTTTAAGTCTAGATTCACATGGCGGTGACGCATGCATTGCAGGAGGCGAACCCGGTTTCGCTCATTTTATAGTTCATGCGAACCACTCTATATTTTCCCCTTGGGTGATATATTCCAAATGGATTTACGAGTACACTACTGTTTTTTCTTGTTCACCACATACATTTGTAAAGGTGTAGGACCAGTTTCCCATAAAAATTGTCTATCAAACTGAATATCATAACGTTACACATTTTTATGAAATCAAAATGATATTCAGCGCTACATATTGCTGTGTTTTTTCTTGTGCTATTTATTGTTGGCAATCATGAATATTTAAAACCCGATTTACAACATGAAAATATTCATTATTCTGATAGCTTACAAAGTTGTTCTTTCAAATACGACATTACAAAGCTTTTGTAAAAATCCGAAATTATCAAGGAAACGTATGTTTTGTGTCTTCAAATCATTTTTGAATTGGAGACTTTCAATAACGTATGACGTCTTTAACAAAAAATATTTCCCAAAGACTTTGCCCGTAATATCAATCATAAGGGTGAAGATTGTTCAATCTAATTGAAATATAGATCTCGGATTTCGTTATACTACGTTATACTACATATGTAGTATAACGTAGTATAACATATGTAGTATAACGGAGTATAACGAAATCCGAGATCTACATTTTAATTAGATTGAAGGTTGTTATATTAATGCATCCTCCTGTCCCATGCAATCAGCCATTACCCGAAATGGGCCACCTTGTACAATCATCATTTCCTTGATTAAAATGCAAACATATTGAATCTACAGTAAATAACTTATAGATATGCCAATCCTGGTAATAACTTATAGATATGCCAATCCTGGTAATAACTAATAGATATGCCAATCCTGGAAATAACTTATAGATATGTCAATCCTGGTAATAACTTATAGATATGCCAATCCTGGTAATAACTTATCGATATGTCAATCCTGGTAATAACTTATAGATATGTCAATCCTGGTAATAACTTATAGATATGTCAATCATGGTAATAACTTATAGATATGCCAATCCTGGTTATAACTTAATGATATGTCAATCCTGGTTATAACTTATAGATATGTCAATCCTGGTTTTACTTGATCTATTATTTGTCATCTATCTTATAAAATATGTTGAACTAATGCCGTATAATGTTTTATAACAGAAGATACGAGTGCTATCGGTACTTAAGATCTCTACGACATTTACCCATCATTCGCGTTGAAGTCTAACCTTTCTCAATAGGACAATGTGGGATTGAAATTAGAATGAACTTCGAACAGAGTGAGTTTAAATATTATGATACATCACTAATTACAGACAAAGAAATCTTCTTTATTCTGTGAATGTAAATTATCATCTAGCATGTCTATTGGATCTTGGTAGCACAACGTTTTGTCGTGTATGACTTTGCAAATACCGACAGTCGAAAAGACTGTATCCATAGAACGGAAAAAAAAAGATATGAAATATCAATTCGTGACTCTGAATGAATTCGCGCACTTGGAAAAAACAACAGAACAGCGCCTTATTTGCTATTATTCCTTTCAAAGTCACAGTGAGGGCTTCAATGCGGAGCGAAACCACCCTCTTTCGCTGCAAGTTCAAGACGGCCACTTGCACCGATTTAAGCAGAATTCTTTGTTAGATGTCAATTACGCTAGATCAATGCATTGAAGAACACAGCTTCGAGGAAGTATCAACACGCTATACATTTTATTTTGCAAAGAAATATGCTGTCAGAACGTGTAAACCGTTTCCTCTACACTAGTTGCACCCGATGATTGCACATTCGATGTAAAGTTTCGTTTCGGTGTTGCCATACATGAAGAAAAGAAAACATGACGGTGACTATGACAACACTACGACACCCCCAAAAAGAAGAACAAGAACCGTTCAAAAAACAGTTTACAGAAAACTATAAATTGAGTCATACGAATTACCAAATTCTTGGGATGAACTCAGGTTCAAAGAATGGGTAAGCAGTCCAGTTTCTATTAGTGGCACTATCATTTTGCTCATTTAAGTAAAATCTGATTAGGAATCACATTTCATGATGTCATACACAAGGAAACAAGAACACGATTGTGGCTGTGAACAGTAGAACATATAAACGATTATCTGTGACACATATATACCATCACAGTCAAGCAAATCATGCGTCCGTGAAACTTTCAAAAAGATGGCTTCAGATTAACCGTTAAGAACACTGTCAGCCATAATCCTCTATCAAGCATATTATGATAGGAAACACGAGCTTTAGAATACCGTATCGACAGGAATTTGATATGCAGTATGTAGATTTTGCCTGAACTTTTGTTGCATAGAAATGGATAGATATCAATCGGAAAATAATTTGCTCTTTCATCTAAATCAATTATCACTATCAATATGTAGATGCAAGTCAGGATAAGAAGCAGACCAATCTGTATCTATGGCCACCTTTATTTCAATTTAGATGAGACAGATGTTATCAAGATAGTCAAAAACATTGAATTTTCAAAAGAGAGAGGACGTAACTTTATAGCGGAAAATTAAGATAAAGGATAATTGTATCTTCTGTCATTTTTCTTGAAAACTTGTGTTTTTGAACCGAAAGAAGTTATGCAGATATTAAATAAAAGAAAAAAACAAAACTATCAATGACCATTTCCCCCTTTTCTTGTTATGCAAGATTTTATATACACATCAAAGCAGTGGCATCTCACCAACAATACAAACAAGAGTCATAAAAGTCTCTTGAAATTTATTATTCTAAATATTCTTAGAAGTAATGATCTTCTGATTCTCTTTATTGAGTTACATGTTTTATAGTCAATAAATGATAATTGTGCCTTATCGATTTATATTATATATCTTTATATAATTTGCCTTCCCCTAAACACATGTTAGGGACAAGTATTAGTATCTTTGGTCATTCTTTTTAAGAACTACATATTAACAAACTGATGTCGTACTATAACATTTACTAATTCTGGTTTACCTAGGTAAAAAAAAAACTTCCTTTAATGATTTCCTTATCTATGACTTATGATTACACCTAACTGTCTTGTTTTTAACTACGTTGACTATAGCTCTCATAAAACATCTCATTTTCCCTTCATTAACTCATAATCAGTATTTTTTCTTTAAATTGCAAAACAGGTTGTTAATTCTAAAAAGCTTTCCTGTTTTAGGAAAGAAGTATCATTAAATTACCTAAAACTACATTTTAAGACGACACATTCACTGCAATTAATTTAACTAACATCCTGTAATTTCATTCAGTGCATGATTTCGTATCAAAGTAAATGATAAGGTACTCCTTATATCATAGAATATTTTTTAATTAAAAAAATCTGCTAATTAAATTTTCGTGTAAATTTTTTTGCGCTACACTCCAAGTAAAACTAATGAGACTTCATCATTTACCTGTCAAGATCTTAAAATGGAAACTTGTTATATATAAAAGCATCTATAACCGTGAGAAATTTTATGTTTAACATGAAACGTATTTGTAGTTTCTGAATATATCTCAACAAAAGAACTTTTCTGCTAAGTAATCTATAGAATTTAAAAAAATAATGTCATTGAAGTGTACTAAATTCATACATCATGCATTTAATCAAGTTATATGAAACGAGTTTCTTGTAACTATAATGATATCGAAATTATTGCATTCATATATGTACTAAACTAAGTCCTGTATGTACGTTGTTTACATGTATAACGTATTATCGACAAATAATATTTCATTCAGCGGTTGTTGATCGAAAGCTAATTAACTTTTGAGTTTGTTTACCGCATCTTGACATTGATAAACAGTCAACACAGAGCAAGCAAAGCACGTAAAAAATAAGTGCCATGATATTGTTTTTATATATTTTCCATGCGTTCCCATTTAGTAATTAAACGTTTCCTTAACGTTTCCGTAACAGTGTTAAACGATTTGGTGTATTTAATTTTTCTTTAAGAATTAGTTATTACTATTAACATTCCAGTGCACGTTTGTTTACATTCTTTCATCCGACGGGTTTCCCCTCGCACTTGCGCTTTGCGGTGGCAGAAGTTCTAACGAGAGGTCTCGTAGTTAAGGTAACTGCATACTGGAATATAGATGACGGGAAGACAATTATTCAAAAGCACTACATTTATGAAAAATTTGATAATATAAAGGAATGTCTTTTGCAAGAAAGTTCATGTACAATTGTTTTATAGTAAAACTTAGCAATTCAAGTATATAAAACATATTCAACTTTTTTTAAATTTGAAGTTATTGCCCGGAATTTTCAGGCATTAAGCTTATTTCCTGAAATCTGATGTTGATTATTCAACCTATTGCAAAACATCATTTCAGGCAATAAGTAAACTTTGGGATTTTAGCTTTATCTTCCATATAAGTGCACATTCGGTGAAATATTCCTGATGTAAAGTATTGTTTATATTATATTCCAAATATTAATATACATTAACTTAACAGATCTTCAAATTTTAGTATTTTTTTCATATTCTTAACAGAATTAACTTGTATTTCTTTGTGGCATTACAAACATTGATATGTTTCAAACAAGTGATTGTTTCTAATGAAAGGATGGGGATTTATAATTCTATCTGAAAATTATTTGAAGAAAATTTGCACTTCACTGGCCGAGCTTGTTTTGGTCTGGTCAAAAGTAGACAAATGTAGATACATGTATGAATTTTAATCACATCATCTTTCCATTGATTTTATTGGATATGAAAAATATTACTGGTAAACATTTTATTAAATGCCCCCAGACCATCTTGACATGTCTTTTTCACTTCATAATCTGTATTATTAGCATTAAACTGACATGTCTACTGAAGACAAATTTCTTGAATCTTTGCGGTCGTAATTTAAATCAGTGAAAACAAGGAGCATATACCCTAGAAAGTACAATGATATTTCGGCAAAGATTGCAATTTTACCTTTTAGAATCCCCAGAAAAAACGGATACTATAGACTACTATAATTTTAAAAGATAGGCATGTTTAGCATTGGAGGCTTTGAATGGTAAACAGTAAAATAAAGGAGGATGATGAAGAAAATTTTTAAAAAATTCTAGAGGAACTGTATGGTACTTTGGTAAATACACAGGTCATGGCGACAGAGACCGTATAGTATGATTTAACCAACTTAATAATGCCTATCCAAATATTTCTCGTGATTACATGGCTATGCAAATATTTCTCGTGATTCCATCGAACTACTTCTTTCACTTTGTGAAAATTGTAATGTGAAGAAAAAGTATCTTGGGAAGGGAGTAGAAGTGAAACTCATTTGATCCAAAGAGTTCAACAGTAGAGGACAGGTTGATTTACTAGATTTCCAATCAAACCGAGATGGAAACTATGAATTTCGAGAAGATCACCTAAAAGTTTGTAACATTAGAGCTAGAGCTCTTGAGTCAAAATGTTCTTCAGAGGTGTCTTTCGATTTAATTGATGTTTTCACAGTTTTTGGTGCGCCCCATAAACTGCAAAGAAACAATAGTCGTGAATTTACAGCTTTGGTTATATCCGAGTTAAAACTAAAGTGGCCAGAACTAGTAAATTTATTTCAGGTAGTTGACATTTTAAACTTCAGTTCTTATCATGTTATAATGTACCAAATGCATACTAACTTTGAATAAATGTCGTTTTATTTACTTGCATTTGCATTTTAGGTATTAAGATTAATGCCTGAACACATTTTTTTAGGATTTAAGCTTAAATCCTAGGATTTAAGATTAATGCCTAACATCATTTAGGCAATAGACTTACTGCCTAGGCGTTAGCTTATTGCCTAGGATTTAAGCTTAATGCCTAATTTCCCTTATTGCCGCTAACATATACACACCATCTCCTTTTCTTCACATTCTCTTGGTAATATAAGTTTGACATTTAATCTAAAACACATCTGTAAAGAACATTTTTATAAACCCTGTCGAATTTTAACAATGTAATCTTAATTGTTCTATCGTATAATAACATTGTCTTTTAAGAGCACCGTATCCACACAACAAAGTGACCGAAAGAGAGAAAGGGAAGTGATTTAACACAAGAGAAGTTATCTCAAGATTAATACACATTAACTATAAAAATATAAAAGCAAAAATCATTATATATACGCTAGGATGAGTATTTTTTTTATTTATTAGTATAGTGCGAATAAGGAAATGAATCAGGAATCGAATGGTGTGTGATTTATCTGCTTGAAAATGAACACATTACGATTTCGAGACAGAAATTTGCCACCCGAAGTCTGAGTTAGCATTTTCCATGTTTTTCATATGATCTGCGCTTTGACATCCCACGATACCACCAATTCATAAACAACGCCGTCATACGTCAGAGCAATTTTGGACTATATGAATTCGCTAAAGGACAAACAAAAAATAATATAACTAAAGACAACAACTGACGATACTATACATACTTTGGACAGGAACATGAGCATTTAGAGTTTAGGCACTCAACCTTATTAAACTTGACCAGTGGAATAACAAGAAAGACATAAAATAAAACGCAGATCAGAAAAAGGACATAACTTTATCATATAAGCATGACAGATATCAGATTTCTATTTTTGTTGATCACAAGCTGTCTAACATCGGACCCAGACTTCTTTTAAACTGAGATTTACTGTGCGTAGTGCTGTGTATTTGTTTATTCTACATTGGTTAGAGGTATAGGGGGAGGGTTGAGATCTCACAAACATGTTTAACCCCGCCGCATTTTTGCGCGCCTGTCCCAAGTCAGAAACCTCTGGCCTTTGTAAGTCTTGTATGTTTTTTTAATTTTGCTTTATTTATATGTTTCGGAGTTTAGTGTGACGTCCATTTTCACTGAACTAGTACACTAGGCGCCAGATGAAGCCCGACTCCGGGTGTGGGATTTTCTCGCTGTGTTGAAGACCCCTTGAAGGCCTTGGGCTGTTTTCTGCTCTTTGTCGGGTTGTTGTCTCTTTGACACATTCCCTATTTCCATTCTCAATTTTATTTCTTTCGTATTGCTGTCAATGGAGAGAACAATTATTATCATTTACTACAGTACAAATACATTGTAACGGTATATTGCTTGGCCTGGCAAGTGAACAACAATTTACTTAATAAATAAAAGCAACAGTAGTTTACCGCTGTTCAAAAGTCATAAATCGATTAAGAGAAAACAAATTCGGATTACAAACTAAAACCGAGGGAAACACATCAACTATAAGAGGAAAACAACGGAACACTGAACTGCAACAAAAACAAACACCAGGATACATAGAAACGGACTATTTGATAACAACTGCCATATTCCTGACTTGGTACAGGACATTTTAAGAAAAAAACTAGCTGTTACACCCTTATACGTGTAATGGTACTGGAAGAGGGTAAATCAGAAGTTGGTTTTGAAAGAAAATAAAATGAATAATTAGAGTGTACGAAGTATTTTTTTCCTAATAATATCAAAACTTTGACTTTTTTTTTAACATTTTGCATTTCGATTAAACAGATATGAATTAAGAAATGGTTGAAAATTGTTTATTTATGCAATTTTCCTTTTTTGGAAGATTTTCATTTGGTAAAGTTTTTAGAACATATTTTTCGAATGCTTGACTTCTTAATAGACAATTGTTACATGGTTATTTCATGAACACAAAATGAAGGATAGCATTGATTATTTTATTTAAATATCTAGATATTGTGAAGTCGTTAAATATTTCTCTATCATCTGACCTATCCAACTGAACTATAAAACTAAAAACAACAACAAAAACATAGTCTGTTTCATAGTTCATTTGACTATACATATCAGTTCGAAACTATATGACATCAAAACATGAAATGTGAATCTTCGAATTATGTATTCGTGATTTTGTCTGTTTTATTTTGAATGTTAGTTTTAGTTTTGTTTTTGTGGTGGGAGGGGTGGGGGAGTATGGAAAAAGATAGATTGCATCATCGTAATTTTTCAATTTGTTTCCTGTTCCAAACTGTACAAACAATTCGTTGAGAGAGCAAAATATAGGGATAAGTTCGTCTTCACAAACGTTTAGAACTTTAGTCCATAAAACTGTTTATTAAAAGGTTTGGTTACCTTTGACTGTTTGGGTACCTTTGACTGTTTGGTTACCTTTGACTTAGTAGTACACAACTGATATCTACCACAAAAGCTTCATACCTCGGACAATAGCTGGCTAGAACAGCCTTCCTGACAAAGTGATTCTCGAACCATCCACATACTGCTTCGATTATGCATGGTGGAGTTATTTGACAATGTAAACTTGTACATATGTTGGTTTTATTTATAAGTACCACTGGTTATAGTCTAATACCAGCTTGTGAAACCATCATAAATGGTTGCCACTTGCACAATGTAATCTGCATATACATGCATTATCGCTGCAGATCAACACAAAAGAAGTAGAAGAAGAAGGCTCAACGCTACTTACAAAAGATACATTTTCCAAATGCTTTGCTTTTAACTGCCTATGCATCACATATGGGGTACCACCTCAGAGTAGATCTAGGTGGTCATAGACCGACGTAAAATAGAGCTGCTGAGCAATTAATATGAGAGCTATTCCTTGTTAAGGTACGAATGCACCCTAACTAACTAACTAATCCTTAGTCTGTAACTGGTCAATACCACTAGTTTCTGAAGTCAGAATACATTTGCACAGTAATTTCCCAAATACAAAATGTAAACATGCTATATCTCTAGCCTGTCCACACTGAGGTTAGGAGTTCGAACCCCGCACTAGGGAGGTACGTTCGACTCTAATCTTAATTGACTAGGATTGACAGTTTTTCTGCCGAATATCTGTGGTTCTCTCTTAACATTCCGGATTCATTGAAATCTAACATGTTACTACAGACAAAGGCATAGCGCTGTTCCTTTGCTTTTATGTGTTTTTGCAGTGCATGTACTGTTTTGTGTCATGAATGGATACCCCATATTTTTTTCTATTCGAATGAGAGGATATAAAAACACCGTAAGATAGGCCAAGGGACCACCATCGTACACTAAAGGAAAATTCATAAAAGGGAACGAAAATCGATCCTTTTGTCGTCAATTTTTTTTATAGTGTTTTCCGTTTTAAACTGAAATAACTAAATATAGGATAGGACAGTAATTGTTCATGTTAATTGTTTATATTTGTTGATTTGAAGTAGATTCCTTTGGAGAAATTTCGTCAGTGTATTTAGAAAATTCTTTATTATTCAACGAACAAATATCAACAAGATAACGGAAGTGTTGTCGAATTTACCAATTGAACGAGTATATAGTGCTTTGGTTTTTGGTGGGGTATGTTGTTCTGTTTTTCTTGGAATTTATATGATTCGTTTTATACGTCGGTTTTTACGGTGAATACCTCTGATATTGGCCTCTGTATTTTGATTTCTTTCTATTTTTTCCAAATCGTTCGTAAATTTCTACCTATAACCAATGTGATGATTGAATTTTTTATCTAAGTGCACTAATATTACCACTAATATTACCTGTGATTACAAGGGCAATTATTTTCTGTAGCAAATAGATACTATTGTACTGATCGTTCAAGTGATCATTTACACGATTGATATGTTGCTAATTTTATCGATCAGTATAACATATAATTTTATTCGCAACGATTAGATTTGGAATGGACATACATGAGAATGAGTTTGAATTAGCCAGTATTTTGAATGTAAAGTGATTTTATTGTTGTTCTAAATCGTGACAGTTGATGGAAGGTCTTTAAAGGTGAATTCAAGATTTTTGAAGGATGTGTTTCGTAAAAAAAAAAATACTCCAAAAATAATGAATAATTGAAATAAAAGAGTGATCCGTTAGTTTTGTTTTATTGTTCAAAGAATGAAGTACACATTACTATTGAATGTATTGAGTATAATGTAAGTAAGGACCTATCAAATTTACTGGTTTTTATTTATTTGAATCATGCCAATTGATTCTTCAGTTAATTTTCTTATTTACATTTATTTCTCTAAGCTATGTTAATTTTGTTTCTATTTATTGTCTTATTCATTTACCTAAATTAAGATGAAATAACACTTTTAAGACTTTTTCTGATTTTGGTTTCATCAGGAACGCTCAAACTCCAAATTAAGAGATACAAGAAAGTACACGAACCCGTGAATAGCTTTATCAACAAAAGGGAAGCTGATTGTTTTCATAATTTCTAAACTTTTTAACGGACAATTTAGGAAAGTATGTAATAAATCATGTCAATACCGAAGCACTTACTACTGAGCCAACGATACCATCGGGGATTAACAGTTCAGCGGCAGTGGTATCGAACCAGTGGTAGCACCGGAAGTGCTTTTCTGGATTCACATTCACCAGGAAAGTTTTAAAACTTTTCCTAATTCAGCAAATTCAAAATTTCTTTTTTTATTCTATTTTTGAATTTTAAAAGTATTAAACAATTTTTAAATTTTGTCTGGCAAAAAATCCTAATTTCATCATCCTTGGCTTTCAAATGTTTAGATTTGAGCGTTCCTTGTGAAGATAATTCCAGAAAAGCGCTTTGGACGCACGAGTTATAAAGCGTAAACACATAACTTATAGACATCATTCGCTACTTTAATTTAAGAATTTTTTTTTCTCTCGAAATAATTTCTTAAATAAATTTAAGAAAAGCTAAGCTTCGTTTTAAAATGTGTATATGCTTCAGCATAAGTGTGTGCCTTTTACATAAAAACTGAATTTTCATGTAAATCCTTCCTCATCGCAGTTCTACAATAAGTAACATACCTGAATACATATATACATATAATAATAACAGGTCCATTACAATTCAATTTTATCATCTATGACAACATTGAACTGTATCAATAATAAATGTTTATTAAGAAGACGATCGTGCGGTAACCGTAACACTATGCCACATTGAACATTTATTATTGAGACAGTTCAATGTGGCATAGTGTTACGGTTACCGCGCGATCGTCTTCTTAATAAACTAAAGTACAAAAATATGCAAAAACATGTATTTTAAAATTCTTGTCTCGAATAATAACATATTTCATAGAAAAACGAGAACTTTTGGGTCGGATGAGAAAATAAGTAAACAATTTTGACATTGCATGAAATTAAGATTTGCTCCCCTTAAAGTAATTGTACAGTTAAAAACGACCACAATTTTAATATAAAATGTTAGCTTCAAATTATGGATGCATATAGCTTCTTGAAATAGACCTTGCAGTTATATGAGGGACTTTTCAAATTTTAACTTTGGAATTGGACACTGGACCGGAGGACATAGCGATACTAAGTCTAAAAGACGTATGTTCATACCAGCTTGAATAATTGAAATTACTTAAATATCAAACGGGACTTTCTGTAAATCTTACCTTAAAATCTTGATTGAGATGAATAATAATATTTTTTATACTGCAATATGTATTCCATTGCGTTTAAATTGGATTTTCTGATTTCATGCTTAGTACTTTATAATTAACTGTTTATTTACCAGGGGAAAATGACAAAGAGGCAGCGAAGTTAGCATTAGAGTATGTCAGCAGAGTAGAACAAAGTCCATGTACTGGTGGAACAGAGGAAACACTAGACCTTATGTTCAATCATACAACTTGGAGAGAGTACACCCAACCAGCCATTCTAACATCAAACTTCTTGACATCGGTTATACTGGAAAACAGTGGTTCTCTCGATTCATTGACGGACGAAATACTTTTCTCTTTAGTAAGAAACAATGTAAATGGCCAGTCGATTATATTTGGATCTGCTATTGCTGTCGAAGCAGGGTTATATACAAAATATTCTTCATTCTGTCCATATGCTTACCGCAAAAATGGAACCGTCTTTGCCCATGATATTTCCTTGTCATATAATTACCTAGACAGCAACACAGAGTGGTATTATGTCTTAAAGACAACAAACTGGGAAAATGCAACCAGAACAAGCTCAAAGATTAAATATAGGTAAATCATTGTTAGTTAATGAGGTATTTAAAAAGATTATGAAATGGGGAATAAGATACTAATTATAATTGATTGTGTTTGTTGAAAACGGACGTTCTTAAACTAGGACAGGATAAAATTTAAAACCGCTGATAGTCACGTAATACTTGATTACTCATAGTACAATTGTAAAGGAAGCCTAATTTCATTACAACAGTTAAGATAAATTCAGTACATTGTTCGTAGCTATATAATTTTAGACTTCATGTATTAGGGTTCTTATAGGTTGACTATTGAACGAAAATCATTTTAGACTAAGGAACATATCAACCTCATGCGTAGCTTTGATTCCTTGTCAATATTTGTGTATATTGTTAGTCCTTTTGCTTTTATCAGCTCTCATTGTTTGTATTAGGTTTTTGACGTTCAAATATGTTGACATCGAGCATTACTGAAGAGACATTGATTGTTAAAATGCACAAATGGTGCAGTAAAATTGTTACC
The DNA here is from genome assembly GCF_021869535.1 of Mytilus californianus. NCBI lineage: Eukaryota > Metazoa > Mollusca > Bivalvia > Mytilida > Mytilidae > Mytilus > Mytilus californianus. Next base: position 3,177,548 of record NW_026262675.1, read on the forward strand.
GTTATGCTATTGATAAATATAGGCTACAGAAGTTTACCCGTGTTCAATAAACAATTACGATATTTTTAAACTTTCAAATTTGATATTATCGCACTGTATTATAGTTAAATTAATAAGGGCCTTATTTGATCCCTTGAATAAAGTTAATTATATCATTATAGATTTTGTTTTCATCTTTTATAAACTTATTTTTCAAAAACTTTTAAATAGATTTATTTAAGGCATGTTTTTTATACCAAAAATAATACTTTCACTTCATTTATAAATTTATAAATTACTAAGAAAACTAAAGTTCCAACTTCTTCAGGCAAAGCTGACAGATGAATTGGGCTATTCATTTTAGATCCCTTTTCGTCATAAAGTTCATCAAGTATTCAAGTATTAAGGTATATTGGCTTAATTTTTTTGTGTTTAACCTTTTATGATGAAGGTCAATTCAGAAAAGCGTTGCGAAAGGAGGATGCATGACAAGAGCTTTTTTTTGCAAGATAGTTAAATTATAAAACATTTCAAATTGTGTAACTTTAGCTGATTAAAAACAGGTTGATATAATTAGGAACGTTAAATGCAGAAAGGTCACTTGTGATGTCACTATGATGCCAAGAACGTGTTGAAATTAGAATATTTGAAGAAAAAAAAGCATTTACATATAATTTTCGTTAAATAGACTATATAAACCAAAGGAACGAACGGTAAACAACTGTCATATTCCTGACTTGGTACAGGCAGTAAAGTTATCAACCTAAATTCATATCTCTGTTAAATGCATCTTGTACCAAAACATCTCTATTGGTAAAGACTTGGTTCATATCTAAATATTAAAGGCAAATTCTCAAATGCACGAAGTGTGAAACCCTAATGCAATTATGTTAGAAAAAATTTAAAACTATAAACACTGATATCGAGAGCGAAAATAAAAACCACTTGAAAATTCAAAATGAAAATGCAATTTGTAAAAGAAGTATAACTACTGTGTTTAGGGAAATATCAAGTTGTTATAGTTTTGTACTGGCTTGTAGTCTCAGTTTCTAAATTAATAAAACTATGATGTAAATGTTTTTTATTTTAATCTATATATCCTATGTATTTGATTTAATATATCCTATAAAACCAGAAAAAAAACCACTTCTTAGTGACGTTATATTGACTTATTTCTAGTAAACACTGGGGACGATTTCAGTCTCGCCATTTTAAAATTTTTTCCATAACTGAAGGTCGTGTGGTGACCTTTATAGTATCATATACAGTAGGTAAACATGTCGTTTGGTTGCTTTTGTCAGTGACGTATAACTCACATTCCTCTATATTTATAATTATATGACAGTATTATAAGGAAAAGTGGTTAGGTCAAAATACTTCATCCGATTCAAAGGTGGTCCATATCTGAATTTGCCATTTTTTAGTTATTTTTGAATGATGGCTCTTAAACGTTTGCTATTCTTGGATTTCCAATTCTAAATATTTGGTCATTAGAACGACTGATGAATAAGATACACTTTTTGATGTTCATATATTGGCACAAGTAATCGGCATCTAGACCTTGTAAGTTTGTATTCAAGATACCTATTGAATAGTGTACACTTATATGATTTATAAAATTTGTCGTTTAAAAATTCATAAGTTATTAAGCAACTGAGGTTTCAACTCCCCCATTGAAATATAATCATAGATGGATCTGGCTATTATTTTTAGGTCCATTTGGTCATATAGCTCTTCAACTGTTTCGGATCTTTTACATCCTTAGCTTTCGAATATTCGGCTTTGAGCGTTCATGATGAAGTTAAATCCAGAAAAGCGCTTGGGAGGCATACATTTTATAAAGTGTTTTTATTTTATTAACTGTATACGAAAATGTTCTTAAAACATTGTTTTCCGTCCTCCTTAACTGTCCATTCAATTCTGTTTTACGAAGTATTTGAAAAGAACGCTTAATGATTGTCATTTGGTCCTTTTTTGTGTTTTGCCATTGACATTATCGGTTTTTTTTCGAATTATGAGTTTTGATATCCCTTTGGTATCTTTCCTCTCCTTTAATGATAAGTGAGGTCTCAATGATGATAAGCTTAAACTTATAGTGTGTTTCATAGTTTTAAATGTAACCAATATTTGACTCGAGAAAAAACAAATTATTCATTTTCTATGATAGATCAGGAGGTATGTCACTACCAGACCAACAACATGTTTTACTGACAGCTAAACTGTCAGATGGTCACTGGACCAAGCCATACTTCGATTGTGGGGGAGGTGATGTTTGGATGGTAACATTCTCGTCTCCTATATTTTCCTTGAGCGGAGATGGAGAACCAAAGTTTCAGTAAGTACTCTTTATTAGTGCATGTGTTAAATCAATTATCAACAAGTGAACGAAAACTTTACAGTAAGTGGTGTTGGTATCAGTCCAAATCTATCGAAAAAAAAATTCTGCCGAATACATACTTCCGTGATACTCTCTCTTCTTTGCCTATGAAAGTACGCATCATCGAGAAAATTTATCAGCACACCAATACTACTATACTGAGTACTCCTTTCCGAAAAGATAGAGAAAATTTCTGGATCAGGGAACTAGGTACTGCAATGCCATATGGTGCAATGATAATATCAAAGGAGTAGGGAATTTGTCAAGTCCAGCCTGCAGTGATGTAAATGCAATGAGATTATTTGATACCAACTTAAGACCCTTGCGTAGTCATGGACAAAAACATTACCATTAGCCAAATGTAAAAAAAGTCTTCCAAATCTAGATCGCCTTCTGGAAGCTTTGATGACCTTCTTTCACATCTTCATCATCCGCTAGGGTTACATTACATTATAACTATTTTTTTTTCACTGCCTGTTAATTTCTAAAATGTATGAGAGATTATGCACTTGACAAGGGATGCATAAATACATTTTCTCCATAATACAGACTGGTCAGTATAATTTGTGATGTAGCTCTTATCCGTCTTTTTAAACCAGTAAGATCGGAACCTTTACATGATGAAAAGGAAATTTCTTCCAGTTTGTTTTTCAACAAAGGAATTGATGCTATCAACATCATTAACGTTCTTCATCACAAAGAGGTAACATCTAAAATTCCACTTTATTTTCAAAACCAGTCTGTTCTTATTGTATCCTACAGTTACACCAAAACCATTGCAACTAAAGTAACTAACTATATGCAAGCATTACAGGACCTTGATTTAGAAGAATACCTAAAAAAAAAACTCTGACATATGACTGTTCCCACTCACCTTATATTTACAGCCCATCTGGCCATGTTATCACTAGGGATCTAAACATAATCCAACATGACCATCTCCGAAAGGTGAAATCTCATGGTCCTAAGTTCAGAGACACACCAATTGGAGCCATAACTACTTCAAAATGATAATGGATTCTATTGAGGACTACGCCAGAACATGGGCTAAACGAGAAGAAGTTGAACTGAACACGTTGTCAGAATGGGTCAAATCAATCAGGTCTCTGATAAAATGTCGAACTCATTAGTTGAAAAACTGTGTGAATGATCGACCAAGGTCCATTTTTAGAGACAAAGAAGCTGTGAAATGTCTATCATCTCTTCGCGATAAATATGTTGTTGTTCCTGCGGACAAAGCTTCAAATAATATTGTTTTTGTATGTAAATCGTACTACTACGAGTGTCTTGTAAAAGAATTAGGTATAAATGAGCACTTAGGTAATGCCAAATACAAAAACATATCATTTGACAAGGAGGAGATTTTGGCTAATCATAAGTCCTTCATGGCTTCCATGAACTTTACATTGAACAGGAATTCTGAGGACTTACCTTGTTTGTATTGGATACCTTAGCTTCACAAAATTCCGTTCAAACAAAGGTATATTGTCGGTTCATCTGCATGCTCTACAAAGGAATTGTCCATTAGATTGACAAAAATTCTGTCCGCAGTGAAAGAGGGTCTTCAGAAATACTGTGAAAATGTTTACCCGCGTAGTGGTATTAACCATAGGTGGATTCTGAAAAACTTTAAAGAACTTCTGGATAATTTTAAATCTCGATCTTTCTCTGAAATTAATTCTATCATAACTTTTGATTTTTCAACCCTGTATACCACAATTCTCCATGTGAAATTGAAAAATCGTCTAAAAGAAATAATCCACAATGCTTTTCAAGATAAAAATGGTAGCATACGTTATAAATTTATTGCTTTGGGATACCATACGGCACATTTTGTTAATAGTGAGAAAAAAAAAACATGCTACACAGAGGAACAAGTTATCAGTATGCTGGTGTTTCTTATTGACAACATATTTGTTGAATTTGACGGTAGACTTTTTCAACAAATTGTTGGCATTCCTATAGGAAAGAACTGTGTCCTCTCCTTGCCAATCTCTTCATATTTTCATATGAGACGGAGTTCCTTCAGACACTTATCAAAAACAGAAAGATCAAAGAAGCCAGATCATTTCATTTCACAGTCAGATATATTTATGATGTTCTTTCCATTAAAAAAACAAACTTTTGCTGATTAGGTTCCATTAATATATCCTTCAGAACGGGCAATTAAAGAAACAACAGACACGGCTTCCTCCGCCTCTTTTTTTTTTACTTAAACCTCGAAGTTGACATAAGTGGTCATCTCAGTTCCAGAATCTATGAAAAGCGAGACGATTTTAAATTTTGAAACTATAAATTTCCCCAACCTTAGCAGCAATATACCAACTTCACCTGCAAATACATGGGATATACATTTCTCAACAACTCATTCGGTATTCAAAAGCTTGCAGCTGCTACACAGACTTTACAAAACGTCACCAGTGTCTGAGCAGAAAGTTGATGAGCTAGGGTTATGTCAAAGAACGTCTCGTCCTTATTCTAAAAAAGTTCATCGGGATACCAATACCTTGCGGATAAATATTCCGTATAAACTTCACAAATAATACATGATGGTCTTGCAGTATATATTCTAGGTACTGACGTTGTGCATCATCTTAATAACGTGTTATAGTGTTCTTTTTATTTGTCTTTGTATATTTTTAACCTTTACGATTTAGTAAATGTTTGGTATATACTTCTGGCGAGACTAGGTATTTATACATCCCGTCATTGTGTTATTATGCTGTGGTCATTTTTGTATTTTTGTCTTTCATTTTTGCTTATGTACTTTGTCTATAGAGTGTCTATATGCCATTTTGTTTTTCTTTGTTGAAATAGTTATTTGTTTTATAGTGATTAAGATTATAACACAATGTTGACTGCTGTTCCCCAATTTTTACCTATAATGGCTGTTTGTTTTGCTCACACATTGTTGTCAATATAATGGAATTCTATGCGACTGTCATAAAAGTGAGAGGTTTAGCAAGCTATAAAGCCAGGTTTAATCCACCATTTTCTACATAAAAAAATGCCTGTACCAAGTCAGGAATATGACAGTTGTTTTCCATTCGTTTGATGTGTTTGAGCTTTTGATTTTGTCATTTGATAAGGGACTTTCTGTTTTGAATTTTCCTTGGCGTTCGGTGTTTTTGTTAGTTTACTCTTTTTTATACCACTGGCTCATGACTAAATAATTGCCTTTAAAATTCCAATAATATATATAAAAATAAGGAGATGTGGTATGATTGCCAATGAGACAACTATCCACCAAATTGCAAATGAAGTGGATGAGAGCAATTAAAGGCAACCGCACTGCCTTCAACAATGAGAAAATCCCATATCGTATACGTCGGCTATAAAAGGCCCCGACAAGAAAATATTGATAAGTCTAACGGCCTAATTAATAACAAAAAAATTTACGAAAAACAAATATGACAGACATGAACCAACGACTACCAATGAATTCTCGCTCCTGACTTGGGACAGACACATATAAAATGAGGCGGGGTTAAACTACTAGTAGTTTGCTGGCGCAAAAACTTCCCCCTAACCTGGGACAGGGGTGCAACAGTACAGCATAGGAACAAACTATAAAAATCAGTTGAAACAAGCTTAATCCATCAGATCGATACAAAGCAAAAAACATCTAACGAAAACACGGACCGGACGTGACAGCGTATATATACATCCCTCAACAAAAAGGCACTAAGTAAAGATCTGAGAGTACTAGCAGTTATTGACAGCTAGTTCAATGCCAATAACAACTAATTAAAAAATCATGTATCTAAGACTAAAATATCAATCAGTGCACATCCAACATCTAATGGATTTAGTCTAAAACGTCATTAATAGTCAGAGAAAAACATGACCTTGTACAATGCCAAAATAAAGGTTTCGACGGAATGTAGTACCGTGGATGTGCAAATGTGTATTACAATGATGTTTAGTATGGTTTTAATTTACTGATAACAAAATCAATATTTATACCAATAAAAACAATATTGAAAGATTTAATTACAGTGTTCAATAGGTAACCTTTTAGAATAGATTTATTTAAAGAAAGGATTGATAAGTTTACCCGGATCGTATCTAAATTTTCGGGCTCGGTAAACAACATTCCCGTAAAAATTAGGATGTGCTATTCCGTTTGAAACAAGTTTTCTACAGGTACAGAAAAGCTCACAAACCAAATCTTTGTATCTACAGAAGAATTTAAAAAAGGTTTTAAGTAATTTGTCGTAACGAAATCCTTGACATAATAATTTTCCAGTAAAACATAGAAAACGCTCATTGCAATCCAAAACCTCACAACAGACACGGGCATAGCGAGCGAGTTGTGATATATAAACACCGAAGACGGTGACAAAGGAACATCGCCGTCCAAAAAAGGAAAATTAACAATAAGGAAGGAAAAATCGTCCCTTTTGTCGTAAATGTTTATGTAAAGTTTCTCTTGTAAAACTGAAATATTTAAATCTAAAAAAGGACAGTTATTGCTATTGATATTTCATTTATATTTAAAGTAAGTTCTTTTGGGTAAATTTCGACAGTATATTTAGAGAATTCTTGATTACTGAATGAAAAAATATCATCAAGATAACGGTAAGTGTTGTTGAATTTATTAATTAAATTGAATTTAGACGGGTCTTTACTGAGTTTGGCCATAAACTGTGATTCATAACAGTACAGGAACAAGTCTGCTATTAAAAGGGCACAATTGGTGCCCATAGGAATACCTACAACCTGTCGATAAATTGTATTGCCGAAACGTACATAAATGTTGTCGAGGAGAAAGTTTACAGCTTTAATCATGTCAACACATCGCCAGTAAGTATATCTAGCATATTTACCTTTCTCATTAGAGAAAAAAGCCTTTATATGAGTTGCAGCAACTAGATTTGCTATTAGATTCATCAAACGACCATTAATTAAATGGGAAAACTTTTGTTTGATAAGATTGTGTGGAAGTTAGGATATCTTCTTAAAAAATAGATTAATAAACTGTTAAATATAATAATAAATATACAAAATAGTCACAATTCATGAGTAGAATTAACAAATTTTTAACACTTTCATTATAAATAGCAGAACGCTTAATTATTCATTTATTCATATTTTGTTCTTATATAACCAATACTTGTTGTTCCTGAAGTTCACAAAACTATATTGAAACATACCCTGAGAGAAAATATAAACACGAGATTTGATGAATTGGAATGACTTAAACTACTATTGTAGAGGTGTAGCCACCATTGACATTGAGCTTACAAATATCGACATAAACCAATGTGATCCAGACACCAATACGTTTAGTGCTTTGGATGTATTTCGGGGAACTCATAGATGTCCTGAAACAACAGAGGTATTCCTCTTTATTTCATAATGGATTTTTTGTTTTTATTATAAATGAATATAGGCGTATGGCAATTTGCCAAATTGCATTTGTGAAGATATTGTATGATTGTCATTGAGAGAACTATCCACCAGTGATCAATGGTAGAAGATATTACCACCGTACGGCCTTCAATAATGAGAAAAAACCCACCGTACAGTAAACTATAAAATGCACTGGTATGCCAAATATGTAACAACACAAAAGAGAAAACTAACGGCCTGATTCATCATAAATACAATAAACGAAAACAGTCAGCATCCAACGACAACCACCGCACAACGTAGTTGAAAGGGATGGCGTTACCAGACGGTGCTTATCACAAACAACTTAAAAAGTACAGAAATAAATACATATCTGAGACTACCTGGAGTTTCTGAAAGCGTATTTAAAGTACAATTTCAACTAATAAATACACCATGTTTTCAAAGATCAAAATATCTATCAGTACATCTCGAACGAACTCAGTGTTAAGATATCTAAACTGTTTACGAAAAGCAGGATTTTGTGCAAAGCTAAAATTCAAGTTATGACAGATGTAAGAAGCATAAGGGTTCCTAACTGTATAGAAAAGAATATTGAGTTATGGTTTAAAATATAGGAAATAAAATCAATTTAAAAGTTTTAAATTGACACCTGCCAGAACAAGTTTATCCAAAGGATCAACAGGTTTTCAACGATCCAAATTTACTAGCTCTATAAACAACAGGAAGTGTTATCCTGTTTGCACTAAGTGTTTTCCAAGTACAGCTTAACTTCCAAAGCATGTTGGCATGTATTTCCTGTTACTTTTTTAGCATCATAATTATCAAGCGTAGTGACTATGTATTCAAGATTGTAGATGCAGGAAAATTAGCCTCACAAGATATTATCAGAATGCAATTTAAACATGTACATTCAATGCTGTTATTTGATAGATTTTTCTGAACTATTTAAATAATATATTGTAATAGATAAATTTAGCATCAAACATGGATTTAAATATATAAATAAACAATACTTCTCTTTTCTTTTTCTACAGTGTAGTTTTCTCCAAGGACTAGGGTTTAAAAGAGGAGCATACCAGTGTGTTTGTAGTAAGGGATACTTTTTCCCTGACACCAATGCTGAAGTAAAAGCTTTTAGTGGTAAAGATGTAGAAAATTACTTAACTCTGTCGAATACAACAGATTTCACACAATATACATGTCTCCCGTGTAAAGAGGGCTGTACTGAATGTGTCGATGACTCCCCATGCTTGTATGAGTTCCTGTTTGTGTTCAGGTTCCTGGTATTACTGATTACGATGTTGACGTGTACTGCAATTGGAATTCTTTTTATTGTCACAGCATACTTCAGGAATGAATTGGTACTTTTAATGTGTTGTTTGTTGTAGTTTTCCCCTTTTTGTAGTTTTTTGGGGGTACTGTTTTTCCTTTCGTTGTATTTTGTTTTGTTTTCTCTGCTTAATATCGTGCGTTAATTAGTTGTGTTATAGAGTTATTTTTACTTCAAGATCTATTAACTTGCTTTTCATTCTATTTGGAGCACTCCTATTAAAGATGATAGTGCTTTGTACATTTGGAATTAACATATTTTGATGATACTTCCTTTTTAATGGTATTGCAGACAATTGACTGTATACCATGCAGTACTATTTGCCTAAACGTTTTTTTTTATATATGTTATTAAATGCTTATTGGTTGTTTCTTAGTTGAATGGTTAGACTTATGGTATGTCGTCTTTGTTTGGTTTTTGTTTTTTTGTAGTCTTCACTATTTAGAGACGTAGCTTTATGAATTCCAACATTACTAAATCTGACTTGATTATTTCGATGCTTGAAATACTTTCATCACTTTAAGTATTGCCCCCTCCTCCTCCCATATAAACCCTCTTTTTTCAATTTAAAAAAAAAAAAAGTTATTTCCGAATTCTTTTCTCTTACTATTTCATGTAATAAAATGTCTTAATATCAAAGAACAAGTGTTGCATAAGAAGGTACAGCCAAACTTCAAAAACTCTTTTTATCTGTGAGCACGTTTAATATAGATTTCAAGGAATTTGTGGCATTGAAATGTCTGACAATAATTTATAAGTGTTAATACATTCATTGCGTTCATTAAAATCTAACACGTCGCTGCCGACAAGGAAATAGTGAACGAGTTGATAAAGATACACGCAGTAAAAACAGATCAAAGGATTGTTACCGTCCTAAAAAGGAAAATAAGCAATAGGTACGAAAAATCATTTCTTTTGCCGTAAATTGTATTGGAGTTTCCCATGTTAAACTGAAATATCCTAACAGAAAAAGGACAATTATTGCTGTTTATATTAGATTTACACAAAGCTACTTCCCTTGAGTATATTTCCGTGGTATGGTAAGAAAGTTCTTGATTATTAAAAGCATAGATATCATCAAGGTTTCTCGGGTGCTAAGGTTGACCGAAAACTGTGACTCATAACAATATAGGAGCAAGTCTGCAATAAAGGGATTCAATTATTGCCCACCTGAATGCTCCAAATCTGGCTATAATCTTTATTGCCGAAACATGCATCTCTGGCCTTTGTTAGTCTTGTATGTTTTTTTAATTTTACTTCATTTATATGTTTCGGAGTTTAGTGTGACGTCCTCCGGGTGCGGGACTTTCTCGCTGTTTTGAAGACCCATTGGTGGCTTTGGGCTGTTTTCTGCTCTTTGACAGATTCCCTATTTCCATTCTCAATTTTATTATAGATGTTGTCAAGGAGAAAATAAGTAAGTTCCTAGCATTTATATCTTGCATATTTAGCTTTTCAGCCTAAATCCATTTTTGTATAATAAATGGCTTTATTCTCTCTTGTGTTTCTTAAACGATGGTTCAGAAGTATCTTAGAATATGAGGGATTCGTACGCGGTGAAAGTCTAATAAAATAGTTCCTATATTTGTCTAAGAGAATAAGTAGCTTCTTCTATTAATTGCATTGTTTCATCTACTTTATTTGGGTTGGCATTCTGTTCATTTTTTCGTCCTTAAAATTTTCTTTTATGCTAATTAGTTTATCTGTTATGTTGAATAATGTCTCCATAATTCAATGATTTAAGAGCAGGAGACAGAATAATTCAAAAAAGAAATCAACGAGCTCTTTGCTCCAGGAAAAAAATTAACAGGGTAAAACCGTCAGTCAAAATATACGGTAGACCAAACTACAGCACATGTTACATATACAGGAACTAAAAATGTTCCAATTTAAATATATGTTGGGGCAGGCATTCAGCCGAATTTTATAACATCATTAACCCTATACCTTAAAACAACATTGCTATTGGCAACGTAATTGACATTCCCTGATGATACAATTGAGACCGGTCGGATTTCAGAAAGTGTCATGACTTTATGTTATGTTTGTGATTATTAGATAATAGATCCCAACAATATATTTTTTGCAAACCTAAATTACAATCTTCTCTTAAATAAGACTTGTAATGACATTTTTTTATGTTTATATATACATGTCTTATGATATGATATAACAGTAATAATACTAACAGTAATATAATATAATATAAATTAAAGATATGGTAATGAACGTAGATTAGATACTACGGGGAAATTGAAACGACACGATTTGTTTTTGCAATCCATTTTCATTTCTTTTTTAATTTGATTTGTACAAGGAAACGAAAAGTACTTTACTTTATTTTGCAGACTGCATCTATTCCGGGTAGACATTACTAATGTTTTCTTTTTTCGGCTCATTCAATTTAAAAGCTTTAAGTTGTAAAACAAATTTCTGCATTAAAATTCAATTTTATATGTTAATGTCTTGCTCAGCATATGACTCTTTATTAAGGTAGATTCACTGTATACCGCCATCTTGGATTGTACAATAGCAGTACACAATCGGTCTAGTGTTTTGCCTAAATTTTCAAATTTTGAGACAGATTTGCAATGTATGTGTAAGACTGCTTATTTGTGTAAAGAAAAATAGGTGATTTATTGCATTATCCAAAACATTTAAACAAAACCAAATATTCATGTTTATAGAATCAATTTTTAAACTTGGTCATTTAAGTGGAGATAACTCTTATAGTAAATTTTTTTATACTGGAATGATAGTGAGATTTCATTGTTTACTTGTAGCAAGAAAACCAGTTCGGTGACACCATTTTTTCATTTTATTTTCTTAAAGCATATTATAAAACCTATCTTCTCTTATTTTATTTTAAAATTCTATCTCATAGATTTCTTTTTATTCACAAAAATGTGTTTTATCATGAACAATCTATACAAATTTGGGCAATTTTGCACGACTTGTAGCTTGAAAAATAGCACGGTGATCCATACTTTTTATTATATTTTTGAAAAAAACATTAAAAAGTTATTTTGGCAAAGTATAAAAAAATTCTATCTGAGGAAAAATATACCGATGATCCACCTTAAGGTTTTTGTCATGAGCTAAAAGGTAAAAAAAACTATTCATTTGTGTGAGGAGGGACAATCTATTAATCAAGCCAGTTGTAGGAAAACTAGAAAACATGTCTATTTTAATCTTCTGTAAAATGAAATTTCCTACATTTATATTACTTCCATACACCATGTGCGCATTTGAATAAAATAATTCATCTTTGGCAGAACTTGAAACAAAATGTAATGGCAATCAAAATAAAATTTCCTTAATATTTTTGAAAAGAGAGTACGCACGGACTGAACTTTGGGATAAAAACGTGCAAAGTTGTAATAAACGATTGGTATTTCTTGGGGGAAAATGCTAAATGATAATATCGTAATAAAACTTTGATGTTTCAATTGTGTTTACTTCTGTTTTCATAATAACAGTTCAAATAGTTAAAATCAAAGAATTTATCTGTATATCAATTATTTTCAGGCAATTAAGACCGGAAGTCCTATTTTCTTGTTGTTCATGTGTGCTGGCGGTATGTTAATGTGTAGTACGGTAAGTTGATTATTTAATGACAATTTTCACTTACTGATGTCCCTGATTGCAACAGAGTTGTCACATCATTGCATTTATAAATATTCTCGGTTAACTGTTCGTTAGTGGTAGGTTACAATGAAATGTTTGCTCTATTGTTTTTCAGTTGATTTTAGAAATCCAAAAGTACGAAACGTTGATCAACCAGAAAGAATATATAAAAAAGGATTCAAATGCCAGTTAAGGAATACCTGTATATACTATATCATATTTGTTATGAATAAAGAGAGTCAAAAGTTTTTTTAAACAGCATTCAAGCAAAGTAGTTATCCAAAAACAGACCATATTTTTTTATTCATTCCACCTCATTTGTAAATCTTTCCCTTAAAATGAAGTAAATAGCTGCATTGTTAAAAGATCTTTCTTTTTTTATATTTTGTTCTTTGTAAGTCTTAATCTAATGCACAATAGGTGTGCTGTTACTCGCGCTGCTACTGTATGTTTTCTTCCGCTAGGTGTGAAATCCACTGATGAGTCTTTTGAAGACGCAACGTATGCATCTGGTGTACGGTGTACAAAATTATAAGCCTGGTATCTTTGATGAGTTTTTTTTACAGTCAGATTAAATGACTTTGTATATTTGCTAACCATGCCTCAACAGGCTTCGATCAACCTTTTTACCTGCCAATCTTATCGCGGAATGTATGCGTATGTTCTGCTACCAACCATATTCAGAGTGGAACATAATAAGTGTATAGGTTTCCAATATAAATCTTCTACTGAATATGCGTGAATTGTCGCTGGTACGCTTTATTATCATTGTCTTGGTTCACATCAAAATCTCATACTTGTAACAGCCGACAAAGCTTAATATCTTTATTTATTCAACCAATACATCCTGTACATTAATAGATAAGAATTCTCGACAGTAAAACGTAGGAAATTACATGTATGATGCGTCAATTTAATTTTCTTTAGACATTTAATTAAAACAAAATCAAATATGGAATGTATGAAAAACATCAAAGCAAATGAAATATACTTTATGTCAATGCTGTCCGCCTTAATTTTGTAACTGTATAAGGAGGAAACAACAATCTGTAAAAATTGGAGTTAACCTCTGTCTTCATCTTTTATTGCAAAATTCCTTTCAGGCATCTTATTTGATACGTATATAGACAGAATAAGTGTCAACGTAGAAAAATATATGTTTGAACAGGACTATTGTAGCTGATACTCATTCCATCAAATCACATATCGTTTCTTTTTAATTGTGTTTTTGAGTCAGGACAGTTAGGTAGAAAGTGACTGTGAATTTTAAACAATCTTTAAACAATCTTTAGCAATCAATTTTTTTTCTTTTTTTTCTAAACAGTATCTGCTGCAATGACCTTTGAAATATTTCAGATTTGTTTCCTGTTCTTGGTTTTCGTACCAATTAAAATGATAAATTAATTGTTTTCTCTTCAAAAATAAAGAGATGTTGTATATATGTTAAAGATAAAAAAAAAAGATAGAAGAGACCAAAGAAACAATAAAAAATCATGACAAAGAAAAAACCGACAATCCCATTGTAAAAAAAAAAACAAACGAAGATGACAAAAAGTCAAACAACAGTCTATAAAATACTACATAGAAAAACTTACCACTGAGCAACATGAACCAACCAAAACTGGAAATGATCTCACGAGCGTAAGAACCGGGATTTAAAAGCGAAATCATGTATTTTTTTGTGAAGAAGCTATATGACTCTGATTTTATATACCGTTTTTCCCCAGAACATTACGGTCTTGACCTTAAATATATTTTACGAAAATTGCAATTTACAACATTTTAGGTGGATACCACCAGATATTGATCTAACTGTTAAATATTGCTGTTTGATACTGTTTGATAATGAGTTACGATAATGCGTGCGATTTTTTCTGGATGAGGTCATTAGCAGGTAAAAGATAGGTGACTTGTTTAACATACCTTATTTGTTGTGAATGGGCAGCAGCTAACTGATATTGGAGGACATTAACGAGAAATTAATGTCATCCCTTTAATAAATAATATTTATCCAAACAAATAGAACAATCGTCATAAACAACTATGAAAATACCAGGTAACTGAACAAGAGAGGCTTGCTCTTACTAATTTATTTTATAATTTCTCATTATTCAGTATTGATAATCAACTCAAATGCTCTAATTCATGAAATGTGCATCCGTTTTAGTCGGCATTAAGTGGTTGGTGTGTTGTGGTGTACTGTCAAACATGTTTGGTAAAACCTGTTATACTTTTTATGCGTTATTTCTACCTTCTACCTTCTATTTTTCAGGGATTTTTTGCCTATCCAAAAGCTTTAGAATTTCTATGTGTCATACAAAATTGGGTATTTCATATAGGTTTCAACTTCATGTATGGCGCGTTAGTGGTTAAGACATGGAGGTATGTTCATATCGATTGCAAGTATCCTACTCATTTTATGAAATAATATATGCGGCAAAAGCTTCTTTATCAAATTTCATCGTATGAACAAATTTAAAAGTATGAAACATCTATATGAAAATGTAATAAAAGCTAGAGCGTGACATTACAAAAAAATATCTATTGAAAATTGATAAAAAAAATCAAAAATCAAGAAACACAATCTCAATGAAGAAAATCAGGCAAACACAGTTTGCCTACATCATTGATCTATTGTAATATTAATTCAAGCTTTCCTTTTTGCAACCTTCTAACGTAATAGCTTTACTTTATGGTCAATAAAATATACAATAGTTAAACATTAAGTGTAAACGATTCATTGTAAAATACGACAATAATTCTATATAAACATGATTCATTAGTTGTCAAACATATGAACTTCATATATTTTCAGAATAGCTGTAATTTTCAGACCAACAAGTAAATTGCAGAGAATTAATTTACCGGACAAAGAACTGTTAAAACGGTTTTTGCCAATGATGATATTTGTTAGTGTTTATCTATTAGCCTGGTCGATAGCAGAGAAAGGGGAAACAGTAACCTTAGAAACTTCCAGTTTATTAAAATATGACGTTTGTTTAAGTAGTTACTGGCTTTATGCCATTCAATGCGGTACGTACCTTTTTAACTCGAATGTCCACTACGAGCTTTTGCCATCACTTGGCGTTAGATTTCATCGTTCGTATATTTTTTCTTTGATATTCTACTCTGAAACCAACCGGTCTTTTGAAACTAAAATAAGCCACAAACTTTCTTATGGTGTTTTGATCTAGACTTTTTTCTGGTCCCTCCTGTTCACCCATCAGAGCCGCCCTAGCTAAAAATTTACCATAGGATAAAATACAAATAATTGTTCGATATCTCAAAAACCATAATAAAATTCGGATAGTTTGAAAGGTAAAAATGTCAAGGTTTACTTTTTAATTTTTTGTTGACGATTTCTTTTATGAGTAAAATATTTGACCAGTTTTAGATTTTCTGTCTATTATGTGTCATAAATATATAGAAATTTCATAAACAATTTAAACCAAAAGCAAAACAAGATTTACAACAATACAAAATTAAAACTTGATTAAAGCTCTGTAACCTTTGAGAGTTGTTGTAAAGGTTTTTGAACGCGCATAGAGCGTGTCACTCGCCATACACTAAACATATAATTTATCGTCCCCATTCCGAACGGACGTGGCTGCGTATTTTTACGTCTCGCGCAGCTAAACGGACACCCCTCTTAAGTATGAATTTAACTGCAGGATTGGAGAGATCCTGGTGACCATTTTTCTGTAGTCAACTTTTGTGATGTTCAATTTATTTTGTTGTGGTAGGGTCTTTGAAGATTTTACTTCTGAAATCTCAGTCAGGTATACTTTTACAAAGTGAACGATTCAGGCTCTTTGTAACCTATCGTTCATTTACGGGATGCATTTTATAAAAAAAAAAACTTTAAAATGTTGATCGTAAACCATTCCACAATGTTACATATGCATAAACAGATATTGTTTGTTGAGTATTAGTCAATGAGACAGCAACCCTAAAACACATTCAAACTAGAAAAGATATCTGATTGTCCAGGTTTATTTACATTAGTAATATTTTTTTGTTTATTCTTAACAATATTATTTTTTTTATTTCAGTATTTCGCTGTCTATAAACTATGAAAAAAATTTACCGTGGGTTTGATTAAAACAACTGATATCAAAACTGACAATACTATAACCTACAGATTTTGTTTCAATTCATCGCATATCTAACACATCTTTCAAATAAAAAAGGAATAATGTTCAACAGAATTTAATTGAGCATGTGGCAACACAAAAATCTCTTCTGTCGTGAACGATGTATGTGTTTAATTGAAATTCTCAGAAACACTGTGAATTCCAAGTTTTTGTAAGACAATCAAAATATTATTTTTGCAAGGAAAAAAACAAAATTGTTTCAGGCTCTTTCTACTCATACAACAACATAGTTGTCGTAAAATGAGAGTTATGTATCACATCCTTAGCCTTCTCCATGACTTCTTCAAAGGGATAAAACTCTTGTGTCTTGAATTTTCAAAAGGTTTGGCTTCCAGCGTCACTAAAGATACATTAATTGTCGAAATGCGCATCTGGTGCAGTAAAAATGTGTATCCTTTCGGAATTTTTGGTCCTCAGTACATTTCAACTTCGTACTTTATTTGATCTTTACCTTTAAACTTATTTTATTCGAGCGTCTCTGATGAGTCTTTTGTAGACGAAACGCGCGTCAAAATTATAAGCGTGGTATCTTTAATGAGTTTTCTTATGTGATTGTGCCTATACAAGATCGTAGTTTTTGAATGCGCTTCTGAATGCATGCATAAAGATCTTTGAACCATTAAGAAAGTGTCCAGTTTAGGTTCCCACTTTACCGAATTTCGGGCATAGTGCTAGACTGCATATGCATCCATCAGTAAGCGGGTGGTCTTCAATTGATAGGCTGGGGAAAAAGATACAGAATTCGGGTCTTTGGTTAACAATTCTCTAACATGTTTACTGTTCACGATGCCAATGTCCCCAAATATGGTATGACCAGCAGGGCTTTATTTGTATTAAGACGATGAACAACAGCAATCGGGAGGATTGGATGTAACATCCGTTGAAGGTAAAAGTCTCAAAATCCCTTTTATGATTTAAAATCTTGAATGCGAAGGATTTGATGTACAAATAAGAAATGACAGATCATTTAAGTAATCATGTATTGTTTTCTGTACAGAATTTGGGGGAAAAATATTGATAATATTGATAACATTGCAATTAAATATATTGTAAATGATCAGGTAAACATTTCTGATCCACATGTTGAGTAGATCTATATATTTTGAAGAAGAAAAAAATACGACGTTTCTTTGGTTTGATTTAGAATGATCAGGTAAACATTTCTGATCCACATGTTGAGTAGATCTATATATTTTGAAGAAGAAAAAAATACGACGTTTCTTTGGTTTGATAGCTTCCTCGTTTTCACAAGTCTTCTTTTCGTACAGATATACGCATTTCTGAGGTATTCGATTTATTTGGAAGTGTATATATTTCATATGCAGGAACTTGATTGTCAGATTTTTCAGTCTTAAAACCGAAGTCATATTTCACGTATCTTCAGAAAATGATTATCAACTATCTTCCATTATGTTAAAAAAAGATACAATGTATTTGATGTGTCAAAGGTATTTAATTAAAGTCATAAACCAGGTTTAACCCACCATTCTCTTCGGAAAATGCCTATACCAAATCAGGAATATGACTCTTGTTTTCCATTCGTTCCGTAGGTTTATTTAGTCGAACGTTTGATTTCGTCAATTTTTATGGACTACTCCCTTTTTGAGTTTACCTTGGAGTTCGGTATTTTTGTTAATACTTTTTTCAAAAAGAATAAAAACATAATATAAGACTTTTCTTGTTTCCTGAAAATATGAAAACAACACAGGCTCTTTGGGTATGAAAACCCCTTGTACTATTTTGTGACGTCACTAGAATTATCTGTAACGCAAAATGATAATTTCCCGTGCGCCTGTGTACTAAAACACAATGATCCATAAAACAATACAACACAAAATCATCGATTAAAAGAGAATAATAGTAACCTTGATAAAAAAAATATAAGGTTGCAACTCCTAGACACATTGACCTGTGATGGTTTTATCTATTATTTTTAGTCTCATTTAGCTGATGAAAGGTAAAATAAAAATCATACATTACACGCAGCAAAATCTTTTCCAAAACACATTCAAATTTATGAAATCGGCCATAAAGAATTTTTGTTTGAATCAAAGTTGTTTGGTCGAAGTGTTCACTGACCTATATTTTAAACATATAAACGTAGTCCCGTTTTGCAAATTTGCAAAGTTTATTTATATCTTGAAGATAATTCTTTGCAGAAATAAGCAATAACTAAAAAGTGTAATAATACATAGGAAGAAAAAGGAACTACCAAAACTATTGTACTATACATTAGACAACCAACAACACCCTACTCCTCCGAAATATATATATTTTTTCTTTCAGCTGAAGTTTGTCTACTTTTGGTTGGTGTGTATATCTGTTACATGGTGAGAAAAGCACCAGGTCATTTCAACGAAAGTAAATACATAACATGGGCAGTCTACAACGGAATCATTCTGGGAAGCTTTCTCTTGATTCTAACGTAAGTTCAAAAATGTTTCAATTAGTAATTCTAAATTCATGCAAGACGAGCATGTTGTGTTAAATCTAAATAAAACAATATGACAGATAGTAGTTTTCATCTCGTTTTAATTTTGCAAAGGTTCCTCCGTTTTTTTTTCCTTTATAATTTGTCTCTGTCTTTGTTGAATAATTGATCTCTTTTATAAACATGTATAAAGGACAATTCATTTATTTGTCTTACAATTGACATAACCAAGGTCACAAAACCTTAAAACTCTATTTCTTCATATACTTTACATTAATAATGTATCATTTTTATAATGTTGCCATAATTTTTATTTTTATTAATATTTCCAGACATTTGATTGGTCATTCATATGGACCAGATCTGCTGTATCTCTTACAAGGTTTACAGATTCAAGCATTTGTAACAATAACATTGACATTAATTTTCATTCCTAAGGTAAGCTTTTCTTACTTTTCGAGTTGTGTTTTGGCATATATGGAGGGAGCATTACTGTTAATATTTGCGAGCTTCATGTTATTTTTACAATAGTTGGTCTTTGTAGGATTTTTATGTTCGTCTATATTAAGTATGAGGACGTTAAGCCTGATGATCGGTTTTTAAGATATGCCATATATTTCTTTGTACGTGTGTTAGTGCTTGCTACGGATAGTTTGTTTGATAGCATGGAACGTGTACAACCGTAGCCAAATCCGGTATGATAAGAGTAGTTTTCTCAAAGACACGTGTTGAGAGAATGTCTTTCTTTTACCACTTAAAGAGAACCAGTAGAGAGTCTTTTGACATGTGAAATATAGTCTTTATTTCAAATTGACAAATTGATACTTGCTAAAAAATGAAATAAACAAAACTCGTGTACATCCTTGCTTGCAACTTGTTCTTGTATCCATTACATCCATTAACAGCTTCAAAAAATAAAGAATACTAATCACTAAGCAAAATGACTTGATTTCTCCTTCCGACATTTTCATGATGTCCTTCACAAATAATGCATCTCCAGTAAGTACTTACATCTCATGTATGCATATGAACATAAAACTAAGAAAAGATTTATAGCTAGATCTTTTGAATGAAATTTATGCCAATTGACAACTCAAAATTAACATCTCTGACGAACGCGATGATTTCAATTTTCCTTTTTAAAAATTTTCATTACTGTATTTCAGTAATCAATAAACATCACTTATTACAAATAATTAGTTTAAGGCAATTTATGGCAATAAAGTTTGCATAGTGTGAACATGCACTAGCGTAACGTCTTATCTTACGTCTTATGTAAACGTCAAGGGAAAAGAGGGTTTGTTACATTTGAGAAATTGGAATTTGACAATTGGAAAGTTGGAAAGTTGGAATCATCACGTTTGCATTTAATCTAGTTTGAAGTCGTCAGTCTGGGTCAATTTCGAGGAAAAGATCAAGTAATGAAGCAGACCTTCTGTTCTTGGTAGATTAATTGTAGCATGGAATTTCATACATGTAATATGTTTGCTGTAAAACCACTTTCATTTACTACATGCCTGTAGCATGACCATGAAAGTTAACGATAATCGTTTCAAAAAAGTAACATAACAAAATTACCAAACTCCAAGGAAAATTCAAATCGGAAAGTCCCTTATCAAATGGCAAAATCAAAAGCTCAAACACATCAAACGAATGGAAAATAACTGTCATACTCTTGGTACAGGCATTTCCTTATGTAGAAAATGGTGGATTAAACCTGGTTTTATAGCTAGCTAAACATCTCACTTGTATGACAGTCGCATAAAATTCAATTATATTGACAACAATGTGTGAACAAAACAAACAGACATAAAAATGTAAAAAATTGGAGTACAGCAGTCAACATCGTGTTATAATCTTAATCACCATAAAAACAAACAAATATATCAATTAAGAAAAACAAAATGGCTTATAGACAAAGAACACAAGCCAAAATGAAAGACAGGAATACAAAAAATTACCACAGCACAACAACACATTGGCGGAATGCACAAGTACCGAGCCACGCCAAAAGGATATTCCAAAAATGGACTAAACAGTAAAGGTTATTAATTTACAAAGACAAATAAAAGAACACTATTACACGTAATTAAGATGATAAACAACGTCAGTACATAGAATTTATACTTCAAGACCATCATGTATTATTTGTGACGTTGATACGGAATATTTATCAACTAGGTCTTGGTATCTTCCGATGAACTTTTTTAGAAAAAGGACGAGACATTTTTTGACATAACCATGGTTCATCAACTTTCTGCTCAGACACTGGTGACGTTTCATAAAGTCTGAGTAGGAGCTGCAAGCTCTTGAATACCGAATGAGTTGGGAAATGTATATCCCACATGCAGGTAAAATTGATATATTGCTACTAAGGTGGGGAAATTGATAATTTCAAAATTAAAATCGTCTCGTTTGTCATAGATTCTGGTACTGAGATGACCGCTTAAGTCAAATTCGAGGCATAAGTCTAAAAATGAGGCGGAGGAATATTTATCTGCAAATGTTGTCAGGTTAAATAGACATTGGTTCGTGAATTTGTCTTTATGTAGTAAAAGTCTTTTTACGAACATTAAATTATCTCTTATTAAACACAAGGGAAAATGTAAAATGCAGAATTAAATGCGAAAAAGATATCTTTGGTGAATTTGGCGAAAATGACATAGTGTTTTAGTTATTAGTTATTTACCATCTGATATAAGTGAAATCCATTTGCACTATGACATTCTGAAAAGTTCATAATTCCTCACACAAACTGCATGTTTACATGTTACTCCCTTGATAGTGATAAGATATTTTTCTCTATTCTAGTTATTAGCATTATACAAAAAAGAGGATGTAAAGAGAGCCAACGATACCTTCGCCACGGCTTACGCCAGCAAGTACATCAGAACAAATAATATTGAAAGTGCCTCTTCTAAGACAGTTAGTACACAGACTTATGAAAACGTAACACCAGGCCCTAAGGTAATAAAATAATGTAGAATTTCCTTACTGAAAGAAATGACTATTGTAACAATATCTAAGGTCAAAAGCTACTTCCATTTGGAAAAGGGGTAAGATATATTAAAGGGACTGTCTGACTTGTAGTAGTTTTTCATTTGATCTGATTTTCACATCAATTTCGGTTCATTTTCTTGTTCCTTGTTTGTTCTTCACTGCATCAAAATTTAAGATCTTGCACACTGAAGTGTTATGTTTTGTATCGCAAAGTCATAATTTTGCACTTTATGACGCAATATAACTTTATAAAGACATGTTATACTTAAAGCTAATTTTAAAGGACAACCGTTTGATCTTAGGGAACAAGGAGTTTTCTTTTTTATACAATATTTGTATTTACATTATATAAGTAAATTTTCACATATTTGTGGATAATATTTCATTTATAAAAAATACAAACAAAAAACGATTGGATTTTTAAAACAGTTACAGGAACACTCCTGAATATTCGTCTTTTAGTTAAATCGTTTAAAATTTCAAAAAATTGAAAAAATAAAATCAGAGAAGTTCTTATTATTTACGTAAATATCAATAGATAGCAAAGTTTTTTTTTTAGCAGGTTCATTTGGTGAATCTGAAAAGATATTTGAGAAAAAAAATGCCAATTAGAATCAATGCCTGCCCGTGATGGGCAAGGTATTCACTAAATTGAACGAAATGAGCAATTTTCATCATTATTCCTTCATTGTCTTAATTGTTTTGGTAACATTAACGATGGGACAATGAACACAAAGTAATAGAAAAATAAAGGCAACAGTAGTATACCGCTGTTCGAAACTCATAAATCGATAGAGATAAAAACAAATAAAAAGCGTTCAATAGCCCTTTGGTGACGAATTAAAAAGCATTACACAAGGACAAACTATCTCAAAGCATACCATTTAGATTGAGCAGCATCAATTGTATTGTTATTGTTTTAATATTTTAATTACTAGTAATTAGTAAAATACCCATGACCAATTGTGATGTTTATTTTAATAGCTAAAATTCACTTCGAAAAGAAGATGTCGATGTCGATGCGGTTATTAGTTGTGATTTGCTTTCCTTATAAGGCATCAAAAACTAGATAGGTTACGCATGATCAATCACTGCACGAGGGATATCAGTTTGAAATACCAGGTTATGATTTAACAAAATTTGTAAATACCAAGTCTCAAATTGTTTTCTCGCATCTTAATAGAGTTATGTGAGATAGAGTGTTTGAATTGCTATGAAAGTTTAGTTTTTTTTATTCAAAATTTTAAAACTATGTTGCAATTTTTTTTTTCAGGAGAAAACGTTTTGGACGTCACTAACCAAGATTTCTAATAATAGAGTAGAACCCATCGTCGACCATTTGTCTGTTCCAACAACATGATAACAACGAAAGTGAAACAATCATAAAAATCAGTCTTAAGTGGTTAACATCCATAATTGTCAAATAGTTAAGAAAGTTCCCGAGTGCTCATTATCTGTGTTATAACCACGAAGTAGTTGAACTTTTATGAGTGGTACATTTAAATCATATTCCAAACTCATATAAAACCATCTTAGTTTTACAACATATGGTATATATAGGCAAAGAAAGGGTGTATGAACACGTGTAAATCCTGCCACATTGTGTAACTGTAGGTGTCAGACCACCAATTTTAAATCCCTATACATTCAACCAAATTTTGCAATTTTTACAGCTTTCTTAATATTTTACCTTAACTTAAACTTCATAGAAACCAGGTATATCCTGAATTGTACATGTATCACCTTTCTACATGCCAATTTTCAACCCATGTTTAAAGTCTTGTAAGAAAGAACTGCCTTTCGGAAGACAAGTACTAGTAAAAATAACCCCTAGTTTTCTGGAAATCATAATTTAGTATAATATAGAGCGCATTAATCCTCAAGTTTTAATGCAAACTCTTAGACAAGTAAATTTTGTCTCAAAATGGTCTAAATATATTTCTCTTTCACCAAAAGTTTCATTTCTGCAAATTTGTGGGTTAGTTTAAGTAAACAATAGCACTATTTTGTGTCAGAGTAGGGCTACTTTTACCTACGTTCTAACTTGGAGGGAGTGAATTGGTGGTCTGACACCTGTACCAAGTCAAACTATCTTGACGATGTGTTCTTCTTTGCTGTTTGTCTTAGTTTCTTTTTCGTTTATTTTCTGTCGGAGGAATCGGTTGTTGGTGGTTGATGTGGATTGTTTAAATTGTGCTATATTTTTGACATTTCTGTAATCCATTTTTGATGAATTTAGTAATATGTTGAAATATATATCAAATAAATAGATTCATGACAACGAGTTTAAAGCTAAGAATAACAAATATTTAAACTGAAAAAGTAGAAAAATGCAACCAAAATATAATAAAGGATAAAAGGGCTATCAATACATAATATAGGTCAATATGCGCAACTCATTTAAGGTAGGCAGTAATAGTAGCATTTTCTTTATTTTCTATGTTTATATCATAAATTTAGATTTGTATGATTGCTCGTGTCGAAGCTAAGACACTTTCTCGTGAGTGGTTAAATTTCAGGGTACAACGTGAGATACAATTTTCCGTAATTTTGGAAACCCAAAAAAAACCTGTGTGATACGACTTTAAAGAGAGAAAATAATCATATTTTAACACAATTAAATTCTCTTGAAATTCTTTACAAACATTTAATAAATCCGTAGTTTCAACATCATTATTCTATAGTCCTCTGCTCTTAAAAAAAAACCACAAATGGTTCAGCTCAGCCAACTATAAAAAAATAGCACCATGTCTAGTTTCATTGCACAAAGATTGTTTGATTAAATGTTATTATTATACTTCATGTCAAAATGCAAGATTTTTATTGGTTAATACGAGGGAGACAATTTACTATATCGCATGGTAAATACTCTATTACCCTTCACGCAGACGCTTTCTCAAGTGTGCGCTTTAATAAATACGGATGATTGTTATGTACAAGACGACATAGTTTATTACTTTGAATTTGAAATTTAATAGACAGTAATAACAGAACATTCAATACAATAAATTAAATAACACATAGCTGAGAGGGTGATAGAGCAGATTGTTACCCCTCGAAAAGACATTGTCAACCTTGGCTTCGCCTCAGTTGACAATGTTTTCTCGGGATAACAATCTGCTCTATCACCCTCTCAGCTATGTGTTAGTTATATATAGTTGCATTTTCAATTTGAGGCGTGTAAGGATATTGTTCCATATTTAAAATATTACTTGTGATTTTTCCATGTGTGATCGTCTTTGGTATGACATTCTTAATTATAATATATTTTTGTTCGTTTTTGAATGAAAATAGGTTGTTTCAGCACTTTAATATTGCTATAAGTTATTAATTCTTCATACAATGTGTTAGTTTTATATATTTCTTCCAGTATACCCTCACAGGTCACAAAATTGCATTTAAACTAGAAAGATATACCAAAAACTTTATTTATTTTCGAAAACTAAAATACTTAATAAATATTACCACAGGAAACCTGGTTCAAATTTAGAATACTTTTGACTTTAACATGATTGTCCCTTTAATTATGTTTTCAATTTCTTAAAAGTGTTTCAGGATTAATATAACCATGTATCATTGAGCAATGAACAGTTGGTTTTTAAGGAAACATTAAGTAACAGTACTCTGTTGGATAGTTGTCTCATTGGCAATCATACCACGTCTTTCTTTTTATATTATAACATCTCACGTATGAACGACTCCAAATAATGCTATGCACAGTTTGTGACATTACATAACGAACATAATCGTCTCATCAGTGAATAGCATTCACTGTTACAAATTGTGCATTGGGTCGTTAGCAATACGATAATTGAACTAGTAATACCAAAACTTAATAAATGATTCTTTTAAAAAAAATATTCTATATGCACATTTGGTTTGAAGAAAAAAAGTATCCGGGGATTTTGATTACATCAAAGGATTGTGAAATAAACCGGGTTATCAACTACTAGATACGACTCCTTGGTTTCCATTGCTGATACTATATACAGTCTTGATTTAAAAAGTGAATTAATTGGAAGGTGTAAATACACTATTCAAGATTAAACATAGCACGAGTCAGGGTGAAATACTATCCACTCATCTGTTCCAAATCTTTGACCAGGATCCTTTGGTAGAATTTGAACAAAATACTACAAAATGTATGTATAATAGGCTTTCATTTAGGAAACATGTATTCTAAAAACAAAAATGAACTGCAATTTATGTTAAATGTACCGGGCAGACAAAACTCGACTAAAATGAATACCCAATGGGAAATTAAAAAACCCAGGATACAAAATTTTAGCACGAAGAAATCGTTCAACCAAATCACATTGAATTTTGATGGATAGTTGTCTCATTGACAATCATACCACATCTCCTTATTTTTATATTTGTACAAAGAAAGGCTATGTCGACCATATGTTGTTATAGTTGTTCATTATTGTTTTGTATCTCTGTTTTTCCGGAGTAATCAAATGTTTGTAGTTGATGTAATTTGTTATGTCGGTTATTTTGGGGAAGCCTGTTATTTCTTTATATGTATTATTATACATTTGTATTAAGGTTGATGACCCTATCTGTAGGCCTTAGTATTACGAAATTTTCAAAGTGCAACAATATCAGTAAACATACAGAATAAAAGTGACGTGCCATTTTGTACATACACCAAAGGTAAACGTTGTTCAAAGCAATACTGTTAAATATGTCATTGCATTTAATAGAAAATAAAGCCAAGAGTTTTGCAAAAAAACCCTCGGACTTTATAACAGAGATTTTTGTTATAAAATTGTAAACATAGATTACTCACTTTCTTGTCCGTGATGTGCTGGCGTTATGTCTCATCTAGGAAGTGTTTTTTTCTACAGGTAATCATCTCCCCACTTTGATAATGGAGTATAGATTTATGCAATACGAACACTGTAGTTTGAATTATTATGAATGTCAGCAGAGTTAACAACTTTTGTAACTCACTATTCAGTTGATATTCTGAAAAACGTTTTAGCCTAATTTGCCTAATGTTTTCCACATGAGACGACGTTTTGCACGTCAATTACCAAGATTTCAATGATATCTAATAAAAGAAAAGAACATATTATTACAATGTTTGAGTATCGTCGATCATTTGACTGATCCAACAACATGATGATAATGAAAGCGATATTTAGTCCAATTTACGACTTTGGTCTTCTTCAGAGGGAACATCCATAATTGTCAACTTTCTACGTTTGTTTCTAAAGGGCGAAAAATCAGTACTATAACAAAGATACAAATGAACTCGAATATTTCTCATTGATGTGTGGTTATTTATTTCATATTTTTGACTCAAATAAAACAGATTAAATAATATTTTAGACATATATTTCAGATCAAAGGTAAATAAATAGTTACTAATATTTCATGATTTGAACAGAAAATAATTATAAGAATAGTGCAACTAAATTATAAGAAACGAGTAACATGACAAAGGGATTATCAATATATTATATGAAAGCAAATCAATGTTGTACAAAGGAGTCTTGGTGTTCAATTGACTGATTAGAGGAGTTAACATCACCTTCCGTTGACATTCAAACTTTTTTCACGAAATACATTGAAATAATTCTAAATTATGCCTTTCGTCCTTGTACACATATGCATTCGCACAAAATCAATTAAAAAGCCCGGGAGTTCTTCTTCATATGGAATTTTGTGACGTATTAATGTATGTGCAGCTAAACACATCAAAGAACAATCTTTAACCAGATCGATTTTGACACCAACAAGTTTGGCTGATGCGAACAGACTTACTCCATATTCGTCACAAATATCGATATGAGCTCCATGATGACGTAAAAGATTCACTATGTCCGTGTTTATTTGGCAGGTATTATTTGCATGACGTAGATAAATATGGAGGGGTGTTTCGCCATCTTTATTCCTGGCATTTGGATTCATTCCATTCTGAAGTAACATTTCTGCCAAGACATAATGCCAGTTACCAAACTTTGGTCTGTCTGTGTGTAATTTCATATTTGGATGTCGGCTAAGAGATAAATGAAGTATTGAATTTCCATTGGTACCAGTTGGGTTTATACATATTACTCTATATAGACAGTTCATGAATGTGCGATTATCTGTTACCTGATCCATTCTGTAGGTAAGGTACAAAATATCGACCAATACATGCATCATGTCTTGGTACACAGCTGGACTTTTGCCACCGAATTTCTCTGGATCTTTTTTAATCAATTTTGTTCCTTCTTCTAACTGATCAACAACGTCCATTACCAGAGAAAACAACTGACCGACTGGTATAAATCCATGCCTTTTCTCCATGTACTCAAGCATAATGCAACTGCAAACAGATGCTATCTGGGTTATGATATATAATTCAACTTTGATAAGTAAGCCGTGTCGTTCGACCATTCGGGTGTATGCACATTGAAGTATTTGGAATGCTTTCTCATACAGTTTTTCACCTGCTATCTCCATGCCATGTAATATCAGTTTAAAGACATTATCAGTATGATACGGTCCTAGAAACCTCTCACGAACAATTAATGCACGCACTTTCAGACGTGTCGGGTATGATGAGGCAGTTTCCTGTAGTTCTTTGATAGATTTTGGTTCAGGATATCCTCCAATAATGGAGCGTAAAATGTCTGTATTATAAAGAAATTCTATTGGTTCGTCAATCTGCATCGATATGGCGTTCCACCAAAGCTCGCAAGCTCTTTCGATATCCTTGTTTTCTACAGCTGCAGCACCTAGCAGTTCGTATGTTTCTATCGTAGTTGAACGGGTCAGATCAAGTTTCGACATTAAAAGTTCGGTAATGTCAACTTTATAACCTATGGCAGCAAGTTGTAATGCTGTTGTTTTATCAAAATCTGTTGCATGTAAGTCTATATCTCCATTTAAAAGTATATCTACAGCTTCTAACAAATCTTGTTGAATTGCAGAGTGCAAAAGGGGTCTTTTACCAAAAAGAACATTAACGTCTGCACCATTAGATACCAGACATCGTAATACTTCCGGTTTGTTTAATGATTTTTGAATACATCGTTTATTGTCTTTGTCTGGAAGATTTAGATCTGCACCGTTTGCAGCCAAAAACTCAACGAGTGTTGTATTACCATCTTGACAGGCTACATGTACCAAAGCCAGCTCCGATCCTGGATTGTTTAAGTCTGCTCCCTTTTCTGTGAGGTATGTCATAATCTCATTTTGCTTACATTTGGCGGCTATCCAAACAGGCGTGGCATCTACAAAGACTCCGTGTATACGAGTTAGTCCTTTTTGCTCTAAGTCTACAAAACATTCTTCTACGAGAAATTTCACAACCTCGAAGTTTCCAATTTGACACGCTACTATCATACTCGATTTGCCATTTATTTTGTGGTTTACAATATACCTCATTTGTTCTGGAGTAAAGTTCTGCAGGTTTGATATAACATCCTGTGAATTCCCTTCAGTAATATACTTCTGTACACCTTTAGATATAAGCCGAAGATCTTCATCAGAAAAGTCCATGTTCTCTACCAATCTGGAATGAAAATTAGTAAAGAGATAAAATGTTGACCATTCAATCCTTTGAAATCTATGCAACTGTCAATTTACTAATCGAGCAACTTTTGGTTTTGTCATAGTAATAACCTAACGACCAACAATCGCACATTTGTTTTGTGGCGATAATTTCTTATTATGGTTTGACTGTGATGTAACATATTTGCGCTTAAGGTCACTAATGGTGTCTCTTAAAGATTGTATTATATGAAAATATATGAATGTGATAGATTGCAATTGATTTACTTTTTTTTTATATCTTACTTTTACAAGACATTTTTGTCTGATAAATAAAAATGTCATCAGTTTAAACATTTAAAATTATAGTCGTTATGATTTTCATTGATTATCATTGATATATATATATTAGATTACGGATTTCATAACCTGGTGCTATTGGTATATTGTCACAGAAATATTTAACAAAGATGTAAGTGTCTTCAAACCCGATTTGAATAATTATAGTTTTTGTTAAAAATAAAAACAGTTTTTACGCATAATTACTTTTTATTCAACAATTGAACACATTAGTTTCATATAAAGTATAAAAGGAAAAAATTCACACCATCGGAGGATACAGTTTAAAAGATCACAAACACCCATACACGTGTTAACCATACTTTTTTTTAAATAAATAACCTTTGTACGGCAACGAAAAGCTCTCTTAATCACTAGGGATCGTCTAAAGACTCGAAATTCTTAGGATCTAAGGAATACTCCGCACCCCTTAGCACGAACTTATCGCTTAAAATGAATTAGAATCCAAGAAAACGTTGACAAAACTTTGTTATCCGAGGTCTTCTGGACGGATGGACGGAAAAGACCTGCTTTCTCTATCTGTTTGGCGACGCAGATCAAAACGAGTTTCATAACCTGCATGAAACCCATAGTTCGAATTTTTTGCTTATGTATCTTTCCCAGAGGCGGATATATGCAACAACGTCATAAAGCATTCACCAACAATTCATCTGTTCTTGGATGTATGGATGTTTTTTTTAATAAATGTTTGATAAAAACTGTCTTGAAAATTATTTTTTGTTTCTGTTGAAATAAGTTGAAAAATAAAATCAGTATTGATTAAATACAAAATGACTTTTTTGTACTGAATGCAAAGTCCAGCCATTTCCAACTGATTGTTTAAGAAATATTTCTTTCATGCCATACTCTATGCTCATTTTAACATGGGTAGGCATTATATTTGTCAATATTTTCATACCAAGCGTCAGCGAGGTTTTAAAATGTTGACAAATATAATGCCGACCCATGTTAAAATGAGCATAGAGCATGGCATGATAGAATTATTTCGATTCTACACGATTTTTTTCGTATGTTGCGCTGTTACATTACTGTACAAGGTGAGGGGAGGGATGAGCGCTGAC
Organism: Mytilus californianus; assembly: GCF_021869535.1. Lineage (NCBI taxonomy): Eukaryota > Metazoa > Mollusca > Bivalvia > Mytilida > Mytilidae > Mytilus > Mytilus californianus. The sequence goes on from NW_026262675.1 coordinate 3,208,713, forward strand.
AAACATGTTTAACCCCGCCACATGACTTATATAAACCTTTGATATAAATTTCATAAAAATGCTATAAGAAATGTAGACTTTTTCATATAATTTATCGACTCCAATCTTAATTGACTAGGATTGTCAGTTTTCCTATCGAAGGTCGGTGGTTTTCTAAGGGCACTCCGGTTTCCTCCACCAATAAAAACTGACCGCCACGAAATAGCCCAAAAGCGGTGCTTAAAAGTGGCGTTAAAACACCAAAAATCAAATCAAATCATATAATTTATATTCCCAAGGGACATAACTCCTTTAAAAATATTAAATCAGCACTGCTTCTCGAATTCATCCGAGACATTTCTGATATAAACCTTTGGTATAATATTCATGCAATAAAAATAAACTGCTTCGCTGAACGCAGCTGGATACGCCCGCAGAGGTCCAACCCTGAACAGTTGGGGCAAAAATGGACACAATATTCAAGCTTGATACAGGTCTGAATTTGGATTGTAATTTAATATTTGACATATTATAGGTTTCTGAATAAATGTAGTCAAAGAACTTGAAATTGGTTATATGAATTGAATTTATATTCAATTAAAGATTTCTTGCTGTTGTGCAATACACTGTGCTGTTGCGCAATACTTAGTAAATCTGTTGTCAGACTATAAACAAATAAAGTTCAATTAATTATCAATGTCATATTAGAAATTTATGAAAATGTAAAGGGAGCTTACATCAATAGATATAAACAATTCACCAAAGTTTCATGAGAATTGCTGACAGCATTTTTGAGTTATTGTCCGAAAACTGGAAAATCTCCCCTTTTTTAATGAATAAAACCCCATAACTCAGAAATGATAAATGAAAAATTTATAAAATTCTAAACGGAGCTTACATCAATAGCTATAAACAATTCACCAAAGTTTCATAAGAACTGCTGAAAGCATTTTTGATTTTTTGTCTGAAAACTGGAAAATCCCCCTTTTTTATGAATAAAACCCTGTAACTCGGAAACGTAAAATCTAAAATATATAAAAATCAAAAGGGAGCTCATGTCAATAGATATAAACAATTCACCACAATTTCTTGCAAGTTGGTGAAAGCATTCTTGATTTAATGTCCGAAAACTGGAAAATCCCCCTTTTTTTAATGAATAAAACCCCATAACTCGGAAACGTAAAATCTAAAATTTATAAAAAACGAAAGGGAGCTCACGTCAATAGATATAAACAATTCACCAAAGTTTTATGCAAATTGGTTAAAGCGTTTTTGAGTTAATGTCCGACATGTTGACGACGGACGGACAGACGGACAGACGGACGGACGGACAGACGGACAACGGTATACCATAATACGTTCCGTAAACAGGCGTATAAAAATGAAGGCTCGAGAGCGCATACAATACACGACGGACTGATACACGTATGCCCGGTATTTTTATCCCCCGCAACGCGTTTTAATATAATAATTAAATAAGTTCTCGTATGATTCTAATCTGATTAAGAGAGGAATTCAGCTAGCAACAAAAATGTATTCTTTATCGGTTTAGAGTCAGCTGATCATGTGCATAAGATGTAGAACTTTTACATGATTGCAAGGTATCTCATTTTCAATTTCTGGATGAGTATAATATTTTTCTTTTATAAATCCACACATGCACGCGAAACTTATAACTATCAAAAATTCAATAGCAAATCGAAATATTAGCGGTCTTCGAAATTTATGACTTTGTGCTATGCAAATCATTTAGTCAGCGGCAGAATGTGTAGACGACAAGTAAAAATGGGTACATCATTATTAGTTACATTGTTTTGCATGTTATTATAAAAAGAAGATTAGGTATGATTGCCAATGAGACAACTCTCCACAATAGATCAAATGACACAGAAATTAACAACTATATGTCTCCGTACGGCCTTCCACAATGAGCAAAGCCCATACCGCATAGTCAGCTATAAAAGGCCCCGAAATGACAAATGTAAAACAATACAAAGGAGAAAACTAATGGCCTAATTTATGTACAAAATAATGAACGAAAAACAAATATGTAACATAGTAACAAACGACAACTATTGAATTACAGGTTCCTGACTTGGGACAGGCACATACAGAATGTGGCAGGTTTAAACTAGTTAGATGGCGCCAAACCCTCCCTCTAACCTTGGACAGGGTGCAATAGAACAGAACAAGAACACACTATACAAAACAATAAACGAAAAACAAATATGATAAAAAAGCAACAAACAACCACTACTCAATTACAGGCTCCTAACTTTGGACAGGCACATATAGAATGTGGCGGGGTTGAGCTAGTTTGAAGGCGCCTACCCTCCCCCTTACCTGGAACAGTGGTGTAACAGTACAACATAAGAACAAACTATAATAAACTGCTTCGCTGAGCGCAGCTAGATACGCCCGCAGAGGTCCAACCCTGAACAGTTGGGGCAGAAATGGACACAATATTCAAGCTTGATTCAGGTCTGAATTTGGATTGTAATTAATTATTTGACATATTATAGGTTTCTGAATAAATGTATTCAAAGAACTTAAATTTGTTATATGAATTGAATTTATATTCAATTAAAGATTTCTTGCTGTTGTGCAATACTTAGTAAATCTGTTGTCAGACTATAAACAAATAAAGTTCAATTAATTCTCAATGCCATATTAGAAATTTATGAAAATAAAAAGGGAGCTTACATCAATAGATATAAACAATATTCACCAAAGTTTCATAAGAATTTGTGACAGCATTTTTGAGTTATTGTCCGAAAACTGGAAAATCACCCCTTTTTTAATGAATAAAACCCCATAACTCAGAAATGTAAAATGTAAAATTTATAAAATTCTAAAGGGAGTTTACATCAATACATACAAACAATTCACCAAAGTTTCATAAAAATTGCTGAAAGCATTTTTGAGTTTTTGTCAGAAAACTGAAAAATCCCCCCTTTTTTTATGGATAAAACCCTGTAACTCGGAAACGTAAAATCTAAAATTTATAAAAATCGAAAGGGAGCTCATGTCAATAGATATAAACAATTCACCACAATTTCTTGCAAGTTGGTGAAAGCATTCTTGACTTATTGTCCGAAAACTGGAAAATCCCCCTTTTTTAATGAATAAAACCCCATAACTCGGAAACGTAAAATTTAAATTTTATAAAAAACGAAAGGGAGCTCACGTCAATAGATATAAACAATTCACCAAAGTTTTATGCAAATTGGTTAAAGCATTCTTGAGTTAATGTCCGACATGTTGACGACGGACAGACGGACGGACAGACGGACGGACGGACGGACGGACGGACAGACGGACAACGGTATACCATAATACGTCCCGTAAACGGGCGTATAAAAATCAGTTGAAAAAGGCTTAACTCACATACAAATAGAAATACATCTAACAAAACACAAAGTGAACGTGGACGGGTACTTGTACATCCAAACAACAAAAAGACACTGAGTACAGATCTGAAAGTACTCGCAGTTACAAATAGCTAGTTCAAAGCCAATTACAACTAATAAAATAAAAATCATTCATCTAAGACTAAATTATCAATCAGAACACATCCAACATCCAATGCTTTATATGTTTGCAGCACAGCAACAAACAACAAGACATAAACATTATAAAAATATAAATGTAACCATAATGACTTCCTTGATTCTTTGATGGACAAGCGCCAATAATGTCTGATCAATTTTAAAAACCCGAGGAGTCTAAAAATGTTATGAAAGTTTTAAATTTAATCAAAATCTAAATAACATGAAGACTGTGACCAACTATTTATATTGATGAGATTGTTTTGAAACAGCACGTAAATAAATGGTGATAAACTAGATCTGGTACTAGTAACGAACTCCAACGATTTTATCTTGATCAGAAAAACAAACAAAAAATAATTTAACCCCGCCACATTTTTTTGTGTCTGTTCCAAAGTCCGGAACCTCGTCAGTAGTTGTCGTATGTCATATCTTAATGCTTTTGTTTTTTGAGACCAGGGTTTTAATGGAAAATTGTTTCTGTGTAAGTTATTCAAATTACACTAAATAATGGAGTAACATGCCGTGAGCCATTGAAAAGAAGATTGCATGCCATTCAGAATTAAGAAAGGCTAATCCTGATTGGTCGTTGTGTGCACTCGATAATTATTAATACTAGACACCTTAAGGTTTCTTCCATATACCACTGGGAAAATAATGTGTTTTCCTTTGCATTAGAGGAAACTGGAAGTGTTTTCTAGACTGTGACGAGACATGATATTTGTAAGTGCAAAATTGATAGACAAGGGAGATAAGCAAAAATTGCCCAAAGAACAGCAACGGGGACCTATATTTTTGGACTAAAACATATTGGCCTAATAATTCTTCTTTAATTCTAACAAGCTTTCGTTCTGAAATCAAATTTCTAAAGTCTGTATCTCGAAAAATGCTACTTTTTTCGCCCATTGTAAAAAAGATTGCATTATGCGATCTTCCCTTGACATGTTGTATAGACACCTGTCTATTGTTGAATAGTGAGAGTTATATTCAATATGTTTTTTGGCTATATTTGTAGTTGTTGGTCGTCGTCTCATTGACATATACCCGACATCTCCTTTTACTGCAATACAAAGAATGTAAATTAAATCAATCAATCAATGCAGATCCATCAAAATAACTGAATTAATTTCGTTCCGCTAAAAATATTCTGCATCTAAATATAAAATAAAATATGCTTTATATAATTACTAATACATTTATTTGTATCAAATTTCTACGATTTATAATAGTGTGTACACACGCTTTGGACTTCATGTTCTTTTTGCGTCTATCATTTTGAAATTTACTAGTTTTCTTTAGAATTGATACGCTTCCCAAAACATGTGTTCGTACAACTCCAATTCCCGCAAACGACACATAGACACATTGGTCATTATTTGTGTAAAAGAGGTAGGGCGAATTTTAAAGATTTAACTTCAAAGAAAAGCCGTTTTAAAAAATCTATCATTATGTATATAAAAATCACAATGTATCACTGCTTCATATATATATTCTAAACATGCTTGAGTTATCACGATTTGGTCAATTTGAACATGTAATCTAATTAAAAAAAACATCAAGACCGCTCAAAAATGAAATTTTGATATATTTTGCCTATGAGCATTTATTACAATAATAAAAAAAGAACGGCGTTTCAAACCATCACCAACATTCTTATTTACATCAGAATCAAAGCCATTAGATAACTTTTTGGCACACATTTATGCATGTTCGTTCTGTAAGTGTTCGATGCAATTCTATTTTTAAATGTACAAAAATTTATGATGTTTACCTATACATGCATCAATGCTTAATAATATTTCGCCGGATTCTATAGATAAATATATGCTCCCCAAAAAGGGAAGAATAAAGAAGCAAGATAAAATCACAAATAAAAAAAAGCGATACAACAAATTGGCTAAAAGATCGTTAAACAATAGTTGAGAAAATCTTTAAAGTATGTTATTTAGACTCTTTTTAATGGCAAAAGTCCACTAGGTTTTATCAGCGCCGAGCCTCTAAATGAAACAAGAACAAAGAAAATTGACCATAATTATGCATACCACTTTTACAGATATATTTCATTAGTGTAAGTATAGATTAACTGATAAGTGTGATTTGTCTTGTGATTTAATGTGAATATAATCCGTTTGTATAGTAAACAAATATTGGAATTATGTAATATAAATTCTGCAAACAGTATCATTTATCTTATTTTTTTCAGTTATAAATATGCTTGATTAATCCAAGTAGTAATCAATTCTGTATTAAGGTTAAGTTACAGTGATATGTATCATGTCACAGATTTTTGTCAAATATTGCATACAGCTGCGGTATGTTACATGTAAACTTAAAATCGAAAAAAAAATAATGCATATGATTCTGTTATTTTCTGATATATTTCTGAATAAATTCTTTCAAAATTTGTGAACATCATTTGTATAAAATCGTCGAGAAACTTTCTGAAATTCGTCTTAAAATCATCATATTTCCAATTACAAATGCATAGATTTATCTTAAAAATTAATATGTTGTTGATACATAAATATCTGTACATATGATCATATATATTTGCTTTTTATACAATAGTGCATCTATATTGAAATAATTACTTCAGTAATATTGGATTTAATCATGTTAATAAAAGAGTGAAATGGTTTTGTTTTCGCTCGAGTCGATTGAAGTTCAACAAGCTGAAGTTGTATGCCAAATGTAACGAAATCTGTGACATAGCCAATTACAGTGCCTTGACCTTTAGGTTGCATTTCGGTTATATAGACAATTCAATTTCCCATATATATATATATAGGATCTCCCTTTGCGGCTAAAACGGTGCCACTTTACTATGAAGTTTCGTAAAAAATTATACCCTGGAATGCTCTACTTTTTTTTGCAAAGGTCGAAACATAGGGCTTATTGGGTATATTTTCAACATTTATATGCTTCGAACTTCTAAGAGTTTAATCTTATACTAAAATTATGTCATACCCTCCCTTTACTTTGAATCTTCCGGAGAATTAAATTTGACCGCTGTCTAACTGTGGTTGTACTGGTAAAATTCTAAAAATGTGTCTCTACAATATGAAACACGGAGATCATATCTAGGAACAAATAGGTAAACAAGACATAATATCTATGAATATTAAGTATATCCCCAAAAGCGGCGTGGTTTGTGAAACCGCTGTATTAACAAAGTGCAACTTATAGGATTTTTTCAATTGAACCACAGGCGCTTGAGGCATGGACTCCTCTTTTTTATAGTTATTTTTTTTTTTTTTTTGTATGACATCTTTATGTCTGATATGTTTGAAAGTTTTCAAGATAATAACAGGCGCCACAATTAAAATAAATTACAAAACCTTACAAACTTATCGACTTTTATTTTTCATGCATTGCATTTGGAGTCTACAAAGCGCGTACCCACGTTTGTCATTTACTTCCGTCATCAGTAATGGACTTGACGAAATTTAAGCTACCGAGGAGTGATAGTTTGAAATTTCTGGATAGCTGAGTGATTTTACATACAAACCACAAAAAAAAACCGAAAAGGTAAATCTTTTTTTATTTGATACATGTCCTAATTTGTAGGATTTCATGGAAAATGGTCCATAAAATGTACTGGAGGCTAGCAGAAGATTACCATTTTTTAATTTTCGATCTTTATTGTCTTGTTGAAAATAAAAATATATCGGCAGCATATATAAACTTCTGTTATTGTAATATCCTGGCAATAGCATACTAAGAGACTACAGGTAACAAAATATTACGTCCTAGTAATATTGTATGGATAAAAACAAGAACACATTTACTAAAGTGAAAATAAGTGAAAATATTCAAAGTAAAGAAATTATATATAAAAATGATATGATACGTGCTGGATAATTTCATTAAATATAAATGCACACCACCATTTTATAATTCGAATACCCCATCATGACCCTCCATAGAAAAACCCGTAATTGCATAGTGAATAAATTTCAAAACAATATCCACTTGCATGCGTCCATTTCTGTGAGGTGTGAACTATTAAAAAAAAATAACCTAAAAAATCAAGATTGATGAACAACGTAGAAAATTATACATACCAGTGTAACGCTAACAGTAGATACATAACATGAACCGTCCTTGCCAAAATTCTAAATATAGCTGTATGGTATTAATTACTGTAATGTGGATGATTCCATTTTGATGAAGGGTTACATATCTGAGTTTCTTCATCGTTCAGGAATTTTTATTTTTATTTAGATGTCACTAAATAAAATAAATCAACCAAAAATCAAATAAAAGTTCTTTAATCACAATCAAAATATACATTTTAAAGCAAAAATAATTATACAGATCATGCAAATAATAAATGCAAAACACCATGTGTCCAAACCTACGGTGTAATTAATGGCAAACCTTCGATTATTGAGCGCATTATCAAATAAGTTAATGAGACCTTAACTACCGTCTTAGGAAGAAAAATCCAGATGTTAGCGACAAATATTGTAAATGTTGTCAAGGAAACTTATTAAGAAAAAATATTAAATTCACAAATTAGAAAATTTTCTTTTTTTTTTGTTTTATTAAAACTAGGTTTGGACAAATATATCTGTAGGAAATAACATTAAAAGTAAATTAGTAAACTAGTATAAAACAGAGTCGTTTTACAGAGAATGAACTTTAAAACAGAATTTGTGCAATGTATAAAATAAATGTAAAGATGAATATAACTTTACTTTGAAGGGAAGAATAAACAGACTGTACGCATGAAATTCATAAAGCCTACGAGTTTTCTTCGGAATTTGCATCTCAATACAAATAATGTTGTGACATCTAGAAAAGAACAAATGATTAAATAACCACGGCAAACGCTGGTCGCCATTCAGTGTGAAAATTACTTGCAAACAAGATTAAAAACACGGATTATGTCCATTTCATATATCCTAGTGGACGGTGGGAAATCCGCTTTGAAAACAATTAATTTATCGCGACATGTCACCTACATATTTTTCGCACTGCCCCGCGAATTCCGCTATTAACATGAACTACTTGTTACCTCCTATAAGTCTTCTTTTTCGTCTTAATTTTTCCGTTCATTCGATATCTTATTTAACATAGACCGAAAAAAAAGAGATTAGCACATTTTTTTTCTTTTTATTGGTTGATGTTTTTGCAAAAGATCTAACTGGGTCTGCGTTCGAAAAAGATGGTTTGAATGCTTAAGCATTCATAAAGCATTTATTACAAATATTTATGTGATGAATGGAAATATTTTGTTCTTACTTTGATCGACAGTCAAGATATTTAATAACGGTAAGCGTTCTTCATTTTAAAAATTAACATATCTGAACTTCCGATCTCGAATGTAAAGCAAATTGTTTTATGAATTTAAAAATTTTTACTTTTAAAACATTGAAGATGACATTTAAGAATTGAAACTGCAAAAAATCATTTTCGTTTTACCTCACATAAAATGTCCTGACTTTTCAATTTCCAATTAAAATTACCGTTAAAATTGCAATTTGATTAGAAATTTTTTTTAAACACCATGACTTCCCATGAGTTAAAAAAGAGAGATATAAATTTAGAAAAAGGAAAAAATATATTATATTAACGTCTTTAATTTCTTTTTATAATTGAAAAACAGTCTACAGAAATCACCATTACCAAATTCATTAGTAAAAACTGAAGAGAACTTCAAGGCTAAGATAACAGTGTCAACAATTCTGATATTCTAAATTTAATCATATCTTTAAGATGGTACCCAACACCTTGACTAAAATTAATTTGGCTCGTTTAATTTTCTTAAAATTTTGACAAAATATTTACTTTGACCCTTTGAAAAAAATATAAATATTTCAAAAAACTTGAACCAATCACTTTCTCTGAAAAATTTCATTGGATATATAGCAGTTTGACAAACACTAATTTTAATCATTGAGAAGCTTAATATTTCCTTAACAATACATCGTAATTAAAACGTTTAGCTGATTTTACAGAGTTATCTCCCTGTAGTGTTAGGTACCACCTTAAATCACAGATAAATAAGAAAATGTCACTATGCTGTTCTAAGTGGTTATTGACCCTTATTGACTTTGAAGAAAAAATACATCTAAATCATAATTACAATGTAGTCTCACAATAGAAGAATACTGGCAATTGGTCCCTCGGATTCATTACTACAATAAATTCAGAATTATATTAATGCATTTTACAAATGCCAATCATCAAAAAGTTTACTGCAATTTGAAAGATGGAGGATTTGAGTCATTATTTTGGCCTCTGAAAGATATCTTTCTCTGCTTGATATTCACATTTAAGCTGTTTCTTATGTAGACCTATCAATGAAAAACTTCCCTTACATACTTTTTCAATAATAAACCTATATCCCTAACACGACATCAATACATAAAACAATGCTTTGTTTTCATCAGATTTTAAGATAGTTAAAGGATTTTAAAATACAGAATACACCTATGCGAAACACAATATTGGGAGAACATGATTTATTTATTAATTGTAATTAGCTTTCTGTAACTGCGAGTTATTTTATATCGATGCTTGTGTCTTGTTTTTATGTTAGTTTTTTGTGCTTCGAACCGATTTATTGAGTTGAGCCATTTGCAGCAGATTTTTACAGTTTGTTCTAATGTTGTGCAGTTAAACCACTGTCCAAGGTTAGGGGAAGGTTGAGCGCTCACAAACATGTTTAACCCCGCCGCATTCTTAATTTCCTCTTAATTTCTCTTCCCATGTCGGAGCCTGTGATTCAGTGGTTCTCGTTGGTTCATGTCTGTCATATTGTTTTTTTGTAAATTGAATTGTTATAAATTAGGCCGTTAGTTTTCACGTTTAAATTATTTCACATTTTTCAAGCCGGGGCTTTTTATAGCTGTCTATGGTATTTTTTTTGTCTCATTGTTGCAGGCCATACTGTGACCTATAATTGATTACATCCACGTCATTTCAACTCTGATGGATAGTTGTATCGTTAGCAATCATACTACATGATGTCCATTCCCAGATTAATCTGTAATGAAGTCTTACGAATGTAAACCGACCTTATGATGTGTTGTAACACCAATGTTTCAGGTTAGGGGAGGGCTGAGCGCTTTAAACCCGCCATATTATTTATGCGCCTGTCCCAAGTCAGGAAGGAGCCTGTAGTTCAGTGGTTGTCTTTGGTCCATGTCTGTCATATTTAATGTTCTTAAATTATTTTGTGATAAATTTGGGCGTTAGTTGTCTCCATTGAATTGTTTCATATTTTTCAGTCGGGTCCTTTCATAGACGACAATACGTTATGGGTTTTTTCTCATTGTTGAAGACCGTACGGTTGTCTATAATTGCTTACATCCACTTCATTTGAACTTTGGTGGATAGCTGTCTCATTGGCAATCATAGATCATAGCACATCTCCTTATTTGTATACTAACAAAAGACCTGAAACAACTTATTACAAAATTACTAGCAACTAATCAGTGCAATCTTATCATTTTCTAGAAATGAAATAAACACTTAATTTAGTCAGTCCGAAGCGCTTTCTTGTATTTACCTTCACCAGGAACGCTTAAACCTAAACATTTGAAATCCAGGGATGAGTAAATACACTGAAACGTTAGTAGCTATATGACCAACTAGGGTTTAAAGAGAATAGCCATATTCATCAAAGTGGGTTGAAACATTAGTCTTTGTTCACGAATAAGTCATATGTATGTCTATGTGAATAGAAATTAAATAAAGTCATTTCACAATTCAACACCCATTATTTGCTCATTATTCCCGAGGATGACAGAAAACTGTTTTTTCCATGACATTTCAACATCAGCTGCAACATTAAACATGGTTGAAAATAGGTAAACAAGAAGATAATTCAAATATATTTTAATACTCATTATATCATTATTTATCAAATATTATCATAATACAAAATAATTGGCCGAACGATGAGCCCCATATAGCTGTAATTTGGTTAAATGTATTTTGACACAAAAAAAAAAAAAAACTCGCATAAAACATTTACATTAAATATCAACTCATTTTCTGCTCAACTAAGGTAAAATTAGAGACAACAGTAGTTAAAGACATCTTTTCTTGAATATTTTAGTCTTATGGTCAAAGTAAATCTCTTAAGGGTTGTGTTTAAGTTGAAAGCGTCATCTGGAACAAAATTAACAGTTTATCCAAATTGTGTGTACCAACTACACAACTATGGACCGGAAAATAGCAAAATATTTTTTCTAAGAATGCTATGAAAACTATAACAATTTGTAACTTATATGTTTTACTCCTAAAATTTTGGGGTTGTTCAGCAGGGATTATCCGACCTGAATTTGAAAATAAAACTTTAAGAAAGGTTGGGAACAAGATTAAAATGGTGAGCTAAATATGAACGTTCAGAGACGTCACAAGATACTGGTGTTACTTAGAGTAGCACGCTTACGCCGTTTTTTTTAGTAACGTCAGAACAGATTTTCTGCAGAACATTTATTCAACATTTCATTCTCTAAATAAAGTAATAGTTTTATAACGGTTGAGCTGCTTCTTCCAATTGTTCATCTCCCGGATCAGCACCATTGTATACATGCCTTTCCATGGTATGAATATGAATGATAGCAACTTTTGATTAAAGCATACCCGCGGCTGTTTCCGTTCATACAAACATTACACGTCAAACATGAAAATGGTTCCACAAGAAGACGACCATCATGGAGTCATTGTTTTATTTTTCCTGAAATTTGGAAAGTCATTTATTTGTATTAACACCAGTGCGTTATGTATACAGTGGCATTCACGCGTCTCGACGTTCAAAACGATAAAAATTAGATCAGGGGACATTGGCTTGGACACAACTGTTTATGATATCTTTTTTTTTATTCTGTAGCTCACTATTAACATAAATGTAACAATACGTACTTGAGTATATGTACTTTTCAAGTCTTGTGCAAATTAATTAAGTAATAAAAAAGTACGGTAAATGTACATTTTTTTGGTATAAGAACATCATACTTGTTATTATATTATTCAAAGCATTTCTATCCTTAAATCTGATATGAATGTTAAATTTATCAACATTAACTGATAAGGGACATACCTTATGCGTCATCTGATTTCCATTTCTTTCGACTCAAACCGCTTTTGAAGGAAAAACAACAAATATTGCGATATGAAGGTGTTATAACGTTCATGAACGGTGCGGGGGAAGAAGCGGTTTCGCGGACACTACACTCGTTTTATGCCGAACAGCATCACTCAAAATGTAACGCGGGATAGGACACTAATTACAATTTTACGAACTTTGGACTATTATTTCTCATAACCTTATCATCGCACTGCATAATGTTTGCAATATTCAAAAAGAGAATAAAATACTAGTAAGCTTTCTTTAATTATCGACATGTTAGCAGTATATTTTTTATATTACTACTGAAACATATTTTATGATAGGTAAAGCACGTTTTTCACTAGTAAAACCAGTATCTTGCGACGTCTCTCAATTCGAAATAACAGGTAGTAATTGGTCCTGACTACAAAATGTAAAGCAATAGTGCTATCATATCAAAAAAGAGTTGTAACTTGTAACAATTAGCATTTTTCTACGAATAATACTTAAATATACATTTGGGTTAATACATAATCAAGATAATGTCAAATTTCTATCAGCTTTTAAAATATATATTATTTTAAAAAATATGTTATAAAAAGTAGCTTTAATGAACTCTCAATATAGACGCATATATGTGAATGGTTATAAGTATGTATATATGTAAGTAAATGAATGATAGTATTTTTCTGTGCCTTTACGTATAAGTACATTGTCTTGATAAGTGAAAACAGAAGAACTATTCTTTAACGATATAAGTTTATTTGTTGAAATTTTGTACCTTCCAAATTCATGTTTATCGTTTAAGATCCTGAAATTATTTGTTAAAACAAAACAAAAACAAAAAAGAGCTCATTAAAGATATCAGGCTTATAGTTTGGTACGCCAGACATGCATTTTGTTTTTCCTTGTGCTGTTCCAATTCTTTTAATAACACTCTTATCGAAATGCAAACTGTTAAAAATTACAGGAATCTATGTGGAATTTAAAGTGTATTATCAGAAACAGTATGTGACCATTTTTGCAGTTTTATGTAAAAATAATAGTTGAGACTTTTGGAAGTTATTAGCAATATGTTTGTGATGATTCCAATACTACTATTAATCAAAATGCTATAAAGAATATTTTACAATTTTTCAAATACAAATTATTTCTATAAAAGTAATAATTTCAATATATTATACGTATAAACTACACAAATGTCCTAACAGAACTGTTATATATTCAATAAGTGTACAACTTTGAATGACCTGTTCGATCATTACAGCCATTAAAACTTGTTTTGTAATTTCCTTATATATTTTGTTATAAAGGTTACCATTTTTTCTCTCTAAAAATTACCCTTAATGTTATTCTACATTCAACTTAGTTTCTGTGCTAAATATATTTTCACGGTATCAGGTAAAAAAGTATAATTATAATTTATATTATTTTTTCGAAATGTCAATTTAAGTATTGAACCTAAAATACTAGTACCTATACTTAAAATGCTTATAATGCAATATTTAAAAATTTGAAGGACACAGGTTCATTTATCTTATATATTTGCCCTATGTTAGGATATCATTTAAAATGGAAAAAACAGTAAAATGTGAAGTATGATATATACACATAATCAATGAATTTTTAATTTTTATATATCAATAATTTTCAAAACTATAAAAGTGTTAATAGAAATGTGAATCAGACACATAAATTGTTTTACCTACTAATCAGGGGGATGCATTACAAAATAACATACTTTTAATGAAAAAAGTTAATTCTTAATTCTCATTTATAATATAATTTTTTTTTATCTAATAAGAACAATATTACTGATTTCTCTATTTCCAGAGTGTTTCGTTCTGGTTCTCAGCATCTGATGTCACGATGCAAGAAGTATCACCAAATCATTTTGTGACTTTCAGACATTTATACATCATGCAATGCTCGTTTCAAAGTTTTAATCTTTTTGGTTCGTCTGGTCCTATCTTTTCAGCATCAGAATATTGTACCGCGTCATCGGATACGGTTTCAACACTGGACATTAAATTTATGAGATGATTGCATAATACTTCTCCAAAGTTGTCAACACTTTCATATCCTTAAACAGATAATACATTCTTAATTGAAATAGAGCAGGCTGATCTTTCATACTTTGTTAAACTCATTTAAGTTTTCTGCACTCAAGAGGATTTAGAGCTTAAAAACAGAGGCGGAAATTACCAAAAGGGACAATACAAATTTGAAGACAAACCGACATAACATTCCAAAACCAAGAAAGGATGACAAGACAAACAACACCAACACACTACACAGAAAACTAAAGAATGAGTAGCACGAACCCCCACAAAAACGGGGTGATCTCAGGTGATTCATAAGGATAAGCAGATTCTGCTCCAAATGTGACCCCTTCCCATTGAATCTTTGTACAGACTTTTGTCCATTATTATGAAGACCGTTAGTTTATTTTTATGTCATTCGGTTGCTGTCTCATTGCATATAACCCTAATTTCGATACGATATTCCCGGGCTTGTATTTCCTATCATGATTTCCTTGATAGAGGATTGCTGCTCACAAGGAAGCTATTAAACCAAGAGTTCCAAATGGTGAAGTTGAAATCATCCCATCGTAAATTTTACGGACGCCATCACGAGTTGGTTGACCGTTATGGAATAACCGTTTCACAGATGATATCGGATATGTTCCTTATGTCGTAACTACAATACCCTTCCCTTTTCACGAATGTGACCTACCGAATTAGACTATTTACCGGATTTGTAATAACATAAGCAACACGACGAGTGCCACATGTGGAGCAGGAGCTGCTTACCCTTCCGGAGCACCTGAGATCACCCCCAGTTTTTGGTGGGGTTCGTGTTGCTTAGTCTTTAGCTTTCTATGTTGTGTCATCTGTACTATTATTTGTCTGTTTGTCTTTTTATTTTTGGCCATGGCGTTGTCAGTTTGTTTTCGATTTATGAGTTTGACTGTCCCTCTGGTATCTTTCGTCCCTCTTCCTTATATTTATATTAATAATCAGCATATAAAATTTTGAGTTTCTTGCGAAAAATACATTCTTATTACCTTTATGTCTGAATCTCTATTAAAGAAAACATACAAAGTTAAAGAACTATATTCTAAATAGACTACAAATGGTACGAGGTTGCCTCTTACATTCCGATGTTCAAATATCATAAATTCATTCAGACGGTATTAATCAAGGAAAATACCGTGGGCCTCGCATTAACTGTGAAAGAAAGGAACGAAACCGGGTGCGCCGACAAGGTTAACAACTAGCGTTTTCTGATATGCATGCATCACCCGCCATGCACATCCATACTTAGTCGAACCAGACCACTGTTCTCTTATCTAAAGATCTAAGAACGCGAATATATCGGTCACTCAATTCGTCAACAATTTCGTCAACCAGTTGAAACAATTCTTTCAAAACATTTCATGAACAGGTCAATGTCTCAAATTTGTTGCACGGAAACGAATCACTAGATCTTATAAACCAACACAGAAATTTTGAAATTAGGTCCGATATACATCAAAGAATATGGTTGCTTCAATTTTGTTTGAGAGGTACTGTTAGCCACAAACAGAAATTCCATTTCTACTTTTTTTTCATTTTTCTTCAAGTATGTACAGAATAAATTTATAAAATCCTGCTTACACTAGTAAAACCTGTGATGATCATAAATGATTAAATTTCCTTACAAATAACAAATTACTAAATACGTGCATACTTTTTATGATACTTTTTCAGAAATTTAGATTTTAAACCCAAAGTGTGATAAGGTCGAATTGTAGTCAACTCGGCTTACCGAATCAATGTATTTACTAGTGTGGTCAGTGCAACCGCATACACATTAGCTGCATGTTTTATTCATTGTACACTAAAACTAACGGAAAAACGATTCTAAGTTGTATCACCAGCCCAGTAGTCAGCACTTCGGTGTTGACATGAATATCAATGATATGGTCATTTTTATAAATTCACTGTTTGCAAAAGTATGAATTATTCGAAATACTAAGGATTTTCTTATCCCGGGCATACATTACCTTAGCCGTATTTGGCACAACTTTTTGGAATTTTGGGTCCTCAATGCTCTTCAACTTTGTACTTGTTTTGGTTTTCTAACTATTTTGATCTGAGCGTCACTGATGAGTCTTATGTAAACGAAACGCGCGTCTGGCGTATCAAATTATAAGCCTGGTACCTTTGATAACTATTGTATAATTTATGTCCGATCCTTTTCACATGTATTATTTCGACAATAAAATATGTTAACAATAATTCTTTCTAATGACCATCAATGTAGAAAAACAAACGGGGACAACTCCAACGCACATAGATTTTATGATACGACAGAACTTGTTAATCTATTAGAAATACCAATACTTTTTGGTAACATTTATTTAGACCTGAATTTAGATTTGAACTTACTATTTTGAGTGTCTTTTATGCCTATAGTTTGATTAAAATTTGATCATAATTTACAGAGGAAATACATGTGAAAGTGTGTATTATAACCGATATAGACGAACGAGAACAAAGATGAACGCCAGGTTATGACAATAGGCAAATCAAGTGAACTGCAAATAGTGAAATTAATATTTGTCTACTGACCTGGAAAAGCATTTATATCTATCACAGCATGTCTTCCATCGTCACAATCAATTATAACATCGATACCAAATAAATCCATTTTAATCTGTCGCTGTATTATAAGACATATTTCTTTTATTCTGTCATTATCTGGAGTGAATCGAGTTTTACTGAGATCATCTTGAACCCACTGTAAGATATTTTGTCACAATTAGGAAAAGGCTACGCCATTAAACAATCTGGACATAATTCAACCAAACTTTACCATAATTATCATCAAGTCAAATTTTGCTGTTATAGTTAGTAGACTGTCACTCTTTATAGGAGTTATTGCCCTTAAATGAGGATTGTTTAACCCTCTTTTGTGTTTTGAGCAAAAAATAAAGAAGATAGAGAGAAACTAAACAGATTAAATGATCAGCGATACAAGGTAAAAAAAACAGAGATTTTTGTCATGCATTCTATTCTCGTCTATTATATTGGAGAGTTTCTTTGTTGAATGTGCACATAGACCAAGATGAGCGACACAGGCTCTTTAGAGCCTCTGGCTTAGTTAACCATGAACAATTTTTTAAGATTTATATTTTCATATAATAAATAGCACCTTAACATTATATCACGTATTTCTTTAAATTAAAAATGCATTCAGAATGAAATTGTATTATTTTCTATTTGAAACGTAAATGAAAAAGGAAACCCTCAGTTTTGTGTATACTGAGTATCATTGTATAGCTGTCTCATTGATGGTTACACTTATCTACTAACCTTCTTCTCATTCTTAGTAAGAGAATTTGAACGGTTAAGCTTCGACGCATCAAACTTAATTGTAGCTCGGCCTGAAAAGAAATAAATACTTGTGTTAGTGGACATGCATGAGTCCGTCAAATCTAAATAAAAACAAATACATACTGGTTATCAAGAATTTTACTATTTTAACAGTTTGAAAATGTGATGTTCGAACAATTTATTTACATACGGATATCCAGTTGTAAACTCAAACAATAGAAATGTGTAAAAGAAGGTAAAAATGGTCAAGTTGGTATATTTGGATGGTTGACATCTACTGTCATTGTCCGTAAAACTTAATGATGGCGAATGAGTAAGATTTTTTTTATATATATCGTATAAACTTATTTACACACGAATTACAATATGGGGTACGATACATATTGAATCTGATATAACCACAAACAGCGATTACAGTTGGTGCAAATAATTTTGGATTCTGGAAATGTATATTGATAAATTCAATCAATGGAAAAAAAAAGTATTATTTTTTTATCTCTTTCCCCAGAAACAGTATTTCTTGGGGAAAGGGATTTTTTTTTTGGGGGGGGGGGGGGGGACATGGGCACAAATGGACAGTATTTTCATTGTGAACAAATTCAGGGATACCCTTTTATATTGAGTCATGTTTGAGTCCACTGATTTGTCTTAAAACTTATGAAAATCTCCCATCTTTATACTCGATATCTAAACCTCAAACAAATCCTTACAAAGAACGACATATAGCCGGGTCGTCAAGATGTTTGACTAAACATCTTTCTAAAGTTTTTACCACCGTTCTTTCTAATATAAGATCTACTCCAAAATCTTCAAACACACAATTTACAATTATGCAGTATTATCAAAACCTTTCATTTTTCTACGCGTCACACTACTATTCCCCATTCTCAATTAAAAGATCGACTTCATTATCTTATTTAAAAGAGCTTTTCTTCAAAGTGGGAAACGTACATCTATATGGATTGTTTTAGGTCACGAAAAATTTCAGCAGACAGTCGGCATTTAAATGCACCACTACTGGCCGACATGTCTTTGTACTCATATAAAGTTGAATTAATACAAAACCTTCTCAAAGACAAAACGAAAAAGCGTCTTGCAAAGTTCTTAAAAATAGATATTCAAACTCATACGTCGAAAACACACTGACAATGCCATTGCAAAAACCGAAAACGGCGAAAAGACAAACAGTACAAAAACACAACAAAGAAAACTAAAGACGAACCCCACCAAAAACCAGGGGTGGTCGCAGGTGTTCTTAAATGTCCTTTCAGATATATTGATGATGTTCTGTTACTCAATGACTCGTATTTCGATGAGTGCTTACATCTTGAATATCACAGTGAACTTGAAAAAAGTATAAAAAAAATACCGAACTCCAAGTTAAACTCAAAAAGGGGAAGTCCATAAAAACTGACAAAATCAATGGTATCAACCAACGGAACAAGTGAAAAACAACTGTCATATCCCTGAAGAAAATGGTGGATTGAACCTGGTATTATAGATAGCTAAACCTCCCACTTGTATGCCAGTTGTTTATAAAGATATATTGACAAAATTGGGTGAGCAACCCAAACAGACATAATAGGTAAATGTGACAATAAGTGAGATCCAGCAGCTGATGAAAAAGAATTTGTAGTTGACAGTACATACCGTATATAGTACACACTTTCTCGATAAAGTACAAATTAAGTAAAATATAAGTATAAAGGAAATTTAGGATACTACCGAAAGTAGAAGGTCTGCTTCATATCTTTATCTTTTCCTCAATATTGACATATATGGCCGACCTCAAATTAGACTTTAAAAGTGAAGATTTCAACTTTTCAATTGGCAGCTTCCCATTTCTCAAATGTAACACACCATCTGTTCCATTATATGGCGTTTACATATTTTAGTTAATATGTTACGCTCGTACGTGTTAACAATATATGAACTTCATGAACGGGGAGGTGCTCCTTACACAAAAACTGCTCCGGCTGACATCGACACTACTTAAGTTTACAATCACTATCACGAATTGGTTGACTGATACGATTTGTCGGTGTCAAAATTTATTAGCGACATATTTTCGCGATCTTAGATCGATAGATTCCAGTATAGTCGTCTGATCTGTAATCTCACTGGTTGTAGGCTTTTGACTGAGTATAAATTCGTAGTGCAGACGATGCGATTTCCGGAGTTTCTGTTGGTTACCTTGATTTGTCTTATCCTGATCGATTTACGAGATTTGAACATTGGTAAACTACTGTAGTCTTATTATATACTATCTCGCTTCAAATGCATTATTTTGTTTTATTCTAAAAAGGCCAAATGTTGATATGATATTTTTTTGAAAACCATATGATGAGTCATGACAACAGAGTAGGTTGTTCAAAAACGACAAACAACGGTATAGAAAACGCAACATAGAAAACTAAAGACTAAGCAACATGAACCCTACTAAAAAACCGAAAGGGGGGGTTCTAAGGTACTCCTGAAGGGTACGCAGATCCTGCTCAACATGTATACTCGTCGTGTTGCTCGTGTAATTATAAACCCGATGATTAGTCTATTTCGGTAGGTCACACTCGAGGAAAAGAGGACGTAATTGTGGTAACGATCATTGGAACATATTTGTCATCATCTGTGAAACAGATGTTCAATAACGGTCAACCAACTGATAAAAGCAACAGTAAAATTTTCAAAGGAATGATTCACCACTTGGAACTCTTGGTTTAATATCTTCCTGATGAGCAGCAACCCTATATCAAGGAAATCACTATAGGAAATGCAAGCCCTGGAATATAGCACTAGTCATTTTCAGTCTTTCTTTAAATTTTCAGACTGCAGTAGATTCATTACCATTACCATTCATAACATTCGCTTGCAGTCAATTCAGATCTGTTCAGTCTATATTCAGCCTTTTCAGCAGTTGTAATTTACATCTACTCATCAACAAGAAACTGAATTGTCTGAACAGCTACTAACAGTACTTACTTGACTGAAAAAAAAGTTGCCTGAACAGTACTGAATTTACTGTAGTCTATTAGTTTGAACATTCACTGAAAAACAGAACATGACTTAACTATTTATTTTTCAGATGATGCTAAGATCAAGATGACCGTTTCGGACTTAAATTCATTTACTAGTGTAGTATTAACTAGGAGATGTTGGAATGTTGCTATATAGAAATAGAAAGTTAAAAATTGGGAAGCTGAAACCATCTCTTTTGTCGCAAAGGTTTGTTCTCAACCGACCCTCATTGTCAATTTCTAGAAGAAAGTCAAGATATGAGACATACTTAACTGTATCTGTTGTATCCTTTAATTCAATCAATGCCATCTGAGGTAATAAAACTATAGGCTCTCAAGAGCCTGTGTCGCTCACCTGATTCTACTTTAATTTGGGAATCATGTAAAAATAGATTAAAATCATAACAGATACCCTAGTAATGAGTGAGGCTAAATTTGGTTTAATATTGGTCCTGTAATTTAATAAAATATCCTGGTGGCCATCTTGAACAGTAAATCGGCAACAAAGTAGCAACACTTCATCAGTACCTCATAAGAAACATTTATGCCATGTTTTGGTTTCATTCCATTCAGTGGTTCTCTAAAAGAAGTCATTTGTATGTATTTCCCATAGGGTCCTATGTTAAACTAAGTCCCCCGCTGGCGGCCATCTTGTATGATGGATCCGCTACAAAGTAACAACACTTGGTCAGCACCTCATAATGAACATTCATGCCATGTTTAGTTTCATTCCATTCAGTGGTTCTCTAGAAGAAGTTCAAAATGTAAAAAGTTAACGACGACGACGGACGACGACGGACGGCGGACGACGGACGCCAAGTGATGAGAAAAGCTCACATGGCCCTTCGGGACAGGTGAGCTAAAAAAAGAGACATGTAAGCAAGCGTTCTGAATTTTTATACGTGTTTTTTAATTCATTTAATGAACTCAAACCAAACGTAATGATTAGCTGATCTTTTATTTACTAAAAGTAATAGATTAAATTTATTCCGTGAATTTGGATTTGGATTTTCAAATATTTTGGTCTCAAGCATCACTGAAGAGGTGTTGGCTCTCGAGGTGGCCATCTGGTGCAATAAATTTGGTACCATTAATGTTATAAAATCATTGTCAGCTTTACATATTATACAAACTGTCTAACAGTATCGATTTTAAATCATCCAATTAGACCTTCTATCTATAACAACTCATCAAAAATACCAAGCTTATAATTCATTACGCAAGACGCGATAAGATGCTTGAATCAAAGCTAAAGTGTATAATATATATGAAATCCCATCTTAGAACTGTTTTCATTGATAACATATACTCTCAACTGATCAGTTAAAATCAATAAGACATGACCATACCTGTCAACCTCTAAAAGTACCCAAAAAGGAAGGCAATAACCTGCATTGAGTGAAAAAAGAAATGGTCACAATACATGCCAACTCTTTTCTGGATGAATTAAAGGTTTCCGAAAGCACTCCTTTTTATCATTATTCATAACGTTTGCTTTACTATAGTAACAAGTGTTCATCATTTACTGAGAAAATGGCATATGTTCTAAAGGGGCCGGAAAAGGGGGGGGGGGGTAGTTGATGAGGGAAGTTTTCTCTTCTTCATAGCAAATGTTCTATATGTCAACTGAATACTATTATTTGCATTCATATGAGTGTTTCACACTATCAATAGTTCTAGAATTACTTATAATAACTTTTGTAAAAGTGTTCATGTAACTAAGCTTCCAAATTTGCAATTAAGAATTTTAAGGAGTACTTATTTGATAAAACTAGAACTTGCATACTGGTGAAAACTGATAGATGCTGAAAGATTATATTTTGACCTGAACGGGTCATAGAACATTTCTGGTGAGTTGGTAATTCTAGGTTCACACCTGCATATATCGGGTTAGTTGACATGTATGCAAGGGAGAGATTTAATCTTGTTGTACATAGAGATCTCATAAAAGTTATATCTGATTAACCTTATTGCGGCCAAAAATGTGGAAAAAAAACGAGTATTGATTATGAAAATTATCTATATTGATATGATTTATTAATGTTCTGTACTATATTTACTCTATGGCATTGTCAGTTTGTTTTCGACTTATGAGTTTGTATACCCCTTTGGTATCTTTCGCTTCTCTTAAGGCCATATGAGTATTTTTTTCTAACATGCATTAAACGTTTACCAATGATCTATGCTCAATTATCCTACGTAAATGATTTTTGTTCAGCAAGTAAGACACAAAATAAAGAAAGAAAACATAAAAAAATCATAGCGTAAAAGGATATAAGATACGACGACAGCAATTAAGAAATAAAACAAACACATTTTGGACAAAGATAATATTCAGATGATATTGCATTGCAATGGATAATTTCTCAAATAAAAAATAAGACAATATAAAGTGTTTAAGAATTATCAATTAATTTGCAGAACACACAACTCGTCTCAAAACGGGAAAAGTTACTAAATATTTGTTTTTCCCGTAGTATTGATTGAATCTTGGGTATCTGTTTTCTTGCCTTCACTTATGTCATCCAAAAGCGTCTTTATCCTGTAGATGTTTTTGTTTGTTAGTACAAATCGATAATGACCATGTATAAATGTATTTACTATTATTCTTGCTTGTGAATGAAATTCATAGTGTTAATCATCATAACTTTATCATAACTTTATTGAGAATTCAAAATTTCATTTTTTTTTCAACAATGTTTGATGACAACTCGAAGGCCTTATGAAATAAAGTTACAGTATTAAAGTTAAACGTTTCATTGTGTTAATTAACAAGACCATTTGCGTATGGTCGGAACATATGAGTATATTCAATTATATACATATATATATCCATTACCATACGCGTATGGTCCAAATACTCATATGGTCCGGAACATAGACATTAATAACAGTTACCTGATGGAAAATAGCTCATAAGACCAAAACAAGCATAATGAATGATAGATAAATATTCATGATGGAGAGAATGAAGATGTGTTGGTATAATAAGTGTGGCATGTATTATCCATTTGCAGATGCATCAAATTTAACACACATACTAGTAGTTCATAACAACTATCACTTAAAACTTACTTGTCGGTGAAAAATTCTTGACTGATGGTTTTTCCACTATGAACTGCTTATCACCAACAATGTAAACTTTATACAGAACTGCATTATGGTTAATGAAAGACTGGGCAACACATGGAGGCTGAATATCTTCTAAACCATCTTCATCAAATATAATTGACATCTAGAAGAACAAGAACAATATGTTAAAGATTTTTCATATATATCTGCTATCATTTGATGCAGGATTGTAATATTCTAAATTATAGTTATCCTTTAATCTAATCATATATCAATGACACATCACCACAACAGTGAATATTCTTTGAAAAGTGTTTAAGGAAATATCTTTGGGATTCCTTCATCTTCCTATTTACTTGAACATATTCTGTTCGCTTGATATTGGTGGAACAAGTTATATGTATTCTCAATAGTACGCCACTAAAAGTGACCGTACCTCTTTCACTATGGGGATATCACACTACCCTACGCAGACCTTCGTGATAAATTATATGATCTGGGGTATATGTTTTTAATACCATATTTTTGGATGCTAATTTTCAGCTAATTTCATGGTAAAGATACTCATTAGATCTAGATTTTTTTAGAATCATTGGGTTCCTGTCTCAATTGCTTTAATTCGTAATTCATTAATAAAACCTAAACGAAATTCTACCACAGTATATAACAGTACTTAGTTTAAACAACCAAATCTCCGTGTGAAAATAAACAAAAATGTCCGCGTTGTCGTGCTAAGCATACCCGTACTTTTGACATTATAACTGTTTCAAATGATTCAGCCATAGTATTCTGATACATGTACATCATTCAATAAAAAGATTTGTCTCACATTTTGATGATCCATATAGAAAAAAGATTGATGAAAATTGTTATCTTTATACCAACAGACAATACAAGACCAGCTATAATATTTTTTTCATGGAATGAAAGTTTTCATCCAATAGGTTGAGATAATTGCCTTCAGTCCTCTTGCAAAAGATTTATAAAATTATGCAGATAAGTTTTATGTAGTTGAACAAAGACGTACTCAACGAAACGCTTTGTTTGTGGTGATATTATGTTGAAAGCAAATCAAAAGACAATATAGTATATAGTACGGTACTTTACCACATGTGAATCATCATTCCCTTGAGCAACAATAGGTTTGCAGACTGAAAAGAAACAATTGTAGATTATGCATAAACCATTTTAATTTATTCAGTATAGCTGGTATTGAGAACACAGTACAAAAGAATGTGCATACCTATACTACTTTCGAATTGATATATCAGATTTGCATGATACTATGCTGAGATGGTATCAATCAATTTAATCAACAGTAACCTAAAGAAATATTGTTTTAATTTCAAGAGACAAGGAAAGGTTAATCACAATCAAATATTTCTAAACTTGAGTTATAAGTGTTTCAAATGTTTGCGGTATTTCATGTTTTATATTTTGTTTTGATTGTGAGATTTTTATATTATTCAATTTCCAGAACAACTGACTCAATATATTTCTTAAAAAAATTGATGAAACTTGTTTAAAGAACGTTTCTCAAACAATGGAGAATAGTCTACAATGAACATCTAAAAATTTGGAAATATAAATAAGGAAAAATCTTTAACCAACTTCATAATGGGATATAAAATATATAAGGTGTACAAGTTTTTTGCGAAGTTGAAAGAATCTAGGTCTATAAATACACGAGAATTTAAATTCACAATATTCTTTTAGAAAATTAAACTGAAAAGGGCTAAGTTCCTAAATAATTATGAAATGAGACAGCTATCCATCAGAGTCCAAATGACGTGGATTTAAACAACTTTCCAAATTCTGGAAAAATTGACGAAAAATTCCACAAACATTTCTTTTATAGTAGATCTGTACACATCTTCAAATTCTGACAAATCTCTTCAGTGTGTGTATCATCTGTCCATCAAGCTGCAAGGATTTTGGTTGAAATTGTAAGAGAAATCTAAATCCACAGAATTGGAAGTGTCTTTTTAAAGTTTTGCAAAAAATAGATATTAATGTTCCCTGTCAGGAAATATTGAAAATAATACTCAAACAACCAAATGATAATAAATGAACAACTTCAATAAGAGTGCAATATTAAGGAAAATTTCAAGGGTCTAGTTAAAAACTGTAGTAGGAGATGATTACACGAAATAAGTATTGTCTTTTGTAAATTTTCCTGAAAAAATTAGAACAATTCCCCAAGCCATGCTCCTAATATAAAAACTACTGCAACAAAGTTACGAGAAAGAACGATATAAATCGACACTACATAGTATAAATGTAATGATTTCCCAATGTTTTAGTATAAACAGGACAGAATTAATCGCAATAAAATCAAATGCAAACCAACATTTATACATGTAAATACATTTTCAATATTTGCTTATTGGCTTGTAAAATTGATACTCATACACCCTCAACAGAAACATTTACATTGTCAGAGAACAACCATTGAGGTGGTTTGTAATGAGCGAGAGACAAGTAAAGGGAACAGTGTATCTTCTATGATTTATTTGTTTCATCTATTTCATTAGCCACTGAAGAGCGTTAATTTATGGTAGAGTTTACAAACAGTAAAAAGTAAAATAACAAAAATACCGAACTCCAAGGAAAATTCAAAACGGAAAATCCCTTGTCAAATGGCAAAATTAAAAGCTCAAACACATCAAACGAATGGAAAACTACTGTCATATTCCTGACTTGGTACAGGCATTTCCTTATGTAGAAAATGGTGGCTTGAACCTGGTTTTATAGCTAGCTAAACCTTTCACTTGTATGACAGTTGCATAAAATTCCATTATATTGAAAACAATTTGTGAACAAAACAAACAGACATAATAGGTAAAAATGTCAAAAATAGGGGTACAGCAGTCAACATTGTGTTATAATCTTAATCAATATAAAAACAAACAAATATGTCAACAAAGAAAAAACAAAATGGCATATAGACAAAGAACATAAGCAAAAATGAAAGACAAGTATATAAAAAATGACGATAGCACAATAACATAATGGCGGGATGTATAAGTACCGAGCCACGCCACGAAGATTTAGCAAAAATGGACTAAACAGTAAAGTAAATAATTTACAAAGGCAAATTAAAGAACACTATAACACGTAATTAATAATACAATGTTCGAAAACAAAATGACAATGAAAAAATTTTCATTTTAAGTCAGGAAAAAAATAACACAACCAAACACACAATGACAGAAAATTAAGCAGCACCAGAGTATAAATGCCAAAGAAAAGCTTATAAAGGTTGAACTAAAAATACCATCTGAGATAATACGAAACAGATTGATTGCGATGTAAATAAACTAACGAAACTAATCATATTTAAGACATTAAAGCAAATATTTTTCTTAACAAAAATCACTAATGTCCATTTTAAATAAAAATCAAATGTCTTCTTAGTTGAAGCACAAATGTCTATTAAAAAAGTATCTGGGCTGATTATCTGCAGATCTGTGTTTTGAATAATTTTCAAGTCTTTTTACATAACAAGTAAATTTAAAATCATTTAATGTTTATCATAGTTCGCGATTTGATGGTCATGAGGTATCATTTTCACTTACATATAAATGTTTTAATGGTATCCTACTGAAATAAATAAGATTTGAGATTAAGTGTAAACAGTATACAACCTATTTCAGTAACCTGAAACATTTTGGTTTAATCATCTCATATTTGTAAATGAATTTTGATAAAATTTAAATAGAACCGGATTACTGTAAGAACACTGGATATCACATACATTGATTTGTGGTATTAATGAATCTAAACATCTTATAAATTTTGTTAGACCAGTGCGCTTTCCTCTAAATTTACCTTATTCAGATGTCCTAAAACCTAAACATCTGAAAGGTATTAGGTTTAGTACATCTGTTATCGACAATTGCAACATATCCGTAGTCATCTGTGACACAGATACAACCAACTCGTGGATGACGTACGTAAAACTTTCAAAGGATTGTCTTCATCTTTAAAATGGGAATATGTTTCATTGATTGTTGGCTGCTTAACGTTCATCATTAAATATTACATGCATTTTCAGGGTCAATTAATGAGATATGAATATATCCTGCTTTTCACCATTCCGATATACTAGGTCAGGTTTGAACGTTCTTGCTCACACCGAAAAAGTTCCAAGGATAACATTTCACCGCAGATGTCACAATCGAAGAAAAGATGAGATCTGTTAACGACAATTGCAACATTGTTATACTTCTTAGCCTACCAGTGTATGATTTTACTTTTAAACGCCGTTGCTGGTCGAAGAAGCATCAAATATATCAATTGTAATGACTATGGTTGTTTTAAGCCATGAATTCCAAAGTTAAGGCGACAATACTTAATATATTTGAATCTCTCTTGTTGCTAGAAGATATATATTCATTAACAATCTCTTTCAGGACCAGTCATGGCATCAAATAGATTATAAACTGTTATTCAGGAATAAAAGCATTGTACAATGTAACAAGTATTGATGAAGAATGAATTTGATGTAAATGGTCATTTTTAAAATATGGGCTTGTTTCCTAAATATGCAGCTTAGATATAATACAGAACGGCAATGAAAGCAGTACTACCTATTACCCAAAGACCATGTGATTGCCAGACTACATACTTACCAAAAGGATACGTCACATTGGCTTCCCTTAACTTCTGTATGTTGCTCTGTACATCAGCTGTAGTCAAATTTACAAATGAAGGGACAAAAAAGGGTGAATCTGTAACAAAAACATACTCATTAACATAAAGGAAAGAATTAATTATCTGAAAGGGAACACGTGTGCTTGCTTGCTATTACAATACAATTAAAAGGTAAACCGTTTGGTATTCTAACAAATAAGTAGAATGAAAGATAAATAAAGACAAGCAAATCATGCAAATAATGGATGAATGCTAGAACACATTTTGCGCCCATTTTCAGTGTTCCGAGTTTTGCTGAAATTCAGACAATAGGATGAAGTATATTTTGCAGAAATAACGTTCCGACAATGTATCCTACCATGCACCCACACTGCATCCTATACACATAAATTTCATCCTGCCATACACATACATTGGATTATATTATACAACAATACTATATCATATCAAACACCTACACTGCATACCTTTATAAACCTGCACTACATCCAATTATTTACCTATACTACATCCTTCCACGTATTTGCACTGCATCCCTGAATACACTACACTACATTTTCGCCACAA
Source organism: Mytilus californianus (assembly GCF_021869535.1). Classification (NCBI taxonomy): domain Eukaryota; kingdom Metazoa; phylum Mollusca; class Bivalvia; order Mytilida; family Mytilidae; genus Mytilus; species Mytilus californianus. The sequence continues at coordinate 3,237,994 of NW_026262675.1, forward strand.
CCTTCCATACCCATACACTACATCCAGCAATGCTGCTACACCACATTCGTTCATCTCCAAATACTACATCCTTCTGCTGAGATCACCCCCAGTGTTTGGTGGGGTTCGTATTGCTGTTGTACCCCTATTTGTGACATTTTTACCTATTGTGTCTGTTTGTTTTGTTCACACATCGTTGTCAACATAATGGAATTTGATGCGACTGTCATACAAGTGAGAGGTTTAGCTAGCTTTAAAACCAGGTTTAATCCACCATTTTCTACATAAGAAAATGCCTGTACCAAGTCAGGAATATGACAGTTGTAATCCATTCGTTCGATGTGTTTGAGCTTTTGATTTTGCCATTTGATTAGGGACTTTCCTTTTTGAATGTTCCTCGGAGTTCAGTAGTTTTGTGAGTTTAATTTTTTCTAAACATTTGCACCACATCCTCCCACGTTTTAAGAATGTTACTTACCAGAACTTAACAAAGGGTCGTGTACCAACTGATACTGGTAATGTCTATTCAATAAGGGTTTTATATGCTCAAATTTGTCTACTAATATACAACCTGGATTCTTCTCAATGTAATCCTGTTTAAAAAAAGATCAATAAGACTGACATCAAATGTTAAGAGATAACTGCATCATTTTAGATAATAAACAATGTGGTGTTATCTTGGAAAGTCTTTTTTACATAAACAGATTACACGATTCCTCTAAAACACAATTGTCATTGTCGTTAGTAAACATCTAGAGGATAAAAAAAATCAATAACATTTAAATATCTTTATATTGTACATTCTTTATTTCAGGAACGGAACTCTGTCTTGTTGAATGCAAATTTTGGAAGGGAAAACTTTCGATAGGTAAATACATTTTCTTTTCTTTTTTGTGACTTTACTAATGTTTAACCTGAATCTTTATTAATATATGTTTAATTCCAAATCTAAGTTTAACGCAACTATATCCACAGGATTTTTTTGTTTATACACAGTTTTGGTTTAGAAGAAAAACCGACATGGTTAAAAATACAAATAATAACACCATTACAAACACAATTCCATTTTAATATTCTTGTCATGGTAAGAAAATACATAAAATAACACCATTACAAACTCAATTCCAATTTAATATTCTTGTACGTGTCTATAAATAAAACAAATCTATTTTATTTTTAGAAATTTACCTGTGAAAATATAAACGTCACAAAAAATACGTCACTTTTTGTGACGTTGATCCATTCATGAGACGCGCAGTTTATATAATTCGTTTGTGGGGTCCTGGTGTGTTGTCGTAAATTCATGGGAGGTGTCCGTTGTTATTCTGCGGTTTTACATGTTGTAATGTACTATTATATTATTTATTTATGTATTTCTCTGTGCTGAGTGTTCTTGCGTTTGTTTGTACTGAATTCCAGTCACTTAGTGTTGTTATTTTAGCGGTATCTTTAACATTGCCATATAAGCGGGAGGTTTGGCTAGCCATAAAACCAGGTTCAACCCACCATTTTTTTCTTAAAATGTCCAGTACCAAGTCAGGAATATGGCAGTTGTTATCAGATAGTCCGGTTCTATGTATGTTGGCGTTTGCTTTTGTTGTAGTTCAGTGTTTCTGTTGTTTTCCTCTTATAGTTGATGTGTTTCCGTCGGTTTTAGTTTTTTACCCAGATTTGTTTTTGCTTAATCGAATTATGACTATTGAACAGCGGTATACTATTGTTGCCTTTATCTACAACAGATTCTTGTAAAAAAATACTGATCACGAGAATACTAGTTTGTTGAAAAGGCCTCAATTAGAACCTAAGATGTCCAATTGAAGATAAAAAAAAATCATTCCCCTATGACTATAAGCTGCTTGTACATCAACACAAAACTCGATTTCATTCAATCGTTCCTGAATGACAAGTAGACAGTTAAACTGGTTTCGAGACATCGGCAAAAATCTTAGGTCATACACGCTTACTGCGAAAGAGAGGCGAAAGATACCAAAGGGATATCCAAACTCATAAGTCGAAAATAAACTGACAACGCCATGGCAAAAAAGAAAAAAGACCGGTAAATTTGGCCTGCCATTGGAAATTATGGTATGTTGTCTTGCTACAGGAAACCTATGGACAGAGTTGGTGCAAGGGATTTTTAACGTGCATACAGCGTGGCAGAAAAATGAAATTACCAACAAACAATGTAATGACACAACTTCTAAATCACACAGTTTGGTGAGTGGATGACAATTTATATCTACAATGTAAAATATGTACAGGATTCAATTTATAGTAATTCTCGACTGATTATCAAAGCTGTCTTATTTCAAATTTATTTAAGGGAATTTACATCGCAAATACAAAAATATCCTTTCAATACCAGCTGATAAAGACGATACTTTATCCAATATCTATAAGCTTTCTTGTGTATTTACAATTATGATTTATAGCAAAGCAATTGTCATTTTTAATTAATCAAAATTCACTGAAACTTGACCAAACATGTTGTTGGTTCGCTTATACTTTCGACAATACTAAAAGGGAATTATGTTTATGCGAATCAACAAGTAATAACACTTTGCATATGACGAAAATAAATTTTACATTTGATTCTCGTATTAATCTGTAATGATATGTTATCATCAGTCATGAATTCAACAAATTCCTCTATTAAATTAAGTTGAGGAATGATCCTTTTTACATTTGATTACTCATATAAATAATTGTTATTCAGTTTAAAATAAAACTCGCTTTAAGCAAATTATGCATGTAAACTGCTGATTGAAACTATTTTATGTGTAACTTTCACCTGTTATCAGCTACAGTTTAAAGAATTTTTTCATGTTCGGTCTGTTTATCAGTTTACATGTTTCTCTATTCCATAAATGTAAAATTTTAATAATAGGACAATCACAATACAACAGTGTACCATTAATAATGACTTTTGTTTCAAACTGCAAATCTTTTCACGCATAATATTTTATGTAAGATTATTTGTCATTTAAATTATTCATTGGAAGTTTTGTCAAGGGTTGTTTATTTCTACAGCCAAGTCCTTTTTGTTAACATACACCGTGGAAAGTGTCTGCAGTAAACCAATTATTTTGAATGAACAGGTGGTCTAATGCAAACAGGTGTGAGTGGTGTGCCTTTTCATAAATCTATCACCTCACCTCATTTATCCTCGTCATGGCGGTCGGCAATTAATGCCCGAAATGTATGTAGGGTTTCTATAATCAGCTATTTCTTACTCTGTCTGGTGATTAGCAATGCGAGAAACCTACCACATGCAGGATCGAGTTTTGGTGTCTGGGTTTCTTCCCATAGACGATTGCCTGCCATGGCTTACGAGCTCCATCTGCCCGGATTTTCTTTCTAGTTTTACTCCCATAGGCTTTGATTTTCCGAAACCTAAACACAAGGCAGTGATGGTATTTACCCATAACTAGGGCAAAGTTGATGAGTGCAAGGGTATGTCCACATGCCGGTGGGCCTACGCATTGCATATCTGGGGCCCTTGCTGCTCCGAGATTCTCTAAAAGTATGCATATGATGCTAGACCGTAGTTACCATGTGCTGTCGCGAGGTATCATTGTAGGAGTCTGGAATAGTATAGAGGCTAAGAACTGACAAACAGACTTACACACTCAACTTTTATGCACCTGTAAAGCAGGCTAGCCAGCGGCGGTAAAAGAGCCTATGACTACAACCAAACTAGACGCATCCTATGGTACAAACTATTAGCACACATAGACATGATCATGGTCCAGAATTTAAATTTGCTTTAAAAATCATTATTTTATTATTTGATACAAATATTAACCAGGTACGTTTAAAAAAATGTCTGAATTTGGACAAGCCCTTTTTTAATTATCACTTTCGATGTTAAGTCTAATTTAAGCTACCTAATGATTGAAGTAATTACCCTTTGCATATGCCAAACATTACGCAATTATCAAAGCAGCAGAATTTTAAAATGGATATAGTATTATAAGTACAAAATTACTGTGAAAAAAGTACCAACCTTTATATTATTTATTTGAAACTGGGCAGTACTGTTTCCATCTTTGGCAGCAACCATCAACCCATTGCATTTATGTAGAATCAAATCAAATGGTCCCTGTTCTGTTAATGGCTTGTCTATATCAAACTTAAGTACATGTAAGACAAAAATAAATTAATTCTATGTAAAATGTACAAATTTTAAACACTGCATCTTAAAGTAGCTCATCATTCATGCATAACAACGTTTTCAATTTTTTTGTACACTCTGAACCTAAGTAAAATATATTATGTATAAATAACCTACATTTTCATTGTTTTACGAATCTAAACAAAGAACTAAGTTCTGAGATAGGAAATATGAAGTATAATTCTTACTGTAAAAAATGTTTTACACAAATGCATGCGTTGTTCTAAGCATAAACACACTCGTAATTCAAAGTATCGGCAAACAGTATGTGTCTGATAGATCAAAAAAGATTTCACACGTTTCATCACATCACTGTCATGCAAATAACAATATATGGAGCCATTCTGTTTAGTAGTACCAGAAAAGGTGTGACGGAAATATTTTAGGACGGACGAAAGGACAAATGAATGATGTGATTATAAGCCATGTCATATTACTAGGTTTTAATAAACGTATAATAACTGATCTGCAAATAAACGACTGCCATCAACACTTAATTCCTTAATGGACAAAAAGGTATAAACAAAGACAATCTGATTTGGAATATAATTGTGGCGCGGGTTAATCTTGTGTTGAGAACTTAACATCTCCTTTTCATCCGATCATTAGAATATCAAAAAGTACTAAAAAGAATGCACAAATTATAAGTAAATGAATGATTTCTCAAATTTTTCAGAAAAATACTTGTCATATGAATTTGAAATGATGCACATCTTAAACAATGTGAACAAGTTAAAAGAACTGAAAGTTTAGTTGTAGAACACTTATTAGAGGCCGAGATGAAACGATATCTTACTGGCTTTTTGTGTAGTTTAGGTAACCAATAAATAGTAGGGACCTTCAAATGTTCAGAAGAGGCCTTAAGCTGTGATGTGGTTATGATATGTTTGTTTACTATATGACTCGCCTTTTATAGCTGACTTTGCGGTATGGGCTTTGCTCATTGTTGAAGACCGTACGGTGAGATATAGTAATTAATTTCTGTGTCATTTGGTCTCTTGTGGAGAGTTGTCTCATTGGCAATCATATCACATCTTCTTATTTTAAAATTTCAGACATTCAAGCTAAAACTTGATCGTCAGAACATGATGCTATAATTTTTTTTCTCGAAACTTGTACAAAATGTACGTGTTATTATTAAAAGAAAATGTACTTACATGAGCAACACAACGTGTGCCCCATGTTGAGCAGGGTCTTCCTACTCTTTAGGAGAACCTGAGATCATTCTTGCTTTTTGGTTGGGTTAGTGATGCTCTACGTTGAGTTTTGTATATTGTTATTAGTCGTTTGGTCGTTTATCGTTTTTTGCCATGGCATTGTCAGATCGTTTTCGACTTATGAGTTTGATTATCCCTTTTGTATATTTTGCCTGTCTTTTAAGTTAGCACGGACTGGTGCATTCATTATTTGCATGGCATTGAGGATTAAAACATCAAGGAAATAGTAACCTAACAACTTCATGTACAAAAATGTTACACAAATGATCATTTAAAGTTTCCTTTGAAAGTCATTCATTGCCAGTGATGTTGATAACGCATCCTAGTCCGTTATGAAGATTGTCTAAGAACGAGGATTATCTGCACAAAAGCAGCATTCACATAACCTACATAGATATTTTACTTACTTTTACTAGATCTATACCAGCATTTCTGCAAAAAAAAAAAAAAATATATTCAGTAAAATAGATATTCAAATGACACAATCTCCATTCTGACCTTCATTTACGTTTACATTTTTTGGTGAAACGTACATATACAATACATTATCAAAATTTTTTCAGATCCTCTTTGAGATTGTACATGTATGTGAACATGTGTACAACATTCAATATTTTAATACAAAACAAATGTCCAATGAAATAAAAAGAAGCTGTAAAAACAATTCATAAATTTAAAGCATTTCAAAAATTCAAAAAAAATAACTAGTCTCAAAACTGAAATAAGATACACGTTTAATAAAGTTTCTACATCACTGCAATAACTCCTATAATGGCTCAATGGATAGTTTTTTTTTCTATTATCGTGTATTGCTGTTATTGCTGATCATTTGTTATGTTTACATTTTCCGTCTATGTAACAGTTTTCAAGATACATGGTGAAAATGTCAAGATTGGTCAAAAATCATCATTTTAGGGCAATAACTCATATATGAAGTTGATAGATGGTTTCAATCATATTGCTTTTATTGGTATGTATTACATTGGTGATAATTTTTAGCTGCAGAGAGTTTCTGTAATTTTCAAGTCAATAGTCAACAAGTTTCAAAGAATTGTTTTTTTTTTAATCAAAGTGATGTTTTACAAAGTATGATTATGTAGACCAAACGCGCATATGGCTTACAAAATTCCAAGACTGGTATCTTTAATGAGTTTTTTTATTCCTTCTTGTAACAAAATATATCCATCTACTTTGTTCTTTCTTCACTTAATGCTTCATACTTTTCCCTTGATACTGACATAGATGTATGACTTCAAACTAAAATCAATGACAAGTCTGATGATTTCGAATTGTCTATATTCAATTTCTCAGTAGTATCTAGCCCTCTTACCGTCGTATCATAAATACAAATTTCACTTAATATGTTACGTTCGTTCATGGTCACACTTAAGGGACTTTAATACCAGGGTTGTGGTCCTGACACAAAAATTGCTCTAACAGAGTAATGAAGAAAACTGCTGAAATCGATACGACATCAGTTTCATGGTCACCATCACCAATACGATGAGTCCATGTCTCAACTCACTAGCGACATGTTTATGATGTCTTAGATCTTAAGATAACAGAAATTCGTAGCATCTGTAAATTAACCGATTTTGTCCTATTCCTGATTGTGATATTTTTACTGAAAAAGGATTCGCACTGCGGGTTTTGCATTCATAGTAAGAGTCGCCTACTCTGCCGAAGCGCGCACCCGGTCCAGCTTCCTTTAACCTTTATGATATTCCCTCAGTTTTTTGGGGTTTTATTTGACCCTGACTGTATCTACTTAATGGATTTATGAAATTTCAACATTGATAATCCACTGTTGCCTCTAATTTAAAATGATGACAAAATTTAATCAGATGAGCCACACATGGTTTGTTGTTTGCATGAAATCACAAGAGATTTTAAGATGAGGCGTCAGCATACACTTTGATCAATCTGAGTATACGTTTTGTACCTCCTGGTATAACATTATAATTACTTGGTGCACACAGGAACTCATAAAAAGTACCACCTGAGTCATACATGGGACGGAATATAAGTTATCTACGATATGGATATTTTAACACCCTAAAGTACCTCACTATACGCCCTGATGCGAAGCCGAAGTAGAACTCTACAGGTAGTCAAATATAAGACATTAGTAATCTAGAGACCGCGAAATTAGAATGAATCAAAGTTGGCGCTCAATATCGCAAGCGTTATGTCATAATCAGCGTAATGTCAACGTGGGTCATTTGAATAACTAGGTCAGTAATCCCGTTCATTGAAGACGTGTTAGCCAAGTGATGTATTTACTAAAAATGAATGCCAATGATCGGTATAATAGGATAAAGTCATTGGGGGGTTACTCATTTAACATGATTAGAGACATCATGGATAATATACAGACTTCAATTCTTCATTGAGAATAACCACGGAACTATTGAAAACGCGCGTGAAGTTCCCCGGGGGTAACACTACAAACCAGTAAAGTCTGAAATGGCCTATATCTGTACTCGACTGTACTGATTTTTACTCGACCAGTCTGAATTGGTCTGAATTTTCCTCGACATTACTCGACCCCAGTCTTAACCATACTCGACTGTACTGATTTGTACTTGACCCTTATCTTTGCCATTGAAAATAGTCTGAACTATTACTCGACCAGTCTGAAACAGTCTTAACCCATTCTCGACCTGTACTCGACCTATTTTTTCAGTCTAAACCATACTCGACCAAAGGTCTGAACAATACTCGACCAGTCTGAACCATACTGGACCAAATAACCTCTAGTTTTTCTAAATTTTAACTGTTAAAATAAATTTCTTTTTAACTGACATGACAACAGCCACAATAAAATAAAGATATGTTATAAAAACAGATTTTTACATTCTTACATGATTCTCAGATTTATCGAATAGAGATAGTTAAATCAAATTATCTTATATAATAATTTAATTATATCAATTTTAAAGTTTTAGAGTTTTGTTAAAAAAAAAATTCTTTTACTTAAAAACCACACCTATATTGAGGGTAATTAAACCTTATTAAGGTGCTTCTTGTTTGGCATGTGATTTTTTTTTTAAATTAATTTTCCTAAATTCCTAAATAAAAACTTACATAGGTTTCATGGTTACATACAAAAAATGTACAATATAATTATCTTTTAATGAGGTAACAACAGCCAACAAAATCACTGAAATTGTTTAACCTTATTTTAGAAATATATCTATTATTATAATTTGGGATATATTATATACAATATATATCAAAAAGGGATAAAAATTAAAGAAATTAATAAAATTGTTCTTCTGATTTGTGGTGAAGTATAAAGTAATACCTCCTGCTTAGGGCAAACTCATGAAAAAGATCACACCTGGTCAGAGAGTATTAAATTCTAAATAACATTCATTCAAAATTGCAACATCCTGTGAAACTTAAATCGCAAGGCCTTTTGAATTCACTAGATAAGTAATACACGAGTTTAAGAAAAATGGGGCTTTCTTTTTACCTGTAAAACACACATGTACTGAGGTAATTAAACCTTATTAAAGTGCTTCTTGTATGCCATGTCTTTAATTTTGACAAAAATTATTTAAATTTAATTGAAATAAATTTTTACTGTAACTTTGGAACACATTTCCTTTTTTAAAAGTTTATCACAGGATTACTATGGAAGTTCTATTATCATGATTATATTAAATTATTGGTTTAACAAAACAAAGGTGTCATTTTTAAAATTTATTAAGTTGCTTTATATGCTATTCTATATATATTTTAATAAAAAAAATGTTCACTGCATTATTAACTAAACTCAACTGACACCATAAATCTATACGAGGCTTAAGTTAATGGTGAAAATTGTCCAGTAACCATAAAATATATCTGAAACATTCAAAAAATTTTGAATAACATTGCATGAAAATATTAGTCACAATTCAGTTTTGAGATTATTTGATCAGCTTGTTTTATTTTTATTTTAAAGGTGATATATATGTATGTATATAAGTGTTGATAATAAGGTGATGAAGTTATATTATGTTTATTGTGAAATTTTGGTTTCAATGCTATATTGAATACATTTTTAATTTCAAATTGTTGTTCAAATTTCTAGCCAGGGGAAATAGCTGTTGATAAAAACAGTTCCTAAATTGATGAAATACAATAGATATATACAAAAAATAGTCTAGGTTGGTTAAGACTTGGTCAAGTATGGTTCAGACTAGGTCGAGTATGGTTCAGACTAGGTCGAGTATGGTTCAGACTAGGTCGAGCATGGTTCAGACTAGGTCGAGCATGGTTCAGACGCGTATAAAATGGTTAAGTACTGGTCGAGTACAAGTTCAGATGGTTAAGTATGGTTCAGACTACAGTCGAGTATTATCAAGTAAATTTCAGACCAATTCAGACTGGTCGAGTAAAAATCAGTACAGTCGAGTACAGATATAGGCCATTTCAGACTTTTACTGGTTTGTAGTGTAATGAGTAGCAATGCTCGGGTATATGGGTTAGCAACACCCGAGGCTATGAGTTTCTTTTTTACGACGGCCATTAGCCAATCAAATTTCGAGATTATACTAAGCCAGGAATAAAATATTATGAATCCTCTTATATTTATCCCACTAATATAGTTTGACATACATGTATGTCGTTGTAATGTTAGACTGTTTTACTGATTGTAAAGGTATATTATACAGACTGTCCCGTAAGTCTTTACATATGATGTTACATAATTCAATGAAGCGTGCATACAACATAACTAGCATCATCTAGATGTGCAAATATGTTAAAACTTTGCCTTTTCTTTCGGCCCAAATTTGTTAGGCTAATCTTGATTAGTCTTAGTTGTACAAATAAGAACTGTTGGTTGTAACAATAAAAAATAAACATTTCACCTTCAAACAAATAATTTATAAATTTGTCGGACAACAATTCATTCATTTTACGGACAAATTTAATCATAAACCTTGATACTTTGACTTCAAACATCTCTGGATCTGCAGTGAAATATATTGAGTTATTACATTTTGTGAGTAAAAACGATGCAAGCTCTTCTGCAGCTCAGTTTAACGTACTCTAAAACGGCACTGAACTTATCAGAATGATTTTTAAGATGTTTTAAGGAATAAGTGGGAAAATATTACCTGTTTATGACAGATTTTCTTATATTTTTCTTTACAAAAAATAATGCACATTACAACGATTTCTACTGCGGACAACAATGATTCTACCTGTACGTCTACTTTGAGTAATTATTTCCACCCAGAGATATTTTGTTAACACCCTGAAAAAATGTTTCCCCCGACACATTATGATAATACACAATACATAAATTTAAGCATAAGCAGTTTAACGATGTTAATTTTCATAAATCGATTAAGGATTTATTTTTCAGAATATGATACAATATGATCATTTAAAACCAGGCTAACTTCACAAATAGTATGAAATTAAGCACTATAGCAGTTCTAAAAGCACATCATTCAACCAAAAGTCTACACGCAAACCTGAATGTTTCTTTTAGATTGTCTAAATTTTGTGTTTTGTTTCTTTTTAAATTTATCCAATATCATAAGTTTCATGTCTGTAATATTACCGTCTTTTAGCTCGGATAATCGTTAAAAAATATTTGTATACTACATATATTTTTTTCTAAATATTCTTAATATACGTATAGCTACAAACGTGAATTCCAGGAACTACCCGCTGACTATATTTCTTAGTAACAAAAATATAGATGAAATACTGCGTATTCTTTTCCTTAGTAAGGTAATACATTGTAATATATTTAAATCAAGGTTACGCTTGGTCAATTTCTTAAGTCTCCCCATAAAAATATTTAATTTCAATCTAATTATAAATATCTTTTTTTTCAATTCAATTAAACATAACCAAATTAGATAGTAAATTTTTAAAACGTATAACCAATTTGTCTATTTAAAATATAAGAACATTTGATCATTTTGAAATCAAATTTAACTCACAAAAATCAGTAAGCAATATATCAAAAATATGTAAAGCAAATCATTCAACCAAATTTGTAAATGCAAACCTGAATATTTCTTTTTGATCTTCTAAATTTGGTTTTTTGTTTCTCTTTTCATTTATCCAATATCCTACACGTTTCATATCTGCAATAACTGTCCTATTTCTTACGTTAGCTGAGATACTCTTTAATGTTTTGTACACTACATCGACCTAGATATTCTTATGATTACAATAGTGAATTCCAGTAAATTCACACGGACTGTATTTCCTGGAAATAGTGACGAAGCTTCATTGTGTGCAATGACTTTTTCACTGAATAGGCTCAGGGAGAGAAATACCGACAGTTCATAACTATTCTGTTTACTATTGATGAGTAAAATTCTTAAAAGGCTGCATTTCCAACACATATTAGGTCAATGTTCAAAAATTCAAAAACCTTAGATTCTAATTTGAAGGAATTAAATATAGCTTGGGAAACACTTGAGTATCATAATCTCCAATTTTTTTTATCAATCTTATTATAACAAGGTATTATTTGAAACTTTTGAAACTAGAAAAATTTTGAAATCTGGAATATTTTGTAATGATTTATATCTAAACTAATCCTACTCAGGACGGTAAGATGAAAAATTTATATACCAGAAGTGATAATAATTTTCCATTTTTCCGAAATAATCAGTTTTTATTAAAGCAAAGCATAATGGGCGGTATTTTAGATTTTTATGAAATTTTGAATGCATTTAGAACTCGGTTATCTATATCTGAAATATGAAAAATGCATGTATACTTCCAGAGACAAAGCCAATTGAATCATGAGTATCTTATGAACAAAAGGAATCTAATATACAATCAAAAAGAATGGTCAATTATGTTTGGTAGTCGAAGTTAGACAATAAGTTTTTTTTGTATTGTTTACCTTTTTATTCCTTCAGTTAGCTGAGATAATCATAAGGAAATATTTTTGGAAACTTCGTTTTTTTTTTCAGGTAAAATTATTGTTTATCTTGACAAAAAAAAAAATTTCAGTCTCATTATAATGTTATAATTACAATTAATAAAAAAAAAAGTAGTCAGTAAATAAAGTCATAATATATCCGATCTGCTATTTTGTACATCAAAATGTAATACGATCTGTTTAAGGTCAATTTCGTCTACCTCACAAAATCCAGTTGGCACAATAGTAAATTATTACATTGAAATATATTCAAATCATGTTCACGCTTGGTAAAACACTTGAGTCTTCTCATAAAAATATTAAATTTCAATCTTATTTTTTTCAATTCATTTAACAAACCAAAACAGCTAGTCAATAAGGTAAAGTAACTGCGTTTAAAAAAAATGTAAAACCATTTGATATTTTTTTCAAACGGATTTACATCACAAAATTATCAAGTTCGGCACAATAAAAGAGTTTAGTAAAGCATATCATTCAACCAAAATTGTAAATCCAAACCTGAATGTTTCTTTTAGATCTTCTAAATTGGGTGCTTCGTTTCTCTTTACATTTATCCAATATCCTACACGTTTCCTATCTGCAATAACAGTTCTAATCCTTCCGCTAGCGAAAATATTATTTTGAAATGTTTTATACGGAACCTATTTGTTCCTAAATATGCTCATAGTTACCAAAGTGAATTCCAGTAAATTCCCATGGGGTATATTTCTTTGAAATAGTTACAAAGCTAAGCAAATAAGGTTTTTTTTAGTAAGGACATTATTCTAAGAATTACATTGACATATATATAAACATGTTTGCTGTTGACTCTCCTCATACACAATTTAATTTCAATCTTACTTGTAATAATCTAATTATTTTTTTTTAAATTCATATGTAGCGAAAATAGCTGGAAAATCTGAAAGAATATAACTCCCAATCTGCCAATATAAAATAAGACCATTTAATCATTTTACAAAAGAGAGGCGAAAGATACCAAAGGACATTCAAAATCAAAAATAAACTGACAACGCCATGGCTAAAAAAGAAAAAGACAACAGTCAAACAACAGTACACAAAACACAACATAGAAAACTAAAGACTGAGCAACACGAACCCCACCAAAAACAGGGGGTGATCTCAGGTGCTCCGGAAGGGTAAGCAGATCCTACTCCACATGTGGCACCCGTCGTGTTGCTCATTTTAGGACAAACCCGGTAATAAGTCAAATTCGGTAGGTCACATTTGGGGAAAGGGGGATGGGATTGTAGTTACGACAATTGGAACATATCCACTATCATCTGTGAAATAGATATTCCATAACTGTCAACCAAATTTACGAAGGGATGCCTTTAACTTCACCACTTGGAACTCTTGGTTTAACTTCACCACTTGGAACTCTTGGTTTAATAGCTTCCTTATGAGCAGCAGCCCTCTATCAAGGAAATCATGATAGGAAATACATGCCCAGTAATATCGTATCCACTGGGTTGATCTCACAAAAAATGTTTGATTCCTTGTCCGTGTTCGGCTTTTCTTTTGGTCCTTTTTTGTATTATCTGCTCTTAAAGTGTGTAATAAGTTTTGGCTTCGAGCAAAACTGAAGAGAAATGTATTGTCGAAATGCGCATCTGGCGCAGTAAAATTTGCACGGTTAATGTTATTTATTGCTTAAGCAGAATTAAGTTGTTGAGTATATCATTCAACCAAAATTGTAAACGCAATCTGGAATAATTCTATGTGATCTTCTAAATTAGAACTTTAGTTTTTTCTCTAGACTCATCCAATATCTTACACTTTTAATATCTGTGTTAACCTTGTTATTCCTTCCTTTAACTGATATATCAATAGAAAATGTTTTTATACTTCACAATTGTATTCCTTGATATAAACCTTTCTAAAGTTGTCCGTTTATAAATTTTAAAATTATAAAGAATCTAAGGTTTCAACTCCCTTAGGCAAAGTTGACCTTAAATGGATTTGACTATTATTTTAGGTACTTTTTGGTCGTATAGCTCTTCAACTGTTTCGGCCCTTACACATCCTTGGCTTTCAAATATTTGGCTTTGAGTGTTCCTGATGAAGGTAAATCCAGAAAAGCGCTTCGGACGCATGGAATTAATAACGTGTTCTCATTTATTTTACGGCACTGGGTAGATACCTCTGCTGGTGGACTACCAGTCCCCGGTGGTATCATCAGGTCAGTAGTCAGTACTTCGGTACTGACAAGTGACATGATTTAAAACAAACCTTTTTTCCGTTTATAAATTTTGACATCATAAAGAAACTAAGGTTTCATCTCCCTCGGACAAATTTGACCTTAAATGGATTTGGCTATTATTTTAGGTACTTATTTGGTCATATAGCTTTTCAACTATTTCGGTCCTTATACATCCTCGGCTTTAAAATATTTGGCTTTGAGCGTTCCTGATGAAGCTAAATGCACTAAAAGCGCTTCGGACGCATGAACTTAATAACGTGTTGTTCTCATTTATTTTACAGATAGAAACGTGAATTACGAGTACTTCCCACATACCCCTAGTACCAAATGGCATACCTTTAATGTAAAACCAGCATTACTCATCTCTTGAACAATTAATTGCAAACCATCAAAATTTGACTGGATTATTCAATGGTCCATGTTCAAATTTTCACGGATTTGGTCAAGCGGTACGTTAATAACCATCATTAAACCAAACGTGTGATGCACTAACAAACAGACATGTGCATCACTTTACATCACCTCTCCGAGGCAGAGCATAAATAGGTCACATTTCAAGAAAACTAACTTTCTCCAAAAAGGGGCTACTTTCAGTAACAGTTACCTTTGATCTATTGAAACCAAAATAGGGTAGGTATCATCATCTTTCATATAGTTAATTTATCATCTGAAAAATAAGACTTTCCAATAGATATATTTTAGTCACTATGACCTATTGGCCAATAAATCGAAGGCATCATCCTATTCCCTTTTCTTCAATCAGTATGCGTATCATTTCAAGCAGGCAAGGAAAACTCCAGTACCATCTAGAAATTAAAAAAAAACATATATTTTAAGCAACAAAGACCATGAACGTTGACCAATTCGATAGACTTCTTTTCTGCACCTGTGTCTTGCATCCGTATAAGTTTTAATCAAATCAAGCAAGAGCATCTATTTGTTTTGGACACAAGTGGACAGCTACAGGACGAAAAGACGAACAATATCCGTTTTTAAGGACAATTACTCAACTAAGGTGTTTTCCGGTTATTTCGGCTATGTAGATCATGTGTTGTTGTTCAATTCTTGCAATTTAAAAATGAAATATATCTATTAAAGTTTTCAAGAAATAATGTAGAAATATGGTAAAAATTTGTCGTTCAAGGGATATAATTCCTTTAAGGTGAGCAGGCTCAGATTTGACCTCCCCACCGAACACACACCTAAGTTGTATATCATTTGAAAGAGGAAACAGTGTACTGCAAGTGTCGTAAAGTCAGAAACAGTGACAAGTTTGTTTCAACAGTGAGGCAAAGGTAAACTTAACAAATTGGAGAAAATTTTGACATTTTTTTTCCATTTCTATTATCTGTCTAAAAACCAAATTATACTTCTTTAGTTTCAGTAATGGTAGATTTTCTTATTACAACTAAATCCTTGATAATTGTTATCAAACGACGTTTTCAATTAAAAAACTATCAGGTTTTTAATCTATATGAATTGATATGACATTTACCTTAGAAATCAAATATATTTCAAGTTAAAATCATTTAGTTATCTATCACGAAATACGATTCTACAAAATCATTTTTCAACATATATTGTATGCAATGTATTCGACTACACAGTAAGATTGAATAATATAGCCTCAAAATGATTTTGTCATATTTGTTTACAAGGATTAGAAAGGGTTAATACAGTGATGTTGTTGATGCAAATTTAAATTAAAAAGCTAAATTGGTCTTATGAATACACCTGATACATCGATTTTTAAAGACCCAGATGCTACTAAGCACCTGTCCTACCTCTATGATACATATATTCTTTTCTTCACAGATAAACCCCCAGTCAACATCGTTTTTTAGTGTTCATCACATTACATGAACTAAACATATACCCCCCCCCCCCCCCCCCCCCTTACTTACCAAAAAGAAAATCCTGAGTAATCACAAATATGTTATATGGTTCTTTGGAATTTCAACCAAAGCTGAAGAAATGGATCTTTCTTAACATTATTGGATACCTATAGTACACAAGTGTCCTGAAAGCAACGTTATATTGTTGGGTCTTCCAAGTGCTCTACGAATCCTCTTTCTAAACTATTTACATCAATTGTTATTGTTATATAATAGTTCGTTTCTGTGTGTGTTACATTTTAATGTTTTGTTTCTGTTGTGTCGTAGTTCTCCTCTTATATTTGATGTGTTTCCCTCAGTTTTAGTTTGTAACCCGGATTTGTTTTTTTCTCAATCGATTTATGAATTTCGAACAGCGGTATACTACTGTTGCCTTTATTTATTAGCAAATCAAAGCCGGGATGCAGTGTTATTATAAAACTATATAATCTAGGGGTGGTGCGTATCACATGCAGATACTTCATATTCCAAAGATCCGTTAAGAGTACATACAATCTTCCTATTCCAGTAGTATAAATATATTTGATTTTTTTTCTTCCCTTTTCTTAAGTATTCTACATTTCAAACTTAAAGACAAATTGAAAGAATTGGTCAAACATTGTCCCATAATAAAAATGGCCAACGTAGATACAAATGTCTAGTTTAAGGCAGAGACAAATCATATTTTGTAAAAAGAAAACTCTTTGATACAAACAAAGAAAAACCCTGAAACTGACATTATCAAAATGATCATAACTTGATTGACAACATATTTGTTACGTCTGGAGGACGTGTTTTGCAACAAGTAATCGACATTCCTATTGGAACCAACTGAGCTCCTCTTTTGTCGATTTGTTCATTTATTCATATGAGGTATACTTCATACAGGATCTTCCTAAGAGAATGAGGAAAGGCTAGCATTATCCTTAAACTTCACGTTTCGCTATATAGATGATGTTCTTTCACTAAATAATTGAAAGTTTGGATATATTGAACGCATCTATAATAGAATATATTATCAAAATTGAAATAAAGAATGCAACAGATAGTTAAAAGGTAAAACAACAAAAATACCGAACTCCAAGGGTAATTCAAAACGGAAAGTCCTTTATAAAATGGCAAAATCAATAGCACAAACACATCAAACGAATGGAAAACAACTGTCATATACCTGACTTAGTACTTAAGTATTCCTCATATATTGACTAACATCTAGAAATTGTCGGTGAAGAACAAAACTTTACAACAAAAGAGATGATACCAGCTTCCCTTTTGTGAAATTTCCATTTCTATGTAGCAACATTCCAGCAGCGGCTGCATATGGCATATAGTCTCACAGTTGATACTATATTCCCGAGCTGGCATTTCCTATAATGATATCCTTGATAGAGGGTTGGTGCTTACAATAAAAAAATATTAAACCAAAGGTTCTAAGTGGTAAGTTTAAGTCATCCCTTCGAACATTTTACGGATGACATCATGTTGGTTGACCGTTATGGAAAATGTTTTCATGGTTGACGACGGATATGTTTCCATGATCGTAACTACAACCCCATCCTCTTTTCCTCGAATGTGACATCAACAAAAAAGACTTATCATTGAGTATGTATATTTATGAGCAACAAGTCGTGTGCCACATGTGGAGCAAGATCTGCTGACCCGTCGGGAGCACCGGAGATAAGCCCCGGTTTTTGATAGGGTTTATGTTGTTGCGTCTTTAGTGTCTGTGTTTTGTATACTGTTATTTATCTTTTTGTCGTTGTTTTTTTTGCAATGATGTTTTCAATTTGTCATCGACTTATTAGTTTGAATATCTCTTTGGTATCATCCACCTCTCTTGTTATTGCAAAGGGGAGGAAATATATAATCTGTCGCGGCAAAAAAAGATTCTGATCAACAAAACTGACAAAAATACGCTGGTTTTGGAGTTTTTAAGAGAACAAAAATCAAATCCAAGAGTTGCTTTAAAAATCCCAAGCATTACAAGAAATTCTTTTGACCATATTAACATATCTAACTTTATTTTGAACTCAAAATATTTTTTTATTCCATACTTGACATTTCAGTGGTTAATTATCAAGATAGACAGCAACCATCGGAGCATCGATCCTTTAAATATACAGAATGCATGTACATGCACATGCAACCGATGTTGTGTACTCAAATTGTAGGCACTTTTGTACACCTTTCATGCTAACAAGTATACACGCATTTCAACACCGTGGTGGATTCAGGAGCGTAGAGGCAGAAGGAGTACGATCGGAAAAAATAAGATTCTGTGGTTAAAATCATAAAGAAATATTCGTCTCTCTATTCTCGGTAGTATTTTTACCTTTATGGACCAGTAAGTCCGCCTTTTCCTCGGACCCTGGTAAACCCTATGCTTTAAGATATTTTATACAAAGGATTGCTGTCTCATGAATTTCCACCTATATTCATACCATTAAAACAAGAGTGCACACGCTGAAATGTCTCGCCTTCTTTACTAATCATTGATATTATGTTGATAGTCCTAAATATAAAGCTTTATTACAACTGTCACATAAACTTAACATTAACCAAGTAACCTTAACATTGACCAATGAACCATGAAAATGAGGTCAAGATCAGATGAACCATGCTAGGCAGGCATGTACAGCTGACAATTCTTCCATACAACAAATATAGTTGACCTATTGCTTATAGTTTAAGAAAAACAGACCAAAACACAAAAACTTAACACTGAGCAATGAACCTTGAAAATGAGGTCAAGGTCAAATAAAACCTGCGTGACTGCCAAATAGATCATAAAATATTTCCATACACCAAATATAGTTGAAGTATTGCATATAGTATTAGAAAAAAAGACCAAAACTCAAAAAACTTAACTTTGACCACTGAACCATGAAAATGAGGTCAAGGTCAGATGACACCTGCCCGCTAGACATGTACACCTTACAATCATTCCATACACCAAATATAGTAGACCTATGGCATACAGTATAAGAAAAACAGACCAAAACACAAAAACTTAACTATAACCACTGAACCATGAAAATGAGGTCAAGGTCAGATGACACCTGGCAGTTGGACATGTACACCTTACAGTCCTTCCATACACCAAATATACTAGACCTATTGCTTATAGTATCTGAGATATGGACTTGACCACCAAAACTTAACCTTGTTCACTGATCCATGAAATGAGGTCAAGGTCAAGTGAAAACTGTCTGACGGGCATGAGGACCTTGCAAGGTACGCACATACCAAATATAGTTGAACTATTGCATATAGTATTAGAAAAAAAGACCAAAACTCAAAAACTTAACTTTGACCACTGAACCTTGAAACTGAGTTCAAGGTCAGATGACACCTGCCCGCTAGACATGTACACCTTACAATCATTCCATACACCAAATATAGTAGACCTATGGCATACAGTATAAGAAAAACAGACCAAAACACAAAAACTTAACTATAACCACTGAACCATTAAAATGAGGTCAAGGTCAGATGACACCTGCCAGTTGGACATGTACACCTTACAGTCCTTCCATACACCGAATATACTAGACCTATTGCTTATAGTATCTGAGATATGGACTTGACCACCAAAACTTAACCTTGTTCACTGATCCATGAAATGAGGTCGAGGTCAAGTGAAAACTGTCTGACGGGCATGAGGACCTTGCAAGGTACGCACATACCAAATATAGTTATCCTATTACTTATAATAAGAGAGAATCTAACATTACAAAAAATCTTAACTTTTTTTTCAAGTAGTCACTGAACCATGAAAATGAGGTCAAGGACATTGGACATGTGACTGACGGAAACTTCGTAACATGAGGCATCCATATACAAAGTATGAAGCATCCAGACCTTCCATCTTCTAAAATATAAAGCTTTTAAGAAGTTAGCTAACGCCGCCGCCGCCGTAGCCGCCGCCGCAGCCGGATCACTATCCCTATGTCGAGCTTTCTGCGACAAAAGTCGCAGGCTCGACAATAATGTGTGTAAGCTCTGTCATATTTTTTATTTACAGGAATGTTTAGTATATAACAGGTTTATATTTTGCTAGTGATTTCATAGGAAAACACATACCTTTTACTTGCTTGATACGATCGCAGAGGTCGAACTCGGAACAGTTGGGGCAGGTATCGACACAACATTCAATCTTGATACAGCTCTGAATTTGGATTGTGATTAAATATTCGACACAGCATAGGTTTCTGAAACAGAACGAATGTGGCCTAAAAACATAAAAATTTGAAATTGGACATTTATCTATCATGGTTCAATATCCGAAATCTAAATACATGGTTAGATTCAGCATATGAAAGAATCCCAAGAATTCATTTTTTTATGAAATCAAACAAAGTTTAATTTGGACTCTTTGGGCCTCAATGTGGATCAATTTGATATAGGGGCAAAATCTAAAAGCTGAATACACGGTTAGATTCAGCATATTAAAGAACCCCATATATTCAATTTTGGACGGCGATTTGGTTCAACTTGAAAATTTGGCCCAAAATCAAAAATATAAATACAGTTTCAAATTCAGCATATCAAAGAACACCAAGAATTTAATAATTTTTGTTAAATTCAAACTTAGTCGTTGACCCTTTAGACCTTAATGTGGACAAGTTTGAAAACCGGGCCCAAAATCAAAAATCTTCAATTCAACATATCAAAAATCCCGAAGAATTTAATGTTTGTTAAAATCAAACTTAGTTTAGTTTTGGATCATCAGACCCTTAATGTGGACCAACTTTAAAATGGAGCCCAAAAAAAAAAATCTAAATACATGGCTAGATTTAGCATATCAAAGAACACCAATAATTTAATTTTAGATGAAATCAAACAAACTTTAAATTTGGACCCTTTGGACCTCAATGTGGACCAATTTATAAACATGGTTAGATTCAGCATATTAAAGAACCCCAGAATTCAAGAAGTTGAATTAACCCCCAAAATTAATCCCAACCTTCCTTTTTTGGTATAGAACCTTTGGTGGTACAATTTCATAGAAATCCATAGACTTGTACTCAAGTTATTGTCCTGAAACAAGAAAAATGCTTGTTTTTACTACGTTGAACGCATCCATCCCATCGAACTTGAGATAAAGGGTACAACAGATACAGTTAAGTCTGCCTCATAGCTTGACTTACATCTAGAAATTGACAATGAGGGTCAGTTGAAAACAAAACTTTATGACAAAAGTGATGATTTCAGCTTCCCAATAGTGAACTTTCCATTTTTATGTAGCAACATTCCAGCAGCGCCTGCATACGGAGTATATATCTCCCAGTTGATACGATACTCCAGGGCTTGTATTTCCTATAATGATTTCCTTGATAGATGGTTGCTGCTCACAAGGAAGCTATTAAACCAAGAGTTCCAAGTGGGGAAGTTGAAATCATCCCTTCGTAAATTTTACTGACGCCATCATGAGTTGGTTGACCGGTACGGAATATCCGTTTCACAGATGATAGCGGATATGTTCTAAGTGTCGTAACTACAATCCCTTCCCCTTTTCCCGAATATGACCTACCGAATTGGACTTTGTACTAACATGAGCAAACCTTCCGGAGCACCCGAGATCACCCCTAGTTTTTGGTGGGGTTCGTGTTGCTCAGTCTAGTTTTCTATGTTGTGTTTTGTGTACTTTTATTTGTCTGTTTGTCTTTTTCCTTTTTAACATGGCGTTGTCAGTTTATTTTCGACTTATGAGATTGAATGTACCTTTGGTATCTTTCGCCTCTCTTTTACGACAATAACCCCCAAAATCAATTCCAACCTTCCCTTTGTGGTATGGAAACTTGTGGTACAATTTCATAGAGATCCATACACTTAAACTCAAGTTATTGTCTGGAAACTAAATGTCTTTGGACGACGACAACGACATATCATTATACAGACGCAAAAAATTGTGGTTTTATAATTAAAAGGATAAAAGGAACTATCAAAATATATTTGGGAGTGTACAAGGCATGACTAACCACGAACATGCGACTCCAATTTACAAACGACAGCAAACAACATATGATCCAAATCGCCTGACTTCGTTAAGTAAAAAAATATGGTTTGGATAAACCAGTCTAACGTGTGCATCCGCGTATAAACCATTGATGAACTTTTATCTATTCGTATCAAACAAGGTTTCCCTTTTGACGTTTGAAGATAATGTTCGTGGTAAATTAAGGTTTCAACTTTCAAAACGCTATATCCTTGGTGAAACATACGAATATTCACTTTATAAGTTATTATTCGTACTGCAATTGAAAATGCCAGCAAGAAGCGTCTACCTCTGTTGGAACATTGTGAACGCCAGGAACGTCAGTGGAAAGTGCATTCCTTTTCTTCAAAAGACAGGTTCTAAACAAATATATCACATACATCGTGCATGAAAACCCATTTTACCTTATTGTAAAAAGAAACAAACTGTATCAAATCGAATTCGCCCTGATGAACGGCAATCTCCGAATCTGTCGTTTCTGAAACATGACCACCTGTTTTGATTGTAACATTTTCGAAAGAAATAATAAAATGCTCCGCAGGGCGCAGCTTGATACGACCGCAGAGGTCGAACCCTGAACAGTTGGGGCAAGTATGGACACAACATTCAAGCTTGATACAGCTCTGAATTTGGATTGTGATTAAATATTTGACACAGCATAGGTTTCTGACACAGAATGAATGTGGTCTAAGAACTTAAAAATTTTAAATTGGACATTCACCTATTATGGTCCAATATCCAAAATCTAAATACATGGTTAGATTCAGCATATCAAAGAACCCCAAGAATTCAATTTTTGATGAAATCAAACAAAGTTTAATTTTGGACCCTTTTGACCTCAATGTGGACAAAGTTGATAACGGGGCCCAAAAATCTAAATACATGGTTAGATTCAGTATATCAAAGAACCCCATATATTCAATTTTTGTTGAAATCAAACAAAGTTTAATTTTGGACCCCGATTTGGACTAACTTGAAAACTGGGCCCATAATCAAAAATCTAAATACATGTTTAGATTCAGCATATCAAAGAACACTAAAAATTCAATTTTTGTTAAAATCAAACTAAGTTTAATTTTGGACCCTTTGGACCTTAATGTAGACCAATTTGAAAACGGAACCAAAAATTAAGAATCTAAATACATGGTAAGATTCGGCATATCAAAGAACCCCAATAATTCAATTTTTGATGAAATCAAACAAAGTTAAATTTTGGACCCTTTGGACCTCAATGTGGACCAATTTAAAAATGGGGCCCAAAATCCAAAAACTTAATACATGGTTATATTCAGCATATTAAAGAACCCCAAGAATTCAAGAATAAAACCCCATTGAAATTGATCAAGAAATAAGCAATTTATAAGAAGTATCTTCTTTTGCACAATACTGTGCAATTGAATATTTCTTGCTATTGCGCAATACTGTACAATTGACAATTTCTTGCTATTGCGCAATATTGTGCACTTGAAGATTTCTTGCTATTGCGCAATACTGTGCAATTGAAGATTTCTTGCTATTGTGCAATACTGTGCAATTGAAAATTTCTTGCTATTGCACAATACTTATTATATAAAAATTTACACATCCTGTTTGGTGTGTATCTCCTACCATATCATTATTATTTGCTTTTAAATATAAATCAGAAATAACCAACTTAAAATGGAAAATTTTAAAAGAAAAAAAAAAGGAAAAAAAGAAAGAAAAAAAAATCCCTCCCCAAAAAATTTTTTGAACCCCCTTATGATTCATCACCCCCAAACTCAATCCCAGCCTTCCTTTTGTGGTATGGTACCTTGCAGTACAATTTCAGAGAGATCCATACACTTGAACACAAGTTATTGTCTTGAAACTAGAAAAATGCTTATTTTTGGCCCCTTTTTGGCCCCCAATTCCTAAACGTTTCAGGCAATTACAACCGAACTCAATTCCAGCTTTCCCTTTGTGATATGAAACCTTGTAGTACAATTTCAGAAATATCCAAACACTTACACACAAGTTATTGTCATGAAACTAGAAAAATGCTTGTTTTTTGCCCCTTTTTTGGCCCCCAATTCCTAAAATTTTGAGGCAATTACCCCCAAAATCAATTACAGCCTTCCCTTTGTGATATGGAACCTTGTGGTACAATGTCAGAGAGATCCATACACTTACACACAAGTTATTGCCTGAAAGTTACAAAAATGCTTATTTTTGGCCCCTAATTCCTTAACTGTTGGTACCATAACCCCCAAAATCAATCCCAACCTTCCTTTCGTGGTATTGAACCTTATGGTAAAATTTCATGGAGATCCATTCACTTAAACTGAAGTAAGAGTGCGAAAACCAATGTGTCTTCGGACGACACCGGACGACGCCAGACGACGACTACGACAACGCCAACGTCATACCAATATACGACCAAAAAATTTTTAATTTTTGCGGTCGTATAAAAAACAAGTGGTTGTCTTAATCTATATGAGAAAATTCAATCTCTGGACACACATGCTAAAAGAGTGAAGATGTATAGTTAACATCTTTATTGAAGCGTTTATGTTTGGACAGATGATCTTCAAAGACACATTTTAAACGAACATTCCAACCAGCCGAAACTGCAGCTAAGTAGATCCCTCTCCAGCACCAACATCTGTCTTTTTTTTTAATTCAGTAGCACCTGGAGCAGCAGCATCAGTAAGATTTTGTATTAATCATCCCTTTATCATGATCGTGTCTGGAAAGACCTCTTGCAGAATGCTGATTTTATATAAAGCATGTTAAAACATGTAACAAGGGTATGCAATTCAAACACAGACAGTCTGTTGGGAAATACACTTCATAGATATACGATGGTTTGACACTGTTTCACTTGTTCCTTTAAGGATTAAGATAATAATGACAGGATTAAGATGTCTCCACATTTTTATATACATGTCCAAAGTAAGCAATAGTTTGTCTCTTCGAATTTTGGGGAATTTTGTGGATATCAGATTTTCTATGACAAATTCAGTCACTTCAGTAGACATATGGTAATTTAAATCATTTCTTGCCATTAATTTTGGAAGTTTTCCAATTGTTGATAGTATAAGAAACACCTTCATAGTTTCCCAACTAATCCTATATTTATAGTTGGTACTTGTACTTCACAGCATCAAAGCATCAAAGCATTATTTTGTGATACTAGAAAATATATTTCATATTTTATTGCTTCAAAACAAAGTAATTAAGAAAACAAGTAGAAAGATAGTCATGTCTGCCACCATGCAAAAGCCTGAGCAATGTAAACAACACTACATAATTAATAAATATTATATCAAAATTAAAAAAGCAAATAATTGTGATCTTTAACAAAGTGATCAATTTGTGCTCAAAATCAGATGGATTTCTTTGTGACCATACCACTTTAAGTATTCTTTACAATTCACTACAATCATGCTGTGTGATAAACAGATGATCATTTGTGCACTTTAAATGCAACGTACCTCCAAATTAAGTAATACACTATATGGACTAAAATGTCTTTGCTTATTCAAGGTCCATACAACTTTTATTACCTTAATTTAGATATATTTTTGGTCACAGCTTTTAAAATACCATGATGCTCAACAGACTAATAAGTACAATTCTTAATCAAAAGTATATATCTTTACAAGATATACTTTTGAAACATTTAAAGGACATTTACTAATCTTTTGTTTTGTTTTCATTATTATTATTCACATCAAATGCCATGATTCTTCAATTTGCAATAAAATTACTGTTTAAAGTCACATTTAGATAATACTTTTTTTTTTAAACACTGCCCATATTTAAAAAAGACAGGTATAAATTTAAATAAAAAGCTCCGCTGGGGCACAGCTTGATACGACCGCAGAGGTCGAACCCTGAACAGTTGGGGCAAGTATGGACACAACATTCAAGCTTGATACAGCACTGAATTTGGATTGTAATTAAATATTTGACACAGCATAGGTTTCTGACACAGAATGAATGTGGTCTAAGAACTTAAAAAATTTTAATTTACCTATTCAAACCATATTATTATTATTTGCTTTTATATATAAATCAGAAATAACCAATTTAAAATGGAAAATTTTAAAGAAAAAAAATGAAAAAAAAATCCCCCCACCCAATTTTTTGAACCCCCTTATGATTCATCACCCCCAAACTCAATCCCAGCCTTCCCTTTGTGGTATGGTACCTTTCAGTACAATTTCAGAGAGATCCATACACTTGAACACAAGTTATTGTCTGGAAACTAGAAAAATGCTTGTTTTTTGGCCCCTTTTTGGCCCCAGATTCCTAAACGTTTAGGGCAATTACCCCCAAACTCAAACCCAACTTTCCCTTTGTGATATGGAACCTTGTAGTACAATTTCATAAAGATCCATACACTTACACACAAGTTATTGTCCTGAAACTAGAAAAATGCTTGTTTTTTTGCCCCTTTATGGCCCCTAATTCCTAAATTTTGAGGCAATTACCCCCAAAATCAATCCCAGCCTTCCCTTTGTGGTATGGTACCACGCAGTACAATTTCAGAGAGATCCATATACTTGAACACAAGTTATTGTCATGAAACTAGAAAAATGCTTGTTTTTGCCCCTTTTTGGTCCCTAATTCCTAAAATTTGGAGGCAATTACCCCCAAAATCAATCCCAGCATTCCCTTTGTGATATGGAACCTTGTGGTACAATGTCAGAGAGATCCATGCCCCTTTTTGGTCCCTAATTCCTCAAATTTGGAGGCAATTACCCCCAAAATCATTCCCAGCATTCCCTTTGTGATATGGAACCTTGTGGTACAATGTCAGAGAGATCCATACACTAACACACAAGTTATGTCTGGAAGTTACAAAAATGCTTATTTTTGGCCCCTAATTCCTAAAATTTGGAGGCAATTACCCCCAAATTCAATCCAGCATACCCTTTGTGATATGGAACCTTGTGGTACAATGTCAGAGAGATCCATACACTAACACACAAGTTATGTCTGGAAGTTACAAAAATGCTTATTTTTGGCCCCTTTTTGGCCCCTAATTCCTTAACTGTTGGTACCATAACCCCCAAAATCAATCCCCACCTTCCTTTTGTGGTATTGAACCTTATGGTAAAATTTCATAGAGATCCATTCACTTAAACTAAAGTTAGAGTGCGAAAACCAATGTGTCTAAGGACGACGACGACGACGCCGCCAACGTCATACCAATATACGACCGCAAAATTTTTTTGTGGTGGTATTAAAAAGAAGAATCTTATTAAAAAATTTCATAAATGAAAAATCAATATTTTGAAATAAAGTGGATTCATTATTATTCATGGCATACCAATTTTCCTCACTCCACGAAAAAGTGGTAACCATGAAAATAAATGAATCCACAATAAGTACCTCTTACTTAATGTGAATTAGATTGACTACATTTTGAGATCATTATGATTTTTCTACAAACAAAAAAAAACTATCTTTTTTCAAGATGTTGAAAGAGGATTGAAAAAGAGTAAAATAACAAAAATACTGAACTCCAAGGAAAATTCAAAACCGAAAGTCCCTAATCAAATGGCAAATTAAATGGAAAATAGTTTCAGAAAACACCATTACCAAGTTAAATAGTTAAACAGTGTTGAGACTTTCAAGCAAAAGATAACAGTATCTGCAGTAAATATAAACCAGGACAAAATTAACTGCAGTAAATGTAAACCAGGATAAAAATCACTCTATGTTATTAACAACTCTATGTGATTAAATGTTTAAATCGCAGATAAATAAAAAAAGAGTATACATATGTATTACAATCACACTTTTATTCAAATGTTTACTAATTGCGAATACTTGATCAGTTTTTTTCTGGTAATTAACAATAATCAACTGATAAAAGTAATAATAAGTGATTTGGCCTTTCTGATGTCATTATTATATTTCTATTGGCTATTGACCAATATCATCTTTGAAGAAAAAGAGTACATCTTAAAATATAATTACAATAACCACTCACAATAATAGTAATTGGTCCCTCTGATTCAGTATTCCTATAAATTGGTTAATGATTACATTAACTATTGTGTATTATCCAAAACATTGACTGAAATATGAAAGGAGGAAGATAAGAGCCATTTTTTTGCCCCTAAATTTGCAAAAATAGTAAACATCATTCAATCCTTTTAAAACTATTAAAGTTAATGTTATTGAAATATGAATAGAGTGCATACATTAGTGCATGTTTGTCATTTGTGATCCCTCTTTAACTCATAAACATGTCATAATAGAAATGAGCTAATTCATAAAAATATTACAAAGTTTTTTTGGACAATTTGAGCAAATTACCTTTAAAGATATTTATTTAAATCTGATCGTCACATATGAGCTGTTGTTTTATAGAACTATTTATGACAAACTTTTTGAAATGGCCTATTCTTAACAGTGTTTCATAGTGGTTTTTTTAAGTACTACAATATAGCTTTGAAGGCCTACAATACATGTGAA
Source organism: Mytilus californianus (assembly GCF_021869535.1). Classification (NCBI taxonomy): domain Eukaryota; kingdom Metazoa; phylum Mollusca; class Bivalvia; order Mytilida; family Mytilidae; genus Mytilus; species Mytilus californianus. The sequence goes on from NW_026262675.1 coordinate 3,266,799, forward strand.
AGACAAAATTCAAAATTATAAATAGTGAAAATACAAATGCATTGTGAACATCTGAAGGATGTTATTTGATAGTTCAGATGTCAAAATAATTTAACTTGAAGAAGTCCAATTTGTACAAATACACTTCACTTTCCACAAACTGATCAACTCGAGGTTAAATTGCAATGTAAAATATTCACTAGTTGAGAAAATTAATTAGTCATGTATTCCATAGCTACAAAAGTAATGTCTATAAAGTTTATTGTCAGAATCAGTTATTTCATATAAATTTTTCTTTACATTGCTTTTTTTCAATTTGTGAGCAAACCATAGATTTAAGGTAGATGGGATGTCTACATTACAATCCATAGAATTTTTTAATAATTTGCCAAAATGTAGTTTATTTCATGCTTTTTTAAAAAAATTAATAAAAAGAATGGGTCACGGGCTTATTTTCACGTGACAGGTTGTGCAAAATTGACAGATTTTTGTATAGATTATGCATGCAAAACCCAATTTTCTGCCATAAAACAAAAACTACACCATAGAATTTTGAGATAAAATATGAGAAGATAGCTCTAATATTATGCTTTCAGATAAGAAAAAGAAAAAATGGGGTCACAGGACCCGTTTTCTTGCTACATAATAAAATAGGTAAATTCCTAACATATTCTATTGTAAAAGTAACTTTATCTGAATTATCTGCCCTTACATTTGAGTTGCCTCCCCTTATGTGACAAAGTTGGAAAAAATTGAATCAAACAAAAGTATTCTGTTTTTTGTAAAATAAAACATAAATATGATAAAACATGTCATTTTCTATATTGAAATGAAAATTTTTACACATGAACTACTGACTACTCTCAAAATTTGCACATTTTATTAAAGATCTAGACCTATTGTTTTCTGGTATTTCAAAATCCAAGATGGAGGAAGACACCCTATCTTCCTTAACCTTAAAATAAATTTAATTATTATATCTAAAAGCAAAGATGCCATCTATATTTTAAAGTATTCAATTATCAAATATTTAAGAATGCTTTCTTCATAACAGACATAAAAAAAATCAACAGTGTGCATGGCTGCATGCCCTACTTTTAAAATATAAAAATAGATCATATCATTTAAGAAAAAAATGTGCAGCAGTTTTGCATATTTATATGTATCTAATATCATATGATTCTATATACAATACTAACCAAGATGTACAGACAATTTTAATTTAGAAATAAAAAAAATATAATACACCATGATATTTACATGCAAAAATACATATATATTTTTATGCTATAGAGACACTCATTTTTTTAGTCCATCAAAATATTCAAATCTGCTAAAAAATTAAGTTGGCATCTCATCTGGTTTTTTATATTGCCTGATATTCTTTTCAATTAGTGTTTTCTTTTGTAAAGACTAGAAACATTTGAAATCCCTGAAATAACAATTGATATATTAATGCCTACACATATACATTTGTAGTTATAAGCTTGTATCCCTAATATGACATGTATAGATTATACGTCTTTCTCTTTTTCAGATATCAAAATAGTTCTCAGGAAATTTGATTATATGTCATTATCTATGCTTAAAAAACATATTTTCATGAAGCTTTTTGGTTATATAATCCTGACAAATGTCATTCATTTAAAAGATATGGACAAATATATGTAAATGGCAAAAAAAATTGTATATATAAGAACAAGAGTGCACACGCTGAAATGTCTCGCCTTCTTTACTAATCATTGATATTATGTTGATAGTCCTAAATATAAAGCTTTATTACAACTGTCACATAAACTTAACATTAACCAAGTAAACTAAACATTGACCAATGAACCATGAAAATGAGGTCAAGGTCAGATGAACCATGCTAGGCAGGCAGCTAACAATTCTTCCATACAACAAATATAGTTGACCTATTGCTTATAGTTTAAGAAAAACAGACGAAAACACAAAAACTTAACACTGAGCAATGAACCTTGAAAATGAGGTCAAGGTCAAATAAAACCTGCGTGACTGACATATAGATCATAAAATATTTCCATACACCAAATATAGTTGAACTATTGCATATAGTATTAGAAAAAAAGACCAAAACTCAAAAACTTAACTTTTACCACTGAACCATGAAAATGAGGTCAAGGTAAGATGACACCTGCCAGTTAGACATGTACACCTTACAATCATTCCATACACCAAATATAGCTGACCTATTGCATGCAGTATTAGAAAAAAAGACCAAAACTCAAAAACTTAACTTTGACCACTGAACCATGAAAATGAGGTCAAGGTCAGATGACACCTGCCAGCTAGACATGTACACCTTACAATCATTCCATACACCAAATATAGTAGACCTATTGCATACAGTATAAGAAAAACAGACCAAAACACAAAAACTTAACTATAACCACTGAACCATGAAAATGAGGTCAAGGTCAGATGACACCTGCCAGTTGGACATGTACACCTTACAGTCCTTCCATACACCGAATATACTAGACCTATTGCTTATAGTATCTGAGATATGGACTTGACCACGAAAACTTAACCTTGTTCACTGATCCATGAAATGAGGTCGAGGTCAAGTGAAAACTGTCTGACGGGCATGAGGACCTTGCAAGGTACGCACATACCAAATATAGTTATCCTATTACTTATAATAAGAGAGAATTTAACATTACAAAAAATCTGAACTTTTTTTTCAAGTAGTCACTGAACCATGAAAATGAGGTCAAGGACATTGGACATGTGATTGACGGAAACTTCGTAACATGAGGCATCCATATACAAAGTATGAAGCATCCAGGTCTTCCATCTTCTAAAATATAAAGCTTTTAAGAAGTTAGCTAACGCCGCCGCCGCCGCCGTAGCCGCCGCCGCCGCCGCCGCCGGATCGCTATCCCTATGTCGAGCTTTCTGCGACAAAAGTCGCAGGCTCGACAAAAATTAGAGATCATGTGTTTTCTACACACATTTATATATAAGAACACTATCTTGGATATGTCAGATGAGTTTTAAAGAAGAATTAATTCAATACAATTTAAATTTATTAGTTGAAAATGTTGAATTCTAATATTAACTACTAATTGTCAACTCCATGCGAATCATTTTAGCTAATAACATATAACATCATAATCTAGCTGTAGCTGGTCAACAATTTGCTTGATGAAGTGAATACACATAACCAATAATAAAAAAATTACCTTCTTTAACCAAAAAGCCCTTTATCGTACCCATCTAATTTCTCAGACCTATACCATACCAAATTAATGATCTTATCATTTGTTTTATAAATTGTTTATACAGAGTTCGAGTAATTTCTTTCAGTAATTTTTTTTCAAAAAGTCATTCATGTTGAATTTAAGTTTTATCCCCTAAAACAGCTAGTGACAATTTTTGCAGTTCTATTAAAAAAAAGAAAACTAGTAAAACCATCCTCTGAATGCTTAAGGAGTTTTTGTTATTTTCCTGCTTTTTAAAATTAAGATATTCAAATATTTATATAGTCAATATAAATTTAGCTGTCAGAAAACAATTGGAACATGTTCATCAAAAGAAAATATACACTCTGGAAAAACTTGCTTTGTTATTTCCCTTTTTGATGTTAAGCTTACAAATATTTTATCAAATATTACTCTTTTTAAACTTTCAACTCAAACCCTCAAAGAACTGAAATAAACTTATAAAAGTTAAGTTAAATGTTTTAAAAATTTCAAATATGCTGTCACAACTATATTTCCTGTTTTTTTCTTCTATAAAATGACTGAAATATAATTTCATTAATTGAATAATAATAACAAACTGGAAAACACTCCACCAGTATGTCTATACTTAATTTCAGATCACTGGTTTCAATTTTTTTTTCATATATTGACTATTAATTTTGTTTTCAGTAATTTGTAAACACAAAAATATAAAAACTTTTCAAAGAAATTCCAAAACAGTTGTTTAATTTGACCAAACTAAAAATGCTAAATTGCAACACAAATACTGTCAGATGATTATTTGTCTTATATAAGCAGCAGCATAAATAATGGACTTTATTGCTATAAAAATGTTAAGTCCTAAATACTGTTGACGAACAACTGTTATAAATTTCAATACCTAAACTATTTTCAAGGTAATTTTTACATAATATTTAAATAATCTTAGAATAAATTTTATTGTATCAAATACCAGATATTTGTGACAAAATATATGCTTACTTTATTTGTGTCTTTCTTTTTGTGAAAAGGTTTATTGAAGTATTGAAGAGAATATATTAAATTCTCTTATGGTAATCTATTTCTTGCACAAAGATATATTTCTCATATCGCACTGCACAGAGAGTGATACGAAAAATGCGTAAATTTGATTGGCTTAACCAGCATCATGAAACTATATTGCAACATTTCCATTAGCTATTCGTTAGGTCATTGATGATTTTTAAAGGTCAAAACGGTGTACATTTCCTCCATGACAACGGAGATATAAAATTTCTTCGATAATATACAAAACACTCACAATTTTCACCTGAAAATATTCTTTTTGTCAAAATTTATATCATTCTGAAGTGTTAAAAAGTTTTATATGTCTAATTTAAAGTTTGATGCTAGAACAGGACATATGATGTCATACTGATTTATGCAAGACTAGATCAAAAAGTTGCAGAATTTTCCTTTTAACACAAAGAGAATGCTTACCATAAGAGAAATAGGTTTAGCAACTCAAGAGAATTAGATATTGCTTGATATTATTTCTCTGTTTTTAATTCAAATATTAATAACAAACTAGCCTATATTATATTGAGATCATATAACTCAAGTTGATATCAAGCGATATCCAATTCTCTCTTGTTATGAAACCTATAATTTCAATTTTTGCAGAAAGCTTTCATATATAAATTCTCCCTTTGTGAGATTAACATTTAATGTGTAAAATGAATAGGTAAATAAGGCATCAATTCACATTTGACCCATGAATTTTATATCTATGTATAGCAATAATATTCAGATCTATAAATGTTTGGATAGAAATTTTAAGTCAACAGTATTTCAAGACTATATGTTAAGATAGTTTTGAAATTGAAAACACCCTTTTTTATCTTTTGCCTATTTATCAAGAAAATAACTGATATGCTAGAAATTGACAAATACAGATCATAGCCTATGGCTAATAGAGATACTAACCTATCACAAAATGTTATATCTTCCATAGCAAAAAGCATTCAAATATAAGAATAATACAAAATAACATATCCATGAATACTTCTTTTTAATAAAAAGTAAATGCTAATTTTCAATCATAATAAATTATATTTCAGAATTATGGATTGGTAAAATGGGTAACTTGTACAATAGATAACATATCTAAGTTGATATACTGTATTAGAACTTCATGAGAAAACTAGAACAGTAAAAGTGATGCCACCTAAATTCAAACTTGATCTGTATTTTGTGGTAATAAGCATTGTGTATAAGTTTCAAAACATTTGGTTGAGGCAAACTAGTTACAGAATGGAAACGAAAAATTCAGCAATTTTTCCATTCATAAAGGGGCATAACTCTAGAACGGTTACAGTGACGCCACCAAAATTCAAACTTGATCTGTGTTTTGTGGTAATACGCATTGTGTATAAGTTTCATAGCATTTGGTTGAGGCAAACTAAAGTTAGAGAATGGAAACCAACTTTGGGATGTACGGACGGACGAGGGTAAAACTTAATGCCCCCTCCGCTACGGCGGGGGCATAAAAATGAAAATAACAGATTCAACAGATAAAACTTGTAAAAAGCATATCTTAAATGACTATGTGTTTATAATATAATGCCCTGGAAAAGAGGTCACTGTTTTTGGCAATGTTTAGAACAACGTTTAATCGGCTGTTTCCATGGTGTTTCATCCTGGCTCTCAGCATCTGATGTCATGCTGTCAGAACTATAACCAAATCCTTCTGTGTTTCTTGGTTGCTCTTTCTGACATTTATACATCATACAATGCTCGTTACAAACTTTTAATCTTTTTGGTTTATTTTGGTCCTGTTTTTCAGCATCAGAATATTGTTCTGCATCACTTGATACAGTTTCATTACAGGACATCCGATTTATGAGATGATTGCATAATACATCCACAAAGTTGTCAACACCTTCATATCCTGAAACAGACAAAAAATCCTATTAAATTGATACTTTCTGTTAGATATATTTACATCCTTTCTGCACTTGGGATGATTTAGAGTTTGACATATTATATAGACATGTATGTAATATTTTGAAGACTGTAAGTTGACCTCTAAATGTCTTTTGGTTTTTTGTCTCATTGATGAATACAGTTTTTCCATAAAAAATTTGAATTAACCAGATATTTTTTCAAATCCGTTCTGTAAACTAGCAGTGCATTCTTTGAAGTGTGTAATTTTGGTGGACTCAAGTTTGTGCTGTAAAATTCATTAAAACAACAACACACTGATATGAAAGTTTACTTTTGTTTAATTCAACTGTTAACACAGAGAGATGTCTTGCTTTATGAAATTTTTATACTATAATACAAATGCTAAAATTTAAATATCATTACTTTATTATGTAAACTATGCAAAACATTAAAAAAAAAAACATTCAAAGTCAATGAACCATGACTGAAGGGACAGGGCCAAAAAGATGGAAATGACAAATGCCAATGGTAATACATATGCATATCAAATACCATTGACATCTTAAAAGTGGTTCTTAAAACTGACCTAAACATAAACTTTATACATGTAAACATTCCAAAAGTTTCAAAGTCAATGAACCATGATGAGGGGGCAGGCCCATATAATCTCCATGAAAATGAGATGAGCAAATGATAATACAACTGCATATGAAATATCATTGACTTTCCATTAGTGATTCGTCTTAAACTGATCTAATAAAAACTTTAATATGTAAACTAAGCCAACGTTTGAAAGTCCATAAACCATAACTAAGGGGGCAGGGCCAAATAATTTCCATGAAAATGAGATGTGCCAATGCTAATACAACTGCATACGAAATAACACTCACATACCACTAGTGATTTCCCTTAACTGACCTAATCACTAACTAATACATTGTTGATGCATTGACAATGCTGGAAACAGCACACCTGTCTTACTTTTTCCACTTCGTCATGGCTAGACAAAAAGCACATATTTTTTAATATACAGGATATTGACAGTGATAATGATAGGAAGAGACACAGAATATGTGAGCTCCTTTCCTGTCTATTACAGTTTTCACGGTAATAGGGAATCAACTAAAAATGGTAAAAATCATTAATTAGGGGCAATAACTCTTATAAGGAGTTATCTGATAAATTTGAATAAATAAAATCTAGAAAGACTTGATATCCAGAGTGCAGAGAATTATTGCATGTCAGATTTTCTCAATCCATTCTGTTTTTCAAAAATTAAGAACAAATATTTATATTGTACCATGTTGGCCATTTTGGTTGGTTTGCGGGGAAAAACCAACAAGTTTATACTAGATACCCTCAAGGCCATTCTGGTTTATGTAAATTGCTTTAGTGTTTTTAGAATAAACTGTTGGTTTTTTTTTAAAGTATATTGCAATTGAAGGCAGAAGCTAAGTAGTGTCAATTGCTCACATGGCACACAAGGCTAGGTGAGCAAAAAATGCTAACATAAATATGTATTTACTGACCTGGAAAAGCATTTATATCTATCACAGCATATCTTCCACTATCACAATCAACTATGACATCGATTCCAAATAAATCCATTTTTAGCTGTCGCTGTATTATAAGACCTGTTTCTCTTAATCTTTCATAATCTGGAGTAAAGGGAATTTTACTGACATCCTCTTGGTCCAACTGAAATATATTTTGTCACAATAAGAGAAATTCTATGACATTAAACAATCTGCACATTCTAAATTTCTGCAAGTCAATGACATACAATGTACAGCACAGACTTTCAATGATCATTGTAACTGAATTTAGATAAGAATTATTGAAAGTGATGTACATTTGGATTCAATTTATTAAGCAAAGGTGTATATATTTTCCATATTTCATACTTTCCTAGACAGGTTGGCACTGTCATTTCCTATACTCCCATGCTAATAAGCTATAAATTGGGGGTTTACATGACAAAGTGTGAAATGAAAGTACTGTCACTCTGCTATCTTGGATGGTTTATGACTTGTAATCCATTGTTGAAATTCGAACTAGGTAATGAGCACCATTCAGTTATGCCCAATTACATAATTTTTATCAATTTTTGAAATCATCTTAAGTAAACTAGACAATAAGTATATGAACACCTTTTCATCCATGGATATTTGGTAAGTGTTTTAAATTTGGATCATTGATATTAGTATGAGATTCATTTAGTGGTTCTTGTTAAAGTATGAGGTAGAAAGTTAACATTCTCTATATGAAATTATGTTCATGATGAACCTTTTTATGAATCACTGAATATATTCTCATAATTTTCAAATATTCTTAAAATGTTGAGTGATATGTATTACGGAAAAAAAATATGAGTAGAAATCCCTGCCTGAAGTTCCTGTTCAACAATCTTTTGACTTCTGAGAGCCAGATGTCTTTTTTATGAAATTAAATATGTGGCTGATTTTTTACCAACAGTGTAACAATGATGCAGTTTTCATAGAACAAAACTGAGATCAGAGTTCAACTTGTGAAGACCATCAAAGCTTGAAACTGAATTATTTCGGATAGGAATCAAAATATGGGGGTGAGGGGCAGAGGGGGTATCAGTGGTTTTATCTAATTCTATATTTGATATAAAATGTAACAGTATAATCAGATAAGTCCTGTCCTACTCATCATAAATTTCCTACAATTCCTCTGTGAAGTCTACATAATAGAGTGTTATGATAGAAAATACTTTTATTGGTTGTTTTTCAATTAGACTGTTTTTAATTTATTTAATTTCAAAACATAACAATAAACACAATCTTAAAGATGAAATTTGTGTTTTGTTATAACATTTTAGTTAGAAATTTCAATCAAAGTGCAAAAGTGCTAAAAGGCAGTGTCTAGTTTCTGTCTGAATGTTCACCCAACTTTAGCTGTTTTGGTTTTTTTTCACTTCTATTTATTATTCTAGGAAAGAAAGGATACATGTATTATGTATAGAACATGATTATGTCCAGTATGTGTTTAAATGACAAGATTGGTTTCTATATAAAAATGTAAATGAACAAGGAAAACACGATTTTTCTACCACCACTTCTAAATTCGGCACATCATTGAAACCCTATGTTGTTGACCTTTAGATAACTTTTTTGATATGATTGTATAGTTTGTTTGCTGTCTCATAAATGTTTACCCACATCTACTTTTATTTATAGTACAACTTTCATCTCATTCTTACTTCAGTCAAAAAACTGGAACTGTTTGGCTTTGACACATCATTACTATCAAAGTGAATTGTAGCTTGGCCTGAAAATATATAAATACTACTTAAAGTGGGTATATATAAATCCTATTAATCTAAAAATAAAATACATGCTGTTTATAGACGTTTAAACTAATTTCTACAGTTTAAAAATGTGGCGCTAAACAAAATTCTTACCACTTAAATTCAAAATAGCTTTCTGATAGTTTCTTTGAAAATTATTCACACCTTAATTAGACTTGGGATGATTTTGAGATTGACATATTACATAGTAACCTGTCTTGTTTGGGACTTTTGTTACTCTCTTTATGTCGTTTGATTATTAGTGTTATTGGGTTGCTGTCTAAATGAAAACGACACATATCTGGTTTTCATCTTATTTACACATTATATATACTTGAAATGCACTATCAAGTCACTGTCTTTTATTTAATAATTACTTCTTGTACTCCATAAAATTGAAGAGAACATCATCATTTCTAGGCTAATAATGTCCTCAAGAATTTGAACTTTTAGAATGCAGCATGTTTTGTTAAAGAAAGTCAGTTTTAATTCAGTCAATGGATTTCAAGAAATTCATCTTAAAATCTATTGCCTTTTTGGGCCCCTTGAGTCCTTATTTGTCTTTAAAAGAAGATCAAAATATAATACCACTTATAAAGTACCTTTTAAATAATAATTTTACTTGATTTTTTATTTAAAATAAACAAAATGCAATTTCCAATAGAGTTTCACAGAAAACTTTGACCTCTGCTGGCAGCCATTTTGAAAATTTAATCTGCACAAGAGTTGAAACATTTGTAAAGGACCTTCATCTTTAAAGTTTGGGTTTAAACAGTTCAATCGTTCTTGAGAAAGCAGTTTAAGAATTCAACCAAAATAAACTATTTATGCTGACAACAATGACATTTATGTGATGCCAAATAGCTTACAGGGCCAGATGAGATAAACCATACAATGTTCGGATAGATATTGACAATTGGAAAGTGTTGGGAAGAAAACGTGTGGCATGTATTATCAATTCATACCCCATTATAATAAAAACATATAGTTGTAAAAAGGGTGTTCATTTAACCTTTACTAAAAGCTTACCCCTCGGTAATAAATTTTTGATTGATGGTCTTTCAACTATAAACTGCTGATCACCAATGATGAAAACTTTATACAGAACTGCATTGTGATTAATGAAAGACTGGGCAACACATGGAGGCTGAATATCAGTTAAACCATAATCATCAAATATAATTGACATCTGAAAGAAAACAGTATGTTAAAAAGTTTTATTTCATATCAATTACTTATCCAAGAAAGGAGAAGTTGAAAACATTCATCTTCAACAATTTGTTGTTCGGCAACTATTTCCTAATATTATAATAAATTTCATTATATTATAATAACTTATCTCTGTACAGGTTAACACCAGATGTGAAAAAATACATTCCAGGTACTGTTTATTCTGTCTTCTGTTTATGGAATACATGATTTTTTAATACTACATGTACTATCAATGCAGATGTATTGGAATATGAAACACTTTTTATCTTTAACATACTGGGTTGAAATACAAGGTGCTATTGAAATAGAAATAATATAATATTACTCGCAACCTCCAATAACTCGAACCTCAGATAATTCAAATAGTTATGTCAGGTCAGCATTACTTAAGACATATCGAGTAAGACTGTAATAACAAAATTATCCCAATTGTTAAAAAGAGTATATAGAATAGTAAAAGTACTTTACCTGATGCGATTCTTTCTTCCCATGAGCAACTATAGGTTTGCATACTGAAAAAAAAATTGTAAATTATGCATAGACCATTATGACTGCAATTTCATTTTGTTCTAAACTATTAGGCAATCATTCATCTTTTTTCAGGGGGTTGGAAGGGGGGCATATTTTTTTTTTGGGGGGGATAATTTGAACAAAATTAATTGGTTCTGTACAGGTAAAAAACATTTTTTTTTTTTAATTTCTGAAATCTGAAATGAGAAAAAATTGTCCCCCCCCTCGCAATTTCTTTTTTACCCCCCCCCCCTCACAATTTTTTTCACCTCCCCCCCCCTTTTTCCAAAAAAAAAAAATCTTTCCCTCAAGATATGGTCATAATCTTAATTCAAATTTCCAATGGAGTTTGCAACCATAATTACCCATTTAAATACATCTTAAAGTCTTAAAATAGAAAATGACATACATAATCATGGCTAAAATTAATATTACTTCATCAGCATTTTTAAATAGTAACTTCTAAAAATAAATTGACAGCTAATCACCTAAAGACAATACAACATTTCTTTATACATAATTTAAAAGCAGTGTAAGGGAGGTAGTCCAAACATAACATTGTACTTATTTTTAATTTTCCATTAACCAGGAAACCCTTGTTTTTCCCCCTTTTTGCCCCTAATTCCTAAACGGTTTGAGCCATAACCCCCCAAAGCCAATTCTAACCATCCCTTTGTGGTATGGAAAAATCAATCCCAACCTTCCTTTTGTGGTTATAAACCTTGTGTTAAAATTTCATAGATTTCTATTTACATTTACTAAAGTTATTGTCCAGAAACCAAATGTCTTCAGACGACGCTGACGACGACGACGACATGATACCAATATACGACCACAAAATATTTTGCGGTCGTATAAAAATTGAAATGGTTTTTTTTTTAGATTCTTGCCACTATAAGTTGTTAAAAAAAAACGTTTTTTGTTTTTGTTTTAAAGTCTGAAGACTAAAACCCTTTAACCCCCACAGTAGATGGATGGTTGGTGCCTTATTTGGTATTAAAAGAAAGATACTGAAGAACTGTACATACCTGTATGATTTTCATACTGATTAATCACCTTTGTATGCCAAATATTAATACAATAATTATTTAAAGTTGTCCAAAATTTCAATTCAGATTAACCTTAATAAATGTTTTCCAATTCTTAAGAAAAGAAAATCTTAGAGGCTCTAAAGAGCTTGTGTTGCTCATATGGATCTATGTGCATTTTCGAAATTGAAAACTAGAATATTGTTCATGACTCGCAGATCTTTTTTTTCACAAACTGTCTAGACTCTGGGGATTTAAAGCTGAACAAAGATATAATCATTATTCTATATTGTTGAAGACTGAATGTTTACCTCTAGGCTTTATATTTTTTCTTTTTATTTTGTTACCTTGTAAATATGTTGGTCATTGTTTCAGTGATATATACCCCATATCTAAGCTTCTTTTTATTTCAAAATATAACAGGGTTCCCTACTTTTCAATATTAAATCAAACTTAAATGTGAACTTTACTGTACTACTCAAACAAAATAATAATAATAAATATATATCTATGTATAACAAATATTTGAAAAGTTTTATAGATTTATCAAAGAGATTTCCAAAAGTGTACTTGAAAATAACCTATAAAAGCATGTCACTTATACATTCTGAACATAACTAATAAATAACCTGTGTCACTTATGCATTTAAAAACCCCTAAAACTATTGATTCACCCATTGATTTAAAATCAGGACAGAATTTAAATGACGAACATGTATATATGAATACATTTTGAATATTTACTTATTGGTTTGTGACATTTATATTCATAATCCCTCGACAGATAACAATGTGTAGTTCACCCACACAGAAATTTAATACTTATGTCCTGAATAAATTAAGTCAAAACTAAGTCTAAGTTCTCAGTTAGATATGAAGGGTATGCATGGAATAAAACCATATATATGATCTGCATAAACATATAATTCATGAAATCCAGTCCACTATACTCTGCTTATTTAGAAGGCTTTACTAATAAAGTTTTACCCAATTGCAGTTTGAATTCACCTCCATAAACAGATCAACTGGTAAAACATTTTAGCTCATTGCTTCAGTGAAAATACAGTATGAAGTGAGTGCAATGAAGTAATGCTCCAGTTATTTAATATCTGTGTCATGAAATTGAAATCTACTATAATATAAGGCACTGGTTTAAAAAGGTTTGACTTGGATATGAAAACTTCTATCCTAATGACATTTTATAAATAATTAGTTCTAAATATAAAAATTTTTTTTTTTTTTAGTATAATTGCCAATGAGACAACTCTCCACCATAGACCGAATGACATAGAAGTAAACAGCTACAGGTCAACGTGTGGTCTTCAACAATGAGCAAAACCCATACCCCATAGTCAGCTATAAAAGGCCCCGAAATGACAAATGTAAAAAATTTAAACGAGAAACTAACACCCTGATTTATGTACAAAATAATGAACGAAAAACAAATATTATATACAGCAACAATCAACAACCACTGAATTACAGGCGTCTGACTTGGGACAGGCACATACAGAATGTGGCAGGGTTAAACTAGTTTGAAGGTGCCAACCCTCCCCTAACCTGGGACAGTGGTGTAACAGTACAACATAAGAACAAACTATAAAAATCAGTTGAAAAGGGCTTAACTCATCAGATTGATACAAAGCAGAAATAATTTGTTTTGTTGGTCAATAATTTATTGCTTTGTTTTCTAAATGTATATTATTAGTAGGTGATTATTTTATTTTCATTTTCACAACACATACATTAAACAAATGGATTTGGATGGTAAGCATTACTGTATATGTATTCATTAGATATGGTGCCCTGCTAATAACATGTCTAAAAGCAGTGGCTATGTCTCGCAGTGGCATCATTAGGAAATGAAATATATGACCATGCAATTTAAAAGCATTTTCTCCTTTTCACATAGATTTTTCAATTGTTTACATCTTGTTTTCATTTATTCAAACACCAAGGGTTGACTAGGGTTAGAAATATGGTAATCCCCTGGTCTTCTTCTGACTTGTAGAAAAACCTTGCCAAAGTGGAGCATTTGTTTGGCTGTGCTTGATGTATAAATTTGAAGCCACATCAGCTCAGAATGGGAACATTAAATCTTTGTGTAGAGAGAGTGCCAGGACCTCTAAACATTAAAGAACCTGTGCAACAACTCTTTGAAGGGTCCGTAGGTGGCCTGTTTAAAGGCTAAATTTCTTTCCCTATCCAATATACCCTCATTTCCAATGGCATTCCAAATTTCCAACCCTTTAACACATCCAGCCCCTATTGTAGGACCTATCCATTGTATTTATTACTAATCCTTTCTCTTACTGAATATACATGAAACATTTGCCACTGGATTTAAAGCATACAAAAATCAATCATTTATTGATTATAATTTCAATGTATTTAAAAATTGTATATACCGGTAACTTAGAATATAATAATGTGTATTCGCACAAAAAAACCAATAAAAAACCCAGACAATTTGAAGTAAAATCTAGTGTAATAACCCCCTCTCCCCCTCCTTGAATTCATCAGCACTAGCATGCCAAATTTAGCTCTGACCACTCTGTGAAATATCAAAAAGACAATAGGTATTCCAATTTTCCATTTTTTCAAGAAAGTGCATTGTAATATATTAATTGATCTTATAAAATAAGGAGATATAGTATGATTGCAAAAGAGACACCTATCCACCAGAGTTCAAACCACATGGATATAAATGACTATAGATCACCAAATAGCCTTCAACAATGAGCAAAACCCATACCATATGTATGTTCAAAAATTACATTTCAAGGGTCATAACTCCTGTAAAAAAATAAGTGATCAGGGATGAATTTTGAACTCATTCCAGACATTGGTGTTATCAAGTTTTGACATAAATTTCATATACAATCCTACAAGCATGACAAGAAATGTAGGCTGAAGAGCACTTACATCACAATTTTCAATATAAATTATATTTCCAAGTGGCAAAGCATTAAAAAAAGTTGTTTGGCATTGTACATATGAGAGCACTTACAAGACAGGATGGACGGACACAGGGACAAACAGATGTCTGGTATTCATATGTCACACACACAGTTATGTGTGTACAAAAAACTTTTTTTTAAACATCTTCAATAAGCAAAATATGTAAAATACTGGAATCAAGAATCCTGTATTTCTCAAAAAAGTATGTCAACCAATATATTCTTTTTAATTTTAAGTTTATACATTTAGTTCTCATACAGAAAATCTATATAAATTTAGCATCTAGCTACCTGAAATGTGCCTTAATAAAACACCTTTACTGAGATTGATCAACCAAGAATCTGAATTTGTATCATATTTTTTAATTACATCTTGATGTACACTTACAAAAATCACAAATTGCTATCAAAATTTCATTTTAAACCTGAATTCTAACCTCAATCTTTATTGACTAAAATTAAATTATAATTACTCAACCATGATACTCAGGTCACATATCATTTCTGACATTTAATGAAGTTTTATGTTGATACTGCATCTCCTTCACACCAAACTATGTAAACACTAAATGTTAACCTCAATTTTCAAATCATAAATTTTATACCACAATGGAGAAGATACACTCAAGGGGTCAAATTCACCCTAAATTCAAATGTTTTCAATTTTTTTCAATTTGCAGAATTAAACCATGAATACATGTGTTTTAAATTTGGGCAATACATGTGCTCTATTTTAATTTGGCCCAAAAGTTAGTGAAATTGGCATATTTTTGGCAAAAAACATGGAAATCTGCCTTAGGACGTCTTATTTGTCATAGTCAAATTGTGTCTTCGTGCATAAGCTAACACTTACATTTTCTGAAAACTTTTATTCTGAAAGTAATTGTTCTTTTAGGTAAAACAAGTTTTTTTAACATAAACATGAAAAAGGTCATCTCAAACAACCTCAAAATTCAACCAAAACTTAAAATTATGGTTATTCAACTATTTGAAGCGAGAACATTTTTTTTAGCTCTGTCTATAAAGAAAATATTGCTTTTTAATAAGAGAAAAGTATTTTTCAACAATTAAATTTTGAAAGGAGCAGTTAGGCCATACTAAAATGCCAATTTTCTGAATATGTCATGATTGTCAGAAAAAAATCATTCAATTACCATAATGTTTACATTGGTATATTACTGGCGACTGTTTAACATCCAGCAGCAAATACTAATGGCATATTCAGGGCCATTACCTTTTAATGAGATATCTATTTATACTGCTTCCTATTAAGACAAACACACTAAGTCAAACTTATAAAGTGTTAGCACACAAAGTAACAGTTCTCAGGATGACAATTCAACATATTCAGACACATTGTTTTAACCATGAGCCAAAAAGTCTACTTTTACTACAAAATGCTGTGTGTTTGCTGCAGAAGTTGACAATACCAATTTAAATTCTTTGGTTTGACCCAGACAGGGATCTAACCAATGACATAACTTATAGTCAGCCTGCTATACCAAAGGACAATGGATGCAGCATAATTTATTTCTAAACTTGTTTTATTGCCAGAAAATGTATAATATACCTGAAAATATCCCCTTGGGAATATTTAAGGCCTCAAATAATTTGTTGACCATTATTCTGGAACAAAATAATTGTACAGGTACAATAGAAGATATATTGATGAAGTGTGTATTGGATATACATAGCCATCTTTTAAATCTGGGTCAATTTGCTAACAAATTTCAACTTAGATAGAACACTGAATGACCATGAAAGCAATACTGCCTATTTCACATATACCAAATGATAACCAGACTACTGACTTACCAAAAGGATAGGTAACATTGGCTTCCCTTAACTTGTGTATGTTGCTCTGTACATCAGCTGTAGTCAAAGTTACAAAGGAAGGGGTAAAAACAGGAGAATCTGTAACAAAAACATACTCATTAACATGATGGAAAGAGTTAATTTAATATCTGGAAAGGATCATGTATGCTTGATTGCTTTTATAGTAAAATGCATTGGTAAACCATGTGTTAATCTAACAAAACATGCAAAATAAACATTTGAAACTATTTAGAGACAGGCAAATCATGCAAATATTGGTTATGCAAGTTTATATTAAATCCCCATTTTCAATGTAAACTCTTTTTGAAATTCAGACACTGTGCCAAAGAATATAGATCTTTTTTATTTTAATTTACCTAAATATAACAAAACTCACTTGACCATTATTTTCATAGTAATTAGGTAAATCATGGGTGGATCCAGGTTAAAAAGTGGAGGACAGGAGGAAGTAATTGTGTGTAATGGTGGAAGCAGGGGCGAGCATAGCAGCTAAACAAAATTTGGAGTTTTATTCAACAATTTAAATTTTTCCAATCAAAGTGTATACCCTCTACTACACCTAACCAAAATTGGCCACCTTTATTGGTTTATTAAAATGTCATAATCTATTTCCCGTATTGCTTGTTAAAAGTAAAAGTGAACTATTGCCTATATTGCTCAGTTAATACCTATTCCAAATGTCCTGAATGGTAATTCTCTACAGCAGTAAAGTCTTATCAGCATGAATAAGTTTATAAAAATAACTTCCATACATTATTTGCTATTTTTATTTCAATTTGGGTCACCAAACTGATTTCCCCAGAGGTTATTATGATAATTTAAAATAAACTGTTATCACAGAGATATGTCTCACCTTTTTGTAATTTTGATAATGCAAATGTTGAAATTAAAATAGCAATACTTTAACATGTAAGTTATGCAAATATTCAAAGTTGATGAACCATGACTGAAGGTACATGGCTAAACAATCTCCATGGAATGAGATGTGCCAATGCTAATACAACTGCGTACCAAATACCAGTGACACACCAACAGTCGTTCCCTTTAAACAAACCTAAACACAAACATTAACTTGTAAACTATGTAAAAGTTTCAAAGTCAATGAACCATGATCAGGGGTGGGGGCTATATAATCTCCATGGAAACGATACTTGCAAATGCCAATAAATTTGCATACCAAATATCATTGACTTAACATTAGCAGTTCATCTTAAACTGATCTAATCACAAACTAATACATGTAAACTAAGCAAAAGTTTCAAAGTAAATAGACCATGACTGAGGGGGCGGGGCCAAATATTCTCCATGGAAATGAGATGTGCTAATGCTTATACAACTGAACACCAATTAACATTGGTCTACCACTAATGGTTCCCATTGAACTAACGTAATCACAAACTAATAGATGTAAACTTAGCAAAAATTTCAAAGTCTATAGACCATGACTAAGGGGGCGGAGCCAAATAATCTCCACAGAAATGAGATATGCCAATGCTTATAAAACTGCATACCAAATATCATTCACCTACCATTAGTGGTTCCCCATAAATTGACCTAATCACAAACTAATTTACAGATGTAAGATGCAAGATATAAAACCTCATATTAAAGGTCTTCAAAATTACATAAAAGAAAACTTGATTTTAGAGAAACATATTTCTTCAAAATATTTAAGTATGGAAGAACACAACTTGTACTGGAACCCCTGGGCTAAGATCATTAATTAAATTTAAATTAGGTTAATGTATATACATATGTGTATATATATGAGTATTTGAAAGAACTTGTATACTGGTAGTTATACCATATGCTTGCTCTACTATTATTACTATATTAATGAAAATGTTATTACTATACTTCATTCATAGATTTTATAGTGTTAGTCCATAGAATGCTTATCATGCTTATTTATTTCACTTGCTTGATTATTGTACCACAAGATAAATATATGTTGATACCTGTAAATTCATGAAGAAAAATAATAAATTATAAAAAAAATAATCACAAACTAATACATGTAAACTATGAAAAGTTTCAAAGTCAATAGACCTTGACTGAGGGGGCGGGGCCAAATAATCTCCATGGTAATGAGATGTGCCAATGATAATACAACTGCATACCAAATATCATTGACCTACCACTAGTGGTTCACCATGAACTAGACCTAATCACAAACTAATACATTGTTGACGCCGGAAACAGCATACCTATGTCCTGCTTTTTGACTCCTTCAAGGCGAGAAAAAAATAACAAATGATGTATTGACAGATGACAGACACAATGTTATAGCAATAAGAACATATCCTATGGATTTCTGATGCATTTTAAAAAGACTCTTGAAATGTAATAATACTTACATTTTCCAAAATATTTTATTGATTTAAAACAAAGGTGTCAGGTGAGATCAAAAAGAAAGACCACATATCATATTTTCATACAGTATCCTAAATATTTCAATAAAACAGTGTCTCTTCTATTTAGTCATTTGACCTTTTTCTTGAATATGGTCAACTGGAAGTGACACTGTGCAATGGGAACTTATTTCATATAAAAGTACTTAGTCACAGATTTAAATAACTTTAAACCCTAACATATTGATTGAACTAGCTTTCAGTATCTGTGAGTACTCTGATATCTATGCTTTGTGTCTATTGTTTCAATCTTTGTTGTTTTTTTTGTGTGCTTCATACCAATCTATTGAGTTAAGCCATTTGCAAGATTTTTATAATTTTTTTATGTTGTGCTGTTTCACCACTGTCTCAGGTTTGGGGAGGGTCATGTTTAACTGTACCACATTCTTTATGAACCTGTCCCAAGTCAAGCCTGTAATTTAGTGGTTGTTGTTGGTTCATGTCACAATTCATCCTTTGATACAACTGAAAAGCATACTTTTATACAGTAATACACATATCCTACAATATATACACCTCAATGCACTTACACCTCAATCTTCCATCTCCATATACTACATCCTTCAAAACACTTACACTACATCATCCCACATTATAAGTATGTTACTTACCAGAATCTAATAAATGGCACTGTAGTAACAACCGATACTGGTAATTTCTATCTAATAAATGATTTATATGCTCAAATTTATCTACTACTATACAACCAGGATTCTTCTCAATGTAATCCTGTTAAAAAGAAAAAAAAAACAATCTTTTTAAATTTCAAAAGAGATTTCTGGCAAATTTTATATCTAAATCACAGTTATATTTTATCTTGAAAAATTCTTTTTTTACATAATTACACATCACAGTAGGCCACATTACATTTGCAGGCATCAGGGGATTAATGTGTTTCATTTGATTGCCCACAATATATCATTACATTTGTGCATATTCTTTTTACAAATAATGCATGTCAAAATATAGATAATTCATGATCAATAAGTAGACAAATTTAAAGTTTGAAAATCCAAACAAACATGGAAATAATACAAAGTATTCAATCTTTTTCATACTTTATATGTCACAAGTTCATTTGATCAATTATTGTTAGTGTTTATGGCCTATGTGTAAGTAATGTGCAAATATTGATGAGTAAACAATATTCTATATTAAAAATCACTGTTTTTAATAAGAAATTCATTAAGAAAATGGTATGTCATTCTATCTCGCCATTCAAATCTCAAGGTATTATGAATAAAATTTTCTTCAAAATTTATTTAAAGACAGATACCAATTTTGGACAAGCTTGATAATATGGATTTTTTAATGTACATTTCAAAAGTTTAACAATTGATTAAATATTTCATGACTAAATAGCAACATAATAGAAAGAGACCTTGAAATGGAACTAATAATGTGACTAGTATTTACATCAATACAAATTGATGCAAAATTAAAATGCTCAGCAGGGCACAGCTTGATACAAACGCAGAGATTGAACCATGAACATTTGGGGCAAGTATGGAAACTACATTCAAGCTTGATACAGCTCTGAATTTGAATTGTGATTACAAATTTGACACAGCATTGGTTTCTGACACAAAATGAATGTGGTCAAAGAACTGAAAAATTTGGGCTTTGAAATTTGACTTTTACCTATTATGGTCCAATATCCAAAATCTAAATACACGGTTAGATTCAGTTTAACCAAGTACACCAAGAATTTAATTCGTTTATTTATTAATGGACAATATAAGATAAGTTTTTCAAGGGGTTCCCTTCATATAAAAAAAATTCTCAAAATATTATTCATCATTAATACAATGTCTTTAAAAAATCTATATAACTTACCAATTAGTTAATTATTTTTCAAAATATCTAATAATGAACAGTAAATTTCAAACTATATTTATACATAATTTCTTCTCTAAAATTAGAATTTGATGCTGTATCTATTTTTAACTATAAATCTACTTACAATTTCTATTAACTGTGCAATACAGTTCTGAATTTGGGTTGTGATTAAATATTTGACATAGCATTGGTTTTTGACACAGAATGAGTGTGGTCTAAGAACTTAAAAATTTGAAATTGGACATTTACTTATTATGGTCCAATATCCCAAGTCTAATTACATGGTAAGATTCAGCATATCAAAGAACCCCAAGAATTTAATTTTTGATGAAATCAAACAAAGTTTAATTTTGGACCCTTTGGACAAAGGAGTAGGCCTGGTAAGACCCCATTTTGGCCCCAAAATATAACATTTCAAAAATTTGTTAAAAATTAAAACTTTTACCATTTTATTGGAAAGAAGAATACTTTTGTTACATAAATATGGGATGTTTTTGACAATACAATGCACATGCATCAGGTACTAGCATCATTAATGCATGAAAAATTACAGAAATCTTCACAATTTTAGCATTTGTGCTTATTTTTAAACGGTTTTTGTCGAAAATGGAAGTGGCCGCACTTGTGTTCAGTCTTAATATTTAAATATATGTTGTATTTGATGATAATACATGACATACATAAAGGTTGAGACTGACCACAAATGCAGCCACTTTCATTTTAGACAAAAACCATCTGAAAAGTGACATTTTGTGGCATATTTGATAGATTTTTCATATTTAAGCTTGAATTAAGGCGTCTTTTAGAACCAAATCAGTTTAAATCTTTTACATAAACTAATTGAATCGACTGAAGAAGGCACTTAAGTGTTAAAAAATGTCAAAAATCTTTCATGAGATGTACTTCATATATATATACAAAGTTTCATTTTCAACCCTTTGGACCTCAATGTGGACCAATTTAAAAATGGGGCCCAAAATCCAAAATCTAAGTACACAGTTAGACTCAGCAAATTGAAGACCCTAAGATTTCAAGACTTTGAATTAAACCCCATTGAAATTGGTCAAGACTTTAGGAATTTATACAAGCATTAAAAAAGTATTGTTTTTGTTCCCTTTTTCCTTAACGATTAAGGCAATAACCCCCAAAATCAATCCCAACCTTCCTTTTTTGGTATGAAACCTTGTGGTACAATTTCTTAGAGATCCATAGACTTATACACAAGTTATTATGTCATTATATAAATGTATAAGTGCTGCTTCTTTGACCTAGACCTTAACACTTTATAAATGTAACTTAGTTTTCTCAATTGAATTGTTTCATATTTTTCATGTCTGGGCCTTTTATAGCCGCCTTTACAGTATGGGTTTTTCTCATTGTTGAAGGCTGTAATTGCCTATAATTGCTTACATTCACTTCCTTTGAACTTTGGTGGATAGTTGTCTCATTGGCAATCACACCTCTCCTTATTTTTAAACTGATGAGTAAAATGCTGCTCAAGATGGACTTTTTTTTTGTCTGACCACCACTATCACTATATACATACATTGTATGTATCTCTTGACTTAATACTATTCCCAAATTACAAAGTTGATTATCCAAAGTCAATCATTTGTCAAAATATTCAAGGGTGAACCAATTTCAACAGGAAACTAAATATTTCTAATATGTGTCCAGCTATGAAATACTATTCCTTTAAATTATGATATGTAGTTGCCCATATCTGGACCTTAATAATGCAAAACTTAACCAGTCTTTCAACTGTGAATTAACCCATTTTTGCAAGGACCTTTTTTACTAACTCCCCAATCTAGGAAGCATGCCTGATAAAATTATATTCCATAATTTGAAGTTGCTTAGATCTTGACCTTAGAGAAAACAAAATTAATTGGAGCAGCCAACAGCATGAACAGACAGATGAAAACAAAAAAAATACAGAGGTTATACTATAACTACTGCAAAACTTAATTATGTGAGAGAATAAAAATGTGTATTTACAATGTAAAATATGTACAGGATTCTCTTGATAGTCATTTAAGACTGATTAATAATTTTGTTTTATTTCATATTTACTTAAGGGAATTAACATTGGAGAAAAACAAATATATCCTTTCAATACCATCTAATGAAGATGATATATTGATCCTGCATCTATTAGCTTGATAAAAACCACCTCCCAGTATATGATTTATTTACTATTTTGATTTATATTAAAGTAATTGTCATTTTCATTTAATTAAAACTCTCTCTGAAGCTTGAAGAAACATATTAGTTGATTAAAATTAGTTCTGCTGATTCTCTTTTACTTTATACAATACATGTAATAGATTGAATTGTGTTTTTAAGGAATCATTGTACAGACATGAGTGTCACATTAAACAGAGAAACCAATTGACTTGGGTTTCATACCCTTGATTTGAAGGAGACTGCCAAATTATTGCCGAAAAAAAAACAATAAATAAATAATCATTACTTTCAAGAAAGCAAAAATAATTTTTTGATTTGATTGGCATATTTGACCTATAATGGTTTACTTTTATAAATTTGGACTTGGATGGAGAGTTGTCTCATTGGCACTCATACCACATCTTCTTATATCTATATATCATACTATAAGGGTATGTTCTCATGAATCCATCAAATTCTTCTATAATACATGTCATAGATATAGCTAGAGGCTCTAAAGAGCCTGTGTCTCTCACCTTGGTCTATGAGCATATTCAACAAAGGACATTTTCCAACATTGTAGAAGAGAATAGAATACATAACAAAAATCTCTGTTTTGTTGATCTTGTAATGCTGATCATTTAGTCTGTTTAATTTCTCTCTATCTTCTTTAGTTTTTGCTCAAAACACAAAAGAGGGTAAAAAAAATCCTCATTTAAGGGCAATCACTCCTATAGGTTGCACTTTGTAAATCCAGCTGTTATCATCCTTGATAAATATTGTTGTTGTGGTGTTTTTGTCCTGTCTATAACCTAAAAGTAAGCCTTAATAACTGATTGTGCTTTCTTATGACAGTGGCTTAAAAAATACAAGCTAGAAATACAAAAATACCTCAATAAAACTAACAATAGTGTGTTCTATCCTAAATATGTACTTAAGTACTTGCATTTTACTCCTTTTTTCTATTTTTAGCCATGTTGGCCATCTTGGTTGGCAGGCGAGGTGATCGGACATATTTTTTTTAAACTAGATACCCCAATGATGATTGTGGCCAAGTTTGGTTAATTTGGCTCAGTAGTTTCAGAGAAGATTTTTGTAAAAGTTAACAATGACGGAGGACAACGGATGACGGACGCCAAGTGATGAGAAAAGCTCACTTGGCCTTCAGCGAGGTGAGCTAAAAATAAGATGTGGTATAATTGCCAATGAGACAACTCTCCACCAGAGACCAAATGACATAGAAGTTAACAACTGTAGGTCACCGTACGGCCTTCAACAATGATCAAAACCCATACTGCATAGTCAGCTGTAAAAGGCCCCTAAATGACACACGTAAAACAATTTTAATGAGAAAACTAACGGCCTGATTTTTGTAAAACAAGAATGTGTCGATACTACATGGATGCCCCACTCGCACTATCATTTTCTATGTTCAGTGGACCGTGAAATTGGGGTCAGAACTCTAATTTGGCATTAAAATTAGAAAGATCATATCAAAGGGAACATGTGTACGAAATACAAATATGATATACAGCAACAAACGCCAACCCAGACACCTAATTATCGCTATTTGGAAATCTGCGCAGGTTGACCCGAGAATCTTCGCCGCTTGAACTGCTGACGTCATACAACAATCACTTTTCCATTGTCGCGTCAGATATTTGTATTATGACGTCAAAATTTTACGGGAACCTTTGTGATGTCCAGTAATGGCGGACAAATAGCGATAAGGTGTATGAATTACAGGCTCCTGACTTGGGACAGGCACATACAGAATGATAGAGTATTTTTGCTCAACATTTGAAAACTCAAAATGAAATTTCAAAATTGAATTAATATTATTTACTTAATTATAAAACTGATATTTAAATAAAATGTGAATTAAACTCTTGTTGATATTAACTCTATTTTATATGTTAATTTAATGTGTTTTAACACCAATCTAAAGAATGTTTTTGTGATTGGTCTGTTTATCACTATACATGTTTTTCCATTGTATAAATGTAGGTATTATAATAATAAGACAATCACAATACCATTAATTATTGCATTTGTTTCAAATGCACAACTTATTTCACTTAATTTTGTAACTGGCATAGGTTCAAGGTATTTTATTTTACATTCCCAGATTACCTGTAAATTCAATTTACATTAAATACAATTGTCAGTTAAATTATTCACATGTATGTTTGTCGATAGTTGTTTATTTCTAAAGATAAAATAAACAGTGGAACATGGCTGCAGTTAACCAATTTATTTTGTTTAAAGTATTGGTCCAAAACAAACAAGTTTGAGTTATGTGCCTCTTGGTAAATCCAGACATACCCATGGACAGTTATTAACATTGTCTGATTTTTAAAAACATTAGAATATCAGTGGACCATTCTTAATAAATATTTGTTACAAATAATTCCCCGATTCTATATCTGAATGAGTGGGACATGGCCCCTTTCTTCTGGATCACTTCCTATGGTAACCATTTACTAGTTGATGTCTCAATCAGACACATGAAACCAACTCAAAGTAAACACATTTTTACTGTTGAAGTGTATGCTTACAGCAGAAAATATTAATATTAATCATGTTAATAATGTTCCATTTGATCTACCAGAGAACTGACCTAATGACCATTTGCAATTGCCAAATAATCTGCCACTAAGCAGTAGTTTTTCACAAACGACATATTACTATAAGTAGTAACAAAATGTACATAAATTCTTGTTTAAATTGTTTGAAATTTGTCATTTTGGAGCCTTTTATAGATTGCTATACGGTATGGGTTTTGCTCATTGTTGAATGCTGTATGGTGATTTGGTGACCTCTAATTGTTAACTTCTACATCATTTGGTCTCTGGTGGAGAGTTGTCTCATTGGCAATCCTACCACATCTAGTTTTTTTATAAACTTACTGTTGTACCAACTGAATTATACCAACCTTTATATTATTTATTTGACACTCAGCAGTAAGGTCCCCATCTTTGGCAGCTACCATCAACCCAGTACATTTATGTAGAATCAAATCAAATGGTCCCTGTTCTGTTAAAGGCTGGTCTATATCAAACTACAGTAAATGTAAGACAATAATATTAAATCTAATGTAAAATGAACACATTTACACTGGAAGCAGCTTATCAATGATTAAAGCTGAATTGTTAACTTTTCCCCCCCATTCAAACCTAAACAAAAAACTTCATGATTTGAAACATGGTTATCTTTTAAACAATCTAAAAAAAGACATTATGAGATAAATGAGATGAAGAATGAACATGAAACAAATAAGTATGAATATCATTTCATGCACTAATAATCACTATGACCCGGTTTGTTCCAGATTCACTTAGAGAATACTAATAAAAAAAGTCAAGTCATTTAAGACCATTTAACTTGATTTATTTTTTTGTGGATCTTGTCTTGCTGTTTCTATTTATGTTTTATTGTTTTCAACTCTTGAAAAAAATTCTAAAAAAAATTGAAAAAATGTCATTTAAGGAAAGTGACTCCCATAATAAGTTCATCCACACATTCAGTTAACTTATTTGTAAAATCTTATTTTGCTGATTATTTGAGCTGTTCACAGTTTTTCTCCATCCAATTTAATTCTCAAGATAACCATAAGTGAAAAAGATGGGTAAAAGTGGTTATTGAAGGGCATTAACTCCTATAATTATGATGTTGACTTATCTTGCTGACCATTTTTGCTCGAAACTATTTTTCTCAATCTAATATAGTTTTCAAAATACTATCATAATCACAAAAGAGGGTATAACCATCATTTCAGACCATTAACTCCTATAAGGAGTCAATTGACAATTTCAGCTATGTTTTGACTTATTTCGTAACTTAGATTGTTGATCATTGTTTGTCTCTAGCTATTATAGTATTCAAGAACATAGCCAAATATGTCAAATATGGGTAAAAATTGTCATTTAGGAACAATTACTCCTACAAGAAGTCAATTGTTGATCCTAGTTATATGTAATTTTTTTTGTAGATTTATTTGCTACTCTTTTTTGCTTGTTACAGTTTTTCCGTAACTATTGAAGTTTTGAAGAAAGTAGCCAAAAACACCCCAAAAAAATGTGAAGGGTTCCGTAGAGCCCTGTGTCTCTATAGTTAAAATGGTTATGATTATAATCATCAGTTATAGCAAACTACTCATAGAATTTGCCATATATAGATGAAGACTTTAAAAACAGAAAATTTGCCCCCTTACAGGAATAGAGTTGAAGACCAGTTTTATTTTTTCATTGAATGGAGGGCATCTTGAATTACATTTTTTAGTCATTTATGTTGTACAGTGTTAACATAATACATAAGTCTGACCAAGTAAAAAAAAACAATTGTTTCATTTTGAAAAATAGTGATACTGATATTTTTCTTGTTGTGTTCCTGTAATAAATGGTATTTATCATTCAAACTTATTGTACTATTTTGTTAATAGAATATGAATAAAAACTCCCTGCAATATACAATAGAAATAGTCTCTGATCAGTGAGAAAATATGTCAACGCATTTCTGTGTTGACTTTTGTAAATACCATTTGGTACCATTCCTATATTTGAATGTTAACAATAAAACTATTTGATTTGATTTATGTAACAATGTACAAGGACAAATTTTATCAGAGGAACAAAAAAACCAATCATGCTACATGTACTGTTAGAGGCGCATTTAATTTACATATCCTTTTACTGGAGTTAACTAGTTTGTTCTGGTGTGTTAATATACCAACGGAAAAACAAATTCTTAGTATTCATGATAAATTATATTTGTCACGTGACCAAGTATACTACTGATCTATAACTAAAGATCAATACCTATATATTACAACCTATTTATGATCACAAAAAAAATCAATAAATATACTTATAAATCCCAATTAGTGTCATTAATTAACCATGTATTATCTACACCAATTAGAGCACCTCATTAAAGTTGATAAGTCAATCTATCAGAAAATATAATTTTAATAAGAACTTGTTATATGTCTTATTTATAGACTGAAATATGAAAATGCTATCATAAACTTTAAAAATAGATATAGGTCATCACCTTTTAAACCTTAGATTTTGCAAGAAAGTGTGGATATATATATGTGGGAACTGTTGCCAAAATAAGATGATTGTCTGGCCTTGATCCTTAGTCAACAACAAAACACTCTATATAGATACTGACTTAAATTATGCACCTCTCTTTGTTACTGTAGTACTTCATACGTGTAAAAGCATTTAAATATGATGTATAACACTATCTCACTAAATTATTTGCTGACATGCTGGGTGGAGGCATCTGACATTATCTTAAAAAAGAACAAATGATCAGTGTTTATGACTAGCTCATGTCTGTACACTGGTTATTGTATATCAAGTACTAGTAATATCTTGTACATGTACTTGTATTTCTTAAATTAAATTTGTCACAAGATTGAAAAATAACCTATAAAGTACAAAACCTCATGCTTTATTGATGACTCATAATTGGTTGTCTTATAATAGCAAAAAATATGCTCATTTCAATTGTATATAATCTTAAGCTGGAGAGGCTCACGTGGGACTATATCTATGAACAGGCTTGATGTTTTTCAACATTTAATAAATTGCAAATGATAAATGTTACATCACTCATTGTCATTCCTATAAGAATATATCAAATATTCTATTTTTTTTAATTCAAGGCAAACTAAAGGCTCCCTTGGAGAATGGTGCTTTGACAGCTTAAATAAAATGCTCCGCTGGGCGCAGCTTGATACGACCACAGAGGTCGAACCCTGAACAGTTGGGGCAAGTATGGACACAACATTCAAGCTTGATACAGCACTGAATTTGAATTGTGATTAAATATTTGACACAGAATAGGTTTCTGACACAGATCTAGAATAAATGTGGTCTTAGAACTTAAAAATTTTTAATTTACCTATTCAAACCATATTATTATTATTTGCTTTTATATATAAATAAGAAATAACCAATTTAAAATGGAAAATTTTAACGAAACTAGAGGCTCTCAAGAGCCTGTGTCGCTCACCTGTATTTACTGATGCTTTGGAAATCATGTAAAATAAGGTTAAAATCATAATTAATAGTATTAGATATTAGATATTATAATGATATCTAAGATAATAACAAAAAACTGCAAAATTTTTGTAAAATTACTAACTCAGGGGCAGCAACCCAACAATGGGTTGTCGGATTTGTCTGAAAATTTCAGGGCAGATAAATCTAAATCTGATGAACATTTTTGCCACCTGTCAGATTTGCTCTAAATGCTTTAGTTTCAGAGATATAAACCAAAAACTGCATTTTACCCCTATGTTCTATTTTTAACTAAGTTGGCCATGATGGTTGGAAGGCGGGGTCATCGGACAAATTTTTTAAACTAGATACCCTAATAATGATTATGGCCAAGTATGGTTAAATTTGTCTCAGTAGTTTCAGAGAAGAAGATTTTTGTAAAAGATTACAAAAATTTACAAAAAATTGTTAAAAATTGACTATAAAGGGCAATAACACCTAAAGGGGTCGACTGACAATTTTGGTCATGACAACTTATTTGTAGATCTTACTTTGCTGAACATTATTGCTGTTTACAGTTTATCTCTATCTATAATAATATTCAAGATAATAACCAAAAACTGAAAAATTTCCTTAAAATTACCAATTCAGGGGCAGCAACCCAACAACAGGTTGTCAGATTTGTCTGAAAATTTCAGGGCAGATAGATCTTGGCCTGATAATCAGTTTTACCCTATGTCAGATTTACTCTAAATGCTTTGGTTTCAGAGATATAAGCCAAAATCTACATTTTACCCCTATGTTCTATTTTTAGCCATGGCGGCCATCTTGACTGGTTGGCAGGGTCATCGGACACATTTTTTTAACTAGATACCCTAATGATGATTGTGGCCAAGTTTGGTTAAATTTGGTCCAGTGGTTTCAGAGGAGAAGATTTTTGTAAAAAGCTAACGACGACGAACGACGACGACGGACGACAAGTGATGAGAAAAGCTCACTTGACCCTTCGGGTCAGGTGAGCTAAAAAAAGGGAAAATAATCCCCCCCTCCAAATTTTTTGAACCCCCTTATGATTCATCACCCCCAAACTCAATCCCTGCCTTCCCTTTGTGGTATGGTACCTTGCAGTACAATTTCAGAGAGATCCATACACTTGAACACAAGTTATTGTCTGGAAACTAGAAAAATGCTTGTTTTTTGCCCCTTTTTGGCCCCTAATTCCTTAACTGTTGGTACCATAACCCCCAAAATCAATCCCAACCTTCCTTTTGTGGTATTGAACCTAATGGTAAAATTTCATAGAGATCCATTCACTTTATATAATTAACTAAAGTTAGAGTGCGAAAACCAATGTGTCTACGGACGACGACGACGATGCCAATGTCATACCAATATACGACCGCAAAAATTTTGCAGTCGTATAAAAACTTTTTAAATAACAATAATAAACACTTTGAAAATCCATTCAGAAAAATTTAATCAGTGGTTTCAAATACCACAGCCTCGTCTTGTTAATCTAGGTGTATACATTTACATTTACTTCCTAAAAATTGTTGGAAAAACTAACATTTTGCATTGCCATGGCATACCAGTATGTGATATATAAACCATGGCAAAAATGATAAAAATGTTATTAAAGAGAACAACTTCAATAAGGGGTCATCAGTCAATTTAAACCATTTATCTATTATAGTTTTTCAGATAATAGGCAAAAATGAAAAAAATTGGTAAAACCCCATCATTAATGGGCAATAACTCCAATAAGGGGTCGTCAGATGATTTCACCCATTTAACCTATTTGCAGATCTTGTCTTGCTGATAATTTTTGACTATCTAAGTTTCTATCTATCTATCATACGTTTTCAGATATTAGACAAAATCGGAAAAAAAATAATAAAATCGTCATAAAAGGGCAATAACTCCAATAAGGGTCATCAGACAATTTCAACCATGTTGATTTATTTGACGTAAAACTTATCTTGCTAATCACTTTTGCTATTTAAGGTTTCTCCCTATCTATCATAATTATCAAGATAATAGGCAAAAATTTTAAAAGTTGGTAAAATTTGAATTCAAGGGCAATAACTTCTATAAAATAGTCCTCCGACAGTTTAAAAGTAAATGGACACTAGAAAGATCTCATCATTCCAAACATATTAAGCCCTTCTCAGATTTTCTCTATTTATAGTGGTTTTCAAGATAAAAGACAAAATTTGCCTATTACCCATATGTTTTTTTAGCCATGTCGGCCATCTTGGTTGGCAGGAGGGGTCATTGGACACATTTTTTAAACTAGATTCCCTAATGTTAATTGTGGCCAATTTTGTTAAAAATTTGGATCAGTAGTTTCAGAGAAGAAGATTTTTATAAAAATTAAAGACGACCATGATGACGGACGCCAAGTGATGAGAAAAGCCTAAAAATAAAATAATTTGGCCAAAAAGTATTATATGGGTGGTCAAACATGTTTTTCATTTGATTATAAAGATAAATATTCATAATCTGACCTGTGTTCATGTTTCTCTACAAGGAATTGATACCACTCTGTTCTACTTTCCCTTGTGAAGACCTTTTTTTATATCCCCAGATTTCTTTTTTATAAGATACACATCCGAAAGTTTGGAGGCTGTGATTTCATTGGTTGATATAACAATATTAGAACAGAAAGCAGATCAGATCATTGTCAAATCCTTGTAAGGGAAGCAAGGACAAAGGATTTTAATTGCAATCAGATTGAAATTTTCAAAATTGCATACAAAGGGCAATACAAAGGGAATAATATTGCTTTCAATTAAACTGGTCCACTTATTAGTTTTAGAAAATAGGAAAAAAAAAATGATTTCTTTCAAGGATCAGTGGAAACATATGAGGCATTACTGCTCCCATGCATATGCATGGTCCTATTCATAAAAAGGGTCAACTTTGTAGTCTTTTGCAATTCCAATAAAGATATGACAGAGATAAATGTCAGGTAATGACTACATTATGTCAATTGACTTGATAATATATATATCACAAATTTTTTCATATAGTTCATCAAATTTTATATGACAAGTTATATCTCTATCCAGCCATTTATATGCAAATATTACAAAACAAGCGTGCATAAAAAGTAATTGTATGCATTTAAGGAATGTATATAAACAAGTCATACATGTAAGAATCCAAATCTAATAGACAACTATGTCAGAGTACATATTTCATTGAGATATTTGTCAAATGTCAACGAACAGCAAATTAACAACTTTATGTAAATAAAGTGAGCATTCAGAGTTCCCTCAGAAAGTCATACATGGCCTGTGAAGTTAATAACACTTCTCAGTTCACTATAAAGACTTTAAGAGAGTCTAATGACGAGATTAATCTGTATAAAAAATGGCAATCCCATAACCCATAAAGAATATTTTTACTTACTTTTACAAGATCTATACCAGCATTTCTGAAAAAAGTTAATAAAATCAGTAAATTATACATTACAAAGACACAACCTCACTACTTACTGTCCTGAACATTTACATTTTTTGGGTGCTCTGAACATATACATGTACTTGTAAATGTACATGTGCACAAAAAATAATATTTGAGAGAAAAAAATCAATTTCCATATTGCATTCTTTAGTTCTTAAATTATCTTATTTACATATAAATAAGTTTCTGATTTCAAGTGATGTCGAAAAGCTCACACTGGTAAAACAAGAGTGCACACACTGAAATGTCTCACCTACTTTACTGACCATTGAATTTTGTTGAAAGTCTTAGAGATAAAGGTTTAACTACAAGTATCACATAAACTGAACATTTTTAAAGATCCATGCATGGCAATGAGGTAAATGTCAGATTAATCCTGTCAGATAGTCATGTACACCTTACAATTATTCCATACACCAAATATAGTTGACCTACTGCTTATAGCATTTGACAAAGAGACCAAAACACAAAAAATAAACTTTGAAAAATAAACCATGAAAATAAGGCCAAGGTCAGATACTACCTGTCAAACAGACATGCACACCTTACAATCATTCAGTACACCAAAATTAAGTTAACCTATTTCTTAAAGTACTTGAAAAACAACCCAAAACACAAAAACTTACCATTAACCAATGAACCATGAAAATGAGGTCAAGGTCAGATGAAACCTGTCAGACTGACATGTACCCCTTACAATCAATCCATACACCATATACAGTTGACCTACTGCTTATACATGTAGTATCTGAGAAACAGACCTAATCACGTAACTTTAACCTTGATCACTGATCCATGAAATGAGGAGGAGGTCAGGTGAATCCTGTCTGATGGACATGTAGATGTTGCAAGGAACCCATGCATATACCAAATATTGTAAGGAATCAGGACAACTCAGATCAAAGACAAATTGGACAAAGACATCGTGGACCAACTTAAAGACAACTCCGAACAGTTTTAAACCAGTGGCTCTTCGTGGCTTTTACATTTAAAAAGATTTTTGTATGTTTTTTGTCTAGATTTGACTGACATTGTTTCACACATATAGGTTGCACTTTGTAAATACAGCTGTTTCACAAACCACATCTCGTTTGGGGAGATATATAATATTCATAGATATTTTGTTTTGTGTACCTACTGGTTCCCAGATATAATCTCTATGTTTCATCTCATAGAGACACAACTTGGGAATTTTACCAGTATTATACTATAAATACACATGGACAGCAGCCAAATTGAATTCTGAGGAAGACCCAAAGTGAATGGAGGGGTAGTACAGAATTTTAGTGTAAGTTTTAACTTTTAGAAGTTCGAGGCATATAAATGTTGAAAATATGCTGCACAGCCCTACATGTATATTTTAACCTTTGAAAAAATTGTAGTTAGTGCATATGAACTTTCCATTTCGGATACAATTTTTTACGAAACTTCATAGTAAAAGTGGCACAGTTTTAGCCGTTGAGTTCTAATGGGAAATTGCATTGTCTATATTTACTGAAGTGCAACCTGTACATGTATAACATTGAAATTAAACCAAGCATTTCAAAGTATAGACCCCCAAGAAGTTCGTTTAAATATTCATAAAACAATTAGGTTATCTTTTAAAGTGAACCTAATTTTAAATTTAATGCAAGTCAAACCATTTTTTTAAACGATGATATTTTTTCATATTTCTTTAGAAATAAAGAAGTTATACGTTATCAAATAAAATCATATTACATCATTCTTGACTTAAATCCTCTTTCCTTGTATAGATATTTGAATGAGCACGAATATCAATTGGATTCCAATCTTCATTAAAACCATGACACATCATTTATAACGAGGTATTTTTTGTATATTTCAGAATAAAGCTGATATTAAAAAATATTGCCAATGTGTTATTTACTACATATATCATGTATATATAAATAAATGGGGAATGTGTCCATGGGACACAGATAATGCCCCCGCTTGCATACGTTATAAAGGGACACAACTCAAGAACCGTACAAGTGACGCCACTAAAATTCAAACTTGATCTGTCACAGACTGTGTATTGTGGTAATAAGCATTGTGTATAAGATTCATAACATTTAGTTGAGGCAAACTAAAGTTAGAGGATGGAAACGAAACACTCAGCAATTTTTCAATTTGTAAAGGGGCATTACTCTAGAATGGTAAAATTGATGCCACTAAAATTCAAACTTGATCTGTGATTTGTGGTAATAAGCATTGCATATAAGTGTCATAACATTTGGTTGAGGCAAACTTAAGTTAGAGTGGAAATGAAAAATTTAGCAATTTTTCCATTGGTAAAGGGGCATAACTCTAGAACAGTAAAAGTGATGCCACCAAAATTCAAACCTGATCTGTGTATAGTGGTAATAAGCATTGTGTATAAGATTCATAACGTTTAGTTGTCATAAGTTGAGGCAAACTAAATTTAGAGAAAGGAAACGAAAAATTCAGCAATTTTTCCATTTGTAAAGGGGCATAACTCTAGAATGGTAAAAGTGACGCCACCAAAATTCAAATAACATTGGTAATAAGCATTGTGTATAAGTGTCATGACATTTGGTTGAGGCAAACTAAAGTTAGAGAACGGAAACCAATTTCGGGACAGATGTACAGAAGGACAAGGGTAAAACTTAATGCCCCCTCTGCTACAGCGGTGGCATAATAATCAGTGTTGATCAGCATATAATGTGAGGATTTAAAATAAAAAGCTGTCTGACATAAGTCAAATAATTTAAAAATACTAACCAAATTTATATTATGAAACAACTGTTCTTTTCAAAAATTAAGTAAATGGTGTGCTTACATGCAATTTGTATTTCTACATTGTATGTTTCTGAATTATGTACAATGAACCCCCACCCCCTCAAAATTTCTTAAGGGGTAGCTGCAAAGTCTTTTTCTATCAACATGTATACCATATTTCCAGCATTTGAGGCATTCTGTATGTGTAGTTTAAGAGGAGTTGTGGTACAAATGTACGATGGAAAATCAAACATTGAGACAGAGAACAAAAATATAAAATTTGCTTAAAACCAGCTCTGAAGGTCTTTTTTTTTAATAATAATTTACTGTTATTTGTGAAATGTCCAGTGACAAATACCTCATGCATATTCAGTTCACAGAGAAGAATTGTGTGTAAAGTGCATAATAAAACTGATGTCCAGTGGCATATATTTCTGGAATAATTATTCTGGATTCGCAAAAAGAAAAATACTGCATATATCCAAATGAAAAAAATTGTATAGCTATATACACACTCTAAGATCAATAGAAAAACTATCATTCATATTTACAAGCTCAAAATTTGTAGATATACTGAACCTGATCGACAGAGTTTAGTAATTGCATATAATTTACCCAAAATTCTATACGCATACCTGAATGTTTCTTTGTGATCTTCTAAATTGAGTCTTTTATTTTTCTTTTGACTCATCCAATATCCTACACGTTTCATATTTGTATTAACCGTGTTATTCCTTCCGTTAGCTGAGATGTTTCATTTTTTCGTCGACGGAAGTTGTGTTGTTGATCATGTGTTGATAGTAAAGTTACGATCTAATGCGCGATTGGTAAACCCATCTGGCATTTACGCATACTATTAAACAAAGGTAACTAAGTTAACAGTAACATGTTAATCTTCCCCGAGGCTTTCAGAAACCATGAATACAAAACAGAAAAAAAAAACACAATACATAAACCAGTTAATACAGGTATCTTCATTTGTAAAAGTAAAAAATAGTTGTAACATTTGACCTTTTAAAAATGTATCTAAATTATTTGTTTCCTTAATATCACACTGTCGGTTAACTAGACGCACGTAAATTTCCGGTTATTGTACGTGATGATAGAATCACTAGACTTCTTTTATTTTCATGGTTAAATCAGGATAAATAGGCTATCTTTTGAATGAATTATGTACATTTGTATAAATAATTATACCATTTTTTTTTTATTTAAAAAAAGGTCCTTCAAGGTGACCCTCTTCCTTTTTTTCAAAGTCAGATAGAAGGTTTTATGACATTCATTTACATTTTTTTTGCATTTATATGAATTGATAAATTATTTCAAACAAGAAATTACTGACCTACTAAGTTACAAAATCATTTTTAGAGGAAAGTTTATGGGTCCGAAATTGCCGCAACCTTAGGCTAAAATGAAAACTGTTGCATAAAGACAAGGCAAACACATTTCTTGTTGAAAAACCAGCACTGGTAGATGTTTCACATTTTATTTTTAACCAATTCAATTGTTTTATGCCAAATTATCAATAATTCATGTATTATAAAATACACGTGTCGTGTCAATTATCATAAGCCTAATAGCCTATATATATCATCTCATTGAGGCCTGTATATAGGGCCTAATAATCAGAATATTTAAGGGCATACAATACAGTTACAGGGGAGGTAATGACGTTGCTAACGTAAATTGTTATTTTCACGACGCCAAACTGCGACTTATCGGGTAAAGATGCAGTTTTCGACTGTTTGTTATCATTCAAACTGATTTATCTTGAAAACGAGTTCATGGACCTTCTTTTTTAAAATGACATTTGGTTTGATATTGTATGAAGATTATGTGTACCAATTTTCATGAAAATGTCAATAATGCAATTTCTTTAAATTTGATAAATATACAGCAAAAATTGACGGTTTTTTTTCTACATTCATGAACATTTGATAAATATGAGTTATTTGTAAAAAAAAAAATGCACAAATTTATAGGACATTTATATAGAAAACAGAATTTACAAATAATTTAACAAAAAACAGCTTGTGTTTATCTTTTAAAACAAAAAAGTTATGAATTTCTGTCGAAATGAAAAATACGTCCACAAATCCGAATTTTGAGCAAATATCTGAAATTTCGTCCTCAATTTACTCAAAAAGTAGCACATGAAGGTATATTTTTTATTACATATTTGATTAAATCAGGTAAAAAATAGCCTACATGCAAATTTTCATTAAAATTTCATTATGGGATCAAAACTGTATCGTATGCCCTTAAGTTACACACTTAAATTGATATGCCACTAGAAACATCTAAAATATTAAACAATTTAGCACCTGTATGTCTCCTTGATCTAGTCCACTTATCAAAAATGACAATATTCTTTCAGGGACAACAATATCTTTCATATTCCTCAGGTCAGGACTTAACGATATGGCAAAATATCCTTCACTTTGCTGCTACTACTTTATGGAACAGCCTCTAAAACAATTTCGGGACTGCACATAAATACTGGAAATCCCTGACATAATAATTTACTTGTTATACATAGGTAACGTTCATAGAAATATAAAATGTCACTACAGACACTGGCAAAGTCAAAGAGTTAAAAAATATACATGCCGTAGGAAGGCACAAAAGAACGTTTCCATCCAAAAAAAGAATAATAACAATGCATTGAAATACATTTTATTGATATGGAAAAAAGTACACAGTACAAGAAAATTGTAGGATATATGTGTCACAGATGGCTTATATTATCGAGGCTACTATCTCATCCTACTTTTCTTGATTGAGACATAACCGAATGACATTAATCACCGAATTTGATGAACGCGAGGTGTGCCATATGCGGGAGAATGATATGCCTACCTGTCTAGAGAACATACAATCATCACCGGTTTTTGTAAGGTTCGTGCAGCTCAGTCGTTTTCTATGTAGTGTTATGTAGACTTTTGGTTTTTCTCTCTCTGTTTTTGCCATGATATTGTAAATAAGATTCTAGTATTTTGGGTATTCTGGTTTTGATTGACGATGAAGCACTGTGATCGCTTGTTGCGTTTTATATAATAGACCTTGTCACGGTTCTCAAGCTAATATTAATGTTACCGACCGTGCGAGGGCTTTATAGCCAGTCAAGGTCGTTAAAAACCCCCATAAGTAATATCAGTGTTATGTACAACTTTATTCAGTGCTGATCCAAAACTAACTAAATTCAACTGACGCTTGTTACACGATTTCGAATTAAGTTTTCGGATGAGGTTTGGTAAGGTTTATCGATTTAGTGTTAACAAATGGGAAGATTAAAATATTTCCCCTGACTGGATGGTGTCACCTCAATTTCAAACGATTCCGAAATTCCTTTAAAATTATTGTGTAATAAGTATGAACATTCACACAATAATTTTAGATAAATTCAAAATTCCTTTAATTGATAAAATTTCGAACAGCTGAGCAAGAAGTTGAACGTTGAATTTCACTGTCATAGGATTGTGGTTTCAACTTTTCTTCGAGTTATGATTTTTTTATTGTTCCTTCGTTATCACATGTCTATTTCTTCAAAAAAAGCCAATTTATCATTGTGTTTTGAAGGAACTTGAGAAATAAAGGTATTCAATCTTACCTAAAGCAGGTACAACAAAAAATCAATTTTAAAACAATTTAACGTTTTCAGTCCTCACAAAAACTATTTCGGTGCTATTTTATTCCATTTGTTGAAATGACTATCAAAGATTATAAAAAAATCACTTTTATAAAGACTTTTAAGTTCAAACTTTTATTAAAGTTTAATTTTAAATAATAATATTTATGTATAACTTTAAAAATAAATGTACGAATTTATCTGTAATTGTACGTATTTCATTATGTATTGTAACTGCCAGCATGAAAATTTGTAAATTCATAATTTTACCACAAGATATAAAAGAACTTTATTTCAATATAAAAGTCACTTCAGAATTTCAGAATTCATAATAAATTAATGGACAAAAAGTGAAATTTCAAGTACTAGTATTTTCTTATATAAGTAAGAAAACATGTCTTCTAGGTTTCTGAACATTTATCATGCGCATATAGTTCATCGAATACGGTTAACAGTTACAGTAAATATGTCAAGTCAGATTTTTAAAAGATTTTACATACAACCGCGGCATGTTAAACTAGAACTAATCATCGAAAAAATAATGTGATTATCTCTTATGAAATATTATTGAATGAATTCCTTTAAAAAAGATATACATTTGTTTACAAAGCACGAAAAATCGACGAAAGACGTTCTCCAAATTGTCTTAAAATCATCAATCCTCCAAATCCAATTACATATTATTTTTTTTTTAAATTGATATATTTCTGCAAAAATATACCATTTTATTGATAAAGATTAATAACAGGGTCACCGACTTTGTTGTCTGATATATTAACAAATCTGTTATCGTGTTGGCAGTGAAAACGTCGAAAAAACGACGTCATATGGCTTTACATCGCAACGACGTTACGTTTATTTCGACGTTTTATTGGAAAATTTTTCACCAAGAACACCACTCTGTCAAATGTATATCAACCTGCATAAGCCAAAAAAAAAAAAAAAAAAAGAGAAAGAGAAAGAAAAGCAGTCGGTAAAATTATTTTACATCTATAATTAGATCTGTAATTTATCTGGTTAAAAAAAAACATTTCGATTCGAGCCTCGATTGCAGAAAGCCTCGAAAGAACGCGCAGAGTGTCTCGACTGTTTGTAGTTAGAGATTTGAATAGAAAGAATGTGAAACCACAGATCACGACGTTGCTCTAAGCGTCTCTTTCCCGCTTACCACTGATACTATTCATAGAACATGAATTCATAAATTCATCAACTACTGAAAGGCAAAGGCCGTTGATATTTTTAAGTTGACAGTGTTATGATCTTTGTGTCTGTTCGAAGTAAGAAACCACATAAAATACGTTATTTTCAAGTTATATGTCACTGACATGTTGCAGTGACATTAATTTTCAGTCTACATTTGAATTCTTCATTATAATTTGACATTCAAAATAGTTTAAATCTTAGTACATGTAGTATGTAGAGAGTTGTCAACATCTTCTATTATATCAACGTTCTATTTCTTTATATTTATTACCGTGTTTTGACCTTGCCACCCTTCTATGGATTTTCTAAGAGTTCTTATATCCGTCCGTCCGGAAGACCTCGGGTAGAAAACTTTCGTCAAAGTATTCTTGGCTTCTGTGAAAGGGAATTATTTTATATATTTGGCCTGCAGCTTGATAAAGTTAAGTTTTAGAGAGTAAGGAATTTCTACATCTGCCGTGCAGTCACTTCCTGTTTGCCGATTGTTTGAAATTAGAACACTCATTGTAGAAGGACAATTTTCGTAAAACTTTTCTTGGCTTCGAACAAGGACAATGGTTTAATATTTAGTCTGCAACACTTTATAAATTAGACTATTTACCGGATTTGTAATAACATAAGCAACACGACGGGTGCCACATGTGGAGCAGGATCAGCTTACCCTTCCGGAGCACCTGAGATCACCCCCATTTTTTGGTGGGGTTCGTGTTGCTTAGTCTTTAGTTTTCTATGTTGTGTCATCTGTACTATCGTTTGTCTGTTTATCTTTTTATTTTTGGCCATGGCGTTGTCAGTTTGTTTTCGATCTATGAGTTTGGCTGTCCCTCTGGTATCTT
This sequence comes from Mytilus californianus, assembly GCF_021869535.1. Lineage (NCBI taxonomy): Eukaryota > Metazoa > Mollusca > Bivalvia > Mytilida > Mytilidae > Mytilus > Mytilus californianus. The sequence continues at coordinate 3,308,072 of NW_026262675.1, forward strand.
TCGTCCCTTTTTTACATTTGGTCTGCAGTTTAAAAAAGATCATAACACTGTACAATGATAGTTGACAGTTTTGACTTTTCAACTCTTTACACTACACTTCAACACAATCTTATTAGACAGAAGTATTTCTATTCAATTGGATGATTGCTTGAAAAATCTGAATGTAAATTTATTTGTTGCAACTCATATATAACTTTCATCTCTAATGAGAAAAGTAAATATGCTAGGTATACTTACTGGAGGTGTGATGAGATAATTAAAGCTGTAAATTTTCTCCTTGACAACATTTATGAACGTTTCGGGAATAAAGTTTATCGACAGGTTGTAGGTATTTCTATGGGAACAAATTGTATCCCTTCAATAGCAGACCTGTTCCTATACTGTTATGAATCACAGTTTACACAGAACTCAGTAAAGATATGTCTAAGTTCCATTTAATTGATAAATTCAACAACACTTACCGTTATCTAGATGATATTTTTTCGGTTAAGAATTCTCTATACAAACTACCGAAATTTTCCTCAAAGGAACTTACTTTAATACATCTTATATTCGTCCTGTCCTAGATTTAGATATTTTCCAACAAATCTATGGCTTGCATGAATTATAGCTTGCTGTTCGGTGTGAGCCAAGGCTCCGTGTTGAAGGCCGTACTTTGACCTATAATTATTTACTTTTTACACATTGTGACTTGGATGGAGAGTTGTCTCATTGGCACTCAAACAACATCTTCTTATTTCTATAGACAAATAATCTGATTTGGAATATGAGAGGTGTTTCTATAGACAAATAATCTGATTTGGAATATGAGAGGTGGTGCGGTTAACTATTGTTAAGAACTCAACACCCCTTTCTCATCTGCCTCCTCTGATCACTAGAAGAATGAACAGGTTTTTATATAAGTTGATAAATGATTTATCAAAATTTTAGCACAATATTGGTCAATGATTTTGAAATGATGCACAATTTTAACATTGTATAAAAATTTGAGACATTCAAACTAGAACTTAATCGGCAGAATATGGCGATCTTAGTTATTTTCTCTTGAAAGTTGTACAAAATGTGCTCGTTAATATAAATAATAAGTTTAGCCAGCATGAACTGGTGCCGTGCATTATTTTCTCGGAATTATGGGTCAAACATCGATGAAACACCTAACAGACAACTTTATGTACAATCTTGTTTCAAAATTTAGCAACAGTTTCATTAGAATGTCATACATGACCAGTGAAGTTAATAACGCAATTCACTCCACTATGAAGATAGTTTAATGACGAAATTAATTTGCACAGAAAGGGCAATCGCATAACCTAAACAGATGTTCTACTTACTTTTACAAGATCTAAACCACCATTTCTGCAAAAAAGAAATATAATTGGTAAAAAAGGTATTCTAATGACACAACCTCCCATCTGACCTTCATTTACTTTTATACTTTTTGTGTGAAATGTACATGTACATTATATGATCAAGATTTTCTATCTTATTTGAGACTACATTTATATAAATATGTGTACAGCATTTAATATTTGAATAAAAACAAGTAAGAAGCTGTAAAAAAGCATGAAAATCATTTAAAAATTCAAGGGTTTATGTATTAAATATAACTAGTCTCAAAACTGAAATAAGATAAAAAAAAAATTACGAAGTTTCTACATCACTTTATTAGCTCGTATGGTGTACAAAATTAAAAGCCTGGTATGTTTAAGGGGTTTATTTTTATCTCTTCCTTCATCTGGTCATTCTTTTCTTAATGATAATACTTAAAAAGGTCTGCTACATATCTTTTCCTTGCTATTGATACAGATGGACGACTTAAAAGTAGAATAAATGACAAGCTTAATGATATAAATTGGCCACATGACATTTCTCAGTAGAACCATACCCTCTGTTCCATCGTATGGTGTACCGCACTTATTACCATACGCTCGTGCATGATCACACTATACGGACCTTATTACCAGGGGTCGGGTTCACAAAAAAACTTACGACTAAAATTGATCGGAAGTCATGAACAATTCAGTATACTTACGATCAATATTAGTCGCGAGTTTTTTTGTGAAACCGACTCCAGTGGTGTGGTCCTGACAAAAACATTGCTCTAACAGAGTAATAAAGACAAACTTCTAAAATCAACAACAAATTAGTTTCACAGTCGTCGATACGAAGTTATTTACTAGCGATATGCATTTGTTGTCTTGGATCTTTAGATAACACAACAATCGTCTGATCTGTAAATTTACCAATTTTGTCTTATTCCTGATTGTGATATAATCACTGAGTACGGATTCACATGGCGAGTCACTTATTCTGTCAACACACGCACCCGATCTAGCTTCTTTGTGTCTTCATGCTATTCCTTCAGTTTGTTCGGGGCTTTTCCCTGATTGGATCTTCTTGATAGATTTATGAGATTTGAACATTGGTAAACCCCTGTTGTCTAAAAATTAAGATGATTGCAAATTCTTACAGTGCCAGTTGAGCCACACTTGGTTTGTTGTTTGAATGAAACTACAAGAGGCCTATAAAGTAACGCGTCACCGGTAACTGTTATCTATATGGGCATACGTTTTTTACCTGCTAATATAACAAAATTTATTTTATATTTCTTCAAAATAACTGAGTGCAAACATGACTTTGTATTAATGAAAAATCACCTGAGTCATCTTAGGTACACCTGACCCAGAATAACTAAACCCCTCTTATATTTATCCCACTAATATATTTTGATATGTATATATGTGAATTGTAATGTAAGACTATATTACTGTTTGTAAAGGTATATGAATTAATTATGCAGACTGTCCTATATAAAGCCTATATGTGATTTTACATTAGCCAATGAAGCACACACACACACAAATGGCATCTTCTAGATGGATAAATGTGTTACAATTTTTGTTTATTGTTGCCAACTTTTTCTTTGGGCTGTTAGAATCAGAGAGAGAGGTAAAAATATTGATGAGGCTTAGTGGAACAAATCATAATTGTATACACCATTTAAGCACTTTACATTCACACGGATTGATTTTAGATTTCTCGGGCAACAGTTCAAACTCTCGATAAAAAACGTTGAGAATTTAACTTGAACATTTCTAGGTTATCAGTGAAATAACATTGGAATATTACATTTTCAGATTGAATACGATGTATCCTCTGCTGCAGTTCAATCTAAAATACTATAAAACACCAATGAACTTATCAGAATGTTTTTTTTTAATGTTTTAAGGAATAAGAAGAAAAATAATTTACCTATTTATGACGGATTTTCAATGCACATTTCAGCGATTTCTACTGCGAACAACAATGATTTTACCTGTTTGTCTTCTTCCAGTAATTATTTACTATCCTGTTTTATTTGACACCATAAGTAAAAATATTCCCGAGGCATTTCGGTAAGATCAAAATCATCAAAGATACCTGGTTTATAATTTTGTACGCCAAACGCGCGTTTAATCTACGAATCATTTGTGACACTCGAATGAAAATTTTAAAGGTCAAATCGAGTACGAAGTTCAAGAGCATTGAGGATACAAAAATTCCGAAAAGATTTTCCAAATACAGCTAAGATAGTCATTTCCGGTGGTAGAAAAGTCTTAGTTTTTTAAAAAATTCAAAGTTTTGTAAACTGTTAGTTTATGAATATGACTATATCAATGATTATGTCATGTCAACCCTGACGTAATGACTACTGGGCTGGGTTGGAAACCGTTATCAGCAGTAAAAATGACCCAATGGTTATAAAATAACACCAAAGATACCATGCTTATGATTTTGTACGCCAGGCGCGTGTTTCGTCTACAAGACTCACCAGTGACGCTCGAATCAAAACAGTTGCCAAATCAAGTTCACCGATGTTTAATTCTCATAAATCGATAAAAAAAAAAAGACAAATTAAGGTAACTAATAAAACGGACGGAATCGCATGAACTTTAATACGTACATAGGTTGTTCCAGCACCAGTCAGATATGAACTGTAGAGAATATTTTGGGAAAAGGTGTGACGATAAACTTTAATACAACATATTATATAACCATACACCGTGATAAAGTACTGCAGACATTTCTCAAATTCATGCATGCAAAGTAACAATTGATTCAACAGAACGTTCTGCAATAAGGACATGAAGGGTCGGACATTTGGAATGCTACTGGAAAATGAGGGTATATTTGATAGGGACATAAATTAAGCCTTGCATTAGGCCACCTACGGACCCATCAAAGAGTTCCTGCAATGCTTATTAACGTGCGACATTTTCTCGACACGAGGCATTGAATTTAATGTCCCCATTCTGACCAGACGTGGCTGTAAATTCATACATCCCACACAGACAAAAGGACGCCCCACCTTTGTAAGTGTTTTACTGCAGACCAAAAGTAACCTTATGTTTTTACCCCAGTCACTCATATTGTGCATTTCCTTTCGCACAGGTTACCCGGTTAATCGGTCGATAGATTATCCGAGTAACCGGTTAGGTAAAAATGTTCAATTTGAAAACATTAGTAGGTAGTAAACAGTTGAAACATACAATTGACCACAAGTTCAACTTTTTTATTCTGTGAAGACAGACATTATACGAGTCCCTCTTATCCGTTAAATGAAATTAAAGGAAGAGTGATAACCAAAACATTTTCCAAGGTCGGCCTTAATTTTCAATTAATGTTTAAGCTTGGTATAACACATCTCCTCATAAACAATTATTTTTTTCAATCTTATAATATTGTTATCAATTTAATTCAACTGAACCAAAGTAGCTAGAAAATCTGGAAAAAATGTATAGCTAACTTGCCTCGTTTATTAAATATGAATTAACAAATGTTATCTTCTTAGGCACTATAGCACATGACGGATGCCACATGTGGAGCATGATTTGGTTACCCTTCGGGGCACAATAGTCAAACAAAATTGTAAAGACACAAACCTGAATGTTTCTGTTTGATCTTCTAAATTGGGCGTTTTTGTTACTCTTTAAATTTATCCAATATCCTACACTTTTCATATCTGTAATAACCGTGTTATTCCTTTCATTAGCTGGTATATTCATTAGAAAAATGGTTTACCGTTACGAATGTGAATTCCATTTAATTTCCATTGGACTATATTTCTAGGAAATAGTAAAGTATTACGTTGCGATATATTTAAATCGTGTTTACGCTTGGTCATCTCATAAAAATATCTAATTATAATCATGTTATAAAATTTTAATTCAACTGTAGCCAATGTTGCTAGTAAATTCTATAATCAGTCTGTCTTTTTCAACAAATATAAAACCATTCAATCATTTTGAAATCGACTTTACCTCACAAAAAATATTTAGCTAGGTACTACAACATAGTTCAGTAATGCATATATCATTCAACCGAAATTGTAACCCACATTTGCCTGAATGTTTCTTTTATATGATCTTCTAATTAGATGCTTTGTTTTTTTTTTCTTTAGATTTACCCAACATCCTACACGTTTAGCGTTTCGTATCTGCAATAACCATCCTATTCCTTCCGGTGGCTAAGATATTCTTTTAAAATGTTATTTGACGCTGCAGCATTTTTTTTTAGATATACTTATAATATTACAAAAATGAATTCCGGTGATTTCCCATGGGGTATATTTCTTAGAATTAGTAACAAAGCTACAGTTTATGCAATGGCTTTTTCACTGAATATATTAGTCTGTTTACTTTTGTTGAGGAGTTTTTTTAAAAGCTGCATTTTCAACGCATATTAGGTCAATCAATGTCTTTAAATTTTTTAATTTAATAGTATTGAATATAGCTCGGCAAAGCTAAGTTTTTTTCCAATTTTAAAGTCTCATATAAAAAAGCAGACTTTCTACAGGCATTGGCTAGAATAAATTCGTCATAGATACCAGGATTGAAATTGTGTACGCCAGACGTGCGTTTCGTCTTAAAAAAGACTCATCAGTGACGCTCGAATCAAAAAGGATAAAAATGCCAAACGAAGTACGAAGTTGAAGAGCATTGAGGACTCATAATTCCTAAACAGTTTCGCTAAAAACAGCTTGAAAAGAGATTAACTGAAATGCAGTTTAATCACGTTTACGCTTGGTAAACACTTCTGTATCCTCATCTGAAATTATTTGTGTTGAATCTCATCATAACACGATATTATTTGAATCTAGAATCTAGAAAAAAATAGATTCTGGAATATTTTGTAATAATTTATTTCTAAAACTAACCCGACAAAGGACGGAAAGATCATTTTATATACTAGAAACAAAATTATTTTTTCTAATTTTCCAAATTATTCTAGTTTTTATTATGGCAAAGTAGATGTAAGTTGGCGATATTTCGGATTTTGAAAACATTATAAATACATTTACAACCAAAAGAATAGTCAAATTCATCTATAGTCAAGTATGTTTGCCTGTTGGAGTTGAACCATTATTTTCTTACTAATTTCGACCTTGTTATTCTTTTCAATAGCTGCGATAATCATTAGAAAATATTGTTGTATGCTACATCTATTTTGTCATAGATATAGTTACAAGGTGAATTCCAATAACTTCCCGAAGGACTGTATTTCTTAGAAATAGTAACAAAGAGACAGTTAAGTTTATGTATTTCATTTTTTAAGTTAGGTATAACATTGACATGATTATATTTAAATCTTCTTCCCGCTTGGTAAATCATTTGAGTGTCCTCATTAAAGTATTTAATTTCAATCTTACCGGGTATTATATTTTTTTCAATTCATCTGAAACCAAAATAGCTAGTAAATTAGGTAAAATATATATATTTATTAATAGTAAGGAATCACATGTATTTGTTTTGGTTAAACACCTGTGTTTGTTTACATCAACACCTCTTTAAGAATACAAGGTATGTTTATAATGGTTTTCTTTAGATGTAGTTTGTCTCATTGCAGGTATGATACACCGAATCATACATGTACTATAGGTATCAAAAGATTTGCTCGTGTTTCTCGTGCTTGCCGTTTCGTATAAATCAAATACAATTTATAATGTAATGAGTCTGCCTAACGCTGATCGAGTAGCATACCTCGTACAACTGCCTTACTTGTATTAAGCCCCAGCCAAATCACCCTTCCACCCTCATCTAGAAAGATATTGAAAATTAAAGCTATTTGAAATGCTTATTATCAACATTATATTTTCTGTTTTGTAGATTGATGCATATTTCTGTTTGACTGAATGACTGTGAGCCCGTATATATGTATGACTGAGTTTTTTAATATACGTTTGGTAATAGAGTATGCTACTCTCACAAGGGGAGCTGTTGAGTGTTATTGCATGAATTATTCATGCTCGTTTAAGCCTGGCGAATTAGAACATACATAACCAAATTACCTGTGTTAAAGTGACAAAATATAAGACCATTGGGTCATTTTAGAATTGCAATTTCATCACACAAATTATCTAGTTATGCACCATGACAGTTCATTAAAGCATATTATTTAACCAAAATTGTATATGCAAATATTAAGTTTTCTTTTTTATCTTCTAAATTGGTGTTTCTCTCTATATTTATCCAATATCCTACACGTTTCATATCTGCAATAACCGTCCCTTTCATTCCGTTAGCTGAGATTTTCATGAGAAAATGTTTTGTACACCGCATCTATTTTTTCTAAATATGATAATAGTTTCAATAGTGAATTATAGTAACTACCTAGGAACTATATTTCCTAGAAATAGTAGTAATACAGCTATAATTTGTGCAAAAAATATTTCACTAAAGATCTCAGAGGGAAATAGGGAGAATGTATAACCAATCTGTTTACTTTTGTAGAGTGCAATTCTTTAAATGATGCATAATCAACACTTATTAGGGAAATGTCTTCAAAACTTAAATTTTTTTCTGATCTAAATAGAAAGTATTGAATACAGCTCTACTTGGCTATGATTTTTCCAGTCCTTAGACCTCATACAAAAAGCGGATATTCTACAGACGTTGAAATGACAGAGATTAATTTAACTATTTTTTTTATCATGTTTACATGGTTTACACTTGCTAAAATACATACATAAGTATCCTCATATATATTTTTTTTTAAATATTTGTTATACTTTATTTCTGTAAAGATAGGGATGAAGCTGAGCTGATATGGTGATTGATCATATTAACAAGTTAACGTTGACAGTTTAATCCCTGCTAGCTATAGTTCATAGTCACTTCTTTTTATTACAATGTCAGCCTTTTGTTTTTTTCAACATAACCTCTATATAGCCCATTATAGTATGTATTTACCAGGGAAAATATACAAATCAGTTTATTTCGGTAGTCGCACAGAGCACTTCGCTCCTCTTTTAATTGAAAAAGGCGGAAGATACCAAGGGAACATTCAAAACTCAAAAATCGGCAGAAACTGAGAACACCATGGCAAAATACGATAGACAGCAAAAATAATAAACAAACTCACAAAAAAAAACTACACAATAAAGTTAAGACTGAACAACACGATCTCCACCAAACACTCAGCGGGATCTCAAGAGATGCGGAATGATAAAAAGATTTTGCTCCACTTGTTTCACCCGCCTTGTTACTCATATGTAGTACACTAAAAATTCGGTGTCGATACTCATTCATGTCATAATTGAGGAAGAGAGGACGGTATTGAGGTTACAATTGAAACATATCTGTGGAAAAATGTGAGACGGATATTCCACAAAAGTCAACCAACTTGTGATGGCGTCCGTTAAACTTTCAAAGTGATGACTTCAACTTACCACTTGGAACCTTTGGTTTAATAGCTTCCTTGAAATCAGCAACTCTTTATGAAGGAAATTTTGATAGGAAACGTAAGCTCTAGAAAATCTTACTATCCAGATATAATAAATTTCGAATTAAAAGTGTATAAATCATTATGTTGGCATACACTTGACTGACAGCAATATCAACCGAGTCTATATTACAGCAATGATGTAACTATAATAGATATTAGCTCAAAAGTGTATAAATCTTTATATTAGCACTTACCTGAACTGAAAGCATTACCAAACGAGTCTTAGTTAAATGTGATGATGTAAAGCTGTAAAAAATCATCAGATTTACCAGGCTTATCATTTTGTACACGTTACGTCTAAAAAAAAGACTCATTAGTGACGCTAGAATAAAAAAGTGAAATGGCCAAATTAAGTTGGAAGTTACAGAGCAATGAGGACCAAAAAAATTTCAAAAGGTGTTTGCCAAATACAGCTTGTGTAATCTAGTCCTAGGATAAAATTAAGGCAACAGTAGCTTACTGATTTCCAAATCTCGAAAATAGATTAGGAAGAGACAAACCAAGGAAACAAATAGAAATTGAGGAAATCGCATGAAATCAAAAAGGAGCGAGTAACAAATAGATAAATCAGGTAGTAATGAAAGTCAAACAAAATATCCAGCTTCTTTTACCGCTATAAATCCTCTTTTGTGTTGAAATCTCTCCTATAAAGGTGATTCTAGAAAAGCACTTTGGACGCATGCAATTCATAAAGTGCTGTTTTCATTTTTTCAGCAGAAATGGATTCTGAAATTTTTTCCAAATCTCTGATATTCTTTAGGTATCATTTGAATCTGGAAAATGGTCTGATATTGTTAAAACATCCTTCACATACGCGCGTTTGTAATCCGACATCACCTGTGCATGATATGTGCACTCGTCCATACGAATGGTTGTAATAATAAAGACTTTTACCCATTCTTCCGTCTAGCCCCCCCCCCCCCCCCCCCCAAAAAAAAAGACCTTCAGTTTTATCATTACCATGTTCTATATTGGTATATCATTTTAATTCAACTGAAACGAAATAACCACGCCTGCATGGTAAGCTATTAAATCTCAACCAAATGGTAATGCAAGAGAAAAAAAGTTTACTGGGATTTCCTGTTGATCTTTTCTTGTATATAATATATAAAAAATATAGATGGAATAGGTCGACTTTGCATTAATTTATTGCCAATCCGCGATTATTTTTATTTATTTTTCTTTGTTAAATAGGGAAATGTCATGTCATAGATAACTAAATGAAAGCTTGTCTCGTGTATTTCTCGACTAATGCAATTTTAAATGACACCGGAATGACTTTTCTCCATTTTTTTTGTATTAAAAGCTTCATATTACAGATTTTCAACATAAATTCAATCATAATAAGTAAATGAGACAGCAATCCAATTTACAATGATGTAAAAAAAAAAAGGCATCTACAAGTCACCAAAGGGTCTGTCGATACCTATATTTTGGCATTGCACAAGGTCATGTTTTTCTCTAACGTCTTTTCAATAAATCCATTGGACGTTGGATGAGTGCTAATTGATATTTTAGCTTTATATACTTGATTTTTTTTTATTAGTTGTTATTGGCTTTAAACAAGCTTTCAGTATCTGCGAGTTATCTCGGATCTGTGCTTTGTGTCTTTTGTGTTTTTGTTAGATTTTTGTTCTTTGTATCGATCTGGTGAGTAAGGCTCTTTTCAACTGATTTTTATACTTTGTTCTTATGTTGTACTGTTACACCACTCACCCAAGTCAGTAAGGGAAGGGTTTGGTACAAGCAAACATGTTTAACCCCGCCACAGTCTGTGTGTGCCTGTGCCAAGTCAGGAGCTTGTCATTCAGTCGTTGTCGTTTGTTGCTGTATATCATATATGTTTTTCGTTTATTGCTTTGTACATAAAGCGGCCGTTAGTTTTTCTCGTTTGAATTATTTATATTTGTCATGCCAGGGCCTTTCATAACTGACTATGCAGTATATGCATAGGTATAATTGCTAACTTCCACGTCATTTGGTCTTTTGTAGAAAGTTGTTTTTTTGCCGGCAATCATACCATATCTTATTATTGTTACATTAGTAATTAATCGGTTTCTTACCCAACCCTGAATTCCGGCAATTAGTCTCCAATGTAACAATAACTTTTTTTATTATTGTAACGTTTCAATATAACCGTAGCCAGTGCCATAAAACAAACCATTACTGAGTTAGTCGATTTTTACGGATGTGAATTGAAGCATGGATGCAATTTGGATACTCCTCATTACAGAACCATGGGTTGTTTGGGGTTGGTTCAAACCTATTTTCTATGATTCAATGTGGATTCAAAATTAAATCATCTATAAAATAAACTCAGAATGGAAACTTCAGTTTGTCTTTATCATGAATAAACGTAAGTGAAAAAACTGTCAAAATAGTTGCAATTTTGGTACCCTTACGTTATACTATTTGCCAGTATCTTAATTGTCACTATGGAGGCTAGAATTATCAACCAAGCGAGTTGAAACCAAAAACCAAAAGAAAGGAATTTTCGCCCACTGCTCAACAATAAAGACGCGAAGTAGAGCTTGGAAAAGGCGATCTAAATAAATCCTAAGATATAGATATAAGAAGATGTGGTATGCGTGCCAATGAGACAACTCTCCATCCAAGTCAAAATTTATAAAAGTAAACCATTATAGGTCACAGTACGGTCTTCCACTCGGAGTCTTGGCTCACACCGAACAGTAAGCTATAAAGGGCCGAAAAATTACTAGTGTAAAACCATTCAAACTGGAAAACCAACGGTATAATCTATATAAAAAACGAGAAACGAGAAACACTTATGAACCACATCAACAAACGACAACTACTGAACATCAGATTCCTGACTTAGGACAGGTGCAAACAAATGCAGCGGGTCTAAACGTTTTAATGGTACCAAACCTTCACCCTTTTTCTGAAACAATAGTGTAACATCACAACATAGAAAGACACACTATAAAATATCAACTGAAATAGCTTAACTCAATCAAAGGACATATTAACACCAGTGAACATACACTGAACAAATTAATTTGACCTATGATACAATGTAAATACAAAATAAATAAATAAAGGGAAGAATAATAAAAGTAACATGTTATATTCGTATGAAATGTTAAACAATTTAAGAAAAACAATATGCTCGAACAAAAAAAATTGCCATTTGCAATAACTTTAAACACAGGTAAATGAAAATAATTTTGTTGTTAGGTATACGTGTACAGTTCCAATAGAGAAAGGAAATATTTTTACAAAATAAATAATTTTGATGTTCATAGTACGAAGTGAAAATTTATAGTAATACCAAACACTTATCAAAGCTGGTATATAGACCAGATATAACCATGAATAACATTAATTAGACAACTTTCGAGTTCGATGCATTTCCGTCAAAAACTCTGGTTTTAGTGAACATCATTCGTGCGTTTAGGGGCATCGTCACTTCCGTTCCAATGTTGAGCAAATGGCTGGAAAACTATAATGCTATATTGCACGAATTATTCGGCAAATTAAATTCTCATAATTGACAATCAGCACTACTGTCATTAGGGAATTGTGATTAAGTACTTACAAAACAAACATTATTTCTGGTTTATCCTGCACAATGACGATCACTAAGACGCTTGATGAAAGTTAATAGTGCAGGGATACAGGCGATCCCCTCTATCTGGTAAATGACGTCATAAAGGCGCGCATAATTGACGAGTTTTTTTCCGGTGAAGGATGAACTCGAAAGTGGTCTATTGGTATCAACAGGTCAAATAAACAAGAAAGTACGATTTGAGAGTACTCGCAGTTACTGACAGCTAGTTAAAAGCCAAAACAATTAATAATAAAAAATCATGCATCAGAGACTAAAATCAACTAAAACACATCCCAGGGATTTAGTATTTAACGTCATGGACAGTCAAAGAAGACATGACTAGTGCAATGCCAAAAATAAATGTATCGACAGACAGTAGGATAGTTAGGAGTTTAACCTCTTTATAGATCAAAATGAACGTGGGTGTGTCTTTATTCACCCCGTTTGAAAAGAATACAAATTTAGTTATGTTTTAATTTGCTGATGACAAAATCGATATTAGTGCCAATGTAAACTATATTGAAAGATCTAATTACAACATTGGTAAGATAACCTTTACTAATAAGTTTGTTTAAAGGTTCGAAGAGCTTACACGGATCACATAGTGATTTCAGCGCTTTAAGTACAATATTACCGTAAAATTTAGGATGTGAAATACCGTTTTTAATCAGTTTTCTACAGGTACAGCCAAATTTACTAATCAAATCTTTGTATCTATGAAAGAACTTAGCAAAAGTTTTACGTAATTTATGGTAACGAAATCCCTGACTTAATAATTTACCAGTGATGCATTGATTACGTTCGTTAAAATCTATGACATCACTACACACACGGGCATAACGAACGAGTTGGGATATATAAACACCGTATGATGGAGCCAAAGGAACATCGCCGTCTAAAAAGGAAAATTAACAATAGGGAATGAAAAATCGTCTCTTTTGTCGTAAATGAACACTTTACATTGTCTTTTTGTCAAACCGCTTAAATCATTGTTATAAATATTTTAATACTTATATGAAAGGGAATAATTAAAGAAAACATTTTAACATATCACTTCTTGGTCTTAAAAATGTATTGGCGATGAATGGAAAACTAGATAAATAATGTTTTTGATATTATTTTGATTATAAAAGAACGTAAGCGACATTATTTCGTTTGCCGCATAAAAATAAACAGTTTCACATGGTTGTATATAGCAAACCCTAAACATGTTCACACCAAGTGGAATGACAACAAGATCAAGTGGTTCACCATTTTCACAGACACTTCAGAGTGGACGTGCTAAAAATAAAAGAGTTGCAAACTTGTTCACGCCTAAAGGAAAAGGCACATCATCGTTTTTAAAGTATGATTATAAGAAGTTTGTAGATGAAAATAGAAATTAATTATTGAATTAAAAATATCTGCATTAAATGTTTACCCAACATCTCCTTTTATTCACAGCTAACTTGTGTTTTAGATATGACAGCATTCAAATTCGGAATATACAATTATATACATTTGCATTGCTATTTTTCAAATAAACATTAATGGGACCAGGGCATTACATGTAGCTACGATTTAGACAAATGAATTAAAATACATTTTTAAGCTTTAAGAAAAGCAGGATTTTGAAATAATATTTCATTACAAGCAGTCAGTTTGGTCCAAATTTGTTTAAATAAGCTCAAAAACATTACTGTTTAATTACTGCAATTTTTTAACCTCAGTTGGACTCATATTCATGTGACCTTGAATCTAACCCTTAGCTGATGATGGGTAACATTGTTGTACCCATTTACTAGGTGTGTTCAGCAATTAAAAAGAAAAGAATGTCAACATTGAAAGTGAAACAAGTGTGAACTATTTTGTTGACTGATTCGATCCACAAAAAAAACATCATTCTTTTACAGGTAAAAATGATGATTTACATGTACATATATTTTTAATCTCTGACAAAAATATTCAGTATACAATAGCACATGCTTATCTGTCTATTTATAGATATACATACGTTTATATTGGTCATAGACCCTATGCATTCTAGAGTTCATCTCGATGGTTAATTATATGGCATCTAGACTAAAATACACTGGAATTTTCTAATACATATTTTCGTCCATGCATTGTTTATTGTTTCTTTTAGACTTTTTGTAATTTGGATGTACATTTAAGTGTGTTTAAATTCAAATATGAGAATTTGAGTTAAATCGGTGAATATAAATTTGATGGCTAATGTCCTTTTAACAATATGCAGATAAACATTGTTGTGTAAGCAGTACACTTATTTGCATTTACAGGTAGATAACAGACATTTAGGAAGGCAGGAAAAAAGATATATGTGAATACATTGAATAGTTCTTCATAATTTCTATATATTGCATAATTTTAGAAGCCAAGGAAACAGATCATTACAGACTTCACAGCTGTTAGAGGAGACAGCTGGACATAAAGTAGAGACCTATGGATTACCATTACCAGTCTTGATTACAGAAGTATTAACTACAAGTGACAGTATGTAAAAAAAGTAGTATTTTTCTTCCTATTAGTTTTCTGTTTGCCAGACGAAACCTGCTTCAATATAGTTTGTTCCTTTGAAAAAGCTTAAGTAACTTGAGTAAGAAAAATAAAGTCAAACCTGCTGAAACTGTTACATTCATCTAAAGGTAGATTTAGTCCTGCCCAAATGTTTTCTCTATTTAGTTTTTACTTTTCAATATGCAACAATGAATATGATTAATATTGCTGGTTCTTGAAAGTAATATAAGCGCTAGGTATTTTGCTGTTCTAGTCATTTTGCACTTACGCTGCTACTGATATATCCTTCCTAGTGGTTTAAGGTTCGTGTGGTCCTTTTGGCTAAATTTATATGGAATTTGCTGTGCACTTTTTTTCCGTTCCTTCAGAAGGTGCCGAAATATACAAAGTTTGGAAAGAGGTTTGAGAATTTCCCAATAGGTACTCAGGGGCTGCTCTGGCTCCAAAAAAGTTGGAGTCAGAAAAATCGCCAGCTGCTATATTTTGTCGCCAATTTTGAAAACTTGGAGCTAGTGTTGGATAATTGGTTGAAATTACCAACCCATTATCTATTACTCCGAGTTTGCGAAAACTTATTTTGATCCGTCGGTCATGGGACCGACAAAGCATGATTGTTTGTCAGTCCTACAAAATTTTAGCCAGTCCTACAAAATCTGTCAATTTTATCCTGAAATAAAATTAATAACATATTTTATCGAAAAATAACTTTATTAATATTAGTTTTATTCTTCGCACCCACAGGCAAATTAACAATGAAGGACCAGTTCAGGTCTTCTGATTGTTCTTATTTAAAGTCATCTTCACTATCCATTTCATCATCTGAATCACTTTCTCGGCTGTTACAGTATTTGTTTGCTCCATTGTAGGGTCAATTGCCGATTGTTTGCCAGGGATGGCTCTATGAACAAATTTAGTAGGCCACGTGTAGATCGCGGCTTTGGTTTGTTTATAATAAATCCGTAAACCAGTACCGGAAATTGGCAGCGTGTACATCTGATAACCGATGTAAACACTTATTGGAAACAGTTGCGGTACATCTAATAACCGATGAAAAAAAGTGCTGAAATATGCACTACAACGGCCGTTTTTACATTGGTCATTGAGACTGGCACTAGCCTTCAAAATACTGGTCCGAGCCTCATTTTGACCGACAGGACCGACCATTTTCGCGAACTCTGATTACTATCGGTGGACAGCAACCTACTGACTATCGGTTATAATTGCATCATTATACCTTGTCCTTTTTTTGAATGAAATCATGCATTCAGTCACATTGTACATGTCTAATGTGTATATTCCATATCATTGCAGAGTTTTATATCTTCATATTTGATTTCTTGTTTCCTTTTAAGCTCACCTGGCCCAAAGGGCCAAGTGAGCTTTTCTCATCACTTGGCGTCCGTCGTCTGTCATCGTCCGTCGTCGTCGTCCGTCATCGTCGTTAACTTTTTAGATTTTGAACTTCTGCTAGAGAACCACCGAATGGAATGAAACCAAACATGGCATGAATGTTCCTTATGAGGTGCTGACCAAGTGTTGTTACTTTGTAGCCGATCCATCATCCAAGATGGCCGCCAGCGGGGACTTAGTTTAACATAGGACCCTATGGGAAATACATACAAATGTCTTCTTTTAGAGAACCACTAAATGGAATGAAACCAAACATGGCACAAATGTTCCTAATGAGGTGCTGACCAAGTGTTGTTACTTTGTAGCTGATCCATCATCCAAAATGGCCGCCAGCGAGGGACTTAGTTTAACATAGGACCTTATGGGAAATACATACAAATGTCTTCTTTTAAAGAACCACTAAATGGAATGAAACAAAACATGACATGAATGTTCCTTATGAGGTGCTGACCAAGTGTTGTTACTTTGCAGTTGGTCAATCATCCAAGATGGCCGCCAGCGAGGGACTTAGTTTAACATAGGACCCTAAGGGAAATACATACAAATGTCTTCTTTTAGAGAGCCACTGAATCGAATGAAACAAAACATGGCATGAATGTTCCTTATGAGGTGCTGACCAAGTGTTGTAACTTTGCAGTCAATCCATCATCCAAGATGGCCGCCAGCGAGGGACTTAGTTTAACATAGGACCGTATGGGAAATACATACAAATGTCTTCTTTTAGAGAACCACTAAATGGAATGAAACCAAACATAGCATGAATGTTCCTTATGAGGTGCTGACCAAATGTTGTTACTTTGCAGTTGGTCCATCATCCAAGATGGCCGCCAGCGGGGGACTTAGTTTAACATAGGACCCTATGGGAAATACATACAAATGTCTTCTTTTAGAGAACCGCTGAATGGAATGGAACCAAACATGGCATGAATGTTCCTTATGAGGTGTTGACCAAGTGTTGTTACTTTGCAGTCAATCCATCATCCAAGATGGACGCCAGCAGGGGACTTAGTTTAACATAGGACCCTATGGGAAATACATACAAATGTCTACTTTTAGAGAACCACTAAATGGAATGAAACCAAACATGGCATGAATGTTCCTTATGAGGTGCTGACCATGTGTTGTTACTTTGCAGCTGATCCATCATCCAAGATGGCCGCCAGTGGGGGGGGGGGGGGGGGGGGGGGGGGGGGGAATTAGTTTAACATAGGACCCTATAGGAAATACATACAAATGTCTTCTTATAGAGTACCACTGAATGGAATAAAACCAAACATAGCAGGAATGTTCCTTATGAGGTGCTGACCAAGTGTTGCTATTTTGTTGCTGATTTACTGTTCAAGATGGCCACCAGGATATTTTATTAAATAATGGGACCAATATTAAACCAAATTTGGCCTCAATCATTATTTGGGTATCTGTTATGATTTTAATCTATCTTTACATGATTTCTAAAACCAAAGTAGAGTCAGGTGAGCTTCAAAGGCTCTTGAGAGCCTCTAGTTATTGTCGAGCCTGCGACTTTTGTCGCAGAAAGCTCGACATAGGGATAGTGATCCGGCTACGGCGGCGGCGTTAGCTAACTTCTTAAAAGCTTTATATTTTAGAGGGTGGAAGACCTGGATGCTTCATACTTTGTATATGGATGCCTCATGTTACGAGGTTTCCGTCAGTCACATGTCCAATGTCCTTGACCTCATTTTCATGGTTCAGTGACTACTTGAAAAAAAAGTTAAGATTTTTTGTAATGTTAAATTCTCTCTTATTATAAGTAATAGGATAACTATATTTGGTATGTGCGTACCTTGCAAGGTCCTCATGCCCGTCAGACAGTTTTCACTTGACCTCGACCTCATTTCATGGATCAGTGAACAAGGTTAAGTTTTCGTGGTCAAGTCCATATCTCAGATACTATAAGCAATAGGTCTAGTATATTCGGTGTATGGAAGGACTGTAAGGTGTACATGTCCAACTGGCAGGTGTCATCTGATCTTGACCTCATTTTCATGGTTCAGTGGTTATAGTTGAGTTTTTGTGTTTTGGTCTGTTTTTCTTATACTGTATGCAATAGGTCTACTATATTTGGTGTATGGAAGGATTGTAAGGTGTACATGTCTAGCTGGCAGGTGTCATCTGACCTTGACCTCATTTTCATGGTTCAGTGGTTATAGTTGAGTTTTTGTGTTTTGGTCTGTTTTTCTTATACTGTATGCAATAGGTCTACAATATTTGGTGTATCGAAGGATTGTAAGGTGTACATGTCTAGCTGGCAGGTGTCATCTGACCTTGACCTCATTTTCATGGTTCAGTGGTTATAGTTGAGTTTTTGTGTTTTGTTCTGTTTTTCTTATACTGTATGCAATAGGTCAACAATATTTGGTGTATGGAATGATTGTAAGGTGTACATGTCTAGCTGGCAGGTGTCATCTGACCTTGACCTCATTTTCATGGTTCAGTGGTCAAAGTTAAGTTTTTGAGTTTTGGTCTTTTTTTCTAATACTGCATGCAATAGGTCTACTATATTTGGTGTATGGAATGATTGTAAGGTGTACATGTCTAGCTGGCAGGTGTCATCTGACCTTGACCTCATTTTCATGGTTCAGTGGTCAAAGTTAAGTTTTTGAGATTTGATCTTTTTTTCTAATACTATATGCAATAGTTCAACTACATTTGGTGTATGGAAATATTTTATGATCTATATGTCAGTCACACAGGTTTTATTTGACCTTGACCTCATTTTCAAGGTTCATTGCTCAGTGTTAAGTTTTTGTGTTTTGGACTGTTTTTCTTAAACTATAAGCAATAGGTCAACCATATTTGTTGTATGGAAGAATTGTTAGCTGTACATGCCTGACCAGCATGGTTCATCTGACCTTGACCTCATTTTCATGGTTCATTGGTCAATGTTTAGTTTACTTGGTTAATGTTAAGTTTATGTGACAGTTGTAATAAAGCTTTATATTTAGGACTATCAACATAATATCAATGATTAGTAAAGAGGCGAGACATTTCAGCGTGTGCACTCTTGTATTTTATTAAGCAATTAAAACAGTGAATCAAAAGAATCCAGATTCAGATTAAACTTATTTTCAATTGTCTTATAATTACAACATTTACCAAATATGACACTAAAAATTTTAAATTTCAATGGTATCATTCACATTACAATTTTAAATACATAGCTGTATCAAAATTTGAATGCTTCTCAGTAAAAAAAAATTCATAGTATAAAGTATTTAACTTTAAGCAATTTAAATTTAATCTATAAAATAAAACAAGGCATTTGGATTGAAATATATACATTTAACTAAGGGGATCCACCCAATATCTGTGAATTCGTTTGGTATGCATATTTTTATGCCTCCGCCGTAGCGGTGGGGGCATTAAGTTTTACCCTTGTCAGTCTGTACGTACGTCCCAAAATTGGTTTCCGTTCTTTAACTTGAGTTTGCCTGAACCAAATGTTATGAAACTTATACACAATGCTTATTACCACAAAACACAGATCAAGGTTGAATTTTGGTGGTGTCACTTTAACCGTTCTAGAGTTATGCCCCTTTACAAATGGAAAAAGTGCAAAATTTTTAAGTTTCCGTTCTCTAACTTAAGTTTGACTCAACCAAATGTTATGAAACTTATACACAATGCTTATTACCACAAAACACAGATCAAGTTTGAATTTTGGTGGCGTCACTTTAAGGTTTCTAGAGTTATGCCCCTTTATAAATGGAAAAATTGCAAAAGTTTAAGTTTCCGTTCTCTCACTTAAGTTTGCCTCAACCAAATGTTATGAAACTTATACACAATGCTTATTACCACAAAACACAGATCAAGATTGAATTTTGGTGGCGTCACTTTAACCGTTCTAGAGTTATGCCCCTTTACAAATGGAAAAAGTGCAAAAATTTTAAGTTTCCGTTCTCTAACTTAAGTTTGCATCAACCAAATGTTATGAAATTTATACACAATGCTTATTACCACAAAACACAGATCAAGATTGAATTTTGGTGGCGTCACTTAACCGTTATAGAGTTATGCCCCTTTATAAATGGAAAAATTGCAAAATTTTTATTTTCTTCTAAATATCAAGTAAATTTAAAATTGGAGTTATATTCCTTTGTCCATGATTATAGTTGAATCAACTACAACAATGCTTTATACAATGCAATTTTTAATTTTGACTTCCACTGTTAAAACACAGATCAAGTTGAATTTGGGTAGTGTCACTTTAACCATTATTGAGTTATGCCCCTTTATAAATCAAAAGAGTGCAAAATTTTTAGTTTCCATTCTGTAACTTAAGTTTGCCCCAACCAAACATTATGAAACCTATACACAATATTCATTACCACAAAACTAAGATCAAGTACAAATTTTTTGTTTCCGTTTTCTAACTTTAGTTTGCCTCAACCAAATGTTATGAAACTTATACACATTGCTTATTACTACATAATACAGATTAAGTACGAAATTTGGTGGCGACACTCTTACCATTCTTGAGTTTTATCCCTTTATAAACAAAAAAATTGCTGAATTTTTCATTTCCGTTCTCTAACTTTAGTTTGTCTCAACCAAATGTAATAAAACTTATATACAACCAATCTAGAGTTATGCCCCTTTCCAAATAGAAAAATTGCTGAATTTTTAGATTCTGTTCTCTACTTAAGTTAGCCTCAACCAAATGTTATGAGACTTGCACACAATGCTTATTACCACAAAACTCAGATCAAGTTCAAATTTGGGTAGCGTCATTTTTTAACAGAATTGAAATAAAGAGATTAGGTATATATGCAAACCAGACAACAGTCAACTACATGTATGATGTATTTGCCAAAGACAAAAGGACAAGGATGTATAACAACTACATATTTCAGTACAACAACAGATTCAAAACACAAGAGATATTTGGCATGATAGAGAGCCCTTTATTACAATTATCATACTGAATTGAATTACCCTTTCATATCACTCATCCATTTTCATTTTTAAACTGGAGATCAACAGAAAATTATCTACCTCTAGGTTAAGACTTCAATTTTAGAATTATGCACTAGAAATGGTATTACCCTGACCCTATCCCGTAACTATGTTTTACATATTTTAAGGAAATGAAGCATATACTTTAAGGTGTCCTGTAGTTGTTTACATCAGTGAACTTTGGTCTCTGGTGGATATTTGTTTTATTGACAATTACAATGTACACCTCATCTCTTTATTTTAATGTAATGAAAGGGTTTACAAACATCTTTCTTTAATAGTTAATCGACAACACAATAATCGGTTAAAAATACAAAATTTGGTCTCATAATGATCCATACTGAAAATATCATTTTTATTGCAGTAAAGTTTTGAATGCTTAACAAAAATTGAAGAGAAATTGATGAATTAGTTGATTTAAACTAGAGAACAAAGTTAACATTTGAATTGTTATAAGTTATCTTAATTTCATTGATATGATTTAGAAGCATTAATTCTACAGTTAATGAATAGGCTGACTTGACAACAATACTATAAATGTAGAAATTGCATACACATTCACAGTTTGTAAGAAATCTTATAGCAATGAAACAGAAGGTACTAATGACTCCTTGACAAGTGTTGGCTTATATTAAAAAAGTTATTATATATATATATATATATAGATTCTACCACTGCATTGAGTGTGATACAATATTTATCCACTCGAGACAGTTAAATTTTCAAATTTAAAATGTGAGGCTCGCCGAGCGTTTTAAATATTTAAAATTTAACTGTCGAGAGTTGATAAATGTCGTATTACACGAGATTTGGTGGTGGAATCTGTTTCTCTAATGATTTTCAAACAATACGCAGGCAAATTTATTCCTTCTTTTCGAATGATCTGCAAAAAAATGTGTTCTTTCTATGTGACGTCATCAGGCATGGTCGCCTTTTTTCATGCCGTCGCAATAGGAAATTCAGAGGAAAGCAAGAAAATTTTAATTTGAAATGAATGCCTATATAAATTATACAATGTATTGATACAAATGTCATTGAGTACATTTTGTGGTGTTTTCAGGGAATACAAATATCATTGAGTACATTTTGTGGTGTTTTCAGGGAATACAAATATAATTGAGTACATTTTGTGGTGTTTTCAGGGAATACAAATATCATTGAGTACATTTTGTGGTGTTTTCAGGGAATACAGAAATCAGTGTTAGTATCAACTCATCAGGATGGGCATGGTTAGTTGGAGGTAGAAAGCTATTTATATGGAGATATAAACAAGTACAACATGCAAGGGTAATTATTTTACAAGGCTTTTAAGCTTATAAATACAGTTTACATATTTGTCATAAAGGCAGACATGTTGACAAATTTAATCAATATTTAAGAAATACAATATATATAGATATTGATGTGTTCCAGAATTTGCATGTACCACAGACAACTGTAAATAGGACTTGGCAAAGATATTTGTCTCTGTAAAAGAAGATTCAGCTAATGACATATAATACATTTAGGACTTCTTCAACAAATTATAACCTGACGCCAGATGGCAGTGAAATATTTTGAACTGATCTATACTTACACCCCAAAAAACTTGCATAGATGAGGAAAAAGTATCCTAACAATTGTAATCAGATGTTTTCCATTAATAGAATAGTGTTTCCATAATGTTCCAACAATCATTGAATCTCAAGATAATGATCTAAATTTAAAACACCCTTCTAAAATGATTGTGGTAAAAATCATGATAATTGAATTATGAGAATTGGTCAGGTAAAATCTTGAAAAAGTATATATTTCAGTTTTTAGAAATTGAGTGACACATGACAATTTGGAAAATTTCAAAGATTATTAAGGTACATGTATTTGTGTTATTTTCAGAGTGTATTTTGTAAAGAGTTAACATTACCACCAAGTGATTTAGCCCACAATTCTGACAGAGTATGTGTTATTCCCAACAATTCAGACCACCAGTCTGCCTCCTGTATAGCTGTTTCACCAGAAGGTATAGTCAGATACTGGCCTAACATTGCAAATGAAGGATCATCTGTGGAAATAAGTGCTGAACTTAGAGGAGAAGAATGTCAGTGTGTTGTCTGTTTACCTGTAAGTTTCCAGAATTAAAGATTAATCTTGTATCTGTTGTAAGGAATGTTTCAAAATTTGGTCATCAAACTTCAGCTTGTGATTGAAATATATTATCAAAATGGTGAATCACCTTGTCTGTCTGTCCCATTGTCTGTTTGTCTAACAAATGTTTCTGTCACACTTTTCTCTGTAACAACTGAACAGAATGCATTCTAATTCAGTTGTAGGCTATATAAGTAAGATTTGCATAAAGAAAATGTTGATTTCAAAGCTAAGTAGATAACTCATAAAATATTTATAAAAGTTTAATATTAAGTATTAGAGGAATATATTTTATTTTTTCATATTACTATTAGTTATGCATATTTACAATATCTAATGTCAACTTCATGTACTTTTTCAAATAGATGAAATTTCAATTTTCTTTAAACATTAGTTGTTTTCTCCAAGAATACAAGCAAAATGTAAAAAATGTTGTTGATTAATGGAGAGAATGGAAATGGGGAATGTGTCAAAGAGACAACAACACGACAAAAGAGCAGAAAACAGCCCAAGGCCACCAATGGGTCTTCAATACAGCGAGAAAATCCTGCACCCCGAGGCAGGCTTCAGTTGTATTCTTTGCTTACACATACATTGATTTGAAACATGTAAAGGAATCCAAAGAGTCCTCTTGCTGCCAATTAAATAATCAGTATCTGTATGAATATCTGCTGTAAATATGGTGATAAGAATTATTGTTTGTTGTAAATATACCTTTTTCATTGTTTCAGCCTTTTGGATGCTTGTTAGCAACAACTACAAGTTCTCTTGTACTACTTAATATAGCAACAAACAAGGTATGTTTTATTTATCTTTTAAATTTGTAATTGATATTCCAAATATAAGAAAATACCTTCAATTGTATTATTCTTGTTTTCAGAATGTTTTTATTGGGTGTTATTGAGAGTTTATATGAAACTGAAGAGCAAAAGCATGTAGATATATTCACACATGCATGGTAAAAAGTTTTACTCACCCTACTGTTTTCATGAAAAAGAAAAATTTGACAGTAATAGAAACCTTTGCTCTCTTATGATCACTCATTTTTTACTATTTGTTTTTTTTTATGTTTAATATAAAAAAGAAGATGTGGTATGATTGCCAATGAGACAACTCTCCACAAGAGACCAAATGACACAGAAATTAACAACTATAGGTCACTGTACGGCCTTCAACAAAGAGCAAAGCCTGGACCGCATAGTCAGCTATAAACATGATAAAGGCCCTAAAATGACAAGTAAATATTTTTTTTTTATGCTTGCATTTAGTTTTTATAAGTATTTTTCTTTACATCTGTTTATTTAAGTACAATTATATTTCAACAGAACACATTAACATGTCATCTACTGAAGTCATCACAAGGAATGTTTTCTGGTATAGGAAGAAGAATGTCATCATTCATTTTTGGTGCTTCACCACTCCAGCCTACAGGGGCAGTAAGTTTAAAATGCTTTTTATCCCACTCCAACTGAGTTGTTGAGGCAAAAGGTGAAGGTATGAAAGGGCCACCTTTTTGGCCCCTTGAATTCTATAATCAAAAAGTATTCCAAATCTTTCAAATAACATCCTTCAGATTGGTATAAGACATTAGTATTTATATTTCTGAATTGTGCACTAGGTAATTTCATTAGGGCTTCGAACTTCTTGCATTTGATTAAAAAACTCAAAAACTGCCGTGTTAGTCTAATTTTGACATCTTGTTACTAATATTTAGATATGAGCCACAGGCTAACCAAAAGGGATACAAGATGTCTTACTGTGGATGCATTTATTTTTGTGTGTTCTAATTTTCATGGATAGAGGGAAGCCCCCATTTTTGTGAATATTTGATTTCATGGTTTTGCCAAAATCTGCATACAACCTTATAATAAACATTGAACATTCAAATTCATCATTCACCTTTACTAACCAAATCAAAGAAATTTTTATCCAATGAAATGTTATTAATTCACAGTATACAAAGATTTTAATATGGGTAAAATATCTTTTTGGGTAAAACCTTGGCTCGTAATTGATCTCACCAAAATCTATGTGTAAAGTAGTAAGTTTTTCAACATTTTTTTGATGTCAGAATGTCAAACAAATATTTCTGTCACGCTTTTCTTAGCTTCTACTTCATAGAATAACTTGATATTTAGACAACAACTTGACAGGGATCAGTTGTAATATGTATGCATTTTTGGGATCTGTCAGACACCCTCTTCCTGTTTGCAAATATTTAAAAATTTTTAATATGTTGAATGAACTTTAAAAACTTTGCCACACATATCTCCAGAAGTATTGAAAAGAATGCTTTTCATGTACCCTTTGTTAGTTTACTTGAATATTTACTTTAATTTTAATTTTTCATAGATGCCATGTGAGGTTAGAAGCTCCTCCATATGTTATTGAACCATTTTTAGCTCACCTGGCCCAGAGGGCCAAGTGAGCTTTTCTCATCACTTGGCGTCCGTCGTCGTCGTCCGTCGTCGTTAACTTTTACAAAAATCTTCTCCTCTGAAACTACTGGGCCAAATTTGACCAAACTTGGCCACAATCATCATTGGGTTATCTAGTTTAAAAAATGTGTCCGGTGACCCGGCCAACCAACCAAGATGGCCGCCATGGCTAAAAACATAGGGGTAAAATGTAGATTTTGGCTTATATCTCTGAAACCAAAGCATTTAGAGCAAATCTGACATGGGTAAAATTGTTTATCAGGTCAAGATCTATCTGCCCTGAAATTTTCAGATGAATTGGACAACCCGTTGTTGGGTTGCTGCCCCTGAATTGGTAATTTTAAGGAAATTTTGCCGTTTTTGGTTATTATCTTGAATATTATTATAGATAGAGATATACTGTAAACAGCAATAATGTTCAGCAAAGTAAGATCTACAAATAAGTCAACTTGACCAAAATGGTCAGTTGACCCCTTAAGGAGTTATTGCCCTTTATAATCAATTTTTAACCATTTTTCGTAAATTTTTGTAATCTTTTACAAAAATCTTCTCCTCTGAAACTACTAAGACAAATTTAACCAAACTTGTCCACAATCATTATTAGGGTATCTAGTTTTAAAAATGTGTCCGATGACCCCGCCCGCGAACCAAGATGGCCGACATGGGTAAAAAATAGTACATAGGGTAAAATGCAGTTTTTGACTCATATCTCTGAAACCAAAGCATTCAGAGCAAATCTGAGGAGAATAAAATTGTTCATTAGGTCAAGATCTATCTGCCCTGATATTTTCAGATGAATCGGACAACCTGTTGTTGGGTTGCTGCCCCTGAATTGGTAATTTTAAGGAAATTTTGCCGTTTTTGGTTATTATCTTGAATATTATTATAGATAGAGGTAAACTGTAAACAGCAATAATGTTCAGCAAAGTAAGATCTACAAATAAGTCAACTTGACCAAAATGGTCAGTTGACCCCTTAAGGAGTTATTGCCCTTTATAGTCAATTTTTAACCATTTTTCGTAAATTTTTGTAATTTTTTACAAAAATCTTCTCCTCTGAAACTACTTAGACACATTTAACCAAACTTGTCCACAATCATCATTAGGGTATCTAGTTTTAAAAATGTGTCCGATGACCCCGCCCGCGAACCAAGATGGCCGACATGGCTAAAAAATAGTACATAGGGTAAAATGCAGTTTTTGGCTCATATCTCTGAAACCAAAGCATTTAGAGCAAATCTGATGAGAATAAAATTGTTCATTAGGTCAAGATCTATCTGCCCTGAAATTTTCAGACCAATCAGGCAACACGTTGTTGGGTTGCTGCCCCTGAATTGGTAATTTTAAGAAAATTTTGCAGCTTTTGGTTATTATCTTGAATATTATTATAGATAGAGATAAACTGTAAACAGCAATAATGTACAGCAAGGTTAGATCTACAAATAAGTCAACATGACCAAAATTGTCAGTTGACCTTTTAAGGAGTTATTGCCCTTTATATTTTCAATTTTTTACAATTTTCATAAATTTTGTAAATTTTTGTAAATTTTTACAAAATATTTTCCACTGTAACTACCGGGCCAAGTTCATTATAGATAGAGATAATAGTAAGGAGCAAGAATGTTCAGTAAAGTAAGATCTACAAACACATCACCATCACCAAAACACAATTTTGTCATGAATCCATCTGTGTCCTTTGTTTAATATGCACATAGACCAAGGTTAGCGACACAGGCTCTTTAGAGCCTCTAGTTGAAATAACTGCAGAAAAAAAGTAATGCATTGATTTATCTACTCTTTATCTTATTTTTCAGCCATTACAAGCTATTAGTGTTGGCCTAACAGAAGATGATGATGATTTTCCATTCTATGTATTATCTGGTACACAATTGCAAAAGTGGACTGTAGGTGAAGGTATAACAGAAAAGGTAAACACACTTACTTTACATATGTTCTGGCACCTTTCTACACTGAGAGAATGTATTGTAGGAGAGGTTGGGGAAGGCAGTTAAAAGCTGGTAAATATCCACCACATGTGTTGTCTTATAATAAGTCATAAAAATAGGCTTTATTTTCCTACAAAATGTTTTGTTGAAATAAAGAAATCCCCTGTATATTTTAAGTAACAAGAGTTACAGGAGTGATACAATACAGATGTTTAAGGAAAGTACTGAAAGGAATCATAGGTTAGATTGAGTTCAGGGTTTTTGTTTATATCTTGCAAGTCTTTCCAAGTGGAAGAGTGTATTATTTAAGAGATGTGGGTTCATTACTTGCACTTATTCATATTGACAGACATGGAAGGATTCTGATAATGAGGTATGGCACTTTTGGATTTGGATCTACAAAGATTTCAGAAGTTTGTATTTTATCATATTTAAAAATAAAGATAAAAATCACCATTTCTGATTTTAAAAAGCACCAACAAATAAACTTGTCTCTTTTGGTATTTATCTCTCCCTTTGTTATGTGTTTTACCTTTAGGTTATATCAGTTTCTATAAAATTTAAACAGAGTTAAAAAGTTATCTGAGTTCAGATTTTGTTTTATGTTCACTTTTCATCAGATGAAATGCTCATGCTTTGAAAATTATCACCTGGGCCATACATGTTTTCAATATTTCATTGTAGTTTTGAAAGATTGAGCTTTTGTTATTATATTGAAAATATTTTTTTCAGCTGTTTTATCAAGTAGATGCAGACAGAATGTTTAGGGAGAGTATTGCAAGGAAACTTTGGGTAAGATTGTATAGACAGGGTAAATTTATATATCTTTAAGTTATTCCAATCTGAAATAAACAGCTACAAGTGTTTAGAATTTCACTTATTTATAGTTTTAGTCTGCTATTGGTAAAAGAAAGGTTAAGTGAACCTCAGTGAGACAGTCACCAAATGGTCTTCAGTCCAAACATCCTAATAAAACCATAAAACATAGTCACCAAATGGTCTTCAGTTCAAACATCCTAATAAAACCAAAAAAAACATAGGTCACCAAATGGTCTTCAGTCCAAACATCATAATAAAACAATAAAACATAGTCACCCAATGGTCTTCAGTCCAAACATCATAATAAAAACATAGGTCACCAAATGGTCTTCAGTCCAAACATCATAATAAAACCAAAAAAACAAGGGTCACCAAATGGTCTTCAGTCCAAACATCCTAATAAAACCAAAAAAACATAGGTCACCAAATGGTCTTCAGTCCAAACATCCTTATAAAAACATAGGTCACCAAATGGTCTTGTCCAAACATCATAATAAAACCAAAAAAAAACATAGGTAACCAAATGGTCTTCAGTCCAAACTTCATAATAAAACCATAAAACAGTCACCAAATGGTCTTCAGTCCAAACATCATAATAAAACCATAAAACATAGTCATCAAATGGTCTTCAGTCCAAACATCATAATAAAACCCAAAAAAAACATAGGTAACCAAATGGTCTTCAGTCCAAACTTCATAATAAAACCATAATACAGTCACCAAATGGTCTTCAGTCCAAACATCATAATAAAACCATAAAACACAGTCACCAAATGGTCTTCAGTCCAAACATCATAATAAAACCATAAAACATAGTCACCAAATGGTCTTCAGTCCAAACTTCATAATAAAACCATAAAACAGTCACCAAATGGTCTTCAGTCCAAACATCATAATAAAACCATAAAACATAGTCAACAAATGGTCTTCAGTCCAAACATCATAATAAAACCATAAAACATAGTCACCAAATGGTCTTCAGTCCAAACATAATAATAAAACCCAAAAACATAGGTCACAAAATGGTCTTCAGTCCAAACATCATAATAAAACCATAAAACATAGTCACCAAATACTCTTCAGTCCAAACATCATAATAAAACCCCAAAACAGGTCACACAATGGTCGTCAGTTCAAACGTTACTAAATGGTCTTCAGTCCGAACATCATAATAAAACCAAAAAACATAGGTCACCAAATGGTGTTCAGTTCAAACATCATAATAAAACCAAAAAAACATAAGTCACTGCACATGCAGTTTTGGATGTTGCATTTTAATGGGATATTAAACAAGAGAGGCAAAAGATATCAAAGGGACATTCAAACTCATAAGTCAAAATAAACTGACAACACCATGGCTAAAAAAGAAACAGACAAACAGACCAAAAAAAGTACACAAAACACAACATAGAAAACTTAAGACTGAGCAACACGAACCCCACCAAAAACTGGGTGTGATCTAAACAACACTTTAAATTACCATGTACTTGTCCACCAATCATAATGAAGAAATCCTTCTTATGTAACACCTATGTTATATAATTATTAATTGATGAAGTTTTGGAAATATTAGCACTGGGGTAGAAATAACAGCATTCAGGTTAAAAAAAATAGCACTATTGTATACCATGGCTAAAAAGGCATGGTGGATTTCACTACATGTGTATTTAAAAAAATAGGTTCAATATGACATGTTTTTAGAAATCTTTTCCATTTAATATGAAAAAATGTACTTTGATATAAATAAGAATAGATGTACATCAAAGAGACATCAACTAAACAGCAAAAGACATCTAAATGTCAACAAATAACCTTCAACAATCAACAGATTTCAAACCTTAAGTCAATCCCTGAATTGCCCGAGTCTGGTCAACAATTTACCGTTGAACTTTTCATGGAAAAATTGGATTAATGAAATTTCTAATTATTACAGTTTTGTTTGTGATCTTTTTTAGGATCAAGATTCCAAACATCTGACTCAGTTGAGATCTTGGTTGATAGACATGCAGTCCACCAGGTATACTAATTGTGTTAGAAACTTAAACTTATATCTCAATTTTACTTTTAACAAGTCTGAAGATATTTCAATGAAAGAATAAATCTTGAAGTAGCATAAATAAGTTTAAAATAGATTTTTTTTTCTTTTTACTAGATGTTCTTTTAAAGATTTTGTTATCAACAATATGCTTAATTTTGATTAATGATTATTTTTTTTTATCTACATTACATAATTTATTTAAATTAAGATCGTAATTACTGCTATATGTGTCATTTACGAACTAAACAACTGGGAGACTGTTTGATATCAAACAAAAAACATACCGTTTATATGTATCAAATATTTGCCACTTGACATTAAGCAACCAGAAATCAATCAATTAGAATTGTGACAGCTATTATAAATAAAGCCAACAGTAGTATACCCCTTCAATAGTCATAAGTCGAATAAGCGAAAACAAATCCGGGTCACAAACCAAAACCGAGGGAAACACATCAACTATAAGAGGAAAACAACGGAACAACAGAAACACTTAACTGCTACAAAAACAAATGCCAACATACATAGAAACTGATTATTTGATAACAACTGTCATATTCCTGACTTTGTACAGGACATTTTAAGAAAAAATGGTGGGTTGAACCTGGTTTTATGGCTAGCCAAACCTCCTGCTTATATGACAATGTTAAAAATACCGCAAAAATGACAACATTACATGACAATACAGTACAAATTAACGCAAGAACACTCAGGACAGATAAATACATAAATAATATAATAGTACATTACAACATGTAAACCACAGAATAACAACGGACACCTCCCATACGACAGTACACCCGTACACCACAATAGAATTATGAACTGTGCATCACACAAATGTATCAACGCCACAAAAAGTGACGTCACAGGTAAATTTCTAAAAATAGAACATCAAACATTTCTTTGCAGTACTGGAGTTGTTATATTTGGTGCAGCAGTGAATATGGATGTTTCGCTTACTGTTAATTATGCTCTAGGTAAGAATTATGATTTTGAATTTATGGCAGTTAAATTAAGGACTTTGGGTTTGGTGTAATTCAGGAGAAAAATAAACACAACTGGCAAAATATTTTTGAAATCTGTATTTTCCTATATTTTTCCAACTCTTCCTAGAATTAAAAACACCTATTTTTGCAAACAAGAACATGATTATGATAAACCTCCAGTTTAAATCCTGTATCCACAAAGACATACAACATTTCTGAATTTTAGCACACTGCTCTTCTCATTTCTCATATCTATTTCAAGAAGAAATAAGTAACTTACAAGCTTTTTTGTATGATTTCAGCTTTCATTGACACAGATATAGGAGGAACACCATCAGCTCTAGAGAAGTTAGTTCTTTTGGACTACCAAGACAGTTTTGATGTAAGTTAACAGATTTTTATTTC
Source organism: Mytilus californianus (assembly GCF_021869535.1). NCBI lineage: Eukaryota > Metazoa > Mollusca > Bivalvia > Mytilida > Mytilidae > Mytilus > Mytilus californianus. The sequence goes on from NW_026262675.1 coordinate 3,340,068, forward strand.
TCTTGAGCTAAGTTTTATATCTAAGTTCTAGTATCAGATGCTAAGTGACTTACAATGATGTATCTGTGTGAGAATATTGTTTATGGAGAATTTATAAATAATCCTAACTAGCAAGTATGCAGGTTATTTACCAAACCAAGTTGGGATGCTACACTTTGAAATTATCTTTGCTTTGGGAAACTACTCTTAAATCTTAAATGACAAAGAGTAAAACTGTTTTTTATGAATTTGAAAATAAGATAAATAGATGTTTCATCAATGCCATAAAATTTGTGTTTCCAGGATGAATTAGAATATCAACTTCAGAATTTTAAATTGGTCGTACCAGATACACAGACTTATTGTGGATATGTATACAATAAAGAAAGAGTGTTATATGTACCAGGTATGATATGTATACAATAAAGAAAGAGTTTTATGTGTACCAGGTATGATATGTATACAATAAAGAAAGAGTTTTATGTGTACCAGGTATGATATGTATACAATAAATAAAGAGTTTTATGTGTACCAGGTATGATATGTATACAATAAAGAAAGAGTTTTATAGGTACAAGGTATGATATGTATACAGTAAAGAAAGCATTTTTTATGTATGTATTATATATGTACCACGTATGATATGTATACAGTAAAAAAACGTGTTTTATATGTACCACGTATGATATTAACCCCTATGATAGTAAAACCTTATTGGATTTGTGTCTTGTGCATACCTTTTGTACCGTAGAACTTAGGTTGACCAAACTTGGTATGCTGATGCATAATGGGATTCGGGTGTGTCATATATCAAAGTCTGGTCACCATCATGGTATAAGGATGTGTCAAATACTTAAATCTGCTAACCTTGACCTTGACCTTTGAACCCTATGCTGAAAGCCAAAAATCTGAAAATGTCTCAATACTGAATTTCACAACAGCAATTAAAATGCATGTATGGGTTGTATTATTTTCTATTTTCAATAGGAAAGAAATCTATATTTTATCTCCAAAATACAGGATTTCAACTATTGTAAGTCCAAAGTACAGGTCAATTTAGACAGATATCTTTATATTACAGGTGAAACAGAAATAGTGGATATCCAGGCTCCAGGAGGACATGTATTAGGAGCAGGTTAGCACAGTAAATCTTAATAGACATAAGTCAAGTTCAATGTTACCAGCTAGATTTATTTATACAGTTTTGAGAAAATCAAATTTAAGCACCTGTAATCTCAATGAAATTTGCTGCTAATATAAATTTATACACTGTCCGGCATGGAAGATATTTGTTTATTTACTTTTAATGCATTAAATCTGAAAATTCTTCTCAAATAATGCTGTAATGTAGAAATATGCTTGGTTATGATACCTTAGTTGAATTTTATAAAGTATTAATATTGCAAACTATTTTGTTCAGTTATATGAAATAAATACTTCAAATTTATTTTGATTTTTGTAGGTTGCTGTGACAAGTGTGCAATATTTTTCTCCAGCAGTGTTGGTTTATTTACAATATCTATGACACAGAAACAGGATATGGGGTAACATTATATATATTTTTATATTGTTAATTGAATACAATAAACAATTACATGCTACCAAAAAGCAGAATGTAGAAAACATGAATTTTTATTTATTTATGTATTATTTTCAATGTTACATTATTTTGTCCAAATAAAGTTATTGTTTGCAGCTTATAATATCTAAATGTTAAATAAATCTCAAGTAACCAAAAACTGTGAATGAACAAAGGAGTAGTATTTTATTTTAAATTCAAGTATTTAAGGCTTTTCAAAGTTTCAAATCTGTAACATAATAAGTTTTTTTTAATTTAGATTTTTATTTTTTTTAGCTTTAGAAACTGATATTTTATGTGTAGAAGTTCTTCTCTGACAAGACCAACCCTTATGTTATAAAATTAATTTTAAAAAAGGATGGCCTCTTGTTAAAAAAGAAAATTTAATAAGCAAATACTTGTATAGAAATTAGTGGATTGGCCTTGTATTCAGGGTCTCTAGTGAGAGGGGTCTTGTAAGAAGGGGAATTTTTAAACATGAGATTAAATCTGTATATTTACAATTTTCAGGCTAGTAGAAGAGACAAATTATGATGTTACTCGAGCAGATATGGCAAGTACTTTGCAAGTTAGATAATAAGTCTATATGTACACCCCTTTTGTGTATGAATAAGATATCTGGACATCATTTCTTAATATTCTTGTTAGACTTTATGTATGCATGTGGTTTATCAACTTGTTGGACTTTAAAATTATGCTAACTTTATGTTGATCTCTCTATCTTTCACATTGTAAGTAGACTATAAGTACAATGTAGGTGTGAAGGACTTACATAAGTTGATTTCATTGATAGATATAGACGAGCATTTGGTTTGGTCAGGACAGCAATACAGTCTTTCAAAAAAATGTTGATTTTATTTGGATGTCATTGCTGGTTAGGCTGTTGCTCATTATGTAATCTTAACAACAATGCATGGTCAAAATGTGACGTGTACCTTGGCACCATATTAGCCTTTTTCACTGCATTGGTCAAATTTTATTGTATTCCTTCGAAAGGTTTTAAAAATTTGTAAATTTACTTTGTAAATTTTGTGATTTTTGGGGGCAAATCATGTCTTCTATACGTACATATTTGTTCTAGTATGAAAAAATCATATTGATAATTTTAATCTCTCTATTGTAGTCTGTACTAGCAGCCAGTTCATCACAGATACAAGAACTAAGCATGAGTGATGATAAAATTTCTAGATTAAAGGGTGCATTCTTAGCAGCAATGAAAGGAAACATGGTAAGATAAGCAGGCTGAAGTCATATTATTAGATCAATTTTGACATACTACTTTTTAGATGGAATGAAAATTAAAGTATTGTTATAATTTTAAAGGAGAAAGGAAAGAATGAAAATTAAAGTATTGTTATATTTTAAAGGAGAAAGGAAGGATATGGTGTTAACTGTTTATAAAAGTCTTATTTTATATTATGTAGATAATTACAATGTATTTGAGTAACTTGTATTACTTGTTGCCATCTGATTGACATTTGACCAACATTTCCTCTTATTCATGTCTGGAAAAACTGAACGGCACTTATGTTACAAGGTTAATAAACTGATTGTATTTACTGTATTGGTAAGAAATAGACTCATTTAATAATTAAGAGTGATAAACTTCCAGAAAATATACTTGATTCATAAGTCAGCATTCAAACAAACCTGACTAATTACTGCGGATGAATTTATTTTGATGGGTACCGAGTTTCATGGATTGAGCCAAAATGATATTTTCATGGATAGCAAAAGACTCTTGAGAAATTTGTATTTTGTTGAACACACAAATTTGTGGTTCAGATGTATTAACAAAATATGTGAAACTTAGTATAGAATGCATTATAATGAATCCAAAGTAATGTAACCTTGGACGATAAAGTTATTATAAATGTTACTTGCTCAGCCACCTTGTATCAAATTGATCAGCCCTTACACTAAGGTACCTATTTATGATATGTATTTCAGAGGCAAGCTCAAGCTAGTGTTGATGAATTATTTCCTGTAGGAGATCATGTCAATTCAGACATAGACCAGGTTGTTACTTCTCTTAGCAAAGATTTAATAGATGATTATCCAGCTTCTGATCCACGCTGGGCAGAATCTAGGCAAGGTTGGTAATACATTTTATTGATGATTGTCACAATTTCTAATCATTACAAGACTGAAAAAAGACAATGTCATCAGTTAATCAGTTATAAGATGAGTATCATATCTTAGTATACCCCCGCTATAGTGCAGCTTGGCAGTGATGAGTTGTATCTTGTCAGCACCTTTCAGATCTGTCAGACACCTACTTCCTGTTTTAAATACTTTGAAAAATAAGTGGAGTTATACTTGGCATGACAACATATGCGTTCTTGCTATATTAAAAATAGGCTGGTGTTTGACTAGTGATAACTGTAGTACTATTTGACTGTACTTTTTTAATCTAAATGTAGTATCATGGACTTTAAAACTACAGATGAATTGTGATTTTGCCAGATTGAGATTTACTGCTCATTATTTTTTTTAAATTGTGGTGGGTTTTTTTTTGTCACCTGTTGATAGTAATTTTTCTGTTAAACTAATGAGAAATGGTTTCAGGTGAAGTTTTAGTTTTTATGAAATTCTTTATTTTATAAGAAATGTATAGGTAATACTTGTGCTATGTATTTATGACTTATATACATTTTACTAGCTCTTGTTTCTAATACATGTAATGTATATATATATGTCTGTAATATATTTTAGATCCCAGCAGTAGGACAACCTCCCTCATCATTTTGAATCAGCTTAATGATAAAGTGAAGGCACATGATTATATTATTAACTTTCTGAAGAAAGTTGGATTATGGGATAAAGTAAGTTGTTAGTAATGTCAGAAAGTTTTCCCTGATATTCATACCCATTTTAAATGGTTTATATATGTCTATGTAAGACGACACTGTACCTAATTGTTAATTGCTCATCACTGTATGCAAGTTGTTTTTTTCTGAATTTTTTATTGTTAATTGCTCAAAACTGCATGCACGTTGTTTTTTTCCGAATTTTTTAATTAAATTTGAATGATGAACTGTTATCAATAGCACTATCATATGAGAAGCTCTTAGTATAACACTTTTTGGGAGAATGGGATGAACTTTATAATTTTATATTACACTGTGTTTATAAACAGTATTAATTAAACCCTTCATAGGCTTAACTTAACAGTGTAATATTTCTCATATCAAAATAATTGACTTTTCCAGTTAAAAGAAGTGCAAAGTAGAGATACCAAAATGTTAACTAGAAATGCATTATGTGAACATGCTGAGAAGATACAAGCAGCCATAGCACTTAGAACTCAACATTCAACGTATGTTCAAATTTAAAATTATTAGTTAATATATCTAGGTAGAATTGTAAGGGCATACTTAAAATTATTGGTTGTTATTCGTTTGGGGTGGTGGGAAGGTATATAAATTATTAAAGTGTATTCTTTGAAATCTTAAAAGCATGAATAAAACACAAAAAAAGATAGGACCAATATATTGTGCCTATATAAAAATCAAAACGTTTCATTCAATATCATCAATTACAATCTTTGAAATTAGGCATACAGTGAATTATCTAATTATTTGAGGCTTTTTCATATTCAGCTCTTAGATTAATATGTAGATAGTATATCTAAGTTACTTAAATCATCCTTTCCAGGTATAATCAGGTTCAAACATGGAAGTGAATCATTTTTCAAATAAAAAGATATTTATGTTTTTATGCATCAATTTATCAGTGAATATTCTTATATACAGATACACAGCATTAGTTGATGCAGCAATTAAAAGAGTTCTGGAAAAACGAGGAGACTTTGACTCAATGCAGAGTTTAACACCACAAGATATATTCTACAGAGAGGTATATAATTTAAGTGATAACTGATTTTGACAGTTTCTCTTCAGTTGCAAATATTATGAAATTCAAAATTCAAAATTTAGTAATGTTTATAGATTCCTTAGATTACACAAAGACGTATTGATCCAAAAGAAAAATATTCACTTTTAAGGCAAGTTTATATTTTAGTTTAATTTGGCAGAATGAAAGATTTTTTTGTTTTATCCTAGAGGGTCAAATAGATAATTGACCTGATGACCAATTGGTACATGTATTATGCTGCCAGCTGATACTTGTTTAAGGAAATGGAAGGCACACATGCATATGTTTTTTGATTCATGTTGCAAAGGTTTTAAATACTGTATGATGATTTTTTTTCTGAAATAGAAATATTCTGTGTTTTATATTTGTTTTTTTTCCATTTAAAGGTGTCAAAAGTTCATGAGATTGCTGAAGCATTGATGGAATATGAAGAAGATTTCCTGGCAGCAGACGTCACCACACAGGATGTGTTAACAGTAGTGTCATCTGTAAATGCTGTTTTACAGGTTTGTATTAATTGTGTAACCATCAGACAGCATTGTCAGATACAGATGTAAAGGGGTTGTCTGGAAATATTGTTTTTTTTTCACCTAGCCCATAATGATATTGTGTGCTATTGCCGTCACTTTGAGTATGTTGTCTTGGTTTTTCTGTCTTTTTAAAAAAAGTTTGAAATAATGTAAGTTTGTTGATATGTATGTTGCAAGTAAGTTCTGACAAGAATTTGATGGAATTTCAGGTAAGGATAATTTTATTTACTTAAGATTGTGTTATGATGACTTGATAGGGTTAACTTCACAACAGGATACAGAAATAGAAGTGGAATATATTTAACAGGCGTTGTACTTTTAAACTACATGTATGATGATACTGAAAGGGTTGGGAGACAACGCTCATGCAAGAACTTGAAAATGAAATTGTTCTGTACCCATACATTACCTAATGCAACCCAATGGACCCTAACCTAATCTGGTCTATCCTCATTCTCTGTTTGCAATAACAACCAATTACAATCAGGTGTATTTCACTATGTCTTAAATTTGACCAAAGACTTAGTCATTTATTTCAGTATTTCTTTTCATGCTTCTATGTCTCCTAGAAAAACTGGTTACCATCAAGTAAAATAATTTAAATTCATAGTTTTACAGTCATAATTTGGGTTTTGGAAACAAGTTTTGGAAATTTCAAAATTTGACAAATTTATGCAAAGCACCTTACTTGAAATATACTTCATATCATTACCAAAAATAAAAAGTGATGCTTCATTTTTCAACATTTTTCTTACAGTCAATGTTTGACAAAGCTTTACAATACAGACAAAACAAAGTCTCTGTATACCAGTCTTATGTACCAGAGACATTGGAATACACCCCATGGACATCTACCTCTGGTGAAAGAGGAATCAGAACCATTCTCATTAAACAGGTACACTTCTTATTGTCACTGTATTGTACTGTCATGTGAAATTTATCATATGGTTTTTAGATGCTCAGACTTTAATGACAAGTAAATTATGAATTCCAACACAGAAAGTTTTATTTGTTTTTTTGTAATCAACAAATACTAGTCATAGAGTAATTTCCTGTCACAACAGTTGTTGAAAACCAGTCATTTTATTTCTACTGTAATAATAGTTATTTACCTCTGTTGATAGGAAAATTTAAATGTAGTATTCTATTTACATTATCTTTTTTAATTTTTTCATTGGTATAAGTTAGAAACAGTAGTGGTTTTAAAGTTTAAATTCAAGATATAATTTACACACAACACGAAATTAAAAAAGAAAGGATTCACAAATAAACCAAATATTTTTTCTTCAGTTTTCTGCTATAATTTGAATAATGGTGAAATATTTCAGTTTTTGAACAAATAAATCAAACAATTATTTTTATAATTGTTATTTTGGACACATGTTTTTTTTGGAGAAGGAGAAAAAAGACAAAAATCTGTTTAAATTTTAACTAAAATTAAGTTTTTCTGATATTTGTTTTGAACAGAATATCTGATACTTTAAAACTAAATCCTTTGGTCAATTATGGTCAGTATACCTTAAAAACTAACAAGATATGATTATTATTATGCATATTTTATAATTGCATTGTGCTTATTTACAGTATACTAAAACATATGAAGAAGCATTGCCTGAGACAGGAGATGCAGAGATCAGAGATGTATTGTTTGAACAGCTAGTCCATCTAACAGACATTGTCCTTGATGGCTACCGATGTCAACTGGAATCACTGAGACAGTGTAATTCAGCACATCATGATCAGTTCCTGAAGAGATACGAACAGGACAGACATAACATGATAGCACCTTTATGTAGGTTTAATAAAACATAACATGATTTCATCTGTATGTATGTATCACTGGACCGACATTCATAGGTTTCATAATGAATGAGAATTGGATATCGCTTGATATCAACTTGAGTTATTTAATTTCAAACAGGGCATAATCATGCTGGCGAGATAACCATTTAAAAAATTTGAAAACCAATAAAACTCACCAGCCAATTGACTTCATAGCTTAGTCGCTTTCAAAATTGGTATAAGGGAGACAATTTGTAATTGACAAGTCGCACAGGTTAACAAAAATATACACCCCTGATTACACCAAAAAACTAATAATACACGCTCCTTTGGAGTGGGGGGTATACATATTTCTTAAGATTATAACTGGTTAAGGGTTCAGTCCCTAAAATTAACCCATTCTGAATCATCCAAAATTTATCATTAAAAAAACAACCAGATGGCACTGATGGAAATGATAGCCTAAAAAATCTGTAAAGTTATGAACCAAGATTGTTTCGATTGGTATAAAAGAAAAGCCTTGGCATTGTGAAGACAGATCATTAAGATTACGAAATATATAACTACATATCAGTTTTATTTTATTAAAGGGAAACTCCGCAAAAAAATGAAAAATTGATATTTTGTTCTTTAAGCATAAAAAACCACATGTTCATAAATAAAAAACTTGTATTCTATATGAAAAGAGATCAAAATCGATTTTTGAAATTCACTATCAGTTCTCGACATATCGCCATCTTGTCGGCATGTTCGATCTAAAAAGTCACGTGATATCTATAAACCACAAAGACCAAAATGAATCAGGGATTTACCGACCGTGCGTTAAAAACTCCAATCATCAATCGGGGGTTACCGTAGATGATCACCCATTGTGAAAATGTCTTATCAAGCGTACGGTTGTTCTGTCCGACAAGGTTATGACAAAAGTCTTAATAGTTTTCCCAAACCCACAAAAAAAGAAAATAGTTATGATCTATAGCAAGCACAAGTTGATGTGTGAAGACCATTTTGAACAATCTTGTTTCGAGGGAGATTTGATGGTAATTATACTTTTTTTAATAACAAAATAACCTAGCAGTTCTGATAGCTATAGTTATCAAATCCTTATATGATAAGATCTCGTTGATTCAATAAAATATATATTTGATGAGGAAGAAAAGTTTCAATTAAAAGAAAGACAAATGCAGTGTTCTTGTAACAATCACTGATTTACAAAAGATTCATTAGTATGCCTCTTTTATATAAAGTGCATTGGTTTATATAAAGAATAGTTCCGTATTTAGTCAAGATAATTTTTTAAATTAATAAAGTTATACGATAAATAACATTTTTAAATTATGATATTTAACGGATATTGACGGGGAGCAATGTTAGGAAGATTTTTTAGCTAAGACAAAATATGTTGATATAGTATAATATTCCCAGGTTATAGAAATGTAAATATCGAAATATTGGACACCTCATTTTTTTATCAAAAAAGTGTTTTAACTAATCTTTTAACTATATCAAATTGATACGGGATCAATTCGGAACAGTCACTTATAAAGACACTTTACAGTTAAATGTGTGACCCTATCTGGTATGTTTGGAAAAAAATGTATATTTTTTTTTTCTTTTTAAATTTTATTTACGTTATCTTATTATAAATATATATATATTTTGGCTTCCTCCCGAATTGATAATAGGTATGTCAGAATTATTGATAGATGTCGTGTCAGAGCGACACATTTAGTTAGTTATCCCAAGGACGTATATTAGATACACGTCCTTGGTTATTCCAGTGACATCCTGTCGACTAAAAATTCCTATTACACAATAAATTATACAGGTTCATGCATGGCTTCTTAATTGAGATACCCGACGTGCACAGGTAACATTTATTGAACCACATATATTTGTGTTCGACGTTATTTATCTTGTGCGTGTTTGAAATTATAATTCCACCTGTTAATGAATGATGTTCTGATAATAATATTATCCACTATTTTACTGATAATAAGTTTAAAAATTTTATAAACATGATCTTTAAAAAAATTTGTGAAATACATATACTGTTTTGTCATGATTCTGGACCCTCTTTTGAAAAAAAAATTCTTCACGCAAATGCAAGCTTTTGACGATTGGCAAACATGCAGTATAAAGTAATGCAACTTACGATAAGAGAGCTCCACAGTTACAGTGGAAACAGTCACTGTAAAGGAACGGAGATAGAGTGGCATAGTGAAAAAAAAATAACCGATTAAAGAAAATTATACTACATAGAGAATGATCGACGAAAAGGGTAATAGTTATTGTAAAGGAAAAGAGATAAAGAGAGGCATAGTAAAAAAAAGTTTGCTAGACAAAGTTACTGCTCGCTTTGATATTTTTATACAAAATCACACATCGTGTTCCAAATTGGTATTCACGTGCGCTAACTTGATGTGTTAAGTTTCTGCATAGCATGGTTAAAAATAATTAAGTATCCCATTTGTTATATCGTAGTGTCACTGTGTTTCTTTGTTCAATTTATTTAGTTTGTTAATGATTATGTAAATAAGAATAAATCTGTATAAAACTTCATACCCGTTTAGTTATTGCCTGTAGGCGTATCATTATTGTTACATTTAATATATATATAGAATCTTTCATACATCTTAAAGTAAAAGATGTGTGTCTGAGTCAAACGGCGACATGAGAAGCCTGTATACTAGTACGACTCGAGTATAGCATGTAAAAATCCTACTCAATATGGTTATATTGGAAATCTTTTCATACAGATAGATAACTCATGGTCCGACATTTATGTAATATTTGCCACATGACGCTCATATTTCTTTCTACTATCATCATCTTATTCATTAAATATTGCTGTAAACATCGATGGTTCACACCCAAACCAAATGGGAGTAATATACCTTTCGAGTTTCTCCGTGGTATACACTTGTCACAAATATATAGACGAAATTCGTTATTGAAGTAAATCTACATCTCACAAACACAATTTTTGAATTACGATTTTGAGTGAACACCCACCAAACCAATACAAAATGGCAAGATATAACCATGCAGGCATTTATTTTTCGTCAGACACAAGATAAATAATATGCTCATATTGCTTTCTACTATCATCATCTGCTTCATCAAATATTGCTGTTAACAACGATGGTCCACACAAAAAAAAAGGAATTATATACAATCAGAGCTTCTCAGTGGTATACACTTGTGAAATATATAGACGAAATTCGGTATTGAGAAGTGAAATTACATCTCACAAACATTATCTTCGAATAACGATTTTGAGTGAACACACACCAAACCAATAAAAACGTATAGCAAGATACATAACCATGCAGGCATTAAGTTTTCGTCAGGTACAAGATAAATAATAGCTCTCATAAACGTACATGCATGCAGTTTATGATATCAAGAATAAGAGGTCGATGTCTGTAGATCATTGTTCAGTTCGTTTACTGACTGTTCAGAGTCAGACATGTCACTTATTCATTCTTGGAAGCATTCGTGTACCCCATCCGACGATAGGAACTCTTTTCCGATAGTGTTGACAACTATGCTTGTATGGTGATTCTGTTTTTCTTGGCAAGTGGTTGGCCTCCCCTGACCCAACAAACAAACGAACGATACGCTATTAGTCTGCTTTGTCCTTTAGAAAGAACATCTGGAGCTCGTCTTCAACGGCGCTTATACCTCAGGAAAAGTATACTAGTACAGCTTGTTTCAAGGAGACGAACTGTTCTAAAATCGTCATTGTCAGCAATACATACTAAGCTATGCCATTAAGTACTACAATTACTATTTTGGATTAATGACGGCTACCCTGTAGAGTATTACACTAAATTATAATATAATATAAAAATGATTTAAAGACAATTAGAACACCTCATACAAAAAACAGATCAAAAGAAAAAAAAAAGAAAATAAAAATTTCCAGACGGAATAAACAATTATTTTAATAGCTTAGATTTATAATGAATGAAATAAATGATAATTGGCATTCTTTTCACAAATAATTATTCTAAGAGATTGTTAGTTGAATTTATTATGTAGGAATGAAATTTTAAAAAGAAGATAAAAATTCATTCATGTTGTACTATTGTATTTTTTCAATAAAAACTTTTACATTGCGATAGTTTTTCGATTGTTAGCATTTAAACATCGCCAGATTTAAATACAAGTTAAAGAATTCCGGTAAAGTAAATTAAACAGATGTGCAATTATAAATTGGGAAATGTTAAATTAATTTTCTTTTAACTTCATATTTTAATTTTATGCCAATTGCATAGAGCGTAATCGAAAATTGTTCCATTTCAAAATACACTTCCGGAACTAAAAAAATTGAATGTTTATTTTCAATTAATTTATATATTTTAATTATTGTTTCTCTATTGTCATCGGGTATTTCAGCTTGGTGTATTAAACACGCTACACTCTTTCTGTTAATCCATTCAAAATGACAACATTCACACCTGTGTACGCTTGAATTCACACCTGTGTACGCCTGAGGCTAAATTGCTGCTAGGTAAAGTTCAAACGAATTCTCCTCAAATCGATAAATAAACAATGACTTTACAAAATAATATACACACTCTGTTCACAAATATTTTGCCTTGAAATGGTTACCAAAGTTATAACGGTAAATAAAACGTAAAATATTTTCAGTTTAATATCAGTAAAAGTGTTCAACAGATATTTTATGAGAAAATCTCAACAATAATTTATGAAATTAATTCGAAAATATTTATATTTAGATAACTTCATATAGGAAGTTTTATTCAATCAATACAAAACGGTACACACATATTCATTTTCTTTCATTCTTATATTGTGGTTATTAACTACGACCAACGGTCATCTGTGCGCTTTTAATTACGTAAAATTTTGATAAGCAATTAAGACTTTAACAGATTTTATTTTTTCCCATGATTCAACAAATCGGGTTAAAACGTCACAACCCAGTGACGTAGGTCAACCAAAAAAGTTACAAATACTTGATTTTCTCCGTTATTAGAAATAATATAAATTAAAAACTTTGTGAATGTGTTTTTTATGTTAAGACGAACATATTTAGATGATAAGTAAAAAATCGCGGACTTTCCCTTTAAGTTTTTTCCAATATATATACAGTATCATATAAAAATATTGTAGGCATATTTTTCTGTTCCATATAAAACACTTTCCTTAATGTATATGTATAATGTATAAACATGAAAATATGTCCTTACAGAAACAGTAATGGAATTACACTTCTCCTTTTACTCTTCTCTTCAAAATCCTAGAATATGCCCTAATTTCAATATGATAATACCTAGCCTTTGGTGAGTTTATTATTGTTGAGATTTAAAAAACAAGAGTTGACATCAAGGAATATTAAGTTCTCAGGAATTGTTCGACCTATTTCTCTTATGGTAAAAGTTCTATTTGTGTAAAATTTAAAATTCTGGGAAACCTTTCTATTGTCCTTGCACCTAACAATTTGATGTCATAGGTTAGCTTCCAGTGTCAAAAGTAAATATTAGACGTATTAAGGCTGTCAGTGTGCATACTTCAGGATGGAATAAATTTTGACACAATATTTATTAATTGAAAAATGTAAAAATTTAGTGTATATTGAAGAATTAACGTACAGGTAATATATCTTTGTTGCTATGGAACAAAATTAGTCCATCTTGACCTTAACAGACAAAACATGATAACTTTTTTATGAAGGTTTCTTTTTCAATAAGCATGGCAGTCTTAATATGAGTGCCTCCAAGAATCAATGATTTAGAGCTTGCATGCAAGTTACATCTACATCTGCTTTATTTTACAGTAGAATATGGAAAACATGAAATGGCAGCATCATTAGCAGAGAAATACTTAGATTTTGAAATTCTCATACAACTTTGTGATGATACAAATAATTCTGATAGAATTGAACGTTACCTAGTACAGTTTGCTGACAAGGTAATTTTATTGGTTAACATCAGAGCTGTTTACTTCCACATTTTCCAGGGATTTCTGATCAGAAATATGCTTCTACGGTTGAAGTTTCAAAATTTTACATGGACGATTTAGAATAAAACCAGATTTGTTAATAAATTGGTATGTCTGTGTTTTAGGGAAGCATTCAATTTGAAGTACCATACTGTCAAGCATTTGTAAGATACAGATCTGGGGATTAATCTAAATGTCTGAGGCAAAATGAAGGCTGAAGACATCCCTAACCAATATCAGTAATACATATGAGAAAAAAACTAGGATTCTTATAACACATCATGGCCATCTTTGGTTAGCAGTAAAAATCTTAACTGAAAACCCACACATATAAAATGTGCAATCGCTTATCACCACAAATGCATTATAAGAATGTCTGATAAGTCCAAAATTAATGTAAAGTCACTTCTCCAAATGCCTTTGTTGCTATTTATGGCAAGTGATGTAATTACATAACTTTTACCAAAAGAATTTATGTAATACACTAAAGAAAAGTAAATTTCACCCTTTAACATCAACAACAAGTATTATCAAATCAAAAGACATTAGGGCATAATAAAGTATTAAGTCCTTAGCATTTGAAACTTTATTTTTATCAGTCAATGCAACAGAAAGAAGAGCTACTTATACAACATAATATATATAAACATGCTTTTAAACAGCACCAGTAGTCATTACTGCACTGCATGTGTTCTATAATGTTTTATAGTGTTGCAGTATGTTGTCTGTGTACAAACTTCTATGATATATATTTTACAAGTATTCCATACTATCAATTTATTTTAGGGTTTTGCTGATTTCCTGTATGCTTGGTATTTAAAGAAAGGTAATATAACAAGTAACCTGTGGTGGTTGTCATTATGTTTTCTTTTTATAATAACTTGACCGCAATGGATATTTTATTTCATACCACTGTCTGTCCTTTTGTCCATCCATTATAACATATTTCAAAATAAATCTCTAAAACAAAGGTTTTATAACAGTAAAGCACTACTTTGATTTTGTTGATTTTGAAAGTAGAACTTGTTTTGGATACTGAAATTCACCATCATGTAATAAATAAAGCAAGGTTTTGTACGGTCTCTTATTTTTGATAAACATATAAATGTATTTAAATTAGCAGAAAAAATGTGGTGGTGAAGATAAACTTCTCTGCTTAAAGAATCATTATCTAATATTATTTTTACACGATAACTATATCACAGTTGAGTTTAATGAAAGTCCATTTTGAAAATTCATGTATAGTAATTCTTGAAACAATAAAAAAAAATGCTTAAATAGATAAATTACAGACAGGCTGAATGAATGTGGGAAATATTATATCATTTCAAAACAGCATGTGATTGTTGTCTACAAACCAAAATAATGGAATCCTAATAAACATCTATGTCATGTTATTATTGATGATAGATGTGTTCCAGGCTTACGTTATGCAAAAATAATTAAAATTTTGTTAGAAAATGGTGGCTGATGAAAAGGTTGCAAATACAAGGAATGGTGCTTAGATATTATAAAGATGATTATTTTAACACACAGAGGAAAATTGCCAACAAGGTGAAAATTGGCCTAATCTGTTGTAAAGTTTGATAGTGATAGGACTAAGGTACTTACTTTTAAACATATGCTTCTTACAAAATTTTTATTGTTACCCTAGATATTCTAATATGTATTTACAGGTAAAAGAGGGAAATTGATGTCGTTACCTGTCTCTCAGCATGCAGAATTAAGATCCTTCCTACAAACAGATAATAACAAATACCTCAGCTGGTTACATGACATTCATACAGATAACTATATTGAGGTCAGTTTATTTCAGGCAGTTGGAAAAAAATATTTAAACTTACTGTTATTATTCAGATATAAATGATTAACTTTTAAGAAGTGTTTTAAATTAGATATTATATGTGAGCTTACTGGTATACATGTGTTGTTTAGGATTAAGTTTTGAAGAGAACCATATTTTATGTTTCTGTATGAAAATGCCATTAAGACACTACATCATATTTGTTGTTTCTTTTCATTTCTCACTGGTTTCACATATATTTATATAAATGTTTTTAATCATTATACATATGTTTATCATGGTAACTGTAATGACAAAGATGAATATCATATTTCTACAGTTTTTATTTTATTAGGCTCACAACACATTACTTGACCTTGCCAGGTTAGAAGTTGGCTGCTTAGCAAAGAAAAAGGTAAATTTCTGATTTTGGTAAATTTTTTCCACAGCTCTGCCTAAACCAAATACTGGTTTTCATAGAACTTTTCATAGAATCATGTGTATCTAATAGCATTATACGAGCCATCTTTTCATATTTTATTTTAAGATTCTATCATTCAGTTTACCTTTTACTCACATAATGATGCTTGTTCTCTGTATAATCCATACAAAATGTGGCATTTTTTCACAATCTGTAGCTTGAAAACATGCTTGGTTACCTATCATTTTTATCATACTTTTGAACATTTCTCAATATATACCACGTTTTGGCAAAGTATGAAAAAATTCTATCATTTTTTTATTTATACTCCCATACTACCTTACTGCTATAATAATATCATGATAATAAAAACGGTCATATTATGATTCTTAATTTCCAGACCTTGTTGAGTCTTAGTAAATTGGCAGGTTTAGCTGCTGATGATCCAAGAGAGGAAGTTATTACAGAAGACCATATTGATGGTAGGTAATCTGATTGAGACTACAGGTAGAGCTTTTAGAAAGAAGTTTTTCATGACGGGAAGTAATCTGATTGAGATTTCAGGTAGAGCTTTTAGAAAGAAGTGATGGCAAGTAATCTGATTGAGACTACAGGTAGAGCTTTTAGAAAGAAGTTTTTCATGATGGTAAGTAATCTGATTGAGACTTCAGGTAGAGCTTTTAGAAAGAAGTGATGGCAAGTAATCTGATTGAGACTACAGGTAGAGCTTTTAGAAAGAAGTTTTTCATGATGGTAAGTAATCTGATTGAGACTTCAGGTAGAGCTTTTAGAAAGAAGTGATGGCAAGTAATCTGATTGAGACTACAGGTAGAGCTTTTAGAAAGAGGTTTTTCATGATGGTAAGTAATCTGATTGAGACTTCAGGTAGAGCTTTTAGAAAGAAGTGATGGCAAGTAATCTGATTGAGACTACAGGTAGAGCTTTTAGAAAGAAGTTTTTGCAGAAGACCATATTGATGGTAAGTAATCTGATTGAGACTACAGGTAGAGCTTTTAGAAAGAAGTTTTTCATGATGGTAAGTAATCTGATTGAGACTTCAGGTAGAGCTTTTAGAAAGAAGTTTTTCATGGTGGTAAGTAATCTGATTGAGACTACAGGTAGAGCTTTTAGAAAGAAGTTTTTACAGAAGACCATATTGATGGTATGTAATCTGATTGAGACTACAGGTAGAGCTTTTAGAAAGAAGTTTTTTCAGAAGACCATATTGATGGTAAGTAATCTGATTGAGACTACAGGTAGAGCTTTTAGAAAGAAGTTTTGCATGATGGTAAGTAATCTGATTGAGACTACAGGTAGAGCTTTAAGAAAGAAGTTTTTCATGATGGTAAGTAATCTGAGACTACAGGTAGAGCTTTTAGAAAGAAGTGATGGTAAGTAATCTGATTGTGACAACAGGTAGAGCTTTTAGAAAGAAGTTTTTACAGAAGACCATATTGATGGTAAGTAATCTGATTGAGACTACAGGTAGAGCTTTTAGAAAGAAGGTTTTCATGTAAATATAAGTACCCACATACTGCAAAAGTTTTACTTTTTGCATATGAGTTATCTTCCATTATGATTAACACTAAACTTTTTGATGTTGTAAATGTAATGTGCAGATTGTGTTAGACAACTGTTGAACAGTTCAGAATATGCAGAGAAGTAATGTAAACCAATGTTGTGACAAACAAAGATTACAAGCAGTTATAAAGATCGTCCAAATATTGAAATCCAGTAATCAGATTGATTATTATTGCTTGGTATTTGAATCAACTGTATAAGGATTCAGATGTTATTTCTACATTGCAGATATTAATCGAGAACAAGATTTAATAACCCATCAGGAACAACTACCTGCTCGGGTCATACAGGTAATGTATTTTCATTATTGTTTATTCCATAGAGTCAGTATAATCTTCTGTCATTTTTAGGATTTTGATTTTTATTATTATACACAAAAATATGTACATAATTATCCTATATTACAAAATTAACATCATATGTACATGTTTGTATTTGTAAAATTTACATATACACTTATATAGAGGTATGATTATTAACATATTACATGAGTTCTATATAACCATGAATTTCTTTGTTTTTTTAATCCCCTGTTTATTTGATTAATTTTTGGCAAAATAAAACAGTTCTACTTTGATGTAACTGAAGTTTGTCTTTTTTACAGTTGATCAGTGCCATGACCATACTATGATGTAACTGAAGTTTGTCTTTTTTACAGTTGATCAGTGCCATGACCATACTAGTCATGCAAATAAATAAACTATTATATTTTTCTGTAATGCTTTATAATGCGGATAACAGATGCATCCGTGAATCTTCTGTCATTCATCCAAGTTTTCATTTTTCTATGAATATACAAAACAATAATTTCTATGAATACACAAAAAATCAATTATTGTCTGTGGTTGATAAATTGTAGTTTTACTAGAACCATGTTTGAGTAATGGTATATGATTTTGTATATTTGCAGCATTTAGGAATGGAAGAAGATAATATGAGAGTATTACAACCAGTAGAAATAATACAAGTAAGATATTAATTATATGTTATTTTTATCAAAAATGAATCAGCTTCAAGTCAATTTAATGAAAAAAGATTCTTATATCAAATTTTAAGTATCTACTTTATAATAGTTACATAATGTCATTCAGTGTATTGTATAAAGTCTAAAAAAAAATAAAAAAAAAAAAAACTTGGTCTCTGGTGGTGAGTTGTCTCATTGGCAATCCACCTCATCTTATTTTTATACGCCTGTTTACGAGACGTATTATGGTAAATCATTGTCTGTCTGTTTGTCCATCCGTTGTCAACATGTCGAACAATAACTTAAAAATGCTTTATCCAATTTTCATGAAACTTTGGTGAACTGTTTATATCTATGGACATAAGCTCCCTTTCCTTTTATATAAATTTAAGATTTTACGTTTCTGAGTTATAGGATTTTATTCATAAAAAAGTTTTTTTTTTCTAGTTTTCGGACAATTACTCAAAAAAGCTTTGAGCAGTTTTCGTGAAACTTTGGTTACTGGTTAATATCTATTAAAATAATCTCCATTTTTATTTTATTATAAATTTCTGATATGACATTGAGGAGTTATGGAACTTTATTCGTTGAAATTGAAAAAGCCAACAGGCGTATCATGCGCTCATGACGCAGCTCTTTATTATATTATGATTTTATGAATTGATATAAAAGAAAAAATTCTAAGCATAATGATATTTAAAATAAATATTAACAATTATATTAGTAAATCCATGCATTGTTTTTTTTATCAAAGTGAATTTTTTTTAAAGAGGCAATGAATACAGTGTCAGGGGAGATAACTGTTAAAGCAATTATAAATGTGCAAAATTACTCATAGAATGAGTTACAAATGTACAATTAAGTTTTTTTGTTGTTTTCAAAAGAAACAGAAGACTAATATTTGTGATACTAATATTTGCTCTGCATATTTAATTTGGGAGGATTCTTGAAAAAAAACTGAATTCTGAAAGGGAATTTCCCACAAAATATGAAGCCACATTTTCCAGAGGTTTTTGTCGAGCCTGCGACTTTTGTCGCAGAAAGCTCGACATAGGGATAGTGATCCGGCGGCAGCGGCATTAGCTAACTTCTTAAAAGCTTTATATTTTAGAAGGTGGAAGACCTGGATGCTTCATACTTTGTATATAGATGCCTCATGTTACGAAGTTTCCCTCAGTCACATATCCAATGTCCTTGACCTCATTTTCACTACTTGAAAAAAAAGTTCAGATTTTTTGGAATGTTAAATTCTCTCATATTATAGTAATAGGATAACTATATTTGGTATGTGCGTACCTTGCAAGGTCCTCATGCCCGTCAGACAGTTTTCACTTGACCTCGACCTCATTTCATGGATCAGTGAACAAGGTTAAGTTTTTGTGGTCAAGTCCATATCTGAGATACTATAAGCAATAGGTCTACTATATTTGGTGTATGTAATGATAGTAAGGTGTACATGTCCAACTGGCAGGTGTCATCTGACCTTGACCTCATTTTTTGGTCTGTTTTTCTAATACTGTATGCAATAGGTCAACTGTATTTGGTGTTTGGAAATATTTTACGATGTTCATATCAGTCTGGCAAGTTTTATTTGACCTTGACCTCATTTTCACGGTTCATTGCTCAATGTTAAGTTTTTGTGTTTTGGTCTGTTTTTCTAATACTGTATGCAGTAGGTCAACTATATTTGGTGTATGGAAATATTTTACGATATACATGTCAGTCTGGCATGTTTTATTTGACCTTGACCTCATTTTCAAGGTTTATTGCTAAATGTTAAGTTTTTGTGTTTTGGGTTGTTTTCCTAATACTGTATGCAGTAGGTCAACTATATTTGATGTATGGAAATATTTAATGATGTACATGTTAGTCTGGCAGGTTTTATTTGACCTTGACCTCATTTTCATGGTTCATTGCTTATGTTAAGTTTTTGTGTTTTGGTCTGTTTTTCTTACACTTTAAGCAATAGGTCAACTATATTTGGTGTATGGAATAATTGGAAGGTGTATATGTCTGTCTGGCAGGTATCATCTGACCTTCACTTCATTTTCATGGTTGATTGGTCAATGTTCAGTTTTCCTGGTTAACTTTTTTTCTTAGATACCTTAAGCAATAGGTCAACTATATTTGGAATGATTTAAATGTGTACATGTCTGTCTGGCAGGGTTCAAATGACCTTGACTTCATTTTCATGGTTCATTGGTCAATATAGAATTTCCATGGTTTGGTCTGTTTCTTTTATACTATAAGCAATAGGTCATCTATATTCTGTGTATGGAGGGATTGTATTAAAGGTGTACATGTATTTCTGACTTGGTTTATCTGACCTTGACCTCATTTTCTTGGATCATAAATGTTAATGTGATACTTGTAGTAAAACTTTATATGTAGGACTATCAACATAAAATCAATGGTCAGTATAGTAGGCGAGACATTTCAGCGTGTGCACTCTTGTTCAAAATGAACAAATGAAAGCCAACACATATGAAAATATTAGAAACGTGTAAGAATCCTCATTAAAGGTTGGCAAATTTATCATTTTGAGCTTATTACATACAGATACATCGATCTCATACCAGAATATGGATCCCATCAGGATTTATTCTAGCCTTACCAAGCTAAGCAAGAGTTGCATCCCTTAGTCTGTCAAACTTCTGGTATTCGTTTGAGTTGAACTACAGGTATCTCGAAATATTTCTCTGGTCCGACTGACTTTGAGATAACGAGAGTCGACTGTATAAGAGATTTCCTGTCCAAAAATACCATTTGCAGAAAATTTTAACAAATTCAATAAAATTTTAGACTCGTTTTCTCTAAAACAAGCAAGGTAACCTATGTTTGATTTGTTTATTTTCAAAAACTCATTTCACACTACAACATATCTCAAGTTGAAATAAAATGACAATACAATGTAAAGCTGTATCAAATCCCCACTTAAATATTGTGCTATGATGAAGTACAGAAGAATTGGCTTTGCTTCATTTGCTATATACACAAATAATAGATTAATGATTTATCCCTTCTTGTAGCAATATATCAGTGACTTCAATATTGATGCTAATGAGTTTGATTTCAAGAAAGCCTTAGATCTACTACAGTATATTGACAAGGTAATTGTTAAACTGTTAATAAAAGTTTATGGTATCTTGACCAAAATTGTCATAAGAATTATTTAAACATGCTAAAATGTTCTGTGCATAGCAAACTTCATGACCAGGAAATTGAGGGAAACATTAAAACCCTATTCATCTAGCAAATTTCAGGGAATTTAAACCAGTTGCTACTGTTTTCCCTACTAAGTTATAAACATTTGTCCAAAATAAAGTTAAAACCTAATGGTTTGATTTATTAATTTTTCAAGACTATAGATATAACTATTTTATAACAGATTTATTTCCCCTTCAACACATAAAAATGATTATACCAGAGAATGGAGGAAAACAAGTGGTCACATGAAAAAGATTTGTGTAGTACATTGGATTGTTCTTAGTTCTTTCACCTAAAAAATGATTTTATCAATACTGTTTCACAGGTTCTTACAATTAATATTCAAATGGTCCAACCAATTATAAATTAATAATTAAAACAATTTGTCAGGTAGCTTGGGCTCTCTATATTTTGTAAACAATCAATTTATTGACAATGATTTGTTAAATTGAACAGGACAAACTACTACTTATGACAAAGTCATTGTAAAAGATTGAGGAATTGGGAGATTTTTTTTGAAAAGAGGGAGATTTGACCGCTCTGTTAGGAGACTAATCTTCAGAGGGAAATTCCATTTTGTTTGCAAAAACTCTTTTTGAGTCTTCCATCCATATATGGAAAGTTGAAATCTTTGTTGCCATTTTGAGAGCCTCCTTTTGTAGATTAGATTTAAATTTCACTATTATTGTTAAAAATTTGTGCATGTTTATGTACTTATAAAACTCTCATATTATCTTCTTATATCTATTGTAAAGTGGAGCAATCAATGTGAATGATGGATATAAAAAGGGTTATGACTAGTATACCCTTTTTCAAAGTGATAGGTAAATGAATGAATACCTATTAAAATTTAAAATAAAAGTATTTACATTATTTGATATATTTGTAAGTCAGTAGTTGATGTAGAAACACCTGATGTCAAACATGGCAGGTGTGCTGACTTGCAAAATAGCTAATAAGAGTCATGCAATTAGATTGAATGGCCTTCTTTTACTTTAGGGGTCCCAACTATAGAGCTATACTTAACTATCCTTAACCCTAAAATTTACCATAACCCATACCTAACCCTAACACTAGCCCTAACCCTACAACTTTACACTAACCCTTACCTAGAGCAGCCCTTAACCTAACCATAAATGAACGCTAACCCTAAAGTATAGGAATCCCTACGGTAAAAGAAGGCCAATTGAATAGCAAGTTATATTAAACTGTCCAAGTCAACCAGTCGTGTTCCTGTTTGAGCAGTACCTGTAATTGATATTAATCAATTTTTAAAAAATGTTTAGAAATATGGTGAGATGACATTGCATTAACCTGTTTTTATTACTTTATTAACAGGATGATGAAAATATTGACTTTGAATCTTTGAGGTTGTATATCTGGACTAGAGCAATTTTAAGAAATAGGTAAGTTATTGTTGGACTTGATCATGATAAAGAATTACTCAGTCTTACACCTTTTTTTTTATATTAAATGGCTGTTAGTTTCCTTGATCAAAAGTTTGCTTGATGAATTCCTTAAAAATTCAGTGTGTGGAATTCATTTTATTGCATCGAGGATTAGATCCATACATTGTTATTAATAATGCATGACCAAAGCCTAGCTGCTTCCTAACTATGATTGAAGTTTTTAGGTCATAACAGTTTCCAAACCATAAACTTAATTGTATGTTACATTGGGAAGCATAATATTCCCATGACCCAGTTTGTATTTATCTATTATTCTGCTATCCCTATGTTTGAATAGAATGTACATGTTCTGGTCGTTAATGATTGTGCAGAACATTACAAAATATGATGTTCTGTCTGAAAAGAAAAGAAAAAAATGTCAATTTCAAATTACGAAGCATATAAGATATTATCAACAATAATTATCATACATGCATCATGGGATAATAAATTATGGTAACTAATTTCTATCAATTATTCATATTTACAATATATATTGTAAAATTGATAAATTTGCGATTTTTTTTATCCAAAGGATAATTGATTGCAGGGTTTACCCTAACAATGCAATGAAAAATAGTGTTGATTAAATAGGTGGGTACAGCTAATATTTATATAATCTTGGGTTACTTTCATATGCATGGGTTGTTTTCATGCAAAATAAAAACATATGACAAAATCAAATGATTCGTCTTTCAGCCAATAAAAAAAATCAGCATTTGTATAATTGAACATCTACTGTAAAATTTTTTATATGAACTTTCTGAAATATATGCAAAATTAAAATTTTTTAAAGTGGGATTTTCTCGCTGTGTTGAAGACCCATTCGTGACCTTGGGCTGTTTTCTGCTCTTTGGTCGGGTTGTTGTCTCGTTGACACATTCCCCATTTCCATTCTCAATTTTATTTACCCAGAGCTTGACACACTTATTCTTGTTTTATGTTGACGGGGGAGGGGGAGGTCATTCCAATATCTTTCATTCAAAGTCCAAAGGATGGGTTGTGTTCAGGGTGATTTATTTATGCATCAATGTTATGTTCTATATGTGACGTTTGATAATTCATTAAAAAATCTGTGCAGAACCTGGATATATGAACTAATGATTTTGGCACTGAAAATTTGTTATGTATTTCATGTCATAATTTTGGCATTTATCCAAGACAAGATAACTAGTTTTGACATCATTTGTACTTGATGTGTAAAATATTTATCTAAAAAATTGTAATCAGTCACAATTGTTAGAATTGTCCCATGCCATTTGAGATATGGTAATAGTATCCTTCAATCAGTCTGTCTGTCTGAAACACTTAGAGAACGCTACTTCTCTGAGCTTGTTTGACAGAAAACTTTCATACTAAGTAGGCTTGTTTGCCATCATGTGTTATTGATCATTTTGTACCACAGTTTAGATCTAACAAAGGAGTAAGTGGTAAGTGCCATATTTGTCCCCAATATTAGGTCTATTGTTTCTCTATAAAAAAATGTTTCAAGTTGATGTAAAGACATGTAAGAAAGTGAAACAGGACTATTTTTGTCAAATTTTTATCAAATTTTTCTTATAAAGTGTTGACATTCTCATCCCAAATAGCCCCGAAATAGAGATTTTGGTGAAAGTTGACAAAATCCTTTGGATTTCAACCAAATTTAGGCCTAGGAAACATACAGCGCTGGCTAAATATTCAAGTCAGATATGTAAGTTGTTAAAAAACACATAATGTTAAAAGATCTTTTTTGTCGATGCATGTGCTCTATGTTTCCAGTCCTAAAATTCAATGAAAGTTGACTAGTTTTCATTGATTTTCTGTGGAAATCAAAACAAAAGCTATTTGTAATGACATGAAAATAACTCTAACACATGATATTTTTTTTTTACAAAAAGACCTATTTCCTTTCTAGTCATTGTTTTAGCTATGATTCATTGTGATTCAATTTTAGCTTTAAATACTTGGGCCTTATCAAACTTAATCCTTTTTAGGAATAATGGGACTTTTACAGTTTTAGCTCACCTGGCCCACAGGGCCAGTGTGAGCTTTTGCCATCACTTGACGTCAATCTTCTGTCATCGTCTGTTGTCCTCATCTGATAACTTTTACAAAAGTTTTCCATTCTAAAACTACTATACCAAATGAAACTTAACTTTGCCACAATCATAATAAGTGTATCTAGTTTTAAAAATGTGCCTGATGATCCCTCCTATCAACCAACAGGGCTGCCAAGGCTTAAAATAGAACATAGATATTGTCTTTTGTCTTGGAAACAATTATAGAATTCTATTCGGGTAGAAATGCTAAGAATGTCAAGATCTACTTACCCTTATTTTGACCAAAACTGTCATGCAACTCATTATAGGAGTTATTTCCCTTAACGGATGATTTTTACCATTTTGGGAGGATTTTTGGCTGTTATCTTAAAACTATAATAGATAGCAGAAAACTGTAAATGGCAAAAATGATCAGCAGGACAAGATCTATAGGTCTTTGGAGTCAATTCCTCATTATTGCCCTTGATAGACATTTTTGTGTTGTTTTTTTTTACAGAAACTATATAAAAGCTAGATAGAAATTCTAAACAGCAAAAAGGATCAGCATTAACCAATTTAAACATGACGTACTCGACCCAAATGCTGCTATAGAAACTACCAAATTCAGTGAAAATAGACAGAAATGAACCCTCGGGCAAAGTTGACATAAAATGTATTTGGCTATTTTTTAGGTTCTTTTTTATCATGTAGCTCATCAACTGTTTTGGTTCTTATACATCCTTGGCTTTCAAATATTCGGTTTTGAGCCTTCCAGATGAAGGTAAATCCAGAAAAGCACTTCGGACGCATGAAATTTATGATGTGTTGTTTTCAATTTTTAAAACACTAAAGTATTCACTTGAATTGCAAACTAGAAAGAAAAAAAATAGGCATGACATTTTGAATTTATAGAATAGTTAAATGTTGAAATACAAATATTTCCACGTTTTTTGATATTTTGAAATGCTATAGTCTGTTTCAAAAATACACTTTTATAAGAAAATGGTTTCATTTAAAATTGTTGTTTAAAATTCATCATCGCAGTTACATATTGGATCAGTTTAGCCTATGAAGAATCATGGGAGTAAAAAGGCATTATCTTCTGATCCTGATTAACACAACCGCATTTACTCTAAAAATCAGGAAATAAAATATTATGTTTAAACTAGGGCCACCTCTGAAATTCTTTTTAGGAAAGTTCAGAGAGTAATGAGAATGTTTTGAAGTTGATATATATATGTGGCACATATGTTTGTGCATCTGCTGCGCCATACATTGCAATATTTTATAAAATATTAAATACTGTATAGGTTACAATAAAACATTAAATATTATGGGCACAGCCATTTTATGAAGATATCATGATATTCAGAATTAAAAGTATGTCTAATCCTGATTGGTATATGTGTGCATCCAGTATTTTTTATTACTAGACACTTTGTGCACTCTGTATTATACCAAATTTAAAATTATATATTTTCCTTCGCCCTAAAGGAACTGAGAAGTCTTTTCTACACTACGATGAGACACATGTTTTTAAATGCAGAATTGATAGGCAAGGGAGTTAAGGTAGATGGGGTGTCTAAATTATAATCCATAGAATGTTTTAATAATTTGACAAAATGTAGTTTATATCGTGCTTTTTAAAAAAAAATAATAAAAAGAATGGGTCACAGGGCTTATTTTCACGCTACAGGTTGTGCAATATTGACAGATTTTGTATAGATTATGCATGGAAAACCCAATTTTCTGCCATAAAACGAAAACTGCACCATAAAATTTTGAGATAAAATATGAGAAGATAGCTCTAATAGTATGCTTTCAGATAAGAAAAAGAAAAAATGGGGTCACGGGACCCGTTTTCTTGCTACATAATAAAATAGGTAAATTCCTAACACATTCTATTGTAAAAGTAACTTTATCTGAATTATCTGCCCTTATATTTGAGTTGCCTCTCCTTATGTGGCAAAGTTGGAAAAAATAGAACCAAACAAAAGTATTCCGTTTTTTTGTAAAATACAATCATAAATATGATAAAATATGTCATTTTCTATATTGAAATGAAATTTCGTACACATGAATTACCTACTACTCTCAAAATTTGCACCTTTTATTAAAGATCTAGACCGATTGTTTTCTGGTATTTCAAAATCCAAGATGGAGGAAGACACCCTATCTACCTTAAGTACAATTTGCGTTAAGAAAAGGCAACAGGAATCAATATTTTGTAGACTAAATTTTCTTTAATTCTA
This sequence comes from Mytilus californianus, assembly GCF_021869535.1. Classification (NCBI taxonomy): domain Eukaryota; kingdom Metazoa; phylum Mollusca; class Bivalvia; order Mytilida; family Mytilidae; genus Mytilus; species Mytilus californianus. The sequence goes on from NW_026262675.1 coordinate 3,367,464, forward strand.
GCAAGGTTTCATTCTTAAAACCAACCTTCTAATGTCTATATCCTGAAAAAGGCTACTTTTGGTGCCTATGGGGAAATTAATTGTATTTTGCAATCTGTATCCACCCTGACAATTGGAGAAAAATTTGATATTTATTTTGGAGTTTGCGCCCCTGAAATGTTACTTTTTTCCAATTTTTTTATACACCCGTTTACAGGACATATTATGGTATACTGTTGTCCGTCCATCGTCAACATGTCGAACTAGAATACACTTTAACCAATTTTCATGAAACTTTGGTGACTTGTATATATCTATTGACGTAAGCTCCCTTTTGAATTTTATAAATTTTAGATTTTACACTCCGGAGTTATGGGATTTTATTCATAAAAAAGGGGGGATTTTCAAGTTTTCGGACAATCACTCAAAAATGCTTTGGGCAGTTTTCAAGACACTTTTAATGTAGCCATCGAAGAGCAGTGGAATATAACGACTGAATTATTCGAGTTACTATAAATTGAAAATGTAAAAACCGGAGTGTATTGAACTTATTTGATTGAACGGCCCAACAAGTCCAATGCTAATTAACAAGTGATGATAGTTTGATAGAACAAAATCAACATGTGATCGAATATTAATTACTCGATAGGGCTTCTGTTTATGGCACACGCCAAGGATGATTAAAGGTAAATACTGGCATTGTTAGAAAAGTGAATGTTGTCAAAAGTTCACATCGTCATCGATCGGAAGGTTTTGATGTTGAAACTCGGCAAAGAAATACTCACTATTTCACACTCCAATGCGGACACCAAAGTACCTTCAGCATGATCAAGAAGTTCTGAACTGACAGCAGGGTCAACAATGACTCAAAGACAATTACACATCCTCCCCAGTGACAGTGTTAAGATTATCAACCCCACAAACTGTTACAAGGATCAGAATTAGTTTAGCAGGTTGGGGAGGATCCTCATATATGGGTTAAGCCATTTTCAACTGATTTTTATAGTTCATGTTTGTTCTTATGTTTTGCTGTTACACCACTGTCCCAGGGTAGGAGGGAGGGTTGAGTGCTCACTAACATGTTTAACCTCGCCACATTCTGTATGTGCCTGTGCACAGTCAGGAGCCTGTAGTACAGTGGTTGTCATCGTGTCATGTCTGTCATACTTGTTTTTATACGACTGCAAAAAATTTGCGTTCATATATTGCTATCATGTCGTCGTCGTCAGAAGAAGAAGACATTTGGTTTCCGGACAATAACTTTAGTTTAAGTGTATGGATCTCTATGAAATTTAACCAAAAGGTTCAATACCACAACAGGAAGGTTGGGATTGTTTTTGGGGGTGAAGGTCCCAACCGTTTGGAATTATGGGCCAAAAAGGGGCCCAGAACAAGCATTTTTCTAGTTTCAGGACAATAATTTGTGTACAAGTATTTTGATTGCTCTGAAATTATACCACAAGGTTCAGTACCACAAGTAGAATAATTTTTTTGTGGGGGGTCAATTTTTTTCCCTCAAGATTTAAGAAATTATCAATTTTCCATTATTTTTTTTGGTGGGGGTGTGTAAAAAAAAAAATTATTTGGGGGGGGGTCAATTTTCTAAAAAAAAATTTAGGGTCACAATTTATTTTGCTAATTCTTTGTATATAGTCTGAAAACAGATTTACTAAGTATTGCGCAACAGCACAGTGTATTGCACAACAGCAAGAAATCTTCAATTGAATATAAATTCAAATCATATGACCAATTCCAAGTTCTTTGACTACATTTATTCTGTGTCAGAAACCTATAATGTGTCAAATATTTAATTACAATCCAAATTCAGACCTGTATCAAGCTTGAATATTGTATCCATTTTTGCCCCAACTATTCAGGGTTGGACCTTTGCGGTTGTATCCAGCTGCGCTTGGCGAAGCACATTTTTGGTTGATTGTTTTGTTTTAAATTAGGTCGTTAGTTATCTCAATTGGATTGCTTCATATTTTTCATGTCGGGGCCTTATATAGCTGACTATACGGTTTTGGTTTTTATATGACCGGCAAAAAAATTTTGGGATCGTAAAATGGTATGATGTCGTCGTCTGCGTCGTCGTCCGAAGACACATTGGTTTCCGGACAATAACTTTAAGAAGGTTCAATACCACAAAAAGAAGGTTGGGATTGATTTTGGGGATGATGGTCCCAACTGTTTAGGAATTAGGCAACCCAAAAAGGGACCCAAAACAAGCATTTTTCTAGTTTCAGGATAATAACTTGTGTATAAGTATTTCGATTGCTCTGAAATTGTACCACAATGTTTAATATGACAAGTATAAGGTTGGGATTCATTTTAGGGGTTATGGGGGCCAACAGTATAGGGATTAAGGGCCAAAAACAAGCATTTTTCTTGTTTCCAGACAATAACTTGTGTGTAAGTGTATGGATCTCTCTGACATTGTACCACAAGGTTCCATATAACAAAGGGAAGGCTGGGATTGAGTTTGGGGTTAATTGTCCCAAACATGTAGGAATTAGGGGCCAAAAAAGTGCCAAAAACAAGCATTTTTCTAGTTTCCAGACAATAACTTGTGTGTAAGTGTATGGATCTCTCTGAAATTGTACTACAAGGTTCTATACTAAAAAGGAAAGGCTGGGATTGAGTTTTGGGGTTATTGCTCCAAGAGGGGTTTCAAAAAGTTGTGGGGGGGGTTTTTTTCCCAATTTTTCTAAGGGATTCATATTTTTTTTTTCCATATTTTTAAAATTTCGAATATTGAAAAGTTTCAAGAAGTAATCTTCAATTGCACAGTATTACGCAATGGATTTATAAGATCTTTGACCACATTTATTTTGTGTCAGAAACCTATATTATGTCAAAAATTTGATCACAATCCAAATTCAGACAGTATCAAATTTGCCCCAACTGTTCAGGGTTTGACCTCTGCGGTTGTATCAGGCTGCGCTCAGTGAAGCATTTTATTCTCATTGTTGAAGACCTATAATTGCTTTCTTCCACTTCATTTGAACTTGGATGGATAGTTGTCTCATTAATAAATTGGCAATCATACCACATCTCCTTATTTTATATTACATACTTGACTTCACAAAAATGGTAGTATCAGGCTTTCTCAGTGTTGGAGGTAGACAACCACAAACAATAATTAGTGACCTGGCATGGTAATTTCGTGGATTTATAAGTGAAATTATTTACTTTTTTTATAGGAATATTTCTTTGAAGAATAACCATTTTCTGGGAAAGAGTGGACATTTAGAGATGCATAATTATAACTCAATGTTTTTGAGATAAATTCACACCAAACCATCATGATGAACTGGATCTTGTTTTTTTTTTAACTCAATGTAAATAACCACAAATGGTGAAAATTGAAATTGAACCTAAATATTCAAATGCACTTTGTTGAATATAAAACAAAAAATCAATTTGGTCGTAGAAAAAGTCAATCCTGAGTTGCTCTGTTGACGGTAAAATTTTATATTAAAAGATATTTGTGCATTAATATACTCATACAATAATATGTTCTTTGGAAACGCAATGTAGAATTATCATTTCCATGCCGTGTGTGTAGTGATGTTATAGATTTTAACGAACGTAATCAATGCATCACTGGTAAATTATTAAGTCAGGGGTTTCGTTATTATAAATTACTTGAAACTTTTACTAAATTCTTTCATAGATACAAAGATTTGATTAGTAGATTTGGCTGTACCTGTAGAAAACTTATTAAAAATGGTATTTCACATCCTAAATTTTATGGTAATATTGTACTTAAAGCGCAGAAATCACTATGTGATCCGTGTAAACTCATCGAACCTTTAAACAAACTTATTAGTAAGGGTCATCGTACCAGTGTTGTAATTAGATCTCTGAATATAGTTTACATTGGCACTAACATCGATTTTGTCATTAGCAAATTAAAACATAACTAAATTTGTATTTTCTTTTCAAACGGGATGTATAGAGACACACACACGTTCATTTTTATCTATAAAGAAGTCACTCCTAACTATCCTATTACCTGTCGATACATTTATTTTTGGCATTGCACAAGTCATGTCTTCTTTGACTGTTCATGACGTTAAAATACTAAATCCCTGGGATGTATTTTAGTTGATTTTAGTCTCTGATGCATGATTTTTTTATTAAGTCTCCCAAACGAAGTTTGGGAAGACTTATTGTTTTTGCTCAGTTCTTATTATTATTATTATTCTTCTTCTTCTTCTTCTTCTTCCTCTTCCGCCGCTTTTAAATTTGAACTTGTCCGCACCCGTTCTCCAAAACCGCTTGTCAGATTAACTTAGGGTTTCACAATATGTTAGACTAACATGTCTAGTGGTGCAATCAGGGTTTTGTTTTTCCAATGGGGTTTATAAAGGGGTACTTTGAGGGGCAAAAAGAAAGGAGGGTTTTACTATAGAACCCTATGGGATTTTATTTTCTAAAATTTTCAAATGATTATTAATTGAAAACCGTTTGTGATAGACACAATCTTTTTAATTAAAAATGTTCTAAATGATAAAGCACATTAAATGAAATACAGGGTTAGTCTTTAGGGGTCACCCCCACCCCTAAACCATATATATTCTGGTTTGTCATGATAAAGCACATCAAATAAAATACAGGGTTAGTCCCCAGGGGTCACCCCCACCCCCTCCCATTTAAGAAAGTTCTAATATCTTGTAAGTGGTCGAGATCCCCACCCCTAAACCATATATATTCTGGTTTGTCATGCTGAGATGGTTTGAATGATATACAGGGTTAGTCCCCAGGGGTCATCCCGACTCCCTGCCATTTGAGAAAGTTCTTATATCTTGTAAATGGTCGAGATCCCCACCCCTAAACCATATATATTCTGGTTTGTCATGCTAAGATGGTTTGAATGATATACAGGGTTAGTCCCCAGGGGTCATACCGACCCCCTGCCATTTGAGAAAGTTCTAATATCTTGTAAATGGTCGAGATCCCAACACCTAAACCATATATATTCTGGTTTGTCATGCTAAGATGGTTTGAATGATATACAGGGTTAGTCCCCAGGGGTCATCCCGACCCCTGCCATTTGAGAAAGTTCTAATATCTTGTAAATGGTCAAGATCCCCACCCCTAAACCATATATATTTTGGTTTGTCATGATAAAGCACATCAAATAAAATACAGGGTTAGTCCCCAGGGGTCACCCCCACCCCTCCCATTTAAGAAAGTTCTATTATCTTGTAAATGGTCGAGATCCCCACCCCTAAACCATATATATTCTGGTTTGTCATGCTAAGATGGTTTGAATGATATACAGGGTTAGTCCCCAGGGGTCACCCCCACCCCCTGCTATTTAAGAAAGTTCTTATATCTTGTAAATGGTCAAGATCCCCACCCCTAAACCATATATATTCTGGTTTGTCATACCAAGATGGTTTGAATGATATACAGGGTTAGTCCCCAGGGGTCATCCCTACCCCCTGCCATTTGAGAAAGTTCTAATATCTTGTAAATGGTCGAGATCCCCACCCCTAAACCATATATATTCCTGTTCGACATGTCTCAAACATTTGAATGACGTATAGGGTCAGTCCCCAGGGGTTCCCCCAACCCCCAATGTTCTAGTATCTTGTAAATAGTCCAGATCCCCACCCCTAAACCATATATATTCTGCTTTGTCATGCCAAGATGATTTGATTGATATACAGGGTTAGTCCCCAGGCATCACTAATGCAAATAACTTTACTGGACCAAACCAATTTTCACTGGACTTTGTCCAATGTCAGGCGACCCTGGGAATTACGAATTATGGGAGCTTCGTTTGGGAGACTTTGTAACAGCATCCTGTTACAATCATTTCTTGATGCTGTTCTTGGACCTGTACAGGAAGTTTTATCTAGCACTAATTGTATATTTTTATTGTTGATATTCACCCCATATGTACCAAGTGTTAGATTAGTTTTATTGATATTAAAGAAATTTCTTGGTATTCCTAAACGGAAGATTTTATACACACAGAAGAAGAAGTATACTTAACAACAAAATTATTTTCATTTACCTGTGTATAATATGATGCAGGTTTCTTCAAAAGTGATGATTTTCTATAAATTGTTTGAAATTTCACAGTGATATCATACTGTAACTTTGTATAAACCTGTTTATTTACTTTTGACTTTAATTATTTATCCCTTGTAATTTTTTATTAACTGTGTATTTGCATTCAGGTGTCACAGGTCAAATTTATTCGTACATTGTGTGTTAATTTACGTTTTTTGATTGAGTTAAGCCTTCCAATTGATATTTTATAGTGTGTTTTTCTATGTTGTGATGTTATACTATTGTTTCAGAAAAGGGAGAAGGTTTGGTACCATTAAAACGTTTAATCCCGCTGCAAATGTTTGCACCTGTCCTAAGTCAGGAATCTGATTACAGTAGTTGTCGTCTGTTTATGTAGTTCATACGTGTTTCTCGTTTCTCGTTTTTATATAGATTAGACCGTTGGTTTTTCCATTTGAATGGTTTTACACTAGTAATTTTTTGGGGCCCTTTATAGCTTGCTGTTCGGTGTGAGCCAATGCTCTGTGTTGAAGGCCGTACCTTGACCTATAATGGTTTACTTTTATAAATTGTAACTTGGATGGAGAGTTGTCTCATTGGCACTCATACCACATCTTCCTATATCTAGTTGGAAGACGCACACTTTTTGAAAATATTATGAGTACTATTAATTGTATCTTGAAATCATGACCCCCTCTAAGACTGAGGCACTTTGATTACAGAAAAAAATCCCAATTCTTAAAATAAGTAAAGTCATTTTGTAAGGCTTTGAATAATAACTCTCCAATATACAAAATATAGAGGATATGATAAGATTGTCAATGAGACAACTGTCTACCAGAGACTAAATGTTAGAAACTATAAGTCACTGTACGTCACGAAATGACAGTTCAATTCAGAACAAAACAAATATGGTATACAGCAAGAAACGACAGCTACTGAATTACAGGCTCCTAACTTGGGACAGGTAAAGACAGAATGTGGTGGGGTTAAACATGTTTGCGGATGCCCAACCCTCCCAAATCCAGGACAGTAGTGTAACAGCACAACAAAACAACCTGTGAAAATCAGTTGAAAAGGGCTCAACTTATCAGAACGATACAAATTACAAAATCATTTCAATCATGACAGTACATTTACAGTGGAGGATCCAGGGGGGCGAGTGGGAGGGGGGTGAAACAGTGGTTGGAACCCCCCTTTTTGTGTGACAACTAATGCTTTTGTAAGGGGACATATGGTTGGAACCCCCCCCCCCCCCCCCCCCCCCCCCCCCCCCTTTTAAAAATGGCTGGATCCCAGCCTGATTTATTAAGTTATAATATTTTATTCAGTGAAATAATCATGAAAAACCTTAGCATCTTGCGTTAAAAGTATCAGTGACATCAAAATAAATTTTATCTGCAATCTGATAAAAAACAATGTATATGATACATGTTAAAATTTAAGAGTTTTTAATAAAGTCCTTTTTGAAAAGTAACAAAGGATAGAATATTAAAACATTGCTAAGGATGTTAACATATTGACCTTGTTTTTGTTTCAATTGAATAAAAATGATCAAATATTTTAATACCACTATGCTTGCTATGAAGTTAGTGACAATAGTTAATGTAAATAGATGTCAGGTCATTGTCAAATAGATTAAATATTTACTTTTGTCAATAAAAAATAATGTACAGTAAAAACATTGAATATCACTTTTGTGTCTTCTACCGTATATAATTAAAGGACTGAAGTAATTTGAAAGCAGCTTATAAACAATGAATTATAAATTGTTAAAAATAACTTCACTAATATGATAGTAAGAAGCTTAGGTTTCACTTTTCACTTCTAAATACTAAATTATAGATTAACATTTTCAAAATAAAAAGTCTTTTTTACAGTTCAACCTAATTGTTATACACTCACAGCATTTTTCACATGTAAAGAATTTTCATTTTGCAATGTTTGAAAGGTTAACTTCCAGTCAATAGGGTATGTGAGTGCTTTTGAACAATCAAACTCACAAACTGCATTTTTCATGATAAAAGAAATTACACTATAATGTTTGTAAGGTTAACTTCCAGTCATTAGGATATGTGAGTGCTTTTGAACAATCAAACTAAATGGTTGACCTTTTTAATGATTTGGAACTCCAGGTGTCTAACCATTGTGTTGGCTCAAAGGATTGGCATAGATTTGTACTGAAAGTTGCAAATATTAATATATAGATGCAATTGATTTACATTAATTTTTATTTATAAAAAAAGACATCTAAATTTTTCACTTTTATTTTTTTTTTACTTGGAAAGAAACAAGACTTTTATCTATTCAAACATTTTAAGAATTTGATTTTAAAAACGGGGACGTAAGCCTGAAAATTTGTTTTTCTAATGGATTTAAATGTTAATTTTCTTTCTGATGTATTGCTATAGAGCAAGAAATGAGGTAAGTGACCTAACTGTGTCACAGTATTAGAAACAAAGGAATGCTAATCCCTCAGTGGCAGAAGTGTCTGGTGTTAACTATTTGTATAAAGCTTTATATTTCAGATCTTGCATTCAGATTACTTTTGGTCTGAAGTTTTCTTCTGGCATAAGTCCTTTGTCCTTGACCTCATTATCACTGTTAAATGACTGCATAAAATGATATCACATGATCTTTTTAGTTATTTAAAGTAAAAGGTCAATTATATATGGTGTATATAATCATTTTTAAAGTATATAACCTATTTGTGAGAAATTGTGGTTTGGGAAGAGGATTTCATACCTTTCAGCTACTGCATTATCCTATTATCTTGATAACTATTATAGAAAAGAGAACCTGAAAAACAAAAATGATCAGCATGACAAGATCTACAACTAAGTCAATATGGCAGAAATTGTCAGCATACTTCTTAAAGGAGTTATTTCCCTTGAAATATGAATTTTTTTTTCTACCCTCTTTTTAGGGGAGGGGGGTAGAAACTATAGTACACATAGAGTATCTGTAAGTAGCAAAATTGTGTGTCGGTCGTCTCTTGATAGTTATTGCCTTGAATGACAACTTTACCTAATATATTCTGTTTTTGTGCAAAAATTCAAGTAAATAGAGAGAAACTTTAAAAGCAAAATTGATCAGCAGGACTTAAATCATCAGTTAACTCCTTATAGGAGTTATTGCCCTGTCATAAAAGTTTTTACCCATATTTGTTTTAATAAGAAGTGTATTAGAAAGAGAGAAACAACTGTAAAGGCATGAATGTACAGCAGGACAAAATCTGATAAGTCCATTTTTGTCGAGCCTTTGACTTTTGTCGAAAAAGCGAGACATAGCGATCCTACATTCCGTCGTCGGCAGCGGCATCCACAAATATTCACTCTGTGGTTAAAGTTTTTGAAATTTTAATAACTTTCTTAAACTATCCTGGATTTCTACCAAACTTGGACAGAAACTTGCTTATGATCATAAGATAGTATCCAGAAGTAAATTTTGTAAAAAAAAATTCCCTTTTTTCCGTATTTTACTTGTAAATGGACTTAGTTTTTCTGCCAGGAAACATTACATTCACTCTGTGGTTAAAGTTCTTAAAATTTTAACAACTTTCTTAAACCATCTTAGATTTGTACCAAACTTGGACAGAAGCTTGTTTATGATTAAAAGCTAGTATCTAGAAGGAAATTTTGTTAAAATTTTGTTCCATTTTTTTCGTATTTTACTTATAAATGGACTTAGTTTTTCTTCCAGTTAACATTACATACAGTCTGCAGTTTAAGTTTTTAAAACATTTATTAGATTCATAAACTATCCTGGATTTTTACCAAACTTGGACAGAAGCTACTTACAATCAAAAGATAGTATAGAGAGGAATATTTTTATTAATTTTTTTCCTCATTTTTGTTGAGCCTGCGATTAACAGCAAAAGTAGGTGAGACACTGGGTTCCGCGGAACCCTTACGAATTTTTTGTTGTTGAAACAATAATTGTCAAAATGGCCAAATCTCCAGTTGACCCCTTTTAAGAGTTATTACCCTTGAACAACAATTTGAACACACATTGAAGATGTGCATCTTTTTTTTTTTAACAAATTAAAATCATTTTTTCTCAGGTTTTTTATGTGTTGAACTTGGTCATTTTTGTCATTAAATGCTTTAGAAGGTATAATGTACCTATAGTTTGTGCCATCCGTAATTCAACAGTTTGCCTTCAACAATCATTCATACTTTGCACAGTGATCACACACAGATTAAAGATATGCACCTCCTATTTTGAACAGATTTGGATCATTCTTTTCTTTAACATTATTCAAACTTTGCACTTGGGGCCTAAATATTCCCATTAAAGCAATATTCTTATATCTACCAGAGACAAACCCTACACAATATACATATTTTTCTATGATTAGTTGTATCTGGCATTAGTGCTATACAGATAAACCATTTATTAGTCCGAGAATTTTATGCATTTTGATTATTTGGCTATATTTGTATACTTTTGAAATCTTCATGGAGATAAAGGCTGTTCTTCAAATCAGTGCCATGTGATGCAGGTCCAATCTTGGCATTGGTCTTGTTACTCTAACTTTTGCATCATATTGATAATTAGAATTAAATGATTGATCAATACCTGTTGAGTAAGAGGAAGGTCAATAGTTTGACACAGTGATAGGACAAATACTTCACATTTTATTTAAATTTTTGTGCACAAACACAATTGTTTTTAAAAAAAGTAATGAAAAGAAACAAAATATGATATCCAAACATATTTTCAAACTTTTGAATGAAGTTTTTTGTATTCATTGACATTTTTCAAGGATTGAAACTATAAATACATCTCATTATACTAGAAGAATACTCAAATATGACAGTAGAAAATTTTCTTTTCTCGGTCAGTCTTTTGTTTCAGAGAATTTGTCTACATGTGTTTGACCTTGGAAATTTTGTTTTACGATTTACCCTTTTTTTCTTTTCTTTTTCTTTAAAAGTTACCTTGTAGTATGTATCAAAAATGAAATGGAAAAAAAACGAAATCAATTGAAAATCTCAATTTTTTTCTGCTTTATTTACCTATGCTAAATTCATCAAGTAAACTACTGCTATCACTTGGTTCCCAGGATCTATCCCTTCTATAAAAACTTTAAACATATTCATCTTCATTGTCTGGCCAGTCTGAATTCAGATGGCAAGATGTCTTGATTTTTATCAGATTATACATAAAGAACTTAGTGTACCTTCAATAAAAGAAAATCATTATTCTATATTCAGTTACTGTGAATTTATTTATTTTGGTGGGTACAAATTTTACGTGGATTGAGGAAAACTTGCATGTTCCTGGATATTTGATTTCGTGGTTTTGCCAAAGTCTGCATACAAGCCTATAGAAAATTTGTATTAAACAAATAATACGTGTAATGAATCCACAGTAGTTTTAGTCCTTCTTCATATATCAATTTGTTGAATAATTATGAGAAAACACATTAATTATTAGTCTTGTATATGACTGAAATAGTGCCAAATGAGAATTTCATTTTAAACAGTAAGTTATCACCAGTATACCTATGATGATTTTTTTCAGTTGGGTTTATGACCAGGCAATAGATCCACAAGATGTAATAAAGGATACAATTTTCTTCAAAGTAATAGATTTAGCATACAGAGAGGGTAAGTTCAGCTTTTAAAGCCTAGCAGGATGTGTGCAGTAAGTGCAATGTAAAGTTCAGTTTAATCCAACAACATATTTATGTGCTGTCCCAAGTCAGGAACCTCATCAGTGGTAGTCTTTTGTCTTGTCTTAATGTTGATGGATCGCAGATGGGGGAGCCTTGCTATGTGGTATTGGTTTTGTCTATTGTTGAAGGCTGTATGGTGACCTATTGTTGCTAGCTTTTACATCTTTTGGGCTCTGGTGGAGAGTTGTCTCATTGGCAATCATACCACATCTTCTATTTTTATATTGGAGGCACATTACTGTAAACCAACTTATTTTCGCGAATACATTATTTCGCGAGTAGCCCTTTCTAGCCCTCTTGGCGGCGATTTAGTTTCGCTATTTCAAATTTACTAGATGTAATTAAATAAAGAAAGATGCAAGTTTTACATCTTCGCGACGATTTATATTCGCGATATTTTTCTACTCGCGAAAATAAGTTGGTTTACAGTATTCCAATTTAAATTCTTTGGAAATTCACATCATCATTTGCTTTTTATACCCCTGCTGTGAAGGGAGACGTGTATACTAGTGTATACTATTTTACATCTGTCTGTCCCAACAAATTTGAATTACAATTTTCTCAGGAATTACGAATCAGATCTTCCTGAAATTTGTTAGTAAGCTTCACATGAGCATGATATACTGTGTATTGGGTTTTCACATTAATTACTTGTTTTTCAAATACTTATATATTTTTACACATTATGGCAATATATGAAATTTTTCATCACATGTTTCATTGGAAGTCCAATTCAGGGTTTTCAAAAATTTTAAATAAAAGCTTTATGTGTGCATGCTGAACAAAGTAATACATTTTCAGATTCATCAGTTAACAACTTCCTGTTTACTGAATACTTATAGTGTGGGGTAGTTTGTGAGTAATAACTCACAGTTCAACTTCTTGTACTTCTCATTTTACAATTTTGAAAGTCTATTAAATAACAAAATAACAGCTCACTGACAACTATTCTCCAGTATCACCGACACATTGTGGTAACTGGTCATATAACCTTCCACATGTCTACATTTGGAGACAGGTTTATAGTCAAGTTTAAAAAATGAGTGCTGACTGATAGGGAAGTTCTGCTCCTTATAAATGTAAATCACATGGTAAATATTGTTTTAAGCACAAACATGCATACATTTGTTTAGTGCCTGTTTGAAGTCAGATCCTTTTCAAATTTGAATGCAGTTTGCCACTATTCAAAATCTCAGATAAATTTGATAATAAAAAAAATCTGAAATGGAGGAACAATTTTCTGGAGTTTATTTAAACAAATAAAATGAAACATAACGCAATGTGAAAACTAGAAAACTATTCATTCCAAAACTGCATGTCTTAGTATTGGTGACTTAAAGCATGCATACTCTGCTTTCTGTCAGTAAAATAATGTTTTAATTAGATTGTCAAATCTTTTTGTTACTGGATAATTTCCTGTTTATGTCAGCCTTTGACATTGTTACTGCATGTATGTGATTGACATGGGAAAACACAGTGTTTATTTACATTTAACTTTTTTCAGGACAAAATTTGCCATCATTTTTACCAGAGCTTGATTCATTGCTACAGTCAGATGACCTAGGATTACTTAAAGATGATGATACATTTCAGTATCTTATGAGAGCAGGTTTTGAACATATTCAACAGATGGCAATATGATAAAACTTGAATGAAGGGTGTTAATGGTGCTTTTGTTTACAAAGTAATATGTTGAAGGTAATCGAGAATTGAATGTAAAGGAACTTACAATCAACATGTGTTAACATTATTGCAAACTATATTGGAAAATATAAGTCAAAATTGATACAACTGTTTAACAGAAAGAAAGCTATTTAGCATGAGTATTACAGGAGCAGCCATATGTCTCCATGAATAAAGAATGGACATGTTAGTTGTTCTTTTTTTTAATGTGAGTTCATACTAACTGCTACTATGGTTTGCAGTATTGTCAGCTCCATTCTTTTGTTCTGTGGACCATATCAATGAACTAGTTGTCCAGACTGTAACATTGGGGAAATTTTGATTTTCCATCACTTGCAAAGAACACAAATGGCCATAATTATTTTTGCCATCATGATCAGACACTGTTTGCCAGAGTGATGTTCATTCAACATTTTTGTAAGCTTATGATATGATACCCTCTGAATCAACCTCTTTGACTGTTTTCATTTAGTAAGTGTTCTATTTGATGTTTGCTGATCATATTATCTTTTATTTGATGCAGAATTTTGTTCTTGCTAACATTTAATGAGTCTGTACACATAATATTACCTCTTGCATTGATGAGGTTCACTATTTGTTGAAATGAAGTGTTCAAAATCATGTTATTGAACAGTTATTTTGGTATTTTGTACATGAGATGTGGGGAGCTGAGCACTTTTGATTAATGTTGTGTTAAAATTTGAATTAACTAAACCAACTAAGAAGGAAGCTGCCATCTTTGAACATCATCATTTCAAATGTACGTAAGATTAAACTTACCTACCTGATTGAGTTGTTGCTGTTAGAAAAAAAAAACTATTTTATAAAATAATGATTTGACCAATTTGTATCAATTTTGGTATTAATGTCCCCCCGGTGAATCATTCTCAGAAATATTTTCAGTGTCCAAACCATCTTGGTGGCCAACCAATAGAAAATATTGTTCTGGTCTATTCGGCAGTGTTAGATTATCCATATATGCAAATAAGGGTTCCTTTAATTTCTATTATTAGAAAATGTTGAGATTTCTTCAATAGATAGTTTTAACAAAGATTTTGGGATTTATTTTCTTGGAAGTTGAGCCAATTTTAATAATTACATACAGTGAGTCAGACAAGTTCTCTCAGTGAAACAAATTTCTAGAAAAAAACAGTTGCTTCATTTACTCTTAATTGTATTATGCATATGTTTAAATCATTAAAGGAGGGTCATGTTAGCTTATGCCATCAATTTGTGTATGTCCACATCACTCTAATCTTTTTCGTAGTTGTAAACCTCTTTAAAATATTTCTTCTCTGAAACGATAGGACCAATTTTAACCAAAGTTAGGCTGAATAATTCTTAGAGTATCTACCACTGTACATTAAGTAAAAAACAATCAACCTAAGGGTATCTTTGTATCAAGTTTATATTTTTGCTTCGCTTATGAACCAAGATGGCCCCAACTGCTGAAAAGAGAACATTAGAGTAAAAGACATGTAATTATGTGATATAATAGAAAGAGAAAAGCTTACAGGCAAACATGTTCAAAATGCCAAGCTCTACCAACTAGAACTTTTTATTTCCACGAAAAGTATCACCGAGACAACCCTCCATAGTTGTTGCCCTTAAATCATGATTTTTTGCTTATTATCTTGCAAAGTATAGTAGATACACAGTAAAAATAATTAGTAATACAAGATCTATAAAAAAATAGAAATTTGAAACCATTTCTAAAATCATCAGTTGACTCCTTAAAAGAGTTATTCCCCTGAAATTGTGATTTTTGACCAGTTTTATGGTGTTTGCTTATTATCTTGAAAAGAATAATTGTGTCTGTCAATCTGTCACAAATTTTTTTCCACTAACACGCAAACCCCATGGAGTTTGGTAATGAATCTTATTTCAAATTAGTTTACCCTTGTGGATATGTACAAAACTCTTTTCTGTTCTCTAACTTTAAAGACCCTTGAAGTTTTGATATTAATTTGGCATGATATGTCACTACTACTTGAAGTTGTGTCCAGTACAAAAAAAAAACTTTATAGTGGTAAAAAATGTCGCCTATGTGAATCTGTACAAAAATCAATTCCACTCTGACTTCCAAACCCCTTGGAGTTGGATAATGAAACTTAGTATGATTATTCACCAACTCTGAAAGGTGTGTCAGGTAAAAGGTAGACAACCTTTAATTTAAAGTGATATTAAAAAAAAACCTTTGTTCAACTTAGCCATTCCTGTGCATATGTTCACCAAAATTGGTTTGGCTCTCTAACTTTAAAACCCCTTGGAGTCTGGAGTTTAATTAGTGGTGCATCAGAAAATTTCTGCCTTCCCTGGGGATACCCAAGTTATGTTTATAACCAAATAACCCTGATAACTTCTAATTTGCACCACAATTTAATTGTTTACTCTCGCAGGAACCTCTGTAATTGCTTCCATTACTATCCCCTACTTGACTGTATAGGAGTTATTGCCATGAAAGGATGATTTTTACAAAATGTAATGTTTTGCTTGTTATCTTAAAATTATAATACAAAATGTAGGTGAACAAAGACTGTAAATGGATAAAATGATAACAATATAAGATCTACTTATCTACTAAATGCCAATATGACTGAAGTAATCACTTGACTCCTCATAGGAGTTATTTCTCATAAATAATGATTTTTTTTTACATATTTTATTTTGTTTGCCTAGTATTTTGATAAGTGACTTACACCAATAAAAATTCATGTAATAATGCATCTAGTGGATTATGAACAGCCTCCTACCAAAATTAGGTTACTCTGACCTACATTTCATTCTTAAATTACTTTGTAAATTTGATATCTAAATGCAGTTTTCAGATACTTAGTGAGTTACATTATCCATTTCCAATGTCTTCTTGGGCCTTGGTTGCTTAAAAGTCTAAATAGTTCGTCAATGATCACTAGCCTGTCAACCCTGCTCAATTCAAAGTGCATTTGACTCTGATCATTATTGACTAGGATTGCCAGTTTTCCTTCTGAAGGTCTATGGTTCACTCCAGGTACTCCGGCTTCCTCTGCCAATAAAAACTGGCCACCATGATAAAACCAAGAGGGTTGAAAGGGGTGTTAAACACCAACAATCAGACAACCAATCTATGTAAAATAATTATTTTAATCAAAACAACAATTCCTGTTAATAAAGTGATGAAAAGTAAACTATTCTGTGGAAAATACAAGTACTTTTGTATTCAAATCTGTTCTATTTAGATAATCCATCCTTGATGTCATCTGTCCACTAACTCAATGGTATTGTGGTAACATGCTTTCCTCTAGTGTGGGAGGTTGTGGGTTTGATCCCCAACTGTGTTGCACCAAAGACTTGAAAAGTGGCATTTGCTGCTTTTCTGCTAAGCATGCAGCATTGAATAGAAAGAGCATAGACTGGTTGGATCAGAGTCGGAATAATGTATCTGGGTAGGGAAACATGTTTTTGCAAACCTTGTGAACTACCACATTGAAAGATATGTCTCATTGTGCTGGTCTAGTATAAAGCAGAGTTGAGATTCATATCACATTAATATTGACTAAAGTTGACAGCCATTTTTCTTTGAAGGTCCATCAAAGCAGAGGTCAAAGTTCACATTAAAAAAGCCAATGGGAAATTAGATGAAGATTTTATTTTTGATAACAGAAGAGGCTTCACATTTTTAAATCTTGCATAGCCAGACAGATGCAATCTCGGCACAACTGCCCACCATAATATGGTCACTTTGATTTACATATCGCTTTAAAGTTGATTTTACCTTACTCTTAGAGTTAATTCCTCCACTTCATTTTAAATTGTGATCATGTAAGGGGACAACCATTTGATTTTCTTGGATTGGGCAGGGGGGGTCATTGACTTTGAATGTTTTGCATAGTTTACATGTTAAAGTATTGCCATTTTAATTACAACTTGTGCATTATGCTATCAAAGTTACATAAAGGGAACAAATAGCGGTGTCAAAAGTTTACTACAACAACAAGGCTTCACATGTTATCTCTGTTCATTTGTATGAATGGCATGTTTAAAGGCATACAAGCAACAAAGAACAAATGTCTGTACTTGAAAATGGGCTTCATACTTTTATCACTCCAACATGTAAATTTTGAGCAGAACCAATTCTGTTAGTATGGTAATCATTTGCAGAAATAAGTATGGTAATCATTTGCAGAAATAACAGAAAAATATCAATATTTCAGACTTGGTGTCAGCTAGGACCTGTTATTTAGGCTCTTGGTGTCAGATGAAATTTGTAATATTAGAAAATCATAACCATAATGAATAAGGGGACTTGAATCCTATACATTATATATACAAGACTAGTATTCTGCAACCGCTAGATATCAAATTTTACTTATTGAAAACTCCCATGTCCTGTATTAGAAAACTCCTACGCTTCAAGAGGATTGAGTGGCTTCTTGAAGTGTTTCGTGTGCTCAATGCGGGTAACTTACATACTAGGTAACACTTATTACTTTTTCGGCAGCGATGACAACATCAATTTTTAACATTTCATCCCAATTTTTAACTAGAATAACATACAGTTATTATGACAGAATTTTTAAACCATTCATTGTCACTTAACAGTGACCTCATTTTCATGCTTAGTTTGCAAGATGAGATCAATTCATTTGAACCATATACATCATAGGTCAACAATATTTGGTATGTTAATCGGGTATTTATGAATTTGTGTCCTTCTGATATCATACTACATTTACATTAAGAATTGATTGGTAGGTGGAATGGTTGTAACAGGGTATTTAACTCGGTAAGTATGTACGGTAGGTCAAAGATATTATGTATATGTATTTTTGTAAGGAGTGAAATGTATAAAGTGGCCTTGACCTTATTTACATACATCAGTGAACAGATGAAGTTCTTGATAAGGTCTGTTACAACTAGAAATTTTCAATCTAACATGGCCAAAACTTTTTCGCGATTGTCCTGAAATGAATGAAATATTTGGTGCTTGATGTTAAGATGAAAACTACGCATGCCCTATGTGAGAATAACATTTTCAGATAGCTCCACAATTTTTTCTAAAATATTAGTGTTTTGCATTGATATCACCTATGATCATTGGACTAGAGAGGCTTGGTTGAGATTATCCAGAATAACACTATCTACGGTTTGACAGAATTCCGAGACCAAAATTCATATCTCCCACATACAGTCCAAATTTTGCCGCCATTGTCTTATCTTGTGTGAAGATCCTGCCTTTCAAAGGCACACCTCTGGTTACAGAGTAGAATATGGTGTATTTAACACCCACTAAATGTTTATTACACTATTAAAATCTAAAACAAAAGATAATTTAGATCTTAAATATTCACGCCTTTGACTGAGTGGTTGCAAGCAACCCTTTTTTTTTGTTCACCGGCAATGTTAATAATATTGTATTACGTCTAATGTGCAAAGCAAAGCAAAATTTTCTACTTATGTATTCTACAAGATGAAGAAAATCTGTACATCCACATTTACATTGACAGTTACAGAGCAAGGCACTAGCATCCAATATTAGTTGTGTACTAATTTCTAGTTTTTCTAATGTTCTACATTTCGTGCAGAGCTCGCTTTTATTGTCCTCCTCACATAAGAGACATGTTGGGTTGATGTCAACTTGGTTGAAAGCTGCCCTATTACATTGGAGAATATATGACCAGTAAGGAGTCTAAGTTTGATGGGGAGACGCTGGATGTCTTTTGCAGAAGTCAGGACACTTGCTAGAGCATTGTATAGATGACCAGTTTTATAATTAGATGTAGAAATAAATGAAATACTCTTGTAGTGGACAGACATGGTAACCACATGTTCAACCCAGAACGTGTCAATCGCTTTCCTGATAGAGTTCTTCCATTTTAATTTTGAAGGTGGTTCATCTAAAATGTAAAAGATTGATGGTAGGCTGTATTTAATTAATAAAGATCTGATTTTTGTGAACCAACTGTCCTTTACGGCTGTTGGGATGATGATTTGTCTTTCTGCGACTTGTCTTTCTATAGAGTTCGCTTGTCTTGAAATGTTTGCAAAAGTTCCCAAAGCTAGTTTATGGATTTTACTAATTACTGGAATCGTACCCGACAGTATATACACAGCCATGTCTGTTGTGTTAGTGGGAATAGATAGGATTTGTTTGATGCTTTTCCGATAGAAAACTTCAATTGGTTCCATTTGTGTAAAATTTGGTAATTGTATTTCTTAGCCATAAATGAGTACTGGTAACACATAAAGTTGGAATAGTTGTAGGCATGCTACAGGATTAAGGCCATTCTTGCCATGCAGGCCTGTCCCCATCAAGCTGTACATTGTTCTCCTTGCTTTGTTGATGTTTTCCTGGATATGGATTGGGATGGTTTGCCGCGGGTTAACTTACTGCTGTGAGTAATTCCTAAATGTACAGCAGTTTCAGCATTTTGAATAGGCGTATCATTTAATGTGAAATTGAAGTTATCCTCTAATTTTGGTTTCCCAGTTTTAATAATTTTACATTTTGTAGGCTGTAATGAATATTTCTCCTGTTGACTGTAATTCTCCATGGTTGTTTATAGGGTTTGCATATTGGTAGGATCATTTACGACCAGAGTGACATCATCTGCGCAAGTTGCGCAACACTTAGATCATGCAAAAGTAGCCATAATGAGCCAGAGATCCCTGCTAGGTATAACTTTCTATATAAAATACTGTGGTTTACGACGTCAAAAGCTGATTTTGCATCAAGCAGAGCTACATATAAAGGTGTTTTCCTGTATACTGCATCGATAATCACTTCATTAAGTAGAAGAGCGCAAAATAATGGTGATATTTTAGACGTAAATCCTCTCTAAAATTGGTTTTGGATGGTTGCAATAATTTGCCACAGGTGATCCTTAAGGAGTATTTCTAGGATTGTGCCAATAACAGGAAGAACTGTAATTCCTCTGTAGTTTTTAGGATCTGTGGGTAAACCTTTCTTTTTGAAAATCGGTGATAAAATTCCCATCTTGATGTAATCTGGGATAGCACATGATATACAGATGTTGTTAATTATTTTTGTCAATGCACCAACAAGGTCTGGTCCACCATGGATGAAGTGTTCCGCTGTTATTCCATAAATGTCAGGAGCTTTATTTTTATTTAATTTGTTAATGGCATTCTGAACTTCTAAAATAGTAAAAGAAATCGGAGTTGCATCATCAAGACAGGATTCCATTATGACATCATTGTCTGCCTCCCTGTTGATAAAGTCATCCTCAGGAGTAGCAGCAGGTGTAGCCAGATTTGCGAAATGTTCATTCCACCCCTTTATTATTTCTTCTGCTGAATTGTCATAAACTTTTCCTTGTACTGTTATTTCAGTTATAGAGGACTTTCCTTGCTTGCGCTGATTATTTATTAACTTGTAAAATGATTTAGTGTTACTGGACCGAGTATTCATAATTTCAGCATACTTCTCGTCCCTCTGTCTAGCAATCTGATGCCGCCTTGCTCTACGGAGTTCAGATCTAGTGTATTTTCTATGAGTTGCATTTTTACCAGATTTTGGTTTTCCATCCTCTTTCCATTCAAATAAGGCTTTTTTGTTGTTAATAGTGCAAGAGCTATCTCATCGTTCCAGATGTGAGTATTTTTCTGTTTGTTAGGTTTGGACTTTTTTTCTTGCACTATAGTTAAAGCATGGATGAGATCTTGGACATCCAATATTTTTTTCTTTAGCTTCCAGCTCATTGATTTTATTTGTAATTTCAGTTTGATACTTTCCCAAATCTATTTAAGACCAATTTAACTTTGATGGATACTGATTTTTCTCTGTTTTTATTTTTTATTTTTTGATTCGAAATGGCATTGTATCATTGTATGGATAGGATGGTGATCTGAAGTATTTGAAGGTAACATATCTAGGCGTTTTGTGGGATATATTCCTGGGTCTATATCATTGCTCCTGAAGATATAATCAATTGTGGAGACTTCTTGGCCATTCGGATGTATAAAGGTTACATCGGTCTCATTGAAAGTCTCTTGGAGAAATTTCTTCAAGGCATCCTGCCTTTCTGTCAATTTGATATTTTTACATCTACTAGATATATCACAGTTCCAGTCACCACACAAGACAAATTGATATCTTGGGGAGTACTTATTAATTATTTCTCGTAATTGGTCCAATATATCATTGAACTCAAGAGTTAACGTACTTGGAACCTCTGCAAGGCATGTATATACATATCAGGATGAAGGGTTTTGGAGACACACCCACTTTCACACGACGATTTTCTCGTTGCCCTCCTCCAGTTTCTCTATTAAATGTTTGATATTTTCTCTCCAGAGTATGGCAACTCCACTATAACCAAGTGGTCGCTGAGTTGGTCCAATTGGGTTGAGCTCGTCAACTGATTTTGCGGTCCAATCACACTCCGGAAACAGATCATCAAAGCTATTTTTCTCAAAATTAAAAAGCCAGTGCTCTTGTCAACAAACAATGTCAGCATTTTCCTTAAATAAAATATCTTTTATGCAGTCCATATTACGTACATTTTTACAATTGAAAGAAACGATATCCAATGCTTGTATTGGCTGTGGGTCTATCCAAGGTCCTTCTGAGGCTTTGTTACTCCTAAAAAATGTTCCTCTTGATTATAATTTTCTATGGCTGTCAAGTCTTGTTCCAACGGTTCTATGTTACCAGCAGCAATTACGGTAGGAGTGCTTATTAGAGGTTGGTTAGATTTTGATTTGAATTCATGGCTGCTCTTGGTTTCTGGATCTGTTGAAGCAATTTGTTCATGACGTATGTCTATTTCCTTAGTTTCTACCGTTGCATAATCCTATTCTTGTATTACAGTATTAGAACATCCAGCATCATTTGAAGGTTGTGGATCAGTAAGAGGCTTGTTAGGCAGGGTGGAGTTTAGATGAAGAGGGAGGCCTGTCACAAGATTTTTTCATTGAACTTGCATTACATTTCATCGTCGGTGGTTTTTGGTCAGACCTTGTTTCGATATCAGACTGTGTGCCAGACTTTGGTTGCATTTTCATGTAACAAGGTGGTGGTAAATTCCATGGATAGGTGTGACTATTGGGGTTGTGCATATGTGGCATGTTTACCTTCAGAGGCAGATGTCCTGGTGGGTGCGACTCATTGAATGGTACATTTGGCATTGGCTGTATATTTCTCATATGCATATCAGGTTTAAGATTTTGGTACCCATTTACTTGTGGATTAGGTATTTTGTTATAGTAACTATTTACATTAGAACTTGGTGTATGGTTCTGGTAACCATTTCCATGTGGACCTGGTATATGATTCTGGTACCCATTTCCATTTGAATCTGGTATATGATTCTGGTACTCATTTACTTGTAGACCTGGTACATGATTCTGGTACCCATTTACCTGAAGACCTGGTAAACGGTTCTGGTACCCATTTACATGTGGATTTGGCATATGGTTCTGATACTCATTTACATGTGGACCTGATATATGATTCTGATACCCATGGTATAGATGATAACCTTGAGGAGATGGCCAATGTTGTTTTGACAATTCGAGTGCATCTAGTCTTTGATTTAGGGAGTTGTACTCTAGGTCAGAAACTCTTCTATTAAGGCTTTAGATGTTTTCCATACTTTGTATTTTAGATTGCAGGTGTTGAGTTTCTAGGTGCATTGGAAAACCTCCTGTGATATGCTCTGTATGGTTTTGGAGCAGGTGTGGGTTTGTAATATCATTATTTACAACATTAGTTGATGTATTATCTACATTTCCAGCTACTTTAATTCTAAGAATTATATTGCTATTCTCTAGTTCTTTAATTTTACCTTCTAATTTCATGATGTATGCTTGAAGTTAAGCATTTTCGCTTGAATTTTGTGAGTTTGTGGCATTTTTTTTTTTTAGCTCTTCTTACCATTTCTTTCAACGGAGCTCCTTTTGTCTTAGCTCTTTTTCTTTTAGATTTGGTCTTGCTTCCACTGTTTTGGTTTGTTTAACAGGCAGTTGTTCTACTGCTACAGTATCAATGGCTTTGGATGTTGATTTTGACAGGTTATTTATTACCGGTTCTATGTTACTACTCAGGGTTTGATTATCGGAGTTGACTGATGGATTTGAGTTTTCAGTCATATTTCAAGATCTGATGTTAACTTCCTCAAACAGTATTGATTCTGCCAATCTAACAGGAGGGCAATTGATTGTGTTGTTCTGTTGGCTCTGTTGTACAAGCGGAGTTTTCCCAATACCATCTGATGTTATACTCTTGTAGTTATTAGGAAGGGGTAGGCTAGTATATCTGCTTATACTGGATGTCTCTTGACTCTATTTTTTGTACATATTGTACATACATACATACTATACATCAGGAGATTGCTCTAATGTATTTATTTGTTTATAAGTGAGTTTTTCACACTTGAAGTGTGATCCAATGGTTACCAACAGAGCATTCAATACATTTACTCAGACACTTCCTGTTACATTTTAGACAGATATCAACATTGGTTCTTCCTGCTGTTATTGATATTTCAGTTGTAGATGGATTACTCAAATGAGATGCATTATGATGTACAAGTTTGAGACAAGCTTCACGAATTTTACTGTTAAGCTGTTGATTGGTTGATTTGTTTGACATCAGGTTAGCTATGGTTTTTAGTTCTTCAATGAATAAGTTGTGAGATTTTCCATTCACCTCTACTCTCATTGTGGAGTTGCACATGTTAATTCTGTAAAGCTGAAATTTAGAGTTCTCTTTTTGAAGAACTGACATGGAAGTTTCAACTATTTCCCCCATTTTATCTTTTCGTTGAAAAATTTTGACATCAACAGTATCGTGATTTGAAAAATGAGCTTTTATACATTCAACAAAGTGTAAACATGCAGCTGGCGTAAATTCTAGAACAATGTTACCATGCTTATATTCAAAATGTACATCAATGTCTCTTTCTGTCGCATCAATGAGCTTTTTAACAACTTTTTTCTCATTAAGAATATAGTTTTAACTGTTATGTTGGTCTTTGGTGGTGTGAAGACCTGGATATGTATCCTGTCCCTTGTTGACCTTAATACTCTATTTTCTTCCATTTTGCTGTACATTGTAATTATACCCCACGCAACGAGTTGCGGAGGGTATAATGTTTTTGACCCGTCCGTCTGTCCGTCCGTCCGTCAGTCCGTCAGTCCTGTTTCTTGTCATCGCAACTCCTCTCAAACCACACAACAGAATTTCACGAAACCTATCGACAGGAAAATACATTTCAATTTTTTTTCTAGGAGTTACGCCCCTTTGAACTTATTTACTTTAATGTACTACTGCAACAGTTTGTCATACTACGTAGATGTGCATATCGACAGGAAATAACGATTCAATTTTTTTTCCAGGAGTTACGCCCCTTTGAACTTATTTGCCCAATATACTACTGCAACCTTTTGTCATCGCAACTCCTCTCAAACCACACAACAGAATTTCATGAAACCTTTTCAGATAATAAGGACATACTACGTAGATGTGCATATCGACAGGAAATTACGATTCAATTTTTTTTCTAGGAGTTACGCCCCTTTGAACTTATTTGCTTCAATATACCTCTGCAACAGTTTGTCATCTCAACTCCTCTGAAACCACACAATAAAATTTCATGAAACTTTGTAGATAATAAGGACATACTACGTAGATGTGCATATCGACAGGAAATTACGATTCAATTTTTTTTTCAGGAGTTACGCCCCTTTGAACTTATTTGCCCAATATACTACTGCAACCTTTTGTCATCGCAACTCCTCTCAAACCACACAACAGAATTTCATGAAACCTTTTCAGATAATAAGGACATACTACGTAGATGTGCATATCGACAGGAAATTACGATTCAATTTTTTTTCTAGGAGTTACGCCCCTTTGAACTTATTTGCTTCAATATACCACTGCAACAGTTTATCATCGCAACTCCTCTGAAACCACACAACAGAATTTCATGAAACTTTGTAGATAATAAGGACATACTAGGTAGATGTGCATATCGACAGGAAATTATGATTCAATTTTTTTTTCTAATACAATTTTTTTTTCTTACAGTTATTTTATTTCTCCAGTGACAATGTGGGGACGTGGGGTATGTGAGCGCGCTCACTAAGGTTCTTTAATTTAATATTTGTTAATATAAAATCTGATTAATAGCCATTTACCATGACGAAAAATATAAGATTTTGAAAGAATGTTAAATTATTAAACTGAGACGTATCGTTTTGAAGAACACCCCATTCGTACAAAAGGGTTTACATATCGAACAAGATGGCGGCCACTCGAAATTCACCAACAAAATACCTCAAAGTTCAAAGATCTATATTTAAAAAACTATCCGAGGAATCTTTTCAAAACCAGCATTTTGCAATGACAAAATGTATAAAATTTCATAAAAATGTTTTTTCGTTAAACTTGAACATATAGTTATGAAGAACACTTCGTAAATGTGAAAAGATTTGCTATAAAGTCACGTGACATCAGCGACGGCACAGTTCTGTCTGCAAATTTGTATAGACATTGTAATAAGTGACCAGTCCCGTTAGTATAGACTGTCCCTGATGGCACATAATTGTTGAATGCCGAATTTTTCGTCATCATTATTTGAGTCCTTCATCAACGACTCAACTTACAACTCGTTCCAATCTTTATCCAGCTGTGAAACATCAATATCAAGTCCAGGACCACCGGCATACTCTTCATCACCTAAGCAAAAAAGTAAAAAAAGACCAACAGAAGCAAAATAATAAAGGCAATAACACTAAAATTGTTGTTGTGAACTTTCAGAGCATAAAAAATAAAAAAGAAGAATTACTGAACATGATAGACACTTCCAATCCCGAAATAATATTAGGGACTGAAACCTGGCTATGACCGGACATATTAAGCTCTGAGATATTTCCACCACAATACTCAGTATATAGAAAAGATCGTACAGATGGATACGGGGGTGTATTGGTAGTTATAAGAGATATCATCTTCAGCGAAGAACTACCGATACAATGGGACACAGAATCATTATATATTAGAGTAACAACACCTGACAGTAAATCTATCATAGTAGGATGTCTCTATAGACCATCCAGTAGTGATGTCACCTACATGGATAAAATGAGTAACACAGCAGAAGAAATATTTAAAGAAAATAATTCATCAATATTATGGCTAGGAGGAGACCTAAACCGTCCTGATATTGACTGGAAATCAAATTCAGTAAGTGGCAACCAATATTCTACACAAATCAATAATAGGTTTGTAGATATGGTAAATAACTGCTGTCTAGATCGTGGTAACATTCCCCACAAGAGGATCAGCAACACTCGATATTTTCCTCACAAACAGTCCATCCTTAGTAAATAGATGTGAGCCTATTCCGGGAATAGGAGATCACGACATCGTCTTTATTGATAGTAATGCCATAGCAATGCACCAAAAACCAACGCAAAGAAAAATTTACATCTGGAAGAGAGCAGACATAGAAAAGATGAAATCAGAAGCACAGGAACTATCCAAAATATTCCATGGCGTATACAACGCGCAGAGCTCAATATCAGAGATGTGGGAGTTCATAAAATCAGGACTCAAAAATATCCAGGATAAAAACGTACCATAAAAAATGTCGTCAACAAGATTCCACCAACCTTGGATAAATGGTACAATAAAACGTATCACAAGAAGGAAAAGGAAAGCTTTTAAAAAAGCTCGAACAACAAAATCAACTAAAGACCTTAAGAGATACAAAACTATCAAAATGAGTTCACAAAAAGAATGTAAGAAAGCTTATTCTACATACATCCACGACATCATAAACTCAGAGCAGAAATCCAATCCTAAGAAGTTCTGGAGCTTCATAAAGAATAAAAGATGCGAAAATGGAGGAGTTGCACCACTTAGAAACACAGACGGGCTCACATACTCGGATAACAAAATGAAGGCAAATTTACTCAACAATCAGTTCTCTTCGGTATTAAACAGCAATGAAGACAAGACTACCATAAAGAAAATGAAAACGAACCCGTACCCCACACATGGAAAACATCACTATTTGAGAAAACGGAATACACAAACTACTGTCAAATCTTAACATACATAAAGCATCAGGGCCAGATGAAATCTCTACAAGATTATTGAAATCAATAGCTCCTGAAATATCACCAATACTTACCACCTTTTTTCAAGCCTCAGTCGACCAAGGTACATTACCTTCTTATTGGAAAAATGCAAATGTTGTACCAATATTTAAGAAAGGGGATCGTAGCCAAGCATCAAACTACCGACCTGTCTCACTAACTGCAATATTATGTAAACTATTGGAGCATATCATCTGTACCAATATCATCAAACACCTAGAAAGTCACTCCATCTTGACTGATGCTCAACATGGTTTTAGTTAAGAACGGTCCTGTGAATCCCAACTGATTCTCACAATTCAAGACCTAGCAAAAAACTCGACAATAAAGAGCAAGTAGATCTAATTCTCTTAGACTTTTCAAAGGCCTTTGAAAAAGTCCAACATGAGCGACTACTGTACAAGATCGACCATTATGGCATTAGAGGGACAACAATAAAATGGCTGAGAAACTTTCTGGATGGCAGACAGCAATGTGTGCTCCTGGAAGGAGAATCGTCAGAAACCTCGCCAGTGCAGTCTGGAGTCCCACAGGGTAGCGTGCTTGGCCCGCTGATGTTTCTTATTTTTATAAATGACCTCCCAGAGTATGTGTCATCTTCAAATGTTAGACTTTTCGCAGACGACTGCGTTCTCTACCGACAAATAAGAAACGAAACAGATGTGAACACCCTTCAATACGACCTGGATGGACTACAACAATGGAATGCAGACTGGCAGATGGAATTCCACCCCCAAAAATGCCAACTCCTAAGAGTAACAACAAAGCGAAAAACAGTTAAGGCAAATTATAACATCCACGGCCATATCCTAGAAAAGGTTGACTCTGCAAAATATCTTGGCGTCTTCATACACAAAACATTGAGTTGGAACAAACACATTGACACCATCGCAAAGAAAGCTAACTCCAACCAAGCTTTTCTTCAAAGGAACATCAAAAACTGTCCTAGTAAAGCTAAAGCATTATGTTATCAAACGCTTGTAAGACCACTCATGGAATACTCTAGCACCATCTGGGATCCATCTACTAAGGACAACATAAACAAATTAGAAGCTATACAACGCCGATGCGCACGATTTGCACTTAATGATTATAGAAGAACAAGTAGCGTAACATCAATGCTACAGGCACTAAACTGGAAGACACTACAGGATTGGAGAGCTCAATGTATGGTCATCATGTTTTATAGAGTAGTGCACGAACTGATTGCCATGCCAACAACAAATCTACAGCCAGTAACATCATCAGTAAGAGGACACAAAGAACAATTCCTCGTTCATTTTGCCAGGACTCAAGTATATCGATAATTGTTTTTCCCAGATACCATCAGAATCTGGAATGGACTGCCACAACACTTAGTAAGCTGTACAACCCTTGAATCATTCAAAAGGGGTGTGCAAGTGGTCCAGCTTCGATAGATGTCCAACCTTGTTTTTTATCGTTTTCACTGTAGATAATTCGCACTTACCCGCACATTTGTTGTTCTCACATCGAACATGTACATAAAACAGTACGATAATACTCCCATGGGAGGCCTGTACTATAAAGGAAGAAGAAACAATAATCGATCTTTTCACGATCTGATTAAGTTTTAAAGATGAGGTCTTCCTCAGTATACTTTATAGTTCAACTTTGATTGTCATAGATACGGAACTTGTTAGAAAACAATTATATAGCAGAATCTTCGGCTGGTTAAAGAAGGCTATTACCCGGCAGATGCAGGTGCCTTTGTCAACGTATATTTGTTCTGCCTAACAGAAGTTCCCCTGGAAAATTTGTTATAAACAATGTCATAATATCTGTTCCTGTTGGAACAAATATTCTATACCCTTTATTCCGTAAGGAACACATACTGCAGTATATTTCTTCCACTTGACTCTTATATTATGGAGGAACTTCTATTTCGTGACACCTTCATGTCTATGGGTCCCTCAGTCGTGGTTTTTGTTGTTGATGAAAATTTGAATGCTTACAGTAGTAAGTCCCGATATGATAAAAATTTATAATAGATTGTTATGCATGGTTTTTAAACATTAAGGAAGTCATTTTGCTACAAAACTTAAGACTCATTGTTTCAAACACTGTAAAATATATTAGCTAAAGCACTGTCAAATATTACATATTACATGGACAAATGTTATTTAATGACTAAAGCACTTGTCTTGGAACACTCGGTCATGTAAGAAGTACAAGCTGACTTGGCTGCCTTTAATACACTTGACTCTGTACTAAAGTACTAAAGTAATCCTGAGAACAATTTGTGTAGTTGTTAATCTTAACACTGAGGAGGCTGTGAAGTCGATGTTTTTCTGCTGTCAGTTCGGAACTTCTCGATCATGCTGAAGGTACTTTAATGTCTGCATTGGAGTGTGAAATGGTGAGTATTTCTTTGCTGAGTTGAAACTTATTAAATGTTTTTTCAGCATCAAAACCTTCCGATCGATGTTTTGACAATTACAATTGACTTTTCTATCAATGCCATTATTTACCTACAATCATCTTTGGCGTGTGCCATAGACAGAGGCCATATCCTTTAGGTATTTTTTTTTGTCATATAGCTCTTCAACTGTTTCGGTTCTTGTGCATTCTCGGCTTTCAAATTATCGGCTTTGAGCGTTCCTGATGAAGGTAAATACAGAAAAGTGCTTCGGACGCATGAAATTTAACATGTTATAATTTTTTTCTATCAAACTTTTATCACTTTTTAATAAGCTGCCGGCCTGATCAAAATCTACACATGTTGCGTAATCAGGTAATAACAAGGAGTTATTTGAATCTGGAATAATTTTAAATTCTGGCAAATTGATAAAAATTGTATAATAAAAACTCACCCAACTGAATAGGGTTATCCATGCATGGATGGCTAAGGGGGTTAGTTAGTTCATATCAGTGAAAATAAAATTAACCTTAGCCTTGCGCGCATGGCTAACCCTATTTAGTTGGGTTAGTTTTCATCATACATTTCTTATCAATTTTCCAGAATTCAAATAATTCCTTGTTTAATGTCAGTTACACTTGGTACGTTCGATACACTCAGGTTTTTACGTCTTCAATACTAAACATTTGTAAACATATGGTGCCTGAAAATTTTCATTCAAGAAATTTTTATACACAGGATTGTTTCTTTTCAACGGGAGGACGGGAGGAGACCCTTGAAAACGGGATTATTGTACTCCTGTCGGGTGGTTCACATGTATGTCTATTGATAAGAAAATTGCACCATTCATCGAAATTGTTAGAATGATTGTAAATATCCGAAAGTTCAGGTCTTGAATTATGCGTAAGAACAAGGGCATTATTCAACCCTAGAAAAAAAATGTTTGAAGATCTTTGAAAGTTGTAAATTTCCGAAAGGTTGTCCTAAATTAAGTACAAGATGTCATTCAACCATAGAGAAAGAGTGGTTGTGAATTTCCGACACTAAGGTTGTCTTAAATTAAGGACAAGTGCAAGATGTTTATTCGATCATAGGGATATTTTTAATTATACAACAAACGTAAACTGTATTAAAAAATTTCATTTCAATAGTACTATAGTGTTACTAAAACAGGACTGTGTTGGTAGTTAGACCACTAAGACACGTGTATAACACGACTGTCGAATAAGGATTTATTTTAATGATGCAAAATGTGATTGACAAGCTTCTCAGATAAAATTATAAAATAACTCAAAGATACTACAGGCTTATAATTATGTACGCCAGACGCACGTTTCGTCTACAAAAGACTCACCAGAGATGCTCGAATCAAAAAAGTTAAAAGGTCAAATAAAGTACGAAGTAGAAGAGCATTCAGGGCCAAAAAATCCAAAATGTTTTGCCAAATACAGCTAACATGAATTATACTTGTGTGTACTTTTTTTATCTGTTTGTAGAAAGACGTTCAGGAAAAGCAACATGAGAAATTTCACCACTGAAGGCAGATATCTTTCTTCGAATTCTTTAAATTGTAATAAATTACCGGAAGATGGTATTAAATTTAGTACAAGTTGAAGAAAATATATTTTTCTAATTTCTGTATTCTACAAGGTTAACTTATTTAATTAAATTACTAGAAATGATTCATCGAAAATAGACCGTTGAAGGCCGTACGGTGACCTATAGTTGTTAACTTCTATATCATTTGGTCTCTTGTGGAGAGTTGTATCATTGGCAATCAAGACACGTCTTATTTTTGTGTTTGGGTGATTTCACATTTTAGATAATGTATGACCCTTGGTTAATGAACTTTGAAGTTATTGAAAAATACCCGAAGTTGCAAAATATACACATCAGATTTTTACTTCAAATGATAAAATCTGTTTTTTTTTTCAATTTAAAAGTTGTGAAGATATTTAAGAAGTTCCGGTATAACACACTTTAAAAGAGAAGAACATTATACCATTGAAGTCAGCTTTTAAAAATAGATCACGTTACGGCGAATTGTCATAGATTGAGAGCAAGTTGAACTTGGCAGAGTGTAATTCAATTTTTAAGAAAATTTTAATGTTTATAATTGGCCAACGGCATATCCTTCAGCGAGCTATATACAAGAATATTTAAAAAGAGATTTGTGGTATAGGCCAACAAAAAGAGATTTGTGGAATAGGCAAAAAAAAGACCGGCACAGGCATATGTTACATGGTTAAACTATTTTATTTTTTATTTTAGATCTCAACCCAACGATACAACCAAAACACATGTAGAGGAAAACATTCAATCTTCAACAATAGACAGGAATACAATTGTCATACTTTGAATCATGTAGAATCTAAAAAAAGAAACGTTGTAAATGAATTAAACAAAAACTATCCAAGATCTGTCATCAACATTTACATTTTCCAAAACAAGAACATGTTACAGGGTAAAATATTTTATTTTAGTTCTCAACCGTCCCCTTTTTAATTTGAAGCACAGGGCTAACTTGAAAGGGTACACAAAAGAATGCTTGCAGCTACTGAAAGTTAGCTCAAATACCTGCTGATATTAAAGTCATGCTGTCCTTAGGTTGGTTTCCTCCGTAAAATATTCAGTATGCTTCGGAATAGACAAGTATTGTCAAACTTGTCAAATAACGGTCGAGTACCAGTCTATGCTGTCCTATACTCTAACATCCGTGGCTTTGTTTCATAGAAGGTTATAACAACGTCATTAACAGTTCAGGAATGCACGATCTCGTGCAATGCCGAGAACAAACTACAGAATTTCAATACAAGCAAACATAAGAAAATGCGTCAAACTTTAAATGAATGAGCAAATTAAAAATATACCAGACACAGTGATTGAATGATACAAAAAATCATAAATTTAAGCAAAAAAAATAAGCCACAAAGAAAGATTTGAGAGACAAACCATTAGAGCCTGAAACAGATAAAGCAGTTGAAATCAAATACCTGGAAAGTTCCTATATTGGTATACAGATGAGTAAAGCAATATGCCACCAACTTTCATTCTTATTTTTATGGAATGTTTAAATTGAATCAGATTCAGTTCTCAAAATTGCTCAACCAACTTTATAAACAATAACCAAATATGCCCAGGAGATTCCCAATAGGTTTATTGCCAAATTATATTAATCAGCCTCACTTTATTTGAGCTGGTGTGAGAGCTTTTATCTTAAATGTTCTCGTTTCAAATACAGTGTTGTGGTCTTTGTTGCCCAAGGATTTTCAGTATTCGGGTATTTATCAAATAGGAATTGCTCAAATACTTTATTAAACTCATCTTTATTCTTTAGTGAAGTTTCGGACAATGTGAGGCGGCTAGTACCTCTACTTAAGCGAATTAACAAGCATCATTCCATGCTAGTCTGGAAACAATTATGATGATTCGTTACCATTATAATTTCATTATATTGTAATTTATATTTTTGTAAAATATTGTGTGATCGTAATATTTTTTTTATCCTTTCTTACTGCTATGTACCATTCAATTCTATTTTTCATTGAAAATTGAGATTTAATATACATTCATTCCGAAGTACTAACCGCTGATAGGATGATATCCAAAGAGACTACACCTCTGTCGCAGTGTTGTGTAATCAAAGCCTCCGATAAGTTAGACTACATTCTAAAAGCTTTCTTGCATTACCAATCATATCTTGGCATTCTTGGTTGGGATATTTACAAAACTTTAGTCCGTTTGACCTAGATTTTAGCCATACATGACTGGTATGTTTAGCAATAGATCTAAGCTCATACATGTCGCAAAGGAATGAAATTTGTTTGGTGCCAAGCCTTGATTAATTTGAAAATGTTATACTGACCATTAGTTTCTAGCATCAGTGATATTGAATGAACTCTCAATTATAGTTCATATTGGAGAGAATTGATATTTAATCAGTTTTATGGATGTTTTGTTTCGTTCAAGTATAAGTACAATATCAAAGTAAGCAACTTTTCAATTAAACTAACCAAAAGGCTACCTTAATCTATTGATAAAAACAACAGGTGAGGGAACTTGCGGAGCTATTTACGACTCCATATTTTTGCTTCACTCGTGGTCTCAAAGTTATCTAAGAAATGTTTTAATGTGCTTTATTCATAATATGTTTTAATGACATATATTCACTTTTAAAAATATGGATATTCACCTGTATAAATAATTCGACACTTGATTAAAGAAATATCATATACTGTAAAATAATATTTTCTTATTAGCTGATGTAACTTGTCCAAAAACAAGCCCAGTTTTAACACTATTAGTCATTTTGACAAGTAAATATTTCCTGTTTAAAAAGTACAGATCACCGATAACTCCTATATGCATTGTTTTGTTCGATTAACCAAAAACTGACAAAGAAATCCGGTCAAAAGTTTTTAGTACATTTATCTTTCGAATAACACAGTCCTTCAAATATTTTTTTAACTTTCTTGTTTTTATTAGGGAGTACAGTATGGTATTTTTCAAAATTAGCTAACATTGGAATTTTGTATATATTTTAACGTGTATACCTATCATAAAACTTGTTTACTATTACATATTGTTAAACAAGAGCTGCAAAAATTAGAACTAAACAATCTGACTATTCTCAAGAAATTTGGACAGAAACAGAATTATATATAATGAAATGAAATGAATATCTTATAAAGATATGTTGCCTGTTACGTTTTTAAATCATCATTAGGACCTTATTGAACAGTTTTCAAATGCAAACAACTATTCTCACGAAAAATTGTATTTTATGTTTGCAAAGTTATTGTATTGAATAGGAAATAACAGTTGGGACGAATAGATCTATCGGTCCCAGCTTTAACATAGCATTTAACCTGTCTAGAATGTGGCTGGAAAAAGAACGTTGCTAAATAACACCAAAGGATGGAAAAAATGGAATATGACATATTCTTGGTTGTAGAGACACGACTCATATTCTTGATTGTAGAGACACAGCTTATATTCTTGGTTGTAGAGACACGACTCATATTCTTGGTTGTAGAGACACGACTTATATTCTTGGTTGTAGAGACACGACTCATATTCTTGGTTGTAGAGACACGACTTATATTCTTGGTTGTAGAGACACGACTCATATTCTTGGTTGTAAAGACACGACTTATATTCTTGGTTGTAGAGACACGACTCATATTCTTGGTTGTAGAGAGACTTCCAGTGGGGGATTAAGGTAAGTGTTATGCTGCTGGCGGTATGAGCCACCGATATAATAAGCTGCTATTAGTCGCAAATATACATCAACACAAAATGCAAGATTTTTTTTTCTTTTTGAATTTGGTGATCTTTGTTCTAACGTGGCAAGTTCTGTATCTACGACACCTTGGTGTTTCTATTTTCTTAATGAAAGTGAATGCAAAACAATCAACTAAATTTGAGGACAAAACGAAAATTAATTGTAGATTACCTATGTTTGAACTGAATAAAATAGGTAACGAAAATGTATAAACAAAAATGACTGAGTTTTTGTCTCGCCTGAAATTTGCAGAATGCACGTCATAGGGATCCTCATCCGTCAGGGACGGTGTTGGCTTTCTGTAAATTTCAGGAAATTTTAAACCTGAATAATTCATATGTAGTACAAAGATGCCGTATGGTCTGAATTTTTCGGCTGGCGTATGTCCGCTGTCTTTTATCTCGTTTTCATAGTTCAATGATCGTTTTAAAAATGCAGGGTATTTATCATGTGATTTTTTCCCAGTTATAATGAGTTAATGGACAACTATATCTTTTTTGTCACAATTTTTTTAAAGTTTTTATAAGTAATAGGACATTTATATTAGGTATATAGTATCATTGTATGGTAAGCATGTCCGTCAGACGGGATAACCTGACTTTACCCTCATTTTCAAGATGTATTGGTCAACACTTACTTTTCGTGATTAGGTCAAATTCTCATATGGTATAAGTGATAGGTCAATTTTATTCGGTGGATAGAATGATTGTGGGATGTTACAAGTAGACTTGGATACCATTGCACCGTAAAAATTTATTTCATTGTCAAGTTATACGTCTAGTTGTAGGATATGTTAGAGTTACACATTGTACCCCTTGGCGTACTTGCAATTTGTAGCTATGCATACGTTGCAGGTGTTTGCTGAACATGTACCATTGACTTCTTATTAAGTTTACATTTCTATATTACATGTTTGCAGAGTATCTATTTTCAATGCGAATAACGTTATACTTTAGTTACTAACAAAATGCAACAGGGATAAATATATATTTTATTGTGACATTACGATTCATTTTGAAAGTTGATAAAATTCGGTGTGTTTTAACACCAGGCTTTTCGGTTATAGTATATATATATATATATATATATATATATATATATATATATATATATATATATATATATATGCATATAATTTATAGCAAACAAGTTAAACAAGAGTGCACACGCTGAAATGTCTCGCCTTCTTTACTAATCATTGATATTATGTTGATAGTCCTAAATATAAAGCTTTATTACAACTGTCACATAAACTTAACATTAACCTAGTAAACTAAACATTGACCAATGAACCATGCTAGGCAGGCATGTACAGCTAACAATTCTTCCATATAACAAATATAGTTGACCTATTGCTTATAGTTTAAGAAAAACAGACCAAAACACAAAAACTTAACACTGAGCAATGAACCTTGAAAATGAGGTCAAGGTCAAATAAAACCTGCGTGACTGCCAAATAGATCATAAAATATTTCCATACACCAAATATAGTTGAACTATTGCATATAGTATTAGAAAAAAAGACCAAAACTCAAAAAACTTAACTTTAACCACTGAACCATGAAAATGAGGTCAAGGTCAGATGACACCTGTCCGCTAGACATGTACACCTTACAATCATTCCATACACCAAATATAGTAGACCTATGGCATACAGTATAAGAAAAAAAGAACCAAAACACAAAAACTTAACTATAACCACTGAACCATGAAAATGAGGTCAAGGTCAGATGACACCTGCCAGTTGGACATGTACACCTTACAGTCCTTCCATACACCAAATATACTAGAACTATTGCTTATAGTATCTGAGATATGGACTTGACCACCAAAACTTAACCTTGTTCACTGATCCATGAAATGACGTCGAGGTCAAGTGAAAACTGTCTGACGGGCATGAGGACCTTGCAAGGTACGCACATACCAAATATAGTTGAACTATTGCATATAGTATTAGAAAAAAAGACCAAAACTCAAAAAACTTAACTTTGACCACTGAACCATGAAAATGAGGTCAAGGTCAGATGACACCTGCCCGCTACACATGTACACCTTACAATCATTCCATACACCAAATATAGTAGACCTATGGCATACAGTATAAGAAAAAAAACCTAAACACAAAAACTTAACTATAACCACTGAACCATGAAAATGAGGTCAAGGTCAGATGACACCTGCCAGTTGGACATGTACACCTTACAGTCCTTCCATACACCGAATATACTAGACCTATTGCTTATAGTATCTGAGATATGGACTTGACCACCAAAACTTAACCTTGTTCACTGATCCATGAAATGAGGTCGAGGTCAAGTGAAAACTGTCTGACGGGCATAAGGACCTTGCAAGGTACGCACATACCAAATATATTTATCCTATTACTTATAATAAGAGAGAATGTAACATTACAAAAAAATCTTAACTTTTTTTTCAAGTAGTCACTGAACCATGAAAATGAGGTCAAGGACATTGGACATGTGACTGACGAAAACTTCGTAACATGAGGCATCCATATACAAAGTATGAAGCATCCAGACCTTCCACCTTCTAAAATATAAAGCTTTTAAGAAGTTAGCTAACGCCGCCGCCGCCGCCGGATCACTATCCCTATGTCGAGCTTTCTGCGACAAAAGTCGCAGGCTCGACAAAAACCATCCTACAAATCTTGTATTTTTGTCTTAATAAGCATATTGACCAAGGTCATCATTTATACTGTTGTGAAATCATTAAGTCTAATAACTTTTTTGGGGGGATGGAAGGGGGGGGGGGGTGTTAATATTGATTTACTATTCAATAGCAGTTCTCTGTAAACACCAACCATGTTGCAGCACGCATAGTCTCAGATTTTCTTGAAATTTCGTTTGTTAGTAGCTATCGACAAACATACAAGAAATATGTTCACAGAATTTTGTTTTTATGTTCCCGTTACCATAATAACGGGTACTCATGGATTTTGTCTCATAAGTGCATATTTTGACATAGAAAAATTACCAATTTCAAGCAGTTATCATGCACACATTTCAATTTTGATGAATATTTTGATATTTTTTCATTAAAATATAACATTTTATGAGTAAGATAAAATATAATAATTAATTCTACTAAAAAGAGGAGAAGGTGGCAACATTGATTGACATGTACATAAGGGAGTTTTCATTGCATTCAAGAAGGCAAATTATAGGCATTTTGCATGAACTAATTACACACTTTTGCATCCATATCCATTTATATTGAGATTATCAATGTAAACTATTACTGTTGCCAAGTAATAATTTATAACTTAAGGTTTGGGATTCAGGTTGCTAGGATGGTTGCTATTGGAACCTTAAAGTGTCATTTTTGTTATTTTGTAAAAGAAATTTGACCTTGTTATTAAAATATCTCATCCACAGTGAAAGATAAAGGCTGGACATCAATTGAAAAATGTTGCGCATTCAATGACCTTTAGTTTGATTCAAAAGTCAAATGTTATTGATGACCTTGACCTTTGACCTTGAGTCTTTTTATTAGATTTTGTCAAACATGGTAACAAAGAGACACATACAGTAAATAGAAAAAATGTTCAGAACGATTATTGCTTTTATTTGGTAATAAAGTAATATGCCAGAGGCTAAGGTCATGTCAAAAGTTCTTCGCAACGGCCCTTACTTGATATAAAAGAACCTAGCAACCATACATATTTGGGTTCAGATTGATATGAACTATTATATAGATCCATGTTGAAAGATAAGGGGTCAATATTGTTATTATAGACTTTAGCAGCCATTCTCATATAGTTGGGAAATACCTAGTAACACCATCAATGTTTTGGTCCCTTGATACAAAATTCCAAAATTTTCAAACTAATTTGTCTTCCAATTAGAATTTCGAATTCCTTTTAATAACCAACATATGTTTCTTGACGGAAATAATTCACTGACATGATTTTACTCATGTGTTTTTCAGTTAATCACCAGCCATGTTGTCTCCTGTTCTGACTTGAAACATCATAGATATTTTTTGAGTTTATTTAGAAAGTGTTCATAAAACTTTGAATTATTTGAAATACTATAGGGCTGCTTTCCTAGGCATATATATAGGTTAACTACGAGGGGGTAAAAGGTCAATATCGTCACAAAAGTATATAGTAGCCATTCTCATATCGGGGAAAATGTCTAGCAACCATCAACTTTTGTGTTACCGAAACATGTTACAAAATGAACAACATTTGATCATGATTCAAAGGTCTTTCCTTTTAACTCACCTGGCTCTTAACAGCTGCGTGAGGTTATACAAACACTTGGCGTTTGTCATTGTCATCATTTTGTACATTGTCCGTCTAAAATATGTCCCTTTGAAACTGCATAATCAAATGTTATTAAACTTAACAGTAATAATGCATCGCATATATTTTGTAAATGGCCCTTATTCTGTTACTACCTGATAAAAATTTTGGCTGGTCAAATAAAATAGAACACTGACATTTAAACGATAGTTCTTGTCTTAATGTACAAAAACTAAAGCATTTAGAACAGACCAGGAATAATATGGTGAGTAGGTGTGGATCTATCTTAAAATTTTAAGACAAAGCTGGACAACATCAATTGTCAGCTTTTAGAAGATTTCGCAGTTATTTTACTTCAAAATTTATTTAGATAGAAAGTTACAAAACAGTTAAAATGACTTTAAAGACGTTTTGTTCCCATTTTTATTTTGCTGGCCTGGACGACATGGCAAATTGAGCTGTTCTCATCTCTTGCTGTCGTCGTATATAAACTTTTGCAAAAGTCTTGTCCTCTGTAGTTAGTGACAAATTAAAACCAAAACTTATTATTCTCGTGATATATAGATAAAGAACATTTGAAGGGATATAAATATACGATAACATAAAATAAAGGACACTGCTGAATAATAATTTTGCGTTTTTGCTTGAAATGTTATTCTAATGTTGTTGTTATAATTTTACACAAACATTCCAGGTGTAACATACAGCTTCCTTGGGGCCTTGAGTTTTACTTTTTTTGTTAATCTTGAAACTTCGATATATGAATAGAAAGTAATAAAGCAAATCTAAGTTATTTGCATTGAAAACTATTATGGATAGATGGAAAATTTAATAGCAAATAAATGTGGAATGTGTCAATGGGACACAGATGATGCCCCCGCTTGCATATCATTTAAAGTTATAAAGGGACATAACTGAAGAACGGTAAAAGTGACGCTACCCAAATTTGTACTTTATCTGTGTTTTGTGGTGATAAGTATTTTGTAAAAGTTTCATAACATTTGGTTGAGGCAAACTTAAGTAAGAGAACAGAAACGAAAAATTCAGCAATTTTTCCATTTGTAAAGGGGCATCACTCCAGAACAGTAAAAATGACACCACCAAATTCAAACTTGATCTGCATTTTGTGGTAATAAGCATTGTGTATAAGTTTCATAACATTTGGTTGAGGCTAACTTAAGTTAGAGAACGGAAACGAAAAATTCAGCAATTTTTCCATTTGTAAAAGGGACATAACTCTAGAACGGTTAAAGTGACGCCAGCAAAATTCAAACTTGATCTGTATTTTGTTGTAATAAGCATTTTGTATAAGTTTCATAACATTTGGTTGTGGCAAACTAAAGTTAGAGAACGGAAACGAAAAATTCAGCAATTTTTCCATTTGTAAAAGGGACATAACTCTAGAACGGTTAAAGTGACGCCAGCAAAATTCAAACTTGATCTGTGTTTTGTAGTAATAAGCATTTTGTATAAGTTTCATAACATTTGGTTGAGGCAAACTAAAGTTAGAGAACGGAAACCAATTTTGGGACGTACGGACGGACAAGGGTAAAACTTAATGCCCCCTCCGCTACGGCGGCGTAGCGGGTGCATACAAATACCAATAAGACTAATTAATCAACATGGCCAAAATTGTCTATTGACTCCATATTGGCGTTATATCCTTAAATGACGACTAAGGAGACGGATTTAAACTTGTTTCCTAATCCCAAATAACGAATTACTTGTATATTTCGTATTTATTCACTCTTGTAGCTATATACATATCCAATTCTCTAATAAAATATGTTTACACTAAGTAACGACTGCTACTCGTGTTTTAGTCTAATCATAAGTAATATTGAAACTGCAATAAATCGAGATAAACTTTATACAACAGAAATGAATCGCCAGACTGATCTACAAGAAAGTCAAATTTCTTATGAATCGTCACTCACCGATGAGTGTATCCTTTGTGTTTTGACAAAACGTATGGTCGATAAAAAATTACACCCCAGTTCTATTTTTATACTTCACCGTTTCTATATATTTCTGAAACAAGTGTAAATTGAATACATCTATTGTTACGAATAACAATGGATTTTGACCACAGGGTGTGAATAATTTTTATATTAAAATTAAAATATTTTGAATTAAAAAAAATCCTTTAAATACTCCTTTGCTTGAAGGTAGAATTTTTTATCCCAGTCATATGTCTCTTGAAAAAAACGGGAAAACGGGGATTCTAACTCACGGACCCCCACCCCCTTGATTGCCCCCATAAAGAGAGTTCCTATATATTCCAAACCGTTACATATAAAATGTTATGATTACCTTCATTAAACTGATACAGATAAGTACTTTGGGTTATAATACTAGTATTGCCTTTATCTTTAGTCTCTTCTACCAAATCCAACGCTTGTCTCAAAATGTCGTCCGTCTTATATTGACAACTGCATACAAGGAGTATGATGTATTTTTTTTTGTAATAAGAAGCACAAAACGGTCAACTTTGACCTGCTGATCCATATTAGCACAACGGGAATATGCAAAACAGCAACTTTGACATTTGTAAAATCTATTCACTTGTCAGTTTGAACGATGATAGCCAAAGTAAGGTTACTAGTGGGGTTTCATGTAAAACAAAACAAAAATTCTTATAAATCATGGTTTAATATTGTCAAAAAATATGCTATCCGTTCTTTTTCATTTAATAATCAATGTTAACAAATATAG
The DNA here is from genome assembly GCF_021869535.1 of Mytilus californianus. NCBI lineage: Eukaryota > Metazoa > Mollusca > Bivalvia > Mytilida > Mytilidae > Mytilus > Mytilus californianus. The sequence continues at coordinate 3,409,591 of NW_026262675.1, forward strand.
GGTTTAGCACCGGGTGTAAGTTAGTTATAAACCTCGGGATACGGCGTGTCTGGATAAGAAACACCTACGGCCTCCGGCCGTCGGGGTTTCTTATCCAGACACACCTATCCCTCGGTGTATAACTATTACAGAAACTGTACACAGCTAAAACAATCAACAAAAACAGGTGTTGAAAAATTATAAAACACACAGAGAAATTTAAAGTTTAAACATCAAAGTCAATCAGCTATTTAAGGTCTACAAATATGTCAACATGATCATAATCAGTCCGTCGACTCATTATACGAGTTATTGCTCTTAAGTGAAAATTTTCTACGATTTTGTTGTTTTTGACCAAAACAATATTAGATAGAGTAAAGTGTAGTACACAACGATTTTCATCAAAATAAGATCAGAATTTTAAGAATGCCTTTGTCGGACAAGCTTTTCATCTAATCGGAACGAAATGGAATTTCTTTGTAGAGAAACTTCCATACATATTCTAAATAAGTCTGCCATGATTAAAATTGGTCTGGTAGTTACAAAAACAAGAAGTGTCCATAGAGTACAATAAAGCTTTTATGCTTGACCGATTAACATGAAATGAGGATCATATGTAGAGTGTATCTTAACCATAAACCCTGTAAAGTATCGACGGTATCTGCAGTTTCAGAGAAGATTGTTTTGGGTTTGTTTTTTTAACGATCAGAATCAATGATTAACTCTGGCTTTCATGTTTTCGTCTGATCAGAATCAAGTGAGAATAGTATATAGGGGTCCTTCTAAACATCATGCATGCCAAGTTTATTTCACATTGGACCATTTGTTTCCCGTGGAAGAAAATGAAAATGTGAGAATTGCTTTTCAATGGGAACTATTTACAATCAACGCCGCCTTGTCTGCCAATCGATCAACATACAATTCTGTAAATGGTCTACCAATTGGTAATGATGATTAAATCCTAAAAATATATCCCCTTAAAGGTTCAGAGAAGACTTTTTTTTATCAGAGATCAAAGATTGCTTCTGGTAGTCATGTTTATTCTTTTAAACGGGACAATATGAGGATCTTTTGTAGAGCACCTTCAACACATCATTCAAGCCAAGTTTATCTACAAAAGTGGAAAAGCGATTTTCCCATAGAGTTTGAATAAGAATAATGCATATCCAAAACCGTCGTGTTCTTAACCCAATCAACATTCAATGGGGACGTTTGAAGAGAGGATTTCCGCATTATCAATCCTGTAAAATTTCAAAACATTTCGCCATGCAGCTTTTTGAAAATTGGAAAATCAGAATTAGAGAATGTCTAGTGAACATGTTCTTCGGCCTATCGGAACCAAAATGAAAATCTTTGTAGAAAGCATTCCACACATCATTTCTACTAAGTTAATTTCACATTGCCTAGGAGTCTATGAATAAATGAAAATATGTCTTTACTTAAGTTTTATTTGGAACTACTTGTATGTGCCAAGATGCCGCCATCATTTTTACCACCCAATCAACATTATTAGTATGTGAGCTTAGTTTGTAGTTTCCAGACATGAATTAAATAAAATAAAATTTCGAAGCGTTTAACCTGGTTGTTTCTGAGAAATTTTTAAAATTGGCTAATCAAAATCAAAGATTGCCCTTGCCAGTTTTATTTTTCATTCCATTGGAACCAAACTAGGATCATTTGTAGAGGACCTGTCAAACATCATTCCTGTCAAGGTTATTTTACATAGGCATAGTGGTTTCAAAGAAAAGAATGAACATATGATTTTATATAGAGTTTCAAGGAGAAACATGTGCCACTAATGCCGCCATTGTCGCCATCCAATCAACATTAAATGGGGATAGTTTGTAGAGGGTCTCCCAATCATCATCATGTAAAGTTTCAAAACATTTCGCCAAGTAGCTTCAAAGACGATTTTTGAATTGGCTAATCAGAATCAAAGATTGCCTCTGGCGGTCATGTTTTAGTATCCAATCGAAGTTGCTCCCCCCAATCAACATTAAATGAGGATTGTTTGTAGACGGTCTCGAAATCTCCAATCTTGTAAAGTTTCAAAGCTTTTCGCCGTGTAGCTTGAGTTTTTTTTTAAAATTTGGCCATATCTTTCGTCCAATGGGAACTTATTTAAATTGGTTGTAGAGAACTTTCCATACACCATTCCTACCAAGTTTGGTGAGAAATGGCTATCCATTATTCCAGAACAGAAGATGAAAATTTGAAATTTCGATGACGAAGGACGCTAAGTATTGGTAATAGCTCACATTGCCTTTCAGGCCGGTTGAGATATTAAAGGGTGTTTGGGTTCATTTATTTTTAAACATATACCAAGTCATTTGCCTCGCCAGCTATTGTCACTGTTTCTTTTTGATTTGTTTTTATCTATTGCGTATTTTCTGTAAATAATAGAAAAGAGGACGTATCTGTTAAATGTATTCACAATTTACATCTACATAGAATCGGGAATACTCAGAGTTTGCCCTACTGTACGGACATTTGTGCATTGTTGAAGGGTCGTGTAAGTAACCTCTAGTTGTCCATTACGGTGAACTTATAATTTTCGGATGCCGTTTCATTAACGCATTTCCACATGTCTCTGGTGATAAGAGTTAATTATTAGAACAAAAATTATTTTTGGTGTTAGATAACGGTATGCGAGCTTCAATATCTGTTCTTTCACATGGCATCAACAGATACAAATCGCTTGTTAGATAATTAAGAATTCAATACATATTTTGTAAGTACTTGCAAGTGATCGATGAAGTACATTTTGCTTAAAGTGTGGCAGAGTTTTTTTCTAAAAAAAAAAAGGTCCTTCATCACCTACTTTCTTATCAGTTGACTATATAACAGTAATTCAATGAAAACAAAAATTGAGCATCTAATAAGAAGAACTACGATAAATAATCAATAGCATTATTTTATTTTGATAGATGTACCAATGAACCATATTTGGCAGCACATGCTTTAAAATGGTAATAGGGTTTCATAAGATATGAAAGTTTGTGATAAAACTACGTGGTATATAGTTAGGCAATAAAAAATCCTGATTATATAAAAAGTATACATAATGTAAATATCAATCAAATAACAATGTAAAACTCAAAATATGATGGAAAATTTCTTACCATTTAATGTGTATGAAATGTTACAAAATGGAACAAAATATTATTTAAAACATTAGTTCTAATTAAATTAATAAAAAAAAAACAAATATACATATAATCACGCAAATTCATGTATATTTATATATATATATCACAAAATTAACAGTTCAATGAATAAGAGTATCAAAAATATTGACTTAATGAACACTTTTGTGAGACATAAAAATGGAAATCCCCTATTCTCACATATTTCCAAATTAATCAGTCCTTTTACAACACGATATTTAACTCCTTTTTTAGCATGATATGTACAAGAGACAGTTGGTAGACAAACGTTTATGTTGGTAGAGGAATATGGTAGCCTGGAGGATAGGCGCCTTGTCGTCTATTGCCAAAACATTTAGTAATGAATTCAATAGTGTTTCTCACTGTCGTTTCGACATCTTGTTCTGAACCAAGGCTAGGATTCACTTCCGCAACGTCAATTACCGATAAACGACCTGTGAATGTAAAGTGATAATACAATTTTCAGTAACATAGATAATAATGCCACTGAAGTGGCCACTGAAAGTTGACCTGTATTAGGCATTGAAATCCTCCACCAAAAAAAATCAGTAAAAACACATATAACATTTAATAACAAAGTAGATCCATTGCACTTGTTTTTTCATTGAGTTTAAATTTGGTTTGATTTGATTGATTGGTTTTTAACGCCACTTTCAACACTATTGTGCTATTTCGTGGCGGTCAGTTTTTATCGGTGGAGGAAGCCGGAGTGCCTGGAGAGAACAACCGACCTTTGGAAGTTTAAATTTGGAGAACACTCTCAACGTTAACATACCCAGGAAAATAAGGATTTTCTTAGTTACTATTCTATCATCTATCAAATAAAGTATATTCTCTTTGAGACTGTTAAGCAATTATGTGAAAATATATAATCTTGATGGTATGATACAAGTGTGGACACAGACTTGTGTTGTCTGATGGGCGATTTTTTACAATATGATAGAAGGATGATGGAAATGCTCCATGGAATGATAGAATCTTTATTCTCACTCATTTCTGATGGTGTATGTTTATTCCTACATGACTATCTACATATTCGATTTTTTTCCCTCTCATTTCTGTAATGTGTAATACACCAAAGGAGTAGGTCCAGTAAGACCCCTTTTTGGCCCGAAAATATAGCAGTTTTACAAAATTGTTAAAATGTAAACTTTTAGCTATTTATTGGAAAGTAGAATACTTCTGTTACATAAATATGGGCTGTTTTTTACAATACAATGCACATGTATCGGATACTAGCATCATTAAGTCATGCTAAATTACTAAAATCTTCACAATTTTAGCATTTGAGTTAATTTTTAGACGGTTTCCGTCTTAAATGGAAGTGGCCGCATTTGTGTTCATTCTTAATATTTACATGTTAGTTGTATTTGATGATAATACATAACATATATAAAGGTTGAGGGTGAACACGGATGCGGCCACTTTCATTTTAGACAAAAACCATCTGAAAAGTGACATATTATGGCATATTTGATAGATTTTTAATATTTTAGCTTGAATTTGAGCGTCTTAATTGACTAAACCAGTTCAAATCTTTCACTCAATCTAATCGAATTTACTAAAGTAGACACTTAAGTGTTTAAAAAGTGTCTAAAATCTTTCATCAGATGAACCTTAAGTTTAAGGCCAAAATCGGCCCTTACCGGACCTACTCCTTTCTAATTACCTGTATCTGCTACTTCCTCTGCAATATATAAACCTTCTCTGAGTGACAGCCCACCTAATACTGGTGTTCCTGTGCTAGGTGCAAGAGATGGATCCAATGAATCAACATCAAAACTTAAATGTATTGGACGTTTTCCTCTGGAAAAAAGAGAGACGCAGATATTAAAATTTGTTAGAGGTTTAATATGTAGAGATGTGCATACTTAATTGAAAAATATAGCTATGGAAGATGATTTGTACATGGCTAATATGCTAATGCTATAATAATAGCTTATAAATCATTGCATTGCAGGCTTAAATTTATAATCAGATTCATACATGTTTATCATCAATTATCAAAAACAAAAATTTGTAAAACATCAGAAAAATAACTAATTTTGAAATCACTTACATATATATACAAGGATACATTTTATGCAAAATGGTATTAATATAAATATCTATTGTAAACGGAAAGAAGCTGTGGTATTATTTCCAATGAAAGTCCACAAGATCAGAATGTCAATATTTACACGTCTTATTTGACTTGATAATTTTCAAAGAAAAACTGTCTGTTTTTTTAACTTTTGATTTTCCTTAACATTTTGTATGTGTTAAAGCCATTTTGTCAGTTATAAAAATTAGATACAAAGCAACTTGACAATAATAACATTGCAAATAACTGATTTCTACATGTCACCATAGACCTTCAACAATGTGCATAAATCCACATCGTAGTGTAAAACGCATACAATGAGAAACTCGATTAAATAAAAACAGCAAATGATGAAATTAAATTCAGTTACTTTTGCAAAGATTATTTAGAATGTGGTGTGGAAAAGTCTTTGTTAATCTATTTTTATAACTAAAACGTATATATTGAATGTACTTACTCTGGATCTATGGCCTTTAATGCACGTGTCATAACTTCGTTAATACCATATTTGTCTACCTCTTGCATAGAGAATGCTGTGATTCCAAGTTTTTCAATGATATATCTACACACAAAATTGTATTTTTGTTAATTCATTTAATATATTCTGCAACTTTATTGAACTGTCATAAATAAAAAATGAAAAGTAAAGTAACACTTATACTGATGTATGAGACTTTGTCTTTGAATAAAAGTGACAAAATATTTAAAAAAAATCAAAAATTTGGATCTGTAGAAATGCAATAGGAAGGCTTTATAGGTTTTCTTCAAACTTATTAAAACATATCTTATTTACCACGTTCAAAGAGCTATCCTGAAAGTTCTGGAAATTTTTTAAGTTCAAAGTTTTTTTGTCTTTGTTTTGTTTTTTGTCTTGTTTTTTGTCTTGTTTTTTTTTTGGGGGGGAGGGGGGTGGGGGTGAATTCAGAACATAAATGATATGATATGATTAAATCTTAGTTAACGCTAACAGCGTATAACAAGCATTGTAAGAGTTGAAAATAATAAACATACAAACCTTTCTCCAGGATCTACATCACGGAGTCCTATGTATGCTATATCTTTTGCTGTCAGACTGATAATAGAATAAGGAAAAATGAAAGCACAAACGAAATTACACATTAGAACTACCTAAGATTCTGTTCTACTACTTTCTAGCAGTTTGCTTAAAATGAAACTAGTTAATAGAATTAAAACAGAAATAAATTATACAACAATTTTGAAAGGGGCAGCAAGGCAACGTTATGAGTGAGACTTGTAAAAAGTGTATGCATCAACCATGAATGTAGCTCCATAAAGCCCTCACCCCCACAAATTCCGCCTCTGACGTTGAACGAAATCATATTAGCCCAGTAAATTGATTGGATAAAAACTTTCGATAATAATATGTATGTTTATATTCACGAAATGCAAAAACACACTACACACATCTTTGTTGCTTTTTATTGTTTTGTTCTTATAGTATATAATCTAAAGACGGATACGTTGAGGTATAACGTAATAAGTTTCCAATGTACAAGTGGATACTGTCCTGTCGAGATCCCTCATCTCTTCTGAAAACCAACGAAACAAAAAGAAATTTTAATGTAACATAACCACTAAAACAAAGACCCCAAATAAACAGAATATTTCAATAACATCGTGCAGTCCATCAAAGTCAAAGCAAGACAACCTTATCCAGATATACTATATACAAAACATGCAGAAAGTAAGACGACACGGATACCATCAATAATGTAATATGACGTCCGTTACCAAAGTGTTGATTCGGGTATTACTTACCATGGTTTGACAAATTCAAACCCTGGAATCTTAGGTAAATACGGATCTAATTCCTTAACAAGAAAGGACAAAGGCATTCCATGCATATTTCCACTTCCTGATGTCAAAGGTGTATTTATATCAGCATGCGCATCAATCCACAAAACGACTTGGTCAGGCTGAACCTGGTGCTGTCCATATATAGTACCTATAGCCATACTATGATCTCCACCCAATGCCAAACACGTTCGGCCAGATTTAACAACTTCGCTAACTTTGTCTGCAATCTGCAAGATTTTTCAGAATACATGCTTAGAAAATACAAAATTTATCTACATTATAGTTACAATATTCATGTATATGAAACAAAGTGTTTAATTCGCAATAAAACAAAACAAAAATAATTGATACCAATGAGTTAACGAAGACAAAAGAAGGCGAAAAGTATGCACAAAAAATGTAACAATTAAGATCTTTAATATTCATTTTATATGTAGCTTTATATTATAATTAAAAATTACCATCTTCGATGCATGTCCAACAGTTTTTGGATTTTTTGCTACCCCTGTTTGTCCTTCTTTATCATCACTGAAGTCTAACGGCAGATCTCCATAATCAAGGACATCATGACCGATTGAAGTCAAAGTTTTCAGAAGACCCCCTTTTCGAAGTGCTCCAGGTCCCTTTTCTGTTCCATCTCGTTGCTGAAACAAATACTTGTATTTAAAAGAAATCACCTAATGTACAAGATACACATTGATAACAGACTATGATAGTTCTATCATTTACTAAAATGGGGATGATTTTTTTAAATCAGCAACAAAAAGTATGACATATTGAAATATTGATCGCTGATTGCTAAGCATCTTCATACATATTTAATTCTAGACATGGGTGTCGAACAGGAAAAGTGGTAGATAGTTTTGAGAGTTATCGAAAAACAATGGCGTATTGTAACGGTCAGAAGTTATTAACACAGATTTCAGAAAAAAACAAAATAAATGGGGAATGTGTCCATGGGACACAGGTGATGCCCCCGCTTGCATATAACATTATAAAGGGACATAACTCAAAAACCGTAGTAGTGACGCTACCCAAATTTGTACTTGATCAGAGTTTTGTGGTAATAAGCATTGTGTATAAGTTTCATACCATTTGGTTGAGGCAAACTTAAGAAAGAGAACGGAAACGAAAAATTCAGCAATTTTTCCATTTGTAAAGGGGCATAAATCTAGAACTATAAAAGTGACACCACCAAAATTCAAATTCGATGTGTGTTTTGTAGTAATAGGCATTGTGTATAAGATTCATAACATTTTGTTGTGGCAAACTTAAGTTACAGAACGGAAACGAAAAATTCAGCGATTTTTCGATTTATAAAGGGCATAACTCTAGAACGGTAAAAGTGACGCCATCAAAATTCAAATTTGATCTGTGTTTTGTGGTAATTAGCATTGTGTATAAGTTTAATAACATTTGGTTGAGGCAAACTAAAGTTAGGCAACGGCGGGGGCATAAAATTCCGGGTTCTTGGTCGTGCAGGTAGAATATAATGGAAAAGAAATTTCATGGTACATTAATTCATGATACGAATTTCCTACAAGCTCTAGAAAAAAAACGAAAGTAGAGGAACGGCACATTTATTGGTGTAAAAATATATTGTATGACATTTCCCGATATTATCAGATTATTACATAGCATTTTTCATATCAGATGTATTATCAGCCCTCGGTAAATATTAGCCCTCGATACCAGTATTGTAAAAATTATTGACACTGACGAAGGCTATTTGTTCAGCCAACATATTTGTCAACACGATTTTATAACATCGTCTTCGTATATTACCATCTTATATTAGTACCGTTGCGCAAATCTCTAGACTTTATACATATATACCTTCTGTATTTTTGTTATACGTTTTCACTCGACTTATTCAACACCCTCCGAACTTTCAATGATAGAACGGCATATTACGACTGGATAATTCAGATCACAAATGATTATTCAATCGGATTGAAACAGTGTTGTTCAAAACTTCATATCCATAATTTATGAGAAAAAACTAATAACAAAAAGGAGCACGAAATATTCATCGTTCAAAGCATATGTCTGTTCAAATGAAGTGCACCCCTGGAATTCAGAACAACCCTGCCAAAGCTCAATGTTTACATGCACAAGTGGGTGTTCCAAACCTCCAGAATAACATCCAATCAAATTTTAAAAGTATAATGTATACAGGTTTAACTCCGCCTTTCTATATTGTTTGCAGATGTCAATCTTTAATTACAATGCTTGAGCAAAAGTTTAAACAAACAAAGCAAGCAAGCAAGCCAACCAAAGTCTCACTCTACAATCATTGTAAAATTAGCTCTCATTAAACCATGAATGACAGGGGCGTGCACTTCATCTGATCACAGAAATTTAAAAAAAAAGATGAAAAAAAAAGATACATTATTGATATTTTATCTTATTGTTACTGTATTAGACTAGTCTACTGCTATAATTCATTAAAATATATATTGTTCATTAACTTGTGAAACGTATTGCGTTTATTGTGGTCGCTTAGCGTTTCCGTCAGTGGACTGTTTTCATCTATTTGGCATACTATATCATGTGTATATACGATAGTTATTGCATCATCTCTCTTGGCCTTACGTGAAAAATAAGTTTCCTTTGTCTGAGACTACTGAGGCCTGTTTCTGTTTTTCAAATAAATCCCATTTTCCGGTGAATTCATTCGTGTGATCGACTATTTTGAAGAACATTTGTTACTGAGTTCTTTTTATATCCCCACTCCGAAAGGAGGGGTATACTGGTTTCCTCCTGTCTCTCCGTCCGTTCGTCCGTCAAATAAAAGTGTTGTTTATCTATGGAACTCAAACTTTTGTAGCAAGCTTCTTATGGGCACGACATACAGTGTGATGCATTTTCACATTCATTGCTCATCAGCTTCCTGTTTACTGAATACATGTACTTATAATTATCTTTACAGATAATAATCATGTATATGAAATTTATATCACGTTTTTCTCAGTAACTAAAGATTAGAACAAACTAATTTTGGTATCATCATCCTGTATTATGCGTTTTCACATGCGTTGCTAATCAACTTCCTGTTTTTTATAGAAGGGGTATCATATGTGAGTAATAATTTACAGATTAACTTGTTTAGTTGGTTTTGTTATTAACCAGCTTCGAAAGATAGAAATACTAGTTTTCTTTCATCCGTCCGTAGTTCATTTATGTCGCATTTTTTTCAGCAAGTGATCTAAAACCAGAACTTTTTGAAATTTTGCACCGATGTAAGAATTTGTTGCTAAAACCTTTGTTTTTTTTTACTTTCGGGACAAAAAAGGGTTTTCTTTTATATAAAAGATAAATAAATCATTTTAAATACTAGTATTTGTTAATTTTGAAATGTATAATAGTGACAGCGGGAACTAATTAAGACATCCGAAATTGGTAACCGTCGACGCCGTCTGTCTAAAAAATGGCTTTAACGATATACATGGATCAGATACATGTATCTAGTAAAGGAAGATGTGGTATGTGTGGTCTATGTGGTTAGTTTGTCCGAATATGATGTCTTCTATTTATGTCTGAAATACCTCCAGAATGCACCATTTTGTGTCTGGTGAAAAAACAAATTCTGGTGGGGGTGGGGGCAACCCCCATACCTCGTTCTTTATTTAGACGTGCACATTATATAAACCACGCTACGCCCCTGAATGAGCGACAATAGTAATTGGAGAATTCCATTTTGAATGTGGGAACCTCAATTTTGAAAGTTAAGGTTCGAAAAGTAAAAAAAAGAATCCTTTCAACAACTACAAATTATCCGCAGTGAGAAATGTTTAATAAATAAATAAATTCTTCTCTTTTTTATTCTTTGTTGGAAGAATAAAGAGTATTAAAATAGATAAACAGTTTGAAGATCAAACCATTAATTCTTTATAATAACACTTCTAGATAAATGTTTTGATAATATATTACATTTACAGTATTTTGTATAATCGGAGCATGGTATCTGAAATTTTTCCAGAAAAAAATGTGTATTTTTTTTTTCTAATTGTGAAACTATTCAAATTGTTCAATCACTTTAAGGTCATATTTCGGGGGGAATCTATTGACTTTAACATCTCTTGATCAAATTTCAACTGAACTATTTGTTTATGGCCTTTATATCTATGGCTATACTTTGGGGTTTCCTTCTGGAAAGAGCTACAGCATTTTTAACTAATTGTTAAAGCCATAGTTTTTGTAGTAAGTTCTCACTTCTCCAACTTGACTAATCTTTATCCTTGAATGCCATTATCTAAACAATTTGTTTTATATTGCATTATCGGGCACATGATTAAAAAATAAAGGATACGTTTTAAGCTTTCAACTTAATAAAAGTTTATTTATAATGATATGATAAAAAAAGTATGATGTTAACTTGTCTCTCAATTATGACAACACCAGAACAAATTAGTCACATTTGTTGTTACACCAAACAAGATTTCCTCCGGACACAACAAAACAAGGATTATTGAAAAAAACAGGTTACTGACATTCAAATATTAATATTTTAAATAACTTATTTGTGAAAAACAGATATATTTATATACTATAATTTCATTCCGTGAAAAGAGGTGTTTCTTTGAAAGTAAGAAGAGTGGTGACTGAATAAGCCTTCCAGGCATTATCACTTTGTATTGTATATGGAATATATAGATATACATAGTTTTATAATTTACTTTAAATTTACTTTTCAATTTGGACTTGTAAAACATTTATTCCACCTCAAATACTCAAATCCGCGACTTATTTCTTACCTTTTTAACATTTACATAAAAAATGTTCGCACCCCTGTGAAAAAGGGGGGGGGGGGGGATTCAGATGTAGACAAAAAGTTTCTCAGGTTTTCTGAATATGTATTACCTATCATCTTACAGTTATCTTTTAAAGTATTAAATATCACCATTATTGAAACGTACTGAGAACAAGGAATAAAGAGCTGTCTGTGAAGTGCTGACAATTACTACATTTACACTATTTAAACACACAAAGAAACAATTAAGACCAATACGGGGTCTGGACCTGCGTAGTTGCATGTAATTGACTGAGGTAACATGTGTACTGAAGCATAACTGACGAAGATTATTTTCCAGAATCTCTGTTCAATTGGAAATGAATAAAGTACTTTCAGTGATTTAATGTTAAGGGACGAAAATTTTCCTTGTACAATGAATGTAAAATTTCAAAATATCGGCAAACAGGAAGTAGCTCCACAGAAGATCTAAAAATTGCGCACGCGCTACAACTGAACATCTCTAAGCTGCAGACCAAATATTAAATCATTATCTGTCATAGAGTAATAGAGCCAAGAAAACTTCGACGAAAAATTTTACGGACGGACGGGCGAAAGGAGTCGAGTTGTTACTAGACCTGCCCATGTCGTTTGCGACGCAGGTAAAAATACACGTATGGAAGCTTAAGCAAATGGATTAAACATGTCTGGTATTGGTGGTTGATGTTGTCTGTTGTACTGTCCAGTATTTTGGATGATTCCTGTTAATGTTTAAGTGATAACACATGTGTACGTTGTAATTCCAATAAATTCTAATTTGATACTGTTTTGATAAATGTCCTTTCAATGTAGAACTTAGTGAGTTCTTGTTGTTTAACGACCTACACAATAACTTACTGCTCTAAATCAAACGGTTAAGGTAGTACGGGGCCTCCCACCATCTTGCATTGTAAAATAGCAAAAATGGTCGGGTTAGGTCTTTAATGAAACATGCAAAATTTGAGACAGGAAAGTTATTCATTTGTAAGACTTTTCACTGAAATGAAACACAATATGTGATTTATCTTATTATTATGACTGTTATTACAAATACAGAATAATTTTTCTTTTGTTCTATCTTCTATTGTTTATTTTCTTAGCCATAGGAGGGGTGATAACTCAGATAGTTTAATATCATAAAGGTATGCAAAGTAAATTTATCTTTTTTTTGTTTTGAAGCAAGAAAACTAGTAGACTAACCCAGTTTCATTTTTTTTCCTGAAAGCACATATAGGAGCTATCTTCTCATATTTTGTTTTTAGTTCTATTGGGTTTTTTTCTTGTCACACACAGGTGAATTTTTCCATGTATAATCTTTACAAAATCTGACATTCTAACACATCATGTAGCTTAAAAACAGCTCCATGACCCATGTTTTATATTAAAGAAAAGAGCATGATATAAACTAAATTTTGGCATAGTAGTAAAAATGTATCGCTTTTAATGTTAAACCTCAATCTACCTTGGGGATGATATCTAAAGTTTTAAAAATATGTCAAGCGTTTGCGACACGATATCAACAGTGACAAATTAAATCTTTAATGTGACTTGGTTAGCTGTTAATTGCTGTTTGGCGTTTACCTATAATTAGTGCTAGATTGAAAAAGGTGTTATGCATTTTTCAATTAGCCATATTTTTCGATAATCAGTAACAAAAATATGACAAACACCCACACTTATTCCAGAATAATAATTTGAAATTAAATGAATAAAAATATCAGAATAATAATTTCATATGAAATGGTAACTTAGTTATTTATGAATAGGAACAACTTCTCTGCTTTCGAAAAGAAAAGTATTTAAAAAAATATCAAATAAAACAATTAGGAGAATTTATAGGTATATTATCTATTGATCAGAATTTATATAATTTTCAACTCCAAAAAAGTATAAATTAGATGTTTGTTAAATGCTGTTTGATTTTCTAGATACACAATTTTTCAGTTTCTTAAAAATAATCTCTCACCTGTCCTTTGCTAAAAGGTACACCAAATAGTCCTATTTTGGCAACTTTATCATCTGTAGGCATATTTGATTTTAATTTTGTCTGTAAAAGTCCATAAAATATTTTGTAAAAGTTGCGCAGACAGAATTATGTTCTGCATTTTATATTTGGTATTGAACCACGTGGAAGAGAGGGTGTGTGAGTTTTTAACCAATGAAATTTCAATAAATAGATAAACACATTGCCATGTATAGTATTATGATATTATAAAAGGATTTCCCTGACTTAAAAAAAACTTCTGGTGTATACAGAGTTATGCGCAAATATCAAAGGATGTTGATTTTAATCGGAAGTTCAATAGGATAATCTAATGAATAATGAAAACAATATTATTATCATTATAATTAATATTGTTATTTACACTGTCACGATCACCCAGAATCGTAAGACCATGGTTGAAGTATTGTGCGATCATAAGTGAAACCATTCGTGGCTGCACACGCGGTGTTTCTATGTAAATCTTTTTTCAACAACAGCTCTTAAATCTATTATTTAAAATAACTGAATAATGAAATTTAAAGGAAAATAAATTAAAGATAAGTCCACATAAAAATTACACGAGATTGATGATACATGTATATAGGCTAAGAAAAGACAAGTGAAGCTTCGACGAGGGATGTGATACTCATTTGAAAGTACATCGTACCAAGTCTATGAATAAACCAAGACCTGGAGTATACGCTACTTGTTTTACTTAGTCACTATGACTAAACTCAGACCTGGAGTAAACGCTACTCGTTTTACTCTTTAGATTAGCTGAAACTGAGATAAAATCTATCATATTATATTTTCATGATTTTTTCAGCTAATTAACCGTAATCAGATCCAAAATTGGTCAACAGGAACAATATTATAAGATATGTAACCACCCATTATATAAAGTCGTGACAAACGATGAAACAGATTCGTTTTATGTTAAGTTGGTCAAAGTCATCACTTCGTATGTATAAAAATACAGACGCAATCATAGGTTTTTTTTAATTTCAAAACGTTTTGCTTGTTTTACCATCTACTTTTAGTAACGACCGCCATTTAGAGTGCAATTTCGAAACACACCCGAGACAACATTAATATTTTTAAAGTTTGGATTTTTTCAGAGAAGAAAGAGAACAAAAAAAGTTAATAGACAGACCACGCACGCCAAGTGATGGCAACATCTTAAACAGGCCCTTGGACCAGCTGAGTTAAAAAGCTACATTGGTGCGATATATGTGTTCCTGAATGAAAAAACCTATTGCACGGTAATATAAGTACTAGGACTACAATAAAAAGTGCTTACCTTCCATAACTTACTGTTAGATGACAGACGTCTTGTGATCACATTTAATGGCAGTACACTAAATAGCAGCTTCCGAAAACACACCACGGTAATCTTGACAATCGATTTAACGAAGACCTTACTGCCAAAATAATAAAAAATAAAAACTCATTAAACTTCATAAAACCGTTTCTCAAACATAACGTGCATTTAAATATCTCAAGTAAATGCAAGTCGTTTGATTCATTTTTATACGCCCGTTTACGGGACGTATTATGGTATACCGTTGTCCGTCCGTCCGTCCGTCCGTCCGTCCGTCTGTCCGTCCGTCTGTCCGTCCGTCCGTCGTCAACATGTCGGACAATTAACTCAAAAACACTTTAACCAATTTGCATGAAACTTTGGTAAATTGTTTATATCTATTGACGTGAGCTCCCTTTCGATTTTTATAAATTTTAGATTTAAAGTTTCCGAGTTATGGGGTTTTATTCATTAAAAAAGGGTGATTTTCCAGTTTTCGGACAATAACTCAAAAACACTTGCACAAATTTGCTAGAAACTTTGGTGAATTGTTTATATCTATTGATGTGAGCTCCCTTTCGATTTTTATTAATTTTAGAATTTACGTTTCCGAGATATGGGGTTTTATTCATTTAAAAAAAGGGGGATTTTTCAGTTTTCGGACTATAACTCAAAAATGCTTTGAGCAGTTTTCATGAAACTTTGGTGAATTGTTTATATCTATTGACGTAAGCTCCCTTTCAAATTTAATAAATTTTAGATTTTACGTTTCAGAGTTATCTGATTTTATTCATAAAAAAAGGTTGATTTTCCAGTTTTTCGGACAATAACTCAAAAGTGCTTTGAGCAGTTTTCATGAAACTTTGGTGACTAATTTAAATCTATTAAAATAACCTCCCTTTATTTTTTTTTATAAATTTCTGATATGACATTGAGGAGTTATGGAACTTTATTCTTTATGCTCATGGCGCAGCTCTTTATTTAATGTGATAACAAATTATAACAAACAAAAAATTTTAAAGCTAAACTACTTGATTTTGAAAATTTAAAATGCTTGAAAGGGGTTCATTATGTTTTTCTTAAAATCACAAAAGTCGGCATCAGATGAACATGAGACGAAGAGCAGCAAAAAAGGTACCTTTCTTTCTTTTAAGTTGGGTTTTGTCAAGACCGTATAGAGATTTTGTGTCATGAATTGATACACAATATCTATCATTTTCCGTTATTAATTCCACCACCCAATTCATAAACTAAAAATTCAAATTGTCCCTTTCATCAAAAAAAGTTTAGTACTTTTTCTCATTTTAAGATATATTTTCTTAATCCAAAAGTTGTATTAGGATTTCGAGATATTACATTCAAATTTACTTGTGTATGGTGGAAATTGTATTGCACCTTCGTCGATTTTAAAAAAGCGTTTGATACGGTTTAGCGGATAGGTTTATGACAGAAACTCAAAGCTAATGATTTTCTCAGTTGTGAAATTGGTGTATGTCAAGGAGAAAATCTATCTCCTATTTAATTTTCATTTTTTTAATGACTTAGACATTTTCTACACTGAAAATTAAGACTAATTATGATTTCCAATTTGCACTGGTAGTAACGTCGTCATATCGGGGAGCGTTTAGTACAGTGATTTTGTCATAAGTTAGCCCTGTTGGTCATGAGTTGGTTCAGTGTTTTTGAATAACAAACAGTGATAAAATGTAAACATTTGATTTGATAAATTTCGCCTGGTAAATAGCTTTGCGTATAGCTACTATATCTGTTAATCATACCCAACTATATCAGTCCTATTCAGGACCGATAACTCTGTCGATAAATATTGTCGGGTATACAATGTTGTTGAAATCA
Source organism: Mytilus californianus (assembly GCF_021869535.1). Classification (NCBI taxonomy): domain Eukaryota; kingdom Metazoa; phylum Mollusca; class Bivalvia; order Mytilida; family Mytilidae; genus Mytilus; species Mytilus californianus. The sequence continues at coordinate 3,426,547 of NW_026262675.1, forward strand.
GAGCAATTGTATTATATGTCTCTGTTGAAATGTATACAATAACAAATTTTTTTACACAAGTTTAACTTTATATCGATTTATTGAATGCCTGGATTTTGCTTAAAATATTGAATTAAAAAAATAAATAATAAAATCATATTCAATGAAATCTCGTTTAATTTTTTACGAAATAATACAAAATCCATTTAAATTAAAATTTGAATCAAAATATTTCTTTAAAATAATTATAGAAACATAAATATTAGTTTGATTATCTTTTAAAGCAAAAAGATTTTTTTTTATAATATTCATATTTTCTTTAAGTTTATTATGATACATACTTCTTCTGGTTTGACACGGGGAAGAGAAGATATTTATTTGTACAGTTATGAAAACTTTTGTATATCACAAAATTTAAACTCTGGTAATACATGTATACACTGGATGTTTAATGTCACCTGGTTGTTTTTGGTTTGCACGTCTACCTGACAATATATTGTTATGTAACATTACACCCAAAGTCAGAGTTCACCTGTTCGTCAAGTGATGGGATTTTGAAGGTATGGAATATTTATCTATAATAATTGTTGGGATTTTTTTCTCTCTTGGGACGTAAATATTTTTTTGTTCTAAAAGGAATGTATAAATATATTTCTAAAGAAAGATAAATTATACAGAAAACAGGAAAAAAACCTTTTAAAAAAAGAAGAGAAAAAATTTTATTATAAATTTTATTGTTAACTATTTTCTGGTAACAGTATATCCTGGATATCTGTCAAAATAAAATGTTCCCGTGTCACACTTAAAATAATATTTTTTAATCAATACATTTTGAAATCAATCATATCGAAATATCACCAAAGAAAATAACAGAAACATCAGAGATTCTACATGAAAATTAAATTAAATCAAGGAAAGTCTTACTATACAAATCCTCGATTTGATGCAACATTTCCATATACATCATCCACCATTTTGAAAAATCCCGAAATATTCACTTTTTTAAATCGATTTTTGACCGAAATTGCCCAGAAATTAAACTGTTTTAAATAGTATTTTTCGCCAGATATATGTTTGAATATACTTAATCGAGTTGCAAAGTTTTATTTTTATTAACGGAATTTCTTTATTTTTTATACAAGTAGACATGGGTATCGGTACATTTAGCATTGAGTCAACGGAGAAATAACGAGAAAAAGTACATGTTTTTACGATTCTCCAGTGACAGAATTTAATCAAAAATTAAACTGTTAGGACCAACATTGTTTGATAGAAATATGTTTGAATATCAAGGATTGATTTGCAAAAGTTAGAAAACGGGTCAGGTTCATGAGAAAACTAAACTTTATTGAAGCACCTATGCATTTTATATGGGGCAATATAATACAAAATGGCGGCTAGTATACGTCACAAAAGTCACGTGATGTCTGACTTAGTTGGATATGCCAAATAAGGAATCATACAGTACCAAACACAACGCTTCCGTACGACAATTTTTAACGTTGGGTTATTGTATTCCACACATATTTAAAAAAAACGTCCTTTTTCTGCGTGTAACAACACATTATTGGTTATAATTTACAATTGCTTTCAAATATTCTGAAAAAAAGATCGCCGATTTTGCAAATAATTTTTTTATTTATCAAAATTCGGTGTCATGGTTTTTGTTAAGTAATGTCATGGTTAGGTCCATGTTCGACATGGTTCAGTTCTGTAATTCATACATGTATATCATGCATATGAAATAGAATTAGTGAGATAAATGAACAAACGAATATACATGATACACTTATTATTTAAATGATTTAAGCCTATACAGTCAGGATTCTACTTCGTCAAAATTATCTCCCCATTACGCCACCTAATTTTTATAGTCGTAAAAATGGAAGCCATTGTAGTGATGACGCTCTGTCAGTTTAGCTCTTAAAAACTGATTTATTCACATAGCATCATTACGATCCTTATATGCCGTTGTATTTTAAAAGACAAATGTATCTACTAGCTATTGAGCATAATTTTAATGTACTTTTATGCATTTGGTCAACTTAAGATTATTGTCTGATCGGTTGTCAGGGGTAATTTTCGAATGTTCAAAAATATTAAAAAAAATTCTAATTATATATTTCGTGGAGGGGCAGACTAAAACTTTTCAGGGGTTGGAGACTAATTACCCTAGATGACACACACAAAAAATAAAGCTTTTTTGAAGTTATGCATATCTAAGATCCACTTGTAAAGTCTGTCGTCAAGTACTTTTAGTAAAAATTTGTTATTCGAACACACCTACTCTGTTGTTATGACCCCTTAGAAAGGTATTTCACTTGACCCATATATTTCATTTTTAGTACTGTAAATTTTTAATGTTCTTATATCAACCTTTAGCCTAAATATATAAAAATAATAGAATCTGAAGCGAGATGATGTATCAAGTATTTTTCTTTTGTACGTTTTCCAGACAGAATAGTCAACTCAGACACGCCAGAACATAAAAAAGGTGTACTCGACTTTCTCTTTTCGATGAAATTATTGCCATTTTTTTTGATTTTTTCCCAAAAACTGTCGCCGGGGCAGAGATGCAAGTTAATGCTTTAAAAAGATCAATCTATTATCTATCTTTGGAATATTTTTTTTCGGCGGAATTTATGTTTATGCACAAAAAAGATCCACATGTATTTGCACCTACCACAATCGACTGTTTTGTGAAAATTTGTCTATAATTTAAAAGTTTACAAAATATCTCGAAGCTCAATACCATAATTAAAGTAAAAACACATATATAAGATGCATAAAACTCTAAATTATGCACATTCATTAAACTTTTAAAGCCCATAGAAACAGATGTAAACAATTCAAATTTACCAATTAGGCCTTTTTTACCTTCTCTAATAAAGTGTTCGATTTCTTTTGTATAATTTCAACTGGGTTTTCGCCTGTATAGCGATATTGAAAATACATGTCTAAAACGACGACAATGATAACAGATTCAATGATACGATTTTCACTTGGAAAATGTCAAAGTTTTAAAAATGAAATTCCATATAGGTATGTTACTAATTTGCATTTCAGAGTGGAGTTCTGTTGTCAATATTATGAGATGAAAAACGAAGATTTATTTTCAATTCTGGGGCACTTTACTCTTAACCAAGGAGATCGATTTCTCCTGGTTAAATAAAAAACTACAGAGATGACAATATAAATATAAGAAGATATGGTATGATTGCCAATATTACAACTACGGTACCCACCAGAAACAAACTACGTAGATGTAAGCAACTATAGGTCGTCATTTAAACTTTAACAATGTTCAAAACCAATACAATACAGTAACTATAAAAGGTTCCGACATGACAAAATGTTAAATAATTCAATCGAGAAAACCAACGGCAAAAATAGTTACGTATTACAGCATAATAACTATAAAAAATGGATATGCCAAGGAGATGCTAAAATATTTATATTTAGCAAATGATGGTTTAGGAAAACACAGCTTGTATTTGTGTTGATTTAGATGTTGTCCGTCGGGCATCTCAGCTTTATCTTTTACCGACAGATCCAATCGTTTTAGCAAATCGAATTTTTTATCATTCCACAATAAATGAAATGATCTGTAGGGCGCATCTTGATATTGTTACGTCCCTTTCTAAAACAACACGGAGTTGAGGAAAAATCTGAAAGGTTTCAACAGACGAAGAAATTGATGAACGATTGAAATAAATTCATAAAACACATTTAAAGCTAACAAGCTGTTATTGTTGGCATTTGTTTTTGTATAGACAAATGAAAGTAGGTTCTTAATACTAACGGTATTGAAGACTTGATCACTTTGATAGACCACTAGTGTAAATACCACATGTTAAGATAGTCGGTAAGATAAATTCGTTACATAGTGTGCTAGTGACCTAAAACGATATATATGGGGTCAGTAAATTCCATATGGGGATTCGAGCTTCGCTCTCACCCATATGGAATTTACTGACCCCATATATAATATCGTATTAGGTCACTAGCACACTATGCAACTAATAATATGGTCCAATATCCAAAATATAAATACATGGTTAGATTCAGCATATCAAAGAACCCCAGGAATTCAATTTTTGATGAAATCAAACCAACTTTCATTTTGTACCCTTTGGACCTCATTGTGGACCAATTTTATAACAGGGCCCAAAATCCATAATCTAAATACAAGGTTAGATTTAGCATATCAAAGAACCCATTTATATTCAATTTTTGTTGAACTTTAATTTTGGACCCCGATTTAGACCAACTTAAAAACTGGGCCCAAAATAAAAAAAAATCTAAATACATGTTTAGATTCAGCATCTCAAAGTACCAGAAGAATTCAAGTTTTGTTTAAATCAAAGAAAGTTTATTTTTGGACCCTTTGGAACAATTTGAAAACGGGGCCCAAAATAAAAAAAATCTAAATATACATTCACGGTTATATTCGGCATATCAAAGAACCCCAAAAATTATTTTTGATGAAATCAAACAAAGATTAATTTTGGACACATTGGACCTCTATTTAGACCAATTTAAAAACGGGGCCCTAAAATCCAAAATCTGAATACACGGTTAGATTCAGCATATTAAAGAACCCCATAAAATCAAAACTTTCAATTAAACCCCATTGAAATTGGTCAAGAAATAAGTAATTTCTTTTTCTTTTTTATTTTGAATAAAAAATAAAAGAAATAGAAAAAAAAGAAATAAAAAAAAAAAAAAAATAAGCAATTAGCAATTTATACAAAGTATTAGAAAAATATTGTTTAATGCCTATTTTTCCTAAACGGTATGGACTATAACCCCCAAAATCAATCCCAACCTTCCTTTTTTGGTATGAAACCTTGTGGTTCAGTTTCATAGAGATCCATAGACTTATACTCGAGTTATAGTCTGGAAACCAGAAAATCCTTGGGTTTTTTTGCCCCTAATTCCTAAACGGTTTGGGCCATAATCCCTAAAATTAATCCCAACCTTACTTTTGAGGAATAGAACCTTGTGGCACAATTTCATAGAGATCCATACATACACTTATACAAGTTATTATCCTGAAACAAGAAAAATGCTTGTTTTTGGACCCTTATTCCTAAACAGTTAGAACAATAACCCCCAAATTCAACCCTAACCATCCGTTTGTGGTATGGAACTGTGTGGTACAATGTCATAGAGATCCATACATTTATACTTAAGTTATTGTCTGGAAACCAAATATCTTCGGACGACGACGACGACGACGACAACGTCATACCATTATACGACCGCAATAATTGTGCGGTCATATTAAAATCAAAGCTCAACAAGAGGTCTTGGAAATCAGAACTTAGATGAAAAAGTAAAATTGCAGAGCATTTAATTTTGATCTGGATTATTCAAAATTAAATTGTGCTATTCCAAGCAAAGAAAGTTTGTCTTCTTTACCAACAGTTCTTTCAAAATCAATACAACTTTGAATAATAAAGGACTTCTAAGATCCCTATATATAGATCTTTTTAATAGGCCTAATTCTACATAGATCGTTTATACTGGATTTTGATAGTAACTGACGACTTTTAACATTTTTAAATTCTTGCCCATTTTTTTAATCTTATTTAATTTCATTTGTCGACGTTAAGTGAAAGGACCCATTTACAGGTGTATTTTTTTCACTCAAAAGGTCAACATCTAAAAGTTGTTAAATCCTACTGGAAATTAAATGTCAAAGAGTCTATATCATACACTAAAAACGTTTTTTACATATTTCCATGAGCTTAAAAAATAATGCTATCCAGCTCTATATGTTGCTGTTCAAGGCATTTTGACACAAAATTGAAAATTTTACTTATTTTTGTCGAAATTTGTATCGAATGACGTCTCTAACCAAAATGAATTATTTTGTATCGGCAATACAATATTTAACTTTACTTTCAGCAGAAGTTTGGTTTTGGTTAACGATGATATTCTTATACATTTTTAGATAAATACTCAAAATTTGCCAAAATCTGTCAAATTGCGGGATTGGGCTTTCTTCATGCACTTACAATTTGGTGATCTGTTTAGAAATAAGCCATCCTATTGTTAGAGCCCTATAAAGTACACACATTAGGCTGTGATACTATACTTTAGTATATGAATTTAAGTAAAGAATGAAAGACTTTTTGAAACAGCCCGGCATGTAAATAAATTCAGTGGAATTTGGCACTACCTCTTTGCTCTGTGTAGAGATGATCAAATAACTGAAGTCGTAGTTTTCTTTTGTCACACCTATAAAAACCAATAATAAATACTTAAGTAAATTAATACTCTTTGATCGTGTCAATTTAATTTATCCACATTATAGACATGGGACGATTTAGAGCTTGACATATTGTATAGATTGTGTCCATTGTTGAGGACTAGATAGATGTCTTTTTGTTGTTTTTGTCGTTTGATTGCAGTGTAGTAAACTTCAACCGAACATCACATTTTTGTTCATATTCGGAAAATCTATAGAAATTCATGAAATTGTAATTTTTATGGGGAATTGTAAACGAAGTCGTTACTATGTTTATTCTTAACAATTTTTTGATTTGAAAAGAAAACTTATGCGTATATTAATAAAAAAAAACACACACACACACAAAAACCAAGAGTGATTTTAGCGTAATAATGGCGTTAAACAGTTTGACGTGTTAAGTTTTTGAGCCTATTTTTTTTTTATATTCGTGTTTGTGCTTTGGTTTCTCCAGCCTAGCTGGTTTGAAAGTAGGATTTATTTGAAATTTTTTTCGAACGACGCACCTCCTTCCCTCCGGCAAAAAAAAATCAAATTTAATAAAAATAACACAACAAAAAGAAACAAAACAGACATGGCTTATTTGCCACAAGAAAAGTATATGACGACGGTACGTACTGATTACTGTGTGATTTATCATTGTACTGAGTCCATCCGCACATTGGTTTGTTTTGTGAATACACATAAATGATCAGATATGGCAAATCTCTATTTTTGCATAAGGCTTGGTGGTTTAAAAGCTTACTTGTTAACACACCATTCCGAGGTCTTGATGGAGAAATTTTCTCATAGGATTCCAGGATAAAAGAACCCAAAGTTTACCGGTCTTTATCGTTTGACTCCTAATGTCGCTTATCTATACATCCCTGACATAATTGGAACCAACATTCGAAGATTTTAGGCGAAACAGAGTTCCATCCTGAATGGCAACACAATAGAATTATGTCCAATGCCTATATCAACAAGAAATGATTGTAACAGGATGCTGTTACGAAGTCTCCCAAACGAAGCTCCCATAATTCGTAATTCCCAGGGTCGCCTGACATTGGGCAACGTCCAGTGAAAATTGGTTTGGTCCAGTAAAGTTATATGCATTAGTGATGCCTGGGGACTAACCTTGTATATCATTCAAATCATCTTGGCATGACAAACCAGAATATATATGGTTTAGGGGTGGGGATCTCGACCATTTACAAGATACTAGAATATTGGGGGTGGGGAGGAACCCCTGGGGACTGGCCCTATACGTCATTCAAGTGTTCATTACATGACGAACAGGAATATATATGGTTTAGGGGTGGGGATCTAAACCATTTACAAGATATTAGAACTTTCTCAAATGGCAGGGGGTCGGGATGACCCCTGGGGACTAACCCTGTATATCATTCAAACCATCTTCGCATGACAAACCAGAATATATATGGTTTAGGGGTGGGGATCTTGACCACTTAGAAGATATTAGAACTTTCTTAAATAGCAGGGGGTGGGGTGACCCCTGGAGACTAACCCTGTATTTCATTTGATGTGCTTTATCATGACAAACCAGAATATATATGGTTTAGGGGTGGGGATCTCGACCATTTACAAGATATTAGAACTTTCTCAAATGGCAAGGGGTGGGGGTGACCGCTGGGGACTAACCCTGTATAACATTTGATGTGCTTTATCATGACAAACCAGAATATATATGGTTTAGGGTGGGGATCTCGACCATTTACAAGATATTAGAACTTTCTCAAATGGCAAGGGGTGGGGGTGACCGCTGGGGACTAACCCGGTATAACATTTGATGTGCTTTATCATGACAAACCAGAATATATATGGTTTAGGGGTGGGGATCTCAACCATTTACAAGATATTAGAACTTTTTCAAATGGCAGGGGGTCGGGATGACCCCTGGGGACTTACCCTGTATATCATTCAAATCATCTCAGTATGACAAACCAGAATATATATGGTTTAGGGGTGGGGATCTTAACCACTTTCAAGATATTAGAACTTTCTTAAATGGCAGGGGGTGGGGGTAACCCCTGGGGACTAACCCTGTATAACATTTGATGTGCTTTATCATGACAAACCAGAATATATATGGTTTAGGGGTGGGGATCTCAACCATTTACAAGATATTAGAACTTTCTCAAATGGCAGGGGGTCGGGATGACCCCTGGGGACTTACCCTGTATATCATTCAAACCATCTTAGCATGACAAACCAGAATATATATGGTTTAGGGGTGGGGATCTTGACCACTTACAAGGTATTAGAACTTTCTTAAATGGCAGGGGGTGGGGGTGACCCCTGGGGACTAACCCTGTATTTCATTTAATGGGCTTTATCATTTAGAACATTTTCAATTAAAAAGTTTGTGTCTATCACGAACGGTTTTCAATTTATAATCATTTGAAAATTTAAAAAAATAAAATCCCATAGGGTTCTATAGTAAAACCCTCTTTTCTTTTTGCCCCTCAAAGTACCCCTTTATAAACCCCATTGCAAAAACAAAACCCTGATTGCACCACTAGACATGTTAGTCTAACATATTGTGAAACCCTAAGTTAATCCGACAAGCGGTTTTGGAGAACGGGTGCGGACAAGTTCAAATTTAAAAGCGGCGGAAGAAGAAGAAGAAGAAGAAGAAGAAGAAGAAGAAGAAGAAGAAGAAGAAGAAGAAGAAGAAGAAGAAGAAGAATAATAATAATAAGAACTGAGCAAAAACAATAAGTCTTCCCAAACTTCGTTTGGGAGACTTAATTATATATATGGAAAGCTATTATGATATCTTTGGATACGAACTATAAGTTAGATTTCTATTATGGTATCTTTGGATACGAGCTATAAGTAAGATTTTCATGTATAGTTCACCGATTAAACCCATTTAATTGGTTAGAAAGGCTTCTTTTTTTTAGTCATTTGGTATATTGTGTAATTTGGGTTTTTTAGCGACGCATTCGAACAAAATATCACAATATTTTCGTGAAACTAATAGGCATCAAATTTTTATCGAAACCATGACAAATGTGATCAACACCATGACAAAATTTGGAACACTTAACCAAACCATGTCAATTTTCGAAATCATGTTTTACGTGCATTATTTTTAACAACCACAATTTAAATATTGAAAGTTTGACGTAAAACATTGAATCAAACGTCTATTTACTTTTCTATGCTTATTTGTATAGAACTAAGGCAATCGTTTGGAGGAGTGACCTAACCAAACCACGACCGACTGGACCAAATCATGACAAAATCACTACATACTAAACGCTCTTCGATATGGCGACGTTATCACCCGTGAATTTGTGAATAAAAATCAGTGTTATATAAATTTGATTGTATTTGTATATGCTGACCACAGTTATATTATTACCTAAAAGTCCAGAAAAAATGCAGTATATGTTAAAAAAAAATGAGAATTATTGTATACAGTGGAAACTTAAAGAGTATTCATAGAAATCGTGATTTTGTTTTAAACGTACAGCCAGATTGATTATTAATCTTAACGTATTTAAAGAAACTTTAAGTGTGGGTGGCGATTATTCTTACCTGGGTCTAACTTTAAAATGTATTGGAAATTTCTTCATGGCGAGACAATCTTGATGCAGGAAGCACACAAATCACCTTTTGCTCATTTTAAACGTTTTAGAAATTTGAACATTCCAGTAATAATGTTACAGTTTCATCTTTTAGTATAAAATACATCCCAACATATAATACACGCTATCCATCTGTATTTTTTTTTTATCATTATACAGAAATCTCTGAAAAATCAAATGAGTGAGAGTAAATAGAAATAAACAATATATGCTCTCGCATAGCCTTTGAGCACTGATTTTTAACGAGTAAACAGTATGTTTTGTTCTCCCTGCAAGCATCATATGTCTTTATTAACCAACTATTTAAGTAAATTATTGCTAAAGTGCCCAGTTTCACTAAAATCGAAACAGTGCCTATAACAATCGACAGAATATAATTACGGGCCCTTATAGATAAACATGCAAGATGGCTGACCTTTTTTCAAGGACCATGCACTATCCTTTGTTACACATAAAGTTCAAAACATCGCAATTATCTTTAATGTAAAGAGAAATTTTTCCATTTAAGGGGTTGGCACGCATGATCACCGATTTTTTTGCGAATTCAATTGCAAGGTTGAAAACAAAAAATGGTTTGTATTCCATGGCAAATCCAAAGGTTATTTTTAAGACAGGTCCTTTGAATCTTGAAGAACGAGAGGAAATGAACATAATTGCTAAGAGGACGACCATTTATTTCTTGGGTGGTGTTGGGCAAGAGGATTTTGCGTGGACGGAAACAATATTTTCAAACAAATCTTGATTATTATCACGTTTACCAATTATGTCTGTTTGGGTTGCTCACACAATGTTGTCAATATAACGGAACTATAAACGACTGTCATGCAAGTGAGAGGTTTAGCTAGCTATCAAACCAGGTTTAACCCATCATTTTCTTCGGAAAATGCCTGATATGACAGTTGTTTGTCAGTCTTTGCGTTGATTGATATAGTCGAACTTTTTTTTCAAGTTTTATGGACTTCCCCCTTTTTGAATTTACCTTGGAGTTCAGTCTGCTCATTTGCTATTTTTTTGTGGAGAATTTTTTCCATGACCTCCTCCTTCTTCACAAAAAAAAATACATCCTTTTTTTCTTGTAGATTCAATCTTGGTGTTCACATTTTCTCCATATCTATTATAGTTCTTATGATAACTACAAAATCTAAAAATTTAGCAAAAACTGTCTTTTCGGGCAATAACTGATAAAGAAAGTTTATTCACAATTTCAGTAATGTTAACCCACTGTGATTGATAAATCTTATCTTGTTGATCATTTAAGCTGTTCACTACTATACCTTTATCTATTAGATTTCTCAAGAACTGCAAAACAATCGCATAAATTGGTACAAATGATTATTGAAGTGCAAGAACACAGTTTAAGAAATTTATGGACAATTTCTGTAATGTCAACTAATTATAACTAGCAAGTCATTTCGTACCTTGACCATTTCGTACCTCTGCCATTTTGTACCCAATATTGCCATTTCGTACCCAACATCTACCATTTCGTACCCACGATAAAAACCATTTCGTACCCTATGGGCCAAATGCATCTACCATTTCGTACCTCATGGACAAAATACATGTTTACTATTTCTTATCATCTATTTGTTAAAGTTCACATTTTTTTAAGATATAAAACATTTTGAGATGATTTAAATTATTTGTAAATATAACATAAATAAAATGCATCCAGCCGTAAGAATTTTTTAAAGACCGATGATTGGTTTGATTAAGCAGCACTTGGAAACTTTAATAGTTTTAATACACTTTGTTTGTTTTCAGGATTTATCCTTAATTAATTTTTCAACTCTCAAAATAAGAGATTAATTAATCAACAAAGAAATGATTATCTGCAACTGTTTTTATAGTTATTAACAGTTGTTTTTTTGTCAGGAAATGCAGTGAAAAGCTGATATTCACCAAAGAAGGAAGCCATGAATGAAAATGTTTGCATATGAATTTGCACCTTATGTGACCAATCAAAGAACTTTATATGGCTTTTTCAATTTGAGAAATTAAAATATAAATAAGAAGATGTGGTATGAGTGCCAATGAGACAACTCTCCATCCAAGTCACAATGTATAAAAAGTTAACAATTATAGGTCAAAGTACGGCCTTCAACACGGAGCCTTGGCTCACACCGAACAGCAAGCTATAGAGGGCCCCAAAATGACTAGTGTAAAACAATTCAAACAGGAAAAACAACAGTCTAATCTTAATCACAAGTTCATTTATTTTGTATCCTTATATCTAACCAAGGAATTGTATATTTAAAAGGAATGGAAACGCGGCTCGAGATCAATCGGGACTCCTGCGGAGCGGTAATTCATGTCTGTTTCGGTCGGCAGCATGATAACTATTACAAAGAATCATAAAGGAGGTCCATTTCCCATTATATTTATCGGTCATCTAAATTCACAGAGTCATCTTCCCGGAGAAGATATAAAGGAGGATAAAAACCAAGACAAGTAGAAACTATTCTTCCGTGTAAAAGGGAATCCCTTAGGTGTAATTTTAATGCCTTTCGACCTATGTTTGCAATAAGTTTTTAATAAAAAGTCATATTAAACTACAACTCGTTCGTCAAACTTGCGATAGTTTCATCCGGATTACAAAATAAAAAATACAGTGTTTTGATTTTATTCTAAAGGCTCGACAACCATGATACAATTCCTTGATCTAACCTTCTAAATGTCAAAAACGTTTGGTAGATATCATTTTTTTGTGTGTCACGGTATATTACATATTTTCTAAAAGTATTATTTAAATAATAATCCATGCATATGTTATATACATTTAGGTTCAATTACACCTTACGATAATCAATTGAATATATCTCAATATTGAGGCACACGTCGCAATTTCAAATGGCACGTGTATTCAATAAACGTGTCTTTAGTTACAAGTTTATATCAAGGTAACAAGATCAATGTTATCACCAGAAATGTTAACTGTTACTAAAGCGCTAGCTTATACTTGAAATATATATTTTAAATACTTAGTTTTTCATATTTCAAAAAATTTCGTTATTTGACTTTATTCCTATATAATATCTCATAGGCGCTTTAATTCTGAATTTTAGACATTTCTCGTGACCTCTACCGCCTTACAGTAAAAGGTCAATGAAACTGTTTTAACCAAGAACTGAAACACATATAAATCGTACGAAATGATATACATACAAATCTTCCATGAGGTACAAAATGGCATACATACAAATCTTCCATGAGGTACGAAATGGTATACATACAAATCTTCCATGAGGTACAAAATGGTATACATACAAACCTTCCATGAGGTACGAAATGGTATACATACAAATCTTCCATGAGGTACGAAATGGTATACATACAAATCTTCCATGAGGTACAAAATGGTATACATACATACAAATCTTCAATGAGGTACGAAATGGCATACATACAAATCTTCCATGAGGTACGAAATGGTATACATACAAACCTTCCATGAGGTACGAAATGGTATACATACATACATATCTTCCATGAGGTACGAAATGGCATACATACAAATCTTCCATGAGGTACGAAATGGTATACATACAAATCTTCCATGAGGTACGAAATGGTATACATACAAACCTTCCATGAGGTACGAAATGGTATACATACATACAAATCTTCCATGAGGTAAGAAATGGTATACATACATACAAATCTTCCATGAGGTACGAAATGGTATACATACATTCAAATCTTTCTTGAGGTACGAAATGGTATACATACATACAAATCTTCCATGAGGTACGAAATGGCATACATACCAATCTTCCATGAGGTACGAAATGGTTTACATATAAATCTTCCATTAGGTACGAAATGGCAAACAACAATATGAGACAGTTTTTACCAAGAAATCAAAAAACATTTAAATCTTCCATGAGATACGAAATGGCATACATATAAATCTTACATGAGGTACGAAATGGCATACATATAAACTTCCATGAGGTACGAAATGGTATACATGTAAATGTTCCATGAGGTACGAAATGGTATACATGTAGATATTCCAAGAGGTACGAAATGGTCAAGGTACGATATGGTCAGGGTACGAAATGGTTTTTGCCAGGGTACGAAATGGGGGGTACGAAATGGTTAGGGTACGAAATGACTAAAATTCATAACTATTATCTGGTTGATCTGCTGTTTTTCAGAAAGTTTATCTCTGTCTATCATAATGTTTATGAAAAAAGCCAAACACAGGGAGGAAATCATCATTTCAGGACAATAAAAACTAATGACTTTTATATGAGATCTAATTTACATTGTAAATGACTTTTTATAACTTCTTAACTGAACATTACTCATCACGCGCTTTGTGTGGAGGAGACATGCATCGTGAATCTAAATAAAACTTAAAATTAAAAATTCTCTGCTCTAATGTGTTTGCATAGATAGAATCATTAAAATGTATTCAAATAGGCTGTTCAATTCAAAATAAACTTGTATGTCCACCAGATTTGACGTAACATTCATACTTTTAAGGTAGCTGGGGTGTCTAAATGTTCGACTATAGATTTGTTTTAACTTCTTTAAAAGACTTCTGGGTCAATGTACTTTCAAATTTCAATATAAAATCTGGGGGTCACGGACTTTGTTTTTTTCACCGTTAAATTACATTGATATTAACGAAATCACAGTTATTTTATATGGGTTATATTTACGGGAAACTTAATTTTTTCCTTATTGAGAAACATTAAACGACAGAATTGGTTAAAATTCAATGAGAGAATTGCTTTACATAAGTACTAACGAAATATAAAATTTTAGATTACTTGAGACAACTGTGTTACATGTATCTTCGTGAAAAACTGTAACAGTTATGTTCTATGCAATGGTACAAATCTAGTGAATTTAGATATACAATTATTTTCTAACTTTCTTAAATATTTTTTTCTAATGAAGCATCTGTTTAACTGTAAAAACAGTAAATGTGGTATATTTAGGCTTTAAACATTTTTCAGTAAAAAAAGGTCCAATTCGATTACTGTTTTAACCAGTTTTTCTAGTTGAGTACCTTTTTATGTTATGATTGCGTTATTGTGAAAATGTAGATGGTAATAAACGAAATTATTGCAATTTGTATTACAATAAGTAACTGCGGCCTCTGCATTTAATTAAGAGTCAATTAAGTAACCATAAAATGCAGAAGAAATACGTTCTTTTGGTGTAACATGGAAAATACATGTGATATACGGAACATTTCATCCACATCCCCTTTTTCAAAATATCTGATTTAAGCAGATAAATTTGAAGTTATCACTAACATGTAAACATTCTTTTGGTCAATAAATTTAACCTCACCAATGAGACGTTTTACTCTCAATGTATTTAACATACAATGTTCGTGTGACATAGGAACAGCCAATAGTAAGAATACAGTTACACACATTCCATGTAGATCTATATAGTCAAGGTTTTAACAGTTATTGCATTTACATACAGATAATACATGGCCTTTTCCATATCGGATAGGCTATCATCCCGAGACCCCCATATCAGTCCGAGAAGTAAGTCGAAGGCTGATATGAGTCGAGGGATGATACCCGGGCCGATATGATAAAGGACAAGTATTAATCTTTTTATCATATACTACCGATGTAGGAACGCACCCTTAAACGGAAGAAATACAAGTCTACCAAAAACTTGCCTTGAGCCGTAAACTAATTAAACTAGGAAATATGACATTAATTAATTAAATGTTTATGAGAAAAGGACAAATCGTTACTTATTTACAGTATAAGCGGGTCTTTGCAACTCTTCAAATGTTCTTGAAGAACATACTAAAGATTTTTTTCTATTGTAAAATTATAAAATAGAACCGCATTCAGTTAGATTTTAACAGTTATCATTCTTGCAAAATTTACGGAGTTTTAACAGCTCAACATTAGACTGTCTCCCACTATATATGCTTTTCAAAGCTATATTGACTACATTAATATGTAAACTAGTTTAGTTTCCATAAGAATGCAAGTTTTTAGTTGGACCATTCTGTTTCGTTTATATTAAAGGTCAACAAGGAGTCGTAAAATGTGTATGCATGTAGATTTATCAAATACGATTTTTTTATAAATTGAAGTCTGGTAAAAGCAATATAAAAATTTAATGTAAAGTTTAATTTAGAAATGTTTTCAGATATTTTGTTCGATTTCCTCTATATCTAGTGCAATTATGTTTAATTGTTGTTTCGAAGTATTTAATTTTGGGAAGAATGTATTGCACTTTACTTCGGCTTCATATTTTGCTGGCAAGTACATAGTACTGAAGAAGTTTTGCGTTTTTTGTTTCAAGTGGAAAAAAACAAGTTTTCAATGTGTAAAATTCAAAATGTTCTGCTCTATGGAGTGTTCACAGTAAGATTCATTATTAAAAAATAGCATCATTAGCATAAATGCACACATATAAAATGCATAAATGCATAATATATGAGTTGTCATTTCTGTAAACTACTTCTAAGACTGTTA
The DNA here is from genome assembly GCF_021869535.1 of Mytilus californianus. NCBI lineage: Eukaryota > Metazoa > Mollusca > Bivalvia > Mytilida > Mytilidae > Mytilus > Mytilus californianus. The sequence continues at coordinate 3,442,848 of NW_026262675.1, forward strand.
CGCTTCGCATGCTAAGTGGGATAATGAAATGAGTCATCAATTTATCTTTATGTACTTATCTTGACCTCCCACTTGCGTAACAGTTTATAAATCCGTTATATTTACAAAATAGTGTGAGCAACACAAGGAGACATAATTGGTTATTGTGACAATAATTGGGATCAAGCATCCAAAATTGTGTAAAAATACATCATAGATGTACAACAAAACTGAATGAAAAAATAAAAGAAGAATGTGTCTGAGGATACGAATGCCCCCGCTCAAGATTTGCAATTTTCCAAGTTAAAAAGGGAAATAACTCTAGAACGGTAAATGACTCACAACCCAAATTCAAACTCTGTCTGCATGTTGTAGTTCTTAGCATTGTGTAGGAGTTTCATAACATTTGGATGAGACAAACTTAAGTTAGAGTGCGGAAACAAAAAAAAGCAATTTTCAAAGTTATAAAGGGGCATTACTCTAGAACGGTAAATGACTCACTGCCCAAATTCGAACTCTGTCTGCTAGCTTTGGTTCTTAGCATTGTGTATGAGTTTAATTAAACTTGCATGAGGCAAACTTAAGTTGGAGTCGGAAACGAAAATGGGACGGACGGAAAGACGGCTGGTGCATAAAAATCCAAAATAATCCTACAATTAAATCTAAAAATGACCGCTAGCAAAAAAAAAATTAGTAGTTGATTGTACAGTATAGTCAAACATATGACATATGCATACTTTCTAGATAAAGCACAAATTAAGTAAAATATAAATACAAAGGTAAAAAAATGAAAATAACGCTATAAACATTTTTACGCGTCCGAATCGCACATCTTGAACCACCCGCAACAGGAAAACCCAAAGCCCGAAAGTTGGATGCACAAATACCGAGCCACGCAGAGAGTCATACGACCAAACGGAACATAATAGTATAAAGACAAATAAAGCGAGAACTGCAAAGAAAATAAATGATACACAACGTCAGCACCTAGAATCTATTACTCAGGACAAACCTGTATTATTTGTGAAGTTGGCACTGAATATATATCTATTAGGTCTTGGTACCTTCCGATGAACTTTTTGAGAAAGATGACGAACAAACAATTGCAAAAACCGAGAAAAGGTCATTTAAGGGCAATACCTCCTATAAGGAGTCGACTGACGATTTCGGCTATTTTGAAGCTCGTCCTGCGGATAATTTTTGCCGCACACTTTCTCGTTATCTATTATAAATTTCAAGACAATAGTCATCGCAAAAATTGGTAAAAAAATGTCATTTAAAGGCAACATTTCCTATAAGGAGTCGTCTGACAGTTTTGATCAAAATAAACAGTAGGTAAATCATAACATTGTAAACATTTATGTTCCTTCAGATGTTCTCTATCTATATAGGTATACTAGGTAAAAGGTAAAAGACAAAACTTGAGTTTCACTGTTTTTTTAGGGATTATAGAACCATATTTCAAATAGTTACTCTAAGAAGATAAATTTTTATTCCAATTGGCACAGTAATTACAGAGGAAAATATTTTTACAAAAGTTAACAGACGACGACAGACGAGAAGTGGTGAAAAGCTCACTTGACCTGTGGGAGATTATGCCATGTGCTGATGATGGAATGACGAAAGGACATACATTGAGGGTTAACTGTTTGAAAACGAAGGTGTTAATCCAGGGTATCCAAAAGTGGACATGTTTAAATTTTTACCAATAATCTATAAAAAAAATTGTCACGAATGTTGTTTACTGTAATGAACGCACCGTCACAATATGAAACCGATTCAAGTTTCAAAAAAGTTCAACAATAACAACTGCATACAATGCTATCACTATCCACATCGAAATCAGGCGTTCGCCTTCAGTATTTAACCATGTATTGTTCTTTTGAATTCTTCGTTATCTGTGTGTTAAAACTTGTATATCGTAAATATCGTAAATCATTGAAAAACAACCAAAAATCCGCGACAAAGATTATCTATTTAGCTACAATCTATTTTAGCTCGAATTATTATCTTTCAGCTTTATTCGAAGAAATGATGATATAAGGTCAGTCCTATGGAAACAGTAGATGTTTACTTCATTGAAATGAATATAACACGGAAAGAAATGAAAAGTAAAGGAAAGCCCATAAACTACGTTACAGCATTCAACGTCATATAGTAATCTAAAAGGCACTCCATTCATTGTCATTTTTTTATTATTATTATTATTCAATCTTATGTATTTATTATATTCTTTATTTTTTCGGGGGGATAACAAAAGTGTGTTATAAGAGAAGAGTACATCGTACAAGTTATCTGACCCTTGCCATTCTTCGTCAGTTTAGCGGGGTTATGTTTCCAAAGGTTCGGAATTTAATCAATGATTTAGCATTTCTCAACTCAGCGTCATCTTTTTAATAAGCTTTGGATTTTCATATAGTTTGGCCTCGAGCATCACTGAAGAGACATCTATTGTCGAAATGCGCATTTGGTGCAGAAAAATTGATACCGTTAATGTTATTCTCAACCATCGGATAACTTCAGAATTATTTAGACTGTTCTTTTCGCAATTTAGGAAAATGGTTTGGAGTCAATACAAAATAAAATTTCGTAATTATCGGAAAAGCTTAACATTTCTAACTGTTTAAAATACTATATCTTTTTCACGAAGGATATCTATGTGCACATGACTTTTTAAAACATCAAGTTACTGCAAGTACTGACGTTTTCAGTCGATTTTAATAGTTTGTGCTACACTACTGCCCCAGATTAGAGGTGAGTTGATCGATCACACACATGTTTACTTCCACCACATTCTGTATGTGAATATCCCTATAGCCTGTAATTAAGTGGGTGTCGTTGGTTTCTGTCTGCCATACTTATTATAAACATGGCCGTCGGTTTTCTTTTTTGAATTTTTTCACATTAAGTCATGCCGGTCCTTTTAGTTTTTAACGTTGTTGAAGACCCGGTACAGTTGTTTGTATCCTTGGTGTCTCGTGGTTTGATGTCTAAATGGCAAGCATACCACATCTCCTTTTTCTAATATCCAATAAAAACCAATACGGGAAAAGAACTTAAATCTATAATTATCTTATAATAAATCACATTAATATGACCAGAACATTATTTTGTCAAAACTTTTGGGAAATCAATTTTAAAGAGAAACTGTTTGTCTCCACAATTATTAGCGCCATAAAATTTCTAAATATGTACAGCTAAATGTTCATTCAAAAACATTAATTTATCAGTTTCTGCCAAAAGCGCAAAAATGTAAAAAAAAATCGTTAAGCGCAAAAACTGCTGTAAGGTGTTAACTAATGATTTCGACCAAGTTGACTTACTTGTATATCTTGCCATGATGACTTGTAGAGTTTAAAATTTTTCTCTTTCTTTTATAAATTTCGAGATTATAGCCCAAAACGAAAAATGGTTTAAAATCGTCGGATAAAGCATAATTATTATAAGTAGTCGACTGACCATTCCGGCCATCTGACTTATTTATAAATCTCCTCTTGTTGATCTTTTTTTCAATGTATAGTGTCTCTCTATCTAAAAATGGTTTCAAGATAATAGACAAAAACGCAAAAAAAATATTGGTAAAAATCGCCATTCAAGTGCATTAACTCTCATAGAAGTCGACCGACGATTTCCCTCGTGTTGACTTATAACCATATCCTATTTTGCTGAGCATTTGTACTGTTTACAGTTTCTCTTTATCTACTACATGGTTTTACAAAAAACGCGAATTATGGACAATAACGCCTATAAGGAGTCAACGGACGATTTCAGCCGTGTTTGACTTATTTGTAGATCTTTCTTGTTGACCAATTATGAAATATAAAGTTTCTCTCTATCTATTATAGTTTTCAAGATAATACAATAGCTAAAAACTCAAAAACGGTAAACATCGTCATTTAAGGGCGATAACTCATAAAAGGAGTCTTTACGGCAGCTCTGTTCAAAATGGACAGTATGTAGATCTTGACATTCTAGTCATTGTTGCCTTGACAGATGCCGGTCTCCATCTAAAGAGTTTTAAGATAATACACAATACTTGCATTGTACCCCTATGTTTTATTTCTAGCCATGGCGGCGATGTGTGTTGGTCGTCGGGTTCATCGAATACGTTTTTAAACTAGATTTTTAAAGTATGATTGTAACCAAGTTTTGTTGCAATTGGCCTAGATGTTTCAGAGGAGATGATTTTTTTTATAAAAGTGAACGAACGGACGACGTCACGCTGTCCGTTTGGAATAGGTGAGCTAATAAAGGGTTTTAAAAGCCTGTGGAATAGAATTTTTGACAATTCTCCGCTTCGACACCTCTCGATGATTGGCATTTGCAACCTGGTACTATATCGCAGGTTTGTCTTATGTTGAGCATTTGGTTTGAGACTGGGAAGATTTGCAAACGTGTATTATATGAATTATGTATAATATATACTAGTAACTGGACATGGAACAAAATTAAGGAAGTCTTTTAAATACAAATGTAAACAGAAAAGAGGCCAGTGAAAATCAATATTCAGTTACTTATTTCGCTGGTGAATGTAGTTTCTGTAGTGATACGAAATTCTACATCATCTGATCTTAATAATCACCTGGAAAGTACAACTTTATTATCTGGAATTTAACGACGTCTACAGATCTCTAAAAGACAAAAAAGGGGGAGGTCTTGAATAGTTCAACTATTTCAAAAAACCTATTTTCGCTCGAATACTTTTGAAAGGTTATTGACTTCATTCACCTATAAACCAACTTAGAGCAATTACATACCTGAAAATTAAGAGGAACTATTCAATCCTCTAGTCAGATCATATGTCTTGTATTCTGACGGATAATATGTATAATGTTTGGTACGTTATCTTTGTATCAGTATCGTACATAATAACAACAAACGTTTTCAGCTATTTTTATACATAAGTGCATAATCTATAAATATAACTTGTATCCACTACGTCACACAGCTTTTGTTTCATTTGTCCTATTATTCGAATATCCCAGATGAAATGAAATTATAACCACCTTATATAATATATCAGCTTTATTGCTGATGATAAAGACTTCTATGGCGCTGAATCAAGGTCAAAATTACTTATTTACGTATTTACATAATTCGATTTACGTATATACAAAAATAATTAAGTATAGAATAGAATAGAAACGAATAGAATAGAATAGAATAGAATAGAATAGAATAGAATAGAATAGAATAGAATAGAATAGAATAGAATAGAATAAAATAATAATTCACTAAGTTTTTCACAAGACTTACATAAATAGGAAATCTACTCAATTCAGATAGTACAGCGAGATTGCTGCTCTTTCGAGGCTCTTTCAAAATTTTTTTGTTATTTTCATGTGTAATTTATCTGGTACAAGATATAAATAAATTTTATGTAGGTGTATACCATGACGCTTATTTCTATATATTTAAATTGATGTTGAAATTTGAAGTTAATTGTTTTTCTTATCACTTGGCGTCCGTCGTCGTCGTCGTCCGTCGTTCAGCAAGACAAGTTCTACAAATAAATCTGCATGGTCGAAATCGTCAGTCGACTCCTTATTAGAGTTATTGCCCTTTAATGACCATTTTTATCAATTTTTTGCGTTTTTGCCTTATATCTTAAAAATTATAATAGATAGATAGAAACTTAAATAAGCAAAAATTATCAGCAAGACAAGATATAAAATTAAAACAATATCGAGGAAATCGTCCGACGACTCCTTATTGGAGTTGTTGCCCTTCAATGACGATTTTTACCTCTTTTTTTTCCGTTTTGCCTTACATGATAAAAATAAGAATAGATAAATAGACACTTTAAATCACAAAAATGATCAGCAAGACAAGACCTGCTAACAAGTCAAATTTTGCCGATATAGTTAGTAGACTGTCACTTTTTATAGGAGTGATTGCCCTTAAATGAGGATTTTTTTTTACCCTCTTTTGTGTTTTGAGCAAAAACTAAAGAAGATAGAGAGAAACTAAATAGACTAAATGATCAGTTAAGTAAGACCAACAAAACAGAGATTTTTGTCATGAATTCTATTCTCGTCTACAATGTTGGAGAGTGTCCTTTGTTGAATATGCACATAGACCAAGGTGAGCGACACAGACTCTTAGAGCCTCTAGTTACACATGTTGTGTTTGTTTTTGGGATAGCATATATCTAAGATTATATATTGAATCTAGACATATAATTACGGACGAGAAAAGACGTTACAATATTTTTAAATTGGCCGAATGGTCTAGGACACTGGAGACAGTGCAGAAGGTGTTGACACGATGTCACACAGAAGCAGGGGTTCGAAAAAGCCTAATTGGCCGAATGGTCTAGGACACTGGATACAGTGCAGGAGGTGTTGACACGATGTCGCACAGAAGCAGGGGTTCGATCGATCGAGAGAGAGAGAGAGAGAGAGAGAGAGAGAGAGAGAGAGAGAGAGAGAGAGAGAGAGAAATTGGCAGCGATATTTATAATCACACTCAAATGAAATAGTGACACTTAGAACACAAATACTGGAATTTCACAAAAGAAAAGTAAAGCGACATATATTTATACAATACAATATCTATCAGATATGTTAGTGTCTATCTACTTGCGTTAACTACATTTCAGTTTTAAGCAGAACATAAAGGAGATTCTGGAAGGGTGTCCTTCATTTCTGTATTCTTTTAAAACATTTCAGATAATTTTCTCTTTTTATTCATATATTTTGACCATTATTCTCTATTCTTTATATTTCAGCACCCCGATATTCTCTATTATTAATTTTTTGGGGATCCATTTTTGTCTATCCTTTAGGTTTTAGCCCTTCATTCTGCACTTTTTGCCCATTGTTCTCTAATCTGTAAACCCCATCCAGATCCTCATAAAGTGATCTTTTTAATGTAATTTCTTTTTTATTAAATGAGTGTATATGAAAAATGATTCGACATGTTGTTGAATAAGCATGGGGTTTATCTCAGTTACATTATATATAAACTAGACCGCGGGTCCGTGACTGAATTAAAGTATCTAATTATGTATCCCGGTCATTATCCGGACAAATGGTCAGAAAGTTACCTTTGCCCAATTTTTAAATCAGGGGACCCAAAGCAACCTGAAAATTATAGAGGTATAGCCATTAATAGTAGTATTGGCAAACTATTTAACATTATTCTTAATATTAGATTTGAAAAATTGCTTTCTGACAATGGTATAATCCATGAAACCCATATAGGTCTTAGGAGGGGACAGCGAACATCGGATCACATTTGTGTTCTTAAATGTATAATCAATAAATACCTTCATTCATTCATTCATTCATTCATTCATGTCTTTATTTCCTCATAATTGAGATATAATGAATACACAAAATTAACTAAATATCACACAACAAAAAGAATAAACGAAATAGGAACAGAACAAAAAAGTTTTTTTTTACATATACAGAAAAATATAAACTTTAGTCATTCGGCATAAAGCCTGCTTCATAGATTTTCGTAAGGCATTTGACACTGTTATACATGCTGGTATTATGTTTAAGTTATTGGAATATAATGTGAATGGCTATTATTACAATATATTGAATTCTATGTATAAATCTGATAAATTATGTATCAAGAAAGATCAGAAAATGACCAGGCTGTTCACATCTGGAGTCGGTGTAAGACAAGGGCATGTACTCAGTCCCAACCTATTTAATGTGTTTATAATCGAAATATCCTCTTTATTAGAAGAAAATACTGAATATCTTAAACTGAATAACAAAAAAATTCCTTGTCTGTTATATGCTGATGACTTGGTTTTAATCTCAGATACAAAAGAGGGTCTCCAAAACAAACTAAACATTCTTTATAAATATTGTGAAAAATGGTGCCTACAGATAAATGTGAAAATCATCAACACCATCAGTTAGTAGTCTTCTTCATATATTTGACCATACTATAAAACCCATAATCCTATATGTCTGTGAAAATTGGGGTTTAATAAATATAACTAAAAAAAGGGAAAACCTTTCACTGTATGAAATTTTCAAAGACTGGGAACATGAAAAGTTAAATGTTAAATTTTGTAAATACATATTAGGTGTTTCAAAGCAGAGCTCAAATATGTCAGTTATATCAGAGCTTGGAAGGTTCCCCCTATATGTTGATGTTATAACACATATGTTTATGTACTGGTTTAGACTAGAACACTCACCGAGTGACTTATTAAAAAATGCGTATCATGAATATAAAAATGGGGATCATAAAGACAACTCCTGGTACCCTAATGTTCAATTATTCAGCAAAAAGTTAAACATTAACCTTTCAATTTGCAAAAATCTTAGTAAAACCAAATTCAAAGTACTAATAAAAAAACGACTAAAAGATGATTTCCTTAAATTCTGGAAAAGTATAAATGATTCTACACCTGATAAACAAGGAAGATTAGACACTTTCTTTAAATTTAAGTCTACATTCCAGTTTGAAAAATATTTAGAAATAAGAAATAAAGATAATTGGTCAATGCTATCTAAATTTAGAATAAGTAATCACTCTTTACGAGTAGAAACTGGAAGGCATGAGAGAAGATACAACTCTCTTGAAAACTACAACTGTTACCCAGATGTGAACGGCTTTGTCAGTTCTGTAATTTAAACCAAGAAGAGGACGAAGCACATTTTTTTTACTTCAATGTTCTAAATTGTAACCATAGGAGAGTAACTTTACTATCTCAGATTGATAACAAATTCCCCAATGTAAAATATCTAAATAAAAATCACCTGTTTTTATGGATAATGATAAACGAAGACAACACATTTTTATCTTTATTATGTGAATTTTTAAAGCTTAACTTTGCAGAAAGAAAACAGCATAATTGTGCTCAATCATAAATTATAACCTCTACCTGGCAAAAAGAAATTTCAACAATCAGAGTTATCTCTCTTTATTCACTTTCTGAACTTGTATGATTTATCATGACTCATATGATTAATGACTTTTGTGTATGTTCTAATGTACATAGATTATATCTAATTAATATAATCAGAGCGAGCGGAGTGAGAAAGATTGGTATGAAAGTGTGAATGATCGTGTTAAATTTTGTAATGCCTGAAAGGGCCCTAGCTGTGATTAGGAAATAAAGAATTTGAATTTGAATTTATAAGCCTTATTTTTAATTTGGATTTTTAGTATTGATATTGTCATATGATAAGGTCATGTTGATTATAAGAGGCACGGTTTTCTCTACTTTCAAAATCTTTCTGTTTGAACCCGTTGACCTGGAACTTATCAATTATTTGTAATATTAATTATTTGGAAAACAAAAGGGCCTGAAGTGGTGTAATTTGTAATCAACAGCATTGTCCTATATTATATATCTTATTGAAAGCACAAAGCCAGATATAATTTTTGGAACTGAAACCTGGCTTGATTCATCAATAAAAGACTCGCAATATTTTCCAGATGGGTACAATATTTACAGAAATGACAGAAACTTAAGTGGAGGGGGAGTACTCATTGCCGTCAAAGACACATACATCACTTCATCAGTACCAGCGGTCCTTTTCAAAAAAATCTTAAGAGTAAAAATACTCATAAGTCATACACATTTCAGTATAACTTACGATCAATTTTAATCGTAAGATTTTTTGTGAAAAGTGTCGCAGAACTTCAAACTGATTGTGAAATTGTTTGGTGCAAGATGGAAATTGTCGGGCATAAAACTGTCTATCTATCTAGTTACTACAACCCCAAAACATCAAACGAAAAGGGATATAATGAATATGGAATAAGCATTGAAAGAGCCAGTAAAATACGAAATGCATTCATTATATCAGCTGGTGATTTCAACCTACCAGGCTGGGATTGGACTAACAAAGAGATAAAGATGCACACCCAATGTGCAACAAATCATGAAAAATTTGCTGATATATTGGATGATAATGGGATGGCACAGCTTGTAAATAAACCAACCAGAGGACCCAATACTCTTGATCTTGTTGTAACAAATCATCCTGAAAGCTTCATGAGAGTTGAAACCTTACTTGGGCTCTCAGACCATGAAATCGTTTTCACAGAAGTTAATCTAACCCCCCGGAAATCTATTCAAAAACCAAGGATTATACCGTTATATAGAAAAGCAAATTGGGAGAATGTGAAACTAGATATGAATAATTTACACCATGATATCACCCTAATGAATGAACAAAAGGCAGGAGTAAATACATTATGGACACACTTCCAAACCAAACTTGAAGAGAGCATAGAAAAAAATGTACCGAAAAAGACCGCTAGGGAAAAGGATGGTAGTCCCTGGATCACATCTGACATCAAGCGTCTCATACGAAAAAGAGACAGATGGTTCAAAAGAATGAAAAAATCTGGTAATGGAGGAGATGGAGACAAATTTAAAGAACTTAAGCGTCGTACACAGAGAGAAATTAGGAAAGCTTACTGGAATTACATCGACAGTATAGTTTCACCACCAGACCTAATTAAACCTCAAGAAAGACCAAACTGTATGAAAAGGTTCTGGACCTTTATAAAACACAAAAGGTCAGATGGGAGTAAAATACCACCTTCTAAAATCAAATGGAACTTTACATTCAGAGCCAACGGAAAAAGCAGACATACTCAATGGCCAATTTCAGAAAGCCTTTTCAGACTAAAACCACCATAACAGAGAAAGAATTTGAAGAACAGTGTAACATGTTCGGAAACGTTGAACAAACCTTGGACATCAATATAACAGAAAATGGTGTGTACAAACTACTAAATAACCTTAATCCAAATAAGGCAGCTGGGCCAGGCAATATAACACCAAGAATCTTAAAGGAACTTGCATTACATATAGCACCAATCCTGACAACAATATTCCGCTGCTCATATCAGACAAGCGCAGTACCTAGTATTTGGAAATCTGTAAACGTCTGTCCAGTGTATAAGAAAGGGAAGAAATACGATCCGATAAATTATAGGCCGGTCTCTCTCACTTGCATAGCATGTTAACTAATGGAGCACATCATAACTAGCCATATCATGTCTCATGCAGATACTCACAACATCATGTATCCACTTCAACATGGGTTTCAAAGGGGATTATCATGCGAATCACAACTGATTGAATTTATTGATGATGTAACTAAAAACTTAGATCAGGGGAAACAAACAGATTGTCTCATAATGGACTTCTCCAAGGCATTTGATAAGGTTAGTCATAGCCTTCTCATCAACAAACTGAAGCATTATGGGATAACCGGTAAAACAAATGAGTGGATAAACAACTTCCTCAGTGATAGAATACAGTCAGTAGTTGTAGAGGGTGAAACATCGACCTCCATACCTGTAGAGTCCGGCGTACCACAAGGATCCGTCCTGGGACCTAGCCTATTTTTGTTTTATATAAACGATATGCCCCAGGGGATTCAATCAACCGTACGACTGTTTGCTGATGACAGTATTGCTTATCTCACAATCTCATCCAATGCAAATGCCGCAAACTTACAAAAGGACCTTGACCAACTGGCTGTATGGGAAACATGGCTTATGAAGCTCCATCAAAGTACAATTACACACTACATGGCCATAACCTCGAACATGTAACATCGGCTAAATACCTGGGATGCACTATTTCATCAGATCTTAAATGGGGGAAACACATAAGCTCCATCTGCTCCAAAGCCAATAACACCATTAGCTTCTTAAAAAGGAATGTTAACATCTCAAACAAGTCAATTAAAGAAAAAGCATACATGTCCCTCGTCAGGCCTACTTTAGAATATGCTAGTGCAGTATGGGACCCATACCAACAAAACGACATCCACAGATTGGACATGGTGCAAAGACGGGCAGCAAAGTATGTTACTAACAGATATCACAACACCTCATCTGTTAGTAGCATGCTTGAACATCTTGAATGGTCTACCCTACAAGAACGAAGGAAACATAGTCGCTTAATAATGATGTATAAGCTACAAAACAACTTTGTCAAAATCGATACATCCAGTAAGCTAATACCGAATGAACGCCCTTCCAGAAATAATAACGAAAAGGCACTTAGAATACCATCATGTAAAACAACTGTACGGAAGGAGTCGTTCTATCCCAGAACAATCAGAGAGTGGAACACCTTGCCCAACTCTACTGTCTCCGCCCTGAGTCCTGAATCTTTCAAGGCTCAGCTCCGTCATTAGATTTAAATGCCATGTTTTTAATTGCACCTGTATATATATTAAATTGCACCCATTCTTTTTTTGTTTATTAAATTTCAAAAAAATTTCATGCGCTCCCTCCAAAATGTGGCAGAATAGTCAACCAGTTGACGGTGGCCGCTTACCGGAAGAAGATATATAAAGTTGAATTCTTTGATTCGCCGTTTTTACGTCATGCCGGCTAATAAATTGGAAACTACCAACGCCTTTATTTCAAGTCTGGATTTTCAGTATTCGTATTGTTATCTTATAAAGTAAAACTGATTAAAATACTACAAACGGAAACAATGTGACAATGATTGAATTTAGTAATGACAACCCTGTATAATGACGAAGTTTATGTGTGATTATGACCCGTGTATATAGCAAATGGTGGTGCGCCTGACAGATGCGGAACGTACAGATTAGGTAATAGGTAACAGGAACAGGTGACATAAATTATACTATTGGTATCGGTATCGGATTCGACCCGGAACTTGTTAATTATTGGTAAGATTAATTATGTGGAAAACAAAAGGGCCTGGAATGGTGTAATTTTAATCAACACCATTGTACTATATTAGTTATATATAAAGTTGAATTCTTTGATTCGTCATTTTTACCCCATGTCGGCTAAACTGAAATTGGACCTCGTTAATTTAGTATTATAGATAGATATGGCCATATTCAGTGAATTTTGACTTTCACATAGTTTCATATGTGGAGGCGAGTTCCTGTGACATAAAGTCATTGGGAAATTGTATTGAGATTGTAACATTAGGATTTAATTCACGTAGCAACATTTTAAACTCATTTACATACAGAAAGCATCACAGAGAACGTGTCACTGATCATTGAATGGTATAAAAAAACCTGAATAATATTCTTATAAACAAATCTAATCAGAATAGAATAGAAAAATAGAATAGAAAATTTTATTTAAAGTCGGGTTTACATGAACACTACAGAGATTATGTTTTTAATGTTCATGTAAACCCGACTTAAAATAAAATTTTCTATTCTATTATTCTATTCTATTCTGATTAGATTTGTTTATAAGAATATTATTCAGTTTTTTTTATACCATTCAATGATCAGTGACGCGTTCTCTGTGATGCTATCTGCATGTAAATGAGTTTAAAATGTTGCTACGTGTATTAAATCCTAATGTTAAAATCTCAATACAATTTCCCACTGACTGTTTATGTCACAGGAACTCGCCTCCACATACGTACAAAGCTAGAAGAGAAAAGAGAAAGATTTAGGAACAAAATAGAATTATATACATCAGAGAATACTGTACGTGACACTTGTTAATTACCTTTGGAATATTTTGATTTTGGTTTTGATTAATTTTTATTTAAGGGTTTAGTTATGTCGACAGTCGGCGGCACCGCTTACGGCAGAGCAGCCGCAGTTTCAAAATTTTCAGGTGACTTGGAACAATATTATTAGTTACACAGTGTGATAGTGACCTAATACGAGATATATGGGGTCAGTAAATTACATATGGGGTTCGAGCGGTGAGAGCGAAGCTACACAGTGTGCTAGTGAATTAATACGATATATGTGACTAGCCACGATATTTCCAGGCTTATGGGGGTGGGTACCTTGTCTAAAATTTGCTTTTTGCATATATATCTAGTACATACTGAAACAAAACACTCTGCCGTGTTATTATATGACCTTTTTGTTGAATTAACAATAAAATGAGTCTTTTTAATACACATGAGACAATTTAATGACGACTTTTAATTATCGAATGCACTAATTTATAAAATACAAAATTATTGTATTTTATTGGTGCTTAGGAATCTCCAACAGCGTATTTGAATACAAATTTTAAATGAATTAAACTTACTACAATAAAAACAGTTCCTAGTTCTCTTTTGGAAAATATAAGTTAAACTTGTTGTAATGAAGTAAGTATAAAATTTGTCAAAGAAAGCTTTTAGAATTATTTTTTTAATTTGTCTTTTAACTTAGATTTATGATCCATGTTTCTACATCACATAGCAGGCGAAGCGTAACATTTTATAAGTAGTTGTTCTCATAAATGTATTTGATACGGTGCATTTAGAATCATGTGCAAAACAGTGTAGGCGAGACCATTGATTGGCGCGCTAAAATATCCCATTGACTGGGTCAGATTAGGTGAACGTTCGTCTGTAACGCCCACAACTCACGACGTATTTATTATAAACATTTAAACTGTGGGGTTGCCAAAGGGTTTCAGTATATATACGAACTACAGTGCACAGTATATTATATACATATTTTATTTGCGATCATAAAATGTACGAAGTCGTCCATTACTATGTAAATTGGGTCGATTAAAAAAAAAGCTGAAAATGTTTCTGTTGCCAAGGGTTTTTCACAAGTATAGTAGTTAGCAGAAAAGTTCACCAAACTATACATTTTACCTATTCAAAAACGTAAATGCAAATTCCACAAGGCTTGATCCAAATAGCCTTTTTATTGCCTAATAACTTGCAAGTACGAAAAAGACAGGACAGAAGTATATTTTGTCTATATGTTTTGTGTACGCACACTTTTTAAAGTTGATCATGCATTCGTTCTAAAATTAAATTTTGACCAGAAAAAAGTTAAAAGATGACATAATTGGACATGCAACCGCAATTGTTAAATCGCTTTGACGTCCGAAAAAAAAGATAATAATCAACACATGCATTGTAACTTTTAAAGCCAGTTAAATCCTTTTTTTTTTTGCTGAAAGAACGTGCGATATCATAAAAATTGATTATCAAAACATAACGAAAATACAAGTAAAGAACGTTTACACTGAAATGCAGTCAAGTTTAGCGATTGATAATTCATTGATAACATTCTGGCGTATCACAAACAAACAACTTGTAACGTCTCATTTCATTGGCCGAAAGATTTAAATACAACAACAATTGTTGTGTGCACGTGAATTGTCACAGGTGACCGACAATGGAATGTACTACGTTACTACGAACGTAAAAAACAATGATTTTTGGTCGAAATAATTAAATAAGTATTTTGTGAATTTCAAATAGTGGGGTCGAAATATTATACTAATAATATGTGTTAAGTAATATTCTTTATGCACGCAGCACTTGTACCGCACTATGAAAAATATAAGGATAAAATAAAATACATGTGCCGCTTTTATACGGATGAATGTATGAACCACTTTAATTTCTTTCATATTGACGCTAGGTTATTATCCTGACAATGTCGTAGTTACTTATAATAAGGATCTCATAATACTGATCCATTTCAAATTTATGATGGGTTGCACATTCCTCTTTTATTGTTTTCATGCTATAAAACGAAAATAAAGTAGCTAAGCGTTTGGTCATTCAGAAATGACGTGTCATAAACGAGCAAATTGTCCCCAAAAGATCGTACCATGTGTGCACGTGAATATAGATGTACTATGCAATGTACTATCATGGTCACCACGAAATTCAAATGAATTCAGTGAAGGCATGTTGGTGTAAAAAGGTTTGAAATGTTTCATCGGCGAAGATTTTATTTTTGCATGTGTGGAACTAAAAAATAAATAAATACTTGTGAGAAATGTCGTAGTTTATAAGGAACTATATAAATGTACTGTTTTCGATTTTAATTGGTTGAAAATTTATCCTTTAATTTCATACCGTAAGAATAGAGCTTTGCATAACATTGTTGAACTTTCCGCCAAAGTAACGTGTGGCATGAAATACAAAATCATACATGTATGATAAACTTATAAACGAAATATTAAGAAATTAAGGATGACTACTGTAAAAGTATGTACAAAAATGGAGTCACCTTTTATCAATACATTTAGTGAATAACCACACTGTTTAAAACTGATTGTTTTCTATGCAACTATTTAAATATTTACAATATATAATTTTCAACCGAGGATAGCAAAACAGTTAATTATAAATTAAGAAAGTATATCGCTGGAGTTTATAAAGTACATTTCCTTCCACTGTGCCATGGTTTGCCATCTCCATTTTTCTCTAAACAAAGCATGGCTGGTTACATATTCTGAATTTACTTAGAATTTCGGGATTTTTTTTTCAAAATCAAGTAACTAAATCAGAAAAAAAATCACACTATCCTAAAACTTATGAAAGAATATGAATAATGAACATGACAGTCTATAACACAAACCCATTTACTATAAAAATCGAGCAATATCTTTAGTATGTAATTTGGTTATTTTTGTAGTTAAGTACGGTTTCATTTCAAGTACAACGTTAATTCATCAAGTCCATTGAATAAAAGATAAGGCAGGGTGAGCAACTTGACAAAAAAAAGGCAGGATGACGATTTATGTAAAAAATCAGGATAAACGAATAAATATAGTCAGGACCTAACGGACTGAAAAATAGAAAGACAGGACAGAGATAACAACTAAAAAAAATGCAGGACAAAATGTTTCATCCAAGTCCTTCACCCCCAATCAAAATAAAATGGTAGCTCCCTTAATCCAGGACCAATTGAAAGGAGACAGTTGAATTAAATATTTCGACGTGACTGTTAAGATTAAAGTTTAAAATTTTACATGCACATGTATAAAAGCTAGAATTGCCATGGGATAATCAAGAACACAATCATGTTTGGGAATACGAAGATGGAAGTTTTTAACGACCTTGACCGGCTACGTGAATACTGATCAGTCCATTCAGCTTTTTAGTACGCGTGTTCTATTTTCACAGGTGTGAGGTCGAAGGTTTGAATTGACCAATGAAAACGATCGTTCCTTAACGAGTTAATCTAATAAAGTTTGTTTGACTGATTATGTTGCACGACCTTTCACTAAGCTTGGCCGCAGTTCAGTGTAAGTATTCAATATAAATCAAAACACAAAGGTTATTCCTGATTAGTTTTTCGAATTATTTTATTTAGGCGTTGAGACCCTTTGGTGACCTCACAGTTTAAATGTCTATAATAAATACGTCGTGAGTTTTGGGCGTTACAGACGAACGTTCACCTAATCTGACCCAGTCAATGGGATATTTTAGCGCGCCAATCAATGGTCTCGGCTACACTGTTATGCACATGATTCTATTTAAGGAATGATTGTAATATATATTCTGTCTATGAAGAAATAACAACAAAAATGTGGTGCACAGTGAATAACCCGCGTAGCGGGTTATTTAAAAGTGTGCACCACATTTTTGAGGTTAGTTCGATGTCAACTTCTTCAGAACTTATACAGGATGTATAGTTCAGTGCCAGCAAAAAAAAAGACTTCGAAATGACAATTAAACATTATTCAATTGAATCCTGGGAACCATATGAAAACAGTTATACATTTGTAAATGATTGCTTTACTTTCAATTTATATATTATTTTTACCGGGCTTCAACTTATGAAATCATGCACAAGCGAATTTTTATATCTATTTCTTTTCTTTTTTTTTAAATATAGTTTTGGGGATGCTGGGCCGCAGCTACATATATGGTAAATGCATAAACTTTTTTTCAAATGACACTCCTAACGTTGTCATGGTACCCCACCCTTTTCAAAATCCTTGAACTGCAATTCGAAGTTAATTAATTACTAATATATTTTAAATCTACGATGCAAACTTATCTATCTTACGACTTCTTTGGACTTCTATGATAAATACTGTGTCTGGTCTTTTTTGTTTACTTATTTATGGAGTAACTGTACATCTTCAATCGTTTTATACCAGCCGACTGTCCCTAGATTAGATAAATGCATCTTCTTTCTTTAAATACTTTTAAGAAGCTTGTATTCTTATGGAACCTACAATAATTTACAGTTCGTGCCAAATTTATGTGTTCAAAAGCGTTGAAAATAATATATGATGGGAGGGGGAGAATTAAGTGGCTATGACTTTATAAAAATAAGAAGATGTGGTATGATTGCCAATGTGACAACTGTCCACCAGAGACCAAATGACGTAGAAGTTAACAACTATAGGTAACCGTACGGCCTTCAACAATGAGCAAAATCCATACCGCACAGTAAGCTAAAAAAAAAGGCCCGAAATGACAAATGTTAAACAATTCAAACAAGTAAACTAACGGTCTGATGCATGTAAAAAACAGTAAACGAAAATCAAATTTGATAAACAGCAACAAACGACAACCAATGAATTACAGGCTCCTGACTTGGGACAGGCACATACAGAGTGTGGCGGGGTAAACATGTTTGCTTGTGCTAAACCCTCCCCCCTAACATGGGACAGTGGTGTAACAGTACAACCTAACACAAATATATAAAAAATCCGATAAAAAGGGCTTAACTCATCGGATTAAAAAGTCAGATATCAAAACAAATGAAAAACTATGTCGTATAAATGATGGCCAAAAAGCATTATTATAAAATAAACAACTCGAAAAAGAGTTAATCTTATATGCAAATACAATATTGGTAACCCTTAAAAACCGTAAGACTATATGACTTATTGTATTGAATGTGTATAACTTTATTATTATTATTGGCTGTTCCTATGTTACACATTATATGATACATGTCATATGGAATACATGGTGAGGTGTATTGATTATAAGAATGTTTGCGCATACAAAATATTCATTAAAAATTGTGATGTTAAATGCACCAAAGCATACGGAAGAAAAAAGTTCATTTTAAAAATTTTATGTTTTTGAAACAGAGATTTTAAATGGTAAAATATACAGAAAGTCCCATCTT
Source organism: Mytilus californianus (assembly GCF_021869535.1). Taxonomy (NCBI): domain Eukaryota; kingdom Metazoa; phylum Mollusca; class Bivalvia; order Mytilida; family Mytilidae; genus Mytilus; species Mytilus californianus. Next base: position 3,461,636 of record NW_026262675.1, read on the forward strand.
CTTTTTGACGTTTAAGATTAGTTTGCTCGCTTTAGCTAAAAGCGTTAAATTATATATATTTCATATGCAATGGTAAAAAGCATCCAAAACTTAAATTCAGTATTGAAATAAACATAAAATTTTACATAACGTTTATTATCGCACCTCGGTCCGTATGGGGTCAATAGCATTCGTCACAACTCGGCCGATTCCGTACCTTGATAGAAAGAGAGTAGCGGATTCACCCGAGGATTGCCGATTGGGGTCAGTAGATTCCATATGGGGTTCATGACGTCACGTTAACTATTAATGGTGACGTCTCCGATTAATGTTTTTGTATTTCATTGCTTATTTTCATACATAACTTAGCAGGAACAGTCCCGTGTGCGATAAATTCGTTATACAGTTCACAACTGACCCCCTACGGATCCACACCTCACCCCCTATAGATTTACTAACCCTCTATGGATCCGTATGGGGTCAGTAGCAAACCATATAACTTATAATATATAGTTAACGGCGTATTTCTCACAATGACGTTCTACCTCCATAAGCCTGGAAATGTCATGGCGGGTCACATATATGGGTCAGTAAATTCCATATGGGGTTCGAGCGGTGAGAGCGAAGCTACACAGTGTGCTAGTGACCTTATACGATATATATGGGGTCTATTCTCATATTACCGACTTTTGACTCCGGATTATATAATTTGTCGACTGGTTACCTTGGACATCATGGTACCAAGTCAGGTAAGAGCAAGCTAAAGAAGTAAAACCAAGCGTTCAATCGGTACAATTTTGGGGGAAAATTACCTGCTTAACATTTTTTTTTCACTACAAAATCATCGGAAAACAATAAACTTTCCCCTCAAATTACACCGATTATATGTTTGATTTTACTTATTTTGGTTGCTCTTACCTGACCGAGTACCATGATGTCCAAGGTAACCAGTCGACAAATTATATAATCCGGAGTCAAAAGTCGGTAATATGAAAATAGTCTAAAATGGGGTTCGGCACACTGTGTAACGAATTTATCTTACCGACTATCTTAACATGTGGCATTTAGACTAGTGGCCTATCAAAGTGATCAAGTCTTCAATATTAAGAACCTACTTCCATTGGTCTATACAAAAACAAATGTCAAAAATAACCACTTGTTAGCTTTATTTAATGTATGTTTTGCATTTATTTTCAGTCGTTCATCATTAATTCTTACTTCTGTTGTTTGGGCGAAACGTTTAAGATTTTTCTTCAACGTCATGTTGTTTTTACAAAGGGACGTAACACTGCTACTAACCCAATATCAAAATAAATCGGATCTAACCCCATATTAAATATACAGGGTCTCCACGCGGTTGCTTTTAACCAATCATATTCCTAGAATAAATAGCATTATGACCTTCAAAAATAACGACAAGCCGCCTTTAACATATATTTAACATACATCAATAAACATAATCAAATGTTTTGCAAATCTTTTTATGGGGAAAGATTTAGATTTATTGTCAACAAAGACAAAAATATTCACAGCCTAGTAAAGTTTATCTAAATATGTGCTTTTATTTATGTTTATCAAAAATTTACATACGTATGTAACTTTACCTTTTCATGCAGTGATAGTAATTTGGATTTTTAAAATTGAAGTAAAAATGTGCAAAAAATAAACCTTTTTGACTTAATTGGTGAAAGAAAAATTGAATGCATTGCAGAGAATAAAAAAAAAATACATCTACTTTTATATAAAAAAAATAAATAATTCAAATATAAAAAGTGATAAGGTGTTAAAAGCTCGATAAAGAAATTAAAAATAGAAAGTTTAATTATACATGTACATATACCACATAATTTAACATTTGAAAATATTTTGAAAGATGAATGTACTGAAAACTTAATATCAACTAATGAGAAAAGTAAAATGTTATTGTACAGTATAATAAAGACAAAATAACCAAGCTGAAGATGAAACCCATTTTTCTTAACATGTAAAATTAATAAATCTTTACGTAAACAGCTTGAAAAAGATATAAATAATATTGATCCAGGATTTACAAAAATGTATAATGTGATAACATTTTTATTAGCTCACCTGGCCTAAATGGCCAAGTGAGCTTTTCTCATCACTTGGCGTCCGTCGTCGTCTGTTACAAAAATCTTCTCCTCTGAAACTACTGGGCCAAATTCAACCAAACTTGGCCACAATCATCATTGGAGTATCTAGTTTAAAAATGTGTCCGATGACCCCGCCTGCCAACCAAGATGGCCGACATGGCTAAAAATAAAACATAGTGGTAAAATGCAAGTTTTGTCTATTATTTTGAAAACCGTTATAAATAGAGAAAACCTGACAGGAGCAGAAATGTTCAGAATGTTGAGCTCTACCAATTGTCAATATACGTCAAAACTGTCAAACGACATCTTATAGGATATATTGCCATTAAATGACATATTTTACCAATTTTTTTCATGTTTGCCTATTATCTTGAAAACTATAATAGAAAGAGAGAAACTTTAAATTGCAAAAATGATTAGCAAGACAAGTTCTACAAATAAGTCTCATTGTCTAAATCGTCAGTCGACTCCTAATTAGACTTATTGCCCTTTGATGACGATTTTTACCATTTTTTTGCGTTTTTGCCTTATATCTTAAAGATTATAATAGATAGATAGAAACTTAAATAAACCAAAAATGATAAGCAAGACAAGATCTACAATTAAGACAAATGGAGGAAATCGTCCGACGACTCCTTATTGGAGTTATTGCCCTTTAATGACGATTTTTTACCTCTTTTTTTTTGGCGTTTTGCCTTATTTGATAAACATTATAATAGATAAATAGACAACTTTAAATCACAAAAATGATCAGCAAGGCAAATTTTAACGATTTAGTTAGTAGACTGTCACTCGTTATAGGAGTGATTGTCCTAAATGGTTTTTTTTTTTACCCTCTTTTGTATTTTGAGCAAAAACTAAAGAAGATAGGGAGAAACTAAACAGACTAAATGATCAGCAATATAAGATCAACAAAACAGATTTTTGTCATGAATTCTATTCTCGTCTACAATGATGGAGAGTGTCCTTTGTTGAATATGCACATAGACCAAGGTGAACGACATATGCTCTTTAGAGCCTCTAATTGTAGTACTTATGGTGCTTAAATAATGCTTACATCTTACACCATTGTGTTGTAAACTTTATTTTTTGTGAAAAAAATAAGAATGACTTTACCAATTTGCTTGAATGCTTATTTATTGTATTCACCCAATGATAAAAGCCGTATGTTACACGAGGGAATAAACAAAAGTTTTTCAAACACAAAAAAAAATATAAAGATACAGGACAATTTCAATGAGACACGATATGTTTTAATGTTTTGTAACATTTTCATCTATTAGTTTTTTTTCAAATTGAACATTGACTATTTACCTGACGTTAAATTGCAGTTAATGTTTTTACGATTAAATCCTTTATTTATTCACGTATTCCTCCTATTCCCACATGATTTTCTTACATTAACATACCAGATTTTAAAGTTTTGGAAAAGCAGAAATAAACCGATCGAACCCATTTCCTCACATACTCGATGCAAGAATGTCATCAAGAGACTATGGTAAGCCGTTCTTGTCAAAACTATGTTTAAGCCTTTTTTCGAAAACAAATTACAGATTAAAAAACTTAGAAACAAACCCTGAGAATTACAAATTGAACTGAGATTAACTTTACAAAAATTACAAAAAGAAACCGACGACAATCAAACAGAAACCTTAGAATTGTAACAGATGGTTTGAATTCTACCTCAAACGAGGAAAAATTAAAACAAATATGAATCAACGAAAATAGTAGTGATTCAGATGAGAATAAAAGAATGTGTCTGAGGATACGAATACCCTCGCTCAAGCTTAGCAATTTTCCAAGTTAAAAAGGGGCACAACTCTAGAACGATAAATGACTCTTTGCCCAAATTCGAACTCTGTCTGCAAGTTTTGATTCTTAGCATTATGTATGAGTTTCATAAAATTTGGATGAGGAAAACTTAAGTTAGAGTGCGGAAACGAAAATGGGACGGACGGAAGGACAGAAAGACAGAAGGAGGGAAGGGCGGACGGTCAAGCGTAACACTTAATGCCCCCATTGCCTACGATGGGGGGATAATAAAACTAGATGTGTCGGAACGACACGAATGGCTCCGCTCGCAAAAAAAGCTTGAAGCCATTTTTATGAGTGGGAATTTGAGAATGAAAGTCCGTATAACTGTTATTTTCACGAAGTCCAAAGCCCGTAATTTCGGCACAAATCAGTGGAGCGGAACCAGACGTACACTCGATCTGTAACTCATCATAGTAGACTCACATACTAAAAATCAGCTCAATATGTGAAGGCGTTTAGAAAAAAAGTCCGTTTAACTGCTATTTTTATAAAATTTTCAAAATCCAAAGCCCGTAGTTTCGGCAAAAATCAGCGGGGCCGAACCAGACGTAAACTCGATCTGTAGCTCATCATAGTAGACTCACATAGGAAATAATCAGCTCAATATAAAGGCGTTTAGAAAATAGTCCGTATAACTGCTATTTTTATAAAATTTTCAAAATCCAAAACCCGTAATTTTGTCAAAAATCAGCGGAGATGAACCAAACGTACACTCGATCTGTAATTCATCATAGTAGACTCACATATACTACATATCAGCTCAACATGTGAAGGCGTTTAAAAAAGTCCGTATAACTGTTCGTTGCGGAATGACAGAATGACGGAATGACAGTATGACGGATAAGGGTAAAACTATATGGCCCCGGCAACTTTGTTGCGGGGCCATAAAAAGCAGTTCATGAAATAATGTTAACACCAACTTTTGAGGTTAGATTTGACAAAACAGGTAGACGACAACAATATAACTTATGTGACCTCACAATGAACAAATTTAATGATCTAGCAGCAGATATTTCTGACATACTTAGTACTATATCTAATACAAAACCAGAATCATCATTGGATAATCAACAAGATGATTGATTGATTGTTGGTTACTTAACGTCCAGTGGCGAATATTGCATGCATGTTCAGGACGAGAACAAATTAACAATAAATACAATAGGTAGGTCCTATTATGGAGGCCGTCCGGGATACAGGTCGGGGAAATTTTTACTACCACTGGAAAATGAGGTTATATTGGATAGGGTGAGAAATGTTGCCTTGCAACAAGCCACCTACGGACCCCTCAAAGAGTTGAAGAGAGCAAGGGACTCTCTTTACACAAGGCATCGGATTTAACATCCCCATTCTGACAGGGTAAATCTAACAAGAGGAGGAGGACAAAAATAAATAATAATAGGGCTCTATGGCTCAAGGAAATGAAGGAGACTAAACAAATATACATGAAATATCTAATACAAGTTAACAAAAAAAGAAGGAAATGTTAATAAAAGAAAGACGACAAGTGAAAACTAGAATGAAGCTGAAAAAGCGAAGCCTGCAAAATCAAATAACTTGAATAATAATACAAAGTAAAACTATAGTAATCTGGAGAAATAAATAATATTCTCTACATAAAGTTTGTCTTGTAAGTTTAGACTACGTTCTTTTATCCCTTTTTCTCGATAACAACACACATGGCCATTCTTATGATCACTACACAGAATATAAGAAGAAATTGAAAGACTTCTTTTTGAACAGCCCTCGGTAGTTGGAATAAACATAGACATACATGAAGGGGTTCAAAGGAACTCTTGACAAAGAAATATAAACAATAAATATAAAGATACAATAAACTACCTGGATGTACATGTATATATATCATGTCTACTGGAAACAGGGGTATTAAACCAGAGTAACACAGATCGATAGAAGTTACAACAAACCATAACATTTATAGTTCAGAAGGGATATCACAGAAAAGAGTGTACCTTAATAGCAGAAGATGCAAGTGAAATAAATCAACTAAAAATGTTCAAACAATTTATAACACCTATCCATTAATACAGAAAGCAAGAATTACCATGTTTTAAACATATGTGGTCCAGTAATCGAATCTAGAACACAATTAAGACTTCTACAAACAGCTGAATGATTATAAGGATTTTATATAATGGCTTATATGACATAATTCTAGCCAGAGACTTTTAATTTCATAACATCAGAATTAGATGCAAAATCAAGTAGAATACACACAAGAAGAACTACGTTAGATCTCTTTAACAATATAGTATCTAAAATAAATGTAAAAGATACACACAAAAAACATAGAAATAAAGATAAAAGTCTTCACATGGACAAATTTAGAACAAAGTCAAGCATCTAGAATAGATAGAATTTACATATGGAAACAACTATGTAATGAAATAAAGGCCACTACACACCATTGCCAGTTCAGACCATAAAGGTTACAACTGACTTATAGGGAATAAGCACATACAATTGAGTTCAGAGTTATGAAATCACTATAAGAACAGGGATAAACTGTTGACACAGATATATGACTCGCCTGTGGGCATAAAATTCAGAAAAGACAATCTGATGGACAGCAACATCACTAACTAATTCAAAGTCGCTGGCCCGTGAACTAGTGGACAGGGACACGAAATGGCCAACAAACTGGAATGTACAGACAGTAATGTAAATTTATAGAAAATAGTGTTGTCTATTGTAAGTAGTTCCTATCAAACTAACTTAAGCAGAAAAATTAACATTGAAAATTTGTAATTAATTTAGTCACTGGACCGTGACCTAGGGGACAAGGCCTCAAAATAGACGTCAAACTCATATGAACTGATAGTAATGCAACTTTATAGAAAGTATCATTTATCTGTTACAAGAAGTTCCTATCAAACTAACTTAAGCAGACAACTTAACTTTGAAAATTGCTAATTAATTCATTGTCACTGGACCTTGTATTAAACATACTAGTGGGCAGGGCCTCAAAAGAGTCGTCAAACTGATATATGTACTGATAGTAATGAACTTCATACAAAATATTATTGATCTATCACAAGTAGTTCTTATCAAACTAACTTTAGCAGAAGAACTTAACAATTGTTGACAACGACATCGCCGGAAAAACAATACCTTACGCAGGCGATACAAATATGTTAATCTAATAAGATAATTGGGAGTTCTTGGCAAAAAAAAAAAAAATAACAATCTGAGTGCTATTGAATGAAAGAAGTAAATCAAAGTGCTTGTAAGCACTGAAGGGTAGATTGCTTTAATTTATCAGTCCGAAGTAAAATTAACATTGCATTGTATAAAGCATTGGTTGTAGTTGATTTAACTACAATCACTGACAAAGGAAGATAACTCCAATTTTAAAGATTACTTAAACAATGACATCATTGATATTTTTAGAACATATATTAGATTCCTGCACCTTGCACAAGTTATGTAATTTTCATGCCAAGTTTAACATCATTTTGTATCATAAATATCTGATCATATATTTTATTGATAAATTTCTGGAAATGTCCATGGATAGGATGTATAGAATGTTATGAGCAATGCACTATATTTTATGCATATCAAAAGTAGTGATCAACATTGAAAGATATAGAAATCAAGTCAGTTACATAGGGTTTTGATTGCATTTCATGCAATCTTTACCCAAAAACAACAATAAAAGCAGATGTAGATGACTATGATTATTATTTTGTGGGTTGATTAACTTCATATTATTAGAGCAGAAAATGAATTAAGGATGTTCACTGCTCTTGTTTTTTCCATGTAGTGCCATTTAAAATATGGCTAGCTAACCCTGTCTTTTCCTTTTATAAGTTTTTTTTTTATAGAAAAAGGTGCCAATGTTAAATGTATGAAAAATCTAGAGAAAATTATTTCCCATCAAATTTTCAATGGCTTATATCTCAAAAACAAGGACACAGATCTTTAATTTTTTTCTGCTTTTTTACTTCCGTTATTCATATACTCTCTATTTTTAACAGTCTTTTAAAAAGCTTGCTATTTTGAAACAGAGCAGTGAACATCCCTAAGGATAAATCCTGTCCAAAAATAAAGCTGAGTTAAAACTATTTAAATGTCTTTGTCCTGCTTAATTTAACAGCTAATAGGTCATTTCCTCATGTAAACAAACACAAATAAAATTGTTAAGTATTGTATCTTTCAATGTTTTTTAAAATTCTTTACCTCATTTATCGATTCAGTAATAAATTAAATATAAAACATTTAAACAAATTCTCTGAGAGCATGTTTCTTAAACTCCTAATTTTTAAATTGTTTCCAAAACTTATGTTGGTACAAAGGTTCAAGGATTTACAAGAAATATGGAACAAAATAGTATTCCATTAGGTACAAAATGGTATATATGACTTTGGCCCATATGGTAACAATGGCTATGTATGGTATGAAATGGTTTTCTTTCATAGTATGAAATGGTAAGTTTGGGTATGAAAATGCAATGGTATAAAATTGTAATGGTACAAACTAACTAGCTTATTGACCTAGTGACATACAACTATAAGGATTTCTTTACTCCATTGAGCATTATCAAACCTAGTTTAAAGAGACAATTTTTCAGTCCCTATTGTTAATTTTCTTGGACTCTTCTTACGAAGTTACAATGTGTTTATTTCTCAACTCGTTCAATATGCCGTGACTGCAGTGAACTTAAGATTGTGTAGAGAAATTTGACAACTATTTTGTTTATGAGGTTAGAACTAAGCATAACATGATTGATTGATTGATTGTGTTTAATGCCACTTTCAGCACTATTGGCTATATCGTGGAGGTAATTATTATTGGTGGAGGAAACCAAGGGCCCCGGAAAGAAAACCATCAATCGTAGACAGGAAAAGTGACAATCCTAGTTAATTAAGAATGGTGTCAAACGCACCTGCCACATGCAGGGTTGGAACTCACAATCTCAGTGTTGCCAGCCTTGTGATACAGCAGATGAACTACTTATACCACCCGGCCACAGAGGCCCCTTAACATAGCAAAAAGCAGCATAAAATCATAAATTTACAAAATTTGATTTATTATAATCAAGTTCTTGGAGCTCCAAATGCATCAGGCATTCTTTCAATTGAATATCTGAAAATAAAAAAGATTACAATTATCAGTTATATATTGAACAATTTACAATGACATATGATTTAAAATTTTAAGTACACAGTACAATGCTAATTTTCTAAATGAATATTCTGATAGAAAATACGCTAACTTTAAACACTTCAAAAAGATAATTCTTTCAATGTTTTGACAAATCATCAGCAGTGTTTAAAAACTTGCAGGTAATTGTAGACATTGTATTCTATCAAACTGTAATAATCATTGATTCTCAAATCAAAAGTTCGTTGTCAAATGGCAATCAAGTGTATTATAATATTAAGCTGGAACTGATTACTCAAGGGCATGTGAGTACTTAATCATGTTTAATTCAGAATATAAATAGCCATGTTGTTTCTGAGAATAAAATGATGATGTGTTTTTCATACAGGATTCAGTAAGAACCAATGTTGAAGCATTTCCATAAAGACTATTTAAACAACACAAAATGAGGAAAGTTTGTAGATGGTCACCAAGTCATCATTTCTATAAAATGAGAAAAGATTTGACTATGTTTCTTTTGAAGGGATAAAAGGGGAAAATATTGTTTAAGACCTAAATTAAAAAATAACAAAGCTTTAACCTTTTTAATGACATTATTTGGATGTTAGCAAGACACTTTTCCAGGCACTAAACTTAAATTGTTTTCTCCAGGGGCCAGCTGGGCCCCAAAAATATTTTTTCAGGGGTCCAGTTGAAATTTAGGGGCCCAACCAATTTTTATACTAATAAAAAAAACCTTAAATGTACTTTTCATATACTAATAAAACCTTTTTAGGTAATCCTATATGTAGCTTTTGAGTCTGGTAAAGATTATGTGTAATAACTTTATAATATTTGAATTATTGCCACGAGAAATATAGCATAAGATTTGACAGATTTTAGTACATTTCCCACCAAAATTGTCTCCCTTCAATTTGAACTTCCTGTTGACATTTTGACAATATGGCAGTTCCTATGAATCATTATATGCTATTTCAAATCCAAGCCATCCTCTTATAGTGATGATCAAAAATATTATTCAATTACTTTTTATTGAATAAACTAGATATTTTGATATTTATTTACGAGATTTTGCATTTCGTTTTTCATTGACGATTTTGTAAATAGTGATGCATGGACAAGTTATCGTCAAATACAGGCCTGTAATGACACCCTAGACAACTGGAATGCATCTCTGATTCAACAGTTAAGACGAAAACACTAAACAATAATGAAATAATTGTAGAAGCTTTAAAAGAGGGATAAGAACACGTGTTTAGAGAAGGGGTATATGTCAAATCGTGACTTCGCATCGAAAACTTAGTTGTCTGACCAGGTTCAGGTTATTAAAGTGAATTTACTGCCAGAAATTCTCTCTTTAATTTTCCCCTTTGACTAGACAATTAGGTTTCCGTTTGGGAACAGTTTTTGTTTATATCGCAGGGGGAATGGTAGAAATTGCCAGCTGGGTGATCAGGATGACAAAATATATTCGCCCAGCTGAAAATCTGGGCGACTGGGCGACCCTTAAGTTTAGTCCCTGTTGTCTGTTAGATAATCACAACATACCAGTACTTGATAATTTTGTCTTGCATATTTGCTTCAGGCCTTTAAACTTCTTAAATATAAATAAACTGTTGACACAGAAATATTTCTTGCCTGTATGTTAATTTGTGATTAAAATGTAAATGTTGAATCTAAATGGCAACTCTTTGATCATGTAAAGTATACAAATGTTCAAAATCAATTAACCATAACTGAAGGGGGAGATCCAATTATCCTCAATGTAATATTTCATGGGATAAGGCTGTTGTTTATATTCTTTTTTATTGAAATCTTCATGTAAAATGGCATTATTGGTCAAATATATAAATAATGACATGTTCATGACATAACAGGGATATAAGAAATGACATTTCTGCACTGAAGTGTCCAGACTTTATTTCCAATATATAACTCCCATCATTTTTTACAATTTTTACAATTACAGAGACCAAATAATGGCTGTAATAACACCTATCAGAGAAAATTTTAAACATCCTCTTGTAGTCTTCATAATCAAGGAAAGCCATAAAAAAATCCATATTTGCATGATTTTCTACTAGTAAACTATTTTGTCTGATCTACAGGAACATTGGACAAGATTTTTAAACTAAAACCATAAAATGATTGTGTTATTTAAAGATATAACTCAATCAGTCAATTGATTTCTGAGAAGGACATTTTTTAGAAGGTCAACAAATAAACAATAAGGAAAAATACACCTCAGTGTAAAAACTAGGCAAGGAATTATAAAGTTAATGGACCAAAAAACAACAGCTGCTAAATGATGTTGATGAATCCCCTTAGCATGTAAGTTAAAAGTTGGATTATTTGATTCTACTAAGAGATGAAGAAGAGAAAACAATCAAGGTGCTGCATTAAAGTAGTTTACAAGTTTGTAATTTACTTTTATACATAGAATACTCAATGGGCAGTTTGATGACTCATCAGGAACAATGCTGTGTTAATTTACTCACCTGTGTTGTTGTAAGTACATAATAGGTACACCAGGAATTTTTCGTATTCTTCTCTTTAGTTCTTTATCACATGTTGCCACAATGTAACACTTGTGCTAAAAGAAAAGAAAAAAAAAAAAAAAAAAAAGTATGCAAGATTAAGTTAGACTAATTCTATTTTGAAATATGATATGGTTAAAAATTGAACAATATGATAACTGTCACAAATTTTTTCCTGAATAATAACCTATTAAATAGATTTGTAAAAATGCTTTTTTTATGACATCTACCAATAAAATTAAGATATAGCAAAATCAATTTGATCAGTGAATTTTACATTGGGATTTAAAACTTACAATTCCAACATGTTAACTTAATTTAGTTTGTTTGAGGTCAAGGGACAGTAAATGGGCTATGTCACAGATTTTGGTAAAATTTTGCATACAACTTTGGCTCGTTGAACATAACTGAAAATAGAAAAAATAATGCATTTATCTCTTTTATTTTCTGAAATATTACCGATTGAATTCTCTCAAAATAGGTAAACATTTGTATAGAAAGCGTGTAAAATCGGCGAAAAAATGTTCTTAAATTTGTCTTAAAATAATCTAAACTCCAATTTCTAGTACATAGATTTTTCTTAAAAAATCTTATGTTGTTAAAAATCTGTGACATAGCCCATTTACTGTAACTTGACTAAAAGAAAAACTTCAAAAAACTTTTCACAAAATGATAATTGATTGTTGTTTGCTAATTGCCAGTGACATATATTTCAGTTAATCAATTTTGTAGGTTTAGAAAGTGGGTCAACCAAGATGAAGGGGGGACATTTGAACTTTCACTAGAAAAGGTTGGGCATGAAGGGTATGGACAGAAATTATGCTTTGAAAGAGAGTTATTGCAAGAATTCTTATACATGCACTATCCCAACATGAGGCATCAGATTTATCATCTCCATTCTGACAGGACATGGCTGTGTGTTTGTACATCACAACATGGAGGCCCTCAGCATGGATCTTTCTGCCAGATTAGAGAAATACAGGTTGGCAATATTTCTATGTTCAACCTCGACTTTTCCAGTCTGCATTTAAGGCTAACCAATTTTTCCTATTTACTTCTTCAAATGTGAATTCTCAGGTGTGCATTTAATATTCAGTTCTTTTCAAGTGTGATTTAACCAAAGTGCATGAAAATAATTCTTTTATGTGTCAGCCTGTTTTTTAATTGTTTTTCAACCTTTTACTGAGAAGCTTGAGTGAGTGTGAACCTAGTATTGGGAGAAGTAGCAATGGATACTGCATTATTCTATACCTGTGTTACACGCTGCATTATACAATCATCTGCATATGTTCCTTTATGTAAACATGGTATTCTTTGGAACCTTGGGTCTTTCACGATTCTATAAAGATATGATATAACTGATCGTAAAACAACAATAATTTTTTCAATTCAAGCAAATGAATTCCATTATGTACATAGTTTAGAATAGGTTCTTGTAAGCCTTTTATAAAAATTTAAAATGAATATCAACTTAAACGTTAGAGTAATTATAAGAAAAAAGATATAATTCTTTTATTTTACAATTATCTACCTATACGCTTCAAAACTTAATCTATTTTTTTCATTTTATGCTATCGCTGAAAGCATCATCAAATGACTTTGCTATACGATGTCTCACCTCAGAGCAACTCTGTATTTTCTGCCAAGTTTTTCCAATTCTCCTAAAACACAGTCTGTTATGTAAGGAATACCTGTAATATTTCCACAAAATGTAGTCAGTTTAATAATTCTATAAATGTAGTACTGAGAAATCAGTAAAATACAATGGCTAATTGACAATTTATCAACATAAACTGTTATCACAGAGATATATCTCGCTTTTTTGTAATTTCAATAATGCAAATGTTGAAATTAAAATAGCAACACTTTAACATGTAAGTTTTGCAAATATTCAAAGTCAATGAACCATGACTGAAGGTACATGGCTAAACAATCTCCATGGAAATGAGATGTGCCAATGCTAATACAACTGCATACCGAATACCATTGACTTGTCATTAGAAGTTCCTTTTAAACAAACCTAAACACAAACTCATACATGTAAACTAAGCAAAATTTCAAAGTCAATAAACCATAACTGAGGGGGCGGGGTCAAATAATCTCCAAGGTAATGAGATGTGCCAATGCTAATACAACTGCATACTAAATATCATTGACCTACCACTAGTGGTTCCCCATAACCGACCTAATCACAAACTAATACATGAAAACTAAGCGAAAGTTTCAGGGTCAACAGACTATGACTGAGGGGGCGGGGCCAAATAATCTCCATGGAAATGAGATATGCCAATGCTTATACAACTGCATACCAATTATCATTAACTTACTACTAGTGGTTCCCCATAAACTGACCTAATCACAAACTAATACATGAAAACTAAGCAAACATTTCAAAGTCAATAGACCATGACTGAGGGGGCGGGGCCAAATAATCTCCATGGAAATGAGATATGCCAATGCTTATACAATTGCATACCAATTATCATTAACTTACTACTAGTGGTTCCCCATAAACTGACCTAATCACAAACCAATACATGAAAACTAAGCAAAAGTTTCAAAGTCAATAGACCAGAACTGAGGGGGCGGGGCCAAATAATCTCCATGGTAATGAGATGTGCCAATACTAATACAACTGCATACCAAATATCATTGACTTACCACTAGTGGTTCACCATAAACTAGACCTTATCACAAACTAATACATTGTTGACGCTGCTGCCGCCGGAAACAGCATACCTATGTCTCGCTTTTTGACTCTGTCAAGCGAGACAAAAAACTATAGTACACACAAGTTGTTCAGTAAAAATCACTCATTGGCAAATTTTCACTTTAAATGCAGGTGACTGTAGGTATTTCCATCTGTATATTCTATAAGTTATATAAGTTAAGGGTTGAAAATCAGAGTGATTCCCTTTTCCTTCATAACTTATATAAGTAACCAACCAGTTAGAAAGTGAATTATTGAATCACTAAAATAGCTATGAAAAGAAGATCACTTTCAGCTGTTCCATGCTAGACAATTGAGTACACCTTATAACATTTCCATAAATCCAACTGAATAAACCTACTACTTGCTCTAAATGAGAAACTTGTTTATAAACAAATAAATTGCTTCGCCTAGCGCAGCTGGATACGACTGCAGAGGTCCAACCCTGAACAGTTGGGGCAAAAATGGACACAATATTTGCGCTTGATACAGGTCTGAATTTGGATTGTAATTAAATATTTGACATATAATAGGTTTCTGACACAGAATAACTGTAGTCAAAGAACTTAGAATTGGTTATATGATTTGAATTTATATTAAATTTTTTGCTTTTGTGCAATACACTATGCAGTTGTGAATTATACCCCTCCCCCCAAAAAAAAAATAAAAAATTTTTTTACCCCCCATTTTTTTTTGCTTTTGTGCATTACACTATGCTGTTGCGAATTGACCCCCCCAAAAATTTTTGAAGAAATTTTCTTTTTAATTTCTCAAATCTGAAATGAGAAAAAAAAATGTTCCCCCCCCACAATTTCTTTTTTACCCCCCCCCCCCCCCCCCCCCCCCCCCCCTTTTTCCAAAAAAAAAATTCTTTCCCTCAAGATATGGTCATTATCTCAATTCAAATTTCCAATGGAGTTTGCAACCATAATTACCCATTTAAATACATCATAAAAGTCTTAAAATAGAAAATGACATACATAATCATGTCTAAAATTAATATTCCTTAATCAGCATTTTTAATAGTAACTTCTAAAAATAAATTGACAGCTAATCACCTCAAGACAATACAACATTTCTTTATACATAATTTAAAAGCAGTGTAAGGGAGGTAATCCAAACACAAAACATTGTACTTAAAAGTAATTGTCTATTAACAAGGAAACCCTTGTTTTTGCCCCTTTTTTGCCCCTAATTCCTAAACGGTTTGAGCCATTACCCCCCCAAAGCCAATCCTAACCATCCCTTTGTGGTATGGAAACTTGTGGTATAATTTCAGAGAGATCCATACACTGTTCCACAAGTTATTGTCTGGAAACTAGAAAAATGCTTATTTGGGCCCCTTTTTGGCCCCTAATTCCTAAACTGTTAGGACTATAACCC
This sequence comes from Mytilus californianus, assembly GCF_021869535.1. Lineage (NCBI taxonomy): Eukaryota > Metazoa > Mollusca > Bivalvia > Mytilida > Mytilidae > Mytilus > Mytilus californianus. The sequence goes on from NW_026262675.1 coordinate 3,477,298, forward strand.
CCAAAATCAATCCCAACCTTCCTTTTGTGGTTATAAACCTTGTGTTTAAATTTCATAGATTTCTATTCACTTATACTTAAGTTATTGTCCGGAAACCAAATGTCTTCTGACGACGTGATACCAATATACGATTGCGGTCGTATAAAAATAACAATTATTTGGGATTCAGTCAACCATGAGAATTAGGCCAGGGTTAAGTGTAATAGTTGAGACTGACCATGAGCTCTTAATAAAGTATTCATAGACTAGATACGATCTGTCTTATTATTCTTAGGGTTTGAGTAAATAAACCCATAGTGAAACAAGGATATTATTGAGAAAACTATGACAGCTAGTTCATAGAAAACCTACATCCACCTCAGTCTTTTCTTTTTCCCAAAATGAAATATGTATAAAAGAAATTGTTGTATGAGATGTTAAAGGGGCATGAGCAACGAAATATTGAAAAAATTAAAATATGATTTTATTTTGTTCAATCGTTAATGAAAGTGAAATAGTGAAATAATGATTTACTTTTAGAAGCCAGTTCGGTTAAATTTTGTCAAAATAAGCTAAGAAACATCGCTGATGAATTATTCACTTGCAAGTGAATAAATCGACCTCATTGAATCCCTATTAATGTGACCTTCAATTTAACCGCTTAGCTAGAGATGGGTTAGGCATAAATTAGACGTGTTCAGCTGTTAAAAGGAAAAGAATGTCCTCTGTATTCATGTTTATATCGGGTTATATGACTGTCGGCAGTCTTCATGGGTCACCTTAATAGTTAAAAGATGGCGTCTAGACTAAAATAAACACGAAATGCTGATACATATTATCGATTCCATGCATCGTAAATTATTTATTTTAGACTTTTTATCATTTGGATATACGTTTTTAGTATGTAATAAATCAAATACAAAATGTATGAGAATTTGAGTCAAATCGGTGAACATAAATTTGACAGCTAATGCTCCTATAAGACAAAAGATTTTTCTCTTCAATATATTTGTTATGGAATGTAATAATCTAATATCCAGGCTTCAAATTTTTTTCTTAAAAAGCTATCTTAACATTTCCATGATTTCTCAAGTAATCTATTTCTATTTTACCATGATCAATTTACAAAGCAAGAAAATAAGAGGCTAAGATATACTTCCTACCAATATTTAGAATTCCACAGCTATTCACAGCCCTACTGTGCTGATAATAAATTCTGAATCTTTCTAATGATTCAATACACAACCTCATTATTTGAACTGATCATCCCAAACAACTAAACACATGAATACAATACCTTACCAGTAATTATTCACTTCTAACTACTTACATTTAGCATATAAACAATCCATCATTGACTGGATGATATCCAGTTTGTTCTTTATGGAAAAGTTGATGAAGTTTGTATCTACAATCACATGATATGGAGGTCCTAACTGAGTGTTGTACTGGAAAAACAATGCTGATGAAGCCTGTGGTCTATAAGAAATAAATATGAAATCATGTTGTAAATGTGATATTACCAGGTTATTGACTTGTGGCAAAATATTCCATTACCAGCAGACATAACTAGAGGCTCTCAAGAGCCTGTGTCGCTCACCTGACTCTACTTTGGTTTTAGAAATCATGTAAAGATAGATAAAAATCATAACAGATATGTTGAACTAAGTCCCCCGCTGGCGGCCATCTTGGATGATGGATCGGCTACAAAGTAACAACACTTGGTCAGCACCTCATAAGGAACATTCATGCCATGTTTGGTTCCATTCCATTCAGTGGTTCTCTAAAAGAAGACATTTTGTATGTATTTCCCGTAAGGTCCTATGTTAAACTAAGTCACCCCCTGGTGGCCATCTTGGATGATGGATCGGCTGCAAAGTAACAACACTTGGTCAGCACCTTATAAGGAACATTCATGCCATGTTTGGTTTCATTCCATTCACTGGTTCTCTAAGAGAAGACATTTGTATGTATTTCCCATAGGGTCCTATGTTAAACTAAGTCCCCCGCTGGCGGCCATCTTGGATGATGGACCGACTGCAAAGTTACAACACTTGGTCAGCACCTTATAAGGAACATTCATGCCATGTTTTGTTTCATTCCATTCAGTGGTTCTCTAAAAGAAGACATTTGTATGTATTTCCCATAGGGTCCTATGTTGAACTAAGTCCCCCGCTGGTGGCCATCTTGGATGATGGACCGACTGCAAAGTTACAACACTTGGTCAGCACCTCATAAGGAACATTCATGCCATGTTTGGTTCCATTCCATTCAGTGGTTCTCTAAAAGAAGACATTTGTATGTATTTCCCATAGGGTCCTATATTAAACTAAGTCCCCCCCTGTCGGCCATCTTGGATGATGGACAGACTGCAAAGTAACAACACTTGGTCAGCATCTCATTAGGAACATTCATGCCATGTTTGGTTCCATTCCATTCAGTGGTTCTCTAAAAGAAGACATTTGTATGTATTTCCCATAGGGTCCTATGATAAACTAAGTCCCCCGCTGGCAGCCATCTTGGATTATGGATCGGCTGCAAAGAAACAACACTTGGTCAACACCTCATAAGGAACATTCATGCCATGTTTGGTTCCATTCCATTCAGTGGTTCTCTAAAAGAAGACATTTTGTATGTATTTCCCGTAGGGTCCTATGTTAAACTAAGTCACCCACTGGTGGCCATCTTGGATGATGGATCGGCTGCAAAGTAACAACACTTGGTCAGCACTTTATAAGGAACATTCATGCCATGTTTGGTTTCATTCCATTCACTGGTTCTCTAAGAGAAGACATTTGTATGTATTTCCCATAGGGTCCTATGTTAAACTAAGTCCCCCTGCTGTTGGCCATCCTGGAAGATGGACCGACTGCAAAGTTACAACACTTGGTCAGCATCTTATAAGGAACATTCATGCCATGTTTTGTTTCATTCCATTCAGTGGTTCTCTAAAAGAAGACATTTGTATGTATTTCCCATAGGGTCCTATGTTGAACTAAGTCCCCCGCTGGCGGCCATCTTGGATGATGGACCGACTGCAAAGTAACAACACTTGGTCACCATCTCATAAGGAACATTCATGCCATGTTTGGTTCCATTCCATTCAGTGGTTCTCTAAAAGAAGACATTTTTATGTATTTCTCATAGGGTCCTATGTTAAACTGAGTCCCCCGCTGTCGGCCATCTTGGATGATGGACAGACTGCAAAGTAACAACACTTGGTCAGCACCTCATAAGGAACATTCATGCCATGTTTTGTTTCATTCCATTCAGTGGTTCTCTAAAAGAAGACATTTGTATGTATTTCCCATAGGGTCCTATGTTAAACTAAGTCCCACGCTGGCGGCCATCTTGGATGATGGATCGGCTACAAAGTAACAACACTTGGTCAGCACCTCATAAGGAACATTCATGCCACGTTTGGTTTCATTCCATTCAGTGGTTCTCTAAAAGAAGACATTTGTATGTATTTCCCATAGGGTCCTATGTTAAACTAAGTCCCCAGCTGGCGGCCATCTTGGATGATGGACCGACTGCAAAGTAACAACACTTGGACAGCATCTCATAAGGAACATTCATGCCATGTTTGGTTCCATTCCATTTATTGGTTCTCTAAAAGAAGTCATTTGTATGCATTTCTCATAGGGTCCTATGTTAAACTAAGTCCCCCGCTGGCGGCCATCTTGGATGATGGATCGGCTACAAAGTAACAACACTTGGTCAGCACCTCATAAGGAACATTCATGCCATGTTTGGTTTCATTCCATTCAGTGGTTCTCTAGAAGAAGTTCAAAATGTAAATAGTTAACGACGACGACGGACAAAGCCGGACGACGGACGCCAAGTGATGAGAATATTTTGTATTCTCTTATTTCCTGATTCTTAATGAAAAAAGTTCTTACTGTAGTTTTTTCTAAGTTAGAAAGAGGATAATTTATAAAATGCAGAGGTACACATAAATTTTGTTTATGGTAAGTAATATTGTCATAAAAATAAGCCAATGTGTAAGAAAGTAAAGCATAAAACAAGCATCCATAAATGATCTTTTTTAATATTCCAACAATCATTGACAATAAGTTCAAATGTACATACATATATTATTACACTATATAACTTATTATTACATTGTAACAAAAAGTAATAAAAAAAATAATAAAGACTGCAAAATGGAGTCAATGATTATTTTAAAACTCAACCATCCTTATTCATTTGTGCATGTTTTATGCATGGAAAAAAAGATAGGGACAAGAAGTAGTACAATACACAGTAACAAAAATCAATCTAATTATGTTTGTTTGGTGCCATTTCTTCAATTTGCCCTCATTGTTATTCAGAACTGCATTTATAGTTAATTGTGTTAAATTACCTACATGTAGCTTTATTACTTTCATCTTGTAAAGATTTGCAACTACCGTACCTACTCGCTTATTAGTCGATCCGACTATAAGTCGCATGTCCTTTTCAGCTTTAAAATCTGAGGATTTAGTCTTGACCCTCGTATAAGTCGGCCGAAATCGGTAACTTTTTTTTTGGTTGCAGACAGTTACTGATCATCGGTAATTGTGTTAAATTACCTACATGTAGCTTTATTACTTTCATCTTGTAAAGATTTGCAACTACGGTATTAAAAATATTTAAAAATTTCTCATTGTTGACGGCTGTATGGTGACATATAGCTGCTTATATCCACATCCTTTGGTCTCTGTCAAATAGTTCTCTCAATGGCAATCATACCACATTTCCTTTTAAACTACCTTTGTACTATAAGGTGAAGTATTTGATGGATTGATGGGTTGATTGCTGTTTAATATCCATTGGCAAAACAAATACATAATCAGGAAGAGAACATGATATGAATATGTACTTACAGTTCTCTGATTTTCATGTTCTGTGGATCTGGCTTTTTTCTTTTCTTTTTCTCTCTGTCTTGAGCTTTTCTGTAACATATATAGACATTGATATATTTATATGGTACCAAATGTTTGAGATTATCATTAAGTTTTATATAAATTAGGGAGAATTGGAACTTTTCTCGCACTAGCTACTGCTATGTTAGAGTGTTTGAATTGATTATAACAATGAATGGTTTCTACATATTTCATCACATTTGTTTTTAAGATTTTTAACATAATATTTAACAATATTTCAAATTCATGTATTGTAGAATTCTGCCACTGTTGAAAGAAGTGACACATTATTATGAACTTCTACTGGTCCTAAATATCATATTTATACTAAGAGATACAACACATTTTAGTATCAGCCATTGCCATTGGAGACTTTTGGATATATAACTGCTTTTGTTCAGTAGTCATGAGGAAGTTAGTATGGGGTCTGTTATTTCACATTCTAACTTGTCCAAGTGCATCTGCCCTACATGTATGTTTCTTTTTAATTTTAATAACTTGAAATATAAATTCATACAACTTGCTCTTTTGGATAAGAGATACATTTGTACAATTTAAAGTTGACATCTGCAAGCAAACTATACTATACATTGATTAATTAAAATATTTTGCCAGTTTGTTGGATCTCTATATATAGCTAGCTCTGGCATAGATAAATTACCCCCGAAATAGCAATTAAGACCTGCTAAATTGCAATTGCATTTATTTTTATTTCAACTGTTCTTTGCCAATATTTCATAACTATTAAGACAACTATTGGTTACATACTTTCAGTAAATGACATTTGTACATCATACCTTTTTACATCAGACATTTGTACCTACAAAGCATTTCTACTTCAAAATAATTGTATGTTGATAATGAACAACTTACATTCTAGTATCCTTCAAACTTATCATCCTTTTCATGACGGCAAAATTCCTTGTTTTCTTTGCTTTTCCCTGCAATAAACATAAGTTTTTTAACTAAGCTACATGCTAACCTTCATTGGAATAGAATAAGGTGTGTTTACCTTAAGTGTAACATTTCTGACACTACAGCTTTTTCACAAGTACTGCACATGTGGTGTCCACATTTAAAATCATACAAAGCTAATTCTTGATTACATGTACCAATACATACATGTATATGTGTGGGTTTTTTTTTTATCTTACTCATCAACATAAAAATATGTTGACAATAATAAATTCAATCATTGTGGTGTTTTAATTGCAATATCAAAAGACATTATATCTGATGAAATCTCAGAACTACAAACAAACTGAGAATGTGTGGGCTAAGGTGAACATAGTAAACTCCTGAAAATAAATCCTTTGTTGCTACTACAGACCACTTTCAGACACAGGTTTATCACTTGAAAAATTGAATGAATCACTAAATCGCACAAATGGGAATTTAGAATCTACAATAATTGTAGGAGATTTCAACCTTGGTCATATAGACTGACAAATGCTATCAGTAATTCCTGGAAAGCCAGATAATAACTGGAGGTGAAATAATACTTTATCTTATCTTAACGCACCAAACATGGAGGTAATGCCACCTATTGGGGATGCTGATCATGACATTGTATTCACTTAATGTACAATATCATTAAAAACACAAAAAAATCCAGCAATTCTATAGGGCAAACTGGGTAAACATAAAAGAAGGCATTCACCTACTAGCAGAAAAGATCAAAATAATTTATGACAAGAGATAACACAACACAAAAAACATATTTACTCCTTGTTTTCTTCATCCAATTAGCTACAAATTTCAGATTGTGACTTTAGAATTATATACTTTTTACAGACTTATGAGTTATTCAGTTACATTCAAACAGGTTAAGAACAAACCCCCTATATGGTGATAATACCTGTATAGAGGGATAAAATTATCCCTCTATAGAGGGATATATTTGTTTAGACTGGATTTAAAGCAGGAAGATGGCAAAAATGCATTTTCTAGTTATATTGGCTATTTTACACTAGTCATTTTGGGGCCCTTTATAGCTTGCTGTTCTGTGTGAGCCAAGGCTCCGTGTTGAAGGCGTACTTTGGCCTATAATTGTTTTCTTTTTACACATTGTGACTTGGATGGAGAGTTGTCTCATTGGCACTCATACCACATCTTTTTATTTCTATAAATCTATAGCATTATAGGTATCAATTATTGCACTTTACTAAAAATTGGGATGCCCAGTTTTCTGCTAAAGTGACAGAACTTGCAATATATTGTGTACCTATCTGAACACCTGATCAACAACAATAGGGACAGTTGACCTTTAAATTTTATGTTAAATCTAACAATAGAAATCTGTTCATTGACACGATTGAGGCATAACTGAGTGGAATTTACCTGATCATCACAGCTTTCAATTACGATGAACAATAGATTGTATATTCAGTCAGTTTAGCAGTAAACTAGACATGTGCATATCAATTGGTGCATCCAATGTTGCAGGTTACTGCCATAATAAGTAGAAAATGCCTGTCAAATCAGGGTTGGCAAAAACCCGGGTTTTACTGAGTTTTACTGGGTAATATGAAATACTGGCCTGAATTTTAAAGAGGATTAATCACAAATGCAATACATTAAAGATTTTTATAAAAATAAGATATAGTATTTTAATTTATAAGTTCACTTGTTTGAGACTCTTGATATAAAGTGTATATATCTGAGAAAATATTAATGGTCCAGCAACTCTAAGACAAGTGTACATGAAGACACATAAGAAGTATGTGAAAAGCTTTTCTTAATAATCCTCCTAAAAATCTATCTAATCGCCATTCTGCCTAGATTGGTCAAAGTGTTGACTTAAAAGTTAAAGTCAAAGAATTCAATTTGTTTTTTTTTAATAAATATAACTAATATTAAGAATTAACAATTATATGTAAGGTAAATTACTTTTAAACATTTTTTGTTCATTAATAAAAATGTTTTACTAAGTTTTAGCATGTGTTTATGTACATCACTAATTAATAAGTAATTATTCAGATTATAACACAGATTTGTTTATATATAACAATAATCAGCCTTTTGATTTCTATAAGTGTTCATGGCCTGTCCCCTTAGGGTGTTTATTTAGCAATATGATTGTATAACAATTAAAATTTACAATGCATTTTTTCAAAGTTTCAAATTGAATTATTGAAAGAAAGCTTGGAAATTAACAAGGTATCCTGAAATGTGCAAAAAATTTTATTCTGCCTACATAGAATTAGTGGAGAAAAGGAAGAAATTGAATTTTCAATCTTCAGGAATGACTCTCAATGGTCATGATGGTTATCTGTATAAAAATAAGCTTGAAAAATCATTTTACCCAGTATTGCCCAGTATTACCCGTTTCTGGGAGTATTGCCCAGCCTGGAAAAACCCGGGGGCCTGGGTAATACTTTGCCAACCCTGTGTCAAATACATATCAAACATTTGACACCATTTGAGTGCATTGTAATAAGTTGGTACGAGTAAGTAATGGTATGAGTTTAATGTGGTACTAGTTTGCTTTTAGTGGTATGAGTTTGCAATAGACCTTATTGGAATGCATGTCGTTTCGTAACCTGGTCGTTTCGTACCTGGTCGATTCATAACTACGTTGTTTTGTAACTGAGACGTTTCGTACCTGGTGTAATTATATATGGTTATAAAGTGTTAGTTTAAATGAAACAGTTAAAGTTATTATTTAAAAATGATCAAATTGTTCATCTAATAATAACAATATTGTAATATTTTTAATTTAAAACTTTCTTAAATCTTTTTTAATTATTGGCTAATTGGTAATGACGCTCGGTGACAGCTTTAATGGTTTTATGACAACTAATGACAGGTAATAAAAAGTAATTACAGTAGGTGTAAAGTGATTAAGTAGATTAATGGCACACGACCTCAAAAAAATAATTATTTTCTCCTTTTTTTTCACTTTTACATGCAATTGCATAACCCTCCTCCTTTTTCACCCAGGCTGGGGACCAGACTTTGTTTTCATACAGATTGGAGAGAATGGCATCTGTGACAAATTATCTGTATCACACACAGCATCAGAGATTTTACAACTCGCAAAAGATGTCAAGCACTTAGGTGTTCCTTCTGTAGTTATAGGCTTCAACATCGTCAGACTAAAAACAAGAAACATGAAAGAAACAACTTATGATAGAAAAAAAAAGAAGATAAATAAAGAACTAAGCAACATAAAGATGAGTGGTGTCAAGTATTGGAGACATCAAAGCATCAATAAGTCTTTTTATTAATTTTTACGTAACCTACGACTCATATTGTCATTATATATATTGATATAAGGTTACAAAACGTCTCAGGTACGAAACGACCTAGTAAGTTACGAATCGACTAGTTACGAAACGACCAGGTTACGAAACAGCCTGCACCCCTTATCGGTATTTGGAAATCTGCACCACTTGACCCCAGAATCTACGCCTCTTGAACTATTGACGTCATACCACAATCACTTTTCCATTGTGGCGTCATATATTTTCTATTGAGATGTGAAAATTTTAGGGGAACCTGTGTGATGTCCAGTAATCGCGGACAAATATTGATAAGGTGTATGGTACGAGATATTCAGATAACTATAATTCGATCAATATCATCATGGATGTTTAGGTTTTCGTTACCATACACAGGAGTATGATGAAATTTTTCTCGTATATTTATCCTTATATCTGTATTTACGATGCAGGCCGGTAATTCCGTTCGTTCCGTAACAAAATGTCTGTTGTTTTGAAAATTACATGCATGTTAGAAACTCATGGACTTACACAGTTACAAGTCGAACAAAATTGCCGTACTCAACCATATAAAACCATGGCTAAAGACTAAATGATGTATCGACATGAACCGAATTTCGTTATTCTGTTTAAAGTCGATATTACTTGTAAGTCATTATCATGATTATATTATAAACATTGCCTATCCTTACCATTTCGACGGTTTTTTTGTAAAGGGTGATAACTCTAATTGCGAATGAAAACTATGGACCGGATTCTGTCAATTTTCCGTAATTTTATGTGATTATGCAAATCGAATTTTTTTAAAGATCGAGGGTTCAATTATTTATTTCATCCTTTTCATTTTTTCATTATTCCATCGTGTATTCCAGATTTGTTTTTGTCAAAGCCAATGTTACGAAATGACAATCCCCTTTTTCTGGAACTTCTGCTTATATTAAGTCTACCTACAGAATCTGTACAAATTGATTGAGCTATAGTCATTGGGGTATTCTTTTAAGTTTTGACTCCTATAGATTTCGCTATTTTTAAAACAAAGTCCATATGTAAGTGTTGAAAACTTTTTAATGGAAAAATCAAATCAATGACCTCTTTTCTGAGTGACTTTCTTTATCGTTAGGTACTGAAAGGGGTGGTATGTGTATTTGGGCAAGGACGTATATTAGTTATACGTCCTTGATTTGGGTGAGTGGGAATCTAAATTAAAAACGATAGATTATTTTGATACTTTCCAAAAATGTAGTTTATATTGTGCTATTTTAAAAATATAATAAAAAGTATGGGTCAGTGAGCTTTTTTTCAGGCAACAGGTTGTGCAAAATTTGAAACATTGGAAACTAAACTACCAATTTAGTGTGAATAGCCTCGGAAAGTAAACTAAACGATAGAATTTTTCAATAAATTAAGATAAGACTGCTCTTATTATGTGCTGTCATAATAAGAGACGATTTGGATAATAGTTTTTTTTCTTGTTATAAAACAAAATAAATTTACTATATATTCATTTATAAAAGTAGATTATCTGAGCTATCTCCCCTTATTTGGCTAAGCCACAAGTTGAACAAAATGAAATTTAAGAAAAATATTATGTTTTTGTAAAGGCAGAAGTTATAAGATAAAACCCAGTATTTTCTTTATTTAAATGAAAGTGTTACAAATTAATCGTATTCCTTTTTTTAAATGGATATTTCTAGATCTAGACCGATTATTTTCTGCTATTTTACAATCCAAGATGGCGCCGAAGACACCCGCTAAACCTTTTTACAGTAGGAATTCTAGTATACACAATCAAGGAATTATATATATAGATTCTACCACTGCATCGAGTGTGATACGATATTTATCCACTCGAGACAGTTAAATTTTCAAATTTAAAACGCGAGGCTTGCCGAGCGTTTTAAATATTTAAAATTTAACTGTCGAGAGTGGATAAATATCGTATTACACGAGATTTGGTGGTGGAATCTGTTTCTCTAATGATTTTCAAACAATACGCATGCAAATTTATTCCTTCTTTTCGAATGATCTGCAAAAAGATGTGTTCTTTCTATGTGACGTCATCAGGCATGGTCGCCTTTTTTCATGCCGTCACAATAGGGATTCAGAGGAAAGCAAGAAAATTCGACGTCATAATCGGATTTTAACCAATGAAGAACTGAGATCAAACGAACCACACGTTGATTAAATTTTGTTTATACAATGGGTGCAGAAAGGGATAAATTGACGAAGAATTAGAGAAATTTAAATATACAATTCCTTGACCCAATTCACAAAACGATGAATCATTGTTTTTGTCCACAGTGGAAAATACGCTGGACTTGATAACCCAAGTATATTCATAAAAAAGGTCAACTATGTTTTCAAAAACCTTCAAAGTTTTTCGGAAAGAAAATTCAAATCTACTTTTCTATGTGATTTTAGCTACCATTATAATTTAAATCATCATCATTTGTTCTGTGCTGTTAAATACTATAGTCACAATCATAATTCTAAAACACTATAAAACATATTAAGTTCAAGTAGACGATCGTTTATTACTATATGTCTCTGTTTCGAGTAAATGCATAGAAAAGAAAAAAAATAAACTGTTCTTCTCCTTTGTTTTTTTTTGGCAAATGCGTGTATAGGGATTTGCGGCAAGGAAATATTATCGATAACCCCTTTTGCCAGTGCATAGAAAGTGTATTTGTTTTACATGTCCATCAGTGATGATTTCAGGATACCGCTTCATTATGCCATTGAGGTGCAATTAAAGTCTATTTCTTTTAAAAGTATTTTTTTTATGTTTTCTAATGGAAATCTTAATTGAGATTTACATTTTACAGTCAAATCAACCTTAAGGAACTTCGCTACTCTGGTTTTTTACTTTTTTCAGATATTCGGAATCCTCTAGTTTTATCCATGTGGTGTCAATAAAAATGTTGCCCGCTGACCGGGCCCCACTGACTTTTCTTTTCATAATGTGATAACAGATAGTTTGAAAAGTCATTATTTTAAAATCGTATATAATCCTTTTTATTTTTTCATAGTTTTTGAAAGAAAAAAGGTGCCAATGTTAAATGTATGAAAGATCAAGAGAGAATCATTTCCCGCCCAAGGACTTTAATCTATTTTTTAAGTTCCGTTCAGTATTTATATACTATCAAAGGCTTGATTATTGAAACAGAGGAGCGAACAATCTTAATATAAATAAATGAGATGCTGGATTTACGTCAATGAGACATCATCATAAAGTCACACCCACACAAAACAATAACAACGATTATAGACAGACATGTCAACCTGTAAATCGTCCCGAGTAATTCATGTAAAGTTGAGTTCTCAACGGAAGTAAATGTGTATTGACATGTAATACTTTACAAAACTTGAAGTACTTAAAATATACAAAAAGTTAAGCAAGCGGAGTTGTCCGATAGACTCCCTGAGTTATCATCTGAGGTTATCATCATCACTAATAGTTAACAAATTCCTATGAAGGTTAATTTATTGAGTTTATTTGCTTACCCACCTTATTTTACTTAATATCTCCTTATTACTATATATTTTTTACTCACAAGACATTTAGAACAGAAATGACAAAAGAGATGTTCCATACTCCAGGTGTATTCAAAATTTCAACACACATTTATACTGGCAACATCAATATATATCAAATCAATGCTTAAACATGATGCTTTACTAGTTGGGAAAATATGCCCGTAAAAGAAAATTTTTGGGGTTTGCTAGTTCAATTTAGAAATCGCGTGAAAATGAATATAAAACCAGGTCTGGCCCTCCCCTCTCCATTTATGCATGTAACCACTTTTCTCCCTTTCGATAGTTCCTGGATGATTCGCCTCTAATTTAGATTAACGAAACGAAAAACGGTTACTGTACATAACTCTGCAGCTAAAATACAACCCCTTCTGTGGTTTGATTTGTCATCGTATGATTTGTTCCGCTTAACCGAAGTTTCCTGAAAACTTTGTTATAAACAATGTCATAATATCTGTTCCTGTTGGAACAAATATTCTATACCCTTTATTACGTAAGGAAAAAAATATTGTTATATTTGTTCCAGTGGAAAAAATATTATAGAATATTTGTTCCAGTGGAAAACATATTTATAGAATATTTCTTCCATTTAGGACTAATGTTATTAAGGAACTACTATTTCGTGACGGTGGAAGCGTGCTCACCTCGAGTGCGGGAGGATGCGAGTTCCATCCCCGGCAGCGTCAAACAAAAATCTTAAGAATTGGTGTTTGCTGCTTCTCCGCAAGGCATGCGGCGTCCATATAAGCAAATACTGATCGACTCGTATTCAGAAGAATGTATCTGGGTACGGTAACATTTCTTCAGAAGAATGTGTCTGGGTAATATAACATTTCTTCCTGCGAAAGGTTACCTTGTGAACTAGCATGTTTAAAAAAAAAACCGGCCCATCGTATCGGCCTAGTAGCCAGAGGTCAAAATCGTTTCACTTTTTTAAAATTCTGCAATTATTTTATACAAAAACATTCCTAATACAAATTCTACTTCAGTCATTTATTTTCATCACCATCCGTGAAAACAATACATTCCGACCCGCTCTGTTTAGACCACTAAAATAATTGTTACTATAAACATTGTATAAATTTATATGAACTCACCATTTTATGAAGAAACAGTATGAGGTCTTGCTTTAATATGAGAACTTTTTAGAACTAATCAAGCAATCTTAAAAGACAAGGTTTAAAATAGGAAAGGCTGTGGGTTTGCAAGGAAAAGAGGAAATAATTTTGAGGGGGAGGACACGCTTTAGGGATGTGGGATGTAGGCGGTAAATAAGGGGGGATCTGGGATATAGGGGTACAAAAAGTGGGATGTGGGATATAGGGGATTAAAAAGGTAGTATCTGAGAGAAAGAAGGAAAAACAGCAGGAAGTGGGAAAAAATTACAAAAAAGCGGGATTTTGGAAATGAACACCCAGTGGCGGATCCAGAGGGGGGGGGGGGGGGGGGTTCCGGGGGTTGGAACCCCCCCGTTTTTTGGACGATCAATGCATTTGAATGGGGACATATGGTTGGAACCCCCCCTCCCCCTTTATCCTGGGTTGGGAACCCCCCCTTTTTAAAATGGCTGGATCCGCCCCTGACACCCCTTCAATAATGGTAAGCAAAGGTCTTTAGACAATCATCGCATATGTAAACACAAACAAGGGTCACGCGAGTCAATAAAGAATTATGGTCACTTGAACTTCTACAGTCTCATAGGAACCCCCATTTTGGGGGAGGGTATCTGTTTGTCTGTTTTATACACAGTCACGTCCCGACGGAATGCAATAAATTTAATTGAATTCATTATCCCGCGTTATGAGGGTGACTGACGTCTTTCCATTTTTTAAGTTGTCCCTGAGTTCGACCCATTGTGCACACAATACCTACCAAATTGGTTAACTGTTCACTATATATGTTATCGTCCTAAATTTTACTGAAATATTTGACACTGGACGTAAAAAACAACTGCAAGTTCCTTGTAGCACCCTTATACATGTGTATCATATCTAATGTCGGCATAGTCAGAGACTTATACTATGGTATTATATGTCAACGGTATAATACAAAAAAAAAATACCATTTCATACATGAACTCTGATAGAAATTTGATAAAAACTTTTTTACAGACTACCATCTCCTAAAAACAAAAGAAATACAGATAGTGGGTGCTTGTATTCATAACGGAAGAATTGTTTCACTATACTAGGGACAAGTGGTAAAAGTAACCGGATTTGTGTAAGTCTCTGGTCATATTGATTGATTCTTGACTTATAATAAAACACCATCATTTGTTACATCAGGTGAAGTTATAAAAGTTTCATCTTATGTAAACACGCTGAATATTTATACAAGCTAACCTGAAGTGATGATAATGACATGTTCATTTGTTACTTTCGTAAGACTGGATTTGACAGGCAATCACGTTCGAAAGTAACATGTAAGTTTATTTTTCCTTCCTTATCATCAGTTTGTCATTTTTAAAAGCCTTAAATATATTTTGTAATAGACATCATAGGTGGAGGTATAATAAAAGTCATTATTTGACACATAAAATTGCAAAAATAGCATAATAGTAAAAAAATTCAAGATATAAAAAATACTTATAATGAAATGGATGGTATAATCTGGTCAGTTTGTTGAAGAAATGTCCACCAGTGATGTCACTATCATATCATAAATAAGTCGAAATTGGCAAATTTGACCTAATACAGTCACTTTACACACAGTTCTTGAACAAATTAGAAAACCAAGGCCCGATTTTTTTTTGTGATTGTAACAGTTACGCTCTAAGCTGTTCATTTGTAAAGAAGGGAGATATCATGTCCATATAAAATGGAACAGCTACACACGAATGCATGGCACATTTTGTTTTCAAATTATTAAATATAACAGCTACCCACATATGAAAGGCACATCTTGTTAACAAATTATTGTTTTGAAGTTGAAAAGTGCCAGTTCTTGCTGCATCAAAATCGTTATATGAAGACAAAGGTATTGTTCTAATAATAGACATTTCTACTGTATTCTGTAATTAAAGATAGCTCAGATTGACAAGTTACCGTCTAGACTTACAATGAGATCTTCGGAAAAAAATGGAAAATTATAGTCCATTTCTATTATGTGCTCTTTTGTATTCTAATATGAATGTTATTTTTTATTTTTTATTTTTTAATTCATAATTTGTATGAAGATATTTTAACATTTTTTCCCCCTAGATACAAGTAAAGACTGAAAAAATATCAAAGATGCAAACAACATGCAGTCGCATTTCAAAATGGAAATGTTATAAAAACCTTGTGACATTAAGTGTTGGATGGATTCTCCTGTATTCCTCTTTCACATCAATTAAAGATTTATCAAGCTCTTTTCATCACCAAGATGGAATCGGATTAATTGGTATGGCAACTTTTTATTTTGGATACATGATGGCTTGTATATTTGCTGGTAGAACTGTCAGACTATTTGACGCAAAGGTTAGCATCAGTTGTACCTCTTTGTGTCAAATCCCGTTTCTCATATCAAATGCTTCACCGAAATTTTATGTATTGTTACCGTTATCATTTTTAGGAGGATTCACGCAATCAATTTTGTGGACAGCAAGCGGATCATATCTTGTTTGGATCAGTCAGACTATGTCTACAAATCAAAGAAACAATGTAAACAAAGTGTTTAGCATATTTTCTCTGGTAGTGTCTTGTTCTCCAATTCTTGGCGGGATGTCAACTGTTTTAGCGTTTTCGCTGTATGGAAAGGATCGACAACATTTTCAAAAACAAATTAAACAAATCAACACAACATTTGAAAATGATATTTCAAAAACTTTGATATTCAAGAGTAAATCTTCGGATAATTTGACAGATACAGAAGTCTGTGGACCAGGCGTTTGCTTCTTTGAAAATAATATACCTAATTTAGCATTGCCACGTGCCAAACTATACATTATCTTGGGGTTTTACACAGGATGTATGCTTGCTGCGTCAGCAATGTTTCTATTTGTGATGGATCGTTACATACCAGAAAAAGATGAACCAATAAAATACAAAATTTGTATTTCAGTAACCAATATCACAAAAATACTGTACAGCACAACGTTTGTGAAAGTATTTCCCTTGCTATTTCATTATGGTTTCCAAATGGCTTTTATGTCTGGAAGCTTCTTCAAGGTAGGTAAAACATAATTCTACTAGTACCGACTTACACGATCAAAGCCGTTTATGGTCAAAGTAAAATGCACCGAATTTAATGGATTCGATACTTATTTCAAGTTATTTGTGAGTGTACCTTCATATTTAATTGTACTTGATTGAAGACTTTAGCTTACAATTAAAATCATATAAAAAGCTTTTTCAATCGAACGAAATAAGGTGCGTAATTTCACATCCCATACATCCTAGGCAGTTGCCGTAAGGACACTTTTATTTGCCTGATACACCCAACACAACGCACTAAAACTGAATGTGATTGTACATTTATATATCCCTCAAAGCCAAACACGTCCCGTCCGTTTTAGACAAGTCAAGAGTACTATATAATAAATGTAAACAATATATTATACAATTTGATAGCTACGTGATCTGATTCGCATAACAAAAAATGTACATCCATGTACAAAATGTAAAAAAATAAAACTAATTAACTAACAAAAGCAAAAAGAACGTCAGCCAATTAGTCATTTCCAACCTAAAATAAATCCGAATTAACTGTTGTGAAGTATTAAGGTGTAACGAGAAGATTTAAGAGGCACTGAACTTTAAAATAATGTATATAAAAGGAAAATGTGTATGAAGTTAATTAACTTTTTTGGCCATCGAAAATCATTAAATGTTATAAATCTAACGAATAACAATCTCAAATTCTTCACATTTGCATGTTCCAATTCAAGAACCTTGTGGCTGTCTTTTTTGTTGTCCTTTTAACCAAAATTATACTAAGCACAGTCATCGAGATATATTTATGTATGTGTGTGTAGAAATATGATTTTATGATAATTAATCCCATGTCTTTAGGAATATGTTGGATGTAGATATGGTATAGAAAAAATAGGATATTTTCTGTCGGTATTTGGTTTTAGTTCTGCATTTTCATCAGGATTATCTGGTTTCATACATACAGGAACTGGACGGGAATACGTGTTTATGTTTGGTGAGTACAAGAAGATAATATATTCCCCTCAAATAGGCTAAACCATGACCATTGCATATATTTTCATCGTTGTGAACTTTCTAGAATATTTCCACAGAAATCATTGTTGGGCAAAACAAAAATGACCTTTTTATTACACAAGTGTATGGAATTGTTAGCCTCATAAAATACTTGTTATCTTTTTGACATATCGTTTTATCATGAAATTGAGGATAACCTAAATGTACTTTACATACTGATTGAGAGAAATTCAGAAAGTAATCTTTAATTTAAGGAAAAATATATGCACCAAGAGGATAGAAAATGGACAAAAAAAAAAAGAACGACCAACAAATCTACATATGTATAAGCAAACATATGTTTAATATCGAACCTCGACAGTACAGACATCTTCACAAAACGGGGGTTATATCGAGTGCACTAAAGGGCAAAAATGTCTTGATCTACATGCGGAACTCTGTGTGGTAACCCATCGTCGAAGCTTTAATAGTCAAATATTTCGTAGGATGGAAATGTTTTTACTGTCCACGCGGAAAGATCAGAATCTTGATTTCGTTCACAGTTCTGACCAAAACAGTCAATTGCAAAATTATCATACGTTTATTAGCTCACCTGGCCCTTTGGGCCAAGTGAGCTTTTCTCATCACTTGGCGTCCGTCGTCCGTCGTCCGTCGTCGTCCGGCGTCGTCCGTCGTCGGCGTTAACTTTTTACATTTTGAACTTCTTCTAGAGAACCACTGAATGGAATGAAACCAAACATGGCATGAATGTTCCTTATGAGGTGCTGACCAAGTGTTGTTACTTTGTAGCCGATCCATCATCCAAGATGGCCGCCAGCGGGGGACTTAGTTTAACATAGGACCCTATGGGAAATGCATACAAATGACTTCTTTTAGAGAACCACTGAATGGAATAAAACCAAACATGGCATGAATGTTCCTTATGAGGTGCTGACCATGTGTTGTTACTTTGTAGCCGATCCATCATCCAAGATGGCTGCCATCTGGGAACTTAGTTTAACATAGGACCCTATGGGAAATACATACAAATGTCTTCTTTTAGAGAACCACTGAATGGAATGAAACCAAACAAGGCATGAATGTTCCTTATGAGGTGCTGACCAAGTGTTGTTACATTGTAGCCGATCCATCATCCAAGATGGCCGCCAGGGGGGGGGACTTAGTTTAACATAGGACCCTATGGGAAATACATAAAAATGTCTTCTTTTAGAGAACCACTGAATGGAATAAAACCAAACATGGCATGAATGTTCCTTATGAGATGCTGACCAAGTGTTGTTACTTTGCAGTCGGTCCATCATCCAAGATGGCCGCCAGCGGGGGACTTAGTTTAACATAGGACCCTATGGGAAATACATACAAATGTCTTCTTTTAGAGAACCACTGAATGGAACGAAACCAAACATGGCATGAATGTTCCTTATGAGGTTCTGACCAAGTGTTGTTACTTTGTAGCCGATCCATCATCCAAGATGGCCGCCAGCGGGGGACTTAGTTTAACATAGGACCCTATTGGAAATACATACAAATGTCTTCTTTTAGAGAACCACTGAATGGAATGAAACCAAACATGGCATGAATGTTCCTTATGAGGTGCTGACCAAGTGTTGTTACTTTGCAGTAGGTCCATCATCCAAGATGGCCGACAGCAGGGGACTTAGTTTAACAAAGGACCTATGGGAAATACATACAAATGTCTTCTTTTAGAGAACCACTGAATGGAATGAAACCAAACATGGCATGAATCTTCCTTATGAGATGCTGACCAAGTGTTGTTACTTTGTAGACGATCCATCATCCAAGATGGCCGCCAGCGGGGGACTTAGTTTTACAAAGGACCCTTTGGGAAATACATAAAAATGTCTTCTTTTAGAGAACCAATAAATGGAATGGAACCAAACATGGCAAGAATGTTCCTTATGAGATGTTGACCAAGTGTTGTTACTTTGCAGCCGATCCATCATCCAAGATGGCCGCCAGCGGGGGACTTAGTTTAACATAGGACCCTATGGGAAATACATACAATTGTCTTCTTTTTGAGAACCACTGAATGGAATTGAACCAAACATGGCATGAATGTTCCTTATGAGTTGCAGACCAAGTGTTGTTACTTTGCAGTCGATCTATCATCCAAGATGGCTGCTAGGGGGGGCTTAGTTTAACATAGGACCCTATTGGAAATACATACAAATGTCTTCTTTTAGAGTACCACTGAATGGAATGAAACCAAACATGGCATGAATGTTCCTTATGAAGTGCTGACCAAGTGTTGCTACTTTGTTGCCGATTTACTGTTCAAGATGGCCACCAGGATATTTTATTAAATAACGGGACCAATATTAATCAAAATTTGGCCTCAATCATTATTTAGGTATCTGTTATGATTTTTATCTATCTTTACATGATTTCTAAAACCAAAGTAGAGTCAGGTGAGCGACACAGGCTCTTGAGAGCCTCTAGTTATAAGTACCTACACATGTATATACAGTTGCTTCGTTATTTTCTCGACTACTTGAGGGAAAAAATAAACAAGCGACATTAAACTATATATGAGACTTTCTAGGTGTCAGGAGTGCTAAGTATTTATATCAGGATATTATTTATTGCTCAAACTATTGCGACGTTTCAATTAACGAGAAAACTACATACCGGTATAACAATACGAATGCGAAATCTTACCTCTTCTCTTTAACATGCAAAATGAACAAAAATGATTCGTCAATATTCAATATTAAAATACAGGTTTTTTTTTAATTTTCTGAAACATAAAATTGATTTAAATTTTATTTATCTAGTTCCTGTCATGCCTTTGAATATATCTAGGTGCGCAGGTTTATCTGTACTCAGGGTAAATTTTGTAGTCTAACAATGCACGGCCATTTTTAATTTGTCGGATCCTTCTGATGAACATCAAAATAAACTTATTATATGACAACCTAAAGCGCTTCGAAACTATGATTTACATGAAAGAATAAGTATGCATGCACTTATTATTTTATCGCATTGAAATCATTGGTACAGTAAAAATATGTTTTTGAATAAAGAAAACACAAAATCATTTTTGATGATAAGTATTGTCCTGATGATATCGTATTTCTTTAACAAATACAGAATTTTATAAATTCCAAAGGTAGATAATACTTTTTACAGTGGATGACCGTGAGGGCATTCCGGTGTATTGCTATCGCCTAGATTTCCATTACGTAACATTCGTTTTGGGGTTTTTAACCGATCTATAAACATGATGAATACGAAGACATCATCAAGTGCAAACTAACATTCCTTATCGATTGTTATAAATTCATTTCTTCAATGAATACTCATCAAATACTTTTTAAAGAAGATAAATTAATAATATTAAAATGTTTTGTTGTATGTATATACATAAAAGTAAAAAATCATTAATATCTATGCACACGCATGCGGAAGAATATCTCAAGAACGTTTGCAATCTCAAGGAACGATAACTCTGCATGGATAATTAAACATTTTTTGCGGGAAAATACGAATGCCTACTCAAATCCATTCTATTAGAAAAATCGAATTATTACAGGAGTGTCCACCATGTACTTGCACTGCACTATTAACAATATAGTAGAATAGGATGATATACAAATGCATGAAAATTATATATACATGTAACTGTAATATACAAGTATTAATATAATATATAACAATAAACCAGAGTATACTGACTTGTATCACTACAATATGATAGTCATTACGGTGAGGTTGAATTCCCTGTCATTAATTTATCATCCACGCACGAACTTGTCCCAGAAAAAAATTATATCTGTACATTAACCTCACTTTCAGGTATAGAGATGTGATTTTTTTTCTGAGACAAGTGAGTGTCGGACCATCCACAAGAACTTGCGGTCATCCGATGTTCAGTACTTCAGTACTTTGATTATTATACTTCATGTCAAAATGCAAGATTTTGATTGGTTAATACGAGGGAGATAATTTATTCTATCCCATGGCAAATACTCGATTACACTTCACGGAGACGCTTGATCAATTGTTCGCTTTATCATAATTATACGGATGGTTGTTATCGGTGCATTACATTTGCACGCATTACCATTACATTTGCGCGCAAAAAATCATTACGTTTGCTCGCAGCTTTTGATTACATTTGCGCGCATTTATTTTACAGGTAAACTCAGATAAATACAGGTAGATTATATTTATCTATTTATGTAACAATAATCTTCGAGCAGGATAAGACGGTTTTATTATGGACACGCCCCTTAGTCCTGGAAATGGAAACAGATGAAAATGTAAATACATAGCAAATCTAAAGATTAAAGTACTGCTTTTACATGTCGTAACCTGCTGAATATTTGAAGCCCACTGCTTTCATGAAATACATAGATGGTAGTGATGCAAAGGTTAACAATGTTTTCTCGGGGTTACAATCTGCTCTATCACCCTCTTAGCTATGTGTAATTTATATAGTAATGTAGAAATTAACATTTATTATAATTTAGTTAACTTACATAATATGGTTATTGACTTTTTATGCATTCAAACAAACAAATTAGTGGCGGAAGATACCAATGGGAGAATCAAAAGTCATAGGTCAAGGAGAGACCGACAAAATCAAAGTAAAAACCGACAAAAAGACAAACAACGGTCTCTACTAGACTGAATTCACCAACACAAACGTTATGTATTAATGAGTATTGTGTACACGTTGTAGTTCTCATATCGATTGTCACTCAACGTACGGTCTTCAATAAACCTATGTATTTAGTATCGTTCTCATAACAGTGTGGACGATACCATTTTTTGGCGCGCTCAAGTCTCCCATTGAATGAAAGGTAAATGATTCAGTTGTATTTACAACAAAAGTACTACGGTTGTCCACACTGTTACAGGAATACCTCTTATATATAATTTAATGTATATCACTTTTAAGATGCCCAATGTATCTTTCAGCATGCTTGGCTGAAGTTGTAGCAGTTGCGGGAATGTTAATGTGGAACTATTTTTCTAGCTATATGACCTACACCATTGGGCTGTGTTCTTTGTGGGGGTTAGCTCATGGTATCTGGCAAACACATCTCAATGGTAAGTTCAAATTATTGTTGATGTTAAATCTATGTGATTGAAAATATGGCAACAATTAAATTTGAACTAACAGAATGTCCGTAATATCTCAATATCTGAAAAGTACAAGGCATAAGTAATATTTTCATGTAAATACCAAATAATAAGTTAAATGTAGAAAAAAAATCTCAAACGTGCAAAACATTCGACATTAACATGATAAAAATCGACCTGGGATAGCAGAACGTATAATAAAATCAAAGGACGAAAGGTTGTCTCTCATATTCACAATATGACAAAAATACGGCAAAAATACACTTTATGATTTATCATGTAATATATTTACGTTTAGACGTTAATCAAACAATAATCAATCAATCAATCTTAAATAAAAATAAGGAGATGTGATTTGATTGCCAATGAGACGACTATAGAACGAGTACATATTAAGAGAGGATAAACGCAAACCAAACAGCTATATATCCAACGACATCATAGGAGTTCTCTGTACGAATTCCATTTAGGTGTTTGACCCGTTCAATATCTCTGTCATAAATTCCTATATGATCCTGACAGCTACCAAAATTTCACTTCAAATATTCTTCTGTCTCATATTTAAGCTGTAAACTAACAATGATGATATTTAAAATTTATTACAGGATATATTGGAGAGTCGTTTCCATTAACATCTGAGTTTGCCTTTTCATCACTTAATCTGATTTTATCTCTTGGTTTAATAACCGGTTATAGTTCTTCTAACTATATATGTATGAGGACGAAGCTATATGTAACAGGAGGAATGTGTATTATTAGTTCTTGTTTCTTCCTGATTATGTCAAAAATAGCTAGACAAAAGTGTGCTATCAACAAGAACTTCAAACGAGTTTCAAAAATGAAGGAATTAGACATTTTTGTTTTCTCAAATGTGTCATCTAGACTAGAATGAAATGTTTATTAAAAAGTTTTGAAATATTTTGCAACAATTTCTCAGTGTTCAATTTCAGTGCTTGGTTATGGCGTGTTAAACGTGAAAATATTCATGAAATATATGTTCATAAAAATACAATATATATGTTCATAAAAACAAAATATATATAAAAAAATCAAAATATGTGTTTATAATAAATATATATTTATGTATGAAAATAATAATAATGTTCATAGAAATAAAATAGTATATGCACATGTATTTTTGGCAAAACTCCTAAAGATTAAAAAAGATACTGAGTTAAAACAAGAAAATTCAAAATAGAGACTTCACAAAATTGCAGAGATGGTAGAGGTTCAAAATGTGAATTGAAGCTATTTCAAATGTGCAACTTTATTTTAACTAAATAAACAAACAAAATAACAATAGCAATTTTCGTATCATGTACGCTTATGTCTCAAAATTGATCCTCTTTCACAATGCACAGACAATATGGCAATGGCAGTATGGAAAACATACATGGCATAACTGAGATGAAAAAAATAAATTCAGGAAAACTTTTTGATGCAGAGTTCTGGCTGGAGAATTTTCAAATGGGGAAGCGCCCGCACTTTTTATTTGACACTGTGTGCCAATTTTGCTTCAAATCGTGGAACCTTATTCCTTTATAAAGCTACTGTCCTACTGTACCCACTTTTATAGTCATTTTTTCATAAACATGAACACGTTTGGGAATTTTAAAATTATGGGCACGATTGGGCCACGGTTTATAAAAATGGCACGATTTGGCGTCCTTCATTAACTAGACATATTTGGGAGTAAGTGACGTCATATGGATACGTTTGGAGAATTGGACACGTTAAGGGGGATGGACACGTTTCTGAGTGTTACATATATATTCACGAAAGTAAAAATATATGTTCATAAAAAAATGTTTAAAACAAATAAATATGTGCATAAAAAAATGTTTAAAACAAATATATATATATATATATATATAGAAGTCTATAAAAAGGACCAACCAGCAAATTTAATATGTACCGGATCGTCTAGAATAGACGATACTGTGCAGATATGGAAAAAATTATATGATAAAATTGAGAATGGAAATGGGGAATGTGTCAAAGAGACAACAACCCGACCATAGAGCAGATAACAGCCGAAGGGCACCAATGGGTCTTCAATGCAGCGAGAAACTCCCGCACCCGGAGTCGTCCTTCAGCTGGCCCCTAAACAAATATGTATACTAGTTCAGTGATAATGGACGTCATACTAAACTCCAAATTATACACAAGAAACTAAAATTAAAAATAATACAAGACTAACAAAGGCCAGAGGCTCCTGACTTGGGACAGGCGCAAAAATGCGGCGGGGTTAAACATGTTTTTTGAGATCTCAACCCTCCCCCTATACCTCTAGCCAATGTAGAAAAACAAACGTACAACAGTACGCACAGTAAAACTCAGTTCAAGAGAAGTCCGAGTCCGGTGTCAGAATAGGAAACAAAAGAAAATAAACAAAAAATTACAATAATACATAAATAACAACAGACTACTAGCAGTTACTGACATGCCAGCTCCAGACCTCAATTAAACTGATTGAAAGGATTATGTCTTCATCATATGAATATCAGGCACAATCCCTCCTGTTATGGGTTTAGTATTATACCATCATAAAATATATGAGAAGAACATAACCCGTGTCATGCCAACAACTGGTTTTAGAATAAATATGTTTAATGATATATATATATAAGTCTATAGATTTTGCACAACGGTACTAATATAAATTGGTAATATACGAAGATGATATTATAAAATCGAGTTGACAAATATTTCGGCTTAACATATAGCCTTCGTAAGTGTCAATAATTTTAACATAGTAGTAATACCTCTAAGAAGCCACTTCACCCAGTTAGTCAGCATTTCAGACAGTCGGGTCATAAACTTGATGACTTTAACTGCATGAAAATCCTAGTGATTGAACAGAACATTCATTGGAGTGATGCCAAGCGACAGGTTCGGGAAAGCTTTTGGATAAAGGAAATAAATGTACATCATCCAAACGGCATCAATAAGAAATACTAGCAGTTTTATTTTTCACTCATTTTGGGATGTATAGATACACAGTCACGTCTATTAAGTATCGAGTTTTGTTTTATATTATGATGTTTAGGATTTGGGATAAAATCAATACACATACTAGCAGGTCGAACAACGGATGTTCTCAAACCCTGCTGACTGCCATTGGCGATTGCCAAATAAAATGATCACCAGGTGTAACAAAATGGATCTTAAATATTAATTAAATATCAAACAGAAAACAATAAACTTGCGGAAAAGATGGTATACCGCAAACAAAAGGTGCCAAAATTAGTACATCATATCCGGATTTCGACAATTAATGTCTCTTCAGTGATGTTAGGAATCGAAACGGTATTTGGAAGGCCATATAATTTACCTCAATTTAGGATAGACTCTTGAATATTGAAGAGTCGAAATAGGATGAACGGATCATGTATAAACCCGAAGGCAAATATAATATAAGCACAAACGAAAAAATATAAACAAGTCTAAATTGAAAACAACGTTCAAACCTATGATTGCGTTGGACAAAAACCGCAATTTTTTTTACGTGTGCATGCAAAACAAATTTCTTGGTAAAGGGGTCTAAATACAGCACAAACAACATTTTCCAAAAGAACAAAAAAGTAAGAAAGTATATTTTAACAAAACGCATTTGACTAGCAGGTCGAATAACGGATGTTCTTAAACCCTGCTGAATGCCATTGGCGATTGCCAAATAAAATTATCACCAGGTGTAACAAAATGGATCTTAAATATTAATTTAATATCAAACAGAAAACAATAACCTTGCGGAAAAGATGGTATACCGCAAACAAAAGGTGCCAAAATTAGTACACCATATCCGGATTTCGACAATTAATGTCTCTTCAGTGATGTAAGGAATCGAAACGCGAATTGGAAGGCCATATAATTTACCTCAATTTAGGATAGACTCTTGAATTTTGAAGAGTTGAAATAGGATGAACGGATCATATAAACCCGAAGGCAAATACAATACAAGCCCAAACGAAAAAATATAAACAAGTCTAAATTGAAAACAACGTTCAAACCTATAATTGCGTTTGATAAAAACAGCAATTTTTATACGTGTGCATGCAAAAAAAAATTTCTTGGTAAAGGGGTCTAAATACAGCACAAACAACATTTATATTAACAAGTCTAAATTGAAAACAACGTTTAAACCTATGATTGCGTTGGATAAATACCGCAATTTTTATACGTTTGCATGCAAAACAAATTTCTTGGTAAAGGGGTTAAATACAGCACAAACAACATTTTCCAAAAGACCAAAAAAGTGACAAAGTATATTTTTACAAAACGCATTTGACTAGCAGGTCGTCCAACGGATGTTCTTTAATCCTGCTGACTGCCATTGGCGATTGCCAAATAAAATGATCACCAGGTGTAACAAAATGGATCTTAAATATTAATTAAATATCAAACAGAAAACAATAAACTTGCGGAAAAGATGGTATACCGCAAACAAAAGGTGCCAAAATTAGTACATCATATCCGGATTTCGACAATTAATGTCTCTTCAGTGATGTTAGGAATCGAAACGGTATTTGGAAGGCCATATAATTTACCTCAATTTAGGATAGACTCTTGAATATTGAAGAGTCGAAATAGGATGAACGGATCATATATAAACCCGAAGGCAAATATAATACAAGCACAAACGAAAAAATATAAACAAGTCTAAATTGAAAACAACGTTCAAACCTATGATTGCGTTGGACAAAAACCGCAATTTTTTTTACGTGTGCATGCAAAACAAATTTCTTGGTAAAGGGGTCTAAATACAGCACAAACAACATTTTCCAAAAGAACAAAAAAGTGACAAAGTATATTTTAACAAAACGCATTTGACTAGCAGGTCGAATAACGGATGTTCTTAAACCCTGCTGAATGCCATTGGCGATTGCCAAATAAAATGATCACCAGATGTAACAAAATGGATCTTAAATATTAATTTAATATCAAACAGAAAACAATAACCTTGCGGAAAAGATGGTATACCGCAAACAAAAGGTGCCAAAATTAGTACACCATATCCGGATTTCGACAATTAATGTCTCTTCAGTGATGTTAGGAATCGAAACGCGAATTGGAAGGCCATATAATTTACCTCAATTTAGGATAGACTCTTGAATTTTGAAGAGTTGAAATAGGATGAACGGATCATATAAACCCGAAGGCAAATACAATACAAGCCCAAACGAAAAAATATAAACAAGTCTAAATTGAAAACAACGTTCAAACCTATAATTGCGTTTGATAAAAACAGCAATTTTTATACGTGTGCATGCAAAAAAAAAATTCTTGGTAAAGGGGTCTAAATACAGCACAAACAACATTTATATTAACAAGTCTAAATTGAAAACAACGTTTAAACCTATGATTGCGTTGGATAAATACCGCAATTTTTATACGTTTGGATGCAAAACAAATTTCTTGGTAAAGGGGTTAAATACAGCACAAACAACATTTTCCAAAAGACCAAAAAAGTGACAAAGTATATTTTTACAAAACGCATTTGACTAGCAGGTCGTCCAACGGATGTTCTTTAACCCTGCTGACTGCCATTGGCGATTGCCAAATAAAATGATCACCAGATGTAACAAAATGGATCTTAAAATTAAATTTAATATCAAACACAAGAGTGCACACGCTGAAATGTCTCGCCTTCTTTACTAATCATTGATATTATGTTGATAGTCCTAAATATAAAGCTTTATTACAACTGTCACATAAACTTAACATTAACCAAGTAAACTAAACATTGACCAATGAACCATGAAAATGAGGTCAAGGTCAAATAAAACCTGCCAGACTGACATGTACATCATAAAATATTTCCATACACCAAATATAGTTGAACTATTGCACATAGTATAAGAAAAACAGACCAAAACACAAAAACTTAACTATAACCACTGAACCATGAAAATGAGGTCAAGGTCAGATGACACCTGCCCGCTAGACATGTACACCTTACAATCATTCCATACACCAAATATAGTAGACCTATGGCATACAGTATAAGAAAAACAGACCAAAACACAAAAACTTAACTATAACCACTGAACCATGAAAATGAGGCCAAGGTCAGATGACACCTGCCAGTTGGACATGTACACCTTACAGTCCTTCCATACACTGAATATACTAGACCTATTGCTTATAGTATCTGAGATATGGACTTGACCACCAAAACTTAACCTTGTTCACTGATCCATGAAATGAGGTCGAGGTCAAGTGAAAACTGTCTGACGGGCATGAGGACCTTGCAAGGTACGCACATACCAAATATAGTTGAACTATTGCACATAGTATTAGAAAAAAAGACCAAAACTCAAAAACTTAACTTTGACCACTGAACCATGAAAATGAGGTCAAGGTCAAATGACACCTGCCCGCTAGACATGTACACCTTACAATCATTCCATACACCAAATATAGTAGACCTATGGCATACAGTATAAGAAAAACAGACCAAAACACAAAAACTTAACTATAACCACTGAACCATGAAAATGAGGTCAAGGTCAGATGACACCTGCCAGTTGGACATGTACACCTTACAGTCCTTCCATACACCGAATATATAGTAGACCTATTGCTTATAGTATCTGAGATATGGACTTGACCACCAAAACTTAACCTTGTTCACTGATCCATGAAATGAGGTCGAGGTCAAGTGAAAACTGTCTGACGGGCATGAGGACCTTGCAAGGTACGCACATACCAAATATAGTTATCTTATTACTTATAATAAGAGAGAATCTAACATTACAAAAAATCTTAACTTTTTTTTCAAGTAGTCAATGAACCATGAAAATGAGGTCAAGGACATTGGACATGTGACTGACAGAAACTTCGTAACATGAGGCATCCATATACAAAGTATGAAGCATCCAGACCTTCCACCTTCTAAAATATAAAGCTTTTTAGAAGTTAGCTAACGCCGCCGCCGCCGCCGCCGTAGCCGCCGCCGCCGCCGCCGGATTGCTATCCCTATGTCGAGCTTTCTGCGACAAAAGTCGCAGGCTCGACAAAAAACCAAAAAACTTGCGGAAATGATGGTATACCGCAAACAGAAGGTGCCAAAATTAGTACACCATATCCGGATTTCGACAATTAATGTCTCTTCAGTGATGTTAGGAATCGAAACGGTATTTTGAAGGCCATATAAATTACCTCAATTTAGGATAGACTCTTGAATTTTGAAGAGTCGAAATAGGATGAACGGATCATATAAACCCGAAGGCAAATATAATACAAGCACAAACGAAAAAATATAAATAAGTCTAAATTGAAAACAACGTTCAAACCTATGATTGCGTTTGATAAAAACCGCAATTTTTATTTATGTGCATGCAAAACAAATTTATTGGTAAAGGGGTCTAAATACAGCACAAACAACATTTTCCAAAAGAACAAAAAAGTGAAAAAGTATATTTAAACAAAACGCATTTGACTAACAGGTCGAACAACGGATGTTCTTAAACCCTGTTGACTGCCATTGGCAATTGCCAAAATAAACGGATCACAAGATGTAACAAAATGGATCCTTATTAATAATATAATACCCAACAGAAAAACAATGAACTTACGGAAAAGATGGTATACCGCAAACATGAGGTGCAAAAATTTGTACACCATATCCGGATTTCGACAATTAATGTCTCTTCAGTGATGTTAGGAATCGAAACAGTATTTGGAAGGCCATATACTTTACCTCAACTTAGGATAGACTCTTGAATTTTGAAGAGTCGAAATAGGATAAATGGATCATATAAACCCGAAGGCAAATATAATACAAGCCCAAACGAAAAAATATAAACAAGTCTAAATTGAAAACAACGTTCAAACCTATGATTGCGTATATACGTCTGAACCAGTGACGACTCTACAGCAGATTTTATCCATCGGACCACCAGACCAGCAGTGATGGTGATACAAGGCTGAAAATACATTCTGTATACATATTTCGTCTAAACAACAGCCTAACAATGTTAGATCTGGAAATTCGCGGAAGCAATTTTTTTGTTCTTCCCTGGCCGGGTTTCGAACTAATGCTACTGAGATATCGTGGCACCAAATCGCCTTGCACTATGCCCGACACGCTAGACCACTCGACCACCTAGGCTCTATAAAAATAAAGCTTTCAGTGGCCGGGTGTTACCTTTCCTCGTCAGTTTTTATCTAGCGTCGTAACACAGTACATGATATATAAGGCATGAAGATGGAATTGTTACAGATCAGCTGAATTTTCTATTGTAAAGGATCCTACAAATTAATGTAAGATGAAGTCACAGAAATAGTTATATTATAAGTACGTCTGAGCCAGTGACGACTCCACAACAGATTTTATCCATCGGATCACCAGCGGTGATGTTGATACAAGGCTGAAAATACATTCTGTATATATAATTCGTCTAAACAACAGCCCAACAATGTTAGATCTGTAAATTTGAAAAGATATGAATTTTGTCCACGCTGTGCATAAAATATGAAAAAAATAAGGCTGAAAATACGCTAAATATTTATATTCAATATGAATATTCGCATGAGTTCGAATCCCGGCCAGGGAAGAACAAAAAATTTGCTTCCGCAAATATACAGATCTAACATTGTTGGGCTGTTATTTAGACGAATTATAAATATATATATAAATTATATATATTCTCTCAAAAGGAGAAGTGCCGATTATGCAAAACATTTCCCACAAGGGTGAAAAGGAGTTTGAAACAAACTATAAAACTTATTTGTTTACATGCACTAGAACAGAAGGAAAAATCTTAAATAATCAAATAAAACAAAAAATCGGTTTTACAGCACCTCTGTTTCTTCCGCGCAGATTTGATCCTCTTCCTCTGCCTCTGTTCTTACAGGTTCTATTTATTACTGTCTGACCATCCTGTTTTAGCCCAGTAACTTAGCTGTAGCTCCAAGAATTCTATCAATAGAGCTTTTTAGATTTGCACCTAAGAATCCAACGCCATCAATACTAAGGTGGTATCCATCTCTGTCAAGGAATTTAGATTTCGGCGTGCCTTGAAGGATAAATTACTATTGTCACTGATTACCATATTACTTTTATTTCTGAGTTTTATTTTCACAGTAATGGTTAAAAGCTCTACTCGGTCATTGCATTCCAATTCATCCGACCTAGGCTTGGCTAATGATACTACTAAATTAAGGTCTGGAAATTGCATCTTTACTGATGATATAAGTTTTTCCCTAAGGACAGAACATTCCTGAACAGAGAAATTTCTTACGTCATTCGTTAGAATATGAAATACACTTGCTTTAGGCACACACATAAGGTTAGTTATAATAGTCATTGCCTCTGGGATTGAGTAAGCTACAGCCTTTATTGAATCACACTGCTCGTTCCATATATCTGTATCAATCTTCTGTAGATTTGATGTTCCAATAAATAAAATTTGTGGTTTTCTTGGTGTAGGATTTGAATTATTGTCCTCCCTCTCCAGAGATTTGACAACGGGTTCTAAAACTGGGGATTTACTTTTCACTACATCAAAATATCTAGGAGGCTTCCATAATGGGATTTTAATCCAATGATTTCGTCTTCCTTAGCACTTTAATCTCTATCTTTAGATGCATACGGTCGAGTAATGTTGCTCGCTCAGTTTCAATATCTTTCATGAATGTGTCAAGTTTTTTTTGTGTGTTCATGGCTAGAATTAATTGCTTGGAGTTATTTTCTAGCATTTCAGATTCAAAATTGCTATTGCGCAGCTTTCTCTGAAGGTTTTCATTTTCTTCCTCTAAAACTGTAATTTTAGTATTAAGTTTTTTGGCTGAGCCCTTATTTTCAAGTGCTAATGCCTTGATCATGTTAGAAGTTTCACTGGTGAGCTTTTCGACTGTTGAGGTTGTTTTATCTACGTTACCTTTGTGCTTTGAGAATTCAATTTTATAAACTTGATCCAAGTTTTCAAAGTTTCCTTTTATTTTACCGCAGCATTGTTCATGAAGTTTATCAATTGCAAGAGTTAGATTTTTTTTCTAGATTTTGTGCGAACTTTTCGTCTATGCCTACCGAGACTGATGATGGCTTAAACTGATTTGAAATGTTTCTTTCGGTCTCGAATACAGTCGCTGTGATGTTTTAATGTTTTCCTTATTATCATGTTCTATGTTAATACATTCAACATCCCTGATAAATATTGTATTGTCATTTTCATCTTTGTTTTCATGTTCCAAGGTTTTGACTGAAGTTTGGTCATCCTCAATACAAGTTTCTTTTGGTATTAACTGTGGATTTTTACTTATATTATTTACACATTCAAGCAGGATAGGAAAATTCTTTGTTTGCAAACACCTCGTAGTCATTGCCCTGACATTGAATAGTGCCGGTTGTTGCATGGAGCTTGATTTTGTAACATAATTCCTTATTCTCCATGTTAATTACCATTTATTATAATTGTTGCCTTTATTTGAACAATAATAGTTATAAATTGAAGCAATGAATAACACCTTTGGGTTTGCCAGTATTTTCTTGTAAAATAACAACTAAACTATCTTTAGGGAATTGAAATAATATTATTATTATTACATCATTACAATAAATAAAACTACAATATATAACGGTTTATATATATATAACAACAATATATAACAACATCTGATACACAAATTTAATAATACTTTTAGATATTTGGATGATATTTTGGCTCTCAATAATGACGACTTCAGTATGTATACTAAAGAAATTTATCCTGTTGAACTTACTTTAAATAAAGCTAATACTAACAATGACCACTGCCCTTTCCTCGATCTTGATATCTATATCATTAATGGAAAGCTTAATACTAAAATATATGATAAAAGAGATGATTTTTCATTTCCTATCGTTAATTATCCATTTTTAGATGGTGACGTTCCCTTGTCACCATCTTACGGTGTTTATATATCTCAACTTGTACGATTCGCTCGTGTATGTAACAATGTTTTAGATTTTAACGAGAGAAATTTATGTATTACTGAAAAATTATTACACCAGGGTTTTCGATATCACAAACTAGTCAAAACATTTACTAAATTTTATCATCGGTATAAGGACATCATTCGTAAATATTGCTCAACATGCAGACTTCTTATACGTTCAGGTATTTCACATCCAATTTTTTATGGAAATATTCTTTATAAAGCAAAAAAATGTCAGTATTCACCTCTGAAGCTAACAAAACCTTTAAATAGACTTATTAAGAAGGGATATAGTTACGATACTGTTGTCAGGTCATTAAAAATTGCATATTTTGGCGTTAATATTGATTCACTTATAGGGTCTTTGCATCGGCACTAAACACATTTATTTCAAAACCAGTTGTTGGCATGACACGGGTTATGTTCTTCTCATATATGTTATGATGGTATGATACTAAACCCCTAACGGGAAGGATTGTGCCTGATATTCATATGATGAAGACATAATCTTTCAATCAGTTTAATTGAAGTATGGAGCTGGCATGTCAGTTAACTGCTAGTAGTCTGTTGTTATTTATGTATTATTGTCATTTTGTTTATTTTCTTTGGTTACATCTTCTGACATCAGACTCGGACTTCTCTTGAACTGAATTTTAATGTGCGTATTGTTATGCGTTTACTTTTCTACATTGGCTAGAGGTATAGGGGGAGGGTTGAGATCTCATAAACATGTTTAACCCCGCCGCATTTTTGCGCCTGTCCCAAGTCAGGAGCCTCTAGCCTTTGTTAGTCTTGTATTATTTTTGATTTTAGTTTCTTGTGTACAATTTGGAGTTTAGTATGGCGTTCATTATGACTGAACTAGTATATATATTTGTTTAGGGGCCAGCTGAAGGACGCCTCCGAGTGCGGGAATTTCTCGCTGCATTGAAGACCTGTTGGTGACCTTCTGCTGTTGTCTGTTCTATGGTCGGGTTGTTGTCTCTTTGACACATTCCCCATTTCCATTCTCAATTTTATTCTATAATTTTTTGTTTGTGAAGTATTTACATATAGTTATCTGTAAAGCTGAGTTCAAATTCAAATCATAATCATGTTTATACTGGGAAATCCCCTTTTTTTAAGCCAAATCACACAATAACGTTGCGTGCAAGAAAATAGGTCGCTTAAGTTCAAGGTTACTCATGTAAATCAATGTCAAAACGTACATAAATATTGGATTAGATATAAAGCTAGCACGGTTTCATCCGTCTTGACACTGCTTTAGCAATATAAAGCATGTTAATAGAAGTAACTAAAGAAATGTAGTATTAATAACAAGCTAGAAAACAAAGATGTAATTCGAATGCCACATGTTGACAGTTAAATTTGCCGGGAACGACGTTACGTTCACACAAAGGTATTGCCGCGTTATTTAACGTTCACAACACCATTGGGCCGTCGCACCGAGAAATTTCACAATTGTTATTCTTCCCCAAATGTTCATAATAATATAATGAAAGGGCACCTATCCATAATCTGATATGGGTTTTGCTAACTCTAAATGCTACCATTTTTGCTGAGGGCTCATAGTAGTTCATGTTTATTTTCTCGAACATGCATTTTTTGCTTTTTCCTTCAAGTAGGATGGGAAACACGTGGTAAGAAACGAGGCATATACTTCGTGGATTTGCGATTTATAACTATCGCTTATACAGTTTGGGCTGAACATCGTCAATCCTTTTCGTGATGCTTACGTGTTCATATATTTTCTGTACTCTAGAAGATCTACAGCCCAGGTTACAAGGGCGAATGTGGTCCCTAGAAAAAAAGTTTGCAAGCCGCCATACCGGAAACGGAAGCGCACATCATATAATGACATTGTAATAGTTTTAGGACACAGTTACATCCACATCAAAAGGTAATGTACTTTATTGTAGAAGCTGTGGACTAATGGTTCAAAATAAAATTAATTTTGAAAGGTTGCTTTATAACCACTGTCATGATGTTGGGTGTATACTTTTCATATATGTCAGACATATATGAACTTTAACTGTGACCCCAAATTGAATAATCTTATTAATGGCAACCCCACAAACTAGTGAAATTATTTTTCTTTTCGTGATTGACCCCTGCTTACCCAACCCCCAACAAATATGCTCTCGAATAGAATTTTCCCGAAATCTCTTGGATTTATTGGATTTTTAAGATTATTATATAGGACTGTGGCGAACGTTGTTTAGCCTGTAAATAAGGTCAAAGGTTTGACGTTGATATTTCGTTTTGTAATCTCAAAAGAATATCAGCACATTCTTCTCTTTGTTTGTAAACAAATAGGACGAGTTATAATAAGAGTCTACTTTGGCCTATACGATTCTGCTGAGAGTTAATAAGAAGTTCTCAAAAAGAAATATAAGCAAGTTCTGTTGTACCACTGTTCAAGGTTAGGGGGAAGGTTTGTCGCCAGCAAACATATTTGACATCGCCATATTTTGATTATATTCTGTATGTGTCTGTCCCAAGTCAGGAGCCTGTAATTCAGTGGTTGTCGTTTGTTGCTGTATATTTGTTTGTTTGTTTTTTGTTTGTTTGTTTTGTACATAAATCAGGCCGATAGTTTGATCGTTCGAATTGTTTTACATAAGTCATTTCGGGGCCCTTAAAAGATTGTAATGCGTTATAATCTTTGTTCATTGTTGAAGGCCGTACGGTGACCTATAAATGCTAACTTCTACGTCATTTTGTTTATGGTGAAGGGTTCAACTTGTCTCATTAGCAATCCTACCACATCTCTTTTTCGTATCAAGCTAGCGAACAATAACAAAAAAATTCCAAACTGATTATGCCTAAAAACCGATGACTTGCAAAGCCATAGATAAAGACCATGATGAGTATATTCACGACATGGTGGGCAAATTATCAGAAGGCCTATGCCATAGGTCCAAAGTTGGGATCTTGCCAGGCTACCCCTTCCATTTTGAATTTATACAAATATTCCCTACGACATAGCTTTTGTCCACACTAGCTACAAATGATAGGCAATAGCCCTTATTCTATCAGGGGCAAAAGACCAAGGTGTGTAAATTTATTTATCGACGGCCTACACCAGAGGCCCTTCATTTGTTGAATATGTGTGTTTTTGTTCAAATTTGCATAGGGTAAAGGGAATATTTTCTATTGCTATAACATTTTTTACACGAAAATGATAGATCTCTTCGGTTCATAAGATGTAAAATACATTGCTGAATACAAGAGAGTCAAATCTTTTTAAGTCAACATACATTTTTTTTATTTCAAATTGATAAAACTATAAACATGGGGAAATCTTCAAAATCTTTAATTGTTTCTCTTTTTCAAAACTGAACACACAGAAATTGCATTAGGCGATGATCCAGAAGGTTGAATGTGCACCCTTTGTTTGTTAATACTGCTGATTTACACCAGATTATTGCTTAGATGAATGATTGAAGGTGTTCAGTGTTTGAAATTAATAGGTTTCTGATGAAACATGTTGGGTGGGGGTAATACTTTCAACCTATAGGGTTTGACCCTATTAAAACTTATCACTTTTGGTTAAATTAGAAAACTTAAATAGTATTCTATAATATGGTTACCAAAAACTTAATAATTAGAATAATATTTTGGTAACAAGAATGCAAAATAAGGTAAAAAACTGTAAAATCTGAAAATCTGAAAATTTCCCATCTTTCTCGTGTACTGAATGTTTCAAATTTGCTTCAAATAGGTTAAATGCCACCAAATATAGCCAGTTATTAAAATAAATAACAGAATTTATCAAATTTTCAAATAGTGTTAGTATTTCATGTATTTGCGAACAACAAATACACGTTTGTTTTAGCATTTTTGTCGATTTTTCATTGGGTTGGTGTCGATAACAATGATTTTTCGCTCACTCAGTCTGTCAGAGGCCTTCCAGTGGGGATTTAAATAATCAGTTGTTACACATTTCGATACATAAATCACTTGTAACACATTTCGATACATAAAATGAAACTCTTTTCACAAAACATTAAAGGAATTTGTATGAAATATTCTTTATATCAGCACATACGACAGTTTCATTTTAGAGAATAATAAATGTTCAGAGCTAATATCATTAAATAATAGAAAAATACATTTACACATTTGGATTTTCATTTATAAACTTCAAGTCGATGGGGTTAATTTATAAAATATC
Organism: Mytilus californianus; assembly: GCF_021869535.1. NCBI lineage: Eukaryota > Metazoa > Mollusca > Bivalvia > Mytilida > Mytilidae > Mytilus > Mytilus californianus. The sequence continues at coordinate 3,515,294 of NW_026262675.1, forward strand.
TTTAGAGAAAAAATACTCCCACGTTGTGATCATTTAAGAGTAACCTACCATTTATTCAATGCATGTGATTTGTTTGTGAAAAGAGTTCCGGATGATGACAAAAAATCATTTGTGTAATTGGATATTTATCACATGGATCATCGTTTGAATCATTTAGTCATACAGAGAACTCATATGACTAGTTTGCCTTGGCTATTCCAGTACTACACAACTCGATTGCCTCTATTTGTGTATATATCTATATGTATATCTAATTAGTTAAAAGACTTTTCTGTTGGTATAATGCTTTTATGTAAAGGGGAAACTGTTACGCGTGTTTGTGATCCTTTTTGTCTCTTTGACCAAAGATAGTTAGTCATAAACTAAATTGCAATACTCGTCGATATATCATTCTTGTATCTCACGAATGCGGGTCTTTTACTTACAAACTTATTTTCTTGTAACGTATTTCATTGTTGAAGAATGAATGTTGCCCTTTTTTTTTTTTTTTTTGTCGTTTGTGTCTCATTGACATGCAACCGGGTCCCCTTTTCTTCATATTTAAAAACATACGAGATGATATCAATACCAATTCATGACACAAACTAACTGATTTAAACTAACAGCAGAAGAAAGAAAAAGAAACGCGCTTTCATGGTTGTACTTAATCTCGAAGTTACAATGTGGTCTTTGAAAAAAATGTTATAAATAAAAAAAAAAAAATTTAATTTTTGAATGTTTATATTGGAAAAAGTAACGTTGTGTAAATTATAACAACTATTTCAATTTCAATCCATATTAAGCTGTTGCTTTTTTTTCCGCTTCGAGCAAATTTTGACCACATTTTAAAAAATTAATTTCCTGCATGATACATATATTATATTATGCACAATTTATTTCGATCTTTAAAAGGATGAAGTTGATATATAAACTGCCGTCAATTATTGTGTTTGTGTAAGTTGGGCCGTTTAAAAAAGAAATGAATTGATTCTAAGAAAAAAATGGAAAGGAAACAAATACTTTGTTTAAGAAAAAAGAAGAAAAAAAATAATTGATTTACATCAAAAATTAGTGACGAAAAAAATAAGACACTTACATTAAACAAGTAATGTTCATGTATGTGCATGAGAAAAAAAAAATCTCCCCTCACAAAAAAAAAAAAAACAACACACACACTCAGAAAAGAAGAATAGTCGGTGCATAATCATTCTGCTACCAAGGGTTTTTCACTAGTATATATAGTAGTTAGTAGAAAAGTTCCAGTTTCAAAAAATGCACCAAACTATACATTTTAACTGCTAGTATTTCGTGAATTCAATGCAAATTTCATAAAGCTTGGTCCAAATAGCTTTTTACTGTCCAATATCTTGCAAATACGAATAAGATGGTACGAAAATATATTTTGACTATGTTTTGTAATTGCACAACTATTGAAAGTTGATCATACATTCGTTCTAAAATAAAACTTTCACAAGATAAAAGTTAAAAGACACTAAGTGAAAAAATTAGACAACCGCAATAGGTTAATCGCTTTGATGTCCGAAAAAGACAATAGCCAACACATACATTGTAACTTTTAAAGCTAGTTAAATTAAATTTTATGTTTAAAGAAGGTTATTCCTGTACTAGTTTTGTGAGTTATTTGATTTAGGCGTTGAGAACCTTTGGTGACCCCACAGTTTACATGTCTATAATAAGTATGACGTGATAAGTGGGCGTTACAGACTTTAACCCAGTCAATGGGAGACTTGAGCGCGCCAAAATATGGTCTTGTCCACACTGTTCTGAAAAAGATACTATAGTAAATGGTATAGTATTTCCAGAACCTCATGTCAGCCATCTGGAATTTTGCGGCCATATTGAAATTTTTCTTCGTAGCTTATCTCCAATAGATATAAGAAGATGTGGTATGAATGCCAATGAGACAACTCTCCATCCAAGTTAAAATTTATAAAAGTAAACCAATATAGGTCAAAGTACGGTCTTCAACACGGAGCCTTGGCTCACACCGAACAGCAAGCTATAAAGGGCCCCAAAAATTACTAGTGTAAAACCATTCAAACGGGAAAACCAACGGTCTAATCTGTATAAAAAACGAGAAACATTTAAGAACCACATCAACAAACGACAACTACTGAACATCAGATTCCTGACTTAGGACAGGTGCAAACGATTGCAGCGGGTTTAAACGTTTTAATGGTACCAAGCCTTCACCCTTATCTGAAACAATAGTGTAACATCACAACATAGAAAGACACAACCTATTTCTTAGCATCATTACTAACACTGTGCAAAGTTTCATGCTTTTACAATAAAGTGATCAATAATGACAATATATAGGACTTAGATGCTGGACTATAGCAAAATAGACAAACAAATAAATAAACATAAGAAAGGCGAATGCGACAAATTGATAAAAAGGAAAACATTTCGTCCCAAGTCAATGGTCAATGCGTTCCAACTGATTTGTTCATTATTAATGGGTCTAAACAATTTGTTCATTACTTTTTTTAATGTCTCCGTATATTACAGTTTTTGATAGACCAGTGAACAGTGCATGGCAAAAGTAATTTCACGTCCATTTTTTCGCTGCATATTTCATATAAAATAATTTTTGAAGGCATTTATTGTTGGATTTAAACAAACAATGTCATGAATGTGTTGAAAAACGAAGAATTATGTGAAGTATATTTATTCATTAAGTCATACATTTTTTGTTGTTGTTTTTTTTCCCTGAGATAATCTGTCTTGATAAAAAAAAACGTAGGTAAAAGTGTCAAAATTACTGCAATTTTGGTACCCTCACGTCATTCAAAATTAAAAAAAATAAAATTATTTAACTTACCTGTTCCACAGGTTCTGTGTAATATTTCAGTTTCTAAATTTAACTTTCATTGGTTTTAAAGAAGTTGACCAATAAAAAAAATAGGTCATAGACTTCCACCCCTCCAGGCCCAACTTTGTTTTTTCCATCTTTCTTTGAAGTTACTTTTTGGTTTTGTACATAAGTAAAATTTTATATTGCAAGACACACACAGCCAGTGCTAATGAGTAGTAACGATGCACATTAGAAAAACATAGTACATTTGGTATGGTTTCAATTACTATTTACAAGTATTTATGAACCAAGCTGAGTACGGGTTTATTCTTTTGATGAATGCATTAAAGACTTTTACGCGCATAGTATTGAAATACAATAAGTAATTATAATTAAATAATGATTTCTTTGAAAATTGAATTAGTTAGTATTTATTTATATTAAATTTTCATGAAATATTTTCTTAAATAAATATAAACCATAGAAATGAATATAAAATAAATTATTTATATACATTTTATATACAATTTATGTATGTACAGCGTTAAAAATAAAAGTAATAAGGTTATTTAAATAGTTCATATGGTTATACACTGTTCTTTAAAAAGTTGGAACGATTTAACCAAGCAACTTGAGACGAATTGGTTGGTACGAATTCGGAGTTGGAACGAATCATCCAGATACCGAATGTCCATGTATAGCTACTCTGATAAAATCATTAATTAAAGTATTTGAACAACCTGGTTTTATTAACACAAAGCAGCCCGTTGTATTTGTTTTTGTCTGTTGTCCCAACTCACTGACTATCGACAGTACGCCTTGCAACGCGAAGCCAACCTGAGGCAGGCGGTCAAGATGTATAATATTTGTTTTAGGTTGTTAATTACAACACAACATACAGGAAATGAGTGTCACCTTAAATTGGCTGCTGAAGGTACTCAATCCTGACGCGGGGCGGTGAAAATTTCAATTTATTAGAAGGATGTTTTTTCATGAACATAAATTCTATTTTATGAACACATATTTTTATTTTTTATATAATACATATTTAGTTTTTATGAAGACATATTTAATTTTTATGAACAATTATTTGTTTTTATTAACATATATATATATAATTTTTGCACCTCATGTTTGCGGTATACCATCTTTTCCGCAAGTTCATTGTTTTTTGTTTGGTCTTAAATTAATTATTTAGATCATTTTCGTGACATCTGGTGATCCATTTATTTGGCAATCGCCATGGCAGTCAGCAGTGTTTAAGAACATCCGTTGTTCGACCTGTTAGTCAAATGCGTTTTGTTTAAATATACTTTTTCACTTTTTTGGTCTTTTGGAAAATGTTGTTTGTGCTGTATTTAGACCGCTCTACCAAGAAATTTGTTTTGCATGCTTACGTATAAAAATTGCGGTTTTTATCCAACGCAATCATAGGTTTGAACGTTGTTTTCAATTTTGACTTATTAATGTTTTTTTCGTTTGGGATTGTATTATATTTGCCTTCGGGTTTATATGATCCGTTCATCCTATTTCGACTCTTCAAAATTCAAGAGTCTATCCTAAATTGAGGTAAATTATATGGCCTCCCAAATACCGTTTCAATTACTAACATCACTGAAGAGACATTAATTGTCGAAATCCGGATATGGTGTACAAATTTTTTGCACCTCATGTTTGCGGTATACCATCTTTTCCGCAAGTTCATTTTTGTTTGTTTGGTATTAAATTATTAATAAAGTTCCATTTTGTTACATCTTGTGATCCGTTTATTTGGCAATCGCCAATGGCAGTCAGGAGGGTTTAAGAACATCCGTTGTTCGACCTGTTAGTCAAATGCGTTTTGTTTAAATATACTTTTTCACCTTTTTGGTCTTTTTGAAAATGTTGTTTGTGCTGTATTTAGACCCTCTACTAAGAAATTTGTTTTGCATGCACACGTATAAAAATTGCGGTTTTTATCCAACGCAATCATAGGTTTGACCTTTGTTTTCAATTTAGACTTATTTATATTTTTTTCGTTTGGGCTTGTATTATATTTGCCTTCGGGTTTATATGATCCGTTCATCCTATTTCGACTCTTCAAAATTCAAGAGTCTATCCTAAATTGAGGTAAATTATATGGCCTTCCAAATACCGTTTCGATTCCTAACATCACTGAAGAGACATTAATTGTCGAAATCCGGATATGGTGTACAAATATTTGCACCTCATGTTTGCGGTATACCATCTTTTCCGTAAGTTCATTGTTTTTCTGTTAGGTATTATATTATTAATAAAGATCCATTTTGTTACATCTTGTGATCCGTTTATTTGGCAATCGCCAATGGCAGTCAGCAGGGTTTAAGAACATCCGTTGTTCGACCTGTTAGTCAAATGCGTTTTGTTTAAATATACTTTTTCACCTTTTTGGTCTTTTGGAAAATGTTGTTTGTGCTGTATTTAGACCCCTCTACCAAGAAATTTGTTTTGCATGCACACGTATAAAAATTGCGGTTTTTATCCAACGCAATCATAGGTTTGAACGTTGTTTTCAATTTAGACTTGTATATATATATATATATATATATTTATATATAAATAAGTCTAAATTGAAAACAACGTTCAAACCAATGATTGCGTTATATATATATTTTTTAAAAAAGTGAAAAAGTATGACTAGCAGGTCGAACAACGGATGTTCTTAAACACTGCTTACTGCCATTGCGATTGCCAAATAAATGGATCACCAGATGGAATAAAATGGATCTAAATAATTATTTTAATACCAAACAGAAAACAATAAACTTGCGGAAAAGATGGTATACCGCAAACATGAGTTGAAAAATTATTTATATATATTTGTAAAAACAAATAATTGTTCATAAAAATTAAATATGTATTCATAAAAACTAAATACGTGTTCATAAAATAAAATTGATGTTCATGAAAAAAACATCCTTCTAATGAACTGAAATTTCCACCGCCCCGCGTCAGGATTGAGTACCTTCAGTAGCCAATTTAAGGTGGCACTCATTTCCTGTATGTTATGTTGTAATTAACAACCTAAAACAAATATTATACATCTTGACCGCCTGCCTCAGGTTGGCTTCGCGTTGCAAGGCGTACTGTCGATAGTCAGTGAGTTGGGACCACAGAAAAAACTGATACAACGGGCTGCTTTGTGCTAATAAAACCAGATTGTTCAAATACTTTAATTAATGATTTTATCAGAGAAGCTATACATGGACATTCGGTATCTGGATGATTCTTTCCAACTCCGAATTCGTACCAACCAATTCGTCTCAAGTTGCTTGGTTAAATCGTTCCAACTTTTTAAAGAACAGTGTTTAACCATATGAACTATTAAAATAACCTTATTACTTTTATTTTTAACGCTGTACATACATAAAATGTATATAAAATGTATATAAATATGTATTTTATGTTCATTTCTATGGTTTGTATTTATTTAAGAAAATTATTCATGACAATTTAATATAAATAAATACTAACTAATTCAATTTTCAAAGAAATCATTATTTAATTATAATTGCTTATTGTATTTCAATACTATGCGCGTAAAAGTCTTTTATGCTTTCATCAAATGAATAAACCCGTACTCAGCTTGGTTCATAAATACTTGTAAATAATAATTGAAACCATACCAAGTGTACTATGTTTTTCTAATGTGCATACCTATTTTTTTTATTGGTCAACTTCTTTATAACCAATGAAAATTAAATTTAGAAACTGAAATATTACACAGAACCTGTGGAACTGGTAAGTTGAATAATTTATTTTTTTTAATTTTATTTTATTAAGACAGATTATCTTAGGGGAAAAAAACAACAAACAAAAAATGTATGACTTAATGAATAAATATACTTCACATAATTCTTCGTTTTTCAACACATTCATGACATTGTTTGTTTAAATCCAACCAGAAATGCCTTCAAAAATTATTTTATATGATATATGCAGCGAAAAAATGGACGTGAAATTACCTTTGCCATGCACTGTTCACTGGTCTATCAAAAACTGTAATATTCGGAGACATTAAAAAAAGTAATGAACAAATTGTTTAGACCCATTAATAATGAACAAATCAGTTGGAACGAATTGACCATTGACTTGGGACGAAATGTTTTCCTTTTTATCAATTTGTCGCATTCGCCTTTCTTATGTTTATTTATTTGTTTGTCTATTTTGCTATAGTCCAGCAACTAAGTCCTATATATTGTCATTATTGATCACTTTATTGTAAAAGCATGAAACTTTGCACAGTGTTAGTAATGATGCTAAGAAACGTGTAGTGTCTTTCTATGTTGTAATGTTACACTATTGTTTCAGATAAGGTGAAGGTTGGGTACCATTAAAACGTTTAAACCCGCTGCAATCGTTTGCACCTGTCCTAAGTCAGGAATCTGATGTTCAGTAGTTGTCGTTTGTTGATGTGGTTCTTAAATGTTTCTCTTTTCTCGTTTTTTATATAGATTAGACCGTTGGTTTTCCCGTTTGAATGGTTTTACATAAGTAATTTTTGGGGCTCTTTATAGCTTGTTGTTCGGTGTGAGCCAAGGCTCCGTGTTGAAGACCGTACTTTAACCTATATTGGTTTACTTTTATAAATTTTGACTTGGATGGAGCGCCCACTTATCACGTCGTATTTATTATAGACATTTAAACTGATGGGTCACCAAAGGTTCTCAACGCCTAATTCAAATAACTCACAAAACTAGTACAGGAATAACCTTCTTTAAACATAAAAATTATTTAACTAACTTTAAAAGTTACAATGTATGTGTTGGCTATTATCTTTTTCGGACATCAAAGCGATTAACCCATTGCTGTTGTCTATTTTTTTCACTTAGTGTCTTTTAACTTTTATCTTGTGTGAAATTTTATTTTAGAACGAATGTATGATCAACTTTCAATAGTTGTGCAATTACAAAACATAGTCAAAATATACTTTCGTACGGTCTTTTTCGTATTTGCAAAATATTGGACAGTAAAAAGCTATTTGGACCAAGCTTTATGAAATTTCCATTGAATTCACGAAATACTAGCAGTTAAAATGTATAGTTTGGTGCATTTTTGGAAACTGGAACTTTTCTACTAACTACTATATATACTAGTGAAAAACCCGTGGTAGCAGAATGATTATGCACCGACTATTCTTCTTTTCTGAGTGTGTGTGTTGTTTTTATGTGAGGGGAGATTTCTTTTCTTTCTCATGCACATACATGAACATTACTTGTTTAATCTTAGTGTCTTATATTTTTTTCGTCCCTAATTTTGAATGTAAATTAATTAGTTTTTTCCTCTTTTTTCTAAAACAAAGTATTTGTTTCCTTTCCATTTTTTTTCTTAAAATCAATTCATTTTTTCCCATTTCGGCCCAACTTACACAAACACAATAATTGACGGCAGTCTATATATCAACTTCGTCCTTTTTAAGATTGCAATAAAAATGTCCATAATATAATATATGTATCATGCAGGAAATTAATTTTTAAAATTTGGTCAAAATTTGCTCGAAGCGGCAAAAAAAGGCAACAGCTTAATATGGATTGAAATTGAAATAATTGTTATAATTTACACAACGGTACTTTTTCCAATATAAACATTCAAAAATTAATATATTTTGTTTTTATTTACAATATTTTTTTCAAAGACCACATTGTAACTTCGAGATTAAGTACAACCATGAAAGCGCGTTTCTTTTTCTTTCTTCTGCTGTTAGTTTAAATCAGTTAGTTTGTGTCATGAATTGGTATTGATGTCATCTCGTATGTTTTTAAATATGAAGAAAAGGGGACCCGGTTGCATGTCAATGAGACACAAACGACAAAAAAAAAAAAAAAAAAACGGGCAACATTCATTCTTTAACAATAAAATACGTTACGAGAAAATAAGTTTTGTAAGTAAAAGACCCGCATTCTTGAGATACAAGAATGATATATCGACGAGTATTGCAATTTAGTTTATGACTAACTATCTTTGGTCAAAGGGACAAAAAGGATCACACACACGCGTAACAGTTTCCCCTTTACATAAAAACAGAAAAGTCTTTTAATTAATTAGATATACATATAGATATATACATAAATAGAGACAATTGAGTTGTGTAGTACTGGAATAGGCAAGGCAAACTAATCATATGAGTTCTCTGTATGACTGAATGATTCAAACGATGATTCATGTGATAAATATCCAATTAAACGAATGAATTTTTTTCATCATCCGGAACTCTTTTCACAAACAAATCACATGCATTGAATAAATGGTAGGTTACTCTTAAATGATCACAAAGTGGGAGTATTTTTTCTCTAAAGATATTTTATGAATTAACCCCATCGACTTGAAGTTTTTACAATGAAAATCCAAATGTGTAAATGTATTTTTCGATTATTTAATGATATTAGCTCTGAACATTTATTATTCTCTAAAATGAAACTGATGTATGTGCTGATATTAAGAATATTTCATACAAATTCCTTTAATGTTTTGTGAAAAGAGTTTCATTTAATGTATCGAAATGTGTTACAAGTGATTTATGTATCGAAATGTGTAACAAGTGATTATTTAAATCCCCACTAGAAGGCCTCTGACAGACTGAGTGAGCGAAAAATCATTGTTATCGACACCTACCCAATGAAAAATCGACAAAAATGCTAAAACAAACGTGTATTTGTTGTTCCAAAATACATGAAATACTAACACTATATGAAATTGGATATATTCTGTTATTTATTTTAATAACTGACTATATTTGGTGGCATTTAACCTATTTGAAGCAAATTTGAATCATTCTGTACACGAGAAAGATGGGAAATTTTCAGATTTTCGGATTTTACAACTTTTTACCTTATTTTGCATTCTTGTTACCAAAATATTATTCTAATTATTAAGTTTTTGGTAACCATATTATAGAATACTGTTTAAGTTTTCTAATTTAACCAAAAGTGATCAGTTTTAATAGGGTCAAACCTGAAAATATTGAAAATATTACCCCCTCCCCAACATGTTTCATCAGAAAACTATGAATTTCAAACACTGAACACCTTCAATCATTCATCTAAGCAATAATCTGGTGTAAATCAGTAGTATTCACAAACAAACAAAAGGTGCACATTCAACCTTCTGGATCGTCTAATGAAATTTCTGTTTCCTCAGTTTTGAAAAAGAGAAAAAAATGTTTAGATTTTGAAGATTTCCCCATGTTTATAATTTTATCAATTTGAAATAAAAAAAAATGTTTGTTGACTTAAAAAGATTTAGCTCTCTTGTATTCAGCAATGTATTTTACATCTTATATACCGAAGAGATCTATCATTTTCGTGTAAAAAATGTTATAGCAATAGAAAATATTCCCTTTACCCTATGCAAATTTGAACAAAAACACACACATTTAACAAATGAAGGGCCTCTGGTGTAGGCCGTCGATAAATAAATTTACACGCCTTGGTCTTTTGCCCCTGATAGAATAAGGGCTATTGCCTATCATTTGTACCTAGTATGGACAAAAGCTATGTCGTAGGGAATATTTGTATAAATTCAAAATGGAAGGGGTAGCCTGGCAAGATCCCAACTTTGGACCGATGGCATAGGCCTTCTGATAATTTGCCCACCATGTCTTGAATATAATTATCATGGCCTTTAGCTATGGCTTTGCAAGTCATCGGTTTTTTAGGCATAATCAGTTTGGAATTTTTTTGTTATTGTTCGCTAGCTTGATACAAAAAAGAGATGTGGTAGGATTGCTTATGAAACAAGTTGAACCCTTCAACATAAACCAAATGACGTAGAAGTTAGCATTTATAGGTCACCGTACGGCCTTCAACAATGAACAAAGCTTTTAACGCATTACAATCTTTTAAGGGCCTCGAAATGACTTATGTAAAACAATTCGAACGATCAAACTATCGGCCTGATTTATGTACAAAACAAACAAACAAAACAGACAGAATATAATCAGAATATGGCGATGTTAAATATGTTTGCTGGCGCCAAACCTTCCCCTTAACCTTGAACAGTGGTACAACAGAACTTGCTTATATTTCTTTTTGAGAACTTCTCATTAACTCTCAGCAGAATCGTATAGGCCAAAGTAGACTCTTATTATAACTCGTCCTATTTGTTTACAAACGAAGAGGAGAATGTGCTGATATTCTTTTGAAATTACAAAAAAAACCAATATCAACGTCAAACCTTTAACCTTATTTAGAGGATAAACAACGTTCGCCACAGTCCTATATAATAATCTTTAAAATCCAATAAAACCAAGAGATTTCGAGAAAATTCTATTCGGAAGCATATTTGTTGGGGGTGGGGTTGGCAGGGGTCAACCACGAAAAAACATAATTCACTAGTTTGGGGGGTTGCCATTAATAAAATTATTCAATTTGGGGTCACACAATTAAAGTTTATATATGTCTGACATATATCCCAACATCATGACAGTAAGTGTAAAGCAACTTGTCGAAATCAATTTTATTTTGAACCAGTAGTCCACAGCTTGTACAATAAAGTACATTACCTCTTGATGTTGATGTAAATGTGTCCTCAAACTATTACAATGTCATTATATGATGTGCGCTTCCGTTTCCGGTATGGTGTCTTGCAAACTTTTTTGCTAGAGACCACATTTGCCCTTGTAACCTGAGCTGTAGATCTTCTAAACTACAGAAAATATATGAACATGTAAGCATCACGAAAAGGATTGACGATGTTCAGCCCAAACTGTATAAGCGATAAATCGCAAATCCACGAAGTATATGCCTCATACCTTACCACATGTTTCCCATCCTCCTTGAAGGAAAAAACAAAAAATGCATGTTCGAGAAAATAGACATGAACTACTATGAGCCCTCAGCAAAAATTGTAGCATTTAGAATTAGCAAAACCCGTATCAGTTTATGGATAGGCGCCCTTTCAATATATTATTATGAACATTTGGGGAAGAATAACAACTTTGAAATTTCTCGGTGCGACGGCCCAATGGTGTTGTGAACGTTAAATAACGCGGCAATACCTTTGTGTGAACGTAACGTTGTTCCCGGCAAATTTAACTGTTGCCGATTTAGCGTTACGAAATTCCGCCAACATGTGGCATTCGAATTACATCTTTATTTTCTAGCTTGTTATTAATACTACATTTCTTTAGTTACTTCTATTTACATGCTTTATATTGCTAAAGCGGTGTCAAGACGGATGCTAGCTTTATATCTAATCCAATATTTATGTACGTTTTGACAGTGATTTACATGAGTAACCTTGAACTTAAGCGACCTATTTTCTTGCACGCAACGTTATTGTGTGATTTGGTTTATAAAAAGGGGATTTCTCATTATAAACATGATTATTATTTGAATTTGAACTCAGCTTTACAGATAACTATAGGTAAATACTTCATAAACAAAAAATATAGAAAACCGTTATATATTGTAGTTTTATTTATTGTAATGTTAATATAATTCTATTCCCTAAAGATAGTTTAGTTGTTATTTTACAAGAAAATACTGACAAAGCCAAAGGTGATATTCATTGATTCAATTTATAACTATTTTTGTTCAAATAAAGGCAACAATTATACTAAATGGTAATTAACATGGAGAATAATGAACGATTAAAGTCAATAAGTATTGAAGTCAACAATTCTGCTTATAGTACACCAAAGAATTCATTATGTTACAAAATCAAGCTCCGTGCAACAACCGGCACTATTCAATATCAGGGCAATGACTACGAGGTGTTTGCAAAAAAAGAATTTTCCAATCCTGCTTGAATGTGTAAATAATATAAGTAAAAATCCACAGTTAATACCAAAAGAAACTTGTATTGAGGATGACCAAACCTCAGTCGAAACCTTGGAACATGAAAACAAAGATGAAAATGACAATACAATATTTATCAGGGATGTTGAATGTATTAACATAGAACATGATAATAAGGAAAAAATTAAAACATCACAGCGACTGTATTCGAGACCGAAAGAAACATTTCAAATCAGTTGAAGCCATCATCAGTCTCGGTAGGCATAGACGAAAAGTTCGCACAAAATCTTGAAAAAAATCTTACTCTTGCAACTGATAAACTTCATGAACAATGCTGCGGTAAAATAAAAGGAAACTTTGAAAACTTGGATCAAGTTTATAAAATTGAATTCTCAAGCACAATGGTAACGTAGATAAAACAACCTCTGCAGTCGAAAAGCTCACAAGTGAAACTTCTAACATGATCAAGGCATTAGCACTTGAAAATAAGGACTCAGCCAAAGACTTAATACTAAAATTACAGTTTTAGAGGAAGAAAATGAGAACCTTAAAAGAAAGGTGAGCAATAGCAATTTTGAATCTGAAATGCTAGAAAATAACTCCATGCAATTAATTCTAGCCATGAACACACAAAAAAAACTTGACACATTCATGAAAGATATTGAAACTGGGAGAGCAACATTACTCGACCGTATGCATCTAAAGACAGAGAAATCACACAATACGAGACAGATGTGACAAATTTCCGATATGTCTTAAGTGCTTAGGAAGACGAAATCATTGGATTAAAATCCCATTATGGAAGCCTCCTAGATATTATAAGTGGTTCATATTCTGATGTAGTGAAAAGTAAATCCCCAATTTTAGAACCCGTTGTCAAATCTCTGGAGAGGGAGGACATTAACTCAAATCCTACACCAAGAAAACCACAAATTCTATTCATTGGAACATCAAATCTACAGAAAATTGTTACAAATATATGGAACGAGCAGTATGATTCAATAAAGGCTGTAGCTTACTCAATCCCAGAGGCAATGACTATTATAAGTAACCTTATGTGTGTGCTAAAAAGCAAGTGTATTTCATATTCTAACGAATGACGTAAGAAATTTCTCTGTTCAGGAATGTTCTGTTTTTATGGAAAAACTTATATCATCAGTAAGGACGAAATTTCCAAACCTTAATTAAGTAGTATCATTAGCCACGCCTAGGTCGGATGAATTGGAATGCAATGACCGGGTAGAGCTTTTAAACATTACTGTAAAAATAGAACTCAGAAATAAAAGTAATATGGTAATCAGTGACAATAGTAATTTATCCTTCAAGGCACGCCGAAATCTAAATTCCTTGACAGAGATGGATACCACCTTAGTGTTGATGGCGTTGGAATCTTAGGTGCAAATCTAAAAAGCTCTATTTATAGAATTCTTTGAGCTACAGCTACGTTACTGGGCTAAAACAGGATGGTTAGGCAGTAATAAATAGAACCTGTGAAAACAGAGGCAGAGGAAGAGGATCAAATATGTGCGGAAGAAACAGAGTTGATATAAACAATCCTTATAACGTTTTTCCGCCACACCAATACCATTATTGGTGAATTATTATCCGACAAAGAAGATTGTACATTCCGAGTTGTGAAATATTGTTGGACATATGAAAATTGTAAATTCCGAGTTGTGAAATATTGTTGGACATAAGGAGATTGTTAATTTCTGTGTTATCGGACATAAAAAGATTGTAAAACCGATTTTTTGTTTTATTTGGTTATTTAAGATTTGTCCTTCTGTTCTAGTGCATGTAAACAAATAAGTTTTATAGTTTGTTTCAAACTCCTTTTCACCCTTGTGGGAAATGTTTTTGCATAATCGGCACTTCTCCTTTTGAGAGAATATATATAATAATATATATGTATAATTCGTCTAAATAACAGCCCAACAATGTTAGATCTGTAAATTTGCGGAAGCAAATTTTTTGTTCTTCCCTGGCCGGGATTCGAACTCATGCGAATATTCATATTGAATATAAATATTTAGCGCATTTTCAGCCTTATTTTTTTCATATTTTATGCACAGCGTGGACAAAATTTATAACTTTTCAAATTTACAGATCTAACATTGTTGGACTGTTGTTTAGACGAACAATATATACAGAATGTATTTTCAGCCTTGAATCACCATCACTGCTGGTGATCCGATGGATAAAATCTGTTGTAGAGTCGTCACTGGCCCAGACGTACTTATAATATAACTATTTCTGTGACTTCATCTTACATTAATTTGTAGGATCCTTTACAACAGATAATTCAGCTGATCTGTAACAATTCCATCTTCATGCCTTATATATCATTTACTGTGTTACGACGCTAGATAAAAACTGACGAGGAAAGGTAACACCCGGCCACCGAAAGCTTTATTTTTATAGGGCCTAGGTGGTCGAGTGGTCTAGCGCGTCGGGCATAGTGCAAGGCGATTTGGTGCCACGATATCTCAGTAGCATGAGTTCGAAACCCGGCCAGGGAAGAACAAAAAATTTGCTTCCGCAAATTTCCAGATCTAACATTGTTAGGCTGTTGTTTAGACGAATTATGTATACAGAATGTATTTTCAGCCTTGTATCACCATCACTGCTGGTGATCCGATGGATAAAATCTGTTGTAGAGTCGTCACTGGTTCAGACGTAAATACGCAATCATAGGTTTGAACGTTGTTTTCAATTTAGACTTGTTTATATTTTTTCTTTTGGGCTTGTATTATATTTGCCTTCGGGTTTATGTGGTCCGTTTATCCTATTTCGACTCTTCAAAATTCAAGAGTCTATCCTAAATTGAGGTAAATTATATGGTCTTCCAAATACCGTTTCGATTCCTAACATCACTGAAGAGACATTAATTGTCGAAATCCGGATATGGTGTACTAAAATTTTTTGGCACCTTTTGTTTGCGATATACCATCTTTTCCGCAAGTTTATTGTTTTCTGTTTGGTATTAAATTATTATAAAGATCCATTTGTTACATCTTGTGATCCGTTTATTTGACAATCGCCAATTGCAGTCAGCAGGATTTAAGAATATTTGTTGTTTGACCTATTAGTCAAATGCGTTTTGTTTAAATATACTTTTTCACTTTTTTGGTCTTTTGGAAAATGTTGTTTGTGCTGTATTTAGACCTCTCTACTAAGAAATTTGTTTGGCATGCACACGTATAAAAATTACGGTTTTTATCCAACGCAATCATAGGTTTGAACGTTGTTTTCAATTTAGACTTGTTTATATTTTTTCGTTTGTGCTTGTATTATATTTGCCTTCGGATTTATATGATCCGTTCATCCTATTTCGACTCTTCAAAATTCAAGAGTCTATCCTAAATTGAGGTAAATTATATGGCCTTCCAAATACCGTTTCGATTCCTAACATCACTGAAGAGACATTAATTGTCGAAATCCGGATATGGTGTACAAATTTTTTGCACCTCATGTTTGCGGTATACCATCTTTTCCGCAAGTTCATTGTTTTCTGTTTGGTATTAAATTACTAATAAAGATCCATTTTGTTACATCTTGTGATCCGTTTATTTGGCAATCGCCAATGGCAGTCAGTAGGGTTTAAGAACATCCGTTGTTCGACCTGTTAGTCAAATGCGATTTGTTTAAATATAATTTTTCACCTTTTTGGTCTTTTGGAAAATGTTATTTGTGTTGTATTTAGACCCCTCTACCAGGAAATTTGTTTTGCATGCAAACGTATAAAAATTGCGGTTTTTATCCAACGCAATCATAGGTTTGAACGTTGTTTTCAATTTAGACTTGTATATTATATTAATCCAATATTGTATTTGCAGAATAGGAAATAAGTGTTTTTGCAGCATTAGCTATTTTTTTTTGTATAAGAATTATTGATATCAAAGTATGTGTAGAGGACGTATTAATTCATATAGGTGTAGCAATAAAGCTTTATCCTCATTGAATATTTGTTCTTGAAATGTGGGCGGCCTTATCAGAGATGGTAAAATAAACTCCATGATAAATCATTCATTGAAGAACTTAAGTCATGTGACATAGCCTTATTAACTGAAACCCATGTCTCAATATTACAAGATGGAAATTCTGAGTACCAGTGGATAAAATTACATAAAAGTTACTTTAGCTTATCCAAAGATATAGTTTTGTGTCTAGAATATATTGCTCAAGCCGCATCCCCTTTCCTCCTAAGAGAAAACATAAATATACTGGAGGATATTGAAAAAGATATTGCTGATAAATATAGTAAAGAGGGAGACATTATCCTTTGCGGGGACCTAAATGCAAGGGTAGGTTCCGAACTAGAATGTATACCATCTGATTCAGTCGCCCATATCCAAGATAATTGTTATTGGTATGATGTTGATGTATAAATCAATATTAGAGTGAGTCAATATTCAATTAGAGACACCAGAGGTAAATATTTAATAGATATGTGTATTGGAAACAAATTACGTATTGTAAGTGAACGAACTCTTGGTGATAGTTCGGGTAAATATACATGTTTAAAGCCAGTAGGCAAGAGTGTTGTAGACTACTTTATTGTGTCTGAAAATTTATTTCAACAAGTATTATATATGTCAGTCACAGATTTTTATCAGATTTTTCATATTGTCATTGTAAAATAACTCTCAAATTATTTGCCTCTTTCCATACAAAGGCTATAATAGACAACCTAAAATAAATACCAAATAGATATAAATGGACTGATCTTGCATCAATAAGTTTTCAGAATACTTTTACTAAGACTTTTGTAAAAAAAAAGGCATTGATGATTTTATGATAAAGAAATTAATTTGAAGATGCTGCACATGAATTGGATAAGATCATACGAAATGCTGCAGACAGTAGCCTAAAAAAGAAAAAGGCAAAACAAAGACAAATGCAAAAAAATAAAAATGGGTCGATGGTGAGCTTGAACATAAAAAAAAAAGTAAATGAAAAAGCCAGACTGATGTCTAAGTATCCAAATGATCCCAAAATAAAAGGATCTTATTTTTCTAGCATTTAACCATTATCTTGATTATACGAAAGCCTATTAGGGTCACAAAAAAAATATTTATCTCGTAATTACGAGATAATTACGAGAAAACTATCGCATAATAACGAGATAATTATCGCGTAATTACGAGAAAACTATCGCGTTATTACGAGATAATAATTTTTTATCTCGTAATTACAACATAATCATCGCGTTATTACGAGAAAACTATCGCGTAATTACGAGTTAAGATTTTTTTTATCTCGTAATTACGAGATAATTATCGCGTAATTACGAAATAACTATCGCATAATTACGAGAAAAATATCTCGTTATTACGAGATAAAATTACATATATATATAGTCGTAAAAAGGTTGTTATAGAAAGTAAAAGATGTATTTATTAATCGATTTGAATGAAATTTAAGCTCTTTTTTTTTTTTATTAATTTTTAAGTTAGATAATTTATGTTATTGGCCACTTTTTAAACATAAAAGATGATTTTAATAATTAATTGCGTAAAAAGGAAGCGAGGAATTAAGTCATATCCGTAAAACACCTCTCAAAAGCCTATATACTAATGCCGAGTGACTACATCATGTGTTTGCTTGTCCAAATCTTCAAGATTTTTTATATGTGCTCATAGACATAAACACATAGTATACCAGAGGCTCAAATGAGCTTGTCACCGGTGTCTGGGTAAAACTATTACTATTGCCAAATAGAAAGTTTGTTTTAAATTGGCACAAAAATATCGGAGAAAGTAAAAAATAACTGCCATTGGTTCCTGTTTAAACTAAGTCCTATCGAAGAGCACCAGGAAAAACAGAATAAAAAGTTGAAAGTAGATCCCCTCATGACCAAGTGCTTTTAGAAAGGTTGCGAGTCTTACAAGCATTTAGGCGGGGGCAAGGATTCGAACTCTTATGTGTACAATAAGAAGAGATATAATAACTATTTTACTCTCTTTCTTGTTAGTTTTAATTATAATATGCCCCCCTCCCCTCCCCTCAACCGAATGTTGTTTTTGTTGTTGGTAAATTTCATTTATCTTTATCGCGAAAATAGTCAACAAAATACGAATTTCGTAAGAAATAAGAAGAAATAAAACAATATTTTAGAAATTTATTAACATGTTGTGGGAGCCTTTGCAGTAACAAAAGAAGCTTTTTGCTTTGTTAAATGTATAAATGCTACAGCGCAAAGAGAACGGGTTATGAAAACTCCTTTATCTTATATTACACTTTTGAATTTGCTTGTTATAGAGGACTTTTACCCAATTTCGCTCTGTATATATGGTTTACAAAAAAAAAAACGAAAAGATTATCAACTTTTGTACCCAAAAGCAAGGATTGTACCTCTTGTTTACATATTTTAAGGCACCAATTCAATATATTAGTAAAATCCAGTTGTTCGAATAAGTGCTAAACGACCCATTTGTAAATAAAAAGTGTCAGAATGGAAGAGGATTTATTATCATTACCAACGAGCAGGAGGGGTGCCTTGATTTTTGTCATTGACTACCTAAATATGACATCGCAAGTTCTTTGCATGTATTATTTGCAATATTTTTGATATAATTCCAATATACCGTTAATGTTTGTATAAAAATAATAATCTCGTAATTACGCTCGTAATAACGCGATAATTATCTCGTTATTACGAGATAAAAAAAACTTCTTATCTCGAAATTACGCGATAGTTTTCTCGTAATTACGCGATAGTTTTCTCGTAATGACGCGATAGTTTTCTGGTAATTACGCGATAATTATCTCATAATTACGCGATAGTTTTCTCGTAATGACGCGATAGTTTTCTCGTAATTACGCGATAATTATCTTGTTATTACGCGATATTTTTCTCGTAATTACGTGATAGTTTTTTCGTAATTACGAGATTTTTCGTAATTACGAGATATTTATCTCGTAATTACGAGATAAATATTTTTTTTGTGACCCCAATAGGCTTTCGTATGATTATGCAAAACTTCGAAAGTACAAATAAATGCAATAGTAGTATACCGCTGTTCAAAAGTCATAAATCGATTAAGCGAAAACAAATCCGGGTTACAAACTAAAACCGAGGGAAACACATCAACCCTCTGATGGGCGTTGTCGACATGTCCCACTGACCAATTGGTTACTCTTTTTTTTCTCTTTTGTTTTACAATAAAAATCAGTAATATTATTTATAAAATTATATAATTTCAAAATTGCGATTAACTAACATGATAAACATTTTAGGTTGCAAGTAAAAAAGTTTTGAAAACATGTGAGACATTCGGGGAGGTGTTTGAAGACCACACTTTTGCGTAACTAGGAATAGCTTTGTACAATTCTAGAGGTTTTGAACCTGATAAGCAGACGTTCAAGTGTACGTGAAATAATAATTTCATGCTGCGATATCAATTTAATTTACACATAACTGTAGATTTGATAATCCAAATATTTCAATAAAAATTTTAATTTCAAACGTGACTCAGATACAAAAAAGTTACGAGTAAATAAAAATATTTATTTACTTGTAACTTTTTTGTATCTGAGTCACGTTTCCGAAAAGGGGTCACCTGAAGGCTGAATATCACCTTGGTCATTTTCGTTCAAATAATTAAAGTAGTTGAAAATTTTCATTAGAAATCATCAAGCTGTAGTCAGTATCAAGACATTTTTGAAAGTTCAACTAGCGTACAGGTGTGATTCAAACTAATTTTGTTTACCTGTCAAATAAAAATGTATACAAATTGTTGTTTTAATAGTATTAAATGCCTCTATCAAATCAAAAACTAGTGAACTAGAAAGTTTATTTTCACATTAAAATCAGTGAAACGTATACTTGTATCAACATATTTACAGTAACTTTTTTCAATAATATTTTTTAAATTGACTTCATAAGACGGAATTTAATTGATAATGGAAATACATACTTTTATCACATTTATACTTCTTGGTAAGTACAATTGTATTTTGTATTTGTACTGTAGGGGGAAATAATATCAGTTAGTAAAATGAAATGCATCCAGCTAAAATGTTTATCTACTTTCTTTCCCTAAAAGTTGTATCTGTCCTTCTGTCATACATACTGTTTGCTTTTATTATTTTTGTCCAAGTGATGAAATTTTATAAATTTTGTTCTTTTTGTTCTGTGTTTTCAATTTTATTCCCTGGAGATAAAAAAAGAAGTCAGTTGCCGCTAAGTTTATTTTTTCCTATACCGTATTCGATTTACATTTATCTTTAAGCCAATGATTATAAAAAATAGAAAATAGACGTAAATGATCTGTTTGAATATGAAATATTATTTCTTTTCTAGTCCGTAACCTTTCCAATAAGTCAATCAAAACACATTGCTTCTTATAATCATGAGAAATTCATTTTATTCAATGATCAGACATGTCAAGATTCTATTGATTACGTATTAGGCTCGGGATATCTATATTTGCCACGGATGCGGATATGTGGACAAATGTCGCACTTAGACAATATTATGTGTTTTAACATTATGCACAACCTCACAATTTCGTCGGCAAAATTACAGGACATGTCTTTTTATATTGCAACCATCTCAAATTTGAACGTGCTGAGATAGCAGTTCCTTTGGTTAACATATTCAAATCTAAGGCAAATAGGAAACCGATGATACTACAGTCTTTTAATTCAAAAAAATAAAGTGCTTGATATTTGATATTTTGATACTCATTTTGTATTAATGATACATAAGCATTTTATCAGTTATGGTACTATGACCAGGTTATTTGTCGGATATAGGTCATATAATACTTTCGGGGGAAACTAGCTGTCTCTTCTATAAAATCTTAGTCGCTGGAAAGTTAAGATTTATTCACATTCATATACATGTATTTCAAATTCAAAAACCAAACTGAATAATAACATAATAAACTGTTAACACAGATATATGTCTCGCCTATTTGTTATTTTGATAATTCAAATGTTGAAATTAAAATAGAAATACTTTAACATGTAAGTTATGCAAATATTTAAAGTCAATGAGCCATGACTGAAGGTTCAGGGCTAAACAATCTCCATGGAAATCAGATGTTCCAATGCTAATACAACTGCATACCAAATACCATTGACTTTTCATAAGTCGTTCCCTTGAAACAAACCTAAACACAAACATTAACTTGAAAACTATGCCAAAGTTTCAAAGTCAATGAACCATAATGAGGAGATAGGGTTATATAATATCCATAGAAATGAAACTTGCAAATGCCAATACATTTGCATACCAAATATCAATGATTTAACATTAGTGGTTCATGTTAAACTGACCTAATCACAAACTAATACATGTAAACTAAGCAAAAGTTTCCAAGTCAAAAGACCGTGACTGAGGGGTAAGAACCAAATATACTCCATTGAAATGAGATGTGCTAATGCTTATACAACTGCATACCAATTATCATTGACCTACCGCTAACAATCCCCCTTAAACTGACCTAATCACAAACTAATACATGAAAACTAAGTAAAAATTTCAAAGTCAATAGACCATGACTGAGGGAGCGTGGCCAAATAATCTCCATGGAAATGAGATATGTCAATGCTTATACAACTGCATTCCAAATATCATTGACCTACCACTAGTGGTTCCCCAGAAACTGACCTAATCACAGACTAATACATGTAAACTAAGCAAAGTTTCAAAGTCGATTGGCCATGACTAAGGGGACGGGGCCAAATAATCTCCATAGTAATGAGATGTGCCAATGCTTATACAACTACATACCAAATATCATTGACCTACCATAGTGGTTCACCATAAACTAGACCTAATCACAAACTAATACATTGTTGACGCCGCCGGAAACAGCATACCTATGTCTCGCTTTTTGACTCCGTCAAGGCGAGACAAAAATGAATACAAAATACAAATTCAAAGTTTGATTGACATGCGGAAGTGAACCAATTAAAATACATTGTTATCAAATAATATACATTCGCGTTTTGCCGAAAGCAAGGATAACGGATCAAAACATGTTTCGTTTCTGGGCGCAGGACGTTTTTTCGCCATTTACACGAAAGGACATTTGCGCTCCAAACACTATGGACATTTGCGCTTTAAATTTTGACACACCCGAACAATATTGATAGGACATTTGCGCTTTTTACCTTTCATTGTTTACCTGTTATCGTAACAAAATTTACCAAAGTCATGGAAAGATGTTCACATATTCTTTGAAAGCTCTTCGAACAAACGAAAAAAAATGAATAAATTATTCAGGTAAATCAGATATAGAACCCCAAAAAAAATATAGTATATGTTTCTTGGTAAACAATGGAGAAAATGAAACTTTTATGGATGGAACATTTAAATTTTGCCATAAATTCTTCATGTAGCTTTATAATTCATGGATTTAAAATTGAAAACTATATCCCCCTAGTATCAATTCTGTTGCATGATAGTCCAAGGAAATGTACCACCACAGTTTATCTAAGTCTGTTTCAGTTTGTGAGGTCGATTTTTAAACAACCTGCTGTACATAATGAATGTTAGAAAGAGTCGTGGTTGTCATAAGGAATTTACTTCCATCCACCCTCTTGAAGTGTTGTCGTTTTCATCTGACATAAGCATGATGGGGAAAGGTTGATTCTTTTAGCTGTATATACATATATAATTGTTTTGTGTTTTTGATATAATGATTTTTTAAACTTTATTAAAATTATGACTCCATATGTTTATGTTGACAAAGCGCAAAACAAAACATTCTTTTTTAAAAAGCGCAAATGTCCTAGAAATGAAAGCGCAAATGTCCTAGAAATGAAAGCGCAAATGTTCATTAAAAAAAGCGCAAATGTCCTATCAAAAAAGCGCAAACGTCTCCCGCCTTTGTTTCTAACGTTTGTCAAGTCGCTTTCTGCAATTATATCACTATGTGTCAAACTATCTTTATTCTTTGTTGCGCAATGTTTGAACATGATGAAAACCCATACTGTAAAGTCGGCTATAAGGGATACCGATATGAAAAACATGTAATAATTCAATTGAGAAAAACAAACGGCATAATTTATTAAAAAAAAACAACTTACGAAAAATTTGTAAAAAAAACATTTTACGAAAAAACACATATGACAGACATGAACCAACAATAACCACTGACTTAAATGTGGCGTGGTTAAACATGTGTGTGAGCGCTCAACCCTCCCCTAACCTTGGTTGTCGTTGGTTAATGTCTGTCATATTTGTTTTTCGTAAATTGTTTTGTTATAAATTATGCCGTTATCTTTTTCGTTTGAAATGTTTCTCATTTCAGTTAGGACCTTTTATGGCCGACTATACGGTATGGGTTTTTCTCATTGTTGAAGGCCGTACGGTTGTCTATAATTGCTTACATCCACTTCATTTGAACTTTGGTAGATAATTATCTCATTAGCATGCATACAACATCTCTTTATTTTTATATTTATTGCTCCATGATTGTTATAAGACTAATAAACTTTCATAATAACTTCACTTTCACTTACATGTATTTATTACGATGAATATTTATTTCTCACCCTATAATTTATATAGTGCAATGTTGTCAATCGAACTAAAATATTGAACCATGATATCTTAACTCGGGATATTTCTTACGTCTTTCGACAACATGTGCTGTATGCGTGATATCCTCAGTTAATTCAATCTATGATGACTTCTAGAAACCCGTTATGCATATTGTTTCTGATTATACTTTTTTTCTTGAGTGATAGTATCTAACCAACAAATGTAACTACTTTAGCTAGCTTCCTGTAGAAACGAGCACATTTTGATTCAACTTTCCAAATTATGTGCCTTGCTCCTTTAAGATAATCCTCCCTCATTTAATCTCGATCAGCGGAATAGCAAAATTATAAAAATTACATAAAAGACAAACAATTAAATTCGGCACATAACTGTAAATAGCTCTACAATAACGATAGAAAAGATAAAAAAAATCCAAGCAAAACAATAACAAACCATACAGTATCAGAGATTGATCAAAGCTACATAAAGTAAGTTATTGTAACCTATTGATAATAAATTATGGTGCCCCAACTCAAATGTTGGTGATATCTGTGGTTCACTTAAAAATAAAATCCAATGTCTTCCATAGTTTTGCTACCTTCGACAATAAATCACCCGATGGAAAAGAAGCTGCGAGGTAAATATAACAAAAACGACAATATGACAGTATATCCAAGAAGCAGGATTCCAAC
The DNA here is from genome assembly GCF_021869535.1 of Mytilus californianus. Lineage (NCBI taxonomy): Eukaryota > Metazoa > Mollusca > Bivalvia > Mytilida > Mytilidae > Mytilus > Mytilus californianus. The sequence goes on from NW_026262675.1 coordinate 3,540,038, forward strand.
CTTTCTGACGAAAGATTGAAAATCAACTAGTCTCTGATTCCACTCTTGAATTAGCCAAAAGATCACAAAATATTTGAAAAGCACGTGTGAAACATGTCGTATAGAGAAGCCACATTTGAATATCTTAACCCGGAAAACTCGATGTCTGTGTGCTTCAATCTTTTGTTCAAAAAATCTCTAAGTTATTCATACCGAAGTGTTATAGTCTCATAGAGAAAATGTCTTAATTTATAGAATTTCATATTGATTGATTGATGGTTGCTTAACGTCCAGCGCGGCAAATATTTCATGCATGTTCAGGACGAGAAAAATTCATCAAAAAATATAATAGGTAGGTCCTGTAATAGAGGCCGTCCGGGATAAAGATCGGGGAAATTTGGACTGCCACTAGATAATGAGGGTGATATAGCCTAGTAAGATGGCGTTCCGACTTCATGAAATAAAGAAGGAAAATATTGCTCATTAAACTTTTATTTTAGCTGTCCAGCAAGACCAGACAACAAACTACAAAATAAATGCTATTTAACATGATAGCAATAACAATAATTTTAGCATAAGCAATTAAAGGATTACGAAGATTAATTGATGTCATATATAAATAATAATTATTAGTGTCTACTGCAGGTTATGACAAATACATGTAAATTATTTAAGGAATGACTGAAATATTTTTTCTGTCTATGAAGAAATAACATAAAAAAATATGGTGCACACTGAATAACCCGCGTATTAAAGTCATTTCTTATAATTTAATTCTAAAAAGGAGTAAATCATGATAAAAACGTTGATGACGTCGCGGTCACATGACAAAATTATGTCTATGAGCTGATAGACAAAACACTTTCAGCCAATCAGAAGACGTGTTACATCCAAAATTAAATTATTGTTCAATACTTCACAGAGGATAAATAAATAGAGAAATCAAGTCCTTCGTCCAAGCTCATGACAATTAATCCTTGTAGAACACTCATGGCTAAATTTATGACAAAGTCCAGAATAATAGAATATGAAACGAAAAGTATGTATAAATGAAAATAGAATTAAATATTTGAAATAACAAAGTTTTGATACAAAACGAATTGCCTTTCAACAAGCCACCTACGGACCCCTCAAAGTGTTGTTGCAAGGGTTCTTCACGTGCAAATACCGTGACATTGTTTCTACACGAGACATCAGATTTAACGTCCGCAATCTGACCGGACGTGGCTGCGTACTTGTACATCCCGCAAAGCAAAACGGGCGACCTACTTTGGCAATATTTTTACTGCTGATCGAAAGAAGACCAAGAATGACCATATTTCTTTTCCCCAGTCACCCTTGGAGGTTCTTTCATATTGAATCACGCGTTGAAAATCTACCATCAAGAATAAATAAAGGCAACAGTAGTATAGCGTTGTTAAATAATCATAATTCGATCAAGCAAAAACAAATCCGGGTTACAAACTAAAACAGAGGGAAACACATCAACTATATGAGGAAAACAACGGAACAACAGAAACACTGAACTACAACAAGGCAAACGCCAACATATATAGAAACGGGCTGTAGATAACAACTGCCATATTCCTGACTTGGTACAGGATATTTTAAGAAAAAATGGTGGGTTGAACCTGGTTTTATGGCTAGCCAAACCTCCCGCTTATATGGCAATGTTAAAAATACCGCTAAAATGACAACACTTCGTGACAGGAATACAGAACAAACAAACGCAAGAACACTCAGCACAGAGAAATACATAAATAAATAATATAATAGTACATTACAACATGTTAACCGTAGAATAACGAACACATCCCATGAATTTACGATAGCACACCAGGACACCACAAACGAAATATAAACTGCACGAAACTGAATGGATCAACGTCACAAAAAGTGACGTATTTTTTGTGACATTTATATTATCACAGGTAAACTAAAAATAAAGTAGATTTGTTTTATTAATAGACACGTACAAGAATGTTAAATTTGGATTGAGTTTGTAATGGTGTTATTTTATGTATTTTCTAACCATGACAATAATATCAAAATGAAATTGTGTTTGTAATTGTGATATTATTTGTATTTTCTAACCATATCGGTTTTTCTTCTAATTCCAAACCGTGTATAAACAAAACAATCCTGTGCATATAGTTGCTTCAAACTTAAAAAAAAAATCATATAAATGAAGCAGCTAATTTTTTATCTGAACTTTTACATACATATAGAAAATAAAAAATGAAATAACTGTAATATAAGGCAAGAACATTTAAGACCAAACAGTAAACGCACATGACAAACAACATAAAATAAAAACTCTGTAGACAAACCACGAGTAACTCGACTATACTGACAAATAAGACATATGTGAAATGTACTGAAAATACAGAATTAAAACCTCAAACGAAATAAACGGACAACAGCTCGGCACAAAATGACCCACCGGACCCACACGTATAAGAAAGTAACAATAAAATGTCCGAAAGCGGGATATATAAATACCGAACGTGACCACGTCGTCTCCATCAGCGAACATAAGACGTAATAAAATAGCTTAACTGGACAAAAGAAACATCATAACTAATTACATGAATATTGGATATATAAATACCGAGACACGTCGTATAGCAATGCGAATTCACACTCGGCAAAACAGTCATAATCGGGAATAGGTCACGTTCGGTACTAAGCAGATCAGACGACGTAGATGGTAAACCATAATCTAAGACGTGGTAAAAAATACTTTCCATTATCTGAAACAAATGAAACCCATGATACATATAATGAATTAATTACAGGTGTTGTACAGACTGCAATTGCTACGCCACCAAGTTATAGTATAGAACTGGAAGAGAGTCTGAGGACCGAGTTGTTTAAGAGCTATACAGCGCAACAAAGACCAAGCCAAAAAGTTCGAGTTGCCATTAGATTCAATCTTTTAACAGTTAACGACTTGGTATGTCATTTTTAACTGTACATGAAACTAGACCCCGAGGACTGTGCATTTGAATATCGAAAAAATGACATATGCAATCTTTATACGTTCTGTGATAAAGCAAATGAAAATTCAGGGTAATAGAAGCAAAATGTACAGATTACATGTTGCATAGTCTTTAGTTTTCTATGTTGTGTCATCTGTACTATTATTTGTCTATTTGTCCTTTTATTTTTGGCCATGGCGTTGTCAGTTTGTTTTCGATCTATGAGTTTGACTGTCCCTCTGGTATCTTTCGTCCCTCTTTTACACATAGATATCGCCAAAAAGTTCAGCAATTTTTACTTTACATTTTTATGTCTCGAAATCCTGTACTACGAATTATCTTCAAAAGTGCGATTGTGTTGCTTCTGTAATGTCAGTCAGGGTGTGATTGAAAGGAGAACATTGAATTCATTTTACATATATACTTAAATTAAATATTTAAATATCAAAAACGAATTCAGTGACCCTCTATAAATTCCAATCAATGAAACGGAAATTTGTTTGGAAATAAATCATTTTCGATGATTTGTAGGACACGTTTTTGAGTAAAGGTAAACTAAAGTTAAGTAATTCCTAATTTTGTTTGCGATATTTACATGCAACCGATACATCTGTACTTCCTTCAGAATATTTAATTTGCTTTATCTCCCGAAAGGAAAAAAGCTACTTATATATTTTTTCGATATTCATATGCAGTTCTATCTGCTCTATTTGCTTGCAAAATTTTGTAAAAACAAGTGAGATCGTCCATTTACGTACCTGTTATCTCCAGTAAATAAAATAAATGTTTAGTTGGGTATATCAGTTGCGGATCCAGGGAAATGTCATCCAAAACACTGAATGAGATCAACACAAGGATTGTGTTAACACATATACAATTATTTTCAAATCTTCAAAAAATTCTTGATTGTAAATGTTTGCCTCCCTAGAGGAAGTGTTGTACAGAGATCGAAACAAACATTACTGCATAAAGAATAAAAAAATGACGAAACACACTAAGGTGCTTATATTTATTAAATACAATGATAAAATGGAAGATTCAGCCAGGGAACTGTACATTTTAGAAGATAAGAGGCAGAATAAATGATATTTCTTGTAGGGAATTTGAACAGGTTTTAGTGCATCCTAACTTTTTTCTTTCCTTAGAATGAACATTGTAGATCATTTATTTTATTGGAGAATTTGTTAACCACAGGCAAATGTGAGCTTTAAAAGCATTTTCAATCCACCATTTTCGTCAGAAATGTCTGTACCAAGTCAGGAATATGACAGTTGTTTTCCATCAGTTCCGTTGGTTGATATAGTCTAGCGTTTGATTTTATAGATTTCCCTCTTTTGAAGTTACCTTGGAGTTCGGTGTTTTGTTATTCCTTTTTTATCCTTGATTTCAGAATATAAAAGACCAGACTTTGACATTATCTGGATACTTGACCATAGTAAGTCTAAACTTTTATACTATTATTAGTGCTAGTCCTGCTAGTCCAAAGGCTCCCAACATACAATATTTTATCATTTGAATTATTATAATAAATACTGAGGATGCTGGCAATGCTACAAATTTATAGAATGTAGAGATATGCATTATTGGACAGGAGGCGGAACAGCCATTGAATATTGAGTATGAATAAAAGTATATGATGGTTAAAGTCAATGAAACAGTAACCCAACGATACGTACGACCAAAAAACGTCTAGAGGTCATTATGCTGTATTCAACAATAGAGAATAGATACGAAATTCATTGTAATTGCACGTCTGGGAGAGAGCGAGAACAAAATATAATGTTCGTTCAGTATATATGTTAGTTCGTTTAAGAATTTTACCTAATATCTTTACAAAACAATAGAGAAATATTCATTAAAACATTAATATCCAATGGTTTTCCAGCATAAACAGCATAAACAAATAACAATTTCCGCATTTATTTTATTATGGGAACATTTAAATGGACTCGCTTAACAAGAAAATATGAAATATGTCTCATAGTTCCAATCAGACACTGTTGCAACACATTACAATATGTTTCTTAACTTAGGATTGGTCAGATACCAGATTAACATGGGAGAACATAACCAATACGTCACAAGATTATACAAGCATCAATTTTCTATTTGCCACGGAAGAGTATGTTTGGAGACCAGCAATTATTATAGAGAATGCGTAAGTTATTTAATTTACTACCGCATATGTAGTTATCCAGGAATTTGATTTTCTTAAATTTTGTAAATTCATTTCTTATTGTCATTCCATCTTCTTCAGAGGTAGTTTCTAATGGTCAATTATAAAACAAATCATGTACAGGTTTATTTTAAGTGTCAATATTTTTTTTAACGGCATGACTTTTTATGATTTAACGTAGGGTTGATGGGATATCTGTTATCAGCGATGAATCAGTGCCAATGAGGATAGCACAAAATGGTAGAGTTATATGGAACCCAGCTGGAATATACAAAATTAATTGTGAGTCTGATACCAAATATTATCCTATGGACACACAAGGATGCTATTTGAAAGTCAGTGCTTGGGCATATACGCAAGCTGAAATAGAACTGTATTTCAAGGTACAACCTGTCGATACAAGCTTTTATGCTGAAAATGGAGAATGGAATTTACTCTCTGCAGAAAGTTTTAAAGCTGAAGCGCAAACTCGAGATGGGGATTCTTTCTCTTCAGTGTTTTTCTTGATAAAACTTCAACGACGTCTTCTGTTTCATGTTGTTAACACTTTGTTTCCAGTAGCTTTGATGGCTATTCTGATAGCGTTTGTGTTCAAACTGCCAGTTGATTCCGGTGAAAAGATTGGATTTTCATTAACAGTTCTCTTATCTTATGCAGTTTATCTTACTCTTATCTCGGACAATATACCCAGTACATCTGTAACTGTCTGCTTTTTATGTAAGTAAACCAATATTTTATGTAATACTAGTAATAGCTTTCCAAAACTTTTATCAGATATTTACTGAAAGAAAATACGTTTATCTGGATAATTTACGAGGTCTACTACGTATTACGGTTACATTAGCAAAATGATCTGCTGAACATTTCACACAAACCTTATAAATTATGAACAAGGTTACAGCAATATCTATTCATAAAATATGTGTATGTGGGACTATGACCGAAGTCCAGTCTCTTATGACGTCCGTTCCTCAAATCGGACTCCAATCTGAACTCATAAAAAGGTGAGATCCCAAATCCACGGCCAATCCTGAACCCCTCTAATCAAAGTGTCCCTTTTCGCTTTCTCAAATTGGAGTTAAATTCCCAGATTCTCTAATCGACGACGCTTTTCTTGACGTATTGAAATGGCGTCTTGGATACAAATAACATTTTTCAGAAATTTTGAAATAAAATATGAGAAGATAGCTATTACAACGCGCTTTCAGAAAATAGAAAAAGAAACATTGGTGTTACCGTACTCGTTTTTATGCTACAAATCAAAAGTGGAAATTTACTGTACTGTATAAAATTAGACTATATGAGATTTATCCCAGTTAATAACAGTCGAATAATAAGATAATCCCCCCACCATTTATATGTAAAAATATTACAAATGAATTGCTTTCCTGTCTCAAAATTTGCTTATTTCATTAAAGTCTAGATCCGATAGTTTTCTGATAGTTTACATTACAAGATGGCGAAATATCCCCGATCTACCTTAAATGTCATTAAAAAAACGAACACTAAGTAACATTTGGAACTTGACCGATACCAGTTGATATCTCGCGACTTAAAAAAGTCATTAGAGACAAGCTACGTATAATTTTATTATCAAGATTTATACACCTCTGTCTTACGATTTCAACAACCAGTTAATACAATTAACGATATCAATTGTGCATTTTTGCTTAGTTTTGGGGATTGAATAAAATGAAAATAATTGAGCTTATCGGATTTTTTACTATGGTAATATCTGTTCATCTTGTTCAGCGAATTTGCTCTGCTATGTGCTAGACCGGTACGGGTTTTACCGTGCTACCTCACTAGGCGACAATCCTTAGGAAGACATACTTAGTACTTAATCCCAACCTACTCGGATACATGATTCTAACTCCAAACTCACCAGTCCACTTACTTACCCCTAAATGCTGTGTGTTGTGCGAAGAAGCAATAAATGCAAAATTTAAAGTCTTTCGTTTGACCAAGATGGGGATCGATCCCACAACCTTGACTTAGTAAATGTGTCTTTCTGGTATTACAAGATAGTTGTTACAAAGCGAGTGAATTAATGTGAATGCAGTTACAAAAAAAAACAAAACAGAAAAACGATAAAGTAAAACAAAACTGAACTGAACATTTATGAAAAGATTCTGCACAAATGTAGATCAGCAAGACAAGATCTTCAAAAATGAAAAGCATCATGGATGCATAAACCGATTTCCGATGTTTATGGTTGTGTAGTAGAAGAAACAGATCATTTTGTTCACATCAGCATTTCAAAAGCTGCTATGACCTTGACCTTTAATCAATTGATCCCCAAATAAATGTGGATTGTTGATAATCATTAATATAAATATGAAATAGACAAACAAGCACGCGCAATCATAAAATGACGATTGTTCTAAGTCTGTTTGATTTCACGTCAAAGATTTATAAATATGTATCCATCGTTTTATATGAATATGAATGGTTTTTATGCTGGCCGAATCAGTCAGCGAAATGGTTCTTCCTGGTGGTTCCATTGTTTGACTTTTCAACGTTGCCATTCTTTTTTCTTTAAAATAACAGAACATGCTTAGCACATGCAACCCATCTCAAGGTATTGGTCAATTAAATGTCGCATAAATACTTTTTTAAATGAGAAAGAATTTTCGATTTGCAAGCCAATAATGCACCAGCATTGTTTGTGCTCGTTATGTTGACAAAATTGAACCAAACTGACTGCTTATAGCGAAATATTATCTTAATATTCCGCTATATAAATGTTTGAAACAAAACGTATTTTAATTTTGTCTAAATCGAAGCTAATGCCTCGTTAAAGGTTGCAGGCATACGTACCCAAATGAGGTCAATTGGATTACTTGTCGAAATGTGCATCTGAAGCAGTAAAATGTGTACTGTTAATGTTATCGATGTTTTTTCTGCAAAAATTTAACTAAACTGGTTGCTAATAGCTAATTATCATTCCACATTTTATAATATTTGAAACACAAAATAAATCATACTTTGTATTTTTTTTTTGTCTAAATTACACCTACTATCTTGAAACTGTTATAGAAAGAAACTTAAATGATGATTGTAATAAATTAAGGATAAATTATTGAAAACAGTAATATGGTAGAGGTAAATGTAATCATCACAATTGATAAGCAATCAAATTCAAACCAACAAATCATTTATTTTGTCGTTAATATTTCGACGACAGCTGAAGAAGGGGGAAGTCATTAGAATATAGGGTGTATTTTATTGCTGATTTTTACAGAGGATGACCTTGAGGTCACTCCGATGTATTGCTATCGCCTAAATTTCCATTATGCAAATTAGTTTTGGGATTTCAACCGATCTATAAAAATTATAGATCCGCGGTCATTACAAGGGAAAAAAGTGCATTTTTATACCTGCGATTCCGTTCTCCGTTCGTACGATGTTTCATCAAAAAATGGAATCATTTCAGTTGTTGATTTAGTACTGAAAATTTGACTGAATTATCTCCTTATTAAATACGGTTTTATATGTTTAATGGGTGTTTAAGAAAGAGGTCAGGTGCTCATGTTCATTCATAAAATTATCGTTCATTCATGAATTTATCGTAAAATCAAAATCACTACACAGGTCACACAGGTTGTATACGTATTGTGTCAAAAGATTACCTGTATAGTATCTAAAAATAGACAAACTTAACTGACTCCCCTTACTGTAGTGTGTGATAACATTTTGTGAGGGAATTCGATGTTTGCTATACCACTGTTCATTTCAAAGCACTTTATGACGATACCACTTTATCAATATGAATGAAATTTTTTGCAGTGTTTTAAGAAATAATTTTACTTTAAAATCGCGTATCATTTGTGAACTATTAAATGTTTTACAAGGACGAATTTTCTGTATAAAGTCAATAATTGTGTGAACTTTTGAAGCCCAAACTTTTTATAGCCTTAAATACGCTAATGAAAGATCCGAAAACTATACCCATACAGAACGACATGTTTTTGAAATTGTAGCAAAACTTTTGGTTGACAAATTTTTATTCGTTATTGCATAAATATTAACTTGAAATATCTGTCATTTTCTCCCTACCCAGTTTACCTCTATTACTCATTATGATGTGGACTTGACATTGTTATTGAATCTTATGCAATTTGATTGGATTAAGTTACTATTAGATTACCTTCAAACTGTTCATGCTTTTTCGTACGAGTATATTGATTAAATCAGAGCGTGCATGAATGTGTACAGAAAATTAAATGACCTGCAAACTGGACACTGGACCAGTCCATATTACGTTTTATCAATGAATAGATTTTTTTTTTATTTCCCAAATTACAGGGCCCATAAAGGGCATAAAATCAGATACAATTGATTTACATAATTGGTAACAACAACAATAATAGCGGCATATAAATAGATATTTAGTATATAAGCTTTGGTCAGAATCAGATGAACGAAACTTAAGGTATGAAAGGTAACAATTGCCACTTTTTATCTTTTCACATAATTTTCCACATACACATTAGATAAATTATTTTTGATAGCCTATTGCAGAGAAAAAAGAGAAAGTTTACTGTATTAACGTTCTATTCCATTAAATACGCCATTTTTCGAAGATAAATGCAGAAAAACATTTATGAACGGCTACGCCAGGTAAAATTGTTGTTTATCCTAAAAAAAAATACAATTTTCAGTTTCATTAGAATATTATAATAAAATAAATCCCAAATTTATGTAGTCATTAGATAAAGTCCTTATATGTCCGATCTGCCTATTTTTGGACATCAAAAGACAATACGATCGTTTTAAGGTCAATTTCGTCTACCTCACGCAATCTTGTTAGGCACTATAATGAAATGGACCTGAAATTTATTTCACATGTTTCCTGAAAATTGATAAATATCAAAGCAACATAGAGCTGTTTGTTCTAGTTCGTATAATGACAATTTAATGTCATGTTTGTTTGTGATGACCCCCCTTTTCGGGATTGCATCAGAATTATAGTTATCTCGTATCGCATGAGGATGACAAATGTCAACTGAGCAATTATGTTTGGGACTTAGTTTTAAGGAATGATGTCAAAGTAACACTATGAAAATATTTTTAGTAAGCTGAAATATACATTTATTTTTTACATGTTTATGTCTTGTAAGATATTTTATTTCTGTCCCGTTTTTCAACATTTGCGTCTGGAAAGTTGAAATGTTTTAACTGAATGGTTAATTTAAATTAATTATGAAAATGGTTAAAATTAAATCAATAAAGGAAATTATTGCCCAGTTACAAACACTACCAGGGGATAATCCATAATGATTTTTTTTTTCAGTTATATGTTTCAGCACATGTATAATTAACCCCAACTTTAGCCTGGTAAACTTGTTGTCTCCTTGTAAAATATAAAACATATTTAAAATGATTTCCTGCTAAAGTCTTATATTGATATAAAGTTAAAACCGTCTTGCTTCTCACTAGTCAACACTCCTGTCCTGTCAGGTTTAATTCTTATATATATGGATGAAAAATAAAAGTCCACAAAACATTAACATGGCAGCAATTGCTTTAACAGCCATTAAGACTTTGATTTTTTTTTTACAGAAGAGTGTCCACCATGCACTTGCATTACACTATAATAATAGTAGAATAGTATGATATACATATAGATGAAAATTATATATACATGCAACCGTAATATTAATATAATATATAACAACAAACCAGTGTATTCTCTGGAACTATTAGTATAATAGTCTAAGGTATACTGATTTGTATCACTACAATATAATAGTTATTACGGTGAGGTTGAATTTCCTGTCATTTATTCATCATCCAAGCACGAACTTGTATAAGAAAAAAAAATCTCTGTAAATTAACCTCAGTTTCAGGTATAGAGATGTGATCTGTTTCTGTGACATGTGCTTTTGACCATCCACAAGAACCTGCGGTCATCCGATGTTCAGTACTTCAGTACTTTGATTTATGTAAATGTTGATATGGCATATTTTTATCTTATGAGTGATTCAGGCACCTCTGGGCCTCTAATTATTTACCCTTATTCATTTTTCAGCGCTGTACCTTGCTTTCATATTGTTACTCGCTACTATTGCTGTCATTTTAACTACATTCGTGATAAATCTGCATATGCGCACAGACGATGAAAAAATGTCAAACTGGTTGAAGAAATTCACTTCAAATTACTTGATAAAATTTGCGTGTTGGAAAAACAGCTGTTCCTTTAGGAAAAACAGAGTGGATCATAATGGGTTGGGGATAAACAAATTAATAGGCACACACCTAACAGAGAACAATAATCGTCCCGATAAAGAGACCGAAAACAAGGAAGGATGTAGAGATATAACATGGAAGGAATTATCAGAGATAATGGACAAAGTATTTTACAATATTTATATGTTCCTCATTGCGATATCTACATTCATATTATTTGTGATAATAATAGTTGGGTATAACAATCCAGACACTTCATAATATGAGTGCAAGAAGACAAAATTACATTTTCGAATAACATATATGTCTTATTTGTGGATTTGTAACAATATAAGTAAATGTTATCTATTTTTGATGAATCTTTAATGTTTCTAGAGAAATGTTACTCGTTTACGTCTTGACTGGAATTGGACAGTTGATGTAAAAAATGTCACTAATACTTCCTTATTTTTAGGTTTATTGGCTGCTATTGCAGGGTGTTTTAGTATTTTAGGACATAAATTATTCTTCATCATATTGTTTTCTTATTTCACTACATGCAAGTACAAATATATAACATTTTAACAATAGGAAGTTAATTAAATAAATCAATTTATAAATGAAATTCAGAACAGTTGTAAGAAAATCAATATATTACGGTAATTAACCTTTCTTATATATTTGAAGCAATTTTAGGTCGTAAATAAATTTTTACATCAGCTTTGATGTACACGTTATGATATTTAAGGTATTTAAATGTAGTTTAAGACTCTAAAACTAATGGAGTTGTACTTGTATGACATGTTTATCCCATCCTAGGTACGGATAAGAAGTCATTCATGACGCAAAAAATATCTTTACGCACAGTCATGACAAAGCCAAAAAGCAAAGGAACAGCGCTGATCGTTATCTTAAAATTAAAAGTGCGGTAGTGAGTATAAATCATCTACAATGTTTATTTTTAAAGTTCTTATTTCAGATCATCCTTCCAGATATTTTACTCATTTCCACTTTGACATTTCTTGAGCATTATTTAATATAACACTAGAACAATTTGATGTATAGACCAATGAAAACCCATTCTGTGTGATAGGCATAATTGTTTGTTTATCTTAAGTAATCTCGGATGACTTAAGTACATTTGTGGTATTATTTTAAGAGATAAATGATATAGATTCAAAATCAAATGTTGCATATGACATACACATATTGTTTTTGTGTTTTTAAAAATGGTTCCGGAAAGCTTAGCCAAACCAACCAAACCAATATTCTAGTAAAGTTCTGAATATACAACAAGTAGTGCACATAAGGAAGCAGCTCAATGGTTTATACTGAGATGATGCTTATAAGTATATGTACAAAAAAGCTTGGACAATCAAAATCATAAGTAAAAAACCAAGAAGGACTGACAATTCAAGTATCAAACGAAAAAAGACAAAATGCTACAAAAACAAACAAAAAAAAAAAGAGAGAAAAAGATCAAGCAAAAGCACTTACCTAACGGAACCTTGACGTGAACGAAAGTGCTCAAGAATGATAATCAGTTTCTGCTCTACTTGTGGCAACTTCCCTGTTGATCATAACAAGTTAAATAGAAATGTATTGGGTATCTTTTCAAAATGGGTAAAATGGTTTCGCATTAATAGAATTTATCAACATTCTGTCAACAGACATTGTTTGTTCTGTTAAATAATACCCTTATAAATTACATTTAAACCTAGATTTTGTTACCTCGTTATATTCTCTCATACTTAAGATTTGCTTCAATTTTCTTATTTATTTTCCTTTTGAAAATTTCTGCTAGCTAACTGTTTTCAATAATTCCTGTATAACTATCATAGGCGTCGGAAGAAAAGGCATTTTTTTTTAACTCCCTGCCTTTTCACATATGACAATTACAAATTTGAAAGAATGATTTATGTTGGAAGAAGCAAAAGCATACATAAACACTCTTAGAGTGGAAAAAACAAATTCCTTAAAAAAACACATTAAAATTTTGTACGCCAATCGCGCGTTTCATCATCAAAGGACCCACCAGGAACGCTCGAATAAAAAAAAGATAAAAAGTATTGTAGCGCTCATTTTCCAATCCCAGAGTGGAGGATGAACTAACAAAAAATCTGGTCAAATATTAGACACGTTTGCATACACCACCCTAAAATTAAACAATGACTTGGCGTGCTGTTGATAGAACAAAAGCAACTTATTAGTGCTCTGATACGATAATTTAAATTAATTCCGGACGCTGATTTGTTAGTGTCTAAGTAACAGAAATACCAACTTAATGAATCAGTGAGGGCTGCAGAAACCGGCCATGGGAACAACCCAATCTGATTGGTAAAACACAAGGATCTCCCAAATAATCACAAGAGATTAATTATTTACACAGAAAATGCTAATGCAACAAGACCAAGTCCCCCTGTATTGATGCTTCATTTAAATAAAATGAGCACAATACAGTGTAAAACTATGGTAATGCATCTTACGTTTAAGCTGTCTCAGTTATAGTTGAACATAGGCGAATAGAGGGTTTTAAAACAACAAAAAACTAATATTCCTGTTGTCTCATTTATATTTGACCCTGTGCGCCCTTTTCTCGAGTTTAGTCTTTTCGCGTATTTTTTTTTTCTTTATATTTTCTTTTAACTTTTTACATGCTTACACATCTACCAATATCCTGAAATTTCGGGTAAACAAATATCAGCGAACAAAAACAGTACGAAAACTCGCTTTGTGAAACTTGCAAATAATCTCCAATTAAAGGTGAAACCGCAGGTAAATTAAGTCTTGCTTTCCGATATTTTGCTAGTTAACAAATCATTTTTTTAACTAGATGCTTATCTACCAGTTATCGTGCACTGATTCTTTATAAAGCAGGTGTACAGTTTTTACGTCTTTATACATCTCTGGCTTTTTAATATTTAGGTTTGAGTGTTCTTGGTGATGCTAAATCCAGGAAAGCGCTTCGGAAGCACGAAATTTATAAAGTTATTTTCATCAGTTCAGAAAAGACAATTTACCTAGTATTCTCTATTGTAACTAACTGAAGCCATTGAGAAGGCTTCGCATTGTCCTTTTCATGGCTGATTTCATTTGTTTCTTTTCGTTTTCGAAAATCCTTATCACCATTGCAAATTCAGAAAAAAACTGAACTAACAACTTTGGACTGTGGTAACCACTGGATTACAAACTCTTGGTAAGGACGGGCATATAGATAATGTCAGTACATGATGGCATACTTAGTAGCCAGTAATCCGTTATTTTCATGATTTAAAAAATGTTTATTTGGGTTCTAAATTTTCTGTTTGCAATGATTATCGTTGTACTAAAAGAGGAGGTTAGAATTGAGTTTTCACGATTTGGGGTTTTTCATTTAGGTCTATTTTTCAGGACAAAGGATACACAATTCTTTTACTGACAAAAACAACAAAAGCAATGAAATTCAAATGTCGCAAAAAGTTACACTGAAAACAAACACAAATACAATACGAAATGAAAGCATTTCCTGCTCAACTGATTGCACACGTCAAAATATATGTTACCTGAACTCGGTTTTACAAACTTTTGGTCTCCAGTCTACTGAAGAAAGTTATCAAAATCAAGTGTCGTACGTACTGACATATGCATCATGCGTATATTTAGATAATGTTCTTTTATTTAACAATTCAAAGGTTTCGGTGTTTAGGTTGAAGGCTTAGTTACTGGATACAGTCAAGTTTGATTTGTACATAGACCTGTATCAAGGGATCAAAACTTTACAAGTTGGGAGGTTTTTCATTTTTTCTATTAATAACTTGCAAATTATATCCCTTTACAAAACCGTTATTACTCAGGTGATTTACTATTAGTTGATTGGTCAAACATCCGGGGACAAATATTTCATTCATATTTAGGACAAAACAATTCTACAAATAAAAGTTACATTACTACATTACGTTAGTATTGAAAATGTTGTTTAGAAATATTCTGTGGAAGGTGTTGCTTTACTTTTGGCACTAAGTTACATATTTCTGTTTGATTACTGAAGGGTGACATCTACCTTAATAAAAAAATCTATTAAACTGGCGAGTCGGATAAATTGATTCTTTACAATTATATACTAGTACTTTTTTTATATTCTTAAAGCATACATTGCACAAGGTCATGTTTTTCTCTGACTGTTTTATGACGTCTTTACACTAAATCCATTGGATGTTGGATGTGTACTGATTGATATTTTAGTCTTAGATACATGTTTTTTTTTAATTGTTTATTAGTTGGTATTGGCTTCGAAATAGCTGTCAGTAACTAAGAGTACTCTCAGATCTGTACTTGTCTTTTTTGTTGTTAGGGATGAGGGATGGATTAATACCCTGTCACGTCCGGTCTGTGTTTTTGTTTGATGCTTTTCTGCTTTGTATCGATCTGATGAGTTAAGCCTTTTTCAACTGATTTTGAAAGTTTGTTCTTATGCTGTGCTGTTACACATTTGTCCCAGGTTACGGGAGGGTTGAGCGCTCACAAACATGTTTAACGCCGCCACATTCTTTATGTGTCTGTCCCAATTCAGGAGCCTGTAGTTCAGTGGTTGTCGTTGGTTCATGTCTGTCATATTTGTTTTTCGTGAAAATTGTTTTGTTATAAATTAGGCCGTTAGTTTTCTTAATTGAATTGTTTCATATTTTGTATGTCGACCCTTTTATAGCCGAACATACGGTATGGGTTTTTCTTATTGCTGAAGGTAGTATGGTTGCCTATAATTGCTTACATCCACTCTTTTTGAAATTTGGTGGATAGTTGTCTCATTGGCAATCATACCACATCTCCTTATTTTTATATAGCTACAAATGTCATGTACGCCAAGGGGTACAATGTGTTACATATCCTAGAAATAGACGTATAACTTGACAATGAAATTAATTTTTACGGTGCAGTAGTATCCAAGTCTACTTGTAACATCCCACAATCATTCTATTTTACGGTGCAATAGTATCCAAGTCTACTTGTAACATCCCACAATCATTCTTTTTTACGATGCAATAGTATCCAAGTCTACTTGTAACATCCCACAATCATTCTTTTTTACGGTGCAATAGTACCCAAGTCTACTTGTAACATCCCACAATCATTCTATTTTACAGTTCAATGGTATCCAAGTCTATTTGTATCATCCCACAATCATTCTATTTTACGGTGCAATAGTATCCAAGTCTACTTGTAACATCCCACAACCATTCTATTTTACGGTGCAATAGTATCCAAGTCTACTTGTAACATCCCACAAGCAATCTATTTTACGGTGCAATAGTATCCAAGTCTACTTGTAACATCCCACAACCATTCTTTTTTACGGTGCATTAGTATCCAAGTCAACTTGTAACATCCAACAACCATTCTATTTTACGGTGCAATAGTATCCAAGTCTACTTGTAACATCCCACAATCATTCTTTTTTACGATGCAATAGTATCCAAGTCTACTTGTAACATCCCACAATCATTCTTTTTTACGGTGCAATAGTACCCAAGTCTACTTGTAACATCCCACAATCATTCTATTTTACAGTTCAATGGTATCCAAGTCTATTTGTATCATCCCACAATCATTCTATTTTACGGTGCAATAGTATCCAAGTCTACTTGTAACATCCCACAACCATTCTATTTTACGGTGCAATAGTATCCAAGTCTACTTGTAACATCCCACAAGCAATCTATTTTACGGTGCAATAGTATCCAAGTCTACTTGTAACATCCCACAACCATTCTTTTTTACGGTGCATTAGTATCCAAGTCAACTTGTAACATCCAACAACCATTCTATTTTACAGTTCAATGGTATCCAAGTCTATTTGTAACATCCCACAATCATTCTATTTTACGGTGCAATAGTATCCAAGTCTACTTGCAACATCCCACAATCATTCTATTTTATATGGTAATATGGTAGAGGTACCTGTAATCCTCATAATTCATAAGCAGTCAAACTCAAACCAACAAATCATTTAATTGGTCGTTAATATATCGATGACAGCTGAAGGGGGTGGGTCATTTGAATATGGGGATGTATTTTATTGCTGATTTTTTTTATGTAAATGTTAATATGGCATATTTTTATCTTATGAGTGATTCAGGCACCTCTGGGCCCCTTATTATTTACTCTTATTCACTTTTCAGCGCTGTACCTTGCTTTCATATTGTTACTCGCTACTATTGCTGTCATTTTAACTGCATTCGTGATAAATCTACACATGCGCACAGACATTGAAAAAATGTCAAACTGGTTGAAGAAATTCTCTTCAAATTACTTGATAAAATTTGCGTGTTGGAAAAACAATTGTTCCTTTAGGGAAGAACAAAGTGGATCATAATGGGTCGGACTTATAGCTAAACAAAATAAAAGGCACACACCTAACAGAGAACAATAATCGTCCTGATAAAGAGACCGAACACAAGTAAGGGTGTAGAGAAATAACATGGAAGGAATTATCAGAGATAATGGACAAAGTATTTTACAATATTTTTATGTTCCTCATTGCGATATTTACATTCATATTATTTGTGATGATAAAAGTTGGGTATAACCATCCAGACACTACATAATATGAGTACAAGAAGACAAAAGTTCATTTTCGAATAACATATATGTCTTATTGGTGGATTTGTATCAATATAAATAAATGTTATCTATTTTTGATGAATGTTTAATGTTTTTAGACAAATGTTGCTCGTTTACTTTTTTGAACTGGAATCGGACAGTTGATGTAAAAAAATGTCACTAATACGCCCTTATTTTTAGGTTTATTGGCTGCTATTGCAGGGTGTTTTAATATTTTAGGACATAAATTATGCTTCATCATATTGTTTTCTTATTTCACTGCATGCAAGTCCAAATATATAACATTTTAACGATAGGAAGTTAATTAAATAAATTAATTTATAAATGAAATTCAGAACAGTTATAACAAAATCGATGTATTACGGTAACTAACCCTTCATATATATTTGAAGCAATTTTAGGCTGTAAATAAATTTTTATATCAGCTTTGATGTACACGTTATGATATTTAAGGTATTTGAATGTAGTTTAAGACTCTATAACTAATGGAGTTGTCCTGGTATGACATTTTTATCCCATCCTAGGTACGGAAAAGAAGTCATTCATGACGCAAGTAATATCTTTACGCACAGTCATGCCAAAGCTAAAAAGCAAAGGAACAGCGCTGATCATTATCTCAAAATTATAGTGCGGTAGTGAGTGTAACTTACAATGTTTATTTTAAAAGTTGTTTTGTCAAATGATAACATATTCTTCAAAATATTTTACTCATCTCAACTTTGTCATTTATTTAGAATTATTCAATATAACACTAGAACAATTTGATGTATAGACAAATGTAAACTCGTTCCGTGTGATAGGCATGATTGTTTGTTTATCTCTGATGAAATTTAGTACATTTGTGGTATTATTTTAAGAGATAAATGATATAGATTCAAAACCATATGTTGCATATGACATACACATCTTGCATTTGTGTTTTTAAAAAATGGTCCCGGAAACCTTAGCCAAACCAACCAAAACAATATAGTAAAGTTCTGAATATACAACAAGTAGTGCACATGAGGAAGCAGCTCAATGGTTAATACTGAGATGATGCTTTTAAGTATATGTACAAAAAAGCTTGGACAATCAAAATCATAATTTAAAAAACCAAGAAGGACTGACAATTCAAGTATCAAACGAAAAAGGACAAAATGCTAAAAAAAAGAATAAAAAAAAGAGAGAAAAGATTAAGCAAAAGCACTTACCTAACGAAACCTTGACGTGAACGCAAGTGCTCAAGAATGGTAATCATTTCCTGCTCTACTAGTGGCAACTTCCCTGTTGATCATAACAAGTTAAATAGATATTTATTGGGTTTCTTTTCAAAATGGGTAAAAAGGTCTCGCATTAATAGAATTTATCAACATTCTGTCAACAGACATTGTTTGTTCTGTTAAATAATACCCTGATAAATGACATTTAAACCTAGATTTTGTTACCTCGGTATATTCTCTCATACTTTCGATCTGCAGCAAATTTCGTATTTATTTTCCTTTTGAAAATTTCTACTAGCTAACTGTTTTCAATAATTCCTGTATAACTATCATAGGCGTGGGAAGAGATGGCATTTTTTTTAACTCCCTGCCTTTTCACATATGACAGTTACAACTTTGGAGAAATTTGAAAGAATGATTTATGTTTGAAGAAGCAAAAATATACACAAGCACTCTTAAAGTGGAAAAAAACAAAATCCTTAAAATAAACACATTATAGATACCAGGATTAAAATTTTGTACGCCAGACGAGCGTTTCATCATCAAAGGACCCACCAGGAATGCTCGAATAAAAAAAAAATGAAAAATTTGTAGCGCTCATTTTCCAATCCCAGAGTGGAGGATGAACTAAAAAAAAGTCTGGTCAAATATTAGACACGTTTGCTAGACCACCCTAAAATTAAACAATGACTAGGCTTGCTGTTGATAGAACAAAAGCAACTTATGAGTGCTCTGGTACGATAATTTAGATTAATGCCGGACGCTGATTTGTTAATGTCTAAGTAACAGAAATGCCAACTTAATGAATCATTGAGGGCTGCAGAAACCGGCCATGGGAACAACCCAATCTGACTGGTAAAACACAAGGATCTCCCAAGTAATCACAAGAGATTAATTATTTACACAGAGAATGCTACTGCAACAAGACCAAGTCCCCCTGTATTGATGCTTTATTTAAATAGAATGAGCACAATACAGTGTAAAAATATGGTAATGCATCTTAGGTTCGCAGTTATAGTTGACCATAGGCGATAGAGGTTTTTAAAACAACAAAAAACTAATATTCCTGTTGTCTCATTTATAGTTGACCCTGTGCGCCCTTTTCTCGAGTTTAGTCTTTTTGCGTAATTTTTTTCTTTTTTCTATATTTTCTTTTAACGTTTTACATAATAAGACATCTACCAATATCCTGAAACTTCGGGTAAACAAATATCAGCGAACAAAAACAGTACGAAAACAGTACGAAAACTCGCTTTGTGAAACTTGCATTTAATCTCCAAGGGTGAAACCGCAGGTAAATTAAGTCTTGCTTTGCGATTCTTTTCTAGTTAACAAATCATTATTTTAACTAGATGAATATCTAGCAGTTATCGTGCACTGATTCTTCATAAAACAGGTGAACCGTTTTTACGTCTTTATACATCTCTGGCTTTCGAGTATTTAGGTTTGAGTGTTCATTGTGATGCTAAATCCAGAAAAGCGCTTCGGACGCACGAAATTTATAAAGTTATTTTCATCAGTTCAGAAAAGACAATTTTACCTAGAATTCTCTATTGTATTTAACTGAAACCATCGAGAAGGCATCGCATTGTCCTTTTCATGGCTGATTTCATTTGATTCTTTTCGTTTTCGAAAATCCCTATCACCATTGCAAATTCAGAAAAACTGAACTAACAACTTTCGACTGTGGTATCGCCCATCATATCATAAACTTCAAATATATAAATATATCTACTTCATTTGAACTTTGGTGGATGTTTGTCTCATTGGCATTCATACCACAGCTCCTTATTTTTATAAAGATCAATCAAAAGAAAACATGTTTACAACCGAACATACAGTAGATACAACCAGAAATAATCGTAAGAAGGCAGATCTTAATGCTTTTTTAATGTTCGTTGGTACAAAATGGACTTAAAAAACAATGCTAAAAAGAAGCTGGCTTGTAGTCTTGGTTGGTACAACGTAGTCCTTGCAAACAAAGACCAAAAACAACTTTATTTTCCTTTGTATTTCATATGATGCCAATAACTTGCTATAAGAATTTTAATTGTCTACTTGGCATCCAAGATAACCATACATAGGTAACCAGTACTTCGGAAATGGGATATCCTCTGTAATAATTCTTAGCTTAATGTTTGCTTTTTTTTAACCAAAAATGACGAGCTGTCTCTTAGATACCTAGATAGCAGTTGTTTTAACTCAGCAATAATACGATATAACTGCTGGACTGTCAATATAAAAATAAGGATACGTTGTATAATTGTCAATAAGACAACTAAATATCCATTAAAGGCAAATGGACAAAGATGCAAACAAGAACAGGTCACCGAATGGCTTTCAAAATGAGCACATTCCAAGCTTAAAATTAGCTTTTAAAGGCCACGGGATGATTAAATGTATATTAACATACAATCTAATTAAAATAAATCCTTGAATTGCTCCCGTTCTGATGCGCGACATATCAGAACGGGAGCAATTCAAGGATTTTATTTTAATTAGATTGATTAACATACACCAAAAGAGAAACCCTCTTAACTAAAACAATTAGGGCAGACAACAACTAACGACAACCACTGGATTACAAACTCTTGGTAAGGATAGGCATATAAATAATGTCAGTACATGATGGCATACTCAGTAGCCAGTAATCCGTTATTTTCATGATTTTAAAAAATGATTATTTGGGCTCTAAATTTTCTGTTTGCAATGATTATCGTTGTACTAAAAGAGGAGGTTAAAATTGAGTTTTCACGATTTTGGAGGTTTCGCTCAGGTCTATTTTTCAGGACAAAGGAAACACAATACTTTTACTGACAAAAACAACAAACACAATGGAATTCAAATGTCGCAAAAAGTTACACTGAAAACAAACACAAATGCAATACAAAATGAAAGCATTTTCTGCTCAATTGATTTTACAACGTCGAAATATCTGTTACCTGTATTTGGTATTACAAACTTTTGGTCTCCAGTCTACTGAAGAAAGTAATTTTTCAGAAACAAGTGTCGTACGTACTGACATATGCATCATGCGTATATTTAGATAATGTTCTTTTATTTAACAATTCAAAGGTTTCGGTGTTTAGGTTGAAGGCTTAGTTACTGGATACAGTCAAGTTTGATTTGTACATTGACCTGTATCAAGGGATCAAAACTTTACAAGTTGGGAGGTTTTCAATTTTTCTATTAATAACTTGCAAAATATATCCCTTTACAAAATCGTTATTACTCAGGCGATTCACTATTGGTTGATTGCCCAAACAACCGGCTACACATATTTCATTCATATTTAGGACTAGACAACTTCTACAAACAATAGTTGCATTTCTAAATTTAGTATTGAAAATATTGTTTAGAAATATTCTGTGGAAGGTGTTGCTTTACTTTTGGCACTAAGAAACATATTTCTGTTTGATTACTGAATAGTGTCATCTACCTTAATAAAAAGTCTATTAAAATGGCGAGTCGGATCAATTGATTCTTTAAAATTATATACTAGTATTTTTTTTATAAAGGATACATTGCACAATGTTATGTTTTTCTCTGACTACTCATGACGTCTTTACTACACTAAATTCATTGGATGTTGGATGTGTACTGATTGATATTTAAGTCAGGAGTCTGTAGTTCAGTGGTTGTCGTTGGTTCATGTCTGTCATATTTGTTTTTCGTAAATTGTTTTGTTGTGAATTAGGTCGTTAGTTTCTCAATTGAATTGTTACATATTTTTCATGTCGGGACCTTTTATAGACGACTACCGGTATAAGGAATGGGGTTTTTCATGGTCGAAGGCTGTAAGGCTGCCTATAATTGCTTACATCCACATCATTTGAACTTTGGTGGATAGTTGTCTCATTGGCAATCATACATCTCCTTATTTTTATATAAATAAGTTTAATATATATGAAATGCTAGTAATAAATGATATGAAACATTATAGAGGTATTCCCGTAACAGTGTGGACAACCGCAGTACTTTTGTTGTTAATAATACTGAATCATTTACCTTTAACTTGTTTGTCATCGGCTATCGATAACAATGATTTTACGCTCACTCAGTCTGTCAGAGGCCTTCAAGTGGGGATTTAAATAATCACTTGTTCCACATTTCGATACATAAAATGAAACTCTTTTCACAAAACGTTAAAGGAATTTGTTTGAAATATTCTTAATATCAGCACACACAACAGTTTCATTTTAGAGAATTACAAATGTTCAGAGCTAATATCATTAAATAATCGAAAAATACATTTACACATTTGGATTTTCATTGTAAAAACTTCAAGTTGATGGGGTTAATTCATAAAATATCTTTAGAGAAAAAATACTCCCACGTTGTGATCATTTAAGAGTAACCTACCATTTATTTAATGCATAGGATTTGTTTGTGAAAAGAGTTCCGGACGATGAAAAACAATCATTTGTTTAACTGGATATTTATCACATGTATCATCGTTTGAATCATTCAGTCATACAGAGAACCCATATGATGTGTTTGCCTTGGATATTCCAGTACTACACAACTCAACTGCCTCTATGTATGTATATATCTATATGTAAATCTAATTAATTAAAAGACTTTTCTGTTTGTATAATGCTTTTATGTAAAGCGGAAACTGTTACGCGTGCGTGTGATCCCTTTTGTCTCTTTGACCAAAGATAGTTTGTCATAAACTAAATTGCAGTACTCGTCGGTATGTCATTCTTGTATCTCACGAATGTGGGTCATTGACTTACAAAACTTGTTTTCTTGTAACGTATTTCATTGTTGAAGAATGAATGTTGCCCATTTTTTTTATCCTTTGTTTGTGTCTCATTGACATACAACCTGGTCCCCTTTTCTTCATATTTGAAAACATCCGAGATGACATCAATACCAATTGATGACACAAAATAACTGAGTTAAACTAACAGCAGAAGAAAGAAAAGGAAAAGCGCTTCCATGGTTGTACTTTATCTCGAAGTTACAATGTAGTCTTTGCAAAACAAATGTTGTGAATCAAAACAAAACAAAAAATATAATTTTTGAAAGTTTATATTTGAAAAAGTAATGTTGTGTAAATCATAACAATTATTTCAATTTCAATCCATATTAAGCTGTTGCTTTTTTCCGCTTTGAGCAAACTTGATCACATTTTAAAAAATTAATTTCCTGCATGATACAAATATTATGATTATGCACAGTTTCATTGCGATCTTAAAAAGGACAGAGTTGATATATAAACTGCCGTCAATTATTGTGTTTGTGTAAGTTGGGCATTTTTAAAAAAGAAATGAATTGATTCTAAGAATCTGCCCCCACAAAAAAAAATTATTAATAACAAAAAAAAAACCATACACACACTTAATCCGACAAGTTTTTATTCCCATTGACAAAAAAATTTGAGTTAAATTTCATATATAGTTAACAATGAAATGAATAGTTCATCAGCTTAACACACTATATGTACGTACGTCTCAATCCAAATTGTCTATGCTTACATTAGATTGTTGACATCATGAATATATACTGTACATGTAATTTATAAGATGTGACAAACAACAATATATACAAATGAACGATACTTGTTTATAAAGTGTAAGTGTTAATACACCATTATCAAACTGGTGAATGCATTGGTTTCGTGCCTCAAAAAGTACATAATTTGAACTCTTTTTACTGTTTTTAAACGTAAATACACTGACACATAACATTTTAAGCTATAGGTACCATCACTCGATAAAATACGGACGCACTCGAAAAAGCCGGGAATGCTCTCGAAAAAACCCGGACACATAGAAATGAATTTAGTCTCAAAATGTCGTTTTCAATGCAATAATAAGAATTTTTGTAAAGTGTCTGTATTTCTAAGGATATATGGATATACGGACGGACGGACAACGGTATACCATTATACGTCCTGTTTAAAAACTCCGGGGTTCACCACGAAAAATATTATATATTAACTGTGACAACAAAAGTACCATGAAATGAAGTTGGAAAGATTACGAGTCCCCTGCACTATGTTCTAAAGACCTTTTTATAAAGGATCCAATAATTTCTAATTTAATACTGGAAAGTTGTGGTAGAACGTTTTCCAAAAAGAAAATTTGCATTAAATTGAAAAAGGTTAATTTTGATCAACGTACCAATATGTTTTGGTGATTTATTGAGAATATATGATATTTTCATTCATTAAATTACAGTTATAAACTAGAAAAGTCATTTTTTAAAGTCAAGAATATCTTTTTTCTTATTACAATTTTCGTTAAAAAACCCGGACCATTTGTTAAAAAACCCGGACGGTTTCACAGTTGCTCTAAAAAAAGCCCGGACAATATTAAACACTGAATTTTTTGGTTGAGTACAAGAAATTGTGCTTCTTTGTTGCTCAAAACGGTTATAGTATTCAAAATAAGATGAGTAGTCATGTAAAAAACTATTATAATTACGAAATAGCAGTTAATTGACCTGATCGCATGTTTTATCACTCGAAAAAACCCATTCTACACTCGAAAAAAATGAACAGATTCACTCGAAAAACCACGATCCTAGCCGGACACTATACCTACCGTGTACTTGTTCTCATTGGTCATTGAATAACTATGAAAGAAAGTAGGGCAATTTATGCACATCAATAGAAATATAAATATATCCTGATTTTCACGTTAATTATCGAGGAGCTGGCTCAATTTCAACTTTATTTTGAATTTTAAAGATTACAATATCGCGATTATGTATTAGCTCCTTTTGTTGTTTATACAACAATGATTGTCATTGATTTATGACAATGTCATTCGATGTGTTTGAGCATCAACGCTCTTCAACACTTTGTACAGTGGACCATTCATTTGAAACCAATGACCGTTTGTCCCGCCGTCTTAAATTCATTGACAACCGTCTTTTGATCGTCATCTCGGGACAACTTAAATGGAAACATTTGGAAAATAAATTTATTAAATTAAAAACAATTTTCAGTAGAAACAACCTTCTTTTTCCATTCCATTTCAAAACAAGCCATGCATTTTTCAAGACATATTTAGACTGACATTTTCTCTTTCAAAAAAACGTCCCTCTTTCTAAAAAGGAAAAAGATCGGTACATAAGAAAGAACAATATGTTAAGCACCGATGTTTGAAATACTAATAAATTGTGAAAGATAATCTGGAGTCATAAATTTTACGAGATTCATTGATTTTATTTAAATATGAAAGGAGTTGTATGCATGTAAGATAACATTGTACTTGCTTGGAAGTCAGTAAAAACATGCCTTTGTCGATTGAAATATATACATTTTCGCTACGTGCGTTTATATACATTTGTAAAAGAGACAATCTATTTCACACTAGAGTCTTGCATGTCAATCCTTACTAAAAACGCATATTTTCGAGAACAAATAAGTGATAGATAAAAAAATATTGTTTTCGCTGGATGTTTTTGTAAAACTTTGCATCGGTTATCAAATTTGATTAATTTGAATTCGAAAGACATAACATTATAAACCTTCTTTATTACGGTGAATTGGTACTAATTGTGTTCTTTCGAACTAATTCTTTGAACAAAGAAAGTCTGTGGTGTATTTTATAACGAACAAAAAAATGTTTGATTCGCATCGTTCAAACAGATGTTGAGATGTAGGAATTAAGTTTTTTTCTCGCAAAAATTGCTTGATTTTAAACATCCAATTGAAAGATTTTTTTTTACCAATCCCTGGAGGGAAAGGATTCGATATCAAATTATTAGCTGCACATGGTCTAAACTGTTTGTTTAACTGTTTGCTGTATATACAAGTATAAAGCTTTTCAGCTTATGGAATTTTAACAATCATTTTATTATTTGGTATAAGTACAATATAAAATAAGGAGATGTGATATGATTGCCAATGAGACAACTTTTCACAAGGGATCAAATGACGTAGATGTTTTAACAACCATGGGTCACCGTATGGCCTTCACCAATTAGCACAACCCTGCCTGCATAGCAAGCTATAAAAGGCACAGACATAACAAAATGTAAAGCATTTCAAGCTAGAAAACAAAAGCCTGAATTATGTACAAAACAACAAATAAATAACAAATATGTTACACAGCAACAAACGACAACCCTGAATTACAATCTCCTGACTTGGGACAAGCATATAAATAATGAGGCGGGGTTAAACATGTTAGTGGGCGCCCAAATGTAAAATGATGTGGTCTCATGTTAAAGGAATTAAAATCAACCTTTGAGAACAAAAAACAGGTGAAAGAAACAGCTATTTAGAGGTGTATACCTACATGATGCTATATTTCCAGTTTAGTATTCTTAGTATCATACGGTAGACTTTTGAAGGTTCCGCCTTTCCAAAACTATTTTTGTTCATGGAAAAACAAATTGCAATACAAAACAACTTTTAAAACAGAATTATTACATTAGCCAAATTCTTTCATTTGTGTATTTTCTACATAAATTCATTGTTGATATCAAAATAAATATTCATTAAAATTGCTATAAAAGAAAATACAAAATCTAAATTCATATTTCAAGTTATCGTAAATGCCGCTTTCCGATTTCATGTGTAATGACACCAAATCATAGTACGAAAAAGGGGTGAAAATTTGTTTGGTTAATTTCCAGTGATGGTTATTATCTTATATGCAATGAAATGTTATGTGAAATTTTGTCTGTAGTACTGGACAGGATAAAACTTTACTCATGCCAAGTATTTCTTTATTTGAAACAAAGATAAATTCTCAGGCGGCACATTTTTTTGAATAGTGCAAATTTAGTAAAGACTAATAGGGGAAAAACAATGGTGGTATTACACCTTCAGACCATTAGAAAATGTTAAACAATGAAAAGCTCTGATAACATCACTATTTGCTATGCACAATTCTTAGTGTACAATTTTCTATTTTTATAATCAATATATTTGATGTACACATGTACCTCACGGGCTTTAACAATTATCACTTTTTCAAGATATGCTTCCTCTCTGTGCATTAATTTTGCTGACAATAGTTGCAAGCAACTGAACTGTAAATCACTTTAAGGTTGAACTATCGGTCAACGGCGAATGATGATTTTTCACAAAAGATGAAATAAGTTTCACAAACACTGCCGAAATTACTCTTGCCAGTGTTGGACATGTTGATTGATAAATAAAGGCAACAGTGGTATACCACTGTTCAATAGTCATAAATCGATTAAGCGAAAACAATCCGGGTCACATACCAAAACCGAGGGAAACAATTCAACTATAAGAGGAAAACAACAGAACAACAGAAACACTGAACTGCAGCAAAAACAAACGCCAACATACATAGAAACGGACTATTTAATAACAACCGCCATATTCCTGACTTGGTACAGGACATTTTAAGAAAAAATAGTGGGACGTTGACTCTTTTCCAGCAGTAATTAACAAGGCCAATCTCTCCAGTCCAGTGGTGGTTTGTGCAAGAAGTAAAAAAAACGATATCTTCTTCACCGTAAAAATATTTTTTTTTTTTTTTTTTTTTAACGATAACAAATATTTTTATTCAATCATTTCCTGATATATAAATACCTAAGTAGCCCAGGTCGCATACTTAGGGGCCCCTGTATTTTAACAGCCTCACTTAAATTTTAATTTCTTGCAAAATGTATTATTAAATGTATATCTAACACAACGAAAATACTAAAATAATGCAAATGTTTTGGATATAGCAATGTTCATAATTTATTACATTTGGTGGAGGTTTTTCTGCACTCGGTAGATGGACATTTCATTATCCCTTTTCTTTCAGAGCTCTTCCAAATTATTAAAATATGACGCCCCCGGGAATAGATTATTGATATATAGAACAGTTCCTAGTTACCATTGCCTTGGCGGCATGAAAATGACCCCCAATTAACAACATGCAGAACACTGCAAAGTGTATGTTCTTTTTACAATAGTTTGCCACGTTTTTAAAATATTTTTATTAGTTCTAAATTTCTTAAAGAAAAATAATTAATTTCAGGAGGGGACATGAGTGAACAAAAATTTAAAAAAACAATAAAATATACATAATTGAGTTTGAATCAAGTTGAAATGACAGTAAATATTCTACATAGATAATATTTTTATTCAAATAATACCTCAAATCTTTAAATCGTCATTTCTATGTAGACCCTACATTGCGTAAGTCGGTGCGATTTTATCCACCAGCAACATCTGTCCACTGAGCTGTCCACAAACAAAACTTCGGATACATAAGGAGACCTTCTGCCTTCAAGACGGTTCACATTTTCTTCATTATGAGCTAGAGCTAGTTTCGACCTTGGCGTCTATTTTTTTTAATTTCTTCATTGATGATATAATCAATATTGCGTACTTGCAAAATATTCGTTCCCGTGAACATTAAGAGTTATTGATATTTCAAATTTTATCAAAGTCTCTTCCGTGGATCTGAGCCAGCTGTCTGACTGGCTTCAAAGTCGACAAGATAATTAAGAGGTCAATGTAATCAAGTGCATTCAATTTCTGTAGTACATTCTCATGTAAAATGGGTAAATGTCTGGTTAAAATTTAATCTTATCTTTGATGTGCCGCATACCTAAGCATCCCTAGCCTATTAAGTTGGACAGTCCATGCGTGACCCATGACATAAGATTTTTATGCATTTCATTGGCTATTTTCTATAAAAATCCAGTCTAGCTAGTAACCTATATCAATTTACGTGTCTGAAGACGAATTTGTGTAAAATATTCTTGTTTGATTTTAATTGCTGAAAATTTAAATAAACTGAACTCTAGAACAGAGCTTTCGGTACGTCGGGTTGGGCCTTTATTTTTGCGGGAATTTCGGGATTTACATTTATTGGGATTCGGGAATCAATGATTAATTTTTCGGTATCCGGGAATGAATGCTTTAATTTTTCAGGAATTCGGGATGACACCCCTCCTTCACCCCCATCTGTCTGTCTCCCTCCCTCTCTTTAATAGACAATGTTGAGAAATCAAGAGAAAAACTCATTCTGTATGAGAATTTGAGTTTTGCAGATTTTTGTATTTCTTTAGGTTTAATATCTTAAAAAAAAGAGGGAGGGGCAGGGGATAAATTCATGTTTAACTTTACCAAACACTTTTTATTACTGAACAATTTGAGATATCAATAATGACTATGTAAACTTTTTTTCAAATATCGAATACTAGATCCCAACTAAATCTCTAAATATATCCATTTTGGAATATTTTTGCCATATTGAAAGCTATCTGAAGTCAGTTCATAGAACCCGAGTCAGTTTTATGTAGTCGTGGCAATCCATCACTTTTATCCAATCAACTGTCTTTTATGATAAAGATTGGCGTGCGATTGTAGTTGAAACAATGTAATTTATATAATGACATTGTAATAGTTTTAGGGCACAGAACTTTACATCAACATCAAAAGGTCATGTGCTTATTGTGGAAGCTGTGGACTACAGGTTCAAAATAAAATTGATTTCGACAAGTTGCTTTGTAACCACTGTCATGATGTTTGGTGGTAAAAGGAAATCAGTAACTGTGTAAGAGATGCATAAGCACTGGTAAAATGTGTCCGGGTGGTCACAAATTGCTAATATAAAAAGTCTGTGGTTACAGAATTCACTAGTTGCTTTAGTGCAATGTCAGTAATTAATTTCCACAGATAAATTTTCCTAGTTATTTATGCCCATGTCCTTAATATTACTAGGTAAAAATATTAATGTCCTTTATTTTACTAGGGAAATTCTTTGTACTGAAAAAAAAATACATGTAAACAATGGAATGTTTAACTGTTATGTTTTAACAGTTGTACATCAATCTTTCATTATTAAAAGATTGATGTTACATTAGATAATTACGTTGGTCTTTTTTTCATAGGAAAATTGATATCACGGACTTTTATCATGTTTATAACTACAAATATTTGTTTCTTTATTTTACTATCGAAAATTATACAAATTTGAAATAATATCAAGAATGAAAAATCTAAAACTACTTTTTTTCTAGATAAATCGTCAACACAGACTTTGATACCTAGTAAATCAATTTTTTCCATTTTCAAAATATTTTATATCTTTATAATTTAGTCATTTTCAGAAGAGATCGATACACATTTGAAAATTTCGTAGGAAAATAGGCCAGACATATTTAACTAGCTATGGACTTATTTTCCTAGGACAATTTATCCTGGGGTTCAAGTAAAATTATGGTCATGGACTTGATTACTTAGAAAAAAGTCTGTGGGACAAATTTTCCTACAAGGCAGAATTTACTGTTACACCTGCTGTCATTCTTAAATATTTGATTGTGTACAGCATCAGTAGGATGCATAATCTTTCGAGTGGTAGTTTATATACTCACTCATTAATACTGAAATTATGTTTTTTACGTTTTGACCATCGAAATTTTGCAATAGAAATACTAGTTATGACCACAAGATTTTAACAGCCAGTGCAGGACTCGCACGAACGTTAGATTTAGTTAGAGGGGCGATATTCTGACGCGTTTTTTAATTCTTGGTCACCCATGTTTAGAAAGAAAGGGGAGAAATCCAAACAATTTCCGACCAATTACAAACGTTGTTGCAAATTTGACCTTATGACGTCAAAGAATTTCCCATAATGCAATTATTGCATATAAATAAAAAACTACTATAACAATTGAATAAAAATATTGCATTCAAATGACATTTTATACCAATTGAATAAAAAATATTGCATTTGAACGAAAATTATACCATTTGAATGAAAAATTATACCATTTGAATGAAAAATTATACAATTTGAAGGAAAATTATACAATTTGAATGAAAAATTATACCATCTGAATGAAAAATATTGCATTTAAATGAAAAAATATACCATTCAAATAAAAAAATATTGCATTTAAATGAAGAAATATACCAATTAAATAAGAAATATTGCATTTAAATAAAAATATCAAATTTTTGCAACCAATACCATGCCATACATTTTGACACGTGCTTATGTATACCACTGTTTTATACTATGGATTGCGACAGGAAGTTATGATGTGTCGTCTTTTTCTATTGGTCAGCGGCGAAATTAGGTATTTTGCTACGTTCAGTATTGGTTTTTGAGTCATCAGTCAGAAAGATGCCCATTTATACAGCAAATGTTATTTCCCAGAAGACTGCATGTGTTCTCCTAGAACACAAAAACAAAACGTGACAAATCACTTTCCTGTAGTAACATCATTTACTACACCTCAGATCATATACCGGAAATTTTGAAGTGAAGATTTTGACAATTTTACCGTATTGTCGCAAAATATAGAATTCTAGTTTACTGGCTAAATATCAAGGTCATCTAAAAAAGGAATTAAAATAATTAAGGCTCTTCTAAAATAAAAAGAGATTATATAATAAATTCTCACTAAAAACAAAAGGAAACATCTATGGGGTAAGTATAACAGATATACATCTACACACTTTTTAAACTAAACTACTAGTTATAAATAATATTTATAAACGATAACTACATTTTCCTACCATTTTGTTCGTACTCGCATGAAGGAGATTCATACGGGAGCTTCTTAGAATGAAAAAGCTAGCATTGACGAGTATATGGGAATAGACAATGAAGGTTATATGAGAAATAAACATTCCTACAAGAGACAATCTCAAATTTCCCATTTCTGGTTTTACATTTCTATGTAGCAGCATTCCAGCAGCAACACGTAAGTATTGAATATATCTCCCCCAGTTGAAACAATATCCAAGTCCTTGCTTTTTCTATTATGTTTCTCCTTACAAGGAAGATATTAAACCAGCTACTGCATGAACAAGGGTTCCTGTATTAAAGTTTGAGGCATTCCTTCGAAAGTTTTACTAACACAATAATAATTTGGCTAACCTTTATGGAATATCTGTGTTAATGATGACAGTGAAAATTATATACTTGTTGCAGCCACAAGCCCGTCCTATTTCCCATGATTGTGACATCAGCAACACAAGGGTCACATGTGGAGGAACACAACGGCCACAGATGGAGCATGAACTGTTTTCCATTAGCACCTGAATTCTTCCCGTTTTTTGAGGGGTTCGTGTTGATCAATCTTTAGACTTTTACATAGTGTATTATGGACTTTTTTTTTGTCTATTGGCCATGGTATTGTCTGTTTTTCTACAGCCTATGGCTTTTGATTGTCGTCTTGTTATCTTCTCACATTTTGTGCTGCATTCATAGTTGAAATTGGATAAAATATGTAACAAATTGATCAGTTTGATTGAAGCATACAAGCTGCAATTTTGTAAAAGATAAAATGATAAAAATAAAAAAAGTCATGGTAATCTTGAAGCCAAAACAGATATAAAGACCTCTTACAGAAACAAACCATTAGGGAAGAAACCAAGATTTTAAAATTCAATCCATATATAGCGGTCTATTTTGTAACTTTGACCTCGACCATGGACTAATTGACCGCGAAATCGACAGGATTTGTCTCTATTCTATTGTCAATCACTGTTACAAGTTTATTTAATATTCAACTTGTGTACCCAAAGAAATCACAAAAAAAAACCCAAATTGCTCCTCATAATTCAATATTTTCGGTCCATTTTAGCACGTGTGACCTTGATCTTTGATAATTTGCCCTGGGTATAAAAATGGCTATTTTCCTAACCAATGACTTCCATCTACATAATTTTCATTTAAGTTCAACAAAGGAAATTCTATATCATCTGGAAACTAATTCAACACAAACCATTTTTTAAGTAACGGAGACCTTGACCTTTAATCCTAAAATCCATTGTCTTCTCCCCTTGCCTTTATCTTCTATCTATACATTGATAGTAAAAAAATATCCGATAAAAAACGTTAAAAGCAAACGGTATGGACATACGAAGGCTAATATCATAGGACTAAAGAACTGCTATAAGAGATCACTTAACATATTGAAGTTCTTGTAGATCTTATCTTGCTGATCAGTAGGTGTATTCCTGGACTGCCTACATTTCATAAAATATTTATTCCTCGAATGCCGAAAAAATGAATTGAATAGATGTTGTTATAATGAATGGGTGTTAGAACAACATTTGATTATTAGAATCAAAGTACTGAAGTACTGAACATCGGATGACCACAAGTTCTTGAGGATGGTCAAAAGCACATGTTTCAGAAAAAGACAACATATCTCGTTACCTGAAACTGAGGTTAATGAACAGAGATATATTTTTTTTCTGAGACAAGTTCGTGCGTGGATGATGAATAAATGACAGGAAATTCAACTTCACCGTAATAACTATTATATTGTAGTGATACAAATCAGTATACACTGATTTGTTGTTATATATTATATTAAAATAACAGTTACATATATATATGATTTGCATCCATTTGTATATCATTCTATTCTAATAATAGTGCAATGCAAAAGCATGGTGGACACTTTTCTGTAAAAATTTGATTTTTTTTAAATTGGATACGAGTAGGCATTCATATTTTCCTGCAAAAACAATTACAGAGTTACCGGTCCTTGCCGGTATTGTCGCAAAACGTTCTTTGAGATATCCTTCCGCATGCTTTAACACAATTTTTCGGTACGTGTGCATTGATATTATCAATGATTTTTTACTTATATATATATATCTAACTACAAATATTTTCATATTATTAATTTATGTTGTAAACAAAAATATTTTTATCAGTATTCATTGAAGAGATGTATTTATATCAAACGATAGGGAATGTTATTTTGCACTCGTTTATGTGCGCATATTTATCATGTTTATAGATCGGTTACAAACCCAAAACTAATTTACATAATGGAAATCTAGGCGATAGCAATACATCGGAATGACCATAAGGTCATCGCGATGTAAAACGGTAGTTTAAAGGTAAAACATATTTTGCACCTTTGGCCAATTAGCGCCAATTGCAGTTTTGAAAAGGTAACAATTGCGCCACTCTTTATTTTTCTGATGGTATAAATTGCGTCAATAAATGTTATCAGATTGCGCCACATTCATCT
The DNA here is from genome assembly GCF_021869535.1 of Mytilus californianus. Classification (NCBI taxonomy): domain Eukaryota; kingdom Metazoa; phylum Mollusca; class Bivalvia; order Mytilida; family Mytilidae; genus Mytilus; species Mytilus californianus. The sequence goes on from NW_026262675.1 coordinate 3,575,083, forward strand.
GTATATTGGTTTACCAATATTATATATGTAACCAAGGATTTGTATAGTAAGATACAAATCCTTGCTGTAACATGTATTATAATAAGACTATCGACAGAACACTCAACAAAATCAAGAAAACTCACCAATAAATAAATTGTTCAGTAATAGATTGATTGATTGTTGGTTGTTTATCGTCCAATGGCAAATATTTCAGGCATCTGCAGGACGAGAACAAATTAACAATAAATACAATAGGTAGATACTGTAATAGAGGCCGTCAAGGATGAAGGTCGGGGAAATTTGGACTGCCACGGGAAAATAAGGGTATATGGGATAGTGACAGAAATTTTGCCTTGCAACAGGCCACCTACGGACCCCTCAAAGAGTTGTTGCAAGGGTTCTTAACATGCAAAGAACGTGGCACTCTTTTCACACGAGGCATCTGATTTAACATCCCCATTCATTCTGACCGGACGTGGCTGCAAACTTATACACCCGCACAGCCAAACGGACGCCCCACTTTGGCGAGGGTTTTACTGCGGTCGAAAGAAGACTAACGGTGACCATATATCTGTTCCCCAGTCAACCTTGAGTACTTCAGTAATAGAAAAGTTTGTCACATGTTAAGATATCTGCTATTTTGTTCAATAAAATAGTCTGATAGAGGGAAACCTATCAACGTTGTAGAAGATTACAAATTTCGCCAGGCATTTATGAAGAAAAATGAAGAATTTAGATAGATATGTACAGTGAAGTCGTGTTGAACTAGGCTATTTACAGATGGATCTTGTAGTTATTTTGCACAGGCACTTGTCTCTGAAAAAAAGTCCTATATAGCTTAATATAACACAAGGAACTTAAATCGCATTTTTCCAAAATGACAATCGGTCGCGAACTTTTGTTATAATTCGATTCCTCGGTTGTCTACCCCAGTAAAACGTTAAGGTTCCCTAGTGTTAATTATTTAGGTATATAGGAATTATTTTGTTCAGAGACAAGTGCCTGTTATTCTCAGTGGGTATCACTGCATTTCATTGGAGTATCTCCATGCGCTTGATTTGTTTTCTTTGTATTAGAGGGTATCATTGTATTTCATTGGAGTATTTCCATGAGCTTGATTGGCTTTCTTTGTTTTAGAGGATATCATTGTAATTCATTGGAGAACTTCCAGGAGTTTGATCAGTTTTCTTTGTATTAGAGGGTATCGTTGTATTTCATTGGAGAACTTCCACGAGTTTGATCAGTCTTCTTTGTATTAGAAGGTATCACTGCATTTCATAAGAGAACTTCGATGGGTTTGATCAGTTTTCTTTGTATTAGACGGTATCAATGCATTTCATTGGAGTACTTCCACGAGTTTGATCAGTTTTCTTTGTATAAGAAGGCATCACTGCATTTCATTGAAGTACTTCCATAAGCTTAATCAGTTTTCTTTGTATTAGAGTGTATCGTTGTATTTCATTGGAGAACTTCAACGAGTTTGATCAGTTTTCTTTGTATTAGAGGATATCATTGTATTTCCACGAGTTTGATCAGTTTTCGTTGTAGTAGAAGGTATCACTCCATTTCACTGCAGAATTTCCACGAGTTTGATCAGTTTTCTTTGTATTAGAGGGTATCATTGCATTTCACTGGAGTACTTCCACGAGTTTGATCAGTTTTCTTTGTATTAAAAGGTATCACTGTATTTCATTGGAGTACTTCCATAAGCTTGATCAGTTTTCTTTGCATTAAAGTATATCATTGCATTTCATTGGAGAACTTCCACTAGTTTGATCAGTTTTCTTTGTATTAGATGGTATCATTGCATTTTATTTGAGTACTTCCATGCGCTTGATTTGTTTTCTTTGTATTAGAAGGTATCACTGTATTTCATTGGAGTATTTCCATGAGTTTGTTCAGTTTTCTTTGTATTAGAGGGTATCATTGCATTTCATTGGGGAACTTCAACGAGTTTGATCAGTTTTCTTTGTATTAGAGGGTATCATTGCATTTCATTGGAGTTCTCCCACGAGTTTGATCAGTGTTCTTTGTAAAAGGTATCCCTGTTTTCTTTGCATTAGAGGGTATTATTGTATTTCATTGGAGTACTTCCATGAGTTTTATTTATTATGAGATAAAAATCTAGTTCTTGGAACCACTAGCCTTCAGTGTTGATATAAACAAGTAATACTGGAAATGGTTTAACTAACAGAATGCATTCTTGTTTTATTTTACTTAATTAGCTGTGCATGTTAGAGCTAGTAAACCTTCAATTTAAAAAAAGACCCTGGCAGGACTGGTGACTGGTGAAATCACCAAACATTCTCTCCTAGTAGTGTTTCACTCTTATTGAAATCAAATCTTTATATAAGTTGTCTACAACCTACAGAACTATAATAATTTTTAATATATCAATACCAATAGATATTTTCTTGCATGTAATTTTACAGCAGAATAGAGTATCTCCTTTTCTCTTCTTGGCAGACCCCCAGTGCTCCGTTGGTAGAATGCTATCCTGAGGGAAGGAGGTTGTGATTTCCCTCTCCAGGCAAATACATTAAAACTGGTATTGCCTCCCTTTAGATAATTTGGCATTCAGGAATAAAAAAGATTGGTTGCCTCGTAACAGATGAGTCTAGGTACGGTGATATGTTTTCCTTCTGACTGTTACTGTGGATTCATTTATTCTCATGGATACCAGTTTTCGTGGATTGAAGAAAAATTGTATTTTCGTAGCTACTAAATTTCGTTGTTTTTTTTAAATCTGCATACAAGCCTATGAAAAATGTGAACTTCGTTGAACATCGAAATTCATGGTTTTCCTATACCCACTAAATCCATCAACTTTAAAAATAATTACACTGTACCCTTTGAGCAAGCTCATTAAAATCCAGGTTATGGCAGGGTTCTATTTTTTATATAAAATTAAAATGTTCTCCTCCTTATTATGGTTTAAAGATTACAAGGTGAACATGAGACATCAATCTTTTCATACCAAATGATTTAAAACAAGAAGATACAATGCCATTGACTTTATTAATGAAACTATCTCTCTAATATGTTGATTATATAAGAATAACAGACAACTAAAATTAACATTATGACTGAAAATGTTGAACACAAAATTGTACAATAAATGCCCAGTAATTCTGCAGATCTGAGAATCAGGTGTTTATCACAGTGTTGATATTATGCAATTCTGAATGATTCTTTGAACTGGAAAAACCAAATAATATTTAAGCAACAACAGTTGCAGGACTCAAACCTCATATTTCATCTTTGTTAGTTCAAGATACACTATATATTTTTTTAATTCTAATTTTATAAATCACTCACTTTGAAATATGGAATAACATTTCAAACCATAATTGATTATAATGTTCTCATGAGAGATTGCAGTTATTTTTTAATCTCACTTAAAATGGGTATTTGCATCATACAATGTTTCATGTTAATTAATATACTGTTCTCTTTTCTAATACAAAAAGTGAATTCATGTAGTTATGTGTTAAATAACAAATCCAAGACAGTTTATAAAAAAAGTTGTAATAGACCAGCAATTAACAAGCAAGAGTGTAACAAGCAGCTGAAAAGCAGATATTAGAATTAAAAAAGTTTTATATCTCAAAACAATTCCATAAATCTTAAAGCAAGCATCTGGCTTAATATTTCCTTTTGATAAAGACCCAATCTGATTAAAAACAGATTCTGTGTCAATGTTCTGTTTACAAGGATCTGTAAACCCTTTTCTACTTTCTGTTTTAAAGAACTTTTGAGATCCTCTAGTTTTGTCCTTAAGATACAAACTTTTAAAAATTTGTAGGCAGGCTTTACATTAGCTGATGAAATAATTACCAGAATAGAAAGTAGAATGGAGTGTTGTCAGATTCTGTGTTCAAGCTTTGCCTAGATTTAAGAACAATAAAAGAAGCTGATGAAATAATTACCAGAAAGTAGAATGGAGTGTTGTCAGATTCTTCTAAGCAAAGAGTGGACACAGAATCTGTATCTTAATCAGATTGTTAAACACCCGTTATTGTCATCAGATTGTTAAAGACCCGTTATTGTCATCAGATTGTTAAACACCCGTTATTGTCATCAAATTGTCTACATTAGTTTTAACCATTTCATAACACTTATATTTTAGATTTTACCAAAATCACTATTTATTTGAAGTTTATATTGGTTGAATTTTTTTTTTTCTGAAATAATTTTAATTTAATAGGCCATTTAATTGTCAGTATATGTTGTTATTTTCAACAGAATTTGAACTTTTGCAGTCCATCCTCACAATGTCAGGGTCCTTCTTCCCTTGGCCATTGAACCAAAACCACACATGATTACTGTACCCCACAGCCACACATAGACACAGGAACCTTGGCATTGTGAGATTGATGGTAGTTTACAAATGCAATTTTCTCCTAGACTTTTAAATACTGAGTCTGCAGCAACACCCTCAAAAGACTTCTTCCAATATAACAAGGTCTTTCATTGAAAATATTGTTTAGATCTTAATATACCATACACAGGCAAGAATAATAATTCGTTTACATGTATAGGCAAAATAAAAATTAAACTTTAATCAGAAACAAAGTCATCTATGCATTGGAGATCATTCAAATTCAATATAGTATATGTATATAAATAATCAATATGATATTCAACATCAATAAAATTAAATGACTCACAAATAGAGATAAAATAGATTATAAAGATTTAAAGATATAATTAAACACCATCATTCCAATATTCATCTGATAAATATATAAAGTTATGCACCAATTAACTGACTAAAACAACTGTTATTTCAAGGCTTAATTAACATCAGAGGATTTTGGGGTAGTACTCATATTGAAAAGTTGACTTTAATTAAAATATTAATCAACATAAATTTGAAAATGCAACTTATAAAATTAACCATGCTAGTGAAATTCCTGGAATCTGAACAACATCTATGCTTTAATTTCTATCTTTAATAGTTTACCACACAACATTGAATTCATTTGATCAAACTGCTTGCCCAACTACTAAACATAAAACAAGGTGCTCTTATACTTAGAAAAAAAAATGTGTGCATGAAGTAAAATATTTGAAAACCGCAGTAACAAGTGCACATATTAATATCATATGATAAACAAATTAAAAACATAATCTAAGTAGCAATCAAAGATTAATTTAGACATCTTTATATCTAAGATCGTCATTATTTCATATTTGGAATGTAAAATATAATAAAACAACATCTACTGAATATTTCAAATTTATAATATTCAATGATATGTTAATAATCTGTGTAGTATGGCAGTGGAGGTCACTTACAACATTTCTCATTTAATTTTTAATTAAATTAATACTAATCGATTCCAAACTAAACATAACAATAAGTTATGCATAGCTATCTGCAAATTTATTGTTAACAGGGTGTATCAACCATATTTAAGAAATAATTTTATATTGCAGTTTACATGCCTCCTTGTATTCAAGGGCGGATCCCGGATTTTAGGTAAGGGAGGGTACAAACTTATAAATTTTTGCCTGGCGGAGCGAGGCGAAAAATTTTTTGAGGTAAAATTATCGAAATATTCTTTATTCTGAGGACAAACCATACTTTGCAAGTTTTAGGAGGGGCGCATGCCTGCCACGCCCCTGCCTGAATCCGTCCTTGGTATTGTATCTTTTAAAAATTCTTTTTTTAGTTAAAATGAAATAAAAAGTTTAGCACCTTACTTCAGATGATTATTTGGCATAAATATTGCACATTTGTAATAAATGAATTAACAATTTTTAGTTGTGTAAAATTTTGTATAAACTATTCTAAATATAACTTCTAGCACTATCAAGTTCCAAAAATGGATATTCATTTAACTTTAAGCTTAGTACTGTGTACTAATAGAGATTGTCACAGAATTATTCAGTCTCCTCTAAATTATCATATACAAAGGAATTCCAAAGATTTATATCAAAAGCTTAAAAAATGTCATGAAAATGTTGAAAATTAAATGAATGAAAAATTAGTGTAGAAATGATCCTGCATTTAAACTAAGTAATTAGCACACATCTGAAAACAGATCTAGATTCTGAAAAATACCACTCAACAACAACAAGCAACCAATTACTACCTAGCACTTTTTAGCAGCACTATATCCTCTATGTTAAAACCTTAATCAGTCTTCATAAGACAATACCATCTGCAGTTAAATATGCCTGGAAAAGTTTTCATTCAGGAAGACATTCAATATCTAACAACAAATCATCCCCTTCTAATTTCATTCCTTTTTCAACACAGATTTTCTGAATAATTCCTGAGCAAGGAGCATTGACAACCATCTCCATCTTCATTGCACTTATAACTAACAAAGCAGCTCCTTTTTCAACTTTTTCACCATCCTTAACTTTGATATCTATAACTGTTCCTGGCATGGGTGATCCAACTGATCCTTTTACACCTTTAAGGGCCTTTGGATGGAAGTGAAGTTCCTTCAATAAAGAAAAGCAATGTATTAAAAAATGAACATATTTACCTTCTATTTCTTCTAAAAATGTAAGAAATTAAATTTCAACTGAAAATTGATTAAACTGCGGTAAAGAGATGAGAAGTCAAAAGACTATGACTATTCAAAACTGGTAATATTTTGAACATGACAGGTCACTCTTTTAAAGAAATAAAAAGCTGTTGTATTACTAACAGCTGGTATTTCTATTGATTTAAAGCCTTGAGAAGATGTGATTAAAATATTTTATTAAGCACATAAATGTGAAGTCAGAAATATGTTGTCCACTATTTCCTCAGTTGTCTTGTTCCTTTGGGATGGATCCACAGCCTGATCAAACCAAACAAGTGAAAATCTGTATTTTCTGCTTCTCCACTAATCATGCATAATTTAGGAGTAAGAGATAGTTGATGGCACAGAGTTAGAATAATGTGTTCTGGTAGGGTGACATGCAAGTTAAAAATTTAACATGTTCTTATCTTGAATATGTATATAATTTGCCCATTGATGTTATACAGCCATTCATCATCATCATGTTCTTCACTTGCTCAATCTGATGAAATGTTGTGAATTCAAGATGTGCTAGTGACTGTAGACATTTAGATTTTTTTTAATCATCTGGAATTATTGTACTTTTATTACTCCTATAATTGATGATGAGGGTGGTGAAGGAGGTGCATGTGAATGAAAGAACATAATATAAAAAAAGGGATTTCACAATGAACTGAAATTTTTTTTTTCATTGTACATTTATAATAATTTGCATAAACAATGGCAGATAACAACTTTCAAACAATAAAAGAACAGAGTTCCAATGTTTCCCGCTTTGCACATATTTTATCTATCTAAGGTACAAGGGCAATAACTAAAAAAATATATCCAAGGGGCATAACTCGTTAAAAATATTTGATCAGCATTTATTTTAGAAAGTGTTAAAAAAGACATTGATGATATCAACCTATAATATAAATTTCATAAAAATCTGACAAGAATTGTACAAATAAGAGCGCTAACAATTCAATTTTCCCTATAATCAATATTTCCAAGAGGCATAACTCTTTTATAAATATTTGATCAGCACTGATTTTCGAAATTCGTCCAAGACATTGATGATATAAACCAATAATACAAATTTCATAAAAATCTGGCAAGAATTGTACACATGAGAGCGCTCACAAGGCAATTTTCCATATAATTGATATTTCCAAGAGGCATAACTCTTTTAAAAATAATTGATCTGCACTGATTTACAAAGACATTGCTGATAAAAACCTATAATATAAGCTTCATATAATTCTGGCAAGAATTGTACACATGAGAGCACTAACAATGCAATTTTCCATATAATTAATGTTTCCAGAGGGCATTACTCTTTAAAAACTAATTGATCGGCACTGATTTTCAAACTTGTCCAAGACATTTCTAATAAAAACCAATGATATAAGTTTCATAAAAATCTGGCAAGAATTGTACACATGAGAGCTCTCACAAGGCAATTTTTCATATAATCAATGTTTCCAAGGGCATAACTCTTTTAAAAATAATTCTGATTTTCGAACTCGTCCAAGACATTGCTAATATAAATCTATATAAGTTTCATAAAAATCAGGCAAGAATTGTACCAATCAGAGCGCTAAAGATGCAAATTCCATATTATTAATTTTTTCCAAGGGGCATAACTCTTTTAAAAATAAATGATCAGCACTGATTTTCAAACTCGTCCAAGACATTGCTGATATAAACCTATCATATAAGTTTCATAAAAATGTAGTAAGAATTGTACATGTGAGAGCACTAACAAGACCGGACAGATGCCTGGTATTTCTATGTCCGCGATGGACAGGGGGACAATAAAATACATGAAATGAAAATATACAATACAGTGGCCCAATTTGGTGGTGTTACATCTTACAATGTTTATCCAAATCATTTTGCAAAGAATTTTGCTCAAACAAGTGCTAGGGGCTGTCTTAAACTTGCAGTGCAGTGCGAGTTTTTTTTGCTCCATGTTGAAGGTCTCACTGTGACTTTGAGATGAAGAACAGCAATGTAAGCGCTGTTCCTTCACTTTTTGTGTTTTTTTTACTCTGTATGTACTGATTTTGTGTCATAGATGGATACAGCCTTTGTTTTTCTATTAACTCAAGAATTATGAAAGTGACGCCACCCTTATTTGAAATTGATCTGTGTTTGTTGGTAAAAAGCATTGTGTATAAGTTATAGAACATTTGGTTAAGGCAAAGTATAAAGAGTGCGGAAATGGTAAATTCGCCAATTTGCCAATTTATAAAGAGACATAACTCAAAAACAGTGAAAGTGACCCCACCCAGATTTGAACTTGATCTGTGTTTGGTGGTAAGAAGCATTGTATATAAGTTTCAAAATCATAAAATCTTTTGACTAAAATTGATCATAAGTTATACTGAAATGTTCATGACTTATGATTATTTTTTCTCATGAGGTTTTAAGTGATAATAGTTGCAATATCTTACCTTAGAAGCCTCTTCATCTTTAATCATGACTGATCTAAGCTGTCCATTTAACTCAAAGAAAACCTCTCTTTGTCCATTTTTGTTTAAATCTCCAACAGCTAATACTTTGATTGATAGTGTTTTACCTTTTTCTATATCAACCTGAAATATCCAATATAAAAACTTTGTTTATTTCAAGTATTTATATTGTCAGAAGACTTTCATTCCTTTTATACAACTATATAATCTGATTTTATATCTTTAAAGTGAAATTAGGTAAAATTGAAGATTAGACAATTAAAAATACCCCAAATAAGTACTGACTGTCAGAAACTCAAAAGTTTTTTCCATAATATATTAATCTTTTTAAGTCCATTTGGAAATTTTATATGTAAGATTTTATAAAAGGTAAATAAACTTCAATTCAGCACCATAGTCTCAGATTTTAAAATCCTCATATTTATCCTAAAAACAGCCTCACCAGTTTGCTGATGATACTGTTTTTTTTTTGTATTTGTTTTTTAATCATCTTAAAAGTGTCACATGTCTACTCCAAACCAAATCTAAAGTCCTAAAGAGATCAAATGAAACCGGTTTTACTGAATACACATATTCTATTATACCTGTACTTCCTGAGCCATTTTTGGACCAGCCAAAAATAAACTGGTGTCTAGAGTATCAACAGGTCCATACAATTCTCTGAACTGTAGGAAATTATCAGTCACACTAGGATACAATGCAGAACTTAAGACATCAACATCCCTGATTCTCTTCCCGTGTTTTTCTATTAATTCTTCCTTTATTTTATCAAAGTCAACAGGTTGTAGAGAAGCTCCTGGTCTTCCATTTACTCTTGGTTTATCTCCTAATATCTGTAAATTTATAGGTTACTATAACTTGTTTTCAGATTCAATAAAGAATGACCTTCAGAGATCACATGTATTTTCTAAGTCTGGAATTCTGTATTCAAAAAGCATTTCACATATTATAATTATGTCATAATAACCGGTTAAGTCTTTTTCTTAGAAACTTATTGAAAATACTTGAAACGTCTAAAACTTTTTTTGATTATCAATAGACCTTGGAAAATAAATTTCTAACTTATATACTTTAATGAATTGGATTCCCACAGATTAATAGAAAATATTCAAAAAGATAAAACTGAACAAATCTTCTAGCCTTTGACCTAAAAAGCCTTATGGGTGGTTTACCTAAATTAACCTTGGGAATATTCTATATTACATGTTAACAAATAAAATGCTTCGCCAAGTGCAGCCTGATACGACCGCAGAGGTCGAACCCTGAACAGTTGGGGCAAGTTTGGACACAATATTCAAGCTTGAAACTGTCTGAATTTGGATTGTGATCAAATTTTTGACATAATATAGGTTTCTGACACAAAATAAATGTGGTCAAAGATTTTAAAAATTTGAAATGGGACATTTAATTTACCTAGTATGGTCAGATATCCAAAATCTAACAACATGGTTAGATTCAGCATATAAAAAAACACCGAAAATTTAATTTTAGTTGAAATCAAACAAAGTTTAATTTTAGACCCTTCAAACCTTAATATGGACTAATTTGAAAACATGGCCCAAAATAAAGTATCTAAATGCACAATAAGATTCAGCATATCATAGAGCCGCAATAATTCAGTTTTTGATGAAATCAAACAAAGTTTAATATTGGACCCTTTGGACCTCAATGTAGACCAATTTAAAAATGGGGCCAAATATCCAAAATAGTAATACAAGGTTAGAAATTGAAAATTGGTTAAAAGATTTGTATTTATTTTCAATTGAAGATTTCTTGCTATTGGGCAATACTGTGCTGTTACACAATAAATAGTTAATCTGTTATATATAATAATTTACACACCCCCCAAAACAAAATTTGTCCCCCCCCCCCCAAAAAAAAAATTTCTTGAAAAAATTTGAAATTTTGAAAAATCTTGAAGAAAAAAAGTATGAACACCCCCCCCAAAAAAAAAATCCCCCCTCAAATTTTTTTTTGCAATTTTGAAGATTATTTTCTTTTCAGGAAAAATGTACAATTTCAGAGAGTTCCATAAACTTTAACACAAGTTATTGTCTGGAAACTAGAAAAATGCTTGTTTTTAGCCCCTAATTTCTAAAAGTTTGGGGATATTACCCCCAAACTCAATCCCAGCCTTCCCTTTGTGGTATGGAACCTTGTAGTACATAATTTCAAAGAGATCCATACACTTAAGCACAAATTGTCTGGAAACTAGAAAAATGCTTGTTTATGGCCCCTAATTCCTGAACGTTTGGGGCAATTACCCCCAAACTCAATCCTAGCCTTCCCTCTGTGATATGGAACGTTGTGGTACAATTTCAGAGAGATCCATACACTTACACACAAGTTATTGTCTGGAAACTACAAAAATGCTTGTTTTTTGTCCCTTTTTGGCCCCTAATTCCTAAACTGTTGGTACAATAACCCCCAAAATCAATCCCAACCTTCCTTTTGTGGTATTGAACCTTCTGGTAAAATTTCATAGAGATCCATTCACTTAAACTAAAGTTATTGTCCGGAAACCAAATGTGTCTTCGGAGGACGACAACATGATAGCATTATACGAACGCAATTTTTTTGCGGTCGTATAAAAATTCTAAACTTTGATCCAAGTAATTTATGATGTCATCCTTGAGGTTACCCTATATAAACCTTGAAAATATTCTATATTAGATAAATGAAAACAAAAGTTCTAACCTTTGACCTGAGAGGTTCAGGATAACCTCCTGGTGGTTCCCCTAAGAAACCTTGAAAATATTCTATTACAGAAACTGGAAGTGACAAATCTTCTGCTCTATCTTCTACTTGTATGGTGTTCAGTTTGTTCTGTACCATGAACTGAGCCATGTCCCCTACAACTTTTGATGATGGAGTTACCTATAAACAAAAGATCTCTATTAATATAATTTACATCTATTTTCCAAGAATAGAAAAATATACTTTTAAAGATATTATTGAACAAATGCATGCATATATATTAAACTAAGTCCTCTATGAAACCTAAGATTTTTTTTATATTCATAAGATATCTGTAACAAATAATTGACAAAAAATATTTGATTCATTGATAGTTGATCAAAAACTTTGTGTGTAAAAGCACTCTGCATAGTATAAAAGTTCTAGCTACAAAACTGTAGGAGAAATTAGCTAGACTAATCATGTACCCTTTACAGGGCCGACAAATAGGGGTAAAACAAAATTTCATTGCGTGGGCATAAAAGGTGCAAACAAGGATACAGTTATATGCCTCAGCCATTTAGGGTTAAGACAGAGAAAGAGTAAATTCTGCTTTATTTTCAAAGGATGGAATAAAAAATATGTGAAAGACAGAATTAGAGACAAAGGTACAAGTATCTACACATGTTGGTAAACATCAGACATAAAAAGAAATGTTATATTTACCTTAGGAATATCACCCAACAGAAGGTTGGCTTCACAATACCTCTTTTTGACTTCTTCAAACTGTTCAGCTAAACCAAGACTGAAGGCTTGGAACTGTAGATTAGTATACTGTCCTCCTAAAAAGGAAATATAATCACTTTATCGCTATTTTATGTATTTTTCTTTTAATCTTTTTTGGTGATAATCTTTCATATCATGCTACTTGCTTGAGATAGAAAATTGTCGCTAGAAACTAAGGGAGCACATGCCATTGTCAATGTAAACATCAACGCATCATAGGCAAAATAGCGATAAACGGATTATCAATGGTCTTTCAAGCTCAAGGATGTTTCTCGTCCATATCTCATCAAAGGGTTCTCGCCCTTCATTGAGATATCCTCTCGTTTGGAAAACCATCATTAATCTACAAATAACTTTGGTGAATCCTGACTGCAAGCCTGGATTTGTTATTTGTTACAATCAGTAATGATCATTGCTGAAGATGTCAACCTGTTTGTCAATAACTTGTATCCCCAAAAGGTAAATATCAATAATATAACCTGCACAGTGGTTAGTTAAACCAACACTTAAGGTTTAGAGTATGGAAGTTTCTATTCTGTGAAAGTTGATATAATAAATATTAGATTTCTTAGGTGTTTGATACTTTTTAAATTTATCTCACAGTTTCTCAGTATTAAAGATGTATGTTTTATATAAAAATCACAAGACATTGTTATGCAGGGCAAAATGTTATAATCAAGTAAATGAGATTTACTTCTTACCTGGAATTTGATTGTCATAGACATCCGAGTTACCACTCTTTAAGGTTTTACAACATTCGAATGGACCATATAAGTTTCTAGTTTGTTCCCAGTATGATGAGTATTCTGTAACATCATGTAAGTCTATCCCTGAAAATAAACACTATTGTTTTATTCAACTGGCTGCCTTTCTCCCTAAAGAATTATTGGATGACGACATCCAACTAAAACTTTATATAATTGATACAAGAGCTATTTTCTTTTATCCCGTAAAGCAACTTAGATATTTCTCTCAATTTGTTTGTGCAGAAACCTTTGTTGCCCTTTTGTCTATACCAGTCACTCAACACTTCTATCAACAGATGCAACCAACATGTTTAATTGACAAAAAAGTCTACTTTTAACATTTGTCTTCTTTATTGCTTAGTTTCTAAATCAAATCTTTTTCAGCTTTTTTCCAAATCTATATCATGTTTTTACATTATTATATAGGTATAATGTTTTTGAACAGTCCGTTAGCCTGTCCATCTGTCAGTCAGTGAAACTTTGAGATAATAAGGACATATTATGGAAATGTGCATATCGACAGGAAATTATGATTCAATGTTTTTTCTAAGAGTTGTGCCCCTTTGAATTTAGAAATTTGGCCACAATTTACTTCTGCAACAGTTTGTCAGCACAACTCCTCTAAAACCACACAACAGAATTTCATGAAACTTTTGTGGTTAATGAGGACATTATATGTAGATGTGTATATCCACAAAAAATGTTTATCAGTTGATATTTGTAGGAATCTGGTGATATTTTGTTTGTCCAGTGACAATGTTTGGGCTGGGGGTATGTGAGTCTGCTAACCATGGTTCTTTAATCTTACATCTTACACATTGCTCACACAAAAACATCTTCTAAAAATAGGATCTTTCTATTGATATTGTATTTTACTTACATTAATTTTATGTAAAACTATCATTTATTTATGCAAACTATAATCTCTAAACATAACTTTTTAAATGAATAATTTTTTATCATCCACGAACAAGCAATTGTTAAAATATCTGTAGAAATGAATCTATATATGCCAAAAAATTACATAACAACCATGAAAAGAATGCAGCCCTCAGCTTCTAAATTCTTTTATGGGTTACATTGATGCATTTAATAAATGGACAATGAATAAAACACAGAATTCAGGTAGCACTTCAAAGTTTTCTCAATAAGAATTCTACTATTATTTTTGATGTTGCAACACACTTTATCACGACTACTTCCCCAATCAAGACAATAATGTGAATATAAATGTTTGTGAATATTTAAAATTTGGGCGTTCCATTATTTAAATACATCAAGAAAGTAAGAAGATTATGTAAAATAAATTGCCACAAAGACACATTGAAAGTGCTAAAGTTACCTGTATCCAGTTCTGTATTAGACACACTGGATACTACAGCTCCCATACTTGGCTGTGACGTCAGTCCAGACATAGAATCTACAGCAACATCTACAATATCTGCTCCAGCCTCAGCACAGGCTAACATAGAGGCTACACCAGCTCCTGCTGTGTCATGAGTGTGCACATGTATAGGAATGTCTGGATGATTATCTCTCAGAGCAGTGATCAACATCTTAGCAGCTCTTGGTTTCAATACACCTGCCATATCCTGTTAAAACATTTTCTAGACTTAAATTGCAAGTTTATATCATATATATCACACAAAAGTATAGCCAGCTCTGGAAAAGAAACAGATAGAAGCATATTTATTTTTAGGCCAATTTTCGAATCTTTTCCACTTGTAACTCCTGTATATATATTGAAGATGCATTTTCATTTTATGTTTATGAATGGAAAGCACAAATATATTGATAAATGATTTGTTTGCTTTTTTCATAACTTTTGTATAATTGAAATTTTAAGATGTCTTCCAATAATAACAAACTATAGTTTTTAATAGTCTTTTCTTATATAATCTTTACAAATAAAATACCTTGATACACAAAACATGTGTACCAGCTTTGACGAGCTCATCAGCTAGATCTGTATAGTATTTCAGGTTGTACTTTTCCAGGTTAGGGTTAGATACATCACCAGTATAAGATATGGCAGCTTCAATCACACCACCTGATAGTTAGTAAAGCAAATAAGTAAAAATCTCTTAATTCTAATAATTAATGCTCTAAATTATAAAGATTGAGCCTGAGTAAATTTTTGTCTTAAAAATGATCTAATAAGAAAAATTCACATTTTAAAATGTTAAATTCTTTTCATTAGAAATTACAGACATTACTGAAATTACTATCAGTACCACTGCTGTTAATGACTTTAGCTCCCAAAGGATACTACCATAGAGTAGATGATCTTGGATTTTGGAATGATTTAAATACCGTGGATTCATTTATTTTCGTGGGTATCAATTTTCGTGGATAGAGAAAAAAAGACGTTTCATGGTATATGTAAATTCGTGGATCGCTGATTACAAAAAAAATAATAAATTCAGATTCGTAATTCGGTGTTTTCTTTTTGATTTAGGAGATCATATAACCTCCTTAGTTTGATCAATAATAAAACAAACAAAAAAGAAGGAATTCATTGAAAAAGTTTTGAATTGTCAAAATCCTCGCTTGGTCATTCTAGGTTAAAGTGTTCATTGAAAACTTCTATTACAATAATGGACAGAGACAGCTAATTATTTGTTTGTTTTACAATTTATAAATTCTTGTCGGAATTTTATAAGGCATTCAAAACTCTTATGATTGAAAGCTCATTTCCCTAATCACGATATAATAAACAGTCATATAAGTAAAAGGTGTGAAAATAAATGTTCCTGTCATAAACAATATTACCTACGGGCAATATCCCTGTACTTAATCCTATTGATTTTTAATCACCAGTAAACCAAACTATGACACGGTAATTAACAACTTGCAGTTATTTTCCATGAACAGTTTTAATCAATTTAATAATAGTAAATTATCACTGATATTCGATATATTTATTATTGATTTAATCAAAATACTTGTATCTTCTTTCAATAAAAACATGTGTTATGTTACAATGTTTATCGCTAGTCACCACTATACTAGAACTGCATAACATAACCGGAAATAAACATCCGACTCCATACACATTTCTTGGGATTATTCTTCGTTGAGTTCTTAAATTCGTGGTTCGCTGTGACCCACGAAACCCACGAAAATTGGTATACCACGAATAAAAATGAATCCACAGTAGTGCATTTTAATTGTAAATTTTCAGTTCATGAATTATGTAACTGGACTTAAATTACAGCTTGGAACTCCTATGGTCAGGGTTGGCCTAAGACAATTCTGTCTTTCCTAAATTTAATTTTAACTCTTCAAAACATTATTTTGCTTGAGTGTATCTGATGAAGGTTAATTAAAAATGTGTTGTGCATACTGCAACTGGTATAAATGTGTGTATCAACATCAGACTTTTCAATTTAAAAATACAAACCCTTTATGTTTTTAATACTTTTTCAATGAGCATGTACTCATTAATTTATATGACATTTACACTAATATTTGTTATTTCACTTTAGTTTTTATTGAAACCTAATTCAGAAGTAATTAATGACAGCTCATACCGTAGTTAGGTGGGCCATAATTTCACAAAATTCTGAAATATATGGTCCATCATGTTTAATAGACGATAAATCATTGGATGCCATAAATTAATTCCATTGTGATAGAGAAATGTAAAAACATCACCAGAAGTGTTGTTGCATCAGACTATGCCAATCTATTTAATATAATTTTTTCAGCACAAAACATTACCTTGGTTTAATGAGTATTTCAAATGGAACATCACAAAAAGGAGAAAACCAGACATCATTTTAGAATTGATTTCACAAACAACAGAATTGGACATAGGTATATGAAATTAGAAAATGCTTTGTGTTTTAATTTAAAGCCAGTAATAATACTGTCAATTAAAAGAAATATTTCTTACCAGCCTTGCCTACAGCCTCCATTCCTACAATGATGTTGGGTACATAATTCAGTGAATCAAATACCCTGAAGATGTCCATACCATGTTTCACTGCCAATTCACAGAATCTGAAAATAATAGTTGAAATAATGGTTGTACAAGGTGCATCAGATTTGAGTTATACCAAAAATCATGTCATGATATTGTGCCTTTTCCGTCAATAGAAGACCCAATGACATATCTTACTTTTTTGACTGGTGAGACATTTTTCTTCTTCAACAAATTTACTGACTACATTTATAGATAACTAATTGGTATTCAAGAAAAGATTTTTTTAGTTAGTTTTAATTAATCAAGAATGGTTCATTATAAACAAAAGAAAAAAAAATACATTTATCAATAAACATTGGACAGTAAACTCCTTGTGTTATCTATCTAGACATCATAATTACTTGTATACAACATTATCTGGATAATTAGTGTAGCCTACAGCATTGGCTCCTCTCAGTAACATCTGGAATGGTACGTTTGGGACTCTCTTCCTCAGCTCCTGTAACCTTTCCCATGGACATTCATGTAAAAATCTCATGGCCACATCATAGGTTGCACCTGTACATGTATATAGGACATTGTATCTTTATTCATTTTAAAACTAGTTAAAGTATTATAACATCTGGTGATTATTAATATATTCTATTTCAAGATTGTTTTATTTCTTTCTATGATCTCTGGGTATAAATGTGACTGTAGTTTGTATATGTTTACCCCTTGTTTCACATGTGTATGCGACAAGAGTGTTTTTAAAATAAAGCATTACTGAATTGTATGTATTGTATTATAAAAAGTATTCAGTCAATGTCATTTTCCAAGACATATCTTATGTAAAATTTCTTTTATTCACAAATTTTACATTTATTACAAAAATAAATTCAAATTAATTTTTTTTCACTATGTTTTTTATACTAAGAACAATTTGTTTATCTCTAGATTTCATTTTGTTAATTGTGTCTGATTGGCATATACCCATATCTGTTTATTCATATTTATAAAAATTTTGCTAATTTCTAAATAAATATTAGCATAATTACAAGAAATTCCTATGAAAATTTCTTGAAAGTTTTGTTTATTTGAATTGAAGATACAAGCAGAAAAATACCCAAAAAAATGAAGCTAATTTTCTTCTGGTTACTTTTTAAAATTTTGTTGATTGCTTTACAAATTAAGTAAATTTAGTGATGCTGAGTTCATGCAACTGAATTTTCAAAAAATATCTGAATAACATACCTCCCCAGTTTTCCATACTGTACAAGTTATGAAACTTATGCGATGCATACGGAGCAATTTTCTTTAAATCATATGTTCTGACTCTAGTAGCTAAGAGTGACTGATGAGCATCACGGAAGGTTGTGTCCATCAATAATAGTCCATTATGTTCTCGTACCTTCTTGGCAAATGCTTGAGGACCCTCTTGTTTTAGAATATCTCTCCACCCTGGAGGAGGTGCTTTAGCTACAATAATATGTAAAGCAAAATGTAGTTTTTTTTATAAGAATGCAAATTCAAAATATTATAGTAATTTTTTATGTTAAGAATCAGCAATAGTATTAAGAGTAAACAAGATCAATAGCAAATATTTGTCATCTTTTTACTATTATTTCTCTCCTATACTGATCATCAAGTTGGTAATTTTAACAAAAATGCATTAAAATTGTGAATACAAGGCATGCAACATATACATATTTTAGAGATCTTTATAAAAAATTACAATATAAAACATGTATTTAAAACTGTTGGTCACTGATAATAAGAAAGAAAATAGATATTTTCATCATGGTGTACCAAGTACATAGTGAATATGACAGGTACAAAGTTGATATGCCTGACCTATATTTACAGTTAGGGGTCAATTTCAAAAGGGGAAGAACAGAATCAATCCATTAACACTTGGCACTAAAACGCTCTGTAAGTAAAAAGCAAATGTTCAAGATCAATATATCACCATTGTTCTTTTTTAATAACAGCTGCCATGTTGGTTGATAGTCTATAAAAAGGAATAAAACTGTCAATGGAAAACTAATTTAATTTTGCAATAATATAGCGAAGACTCAATGTCCTTAATATATATCATATTGTAATTTTAAAACCAAATTCTGGCTTTCTAAAATGACTTTTTGAAAATAAAATATTAACCTGGATGCTAGAATTTTATAACCTAACTTGTAAAGTAGCTTTAATTGTCCTGTTTACAACTCAAAACTGAACCTCAGATAAAAAACTATTCACAGTTAAATTTTATTTCTTTATTTTTCTACTAAATGACACACACGTCTTTAAACAACATAAAAATGCAATACAGGAGGCAGAAAACTGATTTATTTAATCTGATCATATACTATTAACATAAAAGTAGAATTATAAATATTTCAATATTCAATTAATCATATTAATACTTATAAAATTATAAAATTAAATTAAGCAAGCATATTTAGTTTATTAATAACATTAACTGTATATTTCAGTTTATTAATAACATTTACGGTGCCAATTTATCTGCATCATATGTGTATTGCACCAATAAATGTCTCTTCAATGATGCTCGAGGCCAAAATATTTGAAAATCCAAAACTTATTAAACTAGAGGCTCTAAAGAGCCTGTGTCGCTCACCTAGGTCTATCTGCATAATCAACAATGGACTCTCTCCAACATTGTCGACAAGAATAGAATTCATGACAAAATATTTCTTTTTTGTTGATCTTGTTTTGCTGATCATTTTGTCTGTTTTGTTCCTCTCTATCTTCTTTATTTTTTGTTCAAAACACAAAAGAGGGTAAATAATTCTCATTTGAGGGCAATCACTCCTATGAAGAGTGACAGTCTACTAACTATATCGGCAAAATTTGACTTGTTTGTGGATCTTGTC
This sequence comes from Mytilus californianus, assembly GCF_021869535.1. NCBI lineage: Eukaryota > Metazoa > Mollusca > Bivalvia > Mytilida > Mytilidae > Mytilus > Mytilus californianus. Next base: position 3,595,054 of record NW_026262675.1, read on the forward strand.
TTGCTGATCATTTTAGTTATTTAGAGTTTCTATTTATATATTATAATTTTTGACATATATGGCAAAATGAAAAAAAAATGGCAAAAATCGGCAAAAGATCTACCAATAAGTATGCATGGTCAAAATTCTCAGTGGACTACTAATTAAGAGTTATTGCCCTTTGATGACAATTTTTACCAATTTTTTGCATTTTTGCCTTATATCTTAAAATTTATATTAGATGGATAGAAACAAGATCTACATTTTAGACAATATGGTAGAAATTTTCCCGATGACTCCTTATTTAAGGCCAAAAACTCCTATAAGAAGTCATCTGACAGATTTAACTTAAATGGATAATAGTTAGAGCTCATCATTCTGAATATTTTTGCCCCTGTCAGAATTTCTCTATTTATAGCTGATTTCAAAATAATAGGCAAAACTTGCATTTTACCCCATGTTCTATTTTAAGCCATGTCGCCATCTTGGCAGGCCGGGTCATCAGACAACATTTTTTAAACTAGATACCCCAATGATGATTGTGGCTAAGTTTGGTTAAATTTGGCCAAGTGGTTGACTTATTTGTAGATCTTGTCTTGCTGATTATTTTTGCATTTTAAAATTTCTATCTATCTTAGTTTTTTACCTTATAGTTTTTAAGATATTAGGCAAAAATGCAAAAATGGTAAAAATCGTAATTAAAGAGCAATAACTCTAATAAGGAGATGTCTGACGATTTTGGTCATTTGACTTATTTGTAGATCTGTCTTGCTGATCATTTTTGCAATTTAAAGTTTCTGTCTATCTATTCTAATTTCCGAGATAAAAGGGAAAAAATTTTAAAAAATGGTAAAATTTGTCATTTAAGAGTAAAAACTCCGACAAGAAGTCGTTTGATATAAATGGACAATAGTTAGAGCTCATCATTCTGAACATTTCTGATATTGTCAGAATTTATCTATTTATAGAAGTTTTCAAAATAATATGCAAAACTTGCATTTTACCTCTATGTATTATTTTTAGCCATGTTGGCTTTCTTGGTTGACAGGCAGGGTCATCAGACATATTTTTAAAACTAGATACCCCAATAATGATTTTGGAAAAGTTTGGTTTAATTTGGCCCAGTGGTTTCAGAGGAGAAGATTTTTGTAAAAAGTAACAGACGATGATGATGCCGACGGAAGCCAAGTTATGAGTAAATTTCTGATTTTGAAAAATTTGGCCTTAAAACTTCACAAAATGGTTTTAAAAAAAATGGACCACTCTCAAAGCCCCTGATACAGTACTCATGTGGCAAACCACCTGTCTTGTACTGGATCCCTAAACATTTTCTGTTAACCAATCAAGGTCCAAGTGGCAACTTTGTGAGGATGTTTGTTTTTGACTGTGTGCAGAAAGTGAATATGAAACTATTCACACTATTCACACTATTTTTGTTTTTTATTTTACCTTTGCACTGACACTAGCTTGTAAGACAGTAAACATACTAATTTTAACGTGATGATCTACCAGCCCAGGACTGGACTCAATATACCACCTCTGTGGTCTTGTGGTATGGTGTTCGCGTCGAGTGCAGGAGGTTATGGGTTAAAGCCCGGCTTGGTCAAACCAAAGATATTAAAATTGGTATTTGCTGCTTCTGCGCTAAGCATGCAGCATTTAGGAGTAAGAGCAAAAACTGGTTGGCTCAGAGTCAGAATAATGTGTCCAGGTAAGGTGACATGTCTTCTTGTGGACTGTTACGTTATGAACTAGCATGTTAAAAATCTGGCTCAGTGTGTCGGTCTAGTACAAGGCAGGGTTAATATTCATATTACATTAACATGTTCTAGTCCTGAACAAGCATATTAATTTGTTGCTGGACATTAAGCAGCCATCCATTATCATCATCAACTGGACTCAATATAGCATAGGAGACAAGCTCCTACACTTGTGTATTTTAAATATGTCCAGAAAGCCCATTGGATAAGAAGATAGGTTGACAGGAAGAATATATTTTCACATAGCAAAAGTCATCAAAATGATATGAAATTACAGCAGAAATGCTACAAACGACAGAATTTTTTGTTATTTAAGAAAACAAACAAACAGGCATAATGTATTAAAGAATCAAGCCCTTGCGTCTATTTCCTTAGTTTGAAATTATTTTCTAGGTTTGCAACAACAAAATTTAATTCATCAAAAAAATTCATAAGATTTGGATAAAAGCTAAGATGTATGGATAGATTATATTCTGATTTTACGAATTCTACCAGGTTCTACTGAGATTTACTGATTCTCATATAGTTATGCCAGTTAAGCATTTGATTGGCTAAAGGAGAATTGAAATAATTGCCCTTTATTTATGTGCTAAATTTGTCGTAAAAGTTTTATCCAATGACCATCTAGTTTAACATTTGATTATTTCAATTAGAGGGCAGATCAGAGTTTTTCATTATTTCATAAATGTATTTTTATCACAGTTTTTCATTATTTCATAAATGTATTTTTGAATATAAAAAATAATCAATGGATTCCATAATAGCTACATAGTCATTCAACAACCATCTACTGTGAAAAATTGAGATAGTCCAATAAATGTGGTTCATAAGTGCATAATGAAATACATTAGCTTCATACAATATTTGTTGTACAATACAAAATAAAAAGAAAAATGGCATGCTGTAACATTTACAGCTGCATACTTAACATCTATCAAAATAAGCAGTAAACCTTGCATCGTTATCTCACTATAATGACTTGATAATTTTCCTCTCCATCAAATGTTTTAAAACAAAAAGATTATGTGGGATCACTCTTACTGGTTTTGGATGTAAAAAAACCTAGAGGGTTCAACAGGCAAATAAAAAGTTTAAAACTAGGTTTAAAAATCTCTAAAAATTGACTGCCTAACGTCCTTTGACTGCACCATTGTTCAAATATTCAAAATTGCAACATTAAAAATGGAATATCAAACAGATGCAAGCAAAAATAACCCCTTCTTATTTAAAATCAATCATATTAGAATATGTATGATCATAATCAGTACAATTAGAGATAGACAAGGTACAATGTAACAAACAGGTCATTGTGAAGTTCTATTTTAATTTTCTGTTCTGAATGTTAAAAAATACCCCAAACCTTTAATTTTGAAAAACTTTACAAGTAAACCTCATTTTGTACCATCACGTATATAAAAAAACCTATAAATAAAGTTATATTTGTAACTTAAACCTGAAATCAGTTAAGCTTACATAATGAGGTTCTTTATTAATAAATATATAACAATATATAGTTGGCTGCTTAGATTGATAATGATTATAAAGCTCAGCATCTTATTCAGCTTATGGCAGAGTACTATACATAGCATGGATTATAGTACAGTGATTCAGAAACTATCAAAACAAAAAGTGTCAATAACTGACATGCTCAAAGCTGGCAATACTCATGAATAAAAAAGTAGGTTGCCAAATATATCACTTAAATTATTCTTCAAAGCATATTCTATAGCAAATAATATCTGATACTATATTTTCATATTGGTAAATAAATCCATGCACATGTAAAGCAAAATTAAGAACATAAATGTCTTAGTGGGATTCTTACCATGTACCCCTGTTTCAATATCTATATAGGATTTAAAATAAGTTTTTTTTATTATTTTGTTATGTATAAAATTTCATTAAATGTAGGGGTAAAAAAATCACAATAGACAATTTTAAATAATACTGACTATGAAAACTTTAAAACTTCTTTGCCCCCTTTTTTAAATCTGAAAACAATTTGTCCAAAAAAAAAATGTATAGTAGTAAAATCAATACTGTACAAACAGTCTTACATTTTGTATTAAAACATTTACTGTAATAAAAAACAGTCAAAGTCCATCATAACCAATACCTGACCAGGGTATGGAATCGTATAAAAAAAACTATACAAATTTGTGAGAAGAGTTAGAAAATTCCAAGTTCATCATTTGGATATGAAATGAGTAAAACCTGCACAATGGCATTATGTAGGAAAGTTCCTGTGAACTTCTTTTAAACACAGTCAGTGGTTTAGGAGGAGTGGTGGATACAAGTTGTCTACACCTTTTTGAGATATGGCAAAGTCCTTGCACTACAAAATCTTTTCCCCCATGTTTTTTTTCATGAAATCCCCAAAATAAACTTGATAAATAATATATATAGAATGTGCACAATTGAACTATGTATTAAACATTCTGTAAAAATGAATGAATGGACAAAACTATCACCCTTTACTGCTGCTCCAGTAAGCAGATGTCAAAGGTTTTAAAACCTGAATGAAATTCAATTTATGTCATAATGTTTGATAAATTTCTTCTCCTTTAAGTTCTAGTGTAATACAGCTTAATTTCAAAACAGTTTTCCCTGAAACAGCATGCTGTGATATGTGTATAAAGCGTTCTGTTAGTTCAAGAGTTACTTATATCAGTATATGTATCAAGGATACTCATAGGAAGTTATTTTGAGTATACTTATACATTTGATGGGTGTCTCAGTGTATTATGTAAAACACTAATATTCTAGCTGATGGAGTTAGATTCTCAGACAATTGAAATTTCAAAAGAAGGAGGCCATTTTACCACATTGTTTTACTACTTTTTGTTGATATTTAGCTTTTCCTGGGTTAAACATTTACTTTCATAGCTATAGCTGTCAAATAAGTGTACAGTTATCTAATATAATAATAGCTGTTTCATTTTTACCAGGAACTTTTGAAGGTTCACAAAAATTATATTCAATAAAAATCATTTAATTGCAGCAACTAATTACTTTTCCTGAACACATCCATTTGTTTATAAAAATAAAGTAGTCTTGGTTACTGCCTCTTTACTCCCTTGTGGTAAACAGAAACGATAAGGAAGATATAGATCCAAGCCTTGTGCTTTTAATACTCCTTCACCAATTTTTTGAAAGTTTCCCAAAAATGTCTCTTTAGAAGAGTAAAAACATACAACAGACTCTAGGATTGCTTTGTTTTGCCTTCATTACTGGGTTGTAGGGAAGGAAAAATGCTTTAAACCCAACAATACCAAAAGAGCATATAAACGTAGTGTAATACGAAAAATTAAAAATTAAAAACCATAAAGGTAAATAATGTAAATAATTTTGACACCAAATGTTCATTTCAAATAAGGCATTGTAATTTAGGACATAAAAATACAAATCATTGGATTTTTCATCTAATGTGATTAAATAAATTTAACAGTCATAATTTCAACAGAGTACTTAACATCTGAGAATCCAACATTTTTTGAGATGGTCTCTGATAATATTATATATTTTCTAAGACACTTTATACCAGATATAAAAAGCCTTACCAATTGGCAGTTCTGGTACTGTTGGTTGTATCTCAGAGGGTGGAATATTGGTAGCAAATGGTGTCATTGGACCATTGACCATGCATTGTCCTAAATAATTCAATAATTTCTGTGCTCTGTTCTGAGATGGATTAAGGTGGAACAGTTGTGGATTCTCATCAATAAAGTAGGTATCCACTACACCTGACAGGAACTGTTTATGTTCTAAAACATTCAACAGGAATGGAATATTTGTCTGAAAATACATGGGAAAATATTAACAGGAATTTTGAATAAATGTAGAAAGTGCATATAATTTAGATAGTTGCAAAAAGTTTAAACATAGAACTAGAAAGCTAATATAAGAGCAAAGGAACTGCTTATGATTATACAAACATATACACTTTATTTCATGATGATCAAATTTCTACAAATTATTTTTTGGGATAAAAAGTTAATATGATACTTATCATCTGTGTAAATCTATAAATTCCAGCAAATGTCTTAGGGGATATGTACTTACTGAAAAAGGTTCATGCTTATATCTAACTTTTGTGTTGAAAAAAATATGCTTTTATTTGAGACATCACCAGATGTAACTAATCACAGAGTTTTTATTTTCAATGAGCAATATAATGGGGTATATTATTGGAGCAGAAACTGCCTACCCTTTTGGAACACCTGAGTTCACCTGCAGTTTTAGGTGTTGCTAAATTTTAGTTTTCTGTATAGACTTGTTTTAGTTTATTGTTTTGTCATTAACCAGGCTGCTATTTTTTCGTTTGAATTTTGTAATTTTGAGGCCTTTTATAGCTGACTATACTGTATGGGTTTTGCTACTTGTGGAAGGCTGCACATTGAACAATAGTTCCTTAAATCCCCTTCATTTACACTCAGTTGGATAGTTGTCTCATTGGCAATCATAACCACATTCCATATTACATATTGTTTTTTCATTTTTTTTTTATATATGGCCATGATACTGGTTTGTTTTTCTTTGCCTTATGGATTTTGATTGCCACTTGGTATCCTTCCTTTTATCTCTTTAAATCTTAATTGTTTATTATCTCCCTTTAAAATAGGCTTATGATGAATGAAAACAAACTAATTGCTGTGTAGGAAAAATAAATCTTCCATTTGTCCATAGTACTTTTTTATTTACTCTTGTATCTTGGTTAAGGTTGGTGAAATTAATAGTAATGTAGAGAAGACAAATTGTCTCCCTTTGGTCCCTTGTACTAACTTTATTTAAGGTAGATAACTCCCCATTTGTGTTAAAATGATTAGAAATTTTTTGAAAGTAGACTGTTGTAAAATAAATTTAAGACAACTGGCCCTACCTCTATATTCCTTCTGTTCCATAGTTCTTTCTTGACAGCTGATAAAATTAACCAGTTTTGAAGTTTATACTCATTTTCTCTCTCTCTCTTGTCCCAGTTTCCAAGGAATGTATTTATTATTGCCTCTTATAACTTTTAAAATTGATATCTGATAATTTTTTTCAAAATTCATTATGGTGTATGAAAAATGACAATTACACTGTAATTAATAACATACCTTCACACCTCTTATTCTGAATTCTTTGAGAGTTCTTAACATTTTAGCACAGGCTGACGGGTGATCCCAGGCATGTGCAATAACTTTGACCAGCAAAGAATCATAGTATGGAGATATTATAGCACCCGCAAAACCTAAAGCGCTGTCCAGTCTTATACCCATACCTTCTCCACTTCTGAATACCTAAAGAAAAACTACTATGTCAAGTTTATTTCATCACATCTCTGCCATTTTTTATCAACATAGCAATAGTTTATATACAAGATATTTATCTGAGGAATGCTATGATATTGAAAATAAAAATGAATTCATTCTGCTAATGAGTAGTACCTGAGAAAAGTGTGTGAAAAATATTTGTTGGATATATTAAGAAGGGACAGATGGACACGGTGAATGCAATATAGCCCTACTCATAGAGATGCCATCCATGTAAGTATACCAATAAGGTAAGATAATATGAAGATTTCGATATAGTCTAGACCATTTGTGTACAGTCCACATACCCATAGTCTGAAATAGATATCAAATTATATATCTAATTCAAATTATATATCTAATTCAATTACAAAACTTATGTGACCATAGGACACCATGCCAGCTTGCACAATCACATTTCCATGTTCAGTGATCAACAGAATCTGGATCAAAACCCTAATAGGGTTTATATTTTAAAAGTTCACATTATAATGCACTTATCTACATAAGTTTAAAGTGACCACAACTTCATGGTAAACTTATTTGACCAAATACTTTAATCTGATAAGGGACAGATGAATGAATGGAAGCAGAGACAGGAAAAAGTACTTCTAGCTACTTCATAAGCCTGGGTGTAAAAACAAGTAATGAAAAATAAAAGAAATTAATAATTACTGAAATAATCTCCTTTTCATTACTAACTTTCACCATATATATTTTTTTTATAAAGATAGGTACATGTATTACATAATCTGACAAATTTTTATGGTCTTGAATAATTGTATTTTATATATAAGAACAGACCTCTATTCTGCCAGTATCTGGTTGGAATTGTCTGGCAGGATCTTCTGTAGTCATCCTACACTGTATAGCACATCCATGTAATGCAATCTTATCTTGTTCAAGGCCAATTTCTTTCAGACTTCTACCTTCAGCCACTTTAATCTGGGATTGTACCAAATCTACTCTGTAATATTATTAATAGTTTTATATAGCTGAATGACAAGTATACATAATTATAATCCCATATCTAAACTGAAATACTAGGGTTAAAAAAGTCATCAAAATGGACCTGGTCATTGCCTCTGACCCGATTTTTTAACGAATTTAATTTTGGTATTGAAAGCAAGAGAAAAATCACATCTATTAACAGGCCAAGTTTGAGGTTAAATAATCAGGTGGGCAAATGGTTTCCAGTTGGAATCAGAAAATAATGTCATTATATTCAATGTGATCTTAGCCTGTAAATCTCAAATTCAACCGGTATTCTTTGAGTCACTTGTAAAATGCAGAAAGGACAGTTGTGATGCTTGACTGAAGGGATCTACTAAAAGTCTGAACATGTTTAATGCAGAGTGGACTATGTCCTTCATCTTGAACTTTAAAAGTAAATATAATGTTTATCCAGTTTTAATTGCAATATTTTCTGCAAAGTTTGAATGTGCTTGGTAATGATGTTTCCAGCTAGAAGTTAGAAATTTTTCTTGGGTTTCAGTGATTTCAATCCTGAAACCAGTAGGGTTCTTTAACTTCACTTAAACTATGTACTTGTAAAGAATCATGATTATGCACAATATTCTGGATTCTATATTGGCATTTAGATTGGGTTGTTCTTTGCAAGTTTGTATTAAGATCCTCTATACCTAATAGTTAAATACTTTTTCCTGATTTAAGCCACTTTCAGTGAACCTGTTTGTTTCATTCAAATATATAATTCTCTTGAAAACTTTAACATGGACTTTTCAACTGCTCTTGGAAAAAAAATGTTTAAGCATAAAGACCTTTTCCTTTTTTTTCTGTACAATCAATAACTAGGAAATAATTAATCGATTCCCATTAACTAATCTTTTTTTAACCTCTCAAATTAATATACCGTATTATAGAAATACAATTACCCTGTGACTTCTTCTGTAACTGTATGTTCTACCTGTAGACGAGCATTTACTTCAATAAAGAAGTACTGTCCATTTGTATCGAGTAGGAACTCTACAGTACCAGCATTTTCATATCCTACAAACTGTGCCAGTTTTATAGCATCAGCTGTCATACTATCTCTAATTTCTCTGGGTAATTGTGGTGCTGGTGCTATCTCTACAACTTTTTGATGTCGTCTTTGCACAGAACAATCTCTTTCATACAGATGTACAATATTTCCATAAGAATCACCTAAAACACAAACAACATTTTCAAGGGCAGTTCCATCTAAATATTGGTAGCATAACAATTTAAATTTAACTATATATATTAAAACACATAGATTTGTCTCATCTTCAGACCTGCCAACTATCCCGATTTTGGCAGTATCATCCTGATTTTCATGCCTCAACCCGAATCCCGATACCAGGATCGTAAAGCAAGTCAAAATCCTGATTTTCACAAAATCTACCCGCAAAAATTGTTGGTTACCGATTTTGAAGTTTTTCTGATCAATTTCTGTAAATCTATAATTTTACCTGGCTACATATTTATGACAAGTTTACGACCCCAAGTTAATCAACGGTCACAATAGTTGTCATAATCTGTTGTCACAGGTAATCTGCTTATCCGATGGGTCATAAAGATCCTCAAAATTAATTAATTTGTAAATAGAACCGGTGAGTCAGCATTTCAATTTTAATCAATTTACATACGATCACAATTTGCAAAGTTTACCGTAGTATCATGACAAAAACGTAATTAACTGAAAGATGAAAACTGTAATGAACTCATTATGAAACATCATTTATCTTGAAATTCGTGAAAATTTTTGTAATCACATCAGACTTTTTTCTGTCCAGTTCTGTTTTAAAATCAACGCCATATTGTATTCACTTCTACTGTGTATAAGCCTCCGCCGGTAGGAGCACCTTTGAATACCAAGAAAGATAACTCAAATTTTATCCATTTTCTCAGTACTGATAACTAACTCAAGATCTGTTTCCATCACATTTAGGTTTAGGTCTTTTGAGGCATGGTGGAAAGATAAAAGGTCTTTGAAGGGGGAAAAGGAGGGGGGTCTTCATTTTGTATCCTTTATTTTATTAGGCCATTTTTCTCTTTTCTTAAGTTATTTTGCCAATCAATAAGTACAAGAATCATGCAAATAAAAGAAATCAAGGCTTGTTAGCTCACCATCAGTATACCATAAGAAAAAAAAGAAGAGATATGAGACTATTTCAAGAGTATAAAACAGTGCACACAGAAACGCCGCAAAAATGTTAACCCTAAAAAATCAGGTCACGCACTAAATCCCCCATGGGGATTTTCAAAAGTTGGCAGGTCTGCATCTTTGTAACCTTATCATAGACGTTAACAATTTTGATGCAGGCGAAAAAAAACTAATCCTGAATTTTCACTCAGCATAGAAACTCAATTTCAGACTTCTTTTTCAAGTTATCATACAAATTTTAATTGAACATCTACAACGCAAAGGAGATATAACAATATAAATGCAAAGGATATATTCAAAAGAAAATTATTGGGTTGAAAATTGAACTAAGCTTATTTATTGTACATGGCCAAATTGGAAGCAGGTGCACCTTAAAAGTCTGCATTTTATGGTTTGTCAACACAATGCACTATCTAACAATACTTGACATTTAAAGTTATTTTGAATCTTATGTTCTCATTATTGACATGGGGATGAATTTGAAAATAGTTTTTGACATCAACACCCTACTATAGGAAATTAAATACAATAATGTCATTTGCAACAAACTGATGTTTTAACAGTGTTGTCAAACAAAAAGGAAATGAAAAATTCCTCAATATGGGATTTTTAAATATACAAACCCAAGATCTGTACTTCTATATGTCTAGGTCTCTCAATGAATTTCTCTAGAAACAGAGCTCCATTGCCAAAGGCTGATTCTGCTTCAGAATATGCACGATGAAAATTTTCTTCAACTTCCTAAAATAGCCAATTAGTTCAAATTGAATTATATATCCATCCCATTTGGAATATTTCAATATGTTAAAAATATTTTCAAAGAAGTTTTCCACTTCAAGGTTCCCTCTATAATTTTCATTAACCATTATGGATATCAAACCAATATTACAGATGACCATGAATATTTTGTACTTTTGTAGTCACAATTCAGTCCTTTTCACTTTAGGTATGACTAAAAAACATTTAGTTTTTAAATGGCACGAGCAGGTGCCAATGGTTGAGAAGGTGCATCAGAGTTCAACGATTCCTCCTTTTGTCTTTCAAAGAATGAACTCAAGACTAAATATATAAACAGTAGACCTCTCCTCTAAAACAATTATTCTCACCTCTAATTTTCGGACAACCCTCATACCCCTACCACCTCCACCAAATGCTGCTTTAAATATAACAGGTAGACCATACTGTTCACAAAATAGATAAGCTTCTTCAGCATTATGGACTGGGCCAGGTGTTCCAGGTACAACTTGTACACCTGAAAATATAAAGTACTAAGAAAATAATGCTGTACATACTCTTTAGCTGTGTGTATTAAGGCTAAGATTACAGGTGCATTTTGAACAAATATTAATAAAAAGTAACTTGTATTTTACATGTATGTACTATAAATCACATCAAAGTCACTTGAATTTTGAATGACAATTAAGGAAAGTTTGGTTAATAATAATGTTTAATGTTTAACAAAAAAAGGGTTAAAGAATAATGTTAAATTAAGTATAGTATATAAATTTACAAATTTGAAGTCAGTATGAGTTGAAAATGAATATTATTATGTCACTGCAAAACTACCATGCTTTTCAAAAATATTTGTCTTTATTATACAGTATATAATTAGTTGCAATATAAGATGTGAATGTGTAAGCTATGAACTGAAAGGTAGAAGATTCATATAATATTACCTGCATCAATAGCTGCCTGTCGTGCCTCTACTTTATCTCCCATTTTTCTTATGACTTCTGGTGATGGACCAATTAGCTGTATACCAGCATCCACACAAGCATCAGCAAAATCTGATCGCTCTGATAAAAATCCATATCCTGGATGAATAGCATCTACTTCATTTTCCTTTAAAACAGTTTACAGAATTACAGAAAAGAATAGAAAAGAGCTTTGATAAAACTACTTGAACAAGAAGGACAATGTTAAATCAGTTTTAAAGAATAACTTCCAATAAAAGATTTTTCTCAGAAAAACACCTCAAATTTTGGACACTTATGAATGAGGGAATGGTGATAAAGTTTGTTTCCTTGAATGCCAGGATTTGAAGTTAATGAGGTGTAATCTGAACAATTAAGCAAAACAGAGCATGTAAAAATCTTTTGATATGATTCATGCAAAAAGGACAAAGGAAGATAACTCCAATTTTTAAAATTACTTGGACAATGACATCATTGATATTTTTAGAAAAAAAATGAAAAATTCAGCATTTTTTCCATTTGTAAAGGGGCATAACTCTAGAACAGTAAAAAGTGATGCCACCAAAATTCAAACTTGATCTTTGTATTGTGGTAATAAGCATTGTGTATAAGTTTCATAACATTTGGTTGAGGCAAACTTAAGAGAACGGAAATAAAAAATTTTGCAATTTTTCCATTTATAAAGGGGCATAACTCTAGAACAGTTAAGTGATGCCACAAAAATTCAATCTTGATCTGTGTTTTGTGGTAATAAGCATTATGTATAAGTTTGATAACATTTGGTTGAGGCAAACTTAAGTTAGAGAACAGAAACCAATTTTGGGACGTACGTACGTACAGATGGACAAGGGTAAAACTTAATGCCCCCTCTGCTTCGGCGAGGGCATAAAAATGTATATTCTTCCAATATAAGAGGGCACACCGGGCACCTTTATCTGCCCCTGTATGTTTTTTTCTAACATATAATATGGAAACACATAAATTGATAATACCTGTGCTATTTGGATGATCTCAGGTATATTAAGGTAGGCAGCTACAGGTGGCAGACCTTTACCTATTAAATAACCTTCATCTGCCTTCTGTCTATGCATGTGCATTCTGTCTTGTTCGGAGTATATAGCCACTGTCCGAATATCCATCTCAGTACATGCTCTGAACACCCTGATGGCAATTTCACCTGAAAAGTAATAAATTTAGCTAATCTAATGTAGTTAGTTTGGTAAGTCAACTTTTTTTTTTAAATTTGAAGCCATATTTCTTCTGTCAAAAGCATTTGGCATTTTTCTGATTTTTCAGCAGATACATGTAATCACAAAGACTGAATTAGATATCTTCCATTCACATTTATCTGTCAAAAGTAAACATCTTTTCAAAATTTCACTTAGAAAAAAAATGTAATGAAAAATATAGAAAATAAGGAACAATTAGGATTATAGTTTTTACTAAGAGTTAAAATAACATGAACAGACATATAATGCACAAATTTTAAAGCTAACACAATTATTTTGATTTTTCTTTATAATCATTCCTCCAAAAAACTACAAAGTAAATAACACTGCAAGTATTACATGTAAGATGAGTTATATACTTTACCATTTATATTGAGATTAAACTTTTTGGAAACATAGGAAACCAATATACAAATTCATCAATAGGCATATATTAAAAGATGTCTGCCATTAAAAACCATAATGGTGCAGTTAATCAAATTGGCACATTAATAAAATGTTGGAAATGGAAGTGAACGGTAAATCGTAAAAGCCAAAACAGATAGTTAACTACTATCTTATCAAACTCTGTCATAGCTCTCACCTCTATTGGCAACCATTAACTTTTTAATTTTTTGCCTAGTGGCTGGATGTTCAGAGGCATACTGTCGGATAAGTCCAACAGGAAGCTTATAGCCATGTCTCTGCTTGGTTGGTATAGACTCGGCCAAGTGACATCTTGCTGTTGTACACAAACTGGATACCCTTGACTGCAGTCTAAACATGGCTAGTTTTTTAATCCACTGTTATAAATCAGTCTTTATTGGTGTAACTTTCCAATCTGAAAGATAAAACACTTTTTAATTTTTTCAGTAAAAGTAAAATGCATATAAGTTCATTCATTCATTTAATATAATACAGACAGGAAAACAAAAATTAAACCAAACAAGTCTTCTATATAATCTTCATGGTAAAATTCAACAACAAATAAATCAAACATTTCATGTTCATTTCAATAAATTAAAAGTTATGAGGTAAAAACTAAACCAAATGTGAACTCTACAGCAATTATTTAAATGCTTTAACTTCTCATGTGATAATATATTCAAAAAAAAAATCAGAACTATATATATAGACCAATAACTAAAAATGATATCTTTTATTAAAAAGTATTTCTTTTTTTACATTCCACTAAAAAAACTTGCTGTTGTGTAACTTGTGTTACACATATATTTTTGTTATACTATTTCTCACCTATAACATGCAGAATTAATTTGGCATACAAACACTGAAATCAAAATAAAAAGCTTATAATATTCACAACTGGAATTCCTGGACATATAATGATGACATTGGACTTTAAGCTTAAACTTTTAAAATCATGCATAACATTAGTGCATGCCAAGGACAGTGCCCTGCTTAAAACTATAATCAGCAAATCATTATCTACCTTTAGTCTTCAAGCAAAAAGTTAAATTTACTTTAAATAAACACAAAATACATGATTTCAAAATTTAAGAAAATAACAATTAAAGAGGAAGAATAGAATATATTAATAAATGATATTATAACCCAGATTTCATATTTTGAAAATACATGTCCAGTGAGTATTTCAACATTTGTTGTTTCCAATACAAATTCAATAAAGTATAGTATACTACTTTCACTCACAAATGGATAACCATGCATTGACTCAATAAATCATCTTACACTTACATGACTTAAAAAATCTTGAAAGAGATTTTAAATGAAAATACTTATTAGAAAACTTATATAAAAAGGTCTCTTATAATATTTTAAAGTCAACCAAAAACAAACAAACAGGTAAAATAAGTGTAAAAGTAACAATAGTATTTAACCTTACCATCAACTGTTTATGTTTACTACATGTATTTCCTGGTGAATGTATTGTATAGATATACATCCTGGATTACAGAAAATTACTTGTAGTTATTTATGTCCTGTATATACATGTATATTTCAGCAATTACAAAGTAAAAAAAAATATTAATAGCACTGCTTTTTTTCCTTTTTTTTCAAAAAGTCAAAAATGTTCAAATAAGAAGTTGCATGCAAAGCTCTGCAAAGTACAATCTCACTTATCATTAGACATTCACAAAAATCCATACTTGAAGGTTGGTATTCTGAAAATTTGCAAAGGGTTCTGCAGTTCCCTGTGTCTCGCTTGATATTGCTGCTGTCTGTGTTAAAGAGTTATGTTGACTGATAAAACTAAGTCTATTTATCAGTAAAATACAGAGTTTTTTTTCTCCTCAGATCTAGAAGATTAGCTTCTGTCCTAGTAAAACTGAACATTAAAAAGTTCCAGATAAAACATCAATTCAAACCCTAAAACAATAGCATGTACATGTAGAAATCCTTTTGATTCCAGTCTAAAAAGATCACAAACATTATCATATCATCAAACTGACTCATAACTGTTACTAATTATGTTCTTTTTCAGTAGTATCAAAGATGAACAAGGATGCTGCAATTCAAAGTATCAGTTTGCTACCAAGCATAATTTGAATACATGATTTTTGTTTTTTTTTTCTATAGGAGCATATACCTTTGCCTTGGACCTTGAATGTCATAGAGATCCTCTCATCATCATTAGAATTAAGAATAACCAGGAGTTACTTTTACAAAGCCATTTAGTGTGTAAAAATGTGAAAAATTTGAAAAGTGTATATTCATGATATTATTAAGTTGTTTATTTAACTTTTTCATTAGCTTCATGTTTCCCCAGTTTGTTTAAGTTTGATTAAGCTGTTTAGTTCTTTATTGCAGTATCAAGATTTTTAAAATCTCTACATGTGAGCCTAGCAATCACCAAGGTATAAACAAACAGGAGTCTAGTTAGCATATTCATGCAGACAATAGAACGTTAATTTCTTGAATAATTTGTGGACCCTAATATTTTTCAGATTATACAAAAGTGAGCCATGAAAATCCCACTTTAACTGCTTCATTCTCTCCATGTTGTAGTAAACAAAGAGATGGCAAACAGATGATAAATTCCAGAGACATTCAAACACCTTCAGTTTTGTTAATCTCCTTTGTACCCTGATTGCATAACTTTGGCTTACCGGTACATATAATAATGTTCAGTTTTATGTGAATTCAAGAAAGAAGATTCGTTAAAAGTCAATTACTACAAATATAGGTGTCAGACCACCAATTAAATATCCCTATCTGTTCAACCAAATTTTGCAATTTTCACAGCTTTCTAAATATTTTACCTTAAGTTTAACTTCATAGAAACCAGGTATATCCTGAATTGTACATGTATCAGCTTTCTGCATGCCAATTTTCAACATACATTTAAAGCCTTCTAAGAAAAAAACTGACCTTCAAAAAGAGGTACTCCAAAAATAACCCCTGGTTTTCTGGAAATCTTAAATTAGTATACTATGGAGCGCATTAATCCTCAATTTTTAATGCAAACTCATAGACAAGTAAATTTTGGCTCAAAATGGTCTAAATATATTTTTCTTTCACCAAAAGTTTCATTTCTGCAAATTTGTTGGTTAGTTTAAGTAAACAAGGACATCAAAAGCACTATTTTGTGTCAGAGTAGAGCTACTTTTACATATATTCTAAATTAGAGGGAGTAATTGGTGGTCTGACACCTATACTCCTAGCCAGTAAATTTAGATACAATCTGGGTAAACTTATCTATCTTTTTAAATAAATTAAAAGGTTACCAATATAACACTGTAATTGAATCACTGAGTTTTGTTTCTGTTGGTATAAATATTGATTTTGTTATCACTAAAATAAGACCAAACTAAATAGTGTTGCTATAAACATATGAACATTCATGGTCCTGCATTGTAGATGCCTAGATTTTGGCATTGCACAAGATCATGTTTTCCTCTGGCTGTTAGTGATGACTTTACACTGAATTGATTGGATGTTGGATGAGTAACCATTGATATTTTGGTCTTAGATGCATGATTTTTTATTGGTTGTTGTTGGCTTTGAACTAGCTTTCAGTGATTGTGAGTGCTTTCAGATCTGTACTTTGTTTTTTTGGCATTTTGTTAATTGTTTTTGTGCTTTGTATCAAATGATGACTTCCGCCCTTTCCAACTAGTTTTTATAGTTGTTTTAGTGTTGTGCTGTTTCACCACTGTCCAACATTAGAAGAGGGTTGGACATTTGCAAACATGTTTAAAACAAGGACTTATTTGAATCTGGAATAATTTAGAATCCTGGAAAATTGATAAAGAAATGTTTGATGAAAACTAACCCAACTTTAGTGGGTAAGCCATGAGCGCATGGCTAAGGTTCAATTTACTTTCACAGACAAGTATGAACTAACTCACCCCCTTAGCCATGCATGACCTCCTTAATTAGGTTAACTCACCCCACTTAGCCATGCATGACCTCCTTAATTGGGTTAGTTTTCATCATACATTTCTTATTAATTTTCCAGAATTCAAAATTATTCCACATTCAATAATTCCTTGTTTTAACCACACCACATTCTGAATGTGCCTGTTCCATGTCAGGAGCCTGTAATTCAGTGGTTGTTGTATGTTTGCTGTATATCATATCTGTTTTTCATTTATTGTTTTGTTCATAAATTAAGCTGTAAGATTTCTTGTTTCAATTGTTTTACATTTGTTATTTTTTTACCTGTTATAGCTTGCTATGCATATGCAGTATGGGTTGTTGAAGACTGAACAGTGACCTATAGTTGATTACTTCTACGTCGTTTGGTCTGTCTCTTAGATAGTATAAGCAATACATTTTTTGCATGTTAACTTTATTTAAAGTATGGAAGGCTTGTAAGGTGTACATGTCTGTCTGGCAAGTTTCCTCTGAACTTGATATATTTTACATGGATCATTGATAAGATTAAGTTTATGTGGTTCAACCATGATCAGTAAAGCAGTAGAAACATTTCAGTGTGTGCACTCTTATTTTTCATAACATTGTTTCAAGCAATAAAAAAAGATGGAGACACGATGAGCTGATCATTGCTAAGAGACAGACCAAACAAATAAATTTTGAAATAAACCAATGAACCATTAAAATAAGGTCAAGGTCAGATGAAACCTGCCAGACAGACATGTACACCTTACATGCACATTCTCCAAATTTAGTTGACTTGTTGTTTATAGTATCTGAGAGACAGACCAAACAACTAAAACTCAACATTGACCAATGAATAATGAAAATAAGGTCGAGTTCAGATGAAATCTACCAGACGGATACACATTACAGTCAATCCATACATCAAATGTAGTTAACTTTTATAACAATCAAACCACATAAACTATACAATGACCATTAAACCTGACATGAAAAAGATGTCAAGGTCAGACAGATGAAAACTGCCAGTCAGACATGTACACCTTACAATCATTGCATACACAAATATAGTTGGCCTATTGCTTATAGTACAATGTATCTGAGAATTGGACTTGACGTAATCAAGAAAAAAAATTTAAGCAACTGCTGAACACAATGAAAATAAGTTTACCATGTTTAAGGACACAGGACATTAATTATGCAACCCCCTCCCCCTTTATGGAGCTTTATTTATTGTTAATCCAGACTTTTTACTGCCTCCACTACAAATTTTGTTTAGTTTGTGGGCCTGTACCCCCTCCCCAACCCCAACCCCAACCCCTTTTCAAAATCCTGGATCTACAACTGTAAAATATTGGTGAGGACACAACAAACAAGAAAAATTGTGAACAAAACCTTTAAGTTTGAAATTTGTGACCTTGACCTTTAAGTTTGGAATTTGTGACCTTTGACCTTTAAGTTTGAAATTTGTGATCTTGACCTTTAAGTTTGAAATTTGTGACCATGACCTTTAAGTTTGAAATCATATTATTTCAGTAAATCCATTAATCCGTCTGATCATGCTGATACCAGTGAAAATTCATACCAATTATCATCAAATTTATCTTCCAAGAAGTAGGCAAGATATAGAGTAGACATACTGTTATACACAGTTATACTTATGAATATTGTGGATTATTTTATTTTCGATACAAATTGGCTAGGATTGAGGAAAATTTTTGTATAAGTGGATATTTACTTTTTTTTTTGGTTTTGACGAAGTCTGCATACAAAAGCCTATGGAAAATTGGTATGAAAATTTTGAACTAGAACTTTTTGTAGTTTGCAGTTACACATAAAATCTAAGAAAATTGATTTCCTAACAATAGCAATCTGAAAATGAATTCATAGTAATTCATATTCTTTGATAAATATAGCAATATTACAGGTGTATTAATTAATTAATATCAACAAGCTATACAATTATCATTTCATACCTTGAAATTAAAGAAACGCTTCTGCCTCCGAGTGAAATACACACGATAAGTTTACCTTGACATCCATGGGTAATTTATAATACCCATATTTTACGTTTTAGAAAAACAAATATATATATATATATATATCAATACATATCTGGCAAAAGAGAGGTCTGATGTTGTTATCAAACCTGAGAAAAGTAACTGACAATATACATACCAATGTCACATACCAATAAATCTATGCAAGCGACAATTTTCTTATGATTATCATGTATTTGACTTGCATGAAGCCGGCTGCAGACGATCTGCTTCCGGTAAGAGCGAGTCTATAAGGGTCGTGCTGGACAAAATATATTAGTTGTCCTCTTCCCAGAGCCAATATTGCATTTTGCGGCACATGGGAGTATCATAGTAGCCACGATAGATGAATATACTCTTAAAATTATTCTATGATAAGTTTACTGCAACGTATGAGTTTTTTTTTATTTTTGAATACGAACAGAGAAGCAAGTGGACGACTCATGTTAAGGTACGAATACACCTATAGAAACACGGAAGTAGATATTGGGGAGATAATTCTGTATATTTTTTATGATGCTGACAGGTGCTTGTCAGCTTTCATCATCGAAATCTCCTTCAAGTTTTAAACTAAATACTTTTGGCATTCATTGCAAATTCTTTCTATCAAAGTTTTCAATTACATTTTGTGGAATTTGTCCTGTCATGAACTCTCCAGGAGGAAATTTTCAAGCTTGTATCTCACTATCTGTGTACCGGGGTAAACAAGGTTGGTTAAAAAACCGGCCAATTCCAGTATAATTTGACCTGGCCGGTGATAAATACGGGAAAATACTGGCAAATTCTGGTCAATATTGGTGAATTGAAATTACTATAAAAACTAAAGTTTACAATTAATTAGTTTGCAAGTCTGAATATATTAGTCAGAAAGCTTTATTTAAAGTTCATCAAGGATTTCACTATACAAATCCTTGAGTTCATGTATATGTATCTGGATGATTTGTTCTAACTCCGATTCGTACCAACCAATTCGTCCCAAGTTGCTTTGTCATTTCGCTCCAACTTTTTAAAGAGCAGTGTATTATCATATTATCTATTAAAATAAACTAAGCGCATACAAGTTTTTTATGCATTCATTAAAAGAATAAACCTGTACTCAGCTTGGATCATAAATGCTTGTAAATAATAATTGAAACCATACCAAATGTATTATGTTTTTTATTGTGCATGGTTACTTATCATTAATACTGGTTGTGTATGTTTTCCAATACACAATTTTACTCAGTTTCTTTGTACGAAACCGAAAAAATGTCACTTCAAGGAAAGATGGAAAACAAAAGAAACAAAAGTGTGGGCTTGGAGGTGTGGAATTCTAAAACCCATTTTTTGATAGGTCAACTTCTTTAAAACCGTCTTGGACTCATTAAACTTAGTTTTTATTGCATAAGACAGATTATCCCAAATTATCATACAGGTTGACACCAGGAAAAAACAAAGACAACCCAAAAGAATAGTATGACTAAATAAACAAATATACTTCACACAATTCTGCATGTTTTAACACATTGTTTGTTAAAATCAAACCATAAATGCCTTCAAAATAATTTATTGTAGAATGTCCTTTTATATGAAATATACAGAAAAAAATGGGTGAAATTACTTTTGCCATGAACAGTGCACCGATTTGTACAAAAAATTGTAAAATACGGTGACATAAAAATACAAAAAGTTGGAACACATATTTTTTTCTCGGACCAGTGTTTGTTTTATGTCTGTTTTGTTTTACTAACATCTTTCTGTCGGGCTGTTCAATATAGTTATTATAAGAATTCTTCGACTGCTTAATAATTTGTTTATATATTCCGTTATTGGAATTCTTATTCAATGTTATGACTTTGGACCTCTTTCAATTTTCTCATTACCCTTAATAAATCATGATTTAACGAAATGGCAAGAAATCAAAATACACCACTGCTCCAAGGATATTCACAATACTGGTACAAAATTGTATTCCTTGCGATCGCCAAGTACAGGAGATTCCAATAATGAGTTATAAATGTAGTAATGAGCTGAGGCAGGAAAAAATTTAGAAAGTGAACATTTTGAGGTTTTAATACATGTAGGTTATGATCCAAAATTTTTAAAATAGAAATTAAGTTATAAAAATACTTTTGTTGAAGTGTTTAAATTTACGATGGTTTAAACTTGTCCCCATGAAAATTTCTATGCAAAGTACATTTTTCAACAGGGCCTTATATAGCTTCAACTGGTTTTTGACAACATAAAAAAGTTGTGTTATTTCATAACTTATCTGGATTAGAATATATAGTGATCACTTCAAATTCAGTGGCAGAGAAGCATCACCTTTAAATTGCCTGTGGTGATCCTTAGTCCTGATACTGATATCCGCCAGACTTATGTTTTGTGAACATCTGAAAAGTGTTATTTGATTTATTTATGATACTTTTTTGCTCACCTAGCTAAAGCCCCCTTGTAAGTTTTGCCATTTTGTATTTCAAAAACTAAAGCAATTTATGGAAAACTAATTCTGGTAGAAATGATCAGGTCATTTATCCCGTCTTCCTCCTTGCAAATTTTCAGAAAAATCAGACAACCAATTTTGGAGTTTTTGTCCCTAAAATGTAAATTTATAAAAAATTTTAAGTTTTTGAATTATATCTCAAAGACTAAAACAGTTAGAACAAAAATAATAAGATAAAAATTATCAACATGCCAAGGTTTATTTGTTGTCTTACTTGTCTAATTTGCTGAAAAAAGGGCAATCTAATTATAGAGTTATTGCCCCTGAAATGTAAATTTTTATTAAAAGTTTTTTAATATTGTAAATATTATTTGATAACCAAATGATAACTATTATATATAAATAGAAATTTTTATAGAAATTAACAACTAACTTGGGACAGTGGTGTAACAATACAACATAAGAACAAACTATAAAAATCAGTTGAAAAGTGCTTAACTTATCAGATCGATACAAAGCAGAAAATATCTAACAAAAACACAGAGTGGACGTGGCAGGGTACTTATACATCCCCACAACAAATAGACACTAAGTACAGATCTAAGAGTACTCGCAGTTTCTGACAGCTAGTTCAAAGCCAATAACCACTAATAAACAACAAATAAACAAACAAAAAAAAACCAAAAAAATCATGCATAAGACTAAATTTGACATGAAACATAGAATTTCTATTTTTTATCTAATTTAAACATGATTTTTTCCGTAAGTTTATGGGTGGTTAAAGTTAAGATATTATAACAAGTTCTTGTTCATTTTGTTTTTCCTATGGCAGCTTAAAAACCTTACTGGTAGCTAACAACCTCACATAAAATGGCTGACAAGGAAGAGAGAAAAGTAGTTGATGAAAAGAGATTTGCCATTTTCAGTAAAGATACTATTAGAATAATTGCTGATTCAGTGGGAATTACAGAAATAACAGATCAGGCAGCCACACTTCTGGGGGAGGATGCAAGCTACAGGCTAAGGGAAGCAACACAGGTATATATGTTGATATTATGACATAAGGTTCTAAATGCACATGAAACATGAACATATATTCATGTAGACATTTACATTTACCACAGTGTGTCACATGCTTAAAGAAGATACATTGTTATTACTTTTTCTTATGCATAGTTTATTACTAAAATGGTAAATTAACAGGAAATAATCTGGGACTAAATTTACAGAACTGTATCTCTGGAGTAGACCCATTACATGTACAATGCCAAACAGAAAAATTGTGTTCTTCTGCTAAGACACCATGATTTTAGATTGCTACATGTAGTATTTGGAACATTAAAACTCAACCTATGTTAATAAAAAAAAATCAAAAGCTTGGGCATAAATCTGACATTTCCTTACGTATAAATTACAGATTTAACAATCATAAAATTTTCCTTTATTTTAATAGAATAGTTCACAGTATATGAAACATGCAAAGAGGAAGAAGCTTATGACAGATGATTTTAATAAAGCATTGAGGAAAAGTGATGTTCAGGTAACTGTATGTTTGATTAGAATTTATAAGTGTGTTTTTTTTAAAACTTAGACAGAATTGGATTAAGAAATATTGATTGATTGATTGATTGGTGTTTAACGCCACTTTCAACACTATTGTGCTATTTCTTGGCGGCCAGTTTTAATTGGTGGAGGAAGCCGGAGTCCCCGGTGAGAACCAACGACCACAATGCTTATTACCACAAAATACAGATCAAATTTGAATTTTGGTGGTGTCACTTTAACCGTTCTAGAGTTATGCCCCTTAAGTAATGGATTTTTCGTTTCCGTTCTCTAACAAGTTTGGCTCAACCAAATGTTAGGAAACTTATACACAATGCTTATTACCACAAAACACAGATCAAGTTTGAATTTTGGTGGCGTCACTTAACTGTTCTAGAGTTATCCCCCTTTACAAATGGAAAAATTGCTGAATTTTTCGTTTCGGTTCTGTAACTTTAGTTTGCCTCAACCAAATGTTTTGAAACTTATACACAATGCTTATTACCACAAAATACAGATCAGGTTTGAATTTAGGTGGCGTCACTTTTACTGTTCTAGAGTTATGCCCCTTTACAAAAGGAAAAAATTGCTGAATTTTTCATTTCTGTTCTCTAACTTAAGTTTGCCTCAACCAAATGTTATGAAACTTATACACAATACTTATTACTACAAAACTCAAGATCAATAACAAATTTGGGTAGTGTCACTTTTACCATTCTTCAGTTATTTTTTTATTAATTTGAAGACATAAATTGAAAACAGTCATTTTCATGTGTCAGTCTCATTTTAGGAAACTATATAGACAGTGTGAGTTGACTCTCATTGATGGGCTTAAGGTAAAATGCATAATAAGTATTGTCTGGCTGGTCTTATTAGTACATTTGTGTAGTTCCAAGTTGACTCAGTCTAATTTGACCTGGTCCAATTTATCTTCAGACCCAGTTTGTCTTACATTCCTTTGACTAACAGCATGGTTTCATTTTGGACATGCACTGAACGCAAGTGTTAAAAATAACTATTAACAATGTTTAAATATCTGGGTTTTTTCTTCCCTAAATACTTTATATATGCTATATAAAATGAATTGACAATGCAGTAACCGCCAATTACTAACACTATGATATATCAATAGATTTTTTAATAAATTTTTCTAGCCTGTTTATGGTCACAGACCAGTGGATCCAGAACAAGTGTGGACATATCAACATACAAAAGATGGACAGATAATGTTTTTAGATGAAGCTGATATAAATCTAGTGGATATTGCATTAGAGGATAGTATTCCCTGTAATCCTGGTGCTGTGTCAATCAAAGGTACTTCTCCATATTTGTATTTCTTTAATAGGAATCTTCAAATGACATACATTTTAAATGAAAAGTCTATTCTGAATATGGAAACAATGCTATGTGTGATGTTCTGTTTTCGTAACATACTGGTTTCCCTGTTGATAGACTGCTGCATTTGAATATTACTTTTACATACCTTCCAACTGATTTTAAGCATGAGGACTTAATGCATACCTATACATGTCATTAGTGTACTTAATTAGAACATCTATGGTTTTGAATGAGTATACATGTGTTCAAAATGTATGTTTTATTCCTCTGAATGCTTTTTTTTAAAGTATTAGGTCTAAGAGTTTTATAAGGGTCAGGTCAACACCTCTCATGGGGAATATCCACCATAAAAAGGGAAAGTTGGCAGGTCTGCTTTTTAGTTTATTTTGTATTTTTATTTTATTTGTTTATATGGCTTGTATTTCATGAATTTTTTTCGTGCTACAACATCCATAAATTTTTATTAAAATGACTTGAAATGTATATTTTAACTAAGCAGGGCTTTTAATATCTTTTCAATGAACAGGCTGTTTACTAATTTGAAGTGGCTGCCCAAAAAATTTTTTTTGACCTTACATTGGTGCATAAAAAATGGGGTTTCATAGGAATGTTATCTTTTTTTTTAGCTTGTAAGGTCAATCTTGTAATATGGCGTATTAAAATAAGACAAATAAAAATATATCAAAAATAATCTTAATTGTTATTGTATTGCCAGATTTCGCAAAAAGTAAGAAAGCAACGGAGGGTCAGCATAAACTATTGATACCAAGACTCCGTGTTGAAGGCCTTACTTTGACCTATAATGGTTAACTTTTACAAATTGTGACTTGGATGGAGAGTTGTCTCATTGGCACTCATACCACATCTTCTCATATTTATGTAAAGACCTACATGTATATATGTCATCTGCAAAATCTGACAATTTCAGTTTTGATCCAGAAAAGAAATATTATTTTCATGTGTTCTATATTTCAATAAAAACATGCAAACCTGGGAAAGGACATATATGCTGAAGTGGGAAAATGTCCACCCCTTCTTAGCCAGCACTTTTAACAAAGGCTTCCAAATCGAGATAGGTTAATGTAAAAAAAATTTAAACTGAGGCAGGACCCATCCTAACATTGGTACTTTTTTCAACGAGTGGGCTAATGATCAGCAAAGGGAAAATTATAACTGAAAAAAATTAAGAGAGCCTTTTCCCTAGCTATGGCATTTACCCTCCTACCTGCTTTTTCAGTAAAACTTGAGGGGAAAGGTCCAACTATAAGTAAAACATGGGAAGCCTTCCTCCTATCCTAGGCTTCTTTGATGGCCCCATCCACAACAAATGGGCAGTGATAAACCTGGAACTATATACTACAAACTGAAGAGAAAAGGTCCAAAGAAAAAAAAAAAAATTGGCAGCACCCCTCCTAGCCTAGGCACTATTTTCAACCCCCCCTTGCCTCCCCAAGAGTTAAGGGTGGTAATAATTAATGAAATACTTGTTACATTATAAAAAGGGCATAGAAGGCAAGCTTGGGCAGGCCTCATTTATATAACCATGAGACTGTACAGACGTTCTAAGGCTTCTTTGAAATTTAATAACTTCAAATAAGAAGTTTTACCTGTAAATGGTTCCAATGATTTTGTCTTTTTGCTGGTAAAGAAATCAATACTTTTGGTCTTTCATTTCATTCAGTTTCATTTAATTTATTGACATTCAATTTAAAAAATTGCCTCCTAAAACTTTTTAACTTTGGTTTCTCATGAGTTATCCATTGATAACATACGTTTTTATTTCGATATCTCTCTTGATTTTACCATTGACAATCTTGATCATTCAAGCAATTGATTGAAGATCGTATTTGAATGCAGGCAAACGTCTTACTGACGCCGATTTTAAGTTTACTTTCAGTCAGACAAAATGGTCCAGTCGGTTATAAAAAGCCATCGTTTTTGAAAAATCTATGAAACTAAAAACTCCATGAGACAAAAGGTTAATAAAACATTGTTATTATTTTATCCTCTTCAAAAATTTTTTTTGTTTAAGCATTTGAACCGGCGATTTCCGTCTTTTGAAACGGCGACATTCCGCCGGGTGCTGGCTCTTAAAGAAAACCCTGACTAAGGCAAAAATAGGTGTTTTTCAATAGTAAGTTATACCATTCTTTGTAAAAATAATAAAAGTCTTTTACATTGTACTAAGAAATACTCTTCTGGAGCTATCATATCTTAAATTAGAGAGTTTACTTATTTCTTGTATACATAAATATTTCTCCTTATATCGTTTTGTCATAAAGTTATCTTTATATTTATGTATCCGTTTGGAAGTGTAAATTGTAGATATTAATGTTTAGTTTTTAAATTAGATGTAATAGAACTAATGTTCAGCTTATCTAATACATATATTATCAACCTACAATTCATTTTGTTTTAAAAAAAAAGGGGGGGGGGTTAAAATATGTATTGAACTCAGGGAAGACACTATTAAAATTGAACTTCCACCCATTTTAGTAAACCTCATGCAGTTTTGTGTAAACAAATATCATGAAATACTGAGCAAATTGATATTGAGGTTCACTTTATGCTAAATATGGCCTTGAATTTCAACTTAATCATAAAATGTCAAAATGGCCATAATTTGGTTCTTAAGTGGGTCTTTTTTAAAAGCTTTACTAATAGATTAAAAAAATCTCTTCATAAGAGTAAATTGTAGGCTTCAAAGTTAGCACATTTTGAAAGTATTGTCTAAATACAATGATTTTGGGCATTTGTCAGACTTAAAAGCTTGAGGAACCCTTTGGTCGCAACCTACGATCCAGAATGTTTTGCAGCCAAAAGATGTCAATGATGATATGGAAACTTTCTTGATCAGGGGTGTCAGCTATGAACTTACTCCGTTTATAGAGAAGCCACAATTTCAAATAAAAGTCTGTTTATGACTGATTGTATCAAGGTGAAGTGAAAGTAATTGAAGGCGCCCTTAAAAACTAGTTTTTGGCACGATGATACATACATATTTAAATGAGCAGTTGATCACTAGATTAAAGTACTTTAATTCCTTTACCTTAATGTTTATTAGAACAAATATGAACATGTATTTAAAAATGAGGAGATGTGGTATGATTTCCTATGGGACAACTATCCACCCGAGTTAAAATGAAGTGGTAGTAAGTAATCATAGTCCACCATATGGCCTTCATCAATAAGAAAAGCCCATACTGTATAGTCGGCTATAAAAGGCCCTGACATAAAAATGTGAAACAATTCAAACAAGAAAACTAACAGTCTAATTTATAACAAAACAATTTACCAAAAATATGTTTGTATTTTGTATAAAAATTTAATTTTCTAATTTTACAGCTCACTGGTTGGCTGTAGAAGGATCATCAAAATCACAAACATCACAAGGTTTAGCTTCAGGTATGTAAAGAAAATTTTAAATGCAACATCTATACCTATTTCCAAGATTAGAATTTTATTATATATATTTAGATATTAACTGAAGTCACATTTATTAGTCCCCTACCGACGCAGTCGAAGGGGACTTTAGGTTTGCACTCCATCTGTCTGTCTGTCTGTCTGTCCGTCTGTCTGTCTTTCTGTCCTTCTGTCAGTCCAGAAAATCTGTTTTCCACACTTGTTTTCTTCATGCTTGAAGATATTGATTTGATATTTGGTATATTGTTTTATCATGACAAGTTACAGATCAATTTAGAATTTTGTTCCGGTCTGATAATTTTGTGCAGAGTTATGGTCCTTAGACTTGGAAAATTCACTCAAATAATCAGTTTTTCGCACTTTTTTTCGTCATTCTTGAAGATATTGATTTAATAATTGGTACATTGTTTCAACATGACAAGTTACAGATCAAGTTCGAATTTTGTTCCGGTCTGATGATTTTGTGCAGAGTTACAGTCCTTGGACTTAGAAAATTCACTCAAATAATCAGTTTTCCGCACTTTTTTTCGTCATGCTTGAAGATATTGATTTGATAATTGGTATATAGTTTTATCATGACAAGTTACAGCCCAAGTTTGAATTTTGTTTCGGTTTGATGATTTTTTGCAGAGTTATGGTCCTTGGACTTAGAAAATTCACTCAAATAATCAGTTTTTCACACTTTTTTTTCGTCATGCTTGAAGATGTTGACTTGATATTTGTTATATATAGTTTACACCATGACAAGTTATAGATCAAGTTAGCATTTTGTTCCAGTACAATTAATTTTTAACCGGTAGGGGACTCTGTATTGCCATGCAATACTCTCAGAATGCTTGTTTTTCATGAATTTATCATTTTCCTAGATAATAAAAAATAAAAAAACTTATAGAACTAGACACATTATATTGACATTTGTATTGCCTTTGAGTTGACCTAAAGATATCTGTATGGTATTGTTGGGTTGCTGTCTCATTGACATATACCATATATCTCGCTTAATTCATGCATGTATGTACCTGATTCATCTTATTCTTTGAAATGTTTTATTATCAAAAGTTAATAAACAAAAGAATTAATGATAGGCATTGATTAAAAGTTTTAAGCAAAATATAAATAAATCTGAATTCATTGGATATAGGTTGCACTTCTGTAAATATAGACAATGCAATTTCCCAAATGAACTCCTTTTACGGCTAAAACTACAACTTTTACTATGAAGTTTTGTAAAAAATTATATCCTTGAATGGAAAGCTCATATACACTACTATTTTTTTCAAAGGTCAAATATAGGGCTGTGTGGCATATTTTCAACATTTATGTGACCCAAACTTCTAAGAGTTTAAACTTATACTGAAATTCTGTACTACCCCTCCCTTCACTTTGGGTCTTGCTCAGAATTTAATTTAGCTGCTATCCATGTGTATTTAGTTGGTAACATTCCCAAGTTATGTCTCTATGAGATCATTTCTGGGAACCAGTAGGTACACAAAACAAAATATCTATGAATATTATCTCCCAAAAAGAGGCATGGTTTGTTAAACAGCTGTATTTACAAAGTGCAACCTGGAAAGTGTTACAATGAAAAATAATATGCTAATTTCTTCCATGATAGGAAAGCCTATTGAGAAAAAGTTATCAGCAGAAATGCAGACCTACTTCGATCGTATAACAAATTCAATACTCGGCAAGGATGAAGAATTGATGAAGGTAAATTTCATAATATTAGAAATAGATTTCTCTTTAATTGTTAAATTTGCATATTTTTCCTCAGTCAAATCTTTCCTTATCAGGTAAAAGTTTTGCTCTAAGGTAGATTACCACGGAGGTGGGGTCCATCAGCTTGAAACTTAGATTACATGTCAATTTTGAGGTGAACTTTTTATACCCCTGCCGTAGCAGAGGGGGCATTGAGTTTTATTCTTGTCCGTCTGTACGTAGTCAGTACGTCCCAAAGTTGGTTTCTGTTCTCTAAATTTAGTTTGCCTCAACCAAATGTTATGAAACTTATACACAATGCTTATTACCACAAAACACAGATGAAGATTGAATTTTGGTGGCGTCACTTTAACCGTTCTAGAGTTATGCCCCTTTACAAATAGAAAAATTGCTGAATTTTTCGTTTCCGTTCTCTTACTTTAGTTTGCCTCAACCAAATGCTATGAAACTTATATACAATGCTTATTACCACAAAATACAGATCAAGATTGAATTATGGTGGTGTCACTTTAACCATTCTAGAGTAATGCCCCTTTACAAATCGAAAAATTGCTGAATTTTTCATTTCCGTTCTCTAACTACTTGGGTAGGGTCACTTTTATGGTTCTTCAGTTTTGTCCGTTTATAATTTTATATGATATACAAGCGGGGGCATCATCTGTGTGCCATGGACACATTCCACATTTATTTTAATATTATTCAAATTTTGCCATATTTTAAAGTTCACTGAATGGAAGTGTGATAGTGTGAGTGGGGCATGCTGTCCTAATGAACACATATTCTTGATTATATTTATTGTTTCATTGAAGCTTTAATTGTGATTCTGAATTGATTAACTTTTTTCGTTTGTCAAGATACATATATGGACACCTATCATAAATTGTTACAGTATTAAGCAATCAATGTTGTACCTGCTTTACGAAACAGTATTTAAAAAGATTTGCAAAGTATAGATTTTTTATGGAAACTCAGATAGTATATTTATGTATGAAAATATAAGTTTAATGTCATGTTACTTTTGAAAAAATGTTTTACTTAAGCTACAGTTGTCATATGAAATTTTTAATTTTTTCCTGATTACAGTTAGCCTTTACTGATCTTAGAACAAATGCACAGATCATACCACTTCTGCCATACTTTGTTAGTTTTATATCCAATGGGGTAAGTTTTATTCTTAGATATCAATATAATGCTCTAAATGTATGGAAACATAAGCGGTACAGTGACCTATAGTTGTTAACTTCTACGTCATTTGGTCTGTGGTGGAGAGTTGTCTCATGAGCAATCATACCCCATCTTCTTATTTTCATATTCTTAATATTGGATAGTGAAGGTTAAGAAAAGAAAATCAATAACAGTAGGTACACAATAAAACCCCATAAATCCAGTTGATATTACCATCATTCATTCTTTATTTTCAAAAACTGCTGGTAGTCAGTCATATTTTATAGGACTGCAAATACCTGCTTGCATTTTACAATCAGCTTTGTAGTCCCATTACATATTTGGAGCTTTAACTGTCCAAAGAGACTGAAAATCTTAGGTGTACATGATTGTTCAAAGAATATCCAGTTTTCCTATAATTTTGATAGGTATTCTTTGACTTTTATTTAATAAGAACCATTCAAAAATTTAATCTACAATATCTGTCTCTGTTTGCCTTGTATAACAGAACAACTTTCTACCAAGGACTAATATATAGGTGCAACTTATTTATGAATCAAATTTATTTTTTCTAGTCAAGACACAGCCATGAATTACTATTACTGTATATTCACTGTTATGTTAACAATTAGTACATATGTTATTTTTTTACAGGTAAAAACAGTGAGTCATGACCTAAAACAGCTCACAAAACTGTTACATACACTGAGAGCATTACTGAATAACACATCACTGTACCTAGAACCTCAGCCTTATGTATGTGGTACCATCTGTAGAAATCATTCATTATTCATTATAGCTACTTCAATTCCATAGCTCAAAATTTGTGTTATGTGTCGGTTAAGTGGTAGGTCAAGTCAATAGCTTAAAAAAAAGCCAAGGAATAGACAGAAGTAATATGGTTAAGAAATATATGGATGAACAAGTGACAAAATTATATATCAAATTATCAAAGTAATTTCATAGTTTAGATACAGCATGGTGGATTTAGGATTTGCCATTACATACTATAATAGTTGGTCATAAAAAC
Source organism: Mytilus californianus (assembly GCF_021869535.1). Lineage (NCBI taxonomy): Eukaryota > Metazoa > Mollusca > Bivalvia > Mytilida > Mytilidae > Mytilus > Mytilus californianus. Next base: position 3,627,134 of record NW_026262675.1, read on the forward strand.
TGTCATGGTGAACTTGTCTAGTCTTTATAACATTATAGAAAGTTGATTGCCACAACATATCATGATGTCCCTGCAGCTAGGAGAAGGATGCCTTAAGGTTTACCCTTGTGTGTCTGTACGTCCTGAAATTGGTTTCTGTTCTCTAACTTTAATTTGCCTCAACCAAATGTTATGAAACTTATACACAATGCTTATTACCACCAAACACAGATCAAGTTTGGGTGACATCACTTTTACAGGTCCCTACTTATGTTCCTTTATAAATGGAAAAGTTGCTGAATTTGCAATATATTTACAAAGTTTGTTGAAGTAAGCCAACTTGTGCAGTGGATTTCTTTTTTTTTTATTAACTTCTTACATTTTCAGTGCTCAATAGATGCATTCTTTCACCAAGGCAAATGATTGAACGTTACTTTTGATCTAAAACTGATTTTTTTATTTATAACAAAAAAATTAGAAAACCATAAAATGTGGGCCATATTCATCTTTTAGCACATTGTAAGTCTATAAAGGTTGCACACAATTAAATAAAATAGCTGTATTTCAATCAGTACATAGGTATTGGATGTGAAAGTGCATGCAATATAGCAATTATATGTGTTCAAGTTGTAAAAATGTACAACTTATAATTTGAACAGGGTTTTTGTACAAGTTATAGGTATTTTGACACACAGCTTCTTCACAGGTAATACAAGTTAATCTTTATTAGTTAATCTGCTTGATTTTTTTCTGATGAATTGACATACTTCAAACTAACATTAAGTACAATCCTCTTTTGTCATAAAACTGAAAATGAGGACACCTCATTGGTGTAAATACTAATTTTTTTCTCTGACTCATATCAGATTTTTTTGTCCTCAAAATATCTGCAAATGTTTTCTTATATAAACTTTGTATCATTGCTATGTATAAGATAGTAACATGGAGTGATGAAAATATGACAATGATATGATATACTAAAGAGCTTGTTTTATCCAATTATGTTATGCGGTTTACAAAACTGTGCAATTTATAATTTGTACACAACATGATATACATGAATTAATAAATTGCATTGTTTTCAGTTGAACCTCCTTGTACAGTCTTTAATGTATTGTTTACTGGAGCCACTGACAGCCTCTATTGATCTCAAGAATGACCATTGGGTTCTTAGAGATTACGCAGCTAGGCTTTTAGCTCAGATTTTATTGTAAGTACTGCATATTTACTATTCTTTATTATTATATCATACTACTACTTTGTTAACTGGAATTATTGTATTTTTTCTTCCAAAAAAAGAACCATCGAAGGTGTATACCGTAAACTGACATGTTCAAAGATACTTTTTCAATGTGTTGCCTTTTCTACCTTACCTAGCGGCGTTTTTTTTTTAGCAATTTTCCAACTTCTTTGATGTATTTATATCAGGAAAGATCCAAATTCACAATTATTGATATTGGCATTATTGTTCTACTCACCAAAGTCACAAAAATAAATTGTTTTACAGGAGTATTTCTCAACATTTTGTATTTACATATACTGTATCTATTCATAGCTTAAACACTGCCAAACGTTAAGTCTTTTCTCTTCTGTGTTATACTTATATTTGGATTTTTATATGTACTTTATTAAAATGTACTTAAATGTATTTTTTCAGCACCTGGTCCACCCCCATTAACCACCTAATGTACAACACAGTAAAAACTCTTAAAGAAGTGCTATATGACAACAATAAACCACTGTGTAGCCATTATGGAGCTGTTATTGGTATTATGATGTTGGATCAAAAGGTCAGGAATTTACTGCACTCTAGTACAGTGCATTTTTCAAAACACCAATGACCTTTCACAATACAAAATGTTTTAGCAAATTGCAATTTGAATTAACCTCTACAAACCGGTCAACTGGTATAGAAGGGAGGCAGAAGATACCAAAGGGATATTATTCAGTCCCGACCGTGAAAGGGCATGATAGCCAGTCAAGGTCGTTAAAAAACCCCCATCATCTTCAAAGTGATATTAATCAGTCCCGACCGTGCAAGGGCTTTATAGCCAGTCAAGGTCGTCAAAAAACCCCCATCATCTTCAAAGTGATATTAATCAGTCCCGACCGTGCAAGGGCTTATAGCCAGTCAAGGTCGTTAAAAAACCCCCATCATCTTCAAAGTGATATTATTCAGTCCCGACCGTGCAAGGGCTTTATAGCCAGTCAAGGTCGTTAAAAAACCCCCATCATCTTCAAAGTGATATTATTCAGTCCCGACCGTGCAAGGGCTTTATAGCCAGTCAAGGTCGTTAAAAAACCCCAATCATCTTCAAAGTGATATTATTCAGTCCTGACCGTGCAAGGGCTTTATAGCCAGTCAAGGTCGTTAAAAAACCCCCATCATCTTCAAAGTGATATTATTCAGTCCCGACCGTGCAAGGGCTTTATTGCCAGTCAAGGTCCTTAAAAACCCCCATCATCTTCAAAGGGATATTATTCAGTCCCGACCGTGCAAGGGCTTTATAGCCAGTCAAGGTCCTTAAAAAACCCCATCATCTTCAAAGGGATATAAGATACATATGGCATCTCAAGAGATTTTAATATGTTATTGTATGATATGTTAGCTAATTGCTAGTGGATGGTAATTAGTATGAATCAGGTGCAGTGTAATAAAAAATATTCTTAACATCCTTTTCCAGTGATTTACTGTCTGTTTCATGAAATCGGAACAGTTAAGAACACTTAGTACTACTGATCAGGATCACATGTTTATAAAAGTTGGCCTTTGATACAAAAACTTTCATAATTACAATAAATATGTTACAAGTTTTAAACATTGCTTTATTAAGCCTTAATTGGATTGCTGATTTGTTTTCTAACAAAATTTATTGTGTTCTTGTAATAGGACAATTTTTTCTTAAACAATTACAGAAGTACTGATATTAAAGGGAGATATTTTTTACAACATTTATTGATATGTAATCTTTATGTTACACACCAGTAAGATTATGTTCCTTTTATATCATGTATTCACCATTTACAAAATTTTCACTAATTTCACCAATAAGAACGCATAACAATAATTTAATAACCTTGAAAAAAATTTTTAGAACAAATTACTTATAAACTGTTATTGATAAATCCAAGTCATTCTTTCAAACTAGTATTTCTAATAACGTTGTCAAAACAGAAGGCAATCAAATTCATATTAACAACCTTTCACTAGCAATTGGCTAAAACTTTTCACTGGTTGATCAGTTTGAAGAGCTGAATGAATTCAAACTACAGCTTAGTAAAACATTTGGCTCATTGTTTATTTTGAAAGGACAAAGCCTTTCAAATATGCATAGTAATAGATATACATGAAGATGGTATATATGGTACACTTTACAACTGTAACTTTATGAAAATAATGAAACATGCTGGGAATTGTATTTGATAGTAAACAAATTTGAAATTAATATACTGGTGTCAGATATCATTTTACTGGTAACCATTGTACCAGCCCAGAGAGCCATATGTAACTTACTAACAAAACAATTAAAATACCTAAAGGTCATATGCGACATTGTTTACAACAATACATTGACAAATTTATTCAGCCGATAAAATCTCATAACTTTTAGTTTACTTTAATTTAAGTACTCTATCTCTCTTTGATTTATTAGAAGAAAAAAATAAACAGCACAAACACAAATAGAGCATTTCTCTCACTTGTTGTTTAATGTCATATATACCATGTCTCAGGGAAGATTAGTTTTATAGCTAACTGTTTAACCCTCTTTAAATAATAATTATTATTATTATTTGCAAAGTAGTCAGAGAATCATTGAGATAAAATTTTAAAATCATAAATGTTTCATATGAAACAATGTAGCATTTATAGCAAAAATAGTTGTAAAATGGGATGTTTGAGGTTTTGATGTTTTCCTAATAAATTGGAACATCTATATGCTGGCTATGACAATGTTAAAAACAATGGATTGAAAAACATAAGAAAGACTTAATTTAACTCATAATTTCATTGTTATAGCATAAAAATGTAATTAAAAGGAATGAATGCTTCATTTTGTGATTTTTAAGGGTCGTAAAAGTGTGGACCTGCACACAATTCTTATCAGCCATGTTCTAATTAGCACAAAATATGTTTGACACATTGGCACACGCTTACTGTATACATTCTCGTTATTTTCATTTCTATCCTTATAAAATATATATATTTTAGCTGCTTACATAGCATTTTATTATTGTTATTAAAACATCATGTATTTACCCTGCTTTTAGTTTTTAAACTTATTAAATATGAAAATGTAATGTACATACTTTAAAGGGAGGAAACGGGAACAGCCAAACATGCCTAAGACATTTTCATGCGCTTCAGCCTATAAGAATACCATTTTTGTCCCATTAGAATCGAAATAATTTTTTAATTTTAGTATGAAAAACGTCCTTGCTTCATACAAAATGTGCTTTGGTCAATGTGCATTTTAAATAATGTACAATTGCAGTGCTAGAAAGATTATAAAATGGTGTATGCAAAATACATTTGTTAGGAAGTAACATGCTCATAAGTCTAATGTATTTAATCTATTATACTATTATATGTATAACAGATGTCGTGGACACTGTATTTCAAAGGGCATACAAGGCTTACATGTTCAGAGTTTATTAACAAATGTATGTTTATAAAGACTTAATAAATACTTGTGTTAGCTCTAAACAAATGCAACCCTGTTTATATGTTAAAAGATTTTATCATGCATTTATTATTGTCTGACTGATTGTTAGTTTTGTATATTTTTTTCAGCATATCCAAGAGATTTTGATTCCACACCTTCCAGTTTATATGCCTCATTTAAACAGTATTATTGATGATACATCAAGGGCTAATGCTGTAACTAAATCTGATGCTCACAAAGTTTATGGTGCAGTTTTGGTAGGTGCTTATTTACACAACAAAATAATTTTTAGGCTCATTTACATAACTGTTTTGTTTCTCAGACCATGATACATTGTAGCAAAGTAATTTTTTTATAGATAATTAACTTGGTAGTGAAAGTTATTAATCTAATGATATCAGAAACAAAAAAGCTGGAGGTGTATATTTCATACAGTGTCTTGGCAATATCCCATATCATATGTTTTGTCTTCATGTGTACTTAATATGCAATAAGATATGAAATAGTCCCTCAAGCATTTATTCATCTCAGATATGCAGTATATGTGGCCCTGCCTCCTCAGTCATACTCTAGTGACATTTTTTTTGCATTGTTCTATGTTAACATTTTTGAGTAAGTGTGTTTATAAAGAAATATTTAAGAAAGTCCACTGATATGAGGTTAGCATTTGCATAAGTATGCATTTCAGTTTCAGAGTGAATGTGAGGAACCAGTCTTAGTCATGTTTTAGTGTCTTTCAAATATTTACATTGTTCTAATGATAAGTTTTCATATTACTAGTAAGTGTGTTAATGAAGAGGTATTTATGATAGGCAATTGATTTATGGTGTGCTTTGCATTAGCAGGCATTCATGGATTTCAGTTTCAAGTAGAATATAAGGACCTATAGTTGCTTGGATCAGCTTTCTTTGGACTCTATAGGTTAGTTGTCCCATTGGGAGTCATACCACATCTCCTTATTAGTCCCCTACCGGCAAAGCCGAAGGACACTTTAGGTTTTCATTTCGTCAGTCAGTCCCGCAAATCAGTTTTCCACACTTTCTTTCTTCATGCTTGAAGATATTGATTTGTTATTTGGTATATAGTTTTATCATGACCAGTTACAAATCAAGCTTGAATTTTATTCGGTTCGGATGACATTTTTGCAGAGTTATGGTCCTGAGACCAGTAGGGGACTATGTATTGCCATGTAATACTCTCAGAATGCTTGTTATACTGTGGATTCATTTATTTTCGTGGGTACCAATTTTCGTGGATTAAGGAAAACTTACATGTTCTTGAATATTTAATTTTGTGGTTTTGCCGAAGTCTGCATACAAGCCTATAGAAAATTTGTTATTCGTTGAACATTTAATTTCATGGTTCACCTGTACCCACGAAATCCACGAAAATTGGTATCCAACGAATAATAATGAATCCACAGTATACTGTAAAGGGTATTGATATTTTTCCTATTCTTCTTCCAGTATTGTGTGGAGTACTTACTGAAAAGTCAGATTAAAGAATTTGAAGACGAAATATCAAGAGAAAAAGAAAACAGTGCAATTGCAACAGCATCTGATTCTGAAGTAAACAAATCTGAACAGAAAGTAAATTCACAAACATTACCAAACCTGTTTGGTACCTCAGTTACAAAGTTCTATTCAGAAATGTATGATTACTTTGGTGATAGTCTGACGTTACAGTTGCCTAATTTGGCAGAAACTATTGATTTTAAGAAAACTTTTTTTAAACCCTCAAAGAAGGATGAATTAATTTCATTAGCAGATCCTGAGGCAGCTAAAACTGGTGAGGAATTATTAGATGAGTTCATGGAACAAGTACGTGTACAAGAAGAAATTAGAAAAGCACAACTAGAAAGAGAAAAATTAGAAAAAATTAGAATTGCAAGAGATAAACAAGAGCAAGAAGAAAGAAACAAAATGTTAAGGGAAAAAGAAGAAAGGAGAAGACAGGAAAGAAGAAGAGCTGAGTTAGAGAGGGAATTGATATTAAAACGAAAAGAAGAGGAGGAAAGGCTAAGAATGTTAAAAGTACAAGAAGAGCAAAGATTAAAGATATTGAAAGAACAAGAGGAGAAAAGAAGAGTAATGAAAGAACAAGAGGAGAAAAGAAGAGTATTGAAAGAACAAGAGGAGAAAAAATTAAGAACTATGAAAGAACAAGAGGAGAAAAAATTAAGAACATTGAAAGAACAAGAGGACAAAAAATCAAGAACACTGAAAGAACAAGAGGACAAAAAATTAAGAATAATGAAAGAACAGGAGGAGCAAAGATTAAAAATGATGAAAGAACAAGAGGAACAAAGATTAAAAATGATGAAAGAACATGAGGAGGAAAGAGCTCAGAGGAAAGATTTGACAGTGTTAAATAGTTCAAATAGTGAGGAAGAAGACACAGTGCCTGCTTTTATTGATTCACCAATGCAAAGTGATCAATCTTTTGTGAAAAGTGAACCTACTCAAGGGATAAAGCTAAAAATAACTAGAGGACCAAATAAAAATCTGCATGTAAAAACTGTGGAGACTATGTCTCCTCCGCAAAAAAGTTCTCCTAATCCAAAGCATGCAATGTCACCTCTATATAAGCATTCACCCAAAAGTTCATCTCCATTATACAAAAGTTCTCCAAAATCACATAAATCAGAGTTGTCTCCCCATTATAAACATTCTCCAAAACATTCACATTCATCAAAATCTAAAGATTCCAAAGACTCTAAACACAGTAAGAAGAAGAAACAGGTTGCTAAATCAGCAGCTAAAGTTTATGATGAATTTGAATTTGAATCAGATCCAGAAGATTTTAAACCATTGCCATTTAAAAAATCTCATTATTATTCGTCATCAGGAGAGAGTTCAGACGGTGCAGGTAATCGTAAACCTTTGACTTTGAAAATCAAGATGAAAGAATCTAAAGATTTCTCACCAGAATAATATACAGTAGTAATAAATTTTTATACATTTTTTGTTAGTTGTTTAATTGGGAATGAACATACATTGTTTATTAGTGGCAGTAGTAAAAACTGTATAAACAACTTCAAAAAGGTTATACGCCTTTACTGTTATAACAGGGTGTGCATTTAGTTTGTTCGTCTTTTTTTATAAGACTCTTCATTGAGTGACTTTTTTCACAAAGAATTTGTCCATTAATAATTAATTTGCAACCGTCATGGATAAGTGATAATGGTCAAGTTTAGGCTACATGTTGAAGGCTGTACTTTGACCTATAATTGTTTACTTTTTACACATTGTGACTTGAATGGAGAGTTGTCTCATTGGCACTCATACCACATCTTCTTAATTATATTTGAGGTAGTCTTAATCTACCAAAGTGGAACCATGTGACTAATATTTTAAGGTTCAGCTTTCATGATTCAACATTTGGGTAAAGTTATTTAATAATTAGTACTAAAATACAAATGCTAGTTATCAGAATGAGACCATCCATAACTGCATCATAATGGGATCTATACTGAATGTATATCAATCTAAAGTCTCATGCTGACATCACATATACTTTATATTGAATTTCCTTTTATCTTGAAACTTAACAAACACATTAAGAGTGATAACAATGAATTTTTAATCATATCATAATTTTGACATAGTTTACAGTATAATAGTTATAATCTTGATAAATTTATTGATGTAGGTCAAGTGAAGATTATTCATGTTAAACTACCTTTTCCTAAACATTAATCTTCAGAAACTTCAAATTGTAAAGGAGAGTTGGAGCCCTTATTATTTATCAAAGGTTGTCATGAATATGTCATCATGTATTGCCATAAAGTTCAAGATGTAGAATAGGCCAAAAAAAACAAATCATACATAATTGACCATGTTAGTGAAACATCAAAATAAAGTAAAGTACAACATATATGTCAGATGGGATTTGATTGATTGATAGTTGGTTGCTTAATGTCCAGTGGATGAGATTTGAAGACCGTAAGCTGTCTATGTACAAAATATTGATATTACAAAATATTATGACTGTTGCTAACTCTGCCAGGTTAGGAAACATGAAATATCAAGGGCCAAACACAAAAGCTTTAATGATGAAAATCACACTTGACTTCTATTTCATGGTTACTAGTTACTGGTATTCTAGAACATAGAAATCTTGTATTCTAAGCCAACAACAGTCTTCATACAAACAACCATCAATTTTACTCCCCATAAATCTTAAACAGAACTGGAAATTGTCATCAAATTGTATTGTATGGTTAATATGGTCAAACTAGATAGAAATTGGTCGAAGCAATCTGGGGTTTTTTCATAAAGAAGGAGGGATTGTGAAACAAATGGACTATGACAGAATAAAGGCAAATGTTATGGGATAAAAAGATAAAAAATGTTCTATGGTAAATTTTATTTATGATGATGCCTGGATTGGGTTTTTTTTTTTTTATAAATGTAATGTAATTTGATGCCTGGATTCAGTTCTTTTGGGGAAAGGTAATGTATGTTGATGCCTGAAGTCAGTTCTTTGGATAAATGTAATGGATGTTGATGTGTGGAGTCCGTCCTTTGGGTAAATGTAATGGATGTTGATATAAAAATAAGAAATGTATGATTGCCAAAGAGACAATTCTCCACAAGAGACCAAATGACATAGACATTTACAACTATAGGCCACCATACAGCCTTCAACAATGAGCAAAACCCATACCATATAGTCTGCTATTGAAGGCCCAAAATGACAAACGTAAAACTAATCAAATGTGAAAACTAACGACTTGATTTATGTACAAAGCAACGAATGAAAAACAAATATGATATAAGCAACAAACTACAACCACTGAATTACAGGCTGCTGACTAGGGACAGGCACATACAGAATGTGGCAGGGTTAAACTAGTTTGTTGGCGCCAATCCCTCCCCCTTACCTGGGACAGTGGTGTAACAGTACAACATAAGAACAAACTATAATCAAAGCGCGAAAGCGCTGTAAAGGCAGTTAATTACAGGTTGTCTGTATTTTTAGTCCAGTTATATCATTATCTTGCATAGTACATTGTACTTATCAGAGGTGGCTTTCAGTATTTAAGATTTAGACTTCTCTAATGATATTGAACAAGTTTTATGAATGTCATATTCTGAGCACCATATGAAGGCGATTGTTCTCACTTGTTTATGAACTAGTGCATTATGTCCAGTTTGTACCTTTTTTATCTATGTTTATAGTCAAATACTGTTTAAAATAGTTTGGCATTTTCTTTTTAGTAATAAGTAAATGTTATCAACTGTATTTTATTCAACTTTGCAAATGTGGTTTGTTACTGGTAAGTACAATGTATGGATGATAGTTGTTTCATTGGCAATCATAACACATCTCCTTATTTATATAATGATCTATATTCAACGACCTCAGGTACAAAAAAAATGTATGTAACTAAACTATGATGGGAAACCTTTGACTTCTTTCTTTAATATACACTTTTGATTTGGTACCATAGAACTATGTAGAATAAATGTACATTGCAACATGTCAACTCTTTCAATGACAATACTTTTTTTAGAAACTATAACTCCAAGCAAAATTATATTTCCAAGTATAAAGTAATTTATGAATGAAACAAGAGTACACACGCTGAAATGTCTCGCCTTCTTTACTAATCATTGATATTATGTTGATAGTCCTAAATATAAAACTTTATTACAACTGTCACATAAACTTAACTAAACATTGACCAATGCACCAAGAAAATGAGGTCAAGGTCAGATGAACCATGCTAGGCAGGCATGTACAGCTAACAATTCTTCCATACAACAAATATAGTTGACCTATTGCTTATAGTTTAAGAAAAATAGACCAAAACACAAAAACTTAAAACTGAGCAATGAACCTTGAAAATGAGGTCAAGGTAAAAAAAAACCTGCGTGACTGACATATAGATCATAAAATATTTCCATACACCAAATATAGTTGAACTATTGCATATAGTATTAGAAAAAAAGACCAAAACTCAAAAACTTAACTTTGACCACTGAACCGTGAAAATGAGGTCAAGGTCAGATGACACCTGCCAGCTAGACATGTACACCTTACCATCATTCCATACACCAAATATAGTAGACCTATTGCATACAGTATAAGAAAACAGACCAAAACACAAAAACTTGACTAAAACCACTGAACCATGAAAATGAGGTCAAGATCAGATGACACCTGCCAGTTGGACATGTACACCTTACAGTCCTTCCATACACCGAATATACTAGACCTATTGCTTATAGTATCTGAGATATGGACTAGACCACCAAAACTTAACCTTGTTCACTGATCCATGAAATGAGGTCGAGGTCAAGTGAAAACTGTCTGACGGGCATGAGGACCTTGCAAGGTATGCACATACCAAATATAGTTATCCTATTACTTATAATAAGAGAGAATTAAACATTACAAAAAATCTTAACTTTTTTTTCAAGTAGTCACTGAACCATGAAAATGAGGTCAAGGACATTGGACATGTGACTGACGGAAACTTCGTAACATGAGGCATCCATATACAAAGTATGAAGCATCCAGACCTTCCACCTTCTAAAATATAAAGCTTTTTAGCTAACGCCGCCGCCGGATCACTATCCCTATGTCGAGCTTTCTGGGACAAAAGTCGCAGGCTCGACAAAAAGGAGTTCTTAATTAAGTAATAAACTGATTCGCTGAGCGCAGCTGGATACACCCACAGAGGTCCAACCCTGAACAGTTGGGGCAAAAAAGGACACAATATTCAAGATTGATACCGGTCTGAATTTGGATTGTAATTAAATATTTGACATATTACAGTTTCTGAATAAATGTAGTCAAAGAACTTGAAATCGGTTATATGAATTGAATTTATATTCAATTAAAGATTTCTTGCTGTTGTGCAATACACTGTGCTGTTGCGCAATACTTAATAAATCTGTTGCCAGACTATAAACAAATAAAGTTCAATTTCTTCTCAATGTCATATTATAAATTTATGAGAATCAATAGGGAGATTACATCAATAGCTATAAATAATTCACCGAAGTTTCATGCGAACTGCTTAAAGCATTTTTGAGTTGTTGTCCAAAAACTGGAAAATCCCCCCTTTTTTAATGAATAAAACCCCATAACTCAGAAATGTAAAATCTAAAATTTATAAAATTCTAAAGGGAGCTTACGGATTGATAATTTAGTCTTAGATGCAAGATTTTTTTATCAGTTGTTTGTGGCTTTGAACTAGTTGTCAGTAAATTCGAGTACTCTCAGATCTGTACTTAGTGTCTTTTTGTTGTTTGGATGTACAACTACCCGGCCACGTCCACTTGTATTTGTATTTATCCATCTGATGAGTTAAGCCTCTTTCAACTGATTTTTATAGTTCGCTCTTATATTGTACTGTTACACCACTGTCCCAGGTTAGGGGGTGGGTTGGGATCCCGTGAACATGTTTAACCCCGCCACACTCTGCATGTACATGTATGTGCCTGTCCCAAGTCGGGAGCCTGTAATTCAGTGGTTGTCGTTTGTTTATGTGTTGCATATTTGTTATTCGTTCATTTTTTGTACATAAATTAGGCTGTTAGTTTTCTTGTTTGAATTGTTTTACATTGTCATTTCGGGGCCTTTTATAGCTCACTGTGCGGTATGTGCTTTGCTCATTGTTGAAGGCCGTACTGTGACCTATAGCTGTTTCTGTGTCATTTGGTCTCTTGTGGAGAGTTGTCTCATTGGCAATCATACCACATCTTCTTTTTTATATTTACATCAACAGATATAAACAATTCACCAAAGTCAAGGTGAGACAACAAAACTTAGGTTGTAAGATCTCTGAAATTTTTTACACGGTACAAGTTTTTCTAATTGTTGGAGATTGTATGGTGACAGTAACACCTGTAACTGCTTAACCCATTTCTTATGCACTTTGGTTCGATAAACTCACTGAATATCATACCACATCTCCTTATTTTTATATGCATTACAATTTACATGTGCATGTAATTGTAAATAATATTTATATATATATATCAGAACAAACTTCATTGCGTCACTTTTATTTATGCATCCTTTGGCACAATACAAGTTCTAAAATTACACAACATAAAACAACTAAATGTTATTTCAGATGAAAGTTTTGTTTCAGTTCCATTCATAGGATTTATTAGAATTTTGTATGTTTTGCCAAGTCCAATAATTAGCTCTATGTGCACGTGTTAATTGGAGACTTTTCTATCCCGTATAAGAGTTTTGGAACTTATTCTGTTTCTTTTTTTGAAAAAAGTGAGCAAACAAATCTTGCATATTTAAACCTTTGTCTGCCATCACACTGTCACCTGGATCACATAATTGATGTATTCTACATCTTTCAACTATTTCACAGTCACTGGTACAACCAACATATGCATTAGAGACATAGTTGACTAAACCACCAGGTGTCGAACATACAAGTATTTTCAGTGTTTCTGTTTTTATATGATGAAAAGGTTGCCTGAGCTCTAGGAGCTTTAGGTTTTATCACGGGATATTCTGTGCTGTCAATAATAATCCAAGTTGTAGGAAACTTTAATTTAAAGTTGGATGGCGAAAAATACCTGACTAAACCACTAAATGGCCAAGTGTTAGCCTCACGCCACTGTTTAGACATAAAAACAATCCATGTTTACACAATATTCTTAACACTAGTTTCAATCTAGAATCTAGACAGTTCAAAGTTGGTTGTATAATGCATCAATTTCATCAAAGTCATAAAAAAACTGATTTTCAAATGACACCCTATCAATTTGAATATATATGTATCTCAAACAATGTGCTGTTGGACCAAGTGTGGTCAAAACAAATAAAAATTTAGTATACAACTCTAAACCGGTATAAAAATGCATGGCTGTGTCACGTGTCTTCATTTCAAAATTCTCTGCTGAAAATATAGGCATTGATGGTGTTTGCGTAATTCCATCTGTGAAGCTCAACATTAGCTCGGCAGTTGGTGGTGGATAGTCATAAATCCTGTCTGCAGTATGAATTACTTCTTCAGGAAAACCAACTTTACAATCAAAACTTTCCTCTGGATTTCTACTACAATATTCATCAAGTTTAGTTCTTTTGTTTTCACAGGAAACTGCCCTGATTTTTCTTTTTGCGGACGATTCAGTCTCTTGCTTGGTCCAGGAAAATAGGCTGGGATTGGCAGTAGACTTAAGTCTCTGTATGGTGGGTTTGTGCCCTGAAAAAGGTTATAAAACATTAGTTTTTTGATAATTAAATGAACTTCCATTAGCAATGCATACTTTGTACGGAAGCAAGTTAACTCGTACCACGTAAACTCGTACCAAAAAAGTTAACTCGTACCAACGTAAACTCGTACCACTGGGAAGTCGTACCAATCAGAACTTGTACCACTGCAAATCATACCATTAAAAATATATTCAAAAATACGAATGTTTTATGAATTTTTTTTTGGTAAACTAAATAAAAAAAGTTGAATTACTTGAATTTTATACTAGATTTTAATGAAAACTTAGACAAAAATACGAATGTTTTATGATTATTTTTTTTTTAAGCTTTATACAAAAAATTAAAATATCTTTGAAATTTATACCAGATTTTAATGAAAACTTAGACAAAAATACGAATGTAATTTCTTAATTACCATGCTAATAATTATATTAAATTCCTTTGATTGTGTGATTATTGGTTGTTTATTAACTAATCAACTTGTTTTTTTTATCTTTAACTAATCAACTTGTATAATCATATAAGCATGGTCATATTCTGCTGAAATGTGCTGAATATTGTATAAAAATAAATTTCATACTTTCTAACTGTTGGTCATAAACAATTTTAAACCTTTAAAACACAATCAATAAATTCTTTCATTAAATAAAATTCCTTTTAGAAACAATAGAAAAATACCCAAATCTCAATGTTACTGATTTGGAATGATTAAAAATTAAATCAAATAGTTGTCAGTAAAAGTTTAAAAAAGAGTCTATTCAAGGGAGACAACAAAGCCAATCTGCCACGGTTTTCTCCATCCAATTAGACAAGGAAAATTAGCTACAAATTGGTTATTGTAATTTCAAATTATATACATTTTACAGACTTTAGAGGTATTGAGTGAAATTAAAGTATATATTCATCATTAAACACCATTTGAATGCATTTAAATAAATTGGTACGAGTTTACAATGGTATGAATTTACCGTGGTACGAGTTAGCAGTGGTACGAGTTTGCATTGGTACGAGTTTTTGTTTAGTGGTACGAGTTGACATTGGTACGAGTTTACAATGGTACGAGATAACTATAATTCCTTTGTACTACCTGTCAAAATATTAACTAGATTTATTCATTACAATCTGGATAAAACTATGTTAGCCTGATTCAATGTACATCAAAATGTATGTTATGTAAATCCAAAGGACAAACAATGAGAGACGTATGAAACAAACATACATTGTTTGTACCTAAATAACTATAATATAGATGAGAGAGATGAGATCATGTCATTGTTTTGTTCCTGTTAACATTGTCATTGATATTTTTCAAGAAAGTCTATGAGGCATAGCTTATGCATTCCTGTCATTACTACATTAGCATAATTACTGCTAAAATAATTCTCAGTATGAAATACCTCTTGTAAGAAATCATTATAATTGTAGCAAGCACCAAAAAATCTCAAACAGATCACATTGAATCGTAATCCAAAAAATTATGACGTCTTGAATTAACCACCCCCTTTTATTCTAAAACGATAATTGCGGTTGTAAACAGACTTTGGTTTATTCGCATGGCGATTACATATATAACTATATATTTTAAAAAGAAAATAGAGTTTTACCATGAATAGTTTCCTGCACGTAGTCTTTTTCAGTAAAATGTGCCTTGCAAACAACAGCTGATTGAGATGGACTCCACGATTTCATCGTGTTCTCGTCCAATCTGCGTATGGGCCATGGCGTTGATCCAACTTTTCCTTCTTTTTAAGTCATTTGGAAATGCATGTCCTCCTCTTAAATGACATCCAGGTACACAACAACAAGTACTTGGCATCGTCAATTAAAAATGCAACTGTAATAGTTGCACAGTGCAGAAACCGGAAGTTGAAGTACAGGATCGGCTACTACGGCGCCACCTATTCAGGAACGATAATTTGCTACTTTATATAACTGCGGAATAACAATAACGTTAGACGAGTTCGCGTGCTAAACAGAAATGCGCTTTAAATTGTATAATATAATTCATGTTCAGTCGACCTTTAATTATTATATCAACGACTGAAATGATTTATAAACATCTAGATTGCAGCAAGGATTTGTATAGTGAGACTATACAAATCCTTGATTGCAGATAACACTCGAAATTAACCCGACCTCTTTCCACACGGAATTCAAATAACTCTAGTTTGTCAATCGGTTGACTGCTTATAATGTAAAATACAAATATATCAAAAGTTTTTAAAACTAACAAAACACAATGATCGTTTCTCTATTTTCCAATGTAAATGAAATGAGACAAAAAACATTTGATACCGCAATAAGAAGAGGAGAGAATCAACATTTTCCGGATCTACTTGGAGCCTAATGACCCCCCACGTAGATAAGTTGGATATCGCGGAAAGAAATATTAACACGGCAACTAGAAAGGCATTAAAGCACTGCCTTTAAAAATCAGTTGAAAAGGGCTTAACTCATCAGATCGATACAAAGCAGAAAATATCCAACAAAAACACAGACCTGATGTGGCAGGGTATTTATACATCCCCACAACAAAAACGACACTAAGTACAGATCTGAGAGAACTCACAGTTACTGACAGCTAGTTCAAGCCAATAAAAACTAATATTTTTAAAAAATCATGCATCTAAGATAAAAATATCTATCAGTAAACATCCAACATCCAATGGATTTAGTGTAAAGATGTCATTAACAGTCAGCGAAAAACATGACCTTATGCAATGCCAAGACAGATTTTAGAGCCATGAATGTGCATATGTACATAAAATTAATCTTGAGTTTGATTTTAATTTACTGATAACAAAATAAATATTAATACCAATAAACCAAGCTCGTTAAACAACATCTCTGTAAAAATTAGGATGTGCTATCCCATTTAAAATAAGTTTTCTACAGGTACCATGGGTACAGCCAAATGTAAAATCAAATCTTTGTATCTATGGAAGTATTTAGTAAAGGTTTAAAGTAATTTGTGGTAATGAAATCTCTGATTTAATAATTTACCAGTAATTCATAGATTATATTCATTGAAATCTATGACAAAAAATGTGACGCCTGGATACAGTTCTTTTTGATAAATGTAATGAATGCTGATGCCTGGATTTGGTTCTTTTTAGTAAATTTAATGGATGGTGATGTCTGGATCCAGTTCTTTTGGAAAAATTTAATGGATGGTGATTCCTGGATTTGGTTCTTTTGGATTAATGCAATTGATGTTGATGCCTGGAATCGGTTCTTTAGGATAAATGTAATAACAACAACAACAATACTTTATTTTAAGAGGGTTACACAGTTAGCTATATAACTAATCTTCCCTGAGGCCCTCATCATTAAAATCAAACAAAATGCAAACATATACATTGCATACATTAGTATAAAAAGACAAGTATGATAATAATGTTCAATACACCTTGATAAAATGTTATGAAAAAATAAACGTGATGACATAATCAGTTTTCAATATTTTTTATACAGCTAGGTTGATTTCAATAAATGATCTGTTATTTTGTATTTGAAAGAATTAACATTTGTAATATTTCTTAACGGTATTGGCAAATTATTCCACAAGAATGGTCCAGAATACATAAAAGATTTTTTGAACAATTCTGTTTTTGGTTTAGGGAGTATGAGGATTCCTTGAATAGCATTTCTCAAGGGGCATGGATTTCTGTCTGAAACATAATGAAACTTGTTAGTAAGATATGATGGTGCGTCATTTTTGATGCACTTAAATGTCATCACAAACTTGTGATATTTTATTCTCTGTTCAACTGTCATCCAGTTTAAGTGTTTGAATAAGGGCTCGGAAGGAGCGAAAGGGTCTGTTTCTAGTATTGATCTAGCAGCTCTCTTTTGTAATTTTAATATTCTATTTAAACCCTCACTGCTACAACTACTCCACACTATACAACAATAATCAATTAGTGGCAAGATATAACCATTATAGAATAATTTTCTGCAGTCTAGATTTAGAAATTTCTTAATCTTTAATAGTAGATATAGCCTAGATGAAATTTTTTAGCAGATCACATTAATTTGGTTTGTCCATGTGAGGGAAGGGTCAATTTTAATGCCTAAGAGACTTTCACATGTGGATTTAATTCTCTTGGGTATAATGTAATGGATGTTGATGTCTGTATTCAGTTCTTTTTGGTAAATGTAATGGATGGTGATGCCTGGATTTAGTTCTTTTTGATAAATGTAATGTATGTTGATGCCTGGATTCAGTTCTTTTGAGTAAATTTAATGGATGGTGATGCCTTGATCCAGTTCTTTTGGATAAATGTAATGAATGGTGATTCCTTGATTTGGTTCTTTTGGGTTAATGTAATGGATGTTGATGCCTGGAGTCAGTTCTTTAGGATAAATGTAATGGATTTTATGCCTGGATTTAGTTCTTTTGGGTATAATATAATGGATGTTGATGCCATGATTCAGTTCTTTGGGCAAATGTAATGGATGGTGATGACTGGATTCAGTTCTTCGGGTAATGTAATGGATTTTGATGCCTGGATTCAGTTCTTTTTATGCAACCGCAAAAATCGTTTGTATAATGCTATCATGTCGTTGTTGACATTGTCATCGTCCGAAGACACATTTGGTTTCCGTACAATAACTTGAGTTTTAGTGAATGGATCTCTATGAAATTTTACCAGAAGGTTCAATACCACAAAAAGAAGGTTGGGATTGATTTTGGGGGTTATGGTACAACAGTTTAGGAATTAGGGGCCAAAAACAAGCATTTTTGTAGTTTCCAGACAATAACTTGTGTGTAAGTGTATGGATCTCTCTGAAATTGTACCACAAGGTTCTATATCACTAAGGGAAGGCTGGGATTGAGTTTGGGGGTAATTGCCCCAAACTTTCCGGAATTAGGGGCAAAAAAGGGGCCAAAAACAAGCATTTTTCTTGTTTCCAGACAATAACTTGTGTTTAAATGTATGGATCTCTCTATAATTGTACTACAGGGTTCCATACCACAAAGGGAAGGCTGGGATTGAGTTTGGGGGTTATTGCCTCAAACATTTAGAAATTAGGGGCAAAAAAGGGGCCAAAAACAAGCATTTTTTCTAGTTTCCAGACAATTACTTGTGTTAAAGTTTATGGAACTCTCTGAAATTGTACATTTTTTCCTGAAAAGAAAATAATCTTCAAAATTTCAAAAAAAAATTGGTGGGGGGGAGGGGGATTTTTTTTGGGGTTCACATCTTTTTTCTTTCAAAATATTTGAAATTTCAAATATTTTGAAAAAAAATTTTTGGAGGGGATTTTTTTTGGGGGGGTTCATACTTTTTTACTTCAAAATTTTCAAAATTTCAAATTTTTCAAAATTTTTTTTGGGGGGGGACAAATTTTTTGGGGGATTTTTTTTTCATAATTTTTTGGTTTTTTTCCCCAAAAATTTTCCATTTTTACATTAATTATTTCTGATTTATATATAAAAGCAACAAATACTGATATGGTAGGAAATACACACCAAACAGGGTGTGTAAATTATTATATATAACAGATTAACTAAGTATTGTGCAATAGCACAGTATTGCGCAATAGCAAGAAATCTTCAATTGAAAATAAATACAAATCTTTTAACCAATTTCAATGGGATTAAATTAAGTCTTTAATTTTTGGGGGTTCTAACCTTGTATAACTATTTTGGATATTGGGCCCCATTTTTAAATTGGTCTACATTGAGGTCCAAAGGGTCCAAAATTAAACCTTGTTTGATTTCATCAAAAACTGAATTATTGCGGCTCTATGATATGCTGAATCTTATTGTGCATTTAGATTTTATATTTTGGGCCATGTTTTCAAATTAGTCCATATTAAGGTTTGAAGGATCCAAAATTAAACTTTGTTTGATTTCAACTAAAATTAAATTTTTACTGTTTTTTGATATGCTGAATCTAACCATGTTGTTAGATTTTGGATATCACACCATACTATGTAAATTAAATGTCCCATTTCAAATTTTTAAGATCTTTGACCACATTTATTTTGTGTCAGAAACCTATGTTATGTCAAAAATTTGATCACAAACCAAATTCAGACAGTATCAAGCTTGAATATTGTGTCCAAACTTGCCCCAACTGTTCAGGGTTCGACCACTGTGGTCGTATCAGGCTGCGCCAGGCGAAACATTTTATTGATAAATGTAATGGATATTGATACCTGGATTCAGATCTTTTGAGTAAATGTAACAGATTTTGATGCCTGGATTTGGTTCTTTTGGGTAATTTTAACGGATGTTGATGCCTGGATTCAGTTCTTTTTGGTAAATGTAATGGATGTTAATGCCTGGATTTAGTTCTTTTTGGTTAATGTAATGGATGCCAATATGATCAGACAAAAATTTGGTTATTGATATACGGTTGTAGTGAACAGTTGTATGGCAGATGTGCAGTCCAGTTGTTTATGTGCATTAACTTATAAACTGATTAACCAATGCTTTTCAAATTTTAATAGTTTGATATTGATGACAAAATTTAGGTCAAGTTCAATATTGGCTACTAGTATTTTCACATTTGCAGTTCTAAAGTCATGGTCTTGGATGAAATGGAAAATGTCACTTTATGTTGTTTCTGTGCAATAACTAATGAACCATTCAACCAATGCTTTTCTCATTTTCATGTTGTTATTAATGACAAAATGGAGATCAAGTAAGATATCGAACGTGTTGGTTTTGCTGTTCGAGTTATTGCCTTTCATTGCTTAAACAAATAGAAAATTTGGTTTGAAAATGACAGCCTAGTGTTATAGTTTATTCTAATGTTGTGCTGTTATATCACTCTCCCAGGTTAGGGGAGAGTTGAGAACTCTCAATAGAATGGAGAATGGAAACAGGGAATGTGTCAAAGAGACAACAACCTAATCAAAGAGCAGAAAACAGCCCAAGGCCACCAGTGGGTCTTCAATGAGGCTAGAAAATCCCAAACCCAGATGAGGGCTTCCGCTGGCCCCTAAACATTAATTTTTAATAGTTTGGTGAAATGGACACCACACCTAACTCCAAAAACATACAAATGATCAAATTTTAATAAAAACAAGACTATCAAAGGCTACAGGTTCCTGACTTAGGACAGACACAAAAATGTGATGGGGTTAAACATGTTTTGTGAGATCTCAATCCTCCACCTATACCTCTAGCCAATGTGGAATAAACAAAAATAAAACAATACGCACAGTAAAACTGTTAAAAAGAAGTCTGTGTTCGATTTTAGAATAAGTAACAAAAGAAACTTAGCAAAATGACAATGATCAACATACATTAACAAAGGACTACTGGCAGTTACTGACATGCCAGCTCCAGACCTCAATTAAACTGACACTGGACGTTAAGCAACCAACAATCAATCAATCAATAAAACTGATGGAAAGATTATGTCTTCATCATATGAAAATCAACCACAATCCCTCTCTTTAAGGATTTAGTATCATGCCATCATAAATTATACGAGAAGAACAAAACCCATATCATTTTAAAAAAAAACATGTTTCACCATGCCCCAATCTTTAAGTGCTTGACCTAAGTCAGGAGCCTGTAATTCAGTGGTTGTTGGTTGCTATCTGCCATATTTATTTTTCATTCATTGATATTAACATAAAATTGGCAGTTGTTTTTTTTCTTCTTTGAATTGTTTTAAATTTTATCATGTGGGGGGGGGGGGGGGCTATTGTTGTTGACAGCCTTGTTCTCTGGTGGATAGTTGTCTCATTGGCTTTCATACCACATACCTCCATATTTATATTTATATAAATCTACCTCATCCAATAGCAGGCTCTTAATTTTGGGTAAATTTAATGGATGGTGATGACTGGATTCTGTTCAGATATTAAACATGTCTATCTCAATTTGAATTGGCTCTAAATTTTACAGAGGATCTGAACCGGTATACAACAAGTATGGCATGAATGTCTTTTGTGAGATAATTACTGACTTTTGCTTACATATAATTCAAAGGAACCAAACACAAAACTCACCAGTCAGTATGGTTAAATCCAAAGCTAGCAGAATTTGTAATGTGTAAGATGAATTCATTGTTAGAAAAATCAGTGATAAATCTTCATGGGTTTCTGATATAATTAATAAGTTGTTACACATGTGCTTTGGCTCTAAGTGACCAAAATGTTGCAGACTGGAACTGGGTTGTATTCTTAGAGACAAGATTATTATAGCAGTAGAGTATCATGGAAATACAACATAAGGTTACTAAGAAATAAAGCTGAACCCATAAGTCAAAGTGAATGATGTGATATAAGATCACTTTAGTGGTGAAATATACTACTGTAATATTTTTAGAAATTAATCTCAAGTTCAAGATAGAAAATCCATCATATTCTATGTCATTAGCAGTTGTTGTATAAAATAAATGTATTGGATACTGTAAATTCAGAAATTATTGCGTGCATTTATTATTGCGATTTTTGAAGAATGGACATAAATGCGAGATTAATTATTGCGATTTCAGGAAAAGCTGCATACAGATATATGCATCAGATATCAGAATGTGAGTTCTTATTATTGCGATACTCATACAGTCGCATAATTCACATTAATAAAAACCTCGCAATAATTTCTGAATTTACAGTAAGCACTGAAGAAAGAACCAAAATGTGAAAGTTAAGGTTTTCATTTGTTTAATTAGTAAAATTACTACATACAACAGTTTTCAAAAATACAGATACTTCTTAAAAAGTACCAATTTGAACATTAAAGTAAATGAAAAATCATTTAACACATGTTTTTATATCTAGGTGCCTAAGAGCTATCAATTACTCTTCACTACATCAAAACATTGGGATACTCTGTATAAATGTATCAAGGTTTACATTTTATGCAATTACAAATATTTCATTTAACTCAATTTATACAAAAATTTCGTAGTAAAAATATGCAAATGAACAAAGAAAATTATAAACATATATCACACAAATAAACAATATTAATGGTATATAGCACCATGAGACATTTCCTTTTGACAAACATACTGGAATGATATATATATATATCATCAATTGAGAAACTAGAAAAAAGAATGTCCCCAAACAAAGTCTTTTGGGTCTGAATTTTCATGAGAGAACAGAATTTTATTGTTTTGCACTGGAAGTAACCTGTCGGTAAGACTCAATGCCCCTTGTATGTTTCATGATATAAAGATATATGAAAGAAAAGGTTGATTCTGGACTAAGTTCCAGTATTCTTACTATTCTGATTAACAAAAGCATCCTGACAAAGTCGATGCATCACCATGTGAGAAAATGAAATAAAATTTGTGTCTAGCTTTTCTTATAAAAGGATTTAACTTTAGATGTATAAAAACTTACTTACTTGTTTTTGACTCTAATATGAGTGCTAGTGACCAACCAAGTCTTAACAGTTATTTACTAAGTGTGATTGAATATATTTAGACAGGTCAATTCCAGTTCACATTTAGTTAAAATATTTTAGATTTGATCCTTTACTGTTCTATCACAAAATAAGACAAGTAATGGGGAATTAAAACTATTCCATATTGGTATCATTAAAGTATTTAGTATAGTTCAGTACAAATAAATGGAGAATGTGTCTATGTCCCCCGCTTGCATATAACGTTATAAAGGGACATAACAAAAGAAGTGTAAAAGTGAAATTCGAACTTGATCTGTGTTTTATGGTAATAAGCATTGTGTATGAGTTTCATAACATTTGGTTGAGGCAAACTAAAGAACGGAAACCAATTTTGGGACATACGTACGTACAGAGGGACAAGGGTAACACTTAATGCCCCCTTCGCCTAGCGGCGGGGGCATAAAAATTATATTGCATTAATTTCCAGGGTCTTCACATAACATCAGAAACAATTAGGTTAACAAGTAATCAAGCCAGTCAATTAAATTTTTAATCCAATCTTAACTCTTAGTTTCAACATAATTCTGAATTCAAATAATGGATACATCACAGTTAGATGAAATTAAGAAAACAACAATGAACAACATTTTTTTTTCATAGTAAAAATATTTTCTATGCAGTCTTTAAGAACCTGGAAATTAGCTCGTTTCTTCTTGTGATTCTGTAGCAGGTGGGGAACTTTCTGCTGAACTGGATTCATTATTAACACTTGTATCAGCTGGTTTAGGAGAATTTGCTGGTTTAGGAGAATTTGCTGGTTTAGGAGAACTTGCTGGTTTAGGAGAACTTGCTGGTTTAGGAGAACTTACTGGTTGGGGAGAGTTTGCACGTTTTGGAGATTTGGTTGGTTTTGGAGAATTCTGTAAATTCTTGGGAGGTCTACCAGGTCCTCTTCCTGAGCCCCGACCACGTCCTCTACCTCTACCTCTGCAAAAAATAAAAAGATTATTATAAAAACCTGACCTCACTGTGAATTGAATGAACCTTGCAAACATGAATTTTAAGTCTTTGGATTTCTAAACTTTTGGTTATAACATTCCTCAAGGTAAATCCTTAAAATGCATCAGATAGCAATGTTCCTCAACAAAAAGTACATTTTGTCAGTTATTGTTTGCAAAATTAGCATGGAAGTCTATGTCTAATGATGAAAAACAACGCATTAAATACTGCTGACAGAAAAACTGTCCAAAAATTTGTTTTTTTAAATGTGTAAAATATCCAGGTTCCCTGAGGTATAAGTGTATATATTTGTGCAAATGCATTGGTTTTATTTGGTACACAATTCTATCTACTTAATTTGATGCCATGAAGATCAATTCAACTAAACAGAGTGCCTTATTAAGTTGTAAGTGATAATACTTATTTCTATTTCTCTTAGTTATTAATTAAATCTGTTTGAGTGATATATCTAGGCAGTAATAAAATGCTCGGCTGGGCGCAGCTTGATACGACCGCAGAGGTCGAACCCTGAACTCTTGGGGCAAGTATGGACACAACATTCAAGCTTGATACAGCACTGAATTTGGATTGTGATTAAATATTTGACACAGCATAGGTTTCTGACACAGAATGAATGTGGTCTAAGAACTTAAAAAATTTTTAATTTACCTATTCAAACCATATCATTACTATTTGCTTTTATATAAATCAGAAATAACCAATTTAAAATGGAAAATTTTAAAGAAAACAAAGGAAAAAAAAATCCCCGCTCAAATTTTTTGAACCCCCTTATGGTTTATCACCCCCAAACTCAATCCCAGCCTTCCCTTTGTGTTACAATGTATGGTGCCTTGCAGTACAATTTCAGAGAGATCCGTACACTTGAACACAAGTTATTGTCTGGAAACTAGAAAAATGCTTGTTTTTTGCCCCTTTTTGGCCCCAAATTCCTAAACATTTAGGGCAATTACCCCCAAACTCAATTCCAGCTTTCCCTTTGTGATATGGAACCTTGAAGTACAATTTCAGAAAGATCCATACACTAACACACAAGTTATTGTCCTGAAACTAGAAAAATGCTTGTTTTTTTTCCCCTTTTTGGCCCCTAATTCCTAAAATTTTGAGGCAATTACCCCCAAAATCAATCCCAGCCTTTCCTTTAGTGGTATGGTACCTTGCAGTATAATTTCAGAGAGATCCATACACTTGAACACAAGTTATTGTCTGGAAACTAGAAAAATGCTTATTTTTGGCCCCCTTTTGGCCCCTTATTATTAAACGTTTTGGGCAATTACCCCCAAACTCAATTCCAGCTTTCCCTTTGTGATATGGAACCTTGTAGTACAATTTCAGAAAGATCCATACACTTACACACAAGTTATTGTCATGAAACTAGAAAAATGCTTGTTTTTTGCCCCTTTTTTTGCCCCTAATTCCTAAAATTTTGAGGCAAATACCCCCAAAATCAATCCCAGCATTCCTTTTGTGATATGGAACCTTGTGGTACAATGTCACAGAGATCCATACACTAACACATAAGTTATGTCTGGAAGTTACAAAAATGCTTATTTTTGGCCCCTAATTTCTTAACTGTTGGTACCATAACCCCCAAAATCAATCCCAACCTTCCATTTGTGGTATTGAACCTTGTGGTAAAATTTCATAGAGATCCATTCACTTAAACTAAAGTTAGAGTGCGAAAACCAATGTGTCTTCGGACGACGACAACGCCAACGTCATACCAATATACGACCACAAAAAAATTTTTGCGGTCATATAAAAATGCCTTACAATTGACATTGAATAAAGCCATTTATATGTAACCCTGAATAGCCACTAAACAACAAAGTTGTATCAAACAAATATTACAAAATCATAACTAAATCATCACAGGTTTCCCCATTTCCCCATGTCATAGTCAAGGAAGATGATGATTATGTAGCAATATGAGACCTAGAGATTCTACTACCAGTGAGATTATAAATTCTTATCATTTAAAAGATTTCAGTTTCATCAACACTTTACCCTTAATTAAGAACAAGATAAATACATAAATCACAAAACCATCAATTCTATGTGTTAAACTGTTTTACAGAAAACAAAATGTTTGCAACCTTAAATGTGGTAGTGGTAAACCATGAACAATAAAACTGTTAGCACGAGAAATGTCACTACTGTTTTGCAGCATAATAAAACAAATTACTTTGATTAAATGACACACAACTACATTTAAATTTGAGTAGATATCCTTTTTCATGCACCTCTAAATTCAGCAGGCAATGACCAAGAAGAACAAACAGAACCATTGAAGGTCAACTTTTTTATAACAAAAAGAATCTTTAAATTCTGAAATCACTGGATCATGACAAGATTGCGTGTTAAAGGGGCACTAGCTGTCAAATTCATGTTTACCGATTTGACTCAAATTCTCATATTTGATTTATAACCATGTAAAACATTTATCCAAATTATAAAAAGTCTAAAATAAAGAATTTACAGGTTGTGGGCTCGATAATATGTACTTTGTTTCCTGTGTATTTTAGTCTTGATGCCATCTAATTAACTATCGAGTTGACCTCCGAATACCTCCGATGGTCATATAAGCGATATAAACATAAAAATAGATTTGATTGATTTTTTATTTTTGGTGTTTTAACGCCACTTTAAAGCACCGCTTTTGGGCTATTTCGTGGCACCCAGTTTTTATTGGTGGAGGAAGCTGGAGTGCCCAGAGAAAACCACCGACCTTCGATAGGAAAACTGACAATCCTAGTCAATTAAGATTGGAGTCGAGTGCACCCGCACGAGCAGGGTTCGAACTCACAACCTCAGTGTTGACTGGCTAGTGATTACAGTAGTAACTACTTAGACCACTCGGCCACCGAGGCCCCTCATAAAAATAGATATAAATAGTAAGTGAACTCCATCGTTTTTACCTGTATAAGAATGATTTTTTGTGGATCGAATCAGTAAATCAAATGATTTACCTTTGTTCGACTTTGAATGTTGACATTTTTTTCCTTTAAATAACTTAACACGCACAAAGCATGTGTTATCCATCTCTAGCTAAGGGGTTAGATTGAAGTTCACATGAATACGGATTCAATGAGGTCAAATTATTCACTTACAAGTGAAGAATTCATCATCAACGTCTCTTAGCTTATTTTGACAAAATTGAACCATACTGGCTGCTAAAAGCAAATTATTATTTCACTATTTCACTTTCATTAATGATTGAACAAAAAAAAAACATACTTTAGATTTTTTATATATCTCGTAGCTAGTGCCCCTTTAATAATGATCATGCTGGAAAAGTAACAACCATGTCTCGTCTTGGCAACAAATTTGTGACATTCATTTCATGACAAAAATTGTTTATTTCTTTTGGACATGTTCTTCTACTAACCTTCCTCGCTTTGAAGCAGATTTTGGTGTTTTGAGTGTTTCTGGTCCTTTACAACTTTGACATTTCCATGGACCATTTGGTATTGACTTCAGTCCAACACAGAATGTATGATAACCTCTATCACATTTGTCACAGAACATCATTTTATCCTGAAAGTAAAATATAAATTGTGCTTAGTGGCAGTCAGATTTCTGACATGTATCCTTGTTATTTCACTCCAAAACAATATTTTCAACAGATTGGTCTTTTTTTTCTTTCTCAAAAATGTTTCATCATTTTTTAATTTGAATTACAGTATGCTGCACACTAAAATTTTCATTTTAGTTATGCTTTCTCTTATTCCATATGTGAAGTAGGACTAAGTGAAATGCCAATACTTTCTACATTACCAGTTTGGGCTGTGAACCTTTTTGAAAATGTAAGCAATGACAACACTACCATATGGTAATCAATCTCATTAAAATGCAGATCCTGTGTCCAGCTATGCTTACAAGAATATGACAACACTCCATTTTATTTTCTGTTCAGTTAATTATTTATCAGCCAATGAAATTTCAGCCTACACATTTTTGCATACCTGCCAACCCTCCCGTTTTGAGCTGGTCTGCTCCTGCTAATAAAATCACCCGCTTTCGGTTATTTTGACCTGGAATAGCCGCATTCGTAATTCTCTGGCGTTTTCATTACTTTCAATAAAAATAAATAAACAATAGGCGATCATTTGAAAACTTTGGTCAGTAGTTTTTATATTTGATATATAAGTAATCAAAATTCAGTTCTGCTATGTCAACTCCAACAAGATAGAAGTCTTTGTATGGACCAAGCGGCAGTGTAAAAAAGAAGAAATATGACAGCTGAGGGGGAGATCTCCCTCTTTGAAGGTTTCAGAGGTTGGCAGGTATGTTTTTGACTGTGTGTGTTAATCAGATAAAACCAGAGGATCCCAAAAGGTCTTTAAAACAGACAGTAGAATGACACATTTTAAAATCCTTGTAAGCATAGCTTGGACACAGGATCTGCATTTTAATCATATTGTATGGCAAATTATATAGGTAGAGAAAAAATGTTATATTTTAGGTTTCATCCCTACCTCTTTTGTTTAAGTATAATAAATAAATTCAAAAATTAAACTAATACAATGATGATAGCAGTATGGAACTTGAATTACAACAAAAACTAATCAAACACTTGAACAACAACTTTATCAACTGCAAATCTATTGTGCATTGTGCTTTTTTATCTACCTTGCCAACAACATATCGACTTTGATTACATGCAACTCAATAATACATTGTATCTTCAATGACATAACAAAATCAGTAATAGTTTGTGATAATGAGAACTAAAGCCATTCATTAGTGCTCTAAGATTTACATATTAAAACACTAACTTTCTTACGATACTTTGAAACAATTTTCTTCTGAAAAATAAATTGACAAAATAAAACCTGATTGTTGTAGCAATGAAGGAAGATTTTAATGAATCTAATATTTAATGAATAGTTTAAGCTGTCAGTTACCACAATCTATTTAAATAAACATATGATACAGATTGCATCACATGTTTCTTGAGGAACATTACTTTTGTATATTCTAGAACAAAAGCAAAAAAAGCATGGATGAAATACCATAAACATAAAAAGCATCAAAACCAAAAGGCCAACTTTGCAAGAAGATGTTGCAAAAAAAAGTTAGAAAAAACATATCATATCTCAATACAACATGTGTTTTATTAGAAGAATTTTAAAAAATGTTGTTTTATGTTACTCATCAAACTTTTAAATGCGGATAAATTTTACATTCAGTTTTGTTATCTGACTAGAAAAAAAAGGCACCCACCCACAAACCCATCCCCCAAAATAATGCAAATTTCCAATTTTCCTATGTTTATTAAGAGTAAATATGCATATCTACAAAAAGAAACTATCAAAGGAAAAAAATAATAGTTTTTTGTTTTTTTTTGCTCATCAAATCATCATCCCAAAAATGGTTTCCAATTTCCAATTTTACAATATTCATCCAAGGTTGGTTTGGATAAGTGTAAATTACACTCAAATTTGATCAACACTAAAAAAATATTAAATGTGAAATATGTTGATGTCCCCTCACCTGAAATGATTTCAAACTTTCAATTTTTTGGTTAATCTTATTATCATTCAAGATACTAAATCAGTGTTCCAGCCAGGATTTCAAAAGGGCAGGGAGCCAATCACGAAAAGGGCACTTTAGCACGCGGATTGATAATTCAAAAGGGCATGTCTAACATAGCCTTATGTAAACAGCAGGGGTTTCAGCTAGGAGTTTGAGGGCTTTAGTCACTATTACGCAAGATGAAAATCAATCTTATTTTGGGTAACAGTATGGGACCAAGGACTTATATATCTAGCTATACATATGGTCAAGTCCTTCAAGGACCAGGATCTTTTTATGCTTTAGGCATGCTAAAATGTAGGCAGTCATGGCATGATTTGACTGGTGTGATGCTTAAATATGAATATTAGAACAAGGATCTAGTTCACAATTTCTGTTATATTCAGAGGACATCCTGATAAAAAAAATCAATATTTGGAATTCATTTTTATAAACATGGAACGATTAAAATGACTGTAAATTTTTTAATTTATCAAGAAGAGATCACATTTACTTTTGATTATTAAACGAAATGAAAACAGGAAGTAACAAGAGGATAGTAAATTTAGAATGAATCCGGATTCATCTACGGATTGGTTCGTGTTTAACAAAAAGGCAGAAAATTATCATTTTTTAAAATTAAGTTGCTCAGTAGGGAAATATATTTATCTCTCTCGTTTAATTTGATACTAAATGATTTTGTATTTTACGTTTAAGTGTCTATTATATTTATAAGAATACGTTCACGCATGCACGGTACATAATAAAGAACGCACCTGTTTGACTCGTGAAAATATTTTTGAATGTTATGAATAAAGTTTTATCTTTATAAACGAAATTGTCATAAATATTTTAATAAAAAGTTATATAAAATGTGACGAAAATACGTTCAAATGACAAAAAAATACCTCAACCGACCTGCAATTAGTGATCATTAGAGAAAAAATTTGAAATCAAAATGCGATTGCGAACTGCCAGAGGAAAAATAGTTTTGTTCAATTGACGAAGCTACAAAACGATCTTTGCCATGGATAAACGAACTGCAAATTGTGGTCTTTTGAGAAATATTGAAATTGAAATGCTGACTGACTGCTTTTACTGGGAAAAATAATTATAATGGTCAATTATGAGGTTTAATTAACGGATTAGTGACCCATATGATGGTGATAAGCGGATTACTTGTAATCACAAATTATAACACCTGCTGCAAATGTTAATTAGTTAGGGTCATAAACTTGAAGACAGGTAGAATTATAGTATTTTCATCAAAATATTACGACAATAAAGACATGGACTTGCGAAAAAGGGCAGGGCGTCTTATAAAGAGCACAGGGCAGCTGTTGTGAAAGGGTGGGCCCGACGGCCCTGTGAAAACGACCAAGCTGAAACACTGCTGATAAGAATAAACTTCTTTTAAATTTGAAGGGGAAAAGACACTAACGTGCAAACTAGACAACAACAAAGTAATATTAGAACAGATAGGTCATAAACATTATATCCTTTACTACTTCACTGAAAGGGATACAATTTATCTGCTGCCAAAACCCAAGGGCAGTAATGTTGTGTCAACTAGAGGCTCTAAAGAGCCGGTGTTGCTCACCTGCATCCTCAACAATAGCCACTTTTTAGTTAAAATCATCATTAAAAGGGAATAACTCTATTTCTAAAGGAGTTAACTGACATTTTCAGTCATGTTGACATATGTGTAGATCTTATCCTGCTGATAATTTTTTCTTTTTAAAGTTCCTATTATTTATTATAGTTTTTAAGATACTTGTAATAGGCAAAAGATGCAAAAAAATGTTTAAAATTATCAAAGGACAATAACTCCAATAACAAGTCGACTGAAGATTTCTGCCATTATTTGTAGATTTTGTCTTGCTGATCATTTGTGCTATATAAAGTTTCTATCCATCTATTACAGTTTTCAAGATAATAGGATGAAATTAGGGAAAAATCATCATTAAAAGGCAATAACATCAATAAGGAGTCGTTTGCAATTTCAGTCATGTTAACTTATCTGTAGATCTTGTCTTGCTCATCATTTTTGATAGTTATAGTTTCTATCTATCTATTACAGTTTTTATGATATTAGGCAAAAACGAAAAAAATTGGTAAAAATTGTCATTAAAGGGCAATAACTCTAATAAGGTGTCAACTGAAGATTTCACTCATGATGACTTACTGTGAATTCAGAAATTATTGCGTGCATTTATTATTGCGATTTTGTCATTTTAGACTAAAATGCGATTTTAATTTTTGCGATATTGAGAAAAATCCTGTTTAATTCATATAAAATATTTCAAAATGCGAGTTTAAATTATTGCGATTATAACCCTGTCGCATTTTTCGCAATAATAAAAACATCGCAATAATTTCTGAATTTACAGTATTTGTAGATCCTGTTGTGCTGATCATTTTTCCTTTCAAAGATTCTGTTTATCTATTATAGTTTTTAAGACACTATGCAATAACGCAAATAAACTGTTAACACAGAGATACCTTTTCATTATTTTGATAGTAAAATGCAATTGTTGAAATCAAAATAGCAATACTTTAACATGTAAGTTATGCAAAATATTCAAAGTCAATGAACCGTGACTAGGATGGAAATAGGATGTGCCAATGCTAATACAACTGTATACTTAATATCCTTGATTACAAATATAACTGAGTGGGTCCCCATAAACTGACCTAATCACAAATACATTGTTGATGCCACCGCCACCCGAAACGGCATTCCTATTTCAAGCTTTTTGACTCTGTCAAGGCGAGATAAAAATTGGTTAAATCGTTAGTAAAGGGCAAAACTCTAATAAGGAGTTGTCTGATGATTTTGGTCATATTGATTTCTTTGTGGATCTCGTCTTTTCTGCTATTTTAAGTTTCTATCTATTATATTTTTTGAGATAATAGGCAATAATGTTAAACAAGAGTGCTTACTCTGAAATGACTCGCCTGCTTTACTGACCATTGACTTTATGTTGATAGTCCTAAATATAAAGTTTTACATAAGCTTAACATGATCCAAGAAAGTGAGGTCACGGTCAGATAAAACAAGCCAGAAATACATGTACACCTTACAATCATTCCATACACCAAATACAGTTGACCTATTACTTATAGTATACAAGAAACAGACCAAACCATGAAAACTTTATATTGACCAATGAACAATAAAAATGAAGTCATGGTCAGAAGAACCTGCCAGACAGACATGTACACCTAACAATCATTCCATACACCGAATATAGTTGACCTATTGCATATAGTATCTAAGAAATAAACTGAACCAGTAAAACATAACATTGACCAATGAACCATTAAAATGAGGTAAAGGTCAGATGATACCTGCCAGACAGACATATACACCTTACAATCATTCCATACACCCAATATAGTTGACCTTTTGCTTATAGCTGATAGTTTAAGAAAAACAGACCAAAACACAAAAACTTACCATTGAGCAATGAACCATAAAAATGACGTCATGGTCAAATAAAACCTGCCAGACTGACATGTACATTGTAAAATATTTCCATACACCAAATATAGTTGACCTATTACATACAGTATTAGTAAAACAGACCAAAACACAATAACTTAACTATAACCACTGAACCATGAAAATGAGGTCAAGGTCAGATCACATCTGCCAGTTGGACATCTACACCTTACAATCATTACATACACCAAATATTGTAGACCTATTGCTTATAGTATTTGAGATATGGACTAGACCACGAAAACTTAACCTTGTTCACTGATCCATGAAATGAGGACGGGTGAATACTGTCAGACAGGCATGAGGACCTTGCAAGGTATGCACATACCAAATATAGTTATCCTATTACTCATAATAAGAGAGAAATTAAAATTACAAAAAATCTTTTTTTTCAAGTAGACACTGGACCATGAAAATGAGGTCAAGGACAATGAACATATGTTAGACAGAAACTTCATAACATGAGGCATCCATATACAAAGTATGAAGCATCCAGGTCTTCTACCTTCTAAAATATTAAGCTTTTTTCGCAGGCTTGACAAAAAATGGTAAAATTCTTCATTTAAGGGCAATAACTCCTACAAGAAGTCGTCTGACAGTTTTGATGAACATGGATAATAGGTAGAGCTCAACATTCTGAAGATTTTTCTCTCAGTCAGAATTTCTCTATTTTTAGCGGTTTTCAAAATAATAGGCAAAACTTGCATTTTACCCCTCTGCTCTATTTATAGCCATGTCAGCCATCTTGGTTGGCAGGTGGGGTCATCCGACACATTTTTAAAACTAAATACCCAAATGATGATTGTGACTAAGTTTGGTTAAATTTGGCCAAGTAGTTTCAGAGGAGAAGACTTTTGCAAAAAATAACAGACAATAATGACTGACGACTACGACGACGGACGCCAAGTGATGAGAAAAGCTCACTTGGCCCTGTGGGCTAGGTGACCTAAATAAGGGTCATCTGAAAGTAACAGAATTTTATCTGTAACTCATAATTATGCTCTATATTATAAGTCAAGCCATAAATCACCTGGAGTGTAGATAAGTTGTGAGTAAATTTAACGAATATTATCAAGACCTGCCAAGTTTTACATTCAATACACTAACTCACCTCGTCAAAAGGATCCATACATTCTACACATGTTTTACATTCCATACATTGCCAAGGGTAAGTTTTTATAACTGCTACCATATCATCTGTAATATCTAAACAGGCAGGGTGACCTAAAAATATCATGTTGGTTAACTGGTATGAAGTAAACATTTAGCTGCTGAACTGACCTTGCTATATAGTAATTAATTTAACTAAGTGCTGTAGTCTTCTCAACAAGATTCAAGATAAATAATAGCAATAAAAGTATTGTGGTACAAAACATGTACTATCACTAAATTACACCTTGTCCCCTTTTTCATCATTTCATGCATAGAAAACTTATTAAATCAGTTTTAAAGATAATAAAATGTTTATTTCAATCTTGTTTGCAGTATAAGTAGAACGTAGGATTTTCAGGTAAAATCAGAAATTCTAACAACAGAATTTCAATACTTCTCCAATTTCATATATTTGTAGTTACATCTATCTACTTTTATAACACACAGCATGTTTTGTATAAATTATTTTCTTTTCATATGTCATCATATGTAGTCATAAGTGACACTAAATCCAGAAAAAGAGTAATATTGCACAAAAACTTAACTGTAGGACTTGAATTTTATGAGAAATAATATAGCACATGGCCCTGTTTATGCTTATATTTTCCCCTTATTTCAAGTGACAAATGAGGTCAATGTTATATAAATTAAGCTAAAATGTTTAATTTTTTAAATTAAAAACCTGACAGACCTTCTCTCTGACTTCATATTATGTCATAACACCTAAGCTTATAATTAAAGGTTTTATTCTGCAGTTTGAAATATTATGATTAATTATATCAAATATTATTTTTGGTATAATTTGAATGTTGGGCCAAATAAGGCAGGAAATGTTCTTTCTTTGATTATTAATATGACTACAAAAGAAATTGTTTTCTTTCAATAACTACAATCTTTGGTGAAATACTATCCTTTATCAAAGAATTTTTAAGTCATATTAATGAAGATACATAACAGTATTACAATCAGACAATTCTCATGAAAAATTTAAGTGAAATCTAAATCTGTTCAACTTTTGAAATACTTTGTCAGCATTGAAAAAAAATATGGTAAAACTTTATAATATTTTCATATGACATACAAACATTATATAAGGTGTAAAGCTTGAAAATGAAACAGGAGTCAAACTCTTTAATGATACTAGTAGTCATTTCAATAATTGGCCTTCACTGAACCTGATCAAGGTTAGTTCAGAAACACTATTGTGTGCATCAAAATTAAACATTTTTCTTTATAGGACTTTGATTCAAAAATTCTAGGTGTCAAAATATTGAAAACTGAAAAAATGATGGAAGGAATTTCTGATCTGCATTCTTCCAGGGTTGTTTGGGCTATGACAAGAAAATATAATTTTAGGCAAAGTACAAACCATGTCTGGCACATTCTGAACACTGAACAAGTTCTTTTGTTCCAGATTCTTCTTCTGCTTCTAAATTACAAACTCTACATCCTGTTTCTGCTGCTTCTTCCTTCTACAAAAATAATAATGTGGATTCATATATTTTCATGGGTACCAATTTTCATGGATTGAGGAAAAATTGTCTTTCCGTAGATATTTGATTTCGTGGTTTTGCCAAAGTCTGCATACAAGCCTGTATCAAATTAACATTTCGTTCAACATATAGATTTGTGCATTACCAATACCAACGAAATCCACGAAAATTGGTATCCCATGAATAATATTGAATGCATACGAATGCATCATTAAATTACAAATCTATTTAACATTATACCTACAATGATTAAATCATTTTTTTAATTAAATTTTAGCATGTGGCTTATTAATTCATTAATGGAACAAATAAGATGGACCTATTAAATAATAATCTTAAGAATTAATAAAAGTGTGAGCACTAAAGGGTAAAGATTGCTTTCATTTTGCAATTTTGTGAATTTTTAAATAAAGCATTGAATTGTATTTTGCTAGGCAAATTAAAAATTTTAGTTGGAGTTATCTTTCTTTGTTCATGATTGTACATTTGTAGTTTTACAACAGATTCATACACCATGCATTACTTATGTAATTTTTAATAAAATAAATGGGGAATGTGTCCATGGGACACAGATGATGCCCCCTCTTGCATATAACATTATAAAGGGATATAATTCAAGAGCCGTATAAGTGACGCTACCCACATTTATACTTGATCAGAGTTTTGTGGTAATAAGCATTGTGTATAAGTTTCATACCATTTGGTTGAGGCAAACTTAAGAGAACGGAAACGAAAAATATAGCAATTTTTCTATTTGTAAAGGGGCATAACTCTAGAACAGTAAAAGTGACGCCACCAAAATTCAAACTTGATCTGTGTTTTGTGGTAATAAGCATTGTGTATACGTTTCATAACATTTGGCTGAGGCAAACTAAAGTTATAAAAACGGAAATGAAAAATTCAGTAATTTTTCCATTTGTAAAGGGACATAACTTTAGAACTGTAAAAGTGACTCCACTAAAATTCAAAATGATCTGTGTTTTGCAGTAATAAGCAATGTGTATAAGATTCATAACATTTGGTTGAAGCAAACTTAAGAGAACTGAAATGAAAAATTCAGCAATTTTTCCATTTGTAAAGGGGCATAGTGATAACTCTAGAAAGGTAAAAGTGTCGCTACCCAAATTCAAACGTGATCTGTGTTTTGTGGTAATAAGCATTGTGTATAAGTTTCATAACATTTGGTTGAGGCAAAATAAAGAGAACGGAAACCAATTTTGGGACATACGTAAAACTTAACTCTTTCAGCACTATGACCCGGTTTACCAGGAAATCAATTTTACTTCCGTAAACACTATAGCCCGCTTTACCGGGCTGCACATGCTACTTTTTTTAATTCGAGATTTCCATTGGTCAGTCGTTGGGAAAACCCCTCTGAAGTAACATACTATCGTCATAATCATTCATTCGAGTTTCTCTGACCTTTTCTGTACTTTTAAAGGAAAATATAGTAAATATTGGTCTATTATTAGCGATGAAAATTTTTGGAAATTTTGTACACAAAATGGCGGATATCGATAGTGAAAACAAACTGTCAGGAGACAAAATTATTGATTATCTCGGCTAATTAGACTTAATAAATGTTTATAAAGCTGACAGAAATGAATTAGAAAGGCAATGGAGAAATATAGTAGGGGACAGTGATGATGAAGATGACTTATGAGGGGTTTGAAGCCGCTGACATGTTGCCAAAAATTTTGACACATGGAGAAAGACAGAAACTCAAAGAAACATTTGTGAATTTAGGGAACGTGTTGGTCAAGTTAGAAATTTTGACAGTATCTGCCCTGAACTATTTTCAATGTTTTTATACTAAAGAAGTCTTCACTTCTATTGTCAATTTAACTAATTTGAACGCAATCCGAAAATCGTACATGAAAGTTGACACATTTACCTTTGCTAACGAAGTACAAATACTTTGTCAATTGAGACAATATAACAATTATTTTTTTAATAATCATAAACTATTAAATCAATATAAATTCAAACAAAAATAAAAGTGATTTCATAGTTAAAACACCAGTTTATCAAAATTACCAGATTTACCTGTATCTCACCTGTATGTCACCATAAGTCACAATAAGACAAACAGGTACAGCAAGTACGAAGTATGCTGATTATTTTGATACCTCATATGATGGAATTGGACGACTGAGTACAAATATACATCAGTTTAAAAGTACCTACCCTAAATAAATGAAAATTCTCAAAGTTACTTAGTGTTGAAGGGTATAATACATTGAAAGTTGTGCAGTGTTGAAAGAGTTAATAACCCCTCCGCAATGGCGGGACCATAAAAATGTTTTCTTGACAAGTATGTTAATTCTAATACACAATCATATTGTAACTTAAATATCAAAGTATAACCTATCATCAATAAATTGCATGACATTGACTGGATAGGATCTAAATAATGACCACTTCACTGCACTATTTCGTTTAAACTATGAAAGGTAGTGATAAACCTTGAAAGATATAGATATCAAGTCAGTACAATAGGGTTTTGACTGCATTTCATGCAATCTTTACTCAAAAATAAAAACTTATCACATAAATATAACATTGATATTAGTTAGTTATTAAATCATGAAAATGAGGTCA
Organism: Mytilus californianus; assembly: GCF_021869535.1. NCBI lineage: Eukaryota > Metazoa > Mollusca > Bivalvia > Mytilida > Mytilidae > Mytilus > Mytilus californianus. The sequence continues at coordinate 3,665,585 of NW_026262675.1, forward strand.
AGGACATCGGACATACCAAGTAGGAAACTTAAGGCCATAAGCCATGTCTATATACATAATACGGATTGTCAAGCTCTTCAACTTCTAAATTGCTAAATCATTATACAACTAGTAAGCACTGTTGCTGCCACCCTTTTAGCAAACCTATGTTTTGCATTCTGCTGCATTTGATTTGATGTGTCGGTATAAAACAAATGCTCCACCTGCAGCCTTATCACAACAGCCAAGCCAATTCCCAAAAAAATGTTTGTACATACACATACAAATTTTTGCAGGGCTGGCTTAAAATGTTTGAGCCATTGTTGTCCGGTTAATTACATGGAGTCTCTATATTCTAGTAAGATAGAATTATTATTACCTTTTCTTGATCTCCCTCTGCCTCACTGCTACCTTCAGAACTACTAGAGCTGTCATCATCACTGTCAGAGTCTGAACCTGATTTACCCTGGAAAATATAACAGTAAGACCCTACACATCAGTAAACTTTCACCTTCCTTACTGAAGTCACTCCGATATTTTTCCAAACACTACATAAAATTAACTAAAATGTATATACATGCAGATATATATACAGCAAGTAGTCACCAAAAGTTGTCCAATCTGAACATTGTGTGGTAATACAATTTTAAAATCTGATTGTCTACTGCCTTTTTGATGAATTAAATTTAAAAGAAAAACAATCTTAATTGCTCTGAATGAAGGACCAGCATATAATATCATTTTCACAAAATATGACTAGTTTTAATATCTTGAATCTAATAGTTCAGATTTGAGTTAAAAACTTCAGCAGACATTGTAAAATGATAGGAATTTAGTATTATCATACATGATTTCGTTCTTCATACAGGTGAAACTTGCCTAATGTAGATCTAGATGTCGTAAAAATAATGTTGATTTATTAGTTGGGGAGAGCTAATAATTATATTCTTAGGTTGCTTATACATATATTGGAAATACATTTTTTGGAATCAGGTTATTTGTCTTGCAGCCAATAAAAGATCAGAATCTGTGTGAATTGTACACAAAATGTAATATTATCATGTAACAACCTTTTAATGAACAGCAACCGAAAGAGGTAACAAAATATACCTGCATACTTACATCTCCATCCTCTTCTGATGCAGCTTCTTGTGATGTAGGACTAGATAACATGTGATTAATGGTCTTAGGTGGATCATATAATGCAGTGTTTAATGGGAAATATTTCAATTCATCTCCAGAGTAGCTGCAAAATATAAATATTGATAAAATGCTTAGCCTTTTCAATGAAATGATCAATTTTGTTAGCCATAACCAAACTGATCTACATTGCCACTTATACCTGACTGATAGTTGATGCATGCAATTCTTTGTTTAAAACTAGACATACATTCAATACATTGGGAGTAGTTTTTAAACCAAGTATTAAACTGGGTATCATGTTGTTGTCTAACTAAATCAGATATGATGTATTGGACAAACTAAAAGACAGAAAGTATTTTTTAAATTCTTATATACTATCACAAAAGACAAGGATTTTCTCTTCTTTTATATGTTTACAATTATGAATTTTCATTTCTTTCTTAAATGAAACGTCTTCCATGATAATCTTTAAGGAAAAATATCCAATTCTCATTTATTTCAAAATGACAAAAGAATTAGAATAACTGTGAGTATAACTCACAAATTAATACAACTACTCCCATGGTTAAGATATAGCAAAATCCATTTTTTTTTTATATATAAGAATCCTGATAAATCATGTAGCAAGATAAAAACTAGAGGCTCTCAAGAGCCTGTGTCGCTCACCTGTATTTACTGATGCTTTGAAAATCATGTAAAATAAGGTTAAAATCATAATTAATAGTATTAGATATTAGATATTATAATGATATCTAAGATAATAACAAAAAACTGCAAAATTTTTGTAAAATTACTAACTCAGGGACAGCAACCCAACAACGGGTTGTCGGATTCGTCTAAAAATTTCAGGGCAGATAAATCTATATCTGATGAACATTTTTGCCAATGTCAGATTTGCTCTAAATGCTTTAGTTTCAGAGATATAAACCTGAAACTGCATTTTACCCCTATGTTCTATTTTTAACCAAGTCGGCCATGATGGTTGGAAGGCGGGGTCATCGGACAAATTTTTCAGACTAGATACCCTAATAATGATTATGGCCAAGTATGGTTAAATTTGTATCAGTAGTTTCAGAGAAGAAGATTTTTGTAAAAGATTACAAAAATTTACAAAAAATTGTAAAAAATTCACTATTAAGGGCAATAACTCCTAAAGGGGTCGACTGACAATTTTGATCATGACAACTTATTTGTAGATCTTACTTTGCTGAACATTATTGCTGTTTACAGTTTATCTCTATCTATAATAATATTCAAGATAATAACCAAAAACTGCAAAATTTCCTTAAAATTACCAATTCAGGGGCAGCAACCCAACAACAGGTTGTCAGATTTGTCTGAAAATTTCAGGCCAGATAGATCTTGATCTGATAATCAGTTTTACCCTATGTCAGATTTACTCTAAATGCTTTGGTTTCAGAGATATAAGCCAAAATCTACATTTTACCCCTATGTTCTATTTTTAGCCATGGCGGCCATCTTGGTTGGTTGGCGGGGTCATCGGACACATTTTTTAAACTAGATACCCTAATGATGATTGTGGCCAAGTTTGGTTAAATTTGGCTCAGTGGTTTCAGAGAAGATTTTTGTAAAAAGCTAACGACGACGGACGACGACGACGACCAGGTGAGCTAAAAAACTAGAGCTGTCCACACAGCAGGACTTATACCCCCAAATTTGCATTTTAGTTGCTGCTGTGAAATTCAATATTAGGCATACATTTTGAGATTTTTGGTTTTCAGCCATTCATTTTGAACAATCATTGCCTCTGTGTTAGATTGACACATGGTTAATGATAGGTCAATCTAAATGAATTGTACTGACCCAGGAACAACGTCTGAGGTTTGTATACAGTAAATTCAGAAACCAAAGGTCAAGGCCAAGGTCTAGGTCAGTATGATTCTTCCGCATAAAAAGATTTGTCAATCTATGTGCTACAGCACAAAAGTTTTGCCACAAATACAAATCAGACAATGTTTTACTATCATAGGGTCAAAGGCCAAATTCAAGGTCAGAGTGACCAGACTTTGATATATGACACACCCCCATCCCATGATGTATCAACATACCAAGTTTGGTCAACTTAAGTTTTATGGTACAAGAGTTATACCCAGGACACCAATCATACAAGGTTTAAATATCATAAGGGTCAAAGGGCAGAGTGACCAGATTTTGGTATTTGAAACACTCCAAGCCCATGATGCAACTGCATACCAAGTTAGGTAAACCAAAAGTCTTACAGTACAAAAGATATGATACTATTTTAGGGGTCAAAGGTCATCTTCAAAATTGGAGATTTTGACTTTGATATAAGAAACACTCCAAGCCCATGATGCAACTGCAAATTACAAAAGTTATGAGTCGGACATAAATGGGATAAGGTTTTACTATCATAGTGGTCGAAGGTCAAAGTTCAAGTCAAAGTGATCTGACTTCAGTACACATCTCCATCCCATAATGCAACTGCATACTAAGGTTGGTTATCTTAAGTTTTACAGTACAAAAGTAATGAGCCAGACACGAATTGTACAAGGTTTTACTAATATAGGGGTGAAAGGTCAAAGTCAAGATCATAGTGACCTGACTTTGGTATGTGACACCCCCCTAGTCCATGATGCAACTGTATACCAAGTTTGATTAACCTTTGTCTTACAGTACAAATGTTGTGTACCGAAAAGGAAGCGGGACAAACGGACAGACAGATGGACATGGTGATTTGTATATATCCCCTAAACTTTGTTTATGAGATAATTCCATCGTATACCGTAATAGAGATTTTCAGAAATTTCATTAAAAACTACTCCTTGGTACAAAGTACAGATAGACTGATGAACAAACAGGCAAACTAACACAAAACTTGCTATACACTGCCATTTCAGGAAAACTTGCTATACACTGCCATTTCAGCAAAACTTGCTATACACTGCCATTTCAGGAGTACATTTTTTATAAGAAGAATGCAAATGTACAAATTCTTATCTGAATAAGTACTCATTATAGGTTTAGAGTGTGCAAGTCATAGTTTGTAGTGACATCACAATTAACAAGAATGTGTCCATAGTAAACGGATGCCCCACTCGCACTATCATTTTCTATGTTCAGTGGACCGTGAATTTGCGGTCAAAAATCTAATTTGGCATTAAAATTAGAAAGATCATATCATAGGGAACATGTGTACTAAGTTTCAAGTTGATTGGACTTCAACTTCATCAAAAACTACCTTTACCAAAAACTTTAACCTGAAGCGGGACAGACGGAGGGAAGGACGAACGGACAGACGGATGGACGAACGAATGGACGGACAAATGGACACACAGACCGAAACACATAATACCCATAAATGGGGCATGAAAATCAGTTTTGTTTGCTACAGCTGGACTTCTCCCTCTCCCCTAAAAAGTGTAAATGTTTGTTCTCTTTCAGGAAAGTAATTATGCTGATCCATCAATTGTCTATAATTGTCACAAATGAACTGAAAAAAATTACAAAAGACATCTGTCTATTGTTTAAAAAAGACTGTATTGTGTGTTGACCTATCAATGTCTTTTGGATATTCATGTTGTTGGGAGCTGTCTCGCTGAGATATACCCATCATCTTCTTTCAGTCAAACTTAATAAAAGTTCCAATGTTCCCCGCATTGCACATATTTTATCTGTTCTGTTCAAGGGCAATGACTAAATAAAAATGTTTTTTTTATCTTTAAAACTTTTTAAAATTATCTTACTAGAGAGTTGAAGACTTGACACAATTTCCGATATTTTTAATATTTCCAAGGGAAACTCATTAAAAATATTTTATCTGCACTTATTTTCGAAGTTGTCCAAGACATTGCTGTAATATACCTTTGATATGAATTTGATTAAAATCTGGCAAAAATTGTACATGTGAGAGCACTTACAATGCAAATTTCCATATCATTTATATTTCTATGGAGCATAACTCTTTTAAAAATAGTTGATCAGCACTGATTTTCGAACTCGTCCGAGACATTGCTGATATAAACCTACAATATAAGTTTCATAAAAATCTGGCAAGAATTGTACAAATGAGAGCGCTAACAATGCAATTTTCCATATAATGTTTCCAAGGGGCATAACTCTTTTAAAAATTGTTGATCGGCACTGATTTTTGAACTCTTTCGAGACATTGCTGATATAAACGTACAATATAAATTTCATAATAAACTGTTAACACAGAGATATGTCTCGCCTATTTGTTATTTTGATAATGCAAATGTATACTTTAACATGTAAGTTATGCAAATATTCAAAGTCAATGAACCATAACTGAAGGTACAGGGCTAAACAATCTCCATGGAAATGAGATGTGCCAATGCTAATACAACTGCAAACCAAATACCATTGACTTTTCATAAGTCGTTCCCTTTAAACAAACCTAAACACAAACATTAACTTGTAAACTATGTAAAAGTTTCAAAGTCAATGAACCATAATTAGGGGGTGGGGTTATATAATCTCCATGGTAATGAAACTTGCAAATGCCAATACATTTGCATACCGAATATCATTGACTTAACATTAGTGGTTCATCTTAAACTGACCTAATCACAAACTAATACATGTAAACTAAGTAAAAGTTTCAAAGTCAATAGACCATGACTGAGGGATAAGGATCAAATATTCTCCATGGAAATGAGATGTGCTAATGCTTATACAACTGCATACCAATTATCATTGACCTACTAATAACAGTTCCCCTTAAACTGACCTAATCACAAACTAATACATGAAAACTAAGCAAAAGTTTCAAAGTCAATAGACCATGAATGAGGGGGCGGGGCCAAATAATCTCCATGGTAATGAGATGTGCCAATGCTAATACAACTGCAGACCAAATATCACTGACCTACCACTAGTGGTTCACCATGAACTAGACCTAATCACAAACTAATACATTGTTGACGCCGCCGTCGCCGACAACAGCATACCTATGTCTCGCTTTTGGACTCCGTCAAGGCGGAACAAAATTCTGGCAAGAATTGTACACATGAGAGCACTAATAATGCAATTTTCCATATAATTAATGTTTCCAAGGGGCATAACTCTTTTAAAATCGGCACTGATTTTCAAACTCGTCAGAGACATTGCTGATATAAACCTAAAATATAAGTTTCATAAAAATCTGGCAAGAATTGTAAACATGAGAGGGCTAACTTTGCAATTTTCCATATAATTAATGTTTCCAAGGGCGGACAGAAGCTGCGTTGCACAGGGGACAATAATAGTATCTGGTTGTAGGAAAGATTCATGCACGACTAAAAAAAATCTGTTGAATATGAAATGGATGTGCAAACAGGTTAAAATCACAATTTGGCTAAAAGATAATGTTCACTGATCCATCCAGAGGGCAAATATCCAAACAAACATGAAAACCAGGTAATTGTCCATACCAGATTGCTCAAGCAAGGTCTACAGTAGTAGATATACTACTCTAATTCATAATGCCCACTACCTTTCTTTATTAACTTACTGTTTGTAACTTTCTTGGAACTGTCCTGGCAGTAAAGCCACTGGATATGCACTGATTTTTGTATCTTCAGGTAACAATTTCTTATATCTGTTCAGAGGAAAGTGGATGTTCTAAAAAAAAATGTTCTAATAACTATAATTTAAAATACAATTACATTTGATTTTAGATAGAGGAGAATGCCTAATTTGGCTGCTAAAAAGTAAACATAATATTCTAACAAAGCTGTTTTCAAAGCAAAACACTGTGTATGTGATCATAGATAGCTATTACAATGAATTTATATGTATAGAATATAAGGTTTTTCTACCTAGATATCATAAAAAAAGCAGCTGCAAATCAGAATATAAAAAGTCTATATTTTGTTGAGAGAGTCAATATTTTACTTTAACATCTATGAGCAGAAGAACTGATAATGTATAAATTTGATATTTTGTTTTTATTTATCGAAATCATAATTGTTTCAAATAATGACATGTCAAAATATTTGGATTTGGTAAATAACTCTAAGTCAATTCTTTCCTATGTCAAAAAGCATTAAAATTTGACTTTCAAAGGACTTAGCAAAATGATACTTATGTAGGGAAAATGATAAACAAAATTCCCCTTACCAAAAAAATAGATTCAACACCATCCTACAAATAAAGAAATCAGAACAGAAATCAAGTAGTAAACAGGAAATAAAAATTTCAAGCACACTTATAACGTTATTATTTGGATAAGTAGTCTTCCCCATCAAAAAATTTGTAAAAACACTTGAGGTTTTCATAATGACATATTTAAAATAAATTTTCAAGGAAAGTGGTACATTTGTATTTAGGTAAAAATGATAAGTTACATTATATATTTCTTTATTGTCCATCTACTGAAAATAGTATTCCACAATAATAAAAGGTTTCCAATAACAGCTACGAAATGGGCTTATGATACACCTGTTCCACTTTATTTCAACCATAAAAATTTCAATACCTCATAAAACTAATCTCAAAATTGTAAAAATTGAAAGTGAGGTTGCTTTTATTATCCATGCGACTGTTAGAAAAAGGTCAAATGAACTGGACATTGGGCAAAAACACATTAAAATTTGGCTTTGAAACTTGTTTCGACAAACAAAGTTCCATAACCATGAATGACAATCTGGTTATCATCAAACTTAGAAAGAACTTGAATTTCAAAATTATCAAAACCTTTATGATTAAAGTCCCATAACTCATGAGCAATGAGCAGCAAATCAGAAAAAACAACATTTTGATAATAACATTAATTTACAGGTTGTGATATTGTAAGCAAAATCCATGCACTTTTGTTAAAAACACTATAACAAACAAAAAATCTATTCTCTCATTTTTATATTCAATGACCTGAAACTCCAGCACAATATTTTCTTCCAAAAGGGGGGGTCAATTTTTGTTTTTTATCAATTCTATAAAATGATTTTAATTTGAAAACAAAGAATCATTTTTTTAAATAAAATTTAATTGTGTAACTATTCTATTATCTGTTGAAAATGTTCTCAATTAAAGAACAAATATTGTAGAACTTGTCAGTACTCTTACAAAGGTTTGTTGATCAAAATAAGCTCTTCTTTCTGTCTTCCTTTCTTTAATAAAACCTGCATTCCATTCTGATGCTGACTTCATAGCTTTCTGCATGTATAGTTTCATCTTGTCTTTTTCCAATTTTGGCTAAAAAGTTTAAACCAATTATAAATGTTTTTTGAAATTGTTACTAGAAAAAAGAAATAGTATACATCAATTAGACACCCACCCACAACACAAGTTTACCACAAAAAAATAGTCAGAATTCTTGACTTTAAATAATGAACAAGAACTCAAACGAGTCATCTTTAATTTGTTACAAGTTGCAGAGACAACCTAAATGACTAACTTTACATCAACAGCAAATTTCTGAATGAAGAAAAAAAATAAAGAAACCAGAACAGCCACCTAATGAGATTGATTGATTGATTGATTGATTGGAGTTAAACGCAACTTTCAGCACTGTTGGCTATTTCGGGGCGGTCAGTTTTTATGAGTGGAGTGCCTTAGGAAAACCACAGACCTTCAACAGGAAATTTCGCTTTGAGAACAGGACAAAATTAAATAAGCCAAGGGATTACTAACTGTCTCTATATCAGTTAGATTGAAGGAAGAACAAAAGATCCAGTTAAAACAACTTTAAATTAATTGTAGCAAAAACAGCAAATATATCAATCAGCTGACAATTCAGGAAATCATTTAGTAACAGTAAACTATGCTACAACAAATTGTGTGTTATTTGCTTACTTTTCATTACAGTAACATCAGGTTTGATCAACTGTGTAATGGATTCACATTCTTTTTTACATGCTAGTTCTTAAAAGACAAAATGTGTTCATACTTTAAAAGCATTTGACCTTGTATGGAGGTCAAACCAGAACATTCAGTAATTGAGGTGTGGACACATGTGACGATGAAGAACCAGAGCATTCAGTCATTAAGGTGTAGACACATGTGACGATGAAGAACCAGAACATTCAGTAATTGAGGTGTGGACACATGTGACGATGAAGAACCAGAGCATTCAGTAATTGAGGTGTGGACATATGTGACAATGAAGAACCAGAGCATTCAGTCATTGAGGTGTGGACACATGTGACGATGAAGAACCAGAGCATTCAGTAATTGAGGTGTGGACACATGTGACGATGAAGAACCAGAGCATTCACTAATTGAGGTGTGGACACATGTGACGATGAAGAACCAGAGTATTCAGTAATTGAGGTGTGGACACATGTGACGATGAAGAACCAGAGCATTCAGTTATTGAGGTGTGGACACGTGACGATGAAGAACCAGAACATTCAGTCATTGAGGTGTGGACACATGTGACGATGAAGAACCAGAGCATTCAGTCATTGAGGTGTGGACACATGTGACGATGAAGAACCAGAGCATTCAGTAATTGAGGTGTGGACACATGTGACGATGAAGAACCAAAGCATTCAGTCATTGAGGTGAGGACACTATTCACTATATAAACAGGCAGCTTTCCCATTGATGATTTTGTCATTTATAAACATACCACTTCATATTCTTTATGTTTATCAATCTTCTTCTGTTTTTCCCTCTCATGGATGACTTCACTATATTGCTGTGAACGATAATACAACAAATACCATAGCATTAATTATGTTTAACTTTCACTTACAAGATCATATGCAAGGATCTAGTTCTTTTGTTTTTCCTCCAGTACAACACAAGCACTTAATAAAAGCCCTTAAAAGGCCCTTTACTACTTCATATTTTGAAAACGTATCATTGTCATTGATACAGAGTAGCACACTGATTGAGGTTTAAGCAGTAAATAATTGTGAGAGGTACAGAGGTAAAAAGGAAGGAAAATGTGGCAGCCTCTAAAGGAAGAGGCAAATTCAAATAATCTAAGCAGAAAATAATACCCTTGACAATACTCTTACAAATATAAATCAAATTTGTACTTTGGTTTTAGTTAACACCTAGATAACAATTAATGAATTGGAACCTTTTGAGCTACAAAAACTCAGATAGGTGATTACTTCATTTCCCTGAACATAATGGTATATTTATTTCAACTTTGAATATTTCTTATTTTCTGAATGTATTAGCATACTAACTCGATATTTTTCCGGATAATCCCTTGCCATCATATCTAAAACTTCTTCACTTCTTACGGCGGTCAAACCTACAGTAAAAATTCAACAAATCTATAAAATCTGCATTTATCATAATTGAGTTATATAAGACTATCACTTGCTGTAATTGAACAGATATCATTTCAAATTGTCCCTAGAGGGTTATATAGCTAATTGACCTTATAAATAACAGCTGAATGTTTTTCAGTAATCAGCTGAATGCTTGTTTATTTACCCATTGATCACTGACTCTTAATTTGTTTCAAGAAATGGAAGCCAAACATATGTTTTAAGTAATGGAAAGTCTAATTTTAAAATCAATTTTGATTGAATTGCGTATTGTCACTAATGCAAGTGTGTTACCTTTTTATTCATTTTGCAAACGTTTCAAATGCTGTATGATGGCATTATTTTCCTGCAGGTCTATTATAATTTTATGCAGTATCATTTCTTGCGTTCCTTACTAAGTCAATATAAAGATAAATTTTCAAATTTCATTTAAAATGTCTGAATTTCACACTTAAAAAAGAATTAACTCTATTACAAGCCTTTAACAGCAATTGAAGTAATCTTTTCCTTTTAATCTTTATCTGCTTCGAGTAAAAGCTCTTACAGTCAATCTTGTATTAAGTGATCATTTAAGGAAGAGACAAAAGTGGTCTCTTACTACAGGTGGTCTTTAAATACAGGTTCACACATTTAAAAAGGAACTATTTCACCCAGTCAGCAAAATTGTCTTCCTTAGAACGGGCACCATCTACCAATTTGATACTTTTAAATGTGTTTTATTTCTAACATTTTCAGTATTGAAGGCTTGTTCCTTTACTCATTGTGCAGATACATTTATTTTTCTAGCCATGCAATATTTTCTAACCACCAGCTTTATCGTCATAATTTTGGACATTTATTTTTCTTCTGCATTCTATTGATGATTGATGTCAACAGTTCAGCTTCAAGTAATATTTAAATTAAAAAATTTATTTCATTCAAAACATTTGAATTTAAAAGTTATTTGCAATTAGCAATCTATGTCTTGGGTATAGAATTTCTGTTGTTAAACTTTGTAAAAACATTGTTTGAATAATTAATGAAGTCAAATGAATATTTTAACAAACTAAAACAGTGAAAACAAACCAAAAAAAAACATCTTTTTATTTTAAATTCTCAATGCCTTACACAAGGAAACAATAAAACAGATATTCCCCTCCTCAGAGGGCCTTAATTGTATATTATATAGATTACCAGAGGTAGACAATTTCTCACTCTTTTATACAAACCTAAATCACATTGTGTTTCTGTTACAACCAATCTGTCTCTCAGATATTCTCTTTCTTTCATATCCACTGGTCTCCTTGTTAGCTCTTTTAATTAAAGATCATTAAAAATGAACATAATAATGGTTAGCAAATTTAAAAAATGTATTCATAATTTTACATGAAACAGCAGGACTCTCAAAACATATGTTGTATGCAATGACTAATAATCTATAAATACTAAATGACAATTCTTATTTCATTATTCAACAAGAGTGCACACACTGAAATGTCTCGCCTTCTTTACTAACAATTGATTTTATGTTGATAGTCCTAAATATAAAGCTTTACTACAAGTAACACATAAACTTAACATGAAAATGAGGTCAAGGTCAGATAAACCAAACGAGAAATACATGTACACCTTACAATCATTCAATAAACCAAACATAGTTGACCTATTGCTTATAGTTTCTAAGAAACAGTCTTAACCAAGAAAACTTAACATTGACCAATGAACCATGAAAATGAGGTCAAGGTCAGATGAACCATGCCAGGCAGACATGTACACCTTACAATCAATCTATGCATTAAATATAGTTGACCTATTGCTTATAGTATCTAAGAAACAAACTTAACCATGAAAACTTAACATTGACCAATGAACCATGAATTTGAGGTCAAGGTCAGATGATACCTGCCAGACAGACATAAACAGCTTACAATCCTTCCATACAACAAATATAGTTGATCTATTGCTTACAGTTGAAGAAAACTAGACCAAAACACAAAAACTTAACACTGAGAAATGAACCGTGAAAATGAGGTCAAGGTCAAATAAAACCTGCCAGACTGACATGTACATCATAAAATATTTCCATACACCAAATATAGTTGACCTATTGCATATAGTATTAGAAAAAAAGACCAAAACTCAAAAACTTAACTTTGACCACTGAACCATGAAAATGAGGTCAAGGTCAAATGACACCTACCAGTTGGACATGTACACCTTACAATTATTCCATATACCAAATATAGTAGACCTACTACTTATAGTATCTGATATATGGACTTGACCACGAAAACTTAACCTTGTTTACTGATCCATGAAATGAGGTCGAGGTCAAATGAAAATTATCTGACGGGCATGAGGACCTTGCAAGGTACGCACATACTAAATATAGTTATCCTATTACTCATAAAAAGAAAGAAATTAACAATACAAAAAATGTTGACTTTTTTTTCAAGTAGTCAATGAACCATGAAAATGAGGTCAAGGACAATGGACAAATGACAGACGGAAACTTCTTCGTAACATAAGGCATCTATACACAAAGTATGAAGCAGCCACGTCTTCTAGCTTCTAAAATATAAAGCTTTTAAGAAATTAGCTAACCCCGCCGCCGCATGATCACTATCCCTATGTCGATCTTTCTGCGACAAAAGTCGCAGGCTCGACAATAAACTGTTGACACAGAGATATGTCTTTCCTGTGTTTATTTTTTAAAAGAGACGAATGCAAATGTTGAAGTTAAAATGGCAACACTTTGACTTGTAAACTATGCAAAAGTTTCAGTCAAAAATGAAGGACCAAATATTCACTCTGGAAATGAAATGAGCCAATGCTAAAACAACTGAAAACCAAATATGGTTGACTAAACATTAGTGGTTCCCTTTAAAGTGACCCAATTACAAACTTTAACATGTAACCTTTTCAAAAGTTTCAAAGTTAATGGACCATGACTAATAAACATGAAGGGCCAAATAATCTCCATGTAAATGAGATTTGCCAATGCTAATACAAGTGCCTACAAAATATCCTTGACTGATCATTAGTTATTCCTCTTAAAGTGACCTAATCGCTAACATTTACAATTGTTGATGTTGCTGACGCCAGAAAAGGCACCCCTTAGTGTCATGAATCATTGCTATTTTGAATAGAAAATATTCAACAATGCCTGAGAAGTAGTAATTCCTTTAATCAATATATACCAGTCAAAATAATTTGTTGTGATTCATATATATATGATGAATTCTAAATATATCTATTCTAACAAAGAATTTTACTAACACAAATGATATTTCATAAAATGACATATACCTGGAAATTTTCTTCTAAATGATTTAACATCTAAAAATTCACTGAGTTGTTCTTGTAAAAAAAACCAATCTGCTACTGCACCTTGATCCTGTGACCACTGGTATTCAAACAATTTACTGGCAGGAAATATTGGACTAAAATATGGAAAAAAACTCAATGCAGGTGTCATAAAATTATGTAGACATTAGTATGTTGCTTGTATCTTTAAGGAAAATTAGTGAATGAACATCCAAATATATCTACTACTTGTATATCTTTTCATGTTGGTGTGCTAATTTTTTTTCAAATTTTTCATTGTTTTTCATCAAACCTTGTTACTTATCACAAGATGGCAATATATAAAGTCACCAGGACTTTTTTAATAAACATTATTCAAATGAAACTTTTTTATCTAAAATTTTGAAATACTATTCTTCAGACTTGCCTATTTACTTAGTGGTAGCAAAAACTCATATGAAACTTGTAAACATGGCAGCAGTCCATATTGAAATTTTCGCATTTATGTTTATTAATTAGTTTTCACAATGCTTGCCTATTTACAAAAATGCTGGCAATATTTCACATTGGACATTCTGTCCAGGTGAGCTAATGATTCTTACTGTTTGTAACGAGGTGTATCTGCACTTCCCTGTCGAGATCTTTTAGCAGGAGTCGGTCCTGTGGATCCAGTATCAACTGTACAAGAAGCTGGTGTGGGTGGCCCTGGTGTATCAAGGCTTGGTGGATATTCTGAACAACTAGACTCTGATATCAGTGCTGCATCTACCTCCATCCCATTAACTTTTCTTTCTGGCATGAAAGTTGATGATGAATCTTCTGACAGCAAAAATGAATCATACTCAACTGTAGTCCTTGTATTCAGATTTTGTTCTCCATTGTTTTCTGTTTCATGTCTGCTGTCTTCATCATCTGATATGTCAGACTGAAGATCTTTAACATTTGACTCTTGATCTAACAATTGGCTTTCTGATTGTTTCAACTCCATTTTATCTTTTTCTTCATGATCTAAAGATTGGGTTTCTAATTGGTTCAACTCAATTTTGTCTATTTCACCATGATCTGAAGATTGAGTTTCCGATTGTTTTGACACAATTTTATCTATTTCCATTTCAGATTCTTCTCCGTCTTTATCAGACACAACTGGGTTTTCCAAATTAGCTATATTTTCCAAAGTTTCATTTTGTACATCCTTTACAGTAATTTTGTTAGAAGTTTGGTCATTAACAGAACCAGAAGTATTTGATAAATCTTGTTCTATATTTTTACTAGAGCAAGTTGCTGACATTTGTACATCAGATTGAGTTACATGTAGGAATTTATTTTGATCACTAGAAATATCATCTACAGATTTGTCTGCTACAATAGCTTGTTCCTTTGAAATTTCACTGTTATCGTGTGATTCAGAGTAATTGTGGGTCCCTCTTTCTATATCCCTCAAATGACCATCAGACTCTTCCTTTTTAGAAGTAGTACATGGGCTGTCAGTCTGATTTGAAGCTCCCAACTCTTGTAAATCCACAACTTTTGAACTGTTCTTATCAACAGCATTTTTCTTTTCCTTATTTTCTGAGGTTTTTGATAGTTCTACATTTACACGTTCAGTGCTTTCTTTAGATTGTATCATGTCATTATTCCCTAAAAGCCTTAATTCAGATCTGGTCTCATTAGTAGATTCAAACATTTCAGGAATGTTTATATTTTCTTGGTTGTCATTTTTCACAGTAACTCTACTGTCAGTATTTTCAGATTCATCTTGATCTGATTCAGTATCAATAGAAACTTTATTAGCAATATAAATATTATCACTGTCTGTGACTGCGTTCATATTGGTTTTATCAACAGTACTCAAGCATGTGGTCTCAATATCCATACCAGGATTTACATTAGTAGTTTTTTGTAAAGTAATAGGATCAGGGATTTCCCTTTTTTGCGCATTTTCAGATAAACCAAAATCAGATTTTGGTTGTTCTTTAGTAACATGTACTTGTTCACATTCCTTTTCAGAACAATCATAGTCCTTTATTTCGTCTGCCTTCTTACTTTTTGTTATATCAGTACTAATGTCAACAAGTGTCTCTTCCTCTATATTTGATTCAGGCTTTGATATTTTTTCCAGACACTTTTCAGATTCAATATCAACTTTCAAACTTGCTACAGAGGTCTCATTTTCTTTCTGGATATCTTGTTCCATCCCTTTTTGTTCAACCTTTTCATCACCTTCTGGTATATTCATATCCTTAAAAGGATAAGAAAAAATTATATAAGTCTACATGTATATTAGTTATGATAAGTAGTTAAGCTTTATTTTGGCAAGGCATCATTTACTATTATTGAACTACATGTACATGTACAGATATTTTCAGCTAATTAGCTATATGGTAGAAAGTGTATCATGAAATCAGTGTTTTGAGATTTGATGGAAATTTTCATTTTGTCAAAATCAAATTCCATCATTCTAAGATATATGCAAGGTAAATCTGACCTTATGGTCTGTTTATCATATGGTATATTTATCAATTGAAATTCAACTTTTAACTAACTTTCAGTAAAGTACTCTGTATTTTGATCTTTTGTTGTTTGTGCTTAGTAGAGTTCTGATGTATAAGTCCTTTTCCACCAGTGTCACAGTTTGTTCTAATGTTACACCACTGTTCTCAGTTAAGGGGACTAAACATGCAGGTATTTTGCTCATTGAAAATTATACTATAGTATAAAATTTACATCCTTGTCATTTGGCCTTTAGGTAAATAGTTGTCTCATTGAAATCCTTCCACATGTCCTTCTTTTATCTTTTTAATACAACTACATGTACTAACACCCAACCTGGCCCATAACCAGCTTTTACCTCAGAGTTGATGGCATGATATTCCTTAACAAGAAAGTCTTGTGCATACATCTGATCTATCTTCTGATCACACCTGGATTTATAGTTCATATGTTAGGACCCATGTGTTTCCTTTTTTAAATAACAGATATCAAATTGTTGCCCATTTTGGTGTTACAGATATATAGTCTTAAACATTTATTATTTGTTCCTGCAGAAGGTGTAAAAATAAACAAAATTGGGTTAGACATGTTAGATCTGTGAGATGTCCCTCTCATGTAACAATTGTATTGTATTGATTGAAAAGTATATTAGGACAAAAGACAAATTAACGGTGTAACTGAGTTGACAGTATATGAATAACACATAGCTGAAAGGGTGATAGAGCAGATTGTTACCCCAAGAAAACATTGTCAACTGGGTGAAGCCAATCAAGGGGTACCAATCTGCTCTATCACCCTCTCAGCTATGTGTTATTTAATTTATTATACTGAATGTTCTATCATTATTGACGTCACATGCACATTACAGTTATTAGAAAAACAACAGAAGTGATGCATGATATATTTTTTATTTTGACAGTGTATGAAGACGCTCTGAGGACATAACGTAGAACTTTATTATTGTTTTCAATTTATTAGTAAAAATTCAATGCTTGTCCTTTAAATTATCAATTTTTGATTGGTCTGCATGAGAGGGTGATATTAAAAAAATGTCACCCGCTGAGCCATGGGATAGAGTTAATTATCTCCCTCGTATTAGCCAATCAAAATCTGGCATTCTAACGTGAAGTATAATAATATCAAATGTAATTCAAGTGTTTTTTTTATTTTACCATCATATGCAGTGATAAAAGTCCCCATCATATTCCAAAAAGATTTGATCTTTCTGAAAGACAAAATGCATTTAACAGGTTGGGAACAACCCCTCAATGTAATGACTATCCCTTTTATGAGAGATACATTTCAATTGATAAAAATTTTTTTTTTTTTAAAACCACTTCTTAGTACAAATGAGCAAATATTTATATTATTTGAAGAAACTTTTCCCAAAGAACTATACATCTAACTGGTATTATATGGTCAAAACAGGTCCAAGAATTTTGCTATATTCCTCTTCTTCTTCCTGGTACGGGAAAGACTCCGGTGCCGGTATGTGGAATATCCCGAAACTGTGGCGCTATGTACATGCAAATGGATGTCGAAAATTTTGTTATAATAAAATAAAAATATTTGCCACAGTTCAATTACAATTTAAAATAACATTAGTTGTAGCTTAATGTTAAACATATTCACATTATGTACAGTGGCTTAAATACACTAATTAATTAGCCAGACTAGAACCTTCAAATGTTAAGGTGGAGATACCACCTTTGAAGGATTCTAGGGAGGGTGACATGCAAATTGTTTCTGGGAGATCGTTCCAGACAGCAATAGTACTTGGGAAAAAAGATGATTTAAAAAAGTCTTTATTTGTATATATATGTCGAAATTTATGTAGGCCTCTAGTTCGCCTGTCAGATTGTGTCAGGACGTCATTAGTGACTTCGACCAACCCCCCATTAATCTTATAAATCAAGACAAGCTTAGCTTTTGTTCTACAGGATTGCAAGTTTTCCCATTTTAGTTTGTTTAACATACCAGTGACAGCGCCTGATGATCTATCGTTATAGTCATTAAAAACATATCTTGCTGCCTTACACTGTATCTGCTCAATTTGGTTTATTTGGCTTTGTTTGTACAGATCCCAAACTGGTGAGGAGTACTCGACGGTCGGACGCACAAGTGATGTGTACGTGTACAGTTTTTCATGTTTCTACGTAAAAAACCTAGTGTTTTATTTGCCTTTGGAGTTATATTATTAATATGGGGCCCCCAATCAAGATCATTGCTTATTGTAACTCCTAGATACATTTTGTACTTGCTGTCTTTGACAGATTCAGGTACATGGTTATGTAATTTATAAAGAAATAAATTAGTTTTGGACTTTTTAGAAATATTTATGACATAGCATTTTTCAGGATTAAATTTTATTTGCCATTCAGATTCCCAATTTTCAAGGCTTGATAGATTTTTTTGGAGTGCTTGAGACTCATTTATATTATTTGATGTTTCATAAAGTAAACAGTCGTCAGCAAAAAGACGAACCTTACAGGAGACATGCTCAGGTAGGTCATTTATGAATAACAAAAATAAAGTTGGGCCTAATACTGGGCTTATATCTTCTTTATTATTAACCCTTTTACCGATAGCTGCCCAGACAGAAGCTACTCTGAGACGATGGCTTCCCTGGCTACTATTACTCAAGTGGGAGATCTTCATAATAAAGTCAATAAAAACTTGTCTGTAGTTATTTGTGTCTTTATTCATTCACTAACACCATGTTCACAGTTTTGTTCATGTTTTGATAATTTTTTCTTCATAAAATATTCAAATTTTCAAATTTTCGGCATTATCTAGGTGAAATTCTCAAAATTCTGCTCTTTGACCCAAAATCGTAATTTTTTAACCCAAAACGGCAAAATTTTGAAAAATTTAATGAGGCTGTACAAATTCCTTACACTGAACGATGTCCATTCCAAGTGTTTTGTACATAAAACGACATTTTATGTAAAAAAAGTATACTAGTTTGGCTTCAATTCTTCCATATTCTTTCAAAAAAAATGTTCCCTCATTTCAAATTCTCGTAAATTCTGTAAATTTCCTCTGATTTTGACACGGTTTTCAACAAACGGAAGCGCCATGTTTACACTTTCATCCGGGTATTCAACAAAGAAAGATAACTCCTGTTTGCACTGTTTTGAGCGGGAAATATAAAAGAGGTATTCTGATCCCGGTAAAACGGGACTCATCATCAGCTGTCTGAAGCGTGATTCCCGGTAAACTTGGACTCATCGGCGAAAGGGTTAAGAATAAGTGGACCCCTCTTTTAGAAAAGTTGTTCCAAATATAATAAATTTTTCCCTTTTTAAGTTAAAAAATCTAAATTTTTCTTTTTTCTGTTTTACAACAGTAAAATGACCCCTTGTCTCAGGGACAGTCTCTCAGTTAAGGGGTATCCCTCATTTGGGGGGGGGGGGGGGGGTGTTGTTCCCAACCTGTTTAACTTTTAAATATCTAGTGGAAGCTATAGCTTAAATCGTTTCCAACTGTACTGGTTTTTCTGTACTCAAGAGTAATTTTCGAGGTGTAAGCAAAGCTATGTTTGCCCATTCATTATGATGAACCTTAACAAACCAAAATTTTTTAAATTTGGATATAATATCCAAATTTTAAAATATGCGATCATGTCACAGGTTTAACAATGTTCAAGCGCAGAGAAAATCCGTTGTTCATGCATTTGTGAGCATATAAAAAACAATTTGTCTCAAATAACTTTAAATAAAGCATAATGTTTTAAAAAGCTTTCCATTTGTTTGGTTGTATTTACAGTTCTTTGTTCTGCGCTTTCGATTTTGCCGGTTCCATCGTCAGCCATTTTCGACGCTTCAAAATTTATCTCCGACGAAAAAGAGTTATCAGCTTCATGTTTTGTCTATATTATAAATATCAATTGCAGATTCAAAACAAAAAAAATATAAGAAAACTGTATGAAATGGAATTTATCTAATCTACCTATTAAAGGAAAATTAAGGATTTGAATTCAAACATTATATACAATTTATTTTATTACGTTACGAAGGGAGATAATTATTTGCTGTTGACTGGCCATTTGCAACAAGCCAGAAAGGTCACGGAATAGGGACACTGGCTACCCAAATGACGGGTGGGATGTCCATTTTACGGAATGTGGTATGATGATGTATCGTACCATGATAATCAACGACTAGGGCCTGGTGAAAACAGGTTTGATTTATTCCATATTTGCACAAAATGTACAATATTTCTATTCATTTTTTTTTAAATATTATATGAGATATAAAATTATTTCTTAAGTGAAGCCACATAGAAAATTTTAGCTGAAAAAAGTTAAGAGAAGATATAAAAGGATATTTCGAAGGCAATATATGAATGAAATGTGACGATACTAAAGGAGAACACGTTGGATGATCTATTGGACGTTGAACTTATGTGCACATCTTTTTAAGCAAAATAATTAATATAAAATTTTGGAATTTACGGAAAAAGTTTTTTCTGAAAATTTAATTGAATATAAATTAATTGTTCTTTTTTGCATCTATTTATTTTAAGAATAAAAAAAATGACTGTCATATTTGAATAGTAAATCAAATTGTTATTTTATTGAAAATTCACTACTCATTTGTTAGTTTTTTAAGATTAATGAATAAAAAAAACTATTTAACCGTTGAGCCATAAGTCCATATGAATGTTTGAGTGAAGTTTATATGAATTATGAAAGAAAATATATGGATAAAACCACAAGAGTTGAAATATTAAAACAGAAAGTAGCCTGTGTTTAACCTGATTTAAAACTCACCCTCTTCTCAAATATACACAAATTACTATATACCCTGTTTCCCCGTTAGTGAAATTAATGTCGAAATGTAATAATTTTTCACAAATTTACAATCCCCACTTATTTATAGTCATAGAAAAGATTGAATTTAACCAGCCTAAAATTCGGAGGCGCCATTTTCTTAAATGTTCATGATCAGTTAGCTCTGTCCTTCTTATATTATGTTAGTTATAGAAATAAAAGATATTAAGCACTACCAGTAGCCTCAAAATAGCCAATTGATTCCTTTTTTGTTCAGACATTCAGTGAGACCTGAACACGTCTGTGACAGTTTTTTTTTCTTATAAAATAAGAAGATATGGTGTGATTGCCAATATGAGACATCTTTTCATCACAGTGACAACAACGTTTACAATTAAAATAAACCCATTATATTTATCAATATATTCTGATTTATAGCAAAATCAAACTTGCAACTGCATGATAAGGTCTTAGAGCTCTCTTGTTTGCTTGGATTAAATACAATCCTAGAAATCTAAAACTATATCCACATCTACCAGGATTCATTCAAGAGTTACGTAGTAATTCAGGTTTCTCATTATGTCAGATTCTTCATCTGAAGTAAGATTGGGATCTTAAAAGTAGATTTTTAAGTTCATACATTCTTGATCTCTCAGTTGAATTAGCTAATAAATATCGATAACTTAAACGTGTGTAGTATGAGCTATTATGCATAATAGAACATTCGAAATATGATAGAATGTTTGCCCGACCCCCATTTGTTACACACGAATATATTTTTTTCTTTAAAAGATATGCTATATTCATTTCAGAACTGATAGGGTTGTCTCAATAAATATGGATGATATTTTGAATTGAATATTCATTCGTTTATCAATCTGTCATTAATTCGCAAGTGCGAAAAGGTCTAAAGAGACACCTCCAATTGAGCCTCAAACGTCTGCCCTATGATATCTTATGTCTGCATGTTAGACTACACCAATGCATGTCACTAACATTATTCATGTGACGCTGCACAATTTTCTAGGTTAAAGTTTACCTTCACTGCACAAATGTGCATATATACATACATGTATAGTGTTCATATGGTAAACGCAGACAGGGAAGATTATTTACCTACATTGTGATAAATTTCATTCATTTACACATTATCTATTACTGAAAACATATAGATCTTTCAAAATATATCAATTACGGTCAATTGGAGTAAACCTACAAGGACATTAGTGTATTGGGTTTTTAGAAAACGAATTGTAAACACGAAACGATTTTTTTATTTATAGAGTTTGTGTATTTGTTTACAGTTGATATTTGTACAAGTGTTGTGCAGTAGTATTTGCATTGTGGGAATTTGTTGTGGCGCATTCTTTTTAGCGTGTTAGCAAGGGTGTACATGGGTGGGTGTTGTTAATTGATGTTTTGTAGAGAAAGAGTTTCCCGTTCAAAATGAAGCGTTGAGTGTTTAATTATTATATTGAGATATAATTTAGTTGAAAAATATGATACGTTAGTTAGATATAACCAGTATTATCAGATACTGCCCAGTATGAAATCGTTTTTGTTGTATTATTACGCCTGTAAATGTCCCGAGATACCATCTGAAGACAGTTTTCCATTTTCAATCAAAAGTCGATTTTCTTTGTACACATTTGTATACATTTTAGGCTATGATTCTGAACTATTGTCTGAAAAATAAAAAAAATATATTACATCACAGCTTAAGAGATATCTTGAAATGCAAAATTTATTTAAGTTTAAATGAAGATCAAAAACATAAGTAGAGGTGGCGTTTCACAATAAAACAAAAGTAAATAATTACGAATAAAAAGCGGCTTATATGAAAAAGTGCCCAACAAAGGCCGTACTTTGACCTATAATGGTTTACTTTTACAAATTGTGACTTGGATGGAGAGTTGTCCCATTGACACTCATACCATATCTTCTTATATCTACTAATTATACTAAAGTCATAGGAAATTTACAAAAACAGGGATTTCCATCATAACCAAAACCCTCACTCTGTCACAGAAAGACAAGGCGACACTTTTTCCGGAGTGGTATTGCATGAGCATTCTATGCCAATCCAGAGACCAGCTTTCTTTCCATCATTTATTTTCTTTATGCTCTTCTTGTACTTATGATTTTTATATCTGTATACGAGAAATTATCTGTTCACCAAATAGAAGCGGGGTGAAGTTCCTGTAGCAGGTTAAACAAAAGCAGCTGAATATATTTTATTGATATATAGATATATTATGTAATGCATTGTTATTTTAGATGTGATTTTATACTTTTGTTATCAGTTTACGAAGTTCACTGACTTATAACGAATTATCATAAAAGTATAACATATTGATATAATGCAACATTTATTAACATATAATCGATACTAGGAAGACATGAAAGTTTAGGTCATTGGGCACAACGATAAATATGCCCTCTCATAATGTTCACGGCAAAATGTAGGACAGAAATTTATAATAAAAATAGAATAAATAAAAAAACCCGGTTTTAAAATATAAAATTGTCATCTGATGAATTTTCAATTTAAGTGTTATAAAAGACACTTATTTCCTTAAAAAAAAAATTTTCTTGCTCATATTTGATAATTGATAATAAAAAAAAATAAAAATACCAATTAAACGTTTCGTTTTGTCCCACAATGTTTTGAAGAAAAAAAACCTTGAAGACAAGAAAATTTTGATGGACAGATTGAAGGGAAAAATTAAAACACAAATCAAACGTCTTTATTTTGTCCCACAAAGTTTTAAAAGAACTGTGAAGACAAGAATGTTTTGATATTTAAGAATGTCAGGATAGTGAAATATGGCCACGATGTTCAATGACAATGATGTAAAATTATCTCACATATATAAAATGTTATTCTAAATATTTTTATTGAATATCAACATAATCATTTAAAGTTATATTTTAAGATCCCAAACCTCTAGAGATAAAAAATCAAAATAATTCAGGAAATTATCGAAAAATTGAGATGCGTTTTTTTATCATTTGAAGGTGACAAATCTTTACATGTTTATGCCATTACATGGTGTGGAATTATTTTTAAATACACACTGTTTTTTTTAAGTACACAATGTTTTTTCACTCGATATTTTTTTAGTAACTCTTCATTTTAAATTACCAACCTTTGTAAGGAAATTCTTATTATTTTATTCTGTCGAATTTTCTAGATTATTTTTCAGAGAAATTGTTGCCAGTATAAATCGCAACCATTTTTTTTTGTCGTTATATTTTAGTTTTAGGCAAGTTTTCATATAAGAGAATGGAGGCTTGCTTTGAATAAAATCGTCTTCGAAAACCATGATGATAAAATCAGCGAAATCTCCGATTGTTATAAATAGTCCAATCCTGTCCCAAGTCAGGAGCCTGTGAATTAGTGGTTGTTGTTTGTTGCTATATATTTATGTTTGTTTTTCGTTTTTTTGTTTTGTACATACATTAGGCTGTTATATATCTCGTTTGAATTGTTTTACATTTGTCATTTCGGGGCCTTGTATAGCTTGCCATGCGGTATGGTGTTTGCTCATTGTTGAAGGCCGTACGGTGACTTATAGTTGTTATATTCTACATCATTTGGTCTCTGGTGGACAGTTAACTCATTTCCAATCATACACATCTAATTCTTCTTATTTTTATATTGCATATAAATGCAAAACTGACAACTGACCAAGCCTGTGTAACGCAACTTTAAATGTATTGTTGATAATTTCACTTAAATATAGCATGTGTGACAACTCAAAAACAATTATAATCAGCTGTTGTCTGCACTAAATATTGTACAGATACAATGCACATATTTCTTAGTTTTTAGATTCAACTTTTTATTTAACTAAAAAATTATGTCGTAGACACACGTGTGCATTACACACAAACATAGATATCAATACAATACATACTGATTTATAGCATGTAAAGCAAATTTTATGGTAAGGTATTTTTTGCAAATAGTTTTATATTGAATTTCTATAAATTCCGTTTTGGCCCAGTTTGTATATTTAGTGCAAAATTGAAGTGCTTTTGAGTAACAGATACCCTTTACGTTCCAAGAATATCAAGCCAGCCAAATAACTGCGATTTTTACATCGCATTGTTTCCAAATGATTTTATTTGTTAAAACATCTTAAAGATTGTTTATTAACTTTAATTTTTGTATAGATATATACGTGTGTGTTATGTTGTAAGAATCCCCCCTATATACATGGATTGTGAAATCTTTTTTTTAAAATCCTCTTTTCGAAAAAAAAATATGGTTTGGGTATCACTTCTGTCCGACCGTTACGTTTTCTAAGCAACTGCTGATCCCATGTCATCTATATCGTTTTACTGTTAAATTATGTGATATGAGTTTGATAACCAGGATACAAAATCATGCAAAAAATATAAAATACTGCACCAAGAGCGCAACATACGCCTGTCATATGCATTTTGAAATCGTTGCAAGAATTAAATGGAATATTGTTGATTGCATTAAATCAGGAGTCAGTAAAACTGCCCTTTAGAAAAACAGAAGAACAAAGTAAGAGCATATATTGATTATGACTACAGAAGAAAACTAACAGAGAACCTCGTACAGTTTAATGCGAAGAAGAAAACAGTCATGAAAACGATTCATGAGAGGATAATAGCACCTTCATGAAGCACTCCTCGTCTACGTTTCCCATTAATGCATATATTTAGACGAATAGTAAACGCGACAGAGGTTAGGGAAAACTCTCACACTTTTCCTTTATATATAGTATCAGTTAATTTGCCTTGCGTTTTTGTTACGGGGAGGCTGAAGGGGGATAGAGATAGGGCTTCGTACCAAAATCAATCCCAACTTAATATACCATAGAATATGTTGAAACTATTGACCCGTTTGCTTTTCATATGAGGAATAATTTAGTGATAGAAAATAAATACAGTAAGAACCTATTTTCTTTCTGTTGAATTCCTATACAAGCAAATCTTGTAAATCACAAAATATCGATATAATTTGAAGTATAAGAAAATCCACATGCAGTTGTGTCCTGAAATACGTATCGTAAGATTTGAAGAATAAACGTTTTATTGCTTATTTTTCGTGAATGCACCATTAACCGTAGATATTGGGTTTTTTCTGTCAAACCATCATACTTCCAAGAAATATTAGAGCAAAATGAAAAGTTATTCTAGGAAAACATTTTTTACTAAAGGATAACGTTAAAAGATTTTTATTACAAACTCAAGCTTTAAAATAAGCTGAAAGTTCATATTTTTATTGTATTCATATTTTACTCTATTCATTACTACTTGAGAGCATGACGATACGTACTGAAAATGGGTATAGAATGACTGACTATTTCTAGACCATGTAGATCCCCACAAACAACTTCTTAATAGACAGGAAATGTAACCAGAACACAAAAAGTAGAAAATAAACGTCTCCCATGTCTATTTCTTTTCGTCTTTTACACTGAAAAAGAGGCTTGGTATAGAGAATGTACATGTTAAACGGGAGACAAAAAGTCCCATTAAATTACTGAAAAAGATAAAAAAAAAAATGGACACTTAAAAATAATTTTGCTATAATTAAATGGGATCTCAATTCCAAATTTATTAAATGTATACTTGTTCTGTGTAGGATAAAAATGCATTTTTGTAGGTTTTTTTATAAATGAAATATAAGTATAAAATTAAGGTCTACTATAAAAATCGAAGAAGATTAAAGTGGTAGGGCCAATTTGCTTTGAATTTATTTAACACTAGATCCATGTTTAATAAGTTGTTCAATTTTTACTAAAATTCACAGTATAACTTCATGTTTGAACTTTTTTTAAGTTTCTAACGATATTGTAGCGTTCTGTTTACTTGTGACTAAATTATTTATGTCCGCATTGGCTCAAAACTACAATTTTGATAGGTTTTGACAATTTGTCCTCGTGGTATCTTTCCGCATCATTGTTTTGGTTACCCCACCCCTCACCCCTAAAACAAATGAAAAGGAAAGACCATTCTTAACCAAAACCAAAATTGATTCTTCCTGAGGTAAAGCTATATATTGTCTTACATATAAACATAAATTCAAACATTTATAGTTCGCTATATTGAGCTTTAGTAGGTCCAGGGTTGACAAAATGTGAAACACTTTATAAGAAATAGCCAAGTAGGTTTTAACAACAAATTCTGATTTTGATCTGGGAGTGAAACTTGCGTAGGAGAAAGCGACCTACCTCATTCTAAAAATATAAATAAAAACAAACGAATAAAAAAGCCAGAATTTCTAAGACATTTTGAGTCTTTTCAACCCATTAAAATCTGCGCGAAGATTCGCATACTATATATAACATGTGTATGGCGAAATCTACTGTAGATAGCTGAACTATTTTGTTTGTAGTATTATAATTATCACGAACCAGTAAAACCAAACTTTTACCATTATACGATATTATTAACCAGTTCGAGTTCAGCTATACATATATATATATATAGATATAATGATTATATATTTCAAACACATTTTTGACTAATTATGAGCGTTGTATATAGGTGTATAAGGGACAAAGTACATGTTCATAAACTAATTTGATATTCAACTGCATTTTGACAAAATTATATGAGAAATTTGTAATTTCCATACGAAGAAACTTTTTTTTCAGTTGACAGCAGCTGCATAAATGTGCTTGACCTTTGACCAAAAACAGAATATATATAAGGAAACCATTAAATCTCCTTTAGATCAAACAAGAAGTGCTTTCATGCGTTCATTGGTAGTTTTAACCAATGAATAACAGGTATATGAATGAAAAAAAATAAGGTAAACATACTAGACAGCAATCCAACAACAAACTTAAATTAACCCAAATAGACGTGTAGAAGTTATAATGCGGTCTTCAGCTATGGCTATGAGCCCGGCTCACCTTATGACCGTATACAACAATATCTAAACAGATCCGAGTCTAGACAAGTAAGTTCAACAAAGACTATCACATATTTGATACTAACACCAAAATTCTCAATAGACAAAAACATGAATACTATTGCTTGCATATTCTAGTTTATTATTATTATTATTATTATTATTATTATAATTATTATTATTATTATTATTATTAAGTCAAAATTCACTTTCAAAAATAATTAGTATATTAGTATATCATTAGTTGAAATAAAATTATCCGGTAACATATCTGAAATGTTTAAGGAGCATTCCAAGGTAGTAATGGGGACTAGAACTGCTTGTATGCATTTCATTTGTTTGATTCATACCAAAATTTGAAATAAAACAAAACACAATGCACACATAATAAAGATAAGGAATGCCTCATCGTCCTTATTGTAATGGTGTGGTGTTAGATATAAATGTCAAAATATTTCTTAAATCCCTAAACTGTTACACATGCTATTTGCACTCGATATTGTGCAAAAACTGTAATACTAAATAGTGAAACTGCATGTCGATGGGGTACACCTACGACTACATGTAGTTGTTAAAGGGAAATAATTATAACAACGAGGTTTATTTGGCTGGTAGTTTACCAATACGTCAAGTCAGACACCCTCAGAAAACATTTCAACCATAAATTTACACATAATTAATAGCTGAACAAGTGTTTGAAACCTGTTACTATTATTAATGATATAGAAGCCATCATACTGTATATAAGCTTTACGAGAATTTGGATTAAAACGAAAAAGTTCACCAACCACAAATTTCAAAGATAGAAATAAAGGTTCTGATGAAAATTATTATTGAGTGTGTTACATTTCAATGTAGTATGGCTTTAAATTTCGGGAAACATTCTAAGTTCTGTAGCAGGGCAAATTCTATGTTTGTTTTGGTAATATAACGTTGGATGATTAGCCACAATCAGGGCCTGCCAGAATTTTAGCGTAAGTTCTATTGCTTCACTTGTTGTTTGAAATTATATGTTAATGATTTAAACTTAACTGGTGGCTTCATGTTTTCGTTGTGTTCTACGTATCAAATGTCGTTCTTTATAAATCTTTAGAGAAACGTAGGATACATATTCCAGTGAGAACGACGCGCGCACCTTTTACTGAAATAACCTTCATCAGGAACAGTCGAGATAAAAATTCTGGAAAGCCAAAAATATAATATAACGTTAGAAAACATAGAAAGTAAAAGGTTTGAGGTTAATATGATTGTTTGACTTACCACAATCATACTTTATATTAAAAACTAGTAGCCCAAAACCAAAAATATTCACCATAAGAAATGCTCTTGTCCCCGAGGAAGTTAGGAATTTACAGTTCATATGTATCATTTAAATCATATCAGTGCCTAAGCATTGGTCACGAGACGATATTACCTTCGGGGATTGGTAGTCCAGCAGCGGTACCGACTCAGTAGTAGTTTAAAAACGTAGGATAGCGATCATTATGACTGTCATTCTTCTAGATAGAATACTACTAATTTTTATTTCAATGTTTTGCGTTTTAACACTAATAAGGATGGATTGATTACTTTGCTACCAATCTCTATTGAAATGTGGCATAACTTATCCTATGCCGCGAGAAGTATTGAAAATAATTACTTTGCTACATTCTGTATGGTGATTGTATATTCATCGAAGATCTCCCATATACATGTACGTGTGTTTTGTCATTATGGTGTTATAGATAAACATAGTACGAAACTTCCCACTGTCAGCCTCTGCCCTATAAGTTATTGAAACATATATTACTGATGCTAAACATGCAGATAGTTCGTATCCTTTATCTGACATAAATGGCATATGTGAGCTTTTCTCATCATGTTACGCCTGACGTCGTCATATCACTTTTTAGCTCAAAGGGCCAAGTGAGCTTTTCTCATTACTTGGCGTCCGTCGTCTGCCGTTGTAGCACGTTAGCTTTTACCAAAATGTTCTCCTCTGAAACTACTACGTCTTATAACCCATTTTACCACAATCACCATTGGAGTATCTAATAATGTGTCCGATGACTCGCCTGCCAACCAACATGGCCGACATGGCTAAAAATAGAACATAGGGGTTAAATGCAAATTTTATTTATTGTCTTGAAAATCGCTGACAGGGGTAAATATGTTCTGGATGTTGAGATATCTTCCTATTGTTTATTTAAATCAAAACTGCCAGGCGACTCATTATTGGAGTTATTGCCTTTAAATGGCGATTTTTATCATTTGTTTTTGGAATTTTTGCCCAATATCTTAAAAAGACTAATAGATAGATAGAAACTTAAATAGCAAAAATTATCAGCAAGACAAGATATCTAAATAAATCAAAAGGACTGAAATCGTCCGACAACTCCTTCTTGAAGTTATTGCATCTCTTTGATTACGTTTTTTCTGACCAATTTTTAGTGTTTTTGCCCATTATCTTGAAATGTATAATAGATAGAGAGACACTTTAAATAGCAAAAATGACTAGCAAGACAAGATCTACAAATAAGATCACAAGGCCGACGCCCGTAATCGCCAGACAACTCTTTATTTGAGTTTTTGCCCTTTTATTGTGCTTTTTACCATTTTTTTGCGTTTTTGTCTATTATCTTAAAAAAAAACTATAATAGATAGATAAAAAATAATCAGCAAGATAAGATCAACAATTAAGTAATGGCCAACATCGTCAGTGGACTCCTCATTTGTGTTATTGCTATTAAGTGACGATTTTTAGTGTTTTTGCCTATATTATTAAAAAAAAACTGTAATACATAGATAGACACTTTAAATAGCAAAAAAATATCCGCAAGAAAATATCTATTTCTGATTAAATACAGATCCTGTGTCCAAGCTTTGCTGACAAGCTTGAACAAAGGAACTGTATTTCAATCAGTTTGGAAAAGATCTACAAATAAGTCAGCCGAAATCGTCAGTCGACTTCTTATTGGAGTTCTTGTTCTTCAATGATAATTTTTACGAATTTGTTTGCATTTTTGCTTATTATCTTGAAAACTTTAAAAGATAGATAAACACTCAAAAAGAACAGTAAGACAAGATCTACAAATTAGTCAAATTTTGCTGAAATCGTTAGTAGACTCCTTATAGAGGTGATTGCCCTTAAATGACGAAGATTTTTCCTTTTTTTTTTGTGTTTTGGGAAAAAACTAAATAAGATAGAGAGAGAGAAACTGTAAACAGAAAGATCACGGATCAGTAATATAAATCTACAAAAATAAAATATTTTTGTCATGTTTTCTTTTCAAGTCCAAAATGATGGAGAGCGTCCATTGTTGCAACACACAAACCTAAGTGAGCGACACATGGTCTTTAGTGCCTCTAGTTTAAATCTTCTCTTCTAAAACCAATGATCTTAAAAGAACAACCATTGTGTCAGAAGTGTCTCGTTTAAAAAATGTAATGTTTCTTTTGTTTTAAAACACGCAAAAGAAGCAAACTTGATTTGTTTACATTTCATTTAGTTTATTTTAAGTTTAAAAGAAAATACAAGTAGATTTACCCTACATAACTATGTAAATGGACACATATAACTATTATAACAATAACTTTGACCATTGTTTTTTATATTGAAAAAATTCATATGAAAATAAGTTGCTACCAACTTATGATACTTTGTAATACTCAGATCTCCTCAGTGTTTATGATTAAGAGTTGATGACTCAAACTGCATTCAAAAAGGGATGCTACTGTTAATAACGGATTCAGATTCAACATTTTATTTTGTGTCACCACATACAAACATATAAGATTAACATAGAATACATAAAGCAAAAAAACATATGCAATTTATGCACAATTATAGAGAGATTAATGAGAGACTTTTAAAGATATGATATATATATACATTTTTTTGTACAACTACATGTAATATTTTCATTAACAAATTTTATGAGATGATATATTTATGATTGTCGTTTTGATTTACGGGGTTGTTGACCTAAGCAGCACAAAACATTGCTGTTATCATTACAATAATATATTAAGATTTTAAGGAAAAGGGTCAATTACTTCTTTATCTTTGGATGCATTATACATTTATCTTAGTCTTTGTGGCCCAAACCGCCAGTGGTTGACATTGGTTCATGTCTGTCATAATTGTTCTTCGTAAACTGTTTTGTTATAAATTAGGCCGCTAGTTTTCTCATTTGAACTGCTTTACATTTTTTTTATGTCGGACCCTTCTATAGCCCACTATAAGGTACGAGTTTCTCTCATTCTTGAGGGCGCTACGATGGGCTATATTGCTTACATCCACTTCATTTGAACTCTTGTGGATATCTGTTTCATTGGCAATCATATGGTTTTACCACATCTCCTTATTTTTATACTCATTGAATAAATGTAAATAAAACTTTATATATGAATAATACGAGACAACAGCTCAGCGACGGACACAACAAAAACAAATCATAGGTCAACAAACGGTCTTCAACAACAGCCAACAGTCTGTACAATATATATTAAAATCTAAATCACAAATATACATAACTTTCAGCAATGAATAGAAGGACTTGAATGATCATTCCTAAACGTGTTCTTCCAATTTATGATTTTTGTATCCCTGTTACAATGTTTTAGCAATATTTAGTACCAATGCACACAAACGTAGTTCAAACCAACTGAGAAATGCACTCTCAAACATTCATTTCCATAAAGCCAGCTTTATTTTAAAAATTGATCGGACCTATGCGTTTCTCTTTTCGCAGGGTAAATTGTTACAGCTTTTTAGGTAAATGAAAAACGACAATTGCCTGACACTCATTGCGTATTGGAAACAACAATAGAAGTAGGAAAATTATGATTTGCAGGAGGTATCATGAAAATGAAAGCGAATATTTGTCAACAGGAGAACTTTAGTAAATATATGATAACTGAATTTTTATTAACCCCATAAAATTCCAATGTTTAACATATTTCTATTTATGAAACAGAACATATCGAAACTTGCCAACCTGTTGCTTCAAACGTTTATAAGAAAACCTTTAAATGTGCATTTGTTTATGATTTTTTGCAAATTTTTACACAAAACATTTTAAACTACTGTCTATTAATAACGAAAGAGAGCACATGGTGTTTTCCCAATTTATATTTACTTGCAATTATTTGAAAGAAAATAGCCTGGAAACCTTATTCTGTAGTAATGTTTTGTGGAAA
Source organism: Mytilus californianus (assembly GCF_021869535.1). Taxonomy (NCBI): domain Eukaryota; kingdom Metazoa; phylum Mollusca; class Bivalvia; order Mytilida; family Mytilidae; genus Mytilus; species Mytilus californianus. The sequence continues at coordinate 3,698,547 of NW_026262675.1, forward strand.
CAAAGGACAGTTTGGTAAGTGTAAAACTTAATAAATAGTCTTTTCGGATCTTTCTCTCTTACAAAACTCACGGTGAATTAAGGTCGAAATAATTATGACATGTTTAATTGGGATTATTTTTTAATTACAGGATAATAATAATAAAAAAAATAATTATAATAAGATGAGGATGGCATTATGATCATTATAATAGCGGTAGTTGTCGTTGTTATTCATATTTTTGGTCGAAGTTTTTTTTAGCAGGTTCAACACAAACACCAATGTCAAACACTTGATCTACAAGACTTAAAAAAAGATTCAAAAGAACAACAAACAAAACGAACAAAAGATATTCAGACACAATGGGATCGTTCATCTCGTCTGCTGTATAAGTTGCTAATCAACACTAGTTTGCAGCCAATTTTTATCTTAATACCAACCACAAGAATGATATTAATAAATAAAACGCGAAACTGTTGTCAATTTAAAGTAACACAACACTCTATTTTTTGGAAAAGTCAGTGGTCATGTTAGAAGTGTTGTTATTTAATGATCATCTTTGTATCCAAGGATTACGATCCGGCTTTGAGAGTAGGACACCGGATCGTAGCCCTTGGCTAGCGAAAATGCGTAATGCAGTTGCGGATTGAGGGGGGTGGGGTAGCAGGGGGCCCGGGTTCCCCTTATGAAGCTACATATATGGCTAATGCATAGACTTTTTACATGTCACACCCCAAACGTTGCCTAGTTTTGAGCCTCCCCCTTTCAAAATCCTGGATCCGCATCTATAATGATTAGCTGTTTAGCTTTGATGTCAGATTTTATCAAATTTAAAAATAAGCACAATTTTGATTTACAAAATGTATCTATATTTATATTATCAATGATTATGTATAAAATACTTACCTATTTTGGGCATCAATGCTGCTATATTTCCCTGTTAAAATTGCACTTTCAGTATCCTTTCAAACCAAAGAATTTGAACTGCATAAGTATTTACTAAACAAGTAAAGGATGCGCCTTAAATATTTAATGTCATCGTTATATAACACATGAAAAAAAAATCTAGACACATTTGCAGCATATTGTATGCTATTTATTTCTATAGTTAAAACAATGATTTGTAAATAGAAAGATTGAAATCAAGAAGAAGTTCCGGAAACAGCCACAGTTGAAATGGACAATTATTGATGTGAAGCTTTTTAATAATAAGCAATTGTTATAGTTTGAGAAGTACCTCAAACACTCTCAGTAGATTTTTCAGTACATGCAACGGTTAAGGAGCTTTTTACGATGCCCTTATAATATTTCAGAAGTAAAGAAAGGGACTTATACAAATATTAGCAATTTTCGACCATAAATTATTTGCAAAGTTTAACAGATACTTAAAAATATGTTATTTTGCAAATGCCAACGAACAAGAAGCTTATCAACGCAGGTATACATATACCATGTATACATTAAGAAGACACCAAACGGCTTTCAGCGATGGAGTACCTTTTCAAATTAAAAAAATCTTATTAAAAAGGCATGTGGTATGACTGGCAATGAGACAGCTATCCAGTAGAGACAAAATCACATAGATTTTAGCAACTTTATGTCACCATACAGCCTTCAACAATAAGCAAAAATCAAATCCCATGTCAAAGTATAAAAGGCTTGGCACGAATAAAATGAAAAAAAACCAATTCAAACGAAAAAACCAACGTCCAGATTTATATACAAAAATCCACTTTGTTTGTTGAGATACTAATATGATTTGCACATTATTTCCTTGAAAATTCATTTATCTCTGTTGTCACACCTGGGGAAGTTGTGTGACATGTTCCACAACGCCAAAAAAATCATGTTATGTGACATCGTTTGTTAGAATTTCTCTGTTTAAAGATTTGTTTACTTGATACATTATGTTGTAGGACTTCGTTGCATTTATATTAAGGATAGTTTCTCTGTTAATTCAGTCATTAATACTACTGCAGTTGCTTAACTACCTTTTGAAAATAAGCATACATCTGATTTTTCTGGTTATTTTCTTCATTTTTAACATCCTTATATAACCTTTTATCAGTTGATGGAGCAATTTCCCTGAATTATTGCACACTAGGTCCATTTTCAAAAGAAATGTGTCAGTCTTTCCTAAAACCTAGTTACAGCATCACAACTACAGGTGTGTTACTTGAGACTGTAACAACAATATGTCGTATTTCTCGTGGTGCCTCAACCCTTCGTATTGGCCCGAAAATTTGTGAGGTAGTGCATTTTTCTGAGTTTTGAGTGCTGGGCCCCTCTGTTCCCTTTTTTGTTAGTCTTGGATCTACAACTGTTTCTGAAATTGTAATAAAATAACACTCTCTTGAAAATGACTTAAAACTTCAATTTAGCCAAGTTTGGGCATTTATAGATAAAATTGATCAATAGACGCTTTCTTAACTAGAACCAACATTCGATTGGAAGTATAGAATTCTGTTGGAAGTTGTCGAAATTATTGGTTGTATTTCAGATACATTCATTTTAGATAGAAATATCCCCCGATTAAGTATTACTAAGAAGCGTATAAAATTTGCAATAATATATCAAAATGAACCTTTTTTTTTCTATATTATTGATTATTTATATATTTATTTCATGAAGTAATGAAGCAAAATGTAAACGTTTATAATGATACAATAGTTGCCATTTACATATGAAAATATGTTTTTGGCTTGATTATGAATCTGTTTGTATATAGTATTTGTTTTTCGTTTGTTATTTGTCTATTAAACAGACCGTTGGTTTTCTCTTTTGAATTGTTCTACATTTTGTCATGTTGGGGCCTTTTATAGTTTGCTATACGATATAGGTTTTGCATTGCTTATTGTTGAAGGCGGTACGATGACCTGTAGTTGCTAACATCTACGTCATTTGGCCTCTAATAGTTGTCTCATTGGCATTAATACCACATCTCCTTATGTTATATTAATGAAAGAACACTTTTTTTCTTACATCTTTAAATGTTAAAGTATGGACAGAGATTTTAAAAATTAGACGAACAGAATCTCACTTCATGAATTATGAAAATTAGTATTTTTGTTTTATCTTGTTGCAAACTTTACAACCTGTATATATGCATATATATGTATGTTATCCATTACTTATTTATTAGAAGAATGAAATATTATTCTATGAATATGGACGAATGATAATTTAAACAGCTTAAAATCTTTTCATCAAACCCATTTCAGGGAAATAAATATCTTCATAAATCTGATAAACGACATATGGCTTGAAAACAGATCATGATAACAATTTAACACGTGTAAAATTTACAATGGAAGAAATAGCAATTTTGACTTTTTGATCCGGCTCGCAAGATAACATGTTGACAGTTTGGCTCGTACGAATTCTCATCACCTGGTCCCTAAGTTAATTGTCTTTCTGATAAAGGTGTTTAGTGTGGTACATTAAAGAACAATCTTCTCTATAATAAATCATATTAAAACCTTATGGCTTTTTTGAACAATTTTTTATATAATTTTCATAAAGTTGCAAATATTGCAATGTAGACTTCCAGTATATCGAAAGTTGTCTTCCTGTAATGAGGTATTTATGTTTCACAGAAAAAAGTCCTGTCTTATTTTACGTCCAAAGAGAAAGTTTTGCGTTGAGAACGATACTTCATTGAGTAACGTATGCATATTTCTCAATTCGGTCAATACGCAAATCGACAGTAACGTTTCAAATTTCAATGAATGCATTTTTTGTACAACTGGAATATTTATGGACCGAGAATTTTGTTACCGCAAATTACTAAAAACATTTTACAAATTTTTGATTTTAGATACCAAAAATTTTGTTTGTGAGTTTTATCTGTACCTATATTAGAAGTCTTCAATATAATTTTTAATGGTTATAAATTTTGATTATCACGCAACATTTCCCTCCCATTCCGGATATCATATAAAAACTCCCATATCAATCTTGATCAATTGCATTAGACGAAGGGCTGGTTTGAGATCGACAGATAATACCGGGACTGATGTGCAAAGTGATGGGTCATGGTCTCTTTACCTTAAACCGCATCATCATTCAGTAACATTCGAAACCAAACTTTAGATTTAATGTAGGCTTTGCGTATGGCATGTAACATTTGCATATAATTCAAGCTTGAGCCCAAATTTACATTACTTTTAATACCTTCAAAACATAGGTCATTACTCTATAAAAATATCATGTTGTTTTATTATAAAAAAAAAATATAGTATTATTATATCAATCATGTCGTACCTTAATTTTTTGCATGCCACTACGTTATATTTTTCTTGAATTGATTATGATGTTTGTTTTTATTTACACTTAAATACAGTAAAGTATTATTTATAACCAAGACTAAGACAAAAAAGGGGCATCACATACAAAAGAGCAATCAAATCAGTGAGGCGAAGAAAAACAGACAACTCCATGACCAAAAAGAAAAATGACGAAAAGAAAAGAAAGTCCACAAAACACTAAACAGAAAACTAAGAATTAAGCAACGCGAACACCACCATAAACCGGGGACGAATTAAGAATCAGGCGGGATCTATTTATCAGTTGAACTTGGATTTTGAACCAAACTTGCAGTATTAAATTATCGATATTATGTAGATTTTTTTTTTGTTTGTTGTTTGTTTTCGGTTTTTTGTTTGTTGTTTGGTTTGTTTGTTTGTTTGGGTGCCTTTGTTTTAGGTATGACTATGATGACTTAGTTCTATTTACAATTTTATAGTCTGTTTTGTTGTAATAACACTGTTATAACACTGTCGAACGACTGTTAAACAACGAAATATATTTAATTTGTCTGTCCTATTATTATATACCCTGTCATCAAGTGCCATCGTTGTCTTCGTTGTTTATATATATATATGTCATTTTACGTTCTTAGACTTAATAAAACTTTTTTTTTTGCATCTGGACCTTACGGTATGGATCTTTGCCCATTGTTGAAGATCCGTAGGTTGACCTTTGTAGATATACGCATTCTTGTCTCTTTGGTCGTTGCTGGGTAGTTGTCAAATTACTGTAATACTTCACGACTTTATAGTACAATTCCTTATCCGAAATTTGTATGATTATTCTGTTTTGTCCAAAAAATATGTCAATCATTGAGAGCAATGAAGATTATTATATGAAAATGGTTCATAAAAAATGAAATTCGATGCTTTGTACTGCTTAAATTGCAAATCGAGGGTAATTAAAATATAAAAGAAAGCTATGATTATTAATAAGAAAATTTCAGTTGCTCACAGATCATTTGATAAATAATCCATATATCCAACCAAGAAATGACTAGTTTGAAGTGAAATCGAAAGAATCTCACATGCAAACTTGGAATCTGAAGAGATGCATTGACAGCTCTTCTTATTCTGCCATGCACTAACGGACTTAAAGATCCATGCAGAGTCCAGTTAATTCTGATTAAGGGAAAATTACGTATGTAACATTTTTTAAGCAGGACTTTAAAATCCCATATGAATAATTTTTTGGCAAAATTTACACCAGTTTTATAATTTCCTTAGGCATATCGTATTAACTTTGACAAGAAAGAGTACTCTAACTGAAAATGCTGGTGCTATAGGACTATGAAGAGGGAAAGGATGGGAAAATAAAGTCATAGAACTACTACTGTAGGATTCCTTAAACTGACAAACTAAGATAAAGATGAAGACTGTAATTGTGATAATCAGGGACTTTACAAAAAAAATGAAAGAAGCTCGCAATTATTCTTTACTTTCACTTTCTGTTAAATAGAAGTTGTCCTCTCACTGAATAATCCAAAGTTTGGTGGCTATGTTGATTGTATCTTATCTTATTGAATATAAAAAAAACACAGGTTAGCACATTTACAGTTTCAGGTCTTTTTAATATTTTGAATGAAATCTAGAAAATAACAGCTACGGCCGCTTTAGATCTAAACTGTACGACAAAAGAGATGATTTCAATTTTCCTCTTGAAAACTTTCCATTTCGATGTAGGAACTTTCCAGCAACATAACCTGCATAAGAGTATATAACCCAGTTGAGAATGTATATAGGATTTCAGCCTGCTATATATATTTCAGTTATTTTTTTTTAATGCAATATGTTTAAATTGAATAACCCAGTTGATACGATATTCAGGGCTGGCTGTCTACACGGAAGTTATTGAACAAAGTTCTTTTTCACCATTGTCATCTTTTCGCAAGTTTTACAGGCGCCATCGTGATTTAGTTAACCGTTATGATATATTTGCGTCATAGATGACCACGGATATGTAAAGGTTTTTGTGGCGTGTTATGTTAATAGTTGTTTGTAGGGTCATCTTTTTCCTTTTAGCTATTGTTTTGTCGGTTTTTCCCCGACTTATATTTCTTAATTAGTGCCTTGGTATCTTCTCTTATTTTTTCACAATAACGTTCTGTTCTTTTTTCAAGACAAAACCAAATGCAATTTATCAGGGAATTTTACTTGAAACGAGCAGCACTGAGGGTGCCACTGTCGGAGTAGGAACTCCTAACTGTTCCGGAACTTTATATGATTTACCTCCTGCTATTCATGTATCGTCATACGATTTAAAAGTCATATCATATAATATCAGACTCAATTTTTTAAAATTTTGTTTTCTTTGTAATATCATTCAATTCAAGTCCATTCGGATACAATAGATGTCATTAACCTCTGATTTTTAAATATAAAATCATGAGTAGTACTTTGGAAAGAGAAATAAGAATATTTTTTAGGAATTTTTCTTTTCTTAAAGAGGGATTTATATGCATTCTGTTTTTTTACCAAAACATAGACAAGTCGACTGACAGGGAGCATCTCGATAATTTATACCCATAAAAATACCGAATTTCTGACAATAAATAATATAAAGTAATAAAATCATGTGAAATCTACAAATTTCTGTTTAGATTCACATGACGAGTTTTATAACTTTCATCTGTATGTTGTTTAGTTTTAAAATCTATTCATAAAAGAATCGGAGTTTACCGCATCAGTCTCTGCCATTTTCAATACAAATTATTCTATTCAAAGATCATAATATAATTGGGGACATGCAAAATAATACCAATATCTTCTTCTACGATTAATAACTTTTTGATCGTTGTCAAAGTACCTTTAAGTAGAGTCAAAGGTGCCACATTATTATATGTCGCCCATAGTAACATGTATCTCTATAGTTTGAAAATTACGTGCATGGTTATATATGCTTCCTTTTGATGTTTGTCCATGTATGTAACATGTGTCTCTATAGTTTGGATCTTTCATTATAGTTGTAGATGCTTCTTTTGATGTTTGACCATGTATGTAACACGCATCTCTATTTTCTTTGTTTGGAGCTTACATGTATGGTAGTATGTGCTTGTGTTAGATGTTTGTCTATGCATGGACTGAATTTGAATTGCTATTGGTTATATATTCTGAAATGTATCACGAGTCATCACTTAAGGTCATACGGCGATCTGTACATGCCGTTTGATTTTAGATGGTATTAACACTTTCTTATTAACCTACACTTTCACTTAAAGAAATGGAGGCGAACTTTTTTTACCATTTTATACTATATCTGATGATAGATTTCTTTGAAATTGGATATATTCAATAATATTCATATAATGGTTTGAAAATGGTCACTTTTGTAACGGTTTCTTATTTATTACATAATTGTTTGAAGTTTTTTACGCACATACACAAAGATGATATATACCCCACATCTTCATGCAAACAAATTGATACTACAAAATCAGCATGATCAATGAAAGGTCCTTATGAATAGGGCATTAACCTATTTCATGCCTGTCCGAAAATCAGACTACTACAATTTCTCATTATTGATGACATATTCATTTTCGGCTTATTGTAATAAAAATTTATTTTGTAAGGATTCGATATAATCTAATATTGGTTTTTACTATGATATCGGTAACTTTTGAAGTGGTTATAATTTCAGATCGGTTTGGATCAAACTTGTACCACATGACTAATACTGTGACAATATGATGAAGTTATAATGCAGTGTCTGATATTCTTTTTTGGTTTTCCCTTTTTCTGCAGTTTCATTGTACCTATCCTGTTATATATACTGATTTCTAACTCATTAATCATGAATGCATGAGTACAGAGATACAAATTGGTTCTGTTGGTGATTTATGCTGATATGGAAAAAAAAATTGTTAATATAATGTTACTTATATACATTGTTACTTTGTTTGTTAGTCCATAATAAAGGGAATTCCGAAAATCAATTCTATGGTTTTTCCAATGAATTGAGAACATTTTAATGGATAATCAGTATTTAGTTTACTTTTGCATACTGCTTTAAATAGTTTGAAACAAAAAAATGTAATATAGGGAACTGGATAAATGAAATTAAATATAGTTTGATACGTAACTAGTTATTATTAGCACATAAATCTATTTAAATTCAGAATTCTTTCAAGTCAAAGTTGTTCTTCCCATCCTTGTTCATAATTATGTTTGCATATATACACTCCTAAACAGATTTAAATATATACACATGTGATACCATATAAGTATAGTTTAAGACACTTCTAGAATCTAAAACATTGTTTTGCTCATCAGGTATTTTTGAAACTTTTTAGACATATAACCTACGGCATTTAAAATATAAAATGTCCTTATTGTGACTATGCTTACAAATTAGAATAACAAACATGTTACATTAGTAAAGGTGTAATACCATCAATGATTTTCCCCTATTAGTCTATGTTAAATTTGCACTTTTCAAAAAATTGTGAAGAATTTATCTTTGTTTAAAATAAAAAAAATACTTGGCATAAGTAAAGTTTTATCCTGTCCAGTGCTATAGACAAAATTTCACATAACATATAAGAAAATAACCATCACTGGAAGTAAACCAATCAAATTTTCACTCCTTTTTTTCCTGTGTACAAGCTTTAGTAACCATGTAACCTCAAGCTTCCAAAATATTCTATAGAAACACCAAAATAAAAAAAATAAGGGTGCTTTAAAACACCCAAGATATGTGTTTATGACTCAGAAATTTTTTGCTGCAATGAAATGTAGGAATAATTTCCTACAACTGTCAAATTCAAGGGAATATTTTTTTCGACCCTTTTTCGTATGCAACCGGATGTGATCGGATGTGACGTTCTATGATTTGGTGGTATAACACTTAAAGCAAGTAACATATTTAATAAGTAGTACTATCTGTTATCTTAGAATAACTACAATAACTACTTTCAAGTTGAGTCAAAGAAATTTTACATTTTCATAAATAATCAACCATTTTCAAATAAATACATTTCATAGATGTTTCATACGATTCCATCATTTTGATTGTCAGACAACAATCACGTGGTGTAAAAAAAGGGGAGTTTTATATCCCAATATAATTCGTGATTGCACATGCTCTCCATGACAACGATTCAACAAAGCATAGGAATATTTTTAACAATACAAACGAAATGCTTCTTTTGTAATTTTATCGGACTGTAACAGTGTTGATCTTGCGCTCATTCATAGCATTAATGGCTTTCGCGCTTAATACAAAATCGCTTTTACTCCCCTATTAAACGAACAAAAGAAGCACTCAAACTAGAATGTTTGCTTTAATAAAGGCGACAGTTCTATGACTTAATCTGTTTATAGAAAATTCCATCAAAATTCACTATAGGCAAGGTCAAAATTTTGATATACGTTACGACTTTTCCATTCCTAAGTCTCAGGAATAGCAGGCACTCTTTGATATGACGTGTTTGTTATTGCTTTGTATGAACTTATGTGTTTTGTTATGCATCATACCGCTATTTAAAAGTTAAGTTTTTTTTCTTGTATAAAAATAAGAAGATATGGTATGACTGTCAATGAGACAACTCTCCACAAGAGACCAAATGACACAGAAATTAACAACTATAGGTCACCGTACGGTCTTCAACAATGAGCAAACCCCATATCGCATAGTCAGCTATAAAAGGCCCCAAAATGACAAATGTAAAGCAATTCAAACGAGAAAACTAACGGCCTAATTTATGTACAAAATAATGAACGAAAAAAAAATATGTTACACAGCAACACACGACATCCACTGAATTACAGGCTTCTGGCTTGGGACAGGCACATACAAAATGTGGCGGGGTTAAACTCGTTTGAATGCGCAACCCCCCCCCCCCCCCTAACCTGGGGCAGTGGTGTAACAGTACAACATAAGAACATGCTATAGTAATCAGTTGAAAAAGGCTTAACTCATCAGATGGATAATACATCTAACAAAAACACATAGTGGACGTGGACGGGTACTTATTAAATCCACACAAAAGAACGACACTATATAAGTACAGATCTGAGAGTACTCGCAGTTACTGGCAAATAACAACTAATGAAAAAAATCATGCATCTTAGACTAAAATATGACCTTGTGCAATGCCAAGATACAGGTATCGACAGATTGAAGCGCCATGAATGTGCATATGTATATACAAATAATATTTAGTTTGATCTTAATTTACTGATAACAAAATCAATATTAATACCAATAAAACAATATTCAAAGATCTAATTACAGTGTTGTATTGGTAAGCTTTTAGAATAAGTTTATTTATGTACATTTTGTTGTTTTGACTGATTTTAAAAACGGGGGATGGTTGAGATCTAAAAAAGGGGGATGGTTGAGATCTCAAAAACTTATTTTAACCGCGCTGCACTGCAAGCCAGATACCACGTCTCTCAGTACTGGTTGTATTGTGTCATATCTTAATGTTTTTGTTTTGTTTGTTATTGTGTTTTGGTTTTTCAGCTACTTGGTGTTGATGGCAGACTTTGACAACTTCTTCGATTTAGTACGATTTAGAGCTTGGCGTATTAGCTTTTTGTGTAGTTCACTGAGTTAGGGTGCTGTATCTTTGACGTATATAATACATGTCCTTTTTCAAACTTTAAAGAAGGTTCTCAAGGCTTTTGGCATTGTCTACCGTGCATCGGTATCCACAGTCTGCATGGGATATACGTTTTGGTTAAGGTTCATGAACTCGTACAATGTAAATATAACGGACGACTAGCGCGTCCAGACGCGACCACAACACAGTGTACATGCCATTATATTTTTTTTTAAATACTAGTTTGATGCGAATAGAGTGTTTACATTGGATCGTTCTTTCCAAAGATTATTTTATAGTGGTTGTGTGCCATTTGTCTCTAATTAAAGCATACATTATGGCAATAATCTCAATATCAAAGTTTATGTGAAAATAACATTAAAAGATCTTAATTTTGCATTTTATGAGGCTGCAATAAACTTTTAATGACAATGGAAACAGATGTAAAACTATCGAAATGTGTCATTTTAAACTATGTTTTACGTTCAGTTATAGAGAGCTATATTTCTACTGCTTGATTTTAACTGAAAATACAAGACTCAATTTGAATTTGAAAGGTTTAGACTATAGTAAAGTGATAGGAAATACAGAGTGGGGAGTAGGAACAAGAAACGGAATTTATGTTTTATATATCCGATTATTCCTGTTGACAAAATATGAAAATCATAAACAAATAAATGTAATTTTCATTCAAGATAGGAATCCTTTTTTCTGAATACTATACTCAGACTGTTCAATCAGTTACTTTACAATCTACAAGCCGAAAATTAGTCCATAATATGAACGAACTATTTCGCCACTGGACGTTGAGCAAGCAACAAATAATGTAAGATACTTTGGGTTTTTTTCTACTAAAAAGGTTTTTACTCAATAGTGTCATTAAATCACCAGTTGTGCATGTGCTATGAATGATTTCAATTAGTAAAGACAATTTTTTCCCCTACTAACCAAATAAAATTTATTTTTGGGTAAATGTTCCATTAAATACCACATTAAAATATGTTTTATTACTTTATACTCAAGGACGAATAATAATATAGTATATCGATGTCTATTAAAGTATGAGGTTAGAATAAACAAACATGTCAATGAAAAGCAAACGAATGACATCAAACCAGACTGAGACCAGGTATCTCCAACGTGCAAACATCTCCTTCCTGTTATGCATGCTTCACCCGTCATACGACTCCGAAGTTATATTCAGAAGCAAGTATGACAGACATAAAAATGGCAAAACCGATATAAGCAGATAGGCGATAGTGGATATATTGGATAATTGACACGGTTAAACATGTGTAAATATCTGTAACAAACATTTTATTTCGATTAAGTAAGAGAAAGTGAGTTAAGAATGTCTCAGACACATATCAAAAACAATCTAACAACCTTCTTGGTGTCCAATTTGTCATACGTTCTTCTGATGACAACAAAAACAATGTATTTTTAGAAAATATGGACACAGTTAACTGTTAATTTCTTTAGTTTCCTCGACTACTTATTACATTAATATTTTAAGAAGGGCATAACATAATTGTTGAGTATGAATCCATGAATAAATGAAATTTGAATAGATTAGAAAAAGTTAAATGCTTACAAACCCAGTCTTCTTTTATTTTTGATAAATGATTGTCTGTTAAATAGTTAAGCAGCTTAAAACCAGAACTTTCAATGGTAATATTAATATAGTGTTGACGTACTTGGTCACGGAATCTAAATAAAATTTACTAATTGCACTAGTCCAAACATCTTCTGAGCATAATAGGGAAAAATCATTACACGTCAGTGTATAAGAAAGTTCATACCCAATGGATTCATTTAGTTTGCTTTTTGAAAGAGAGAAAATATCATTTCATAAGGGTCGTCTGATGTACATAACCGTTCCAGGTGTCAGGAAAACACGTACTTCGTTCTGTTGTTGGGTTTGTCCACCCTGTAGTTTCTACACACATAAGACGCATATATTGCATTTTATCTATAACCTAAGTAAGCTTTCAGTCCTTCGATGAATGAAGCTACTCTAATCAGTGTAAACAATAAAACACCGGATTTGAATCATTACTGGAAATTACAAAGTTTTGTGCTGACTACAGAACAATATGTTGAATTAAGAACAGACTGAAGCAACGTTATTAGTACGGGAGTTCCTTTTTGCCAATGTTGTCTATATCCCTGAGAAAAAAGTATTTACAAAATTACCGAACTCCTGGATAAATTCAAAAAGGGGGCGGTCCATATTGCGTTCTTGCACTGCCTATTGAAATCGTATTCCTTGTCTAAGGCTTTTTTGTAATGTTTAATGTAACAGAAGTAACACGATGGGTTTCACCCCTGTTTTATAGAGTTCCTGTTGCTTAAGCTTCTCTTGTTCTTTCCGTAGTTTTTCTTTTGGTGATGGTGTTGTCCGTTTTTTTTCTCTCGACTTATTGCTTTTGATGTCCATTTGACATCTTCTTTTTTCAATTCTTTATACTTTCCGTACTTCCAACAATACTCTCAACTTGTCGTTTTTAATTTCAGATTACAAGGACCAATCTAATCGAAAGTTCAGATTACAAGGACCAAGCTAATCGAAGGTTCCAATTCTATCGCAAAAACTTATGACATTTATGCCCTACATGTATTTCCATCTATATTTGGACTTTTATCGTATGAGCTTACTGGCTAATTGTGGAAATTTCACTACTTGAGGTTAAATCAAAGACGGAAATTCTTGGTAATTTTTACGTAAATGATAATACCAAGACCTTTGCATTGTAACTATCAGTTGCTATTGTCATTGATTTAAATGTTTGATATTTGAAGTTAGTGCAAGTTATCTTTGGAGTATTTCAATTAAATTCGACAAAAAAATCTATTCTAGGAATTATGATAAACGTCACTCTTTAACAGTAAAGTCCTCTTCAATCACCAGTGTGTGCAGTATAAAGGGACTAGAAAATGGGTTATTTATAAATTATTTAACGATTCTTTTTCAAGGGTATACAATGGTAGATAGATGCATGAGCTACATTTCAGTCATAGCTATTTCAACTTTCCCTCTCAGGCCTGCATTCAGTCAAACTATGTGATTGTTACAAGTATTTGAAGAGTTATGCTCCTATAAAAGGCGAATGATAAGAAATGGTAATGTACAACTATGCCGGCTATACATATGTTTGTTTGATATAGTACAAAATATTACAGACTGAAAAAGAAAATTTCCAAGGTTTTACACGAGATAAATGTGCAAAATATCTAGAAATATTTAAATTTTCTTGCTCATTTCAGGATCATTATTCTGTTTTAGTATACGTTTGTAGCTATCTTAAACTACAAGATATTGAATATTATTCTTATATTGTCTACTTTAGATTTAAGCTTATGTTTAATTTTCAATAATCGTGATCTTCTTGGGGAAATTTTCTTACAACTGTGTATCGATGGAAACTTTCAGAATTTGTTTCCTATCATATTGGACATTTTGGAATCTGTATAGAGCGACTGTTCTTCATTCAGTATTCATTTGTGTACCTAAATCTTAGATAATGACACACTAACTACTTTTTGTAGTTGTATATTGCATAGATTGTACTACATCTTTGTAGTACAATACTAGTAGTCAATATAAATTCATGTAATAACCTCCTTGATCGTTTCCGTCTTTGGATTCATAGAGAAACCGAATAAAATGATCCGTTCTAAAGTATTTTCTATATTCATTTGCATGTTGTCCAATTTTTATTTTCATATTTGTCATGCCATCTGTTTTATCGTAATTAATGTTTAACTTTGTCTTGTTTTAAGAGTCGATTCTACAGTTTTAGTTTTCATTGATTTGCACTTTTAGCAATATAAATTCTGATTCCACTGGTTGTTCTGAAATGTTAGTTGCACCTGATGTACTTATTATAATAAGAGCTCATTGTTTCTCATCATTGCTATACATTTTTTTTTTATATATAACTTTAGAGCAATACTCTTCTTCTGGGGTATATTACTCTCTCTCTCTCTCTCTCTCTCTCTCTTAGTTTGTGTATGCAAAAAGGATTACGAGTTTTCAACATCGGGAAATTAGTAAACTTGACTATTGTTTTGTTAAAGTGATCATGAAAATCATATAATTTGAGTGTTCTGTTTTTAAGTAAAGACTTTAATAAATCTACAATTGTCAAACAATAGAAATATTGGAATGGAAAGCAAACATGACTATATTGTTCTCTTATGTCGAAAATCAGAAAAAGTATGTTGTGTTCTTACACACAAACGAAATAAGACAGCGAACTATCTAGTCTTATTGAAGAAGTGGAGATATACATATCTAGGAGATAATCAATCATGTGCATAATACCAGTATAATCTAACAAAATGCAGCTCGTAGAAGATTGATTTTTCGTCCTGATATAAAGCATATGCATATTGAATATTCAACGTACTTAAGTCTTTAGTTGGTACAAAGGCTACTACTTTTCTATTTTTATAAGACCAGAACTGACTGAATTGTAAAAGATTATTTGTAAATTTTGTGACATTTATGAGTGAATACCAGGACTTTTTTAAAAATTCTATCGTTTTATCTTAATTTTACTCGTTTTATATTTGTCGGTTAATTCATTTTCTTCAGGCTGTCTACTTGTACATGTTTCTTCCAAAGCAAATGATAGTTTTTTATTTTAAACTTTCGAAACAGTCATTGAAGGAAATATCCCCTACGTTTAACGTTATTCCTTCCTTATATGTTATCCTCATATCAAGCCAGAAGATGAAACTCTTCTTAACCATTATACTCTCTACTGAAATCCTTACAACAGCGCGACAACTATTAATCCAATACAATGATGAGATGCACTATCTGCGTTAAGATGCAGATATTTGAAGAAAATGAAACCGTGACAGCCTTGTAACGAACTCAATTCTCGTATCGACCCGTGCTAGATCGATATTCATATATGGAACGATCAATTCTAATTACTTTCCTTGTTTGCGAAGTACTTATAATAGACTGTGCCAAACACATCACCATAAAACTGTCTTTATTACACTGACCATTCCTCTAGAATTGAGAACTGCATCGCAGAATATCAATATTTATACCTAAGTAGTCGTTTCACATAATTTTGCTTGACCTCTTTCTTGGCATCTTCTAGAACAACTATCAATACATTCATTGGTAAATCACAAGGAAACGTTAAACATTTTTACATCATTGTGTTGATAAGCCAGTATCAAAACGAGACACTTATTCCATTTCAGGCAAGATATTAAATATTTACACAACATCGGACTACAGAAAATATCATGAATAAAATATTAATAGTCGAAAATTGATATTATTGCTTACAAAAAGGGGGACAAAACTTGAAACGTAAAACATCCAAATTAAAATGCTTACAGTCGTCTTTTAACAACATACGGAATGAAGAATTTGTTTGTTTGATATTACACTTTTTCTGTTTTATGCTCCTTAACGTTTTATATGGCGTCTCAGTTTTAGTCTCAAACTATACCCAATAAAGGTTACTTCAGAAACACGTGACTTAATTTGGTATCATTCGTCTATAAATAAACACCTAAAACAAAACGATGTAGATAATCACATGCAAATGAACCTTAGTTACCATTAATCTTCACAGAAGATGCCCAATAAATGAACATAGAAATTTTCCATAATTTTTTTAGCTGATATATGTTGACCTTTTGCTGTCTGGTGGATATTTGTGTTATTAGATGGGTGATGGGTTGACGTATATCCCTCATCTCCTTTTATCCCGCTCTTTAGTAGGCAATGTTTAAGCCTTTGGTTGTTATAGTATTGTTGTTACTTAAAATTTACATCCATATTTTCTCTCTTTCAGGCATGTCATCGTCAAATGCAGAAGAGCAAAGTTTTTCTAAATTAATGGCAGGTGCATTGTTAATGGATAGTGATAATGATCTCTTATGTAATTGGACAGACGGTGCTACTACATCTAATGGATCTGCCTTTGTTAAAGCAGAGAGATCGGATCATTTTCAATCGACACCTTCCATTGAACCTTGGTCTATTCAGAATCAAGTGCCAGACTTTTCAACTCATAGCAGCTACCCATATTTGCCACAAAATAATGGAACCTTTCACGCTCAAGTGCCAAATGGACGAATGCATAACTTGTTCGGACAAACGTATGATCTTGATAGCTTAAAGCCACTGCATGATCAGTTCAGACAAAAATATGGCAACTACTCTAATGAAAAATACCCTGATTTTAACGTTGCCTTAAAAGCAGAAATTTGCGATCGAAAGTGGAAACCTTGTTCGTTTAATTCAACTACAGAACTCTATGAAAATTTGAGCAAAAGTGTCACTAGTTCATCAGATGAAACATATTCCCAAAAGTCTTTCAAACAACATGAATCTAAACTCACACAACTTGGTATTCCTAATAGGCCTGAAGACCCACTGAAAAACAAACCGCCGTTTGATTTTGGAGAATCGGACAGCGATTCTAAAGCAAGCGGAAGTGGAAGTGGCAGTCGACTTGAAGACTGGCCGCCAGGTAATTCTCCACCTACTGTACCTTTGGATATAAATATTGACGAAATGGTTAATAGCGGTGTAACAGTTGCCGGTTACAAACCAAGAAAAATCATCTCAAAGAGAAAAAAGGCGAATATACCATCGGAATACAAAGACAATGGTTACTGGGAGAAAAGAAAGAAAAACAACGACTCTGCACGACGATCACGCGAAGCAAAAAAAGAGAAAGAGCGTAGTTTTTATAAGAGAGCTCTGGAACTAGAATATGAGAACCATTACTTAAAAGAAAGAGTTCAATTTTTAGAAGGGAAGATCGAAACATTAATGCATCAAAACCCTAATTTATCAAACGGTGACAGTCAAACTACATCACTATGACGATGTAGATATGTGTCGTCTTGTTGTATTAGCGTTAAAATAAACGGAAACTTTCCGTCCATTGGCAGCAAGAATGGACTGATTGGTAACAGTTGGTCTTCCTGCACGAGAAATCCGGTTGGTTTTATATTCATGTTAACTACTTATATTGTATGCAGACAATCTCACTGATACGAAACAGCAGCATTTAATGCCTATTTGGTTTGGGGAAAAAACCTGCAAATCAAAGATTTATTCAAAGAGCAGCAAAATGTGATACATTCGTATTTCTTCCTAGTTGGGCCAGTATACATTTTTTATGTGTGCATTCTGATTATAAGGGGTAACATGCATGAAGAATTTTATATGGTGGGAACGTTTTTTCTTACCCTTTTTTCTATTAACTTAAGTGATATTAACATTATTTTGGATTTTATACTTGTATACATTTAAAACAATTTCAAGAAATAAGAAATTTTGGTTTTTAAAATTCTATATATGATTTGGCTATTCCAATAGTCTGGAATCAGCACTTGTGATTGATCTGAATAACACGAATCATTTATAAGTGATTTATTTCATGAACTTGGTATCTTTGGTGAGTTTTTTTTTATATGTATAAGACACCTGAGGCTTAAGGATTTTGTAGAACTGTAATTGTATCATATTTTGCTGTTAATTTAGACCTAAAATATAGCAAAGTTATGGTAAAGATATGTCTTCGACTGTATTCAATGCACAATTGTCTGTCTGTGTATTTTCAATTATTTTTATTTTTCGGCATCATTTGTTTGGGCTTTTTCATATTCTCACACAACTTAAAATGAAACCGTGTCCATAACGTGAAACTAAAGTTCTAATGAGAGATTTCTACAGCTTTTGGACCTAAAATTTTTGTAACAAAGAAGATAAACTATAGAAAAGCGTATGAACCGATTTCTATAAGATACCGGTATATTTCATTAGAAATAGATAAGAGATAATGGTGTTTAAAACTCGTAAATTCATTTTAAATGTACAAATAAACAAGAAAACTGTTCATTTGACACCATGCCCCGTTTTCACTGTTACATGTTAAATGAGCTGCGAAATCTGGGACAAAACCCTTACTTGACATTATATTTTTAAAAGTTGACATAATTATTTAACAACTTGATGGTTAACTGTCATAAACCAAAACTTTAATTTTACATTATTTAAATTCTTCAGAATATACTATACTCTTTATCAATTCACATTAACGGCACTATAAATGGATTCGCATTGAATATGAGCACGACGCACGTTTATGACATAACATTCATTAGGTTAACTGGAGACCAACTATCTTAAACCATAACTTTAACCTATCTTGAACCAAAACTCAAACCTGAACAGTGAATTGTGATATCTGAGTCAAAACCTTAATTTGGCATACATATTTAAAAGTTCACAATGAATGTATGTACTAAGTTTCAAGTTGATGTAAGCACAACTGCATGGTAAGCTACCTTTAATTAAATCTTCGCCTGATACGGGCAGACGTATGGACACTAAGGCCGGAAAACATACTTACCCATACTTTAGTATATGGGGCATAAAAACTGCATTAATAGTAAAAATGCACTGTCTATCTGACAAACATATTGTAAAATATGAATTATATTTTTCTGACTTATGATTTTTGATCCCCTCATTGGTATCTTTTAACTTTGTTTGTTCTGTTTATACTTCTGAGTGTCAAGAATGTATGATACTCTGTATCAATAAACGATGAGAATGCTCATTATATGTGATTGCTGTATAATGTTGCTGTTAGACAAAGTCGACACTCTTCATTTAAATCTCACATTGGACGCTATAGATTGGTTATTTCTTGTGTACATTTTCTAATAAGTGGTGCATGACTCTCAACGTGTCTTTATTTCATATCCAACTTAAAAATCAAAATCGCAAAGATCACTAAGAAAGATTTTATCTTGCTGTTTATACAGTCATAAATCTGCTCTTGCTTCAAAAAATAATTGCGCAATTGAAAATAAACTTTCCAGTTTTCGACACAGTTAAGACTGATTTTGTCTTTAGTTATTCCTTCAGAATGATCTGTAAGTGGCAGGATAATTTCAGAAATAGATACATAAACAGTACAAATAACCGCCCGTTTTCATTCCGGTTTGTTCATAATTCGTAATGGATAACTTACCAAATGTATTGTTCCTGAAGATTTCAAACTGAAAATGCCCGACTATATATCTGTTGCTGTTGCAAATAATCAGCGACTAATTCGGAATCGTGTGTTTGATACAAAATGTTACGCTTTTCTTACCAGATTTTTGAACATCTTTGATTTAGCTTTCACTCTTATAAGACTTAATTATGCATAATCTAAATTCTACAGATTATGATATACCCTTTCCTGTCAATTCAATTCACATCAACTGCACTATAAATGAACTCGCATTGAAAATGATGAATGTAGGAGAAATCTATCAACTGGAAGTCAGTGCATATTGATATGAGGTTCTGAGTGCATCTAACACTGAATCACATCCCTATTGTTCCGTCACTATTTGCCGAAATTATCAGTGTTAATGTTAATCACATTCATGTGTTTTAAACATATGAGAAAAGGATTGAACGGACCAGTCAAACTATATATATATATTAATGACTTGCTCAAATGGCATTCATGTTGATGTTGTTTAAAGTATATTATAAAGATGTTTAGATTTGTTGAAACTGTTCATTACTATGTTATCCAATTGTAAATGTGTAAATATAGTCATATTTTCGAATGGCTTTGCATATTTTTCAGTTGTAGAACTGCATATATATATATACATTTATATATATATAAACATATTGTTATGTTTCTTTCGGGTCAAACCTGGCTTTAATTTATAAAAATTGCTTTCAAACTAATTTCGAATATTAATTCTCAATCACTATCTTTCAAATTATTGAGGTCATCATATCTTATTGAATAAAAGTGCCAGTGCTCACAAATAAATGCAATGATAAATTTCAGCAATTCGCCAATTAACAAACACATAATAGTATGTAAAATGTTTTCTTTGTACATGTATTGTCATATTACTAAATATAAATAGATATTTGTATTCATGATACATTTTCTTGGTGTAAACTATCAATTTGACTATAGAATGTTTTGTTTTGTTTGGTTGTGTAATGCAATATTATAGAAAGTATTTAGATATTTGAATTGAAACATATATTGTTACAAAAATTTCGATTTGTGCAATAATGCTTGTATTTTGTGATTTTTTCAATTGTATCAAATGCAGGTTTTGTCCTCTGTCTATGTCCATCAAATGCATTAAATGCATGAATATCTTTTATAATGTATTCTGTTTTATGTTCCACTGGAATTAAAAGTTTTATAAGCTTATATTAATTTGCTAAGAAGAAACGTATTATTTAGATGCAACTTTTTTATTTGTTGATAATCCTAGATTATGGTGCTATTTTGATTTTATTCTGAAAAAAAAAATCGATATACAGTCAAAGGGGTGCAACTCTAAATATTAACTGTATAAGAGAAAGAAAGGCGGTAACAGAAAAGTTACCAACAGTTGTGCTATGTTTACCGCTACCCACTCCTCCAATTAATACGTGTGCATTGTAAAACAATGTAACGCAACTATATAGAATTAAATATACTTCACGAGAAATTTGCTTTTTAGTTCCAACAGTTAGAAATAATATGATACATATTACTTTTGTTTTTGCTGCAAAAGGTGCTTTACAGTTATTTTCCATATATGTTATACTGTGCCATATTATGTTGCATGAGGTTTTATTTATTTTACAAAACTTCTAACATTGTCAGTGATAATTTTATAGCTGTACAAATTATCTTCAAGTAATAAGAAATCATATAACCCGGTGTTACATTGAAATGAAGGTGTACTTACAACCACTCTTCCAAAACTAAGTTTATCCAGATCAAATAAAAGTTGTTATGGTTATATCAACAATTAGATGCAATTTTTAATTAAAGCAAAATATGTGATAAATAATCGGCTTATCAAATCCTCAGTATGTTTCAATTTGGCGTATTTTTAAAATTAACCAGTATATAACTGTACCAACAACAAAATTTAAAATTCATTAACTAATTCTAGTTTGGACTTAATTTGAATACAATTATTTAATGAAATCCATTGATATCTTTCGCATTTGGATTTTCAAAATGTGTTTCAAATAGGCTCTTACGTAACGTCTTGATCGTTCTGTAACGTATGAATACTTAGCGCATCATCAAAATTATGCATTAATTATTTAAGAGAGGAAAACGTTTTTCGATTGCTAAAGATTTTGTAGGCATCTCGGTGAAACTTTGGCTGGATGAACTTAACTTTGGTTAAGGTGGTGGAATCGTTTTAATTTCAATGACAAACAAAATAATGTGTGTAATAGCAGGGGGCTAGAACCTCCTTGGTAATAGTTATGTCTTTGATTGTGATTTTGTTGTTTCATGTGCTTATCTTTTGTAATATGTAAATATGTAGCTTAGTTGCAAAGCAACACTATAGCAAATGCATTTTTCTTTGAATATTTGATCAGTTTCTTCTGACGGCATAAGAAAGTACCAAATGCCTTCAGATTGTTGTAAAAATCATTGCATATATATTTTGGTTTTTTAGCTTAAAGCATGTTTAAAGATTCCAAACATGAATGAAGCTTTCATAACTATGCAAAATCTACTTTACATAAAAGATCATCTTAATCCATTGCGTTACTTGAATGACGACTTTATTTTAGAATCATGGTGAATGATTATCCAAATTATTATCAAGATTTCTTTGGTGATCTAGAAGAAACATTTTTGATAATAACTATATGATATAATCCAGAGCAAAAATATTTCTATGCATTTAGACTTGTATAAAAACAATTACAAGTTGAATACTTGTGGTATTATAAGTTAATGTGAAGATGTGTATACATATGTCAACCATTATAAGTATTGATGATTTGCTATATTTCTTCATCTGAGGAAACATGTCATACAACTTTTCTATGTGAAATAACATGTTGCAGACAATTTTAGATAAAGATGTTTTGTAATACAATTACGAGCTGTTAGCTTTATTTGATTACACAGCCGCGGATAAATGCATAAAAAAGTAATAGTGACACATTGCAATTCAAGATAAAAGCGTAAATTTAGAGTACAGATGTACCGAAATGTTCTGAACATTAAACAAAAACTATGTAAATCCTATATATAGCCTTATTATATATCAATAATGTCTACTAATTAATACTTAATAACAATGAATTCTTTCTGGTTGGAAAGAATATATAGTCCACAGGATGAAAATAGGCAAATTAATTTATTGATAATCATAAGTGTATTATACATATACATTGCACAAAAGTCGAGAATTGCAATTAGTTCAAACTTAACTACTTCACCCTTTGATTTTCATGTTTTCAGCCATAAAAGGCTGAATTGCTCAAAACCAATTTACATTTGTTATTCTACATTGACGGAATTAAGTGCACCAGTGTCTCTAATCTGCCTGGTGTATCCCACATATTATCTTATTCATGTATAGTACGTCCGACATAAGTAATACCATATGTAGTAATACAGTTTACAAACTTTTTTGTAGTGGTACACGTTATTGTGTTTTGATTACTTGAGTTATGATTAATAATGGACTTAAATTATATTACTTAAGCTATATAAGACAACTATACAATTTGAAATCTAGCCAAAACGAGATAAAACCTTAAGGCTGAACTTTCCAAATCAATGAACCGTAGACATATTCCAACAGATAGTTAGAAAAGTTACACATAATAGCAAGAAAGATTCTCTATTTCATATTCTATAATAAACCTTTTTTTTTATATTCCAAAAGTAACACTCTACCACTCAACATTCAGGGTTCAAGCTCTACAGATGCGAAATACTGTGTTTTTGTTTTGGATTCCAAAAGAAAAAAGATATTTTTATTAACGAGGGTTAATAGTTGCATTTAGTTCATAGTTGCATTTAAGTTTCTAAATATTGTACTATATGCACTATAAATTTTGAGATAAATCGCCTTTGAAATACCAATAATTCTTAATCTGTAATAAACTTTTAACGAAGATTGTAAAATATGCAAACAATTCAGTCCAACCCTTTAACCTTCCCTCGTCTATTGTTTGATTTTGAATGGATACATCTGCCAAAACAACGAATGAAAGTAATTTACATAATCCCACCGATTATGCATTTTATTTTGTAATAACATTGCAAATTCTATAAAAGTATTTACCACAATGAAAAGTATATGCACTGATAAGTTATGGAAGATAGTAGTGCTTTATGAAATTTCTGAATTGTTTGTTGTTTCAAAATGTCTCAATGAAGAAATGTCTGCAACATGAATTCAAGTCATGAACGAAATCTATTTTTAATACAGAAAGATTTATAAGACAACAATATGTTAACCTTTTATATCATGGCAAGTACATTGTATATGCAAAATAAATATGAAATTACTTTTGTGAACGATGATAACCTAATAATAACTACAGTATATAATTAGTATATGAATTTGTAGAATCTTAGTATATTTTAAAAACTATATATTGCCCATAAGTTTAATTGATTTAAATGAATCATTGGATATCTGAATTTATTTCAAAATGATATTTATTTCGATCGCAATATAAAATGATATACATTACTAGTAGTTCCCAAATTACTCCAGTCCTCTAAATAGTGTTGCCCCATCCGAAAAAGATGCCCTTTAATTATATGTAAGATAGAAAAATTCAAAAAGGCTTAATAGCGAATATCATATAACTTGTCTGGAATAAGTTTTAAATGTTGTTGCACAAAGTTATTTCTTTACTCAGTGTGTTTTCCTGATTGATGAATATATCATGAAAAATTTATCTTTCAATTCTCAAAAAAAAATAAAAATCCAGAACAATGCAATATAAGATAGACTGGCACCTTTTAAATACAATTCAATCCAGAATATCAGATTTCATTATATTAATAAGATGTTAATAGATAAAGTAAATCGAAATTGTCCAGATTTTATGTAATAATTTTGTAAACATAAAATTTCCATCTTATCAAAAATTATTGATAAAGATCGTTAACATATTGTTGTCCATTTGATTTTAAATAAACTTGTGCAAAATAGAGAGGTATCGACATTATATTTCCTAAATCTACCTTACTTTTGAAATAATTAACATGGTCGAAATTGTTCCAAATAAGTACTGTGAAATCAAATAGTTTTGTGAAAGGGTTTATTTGTCTATTCAAGTAAAGCAATTGAATAAAATCTTTGTTTTCGAGCGATATTTACAAGGCAGGTACCACCATGTGTGTATTTTGTTATTTGTGTGGAGTTTTATCAAGCATTCTACATCTTGTAAACTTTTGTATTATGAATACCAGAAAAGTTTGCAATTTGGTTATGAGTGTCGTGCATTTGCACATCATACAACATTGATACGGTTGTGTCTTTATTTTTTGGTTTGCATGCATGCCTAATAGGGAGTTAACAATCTCAACAATGTGAAATAGTTTTCATGATATAGAGTGCTACTTTTATATTTTGTTTGGCGAATTGTAAAACAATTATTTTGCCATATGTAGCTTCATGTTTCATCGTTGAATAAAGTTATACCTTATGATTACTAGTATTTGTGTACTTATTTGCACTCCTTTTGGTGTCTTCTAATTTTGAAGCCACTGTTGGCGGACGCTTCATCCCCTAGGGTATCGCCAGTCCATTAGACAGCTCTTCTGTGCTGACATAAAATATCATTGATACGGACATTTTCTGTAACTGTTCATAAAGGTAATTCCTTCGAAACACTGAATATTTTTTATTCAACGCATTGATGACCTAAGACAGATTTGGCACAACTTTTTGACATAATATTAACGGTACCAATTTACCGCACCAGATGCGCATTTCGATATTATATGTCTCTTCAGTGATGCTCGAGACCAGAAATTTTATCAGCTGATTAAACCAAAAAGTATTGATATTTTGACTGCTCATATTTGTAATTGATTTGGCCTTTCGATTGTTTTGATCGGAGTGCTACTGGTGAGTCTAGTGCAAAAAAAAACGTGCATTCCGCATACCTAATTATAAGCCTTGTCTCTTTGATGAGTTTTCAAATTGTTTTTGTTAGTTTTCTTTTTTAAGAAAAGTGAGACGGGCGATATTTCACT
The DNA here is from genome assembly GCF_021869535.1 of Mytilus californianus. Lineage (NCBI taxonomy): Eukaryota > Metazoa > Mollusca > Bivalvia > Mytilida > Mytilidae > Mytilus > Mytilus californianus. The sequence continues at coordinate 3,724,434 of NW_026262675.1, forward strand.
GAAAACCACAACTGCACTTTTGTTGCGTACTTTTTGGCATCGCAACAGGAAAATATAATCCGAAAAAGATCAAGACTATTAACTTATTTTAAACGAAGGGAAAGTATAATAACACATATAAAATGACGAGGCTTTAAAATCTTCAAAACAGTGGGAGGAAGACCTGATAAAAGATGTTTCCTTTTTCATTTGTTTTAAATGTTTGTGTTCGCCTCAATGCAACCTGCATGGCATTATGAATGAGATATTATTTAGATAGTGGAGTTTAAGAAGTATTGAAAGATCCATAGAATATTCGGCCAAATTGAGTTACAAACCATGTGCCTTTTTTAAAACTACTAGTATTTGATCAACTCAAGTACTTTGAAAGGTCAACAGTTTAGAGAGTTGTAAAAGATAGGCGAATGATACCAATAGGACATTCAAATTATTATAAAGTCCAAAACAAACTGACAACGCCATGGCAAAAAAAAAAAACGAAAAACGACCAAAAAACATATAACAGCACACAAAGCAAAACATAGAAAACCAAAAAAACTTGGGGTGATCTCAGGGTGCTCCAGAAAGGTAAGCAGATCCTACTATTGAAAATGTTAATACGTTATATCAAGTGATTAGGCATCACGGAATAGCGGATAAGTAATAGAATGAATTTCATAACAGCGTGGACATTGGACACATGGTAATTAAATGTTATCGTGTGTATCACTGGCTGTCGACAACATAGACTTCACGCAATTGCAGTATGTCAGGGATATACATAATAACTATTTTTTACACATGTCCAGTCATAAAACAAAAGTTTTTGCATGAAAGTTATAGGAATTTGTTTGGAATATATGTATATACTCACAACAAAAAGTTTCCTTTGACAGAATGAGGTAATCGAGAGAGGGAAAAAAACGTTCTGTAGCTCTTTAAAAAAATAAGAAAAACACTAATTCGTACGAGTTGGTGTAGAAGAGGGACGAAAGATAAAGAGGGACAGTCAAACTCACAGATCGAAAACAAACTGACAACGCCATGGCCAAAAATAAAAAGACAAACAGACAAATAATAGTACAGATGACACAACATAGAAAACTAAAGACTAAGCAACACGAACCCCACCAAAAACTGGGGGTGATCTCAGGTGCTCCGGAATGGTAAGCAGATCCTGCTCCACATGTGGCACCCGTCGTGTTGCTTATGTTATTACAAATCCGGTAAATAGTCTAATTCGGTAGGTCACATTCGTGAAAAGGGAAGGGTATTGTAGTTACGACATAAGGAACATATCCGATATCATCTGTGAAACGGTTACTCCATAACGGCCAACCAACTCGTGATGGCGTCCGTAAAATTTACGAAGGGATGATTTCAACTTCACCATTTGGAACTCTTGGTTTAATAGCTTCCTTGTGAGTAGCAATCCTCTATCAAGGAAATCATGATAGCAAATACAAGCCCGGGAATATCGTATCAATTGGGAGATATATACTCCGTATGCAGGCGCTGCTGGAATGTTGCTACATAGAAATGGAAAGTTCACAATTGGAAAGCTGAAATCATCTCTTTTGTCGTAAAGTTTTGTTTTCAACCGATCCTCATTGTCAATTTCTAGATGTAAGTCAAGAGATGAGGCAGACTTAACTGTATCTGTAGTATCCTTTATCTCTAGTTCGATGGGATAGATTCGTTCAACATAGTCACCAAATTTTGTTTTATTTAGTGAGAGAACATCAACTATATAGCGGAACGTAAATTAAAGATATCTACGTTCGCCATTCTTTTTAATGAAACAAAGTAATACCAACTATTTCAATTTGTCTTTTAGTTTGGAATGGGGAATACTTGTGTAAAGTGTAGAAAAGTCAAATGTTTTAATACTATTGAGATGAGATGAGAGAGTCTTATATTGTATGTACTTTAAAAGATCTTTGGAATTTTTTAGTATCCACATCTGATTCACGCCACCTCTAGAATAGGCAGTTTCACAATAACTTTGGAGCCCGGCTTTGATTGCTGATAAAATAGATGTTAATAATTTAGAAAGAGGTTTCGTGGAGCACTTGGAAGATCCAGCAATATACCGTTGTTTGTAAGGACACATATGTAGTTTAGGTATCCAATACAGTGATGGAAGATCCAGTTCTTCATCTTTGGTTGAAAATCCAAAGGAACATAGAACAGACCTATGATTATCCAGGATTTCCTCTTTGGTAAGTGTCGTGAGCGTATATGTTGAGTTTCCAAATGAATTGTCATACCTAATTCATTTATCAAGCAGTTTATGTAATGATATTTACACACAAAAACGATGTTGTAGAGTAACCTACGATCAACTTTCATACTAAGATTACTTTTATTGGTAATAAGAACCCTGGACCTTCATAAAAATAATCTTAGTCCTCTGGGCTGCATAATTTTTTGCACGGAACACATTTTTATTCCCATCGAAGACTCCAACGATCAGATTTTCGGGAACATTTAAATATCATTCTAACAAAAAATATCTCATGAAAATATCAAGAAGCATATGAATTCAGTGAGCAAAATTTACGTTAATTGGAGTCGGAGTACCTTTTTGTGAAACATTGATATTTATTTTAGATTTTGTTATACCTGAACACGTATAACAAAAGTTACGGGATCTATATTGGTCGCCCCCTTACAATTTGAAATTATACTCACTTCTTTTTCGGTTTCTGTGTTTCAATATATATCCATGGATTTAATGATATGTTCACAACACATCTGTTTTGAAATAATACATGACATACATTATGTGCACAAGACTAAACTGGTCAACTGTAACACGAGATAATGTACAGGTTATTATGTCAACATAACAGTAACAGTGTAATTAAAACCTTCAAACTGGGTGCACTCGTTTAATTATTCTAGTATAAAAGGTATTGTGACCATATTTAATTTATGGATAGATACTGAAACACAAATAAACAAAATTATTAAATACAATTCTAAATTAAATCGCTGTGATCCGTCCATTCGTTTTTCAAATCAACAGAACAGCTGCATTTGACAGGTCGGGCACATTTCCTAATACAGACATGTATTATTTAGCATACGTATGCCCCCGTCAATGCATGTATTAGTGTTTGTTTACGAATAAAGCATTTTAATTTTATTTTGGCGATTGACCAATCCACTGAATGATTTGCAATGCATGATGGACTACTTGTCTATAACTGACACACTACTTAATTTTTCACTTATTGCCAGAAAAGAATATTTCTTACTTTTTTCTCTCTCGATTATTTGGTGATATCACCTTGGAATATGCTCATTCTTTAAAAAAAAACACACTTTTTTGCTGTAAGTATATAAATGTATTCAAAACAAATTCCTATAAACTTTCATGTAAAAACAAATATTTTATTAAAGGACATGTGTAAAATAGTAATTATGTATCCCCATTGAGAGGCCCCTGACATACTGTATTTGCGCGAAGTCTTTGTTGTGGACAGCCAGTGACCGACACGATATCATTTAAATATCAGGTGTCCATGTCCACACTGTTGCGATGGTTAGATACAGTAAGGACGGTGTACACCCTGGACGATTACTAAGTCTAGCCATCACCAAACAAATAATACTGGACACTTACACTGAATGCTTCCACATAGACCAGGAATTTGACTTCATACAGATTAGAGTCGAACAAGAGGAACTGAACTCAATATTCTAACCATCATCTTCCAGTTATTAAGAAAACATAGGTACCAGTGATCCAAGACACGATAGACGAGTAGAAAAATTCTAGGTTAGTTTATCTTATCAGGTTTTACTATTTACCGCTTATACAGTATCAAACACTTACATCACACTCAACCTAATTTCTCTGTTCCAGCTGTGGACAATTGGAGTTGTTTAGTTATAATACATTGAAGACACAGATTGAAGGATCATCACATCTAGTAAGTACTTAAAGGCAGTATTAAGATACATTTACAGCAATAGAAATGTTCTCTTATACAATCTTCATGCTAACACTTGCTCTTTGGACAAGAAAAACTTTAATTTTACATCACATAATACTTACCCCACAGTCAAAATACCATTCAACACACCAGGACTGCATCTACAACGACAGAACTATTGAAGGGGTGAACATATATTTAACTGAGCAACTTAGTAACCAAGTAACTCCAGCTGTACAAACCTACTACTGGATAAAGAACAGTAAGAAACATATACAAATGTGTCAACCAAAATTTGCATATGCAAAGGACAGGAGCACACAACAACTGATCTTACTCCTACTCAGTGGTATAGAACCTAACCCAGGCCCAAGACGACCAAGATTTCCATGCACAATTTGTCATAAAGCATCCAAATTGGAATCTATATCTTGCGATGACTGTGACAAATGGACACACAGAAACTGTATTGGAATGTCTACAACAGAATTCAGTAAATTAGGAAAAAGTGAAGACACTTGGAATTGCCCATCTTGTTCCAAACCAAACAACTCTTCAACAAAAATATATTTTATACCAAATGGAGATAGCAGCAAACATTCAACGCTAAACATATCAACCAATCCATTAATGGCAGACAGTATATCCGAAGCATCCATCCCATCAACATCAGGATCCAGCATAAACTCCCCATCATTTAATTGCTCAACTTCAGTACAGATATACCGATCATGACGTCTTCACCTAAACCAATAAAAACCAAGACAGTACCAAAGAAACAGTTAAGAATCCTAAACATCAATTGCCAAAGCCTAAGGAAAAAAGGCAAACTCCTAGAAACATTAATTGATTCAACTGATCCAGATATAATCATTGGCACAGAAACATGGTTAGACTCAAACATCAAGTCAAGCGAGATAATCCCTTATTACCTTAACTATGATATGGAACGCAGAGATCGCCCAAAAGACCCCCATGGAGGAGAAATGATAGCTGCTGAAAAGCCATTACAGCTTGGGAATATCACAAAAAGCAAAGACATAGAATTAAATACTGGAACAATAAATCTAGAAGGGAAAAAGAAAATGCTTGTAGGTGCTTTCTATCGACCACCGGATAAAACTGACGATACATATCTGAACCAAACACAGAATGAAATGAATACCATCAGAACGAAACACCAGAAATACATCGTCTTAATTGGAGGATACTTCAACTTACCAGACATTAACTGGTCAGATCAAACCATAATAAACAGACAATATCCAATCAGGACCAACCAAACTTTCTTGGATATTGTAGCTGATAACGGATTGGAGCAAAAAAGACTTCACTACACGTAAAGACAACACCTTGGACCTCATATTAACCTCTCATCCAGCTTTTAAACTACGATGCAAACCATTACTATCATTAGGAAACAGTGACCATGATATCGTCCTACTAGATTTGGCATGCAAACCATTTAAACTAAAGCCAGTGAGAAGAAAAATTTATTTATGAAAGAAAGCAGAAATACACAAAATAAGAGAAGACTTGGCCAATTTCAACTCATCTTTCATTAACACCGTAGACAGAAATGTTGAAACCATGTAGCAAGCGTTCAAAAAAGCTATCCAAAACACCAGACAAGAGAGTACCAACTAAAATGAGCCAGGGATGACATACACATCCATGGATAAACACCACCATGAGAAGGAAAACAAATAAAAAAAATAAAGCCCACAAAAAGGCCAGGAAAACGAAAAAGAAAAGGAACATGGATAGATACAAGAGACTCAAACAGGAGGCACAATGGGAAGTCAGGCAAGCCAACAAAAAATATATGGAAGAAGTAAGCACCAATTATGAAGACAACTCGAAGAAATTCAGGTCATATATAAAAAGCAAAGGTCAAGAATGGACAGGTGTAGCACCACTAAAGAACAGATTGGGATTCCTTCAAAGCGACAATAAAAGCAAAGCTGATATACTCAATGATCAATTCCAGTCAGTATTTACAAAGGAAAACCTAAACAAATTCCCCAACAAAGGAAAGAGCCTATATTCCACCATGGATGATATCAAAATCAGCACCAAAGGAGTACACAAACTACTTAAAAACCTTGAACCACACAAAGCTACTGGTCCAGACTCAATTCCATCCTTCATCCTGGAAACAGCGGCAGACCAACTCGCTGCTTTTCTAACAGATCTGTACCAAATATCACTGAACACCGGAGAAGACCCACAAGATTGGAGAGATGCTAAAGTGGTAACCTTATTCAAGAAAGACGAAAGACATTTAGCTTCCAACTATAGACCTGTGTCATTGACCTCCATCACATGCAAAGTCTTGGAACACATAGTCCACAGCAGTATAATGAACCATTTTGACAAACATGACATCCTTACTGACGCACAGCATGGATTCCGCAAAAAATGATCATGCGAATCACAACTTATCATAACAATCAACGACATTGCAAAAAAAACTGGAAAAAGGATCCCAAGTCGACATCATCCTTCTCGACTTTGCAAAAGCATTCGACAAAGTACCACACCATCGCCTTTTACACAAATTTGAATATCATGGAGTTAACCTTAAAGCTACAAAATGGATTCGTTCATTCCTTTAAAACAGAATGCAGAGCGTAATATTAGAAGGAACTGTCTCCTCTCAAGTCCCGGTACTATCAGGCGTTCCCCAAGGCACAATTCTTGGACCTCTATTATTTCTGACCTACATAAATGACATGCCAGAAACATCAACGTCATCTGAAACCAAAGTATTTGCTGACGATAGCCTACTCTTTAGAACAATCAACAACCAGGCAGACAGTGACCTTTTGCAAAAAGACTTAACATCATTGGGAGAATAAATGGCAAATGAGCTTTAACGCAAAAAAATGCATAGTTATCAGAATAACACAGAAGAACAAAGAAGTAATAGGTACATCATACAAACTTCACGGCCATACACTAGACAACGTTGATGCCAGCAAATACTTAGGTGTAACTATCAGCAACAACCTATCCTGGGATAGACACATTGATAACATTGTAGGCAAAGGAAATAAAACATTGGAATTTATCCGAAGAAATCTGAAAGACTGCACTAAACCAGTAAAAGCAGCAGCATATACAGCCATGGTTAGACCTTCAGTGGAATATGCCTGCACAGTTTGGGACCAATCAAGCCAAAAAAAAATCAAATCATTAGAACAAGTTCAAAAAAGAGCAGCAGGATTTGTCCATAACAACTACTCAGACCGAACACCTGGCTGTGTAACACACATGGTTAAACAACTACAGTGGGAAAGCCTGGAAGAACGTAGGAAAACCAACAGACTATGTATGCTATTTAAAATCCAGCATGGGCTAATAGATATAGACAGACAACAATATCTAATCCCCAACGACAGCCGGACCAGAGGTATAGGTCGCTTTTACTAAGAAAGAACAAAAACTGACACCTATGGACAGTCATTCTTCCCAAAGACGATCAGGGATTGGAATCAACTTCCATCTAAAACAACCTTGGCTGACACGATAGAGGGATTCAGAGCTGCGCTGAAAGCAGGCTCTGAAAGGAAGTAATCAGCACAGCCTGTATAAAGTTTTAATTGTAAATTGGTAAATGTTTTAAATGTAAATAACTCTGAGAAGACTAGCTGTGTTGCCCGGCACTGTGCAAAGTTTTCGCGGGACCATACACATTCAGTATGAATATGGTTCCTTACATGGAAGAAGAAGAAGAAGAAGATACGCCGAAGTGCGATTGTCTGTGCTATTTTATGGAACACGCTAAAGTCCGATGCCTCAATACGTTAAAGTGCCTTTTCCCGATAACAGTGGAAATCAACAAAAATGATAAAGCGGATTACCGTAAATTTAAGTGACGCTGTACACATATGTATGATATACTTTGAAAATCATATTTTCCAGTAGTTCGGTAAAATAAATTAATACATTTTTGCTTGTTGAACGTACAGTGGCAAATATCACATGCATATACAGGACGATCATACGCATGACCATTTGATCATTTATATTGAAATAATTTTAGTATTTCTACTATTTATGTTAAGGTAAACCGTTGCAAAATGTAATTTAACTAAAGAGGAAAAAGAGATTCTGGATATGGCTCACTTTGACGTTGAGGAATTTAATTCGTCCAAATTTAATTTAGCAGCTCCTTCTATGTTTGTAGGTCCATTTTATGAACTTGCGTGAAATAAAGTCTACTTTTGTACTTTCTAATAAAATCATTCTTAGACTTTGAAACATTTTTTTACAATATGGTTCGTCATTTCTGTTAAAGATATGGATATACGTCAACTAGACAGTAACCTAACGACCAGAGGTAATGAGACAACTCTCCATCCTAGACCAAATGTCATTATTGTAAGCAACTATATGTTAAGGCATGCCTTTAACGCGGAGCATTGGCTAACAGCGCATAATATTCTATAAAGACCAAAGGTCACAAAACGAACAGTGTAAAACCTGGTTTATATACAAAACAATAAACGGAAAACAAATATGAAATACAACAACAAACGACTTCCACTGAGTTACAGGTTCCTGGCTTGAGACAGGTTCATAAAGTATATACTATAGCTACTGCAATGTAACCATTACACTTTTTTGACAACTATCATACTTTAAATAAAAATATAAGACAAATATCCACCTAAGAACAAATGTCATTGATATATGCAACTAATAACTGTACGGTCTTTAACGTGGAGCCTTGGTCCACGCCGCATAGTAAGCTATATAGGGCCAAACAATGACCAGTGTAAAACAAATCAAAAGAAAAAGACAACGGCTTGACTAATAAACATAATAATAAACCAAAACTTCACTAAAAGGAACACAGCAACAAACGAAACCGTTGCCTGGACCCCATTCCCGTTACATCATCGCACTTTAGCGTTCTATACTATCGCAATTTAGCGTGTTATACTATCGCACTTTAGCGTGCTATACTATCGCAATTTAGCGTGTTATACATGTACTATCGCACTTTAGCGTGTAATACCATCGCACTTTAGCGTTTGACACCATCACACTATAGCGTATACCATCGCACTTTAGAGTACCATCGCACTTAAGAGTCCTACATATAGACTCAATATGCAGAAACTACATAAAAAGGAAGTCGAGGTAGGACATTACGCATATAGTACCTGTGCATAAGGTCTACTTATTCTATGTTCAAGGTGATAAACGCAATCAGCATAGCCAAAAACTTTGATTTATAAATGAGAGGGTATTATGTATGTTGCGGATCGTGAGGTTATGGGATAAGCGACTAGCTTCTTTTCATTTATTTGGCATCAAAATTATGGACATATCATGTCTGCACATTGCACTAGATCGTGTCTTCCTGTATGGTGTTGATGTATGAAATCGTCTCCGAATGTAGGACGGGATAATGTCATATAGCAGCCAAAGTACTTTAGATAAAGGCAGCAGTAGTTTACCGGTATTCAAATCTCATATATCGGTTAAGAAGACAAACCAAGGTAACAAATAAAAAAATTAAGAAAAAAGGAAGTAAAAAAAATAAGCGGAACTGGATGCGTCGACAGGGTAAGCGTAAAGTATCAATTGTATTATGTAAACACCATACGATGGAGCAGAGGTTGTATAACTGCTGAGAAAGGGGAAGTTGAGAATTGGAAAGTTGAAATTATCACATTTATAATAGATTCTTGTTTACAATCATCCTGTGTCAATATCGAGGATGAGATAAAGATATAAAGAAGACCTTTAATTTCTGTAGTATCCTTAATCTCAAGTTAGGTGAAAAATATGATATACAAGCACTAACAGAAATGTGAGTGATTAAGTGACAGAATATCAACAATATATCTGAAAGTGAAATGAAAGGAATTTGCAAGATGTGTTTTTTTGTTGTTGTCTTTTATGTTTTGTATGAATTCTTCATATTAGTAAAAACAAGTCTGCCAGTTGGGATGCACAATAAATACCCATTGGTACACCGATTGTATGCGGATATATCAATCCATCATACTCAACAAATATATTGTCGATCAAAAAAGTCCAAAATATTGATGATCTCATCTTTAATGTATTTGTTGTGTATTGTAATCTAACTTGCTTTCAGTAACTACCGTCGGAGTATTCTTGTATGTTAAAGTTTAGTATATATTTCTTTTCCTTGTTCGTATGTTTTTTTCTTGTGAGTATAACGCCGCTATTATAGTGTTGTGTATGTACTCATTTCTATTATGCAGGTTTTCATGTGCATTTTGTTTATTCAACTTATCGAGATTTTAAACGACAGTGTTGATATCTCAAACGTCTTTAAATAACATATGATATTGGGTTTATTTTTTGTAATATTGACGAACTTCCAACATCCGTATCTTTCCGTATTTATAACAATCCTTTCTAAAATTGTCCGTTTATAAATTTTGAAATTATAAAGAAACTAAGGTTTCAACTCCCTCAGGCAAAGTTGGCCTTAGATGGATTTGGCTACTTTTAGGTTCTATTTGGTGATATAGCTATTCAAATGTTTCGGTTTTTTTATATCCTTGGCTTTCAAATATTCGGCAATGAGCGTTCCTGGTGAAGATAAATCCAGAAAAGCGCTTCGGACGCATGAAATTTATAACGTGTTGTTTTCATTTTTTTGCATAGACAATTGTCTATTGTTGAAGACCGTATTTTGACAAATATAGACTTCTTTTGATTTTTGTGTTGTTGGGTTGAACTGAAATGAACAAGTCGACGAGGAGAGAACCACAATTGTTTAAAAAATATATAAGCCGGGTATTTTTGATCCTAACCAAAATAAATAAAAAAAGGATGGCCCTAATACGCTTACGTAGGTTAGAGATGATATTATTGTGATAAGATTTCTAAACTGATTATTTGATGCAGAATTTGTGAACTTTTATTTATAAATGGGCATACAGTAAGATATGGACTGGAGAGAGAGGTAGGATTGGATAATCTTGAATGTTGGAATGATTAACTATTAAAATTTTGATTTTCAAATTCTTAAAATTTGAAACAGGAGTGGGTATTAGATGTATTGTACAAGAAAAGTTAGAGTACATGCAGCGATTTCTTTTAGTCTGTGATTCTGATAAATAAGTATTGTTGTGAGAAAAAGTGTTTTTCATGATTTTTCAATTTGAATAAATGTTAGTAAAATAAGATATTTGTCCACGTTCGTCATATTCACACGAGAATAAAAAAAAGTTAATTAAATCTAACAAAGAGAAATCTATTAAAAGACACAGGGCACTGGAAAGATGTTATTGCAATGCCAAGAGAACATGTATGGAGTTTTACGGTCGCCATAATGATTTGTTTTGTCGTTATGAACTATCTGTATCACAGATGACCACGGATATGTTCCAAATGTCGTTTTCACAATCCCGACCTCTTTTCCTCGGATTATGACATCACTGAATGTGACTTATTGTCATGAATAATGTCAAGATTCTCTTTAAATGACAGCTGTTAGAGTAATATTCGCTTTATCTTATTTCAAAAAATGTTTGTTTGATTTGATAGATAATTATAATTTGAAATTGTTATCTGGCCATCTTACTTGACATAACTGTTCCAGTAGAATTAAACACATTAAAAAGAAATTGTGATTATCGTATTTTTAGTTAGAAATGTCGAATTTATGCCATAAAGATAATAAATTCCAAAAGGTTTTGCCAAATACAGTTAATGTAATTATCATATCTTTCTGTGGTGGAAGATCTGTGTATGTGCAAAATAGGGAAAGATACCAAAAGAGCAATCAAAAATCACAAGTCAAAGAAAAACAGAAAATACCATGGCAAAAAAAAAACAACATACAAACAACAGCCCACGAAACTCTTAACAAAATATTAGAGATGAAGCAACACAATAACTATCATATTCCTGTGGGAAACTCATGTGGTCGAAGAAATTTAGATGTTCCTGCTCCAATACGATGGTACCTGTCGTGTTGTTCATTGCAAGACATTCGTACTCGATGATGCCATACATGAGGATTGGAGTACGGTATTATGACTGCTACAATTGACAAAAATTAATAAGTCATTTGTGAAAACACATATTCCTTTATACGGTCAACCATTTAATGAAAGTGTTCATAAAACTTTCGAAGAGACTGATTCATCTTAATAATTAAGAACCTTCGGTTCAATAGCTTTCTTCTTAGCAGCAATCATTTTAATTAATCCTGGCAGGATACGAAAGCTTTTGAATTTTGTTTCAACCTAAACACTACTAAAATTGAAAAAATACAAGAAAGAGCAATACAATTCATTTACCAGGATTACAACAGCACATATGATGGTTTACTTTTGAAATAAAAAATGCCATCTCTTAAAAGTAAGACGCATAAGAACCATGGCAATAGAGGTATTTAGAACAGTAAATAAAGAAAATCCAATATACTGACATGATCTTATACACATTAAAGAAACAAAATATTCTTTCAGATATCAAAACTTAGCTGAAATGCCTGCAGTTAGAACTACAAGGTACGGTTTGAAATCATTCAGATACTCTGCAGCCAAATTATGGAATGAGTTGCCAAACCACTTTAGAACTGAATCATCTTTTACTCAATTCAAGAATCTAATAAACTCATGGAATGGCAACTCATGCCATTGCAATGCATGTGCTTAGTATTTATGTTACAGCATTGAAACATAGTAGTGCTGCTTATTATACTTTCACTCTTTTTGTGTTTTATTTGCTTAGTGTCTTTTAATTTGTGATTGCTGTGCTTTGCTGTTTTGTGTTGCTGCTTTAATGCTACTTTTAGTTTAGTGCTCATGCATGCATATAATATATAGTATTTAACTTTGTTCAGTCTTGTTTAAATGTGCATGAAATATATGTTTAGAGGTATTCCCGTAACAGTGTGGACAACCGTAGTACTTTTGTTGTTAATACTACTGAATCATTTACCTTTAACTTGTTTGTTGTCGGCTATCGATAACAATGATTTTACGCTCACGCAGTCTGACAGAGGCCCTCCAGTGGGGATTTAGATAAACACTTGTAACACATGTCGATACATAAAATGAAATTGTTGATCAAAACATAAAAAAAGCAAGTAAAGAACGTATAAGTATTCAATATTAATCAAAACACAAAGGTTATTCCTGTACTAGTTTTTCGAATTATTTGAGTCAGGCGTTGAGAACCTTTGGTGACCCAACAGTTTAAATGCCTATAATGAATACGACGTGATAAGTAGGCGTTACAGACGAACGTTCACCTAATTTAACCCAGTCAATGGGAGACTTGAGCGCACAAAAAAAAAGGTCTCGTCCACACTGTTATGAAAACGATACTATGCCGTGTATGCTTTAATATCAGTATTGTGTATTTTTATTGTGTAAATGTATGTATTTGTCGGTTATAAAAGCTCAAAAGCTTATGTTTGTGATTTTGTGATATGCCGACTTTAAATATAAAGTTTTTGATTTGATTTGATTTGATTTGATATACACACTCCATATGATGGTGCTGCTGGATTGTTGCTACATAAAAAAGGAAAATACATAGTATTATAATTGAAATCAACTCTTTTATCGTACACTTTAGTTTTCAATCGAAACTCACTGTCGATGTCTAGATGTAATCGAGATACGGAGCAGACTAAAATGTTTCAAATGTATCATTTTATTATTTTCAAGATATTGATGAAATCACTAAAGTTTCATTTTAGTGAGATGACATCACCTGTATAGCGGATCGTGAAGTGAAAAAAGGAAAACGCTAGCTTCTTTCCATTCTTCTAAAGAAGCAAGTGTGTTTGGTAGGTTTAAAACGAAAACTGGATAAAAAATCAAAGCTGGTTCCAACATAATTGCAGAATGTCTGTTGAAAAAACACGTCCACCAATAGTTCAAAATGTGGTGTAAAAATATCAATCATTGTTGTGATGTGAGTTTTACTATTTGCTTGTATCCGAGTGTACTTTGTTCAATGTATTGTATGTTTTTTTCTTAATAAGATACCTGTTTCCATGTAGTACACTCTTCTAATGAAACACATTTTGTCTAATTCCTCTGATCTGTCTATAAGTTTATAATGATGATTACTTGTTTAAAGGGCCTGGAAGTCAAATATTTTATGTATACTGGAGATTATGGCTACTACCAAAACAAGAAGGTATGCTTAATATCTTGATCTTTTCCTCGATATTGACATAGATGGACGATTTCAAACTACATCTATGACAAACGTAATGATTTCAACTTTCCAATTGTCAACTTTCAGTTTTTCAACAGTAATGTACCCTCTATCCAATCGTATGGCGTTGACTATCTTTAATTATTGAAACGTTACACTCATGCATGTTCACACTATATGGACTTCATTGGGTGTACTCCTTAATACTACTCCAACTGAGTAATGAAGAACGACTAATATCGACACTACATATAAATTTTACGGTCGCCATCACGATACAATGTGTCTGTGTCTAAATTCACAAACGTCTCACATACCAGAATAGTCGTCCGATCTGTAATTTTACTGCCCGTGTGTCCTATTATTAATTGTGAAATTTTTACTGAGTCTGGATTCGCAAAGTAGGTGATACATGCATAGCATGGAACGCTTACCATGTCGAAGCACTCATTCTCATTATGAAGTTCATGCAATTCCCTAGATTTCTTAAAACTTTGATTTTAATCTTATTGGTGACATTTTTTCGATTTTAACATCTTTACACTTTGACATATAAGACCAAAATCAATATGTACCTAACGCCTTATAATATGGTTACATATAAGCTCAAAATCAATTTGTATATTACTCCATATATGATATTGCAACAAATTCATCTCTCTCTATCGTAAACAAGAAAATAAATAAAAATAAATATAAAGAAAGAAAAAATTTTTTTCAAAATTTGATTGGTAACGTAACAGACATGTATAAAAATCAGCTCAATATTTTAACGCATTACAGAAAATAGCACTGAATGCGGGTGAATTTACAAATAACACAGAAAGACACACAGAGTGACTACTATATATCGTCTGTATCTTCGATGGAGGGGTACTGAAAGTATATGATCAGTTTCATAGATAAAAGCCAAATTATACTAGCACTGATAAAAGTTAAACTTCTAAATTCTGAAGGAAAATATCAGCAAGAATGGTATCAGTCTATTCAGAAGCAAAAATCAAAATAATTTTATGCAATACATTAAGTATGCCAATGTGAAGAAGTGTCACCATACTTTTAATGTATCTTAATTACATCTATTTGTTTTAATCCAAGCTGTGTCGGCATTATTCCAAGGGATAGAGGGGCGGCTTCTAATGTAAGATATGAACAAGATCACATTAAATAAAACGAAATAAGCTGCATTAATAAGAAAACTGTTAGTGAAAATATCTGTAACATAGAAATGATAAAAGGGGAAACATGTTTTACACCTGTTTTATACTGAACAACGGTATTCTACCATAATTGTATATAGATGAAGTGAGATTCAACACAATTGTTCTTTGACATTGCCTTATCACAGTACAATTTGTGTATTCCTCTTCCCCTTTTTCCAAAATCAGTTATTTTTTAGTTGTCTTTTAAATTCAACTATTTTCGTGTTTTCTGTGTTAGATTAACGTAAACATACTAGAAATAACATTTATTTACGAACAATCAATTTCTAGTTTACTATCCACAACGGTCACTGATAATTGAGCTATAGTACACAAGTACATGTGCACCGTTTTGACTTAATTTAAAAATGCTAATCTATTCGAATACGGAGTTATTTCTTATTTTCACTTCTCTGGTCTAATTTCGTATTTATATGTTTCAGTCGTTTTTTTTTAGATTTAAGCATTTTGTTGAATGTCTAACTTTTCAGGCAATTTATGAAATGCCTATAACCTTGACAGGCATTATACAAAATGGCTAAAAATACTAAGGTATTTTGTAAAATGACTGAATTTTTGAAATAAAACCCATCAAATTGCCTGTTCAGGTTCAGGCAATTTGTAGGAAAAAATGATATCATTGAGATACATGACAACAACAAAAAAGGCAAAAAGACAATTAATATCTTGCAAATGAAAAAAAAAATAATGGTTCAGTAAAATTAAGTTTATTCTTCAGATACCAGCAGGGAAAGTGTGTACGTCTATTATAAGTATAGTTACAATTTACAGTGAAACTATGGAAGCATGTACTCACTTTGTATTTCAGAGGGCCACTTTATTATGATCATCCTTTTATGATGGCAGATGTTCTTACAATAGAGCAAAATTTAAAAACAAAAAAGATCATCAAAACAGAAGTGTGTTATAAGGAGCAAAGATAAAATGAATACTTTGATTGATTGATTGTTTTATGTCAGTAGCAAATACTTCGTGCATAATTAGGACGAAAACAAATCAATAATAAATCCAATTGCTAAGTCATGCAATGGATGGACCGGGGTGACGGATAGGAATTTTGACTGCCACTAGAAATGAGGGCATATTTGAGATGCACAGAAATGTTGCCTTTAATCAGGCATCCTAGGGACCCGTGAGGGAGTTCTTAATGTGTAGAATGCGTGGCACTTTCTCTACATGACAGCAACTTTGACCGATTATTTGTGGAAGTTATGAAATATTTCAGAATATCCTAAAATAAATTATGGAGGTCCTGAAATATTTCAGTAGACCTCAATGATTTATGGATACCCTGAATTCGAGTTTTGGAGGTCCTGAAATATTTCGGGATCTCCTTATATACAATAATGTTTTACTAAATACACGCCTCATATAATCATGCTTAGGTTTATTTGAATATTTTGGGAACCAGGAAAAAGAAGATATCCATGTGTTTGCGAAAACCATATGTTTTCGACCGTTTAGGTGTTTTATCAGAACAAGTGTTGACAGAGCTGAATGTATGATGGTAAGGGTTTCGCCAAACTTGGTTGTCAAGAAATCAAGACAAATGTATAACAGATCATGCAATCCATGAAATAACACATAATTTGTCAGTGCCTGTGTAAATAATTCAGTAGAATTATTATTTAATTGTTAAACTCTTAACATGCATGTTGTTGAATTCAGAAATTATCATAGAATAAACTGTTTTGTTGTTAATATACTTTCAGTGGCTCAGTTTTTATTAACATTCATTATATGCTATAATGTCAGGCATTTTGTAAAATGTCTTAATTTGTCCAGGCATTTATTGAATGCCTGAACAAAAATAGTCAATTTGTTAAATTCCTAGATCTCACAGGCATTGTATAAAATGCCTCAAATTTTCAAGCATTTTCTAAAATGCCTTAATTTAAAAATGCCTGTAGCATAACACAAGGTACGGAGTATTGGCAGTTCCTGTGTACCAAACGTTGAAGGGCTCTATTTTAAGGGAGATATTTATGTTTACAATTTTCCCACTGTAATCTTAAAAAATCTTTTTTTCTTAGACCTTCCTCGTATAAACAAAAAGAGACGTGGGCATACCTCAGTTTTGTTCCACTCTATTACTTTTAATAATATTAAAATTCAGTTGATCTACGATTCAATGTAGCAGCATTGTTAATATTCCCCTAAAATTATATTTGCTCCTTTATCAACCACTATAATACAAATAATGTATCTGTGTACATACATATCTTTTAATAGTCTCATTTATATGTGCTCCTGAACGAGTTACTACAAAGTTACTTTCAAGACAAAATAAAATCCAAATACATTTTAGTTACAGTTCCAAGAGATATAAAGAGTTATCATACTGTTTCCATTGTGAGGCGGAAAATCGATACATTTCCATAATAAAAATAATTATTTTTTAATTTATTTTTTATTCAATAGCCATTAATGACCTAGTATTGAAAAGGGACTTAAAATCAGTAAATATTCTATAGATTGAGCCACTTAATCCCTTCCCAGTACAATAATATTCTTAATATATGTACCTGTAAATTAAATCAGAGGGTAATAATATCCCTTTATACTGGGTTTTAAGGGATTAAAATATATTATTGAAATTACCAAGTTCTTTATACATTCATTCTACATTGGATACGCAGTTTCTGGTTTGTTCTCTGTATCACATTGATACGTTTCTCTAAAAATGGATGATATACTACATATTTTACATTGATGCATTTTATTGTGGATTCACATTCTTCCGTTCTTTCAGCACAATGTACCTGTAACGAAAATAATAGTTTAATCCGAATTTTAAAAAAATGTGTTCTGGAGGAGTGCCTATTACCAAGTAATTCTTTAAAATGTGTGTTTGTGTGAGAAGAAATATCAACTTGCAATGTTCTTTCAAAATTTGATATCATCCTGGAGTCGTTTCGATTTTACATGAATATTTTGGATCAGATGGATACAAACGCTGAAACATCGGACGATGAGCTTGATATTAAAAGTATCAAAAGTAAAAAATCTGGTAAAAAGCGCGAAAAGAAAAAGGAAAAGAATGAAAAGAAAAAGGAAAACATGAGTGACAAAGATAATACAGATAAAGTAGAACGGAGGAATTCGATGAACAAATCATTTGTAACTTTTGGGGGTAGGTCCATTTGAGTTATCTTTCTTACTTCGTAATAATAACATGGACGGTACCAATTTAACTGCACCATATGCACATTTCGACACCAAATGTCTTTTTGGTGATGCTCGAGGCCAAAATATTTAATTTGAAATCCAAACCTTATTCCAAAAAATAAAGCTTATACACCAAATAGGACGAAAAAGGTATAACCAAAACCGTGTGTATATATTATACTTTACTAGCTCATCGGTGTTCAGAAAAAATAACAAGTTATAATTGCAATAACACATGTAAACAGAGAATGCTGATTATTTTTGTAAAATTCTGGCCCTAATTTCAAAAGCAAGGATAATAAATTTTCCCAAAAAAATCAACTGCTTAACATTTTGTAGACTATAATCGTTTACCTTTACAAATTGTGACTTGGATGGAGAGTTGTTTCATTGGCACTCCGGAATACCACATCTTATTATTTCTATTAACAACTCGGATAGGTTTAAATACGCTCGGTCACTACCAGTAGTATTGTTTTATTAACTTTGCACGCAAGGTAAGGAATCAGAGCTTAGCATGAGGTATACATATTCCTAAATCTAAAATAAGTTCTAAAATTTTGTAACAGCAAATTTTGATAACACAATATTCGTATTTCCATGCCAGTATTTGGTTTTGGCTACTGAGCTACAAATGAATTCCCTTGATTTTCCGGGCCCTAAAAAACCCACTTGAATTCCAATGTCTGCTATAAAAATCCACAAACTGTACTGTACTTCTTGTGTATGCATTCCAGTGGCTTATGACTAACTGAAGAGGGTGGGAGGATGCAAACTTCGGAAATTGACAAGAAAAAAACATTTTTGTTGTATCAACTACGGCAAATACATCTAATGTCTGAGGGGGTGGGGGGGGAAGCATCATAATTATTTTTCTACCTGTTCATATGAAGTATTTTAATGTCCTGTGAGTAAGTGCTTCGCCGGGTACTGGTATGATTTAAACGATACAGTCTGAAAAAATCTCAGTGTATTAACAAAGTGATTTTAATAAAACTTGGGTTGAAAGGTTTAAACAAAAAGCTCCATGACCTTAAACTGCTTGCCTTTCTGTTTAGTGTAATTAGTCTTTATAAAATCAAGGAAATGGGGTATGATTGCCAATGAGACAACTATCCACCAAAGTTCAAACGAAGGGGATGTTAGCAATCAAAGACAATCGTACGGCCTTCAAAAATGACAAAAGCTCATACACGGTATAGTCGGCTATAAAAGGTCCCGAAATGAAAAATGTGAAACAATTCAATTGAGAAAACTAACGGCCTAATTTATAACAAATCAATTTACGAAAAACGAATATGACAGACCTGAACCAGGAACTATTAACTAACGTCAATATATTATGTCCCAGCATGAACCAACGACAACCACTGAAATACACATAAAGAACGTAGCGGGGTTAAACATGATTGAAGGCGCCAACCCACTCTTAACAGCACAGGCACTTGTCTCAGAATTCCCCCCCCCCCTATATACCTTAATATATATTAAGGTATATAGGTAAATTTTTTTCTGAGACAAGTGCCTGTGCTTAACAGTGGTGTTAATTAATAGGGCACAACACAACGGAACCGTCACTATGCAATACAATGAACGAAAAGCAAATATGAGAAACATCAATAGACGACAACCACTCGATTACAGACTCCTGACTTGGAACAGGCACATATAGAATGTTTTAACTCCTAGTATATTAATATCACATTAGATTTCACGAGAAAGTTAACTCGCCTATTTTTTTAATCAAAATAAATTAATGAAATTTCAATTTTGTTTGTATGATATCTTATCTTGGATACTTTCTATAAGTTATTTAGTAATTATGTGTCTAACCTGAGAAATATATATAAGTATACTATTCCTAGGTCTTACTACACCAATTTAAGATTGAAATTATATTTTGTATTACCCGCGGTTTCAAAAGAATGAATCGGCGTCGTTGACAAGGTGATTGTTTACATACAAATGTCATTCGTCTCTTATTAAAAATCCGCAGCTAAATAGATCTATTTACAATTTAAAAATATTTTCCCTTGTTCTCCATTTTCACAGCTTCACCTAATAATCGATCACGTATTATATATAATGTCACAATATTCCGAAATTCAGTTATAAATTTAATCATGTTGTAAAATATACTAGATTAACTATTTACAATATATTGGGGTATCCAGTGGGTAACCGTGGCAGTTTGAATAAGGGTAAAAGACGATACATGATTGATATATCATAATTGTAGCATGATCAAAAACACGTCATTGAAATAGACGTGAATACTCGATATTGTATGTTTTTGTGTTGGTTGTTATATCTCAAAATGGTAATTTTTGAATGTGTATGTGTATTAAATAAATAAATAAATAAATAAATAAATAAATAAATAAATCAATAAATAAATAAATCAATAAATCAATCATAAATAAATAAATAAATAAATAAATAAATAAATAAATAAAATATATAAATAAATAAATAAATAACCATTTCGAAATGCATTTCCATTATGATATTTTTCTGTCTGCAGAACTTCCATTTCACGTATATTCAATAAAAAAATGGTAATTTTTGAATGTGTATGTGTATTAAATAAATAAATAAATAAATAAATCATAAATAAATAAATAAATAAATAAATAAATAAATAAATAAATAAATAAATAAATAAATAAATAAATAAATAAATAAAATATATAAATAAATAAATAAATAACCATTTCGAAATGCATTTCCATTATGATATTTTTCTGTCTGCAGAACTTCCATTTCACGTATATTCAATAAAAAAATGCACTACGAAACTATGAGCTATGCTTGATATTTTGACTGATATGTAGAAAATGATACTGAAAAAACGGTTAAGATCAAAATAAGCTTTCCGACGTCAAAAATGATGTACTATCTCCAATTGTGAACTTTCCCTTTCTGTGTAGCAACATTCATCAGCACGGTCACCTGCCGGATTCTGTCGTGGAAAGGAAAACTATATCTCCCAGTTGATACAATATTCAAAGGCTAGTGTAACCGATACAATGATTTCATTGAAAGAGTGTTGATACTTACTTTTGAGAAGCTATCTAAATCCAGGATCCCAAATGGTAACGATGCAGTCAGGAACAGTGTCTTCGTCGAGGTCCGCGTTCCAAACCCGGAAGCCTGGAACGCGGACCTCAACGAAGACATACAATTTATGATATACCTTGGAATCTACATATCTTCAAATTGGCACTGGCAACGTAGTCCAAATAATATTTACTGTGAAGCTTTAAAAATTACTACAACGTATAGCCTTGCAAGACGTCATAATTAATCAGACTATGGCAAATGGTGAAATATTCTTAAAAGATCTTAAAACGTCCTATGTAGAAATCACTGATATAGAATTACTTTTCTAAATGAAAATGTGTCTAAACCATGTAAGGATAAAAATGTAAAATAATTTAAATATTTTAATATGATAACTTTCGAGTTAAATTCTGCAATACTCCTGTCTTTGGCCTCTTTTAAGCCATTGCTCAAGGATACCGGTAATGGCGGTTGTAAAATGAAATACACGTTTGTTGGATTGTAAATAAAGTGACGAAAACTATGGATTTACAGAAGGGATGTGTAAAGTTGTGATGTATTCAGAGAAAGGCCTTAATAATTGCCAAGAGGCTTGTTCATTTTTGAATTGTGGATGACTTTCCGTACTCTTCGAATGAACCTTTTACTTCAAAGTGAGTGCTCATTTTAGGTTGTATACATGTAGGTTGAAAAAAGCCGGAATTTTACAAAATTGTAAATTGTGAGTTAGAACCAGACAAACTTTTTTAAAAATATGTGTTCTAAACATTTTTTTTCACTCCAAATACCTCTGTCTGACTTTATGATTGTTACAGTTTTAATTCAAGTCATTTATTGAAGTTACCAGGTTTCCATAAATAAATTATAAAGTAAAATCACAAAAATACTGAACTCCGAGGAAAATTCAAAAAGGAAAGTCCCTAATCAAATGGCAAAATCAAAAGCTCAAACACATCCAACGAATGGATAACAAGTGTCATATAAAGCCGCCTATACTATCCAACAGAGTGAAAAAATCAAGGGTGGTAATCTGACAAATTTGAATTAATATTGCGATCAGGATGCTTTGAAACTCGTTTGAAGTAAATCTTAAAATCCCACAGTACATTCACAGTAATACTGTATTCCAATACTTGGAAGATTTTCATACAAGAGAATGTTAATTTTTTTTTAAATTGTGTCTGATTTTATGGAGTATGCAACTGGTGTGCCCCGTCTGAATCTGGTCCTTCCAATCAAGTTTATTATTATTTTTACCAAATACAATGGGCAAGCAGCTCAAGAGGAATTCAGATCATTCACTGCTGGAAGATTAAATGAATTTGAACTACAAAATTTGTATCAGGAATTCATACATTTGAACCTTAACATTAAAGAAACAAAATGGTTTTAATCTATTTAAGATAGAAATCTCTATAAAAGAACACAGGATTCAAGAAAATGTCAGTTAAAACTTCTAATTTGCTGGACTACATCTTTGTGATACTTTTAATTGACATTTATTTATTGTCTTCTACTGTTTTTTTTTTGCCCACTAAAATTCTGTCAGCTCAAAAAGATTTTCAGGTTCTCAATAAGCATGATAAGCTTTCAATTAATTCATTAGTCAATATTGATGCTGATGTACTGTTATTTTTATGCCCATTATATGACAGAAGGGGGGCATAATGTTTTCCAGTCTTTGCAGTTACCTGTCCATCAGTTAGTTTGTCTTGTTTCAGGTTCAAGTTTTGTGGTGTTAGGTAGTATAACATGAAATTAATCATGATCACTTCTACAGAACCTCTGTGCATTATGATGTGAACTTTAAAAAAAAAAGTTTTAACATGTTTAACCTGCGCCCAGTTTTAAACCTGTTTTTGCAATTTATTGATGAGGATAAAGATTTGGGTTAAGATAGTTTATCATGAAATTGTGGTCACATTAGCTTGAAACTTAGAACTTTTGTCAAATGTACAAATGTATGTTGATTATGATGAAAAAAATCTGTGCCACCTTATCAGTGATTAGGGTTTTGACTCAGATTTAAGTCATTGGTCAGGTAAAGTTTGTGTGTAAGGTAGGTTCAAGTTTTGGTTTAGAGGTATAGTTAACTAATAAGTTGTGGTCCAAACTGGCAAGACTTCCTTTTAACACCCCCCCCCCCCACACACACACACACACATGTATGTCTATGCTTATTCTGTTAACAAAAGGGGACCTAATAATGAAGACAAAGAGGTACATTAGTGGTGTTTATCATCTTAAAGTCATCTTTCGTATCTTATTCAACTGTTTTTATGCAGATGAGATGAACATTTGATCATTTATTGGTCCACACTATGTATATACTATGATAATGCGGTGTGATTTGAATTTTCCTAAGAAATTTTGCTCAAATCGTTGTAGATGTGGTCTTACATTATACTAAATTTCTCTGAAACTACTGAACTGATTGTGGCAAAACTTAACAGTAATGCTTGAAATAACCAGTATTTCTAACTGAAAAAATCACATTCAGTTTATTCTGCAAAAAAAGTCTTCTTTAAAGGAGCCAGTGTACAGATACATTTTTTTGTAATTGCAGCTGTAAAATGTAAGACTAATGATGTCAGCAAGTTCAAAGTCAAAAGTCAAAAAGTTTATTTCTCTACTAGTAGTTGATGAACAAAATTCACAAATAACATACACTCTGAAATGCTTTTGAACCAACTTCATGTACAAACACAATATTATGCAATAAATTTAAGACAAACATACAATATTTGTACAATTCAATACAAGACAT
The DNA here is from genome assembly GCF_021869535.1 of Mytilus californianus. Taxonomy (NCBI): domain Eukaryota; kingdom Metazoa; phylum Mollusca; class Bivalvia; order Mytilida; family Mytilidae; genus Mytilus; species Mytilus californianus. The sequence goes on from NW_026262675.1 coordinate 3,748,757, forward strand.
GCCTATGTTTAAAAAGTTCCTGTTAAATGATTATCTTATGAATTGATATGTCGTCTGTGACTGCAGATCTAGAGAGCATTGGTTTTAAGTCCATGAAAAATCTAATGTCCAATCAAAAAGTTAGTCATTCATATTTTGTTGGTTAAAATGTATGAAATTGACGGTTTAAGACTTTTATCTCTGGACCATCTACCCATTTTAGAACCACAGAAGAAAATCTAAATATTGATAGGATGGCTGATTTAAAGATAGATGGATTTATGTTAAAAGTTCTCTGAAACCTAAACAGTTGAGTCATTGATGTAAAAAGGTGTAGAAGCATAAAAAGCTGCTTATTTTTATGACCAAAAGGGACCCAATAAGGATAGCCGGTCAACTTTGCTTGAGGCAGTTGTTTCAAGTGTTATTTGTCATGCTACATGTAGGTCAAATGTACAAACCTGCTGTTTCCATTCTCTATTCTAAAGTAACACCAGTCTGCAGTCCAGGAAGACATGGCTCTTAATCAACCAGTAGCCCTTTGTCCAAAATGTGAATTGCTTGTAGAGAAGCAACAAATACCAATTTTCAAGTCTTGGGGTGATCAGGCCTGTTTTCAAACCATACCCATGACCTTTCACAATCTAGGCAAACACAATACACATGTACATTTTTACCTCCCAAAGAATGAAGTCCAGTGTTCTCCCCAGGGCCTTTTCGGTCATAGTAATGTGATGCAGTAATTATTTGCTATCTAAAATTAGTTTCTTATAGATAGTGTTATGGATGTGATGCTATAGTTTCTAGAAACAAGATGGTATTTCATAATTTCCTCTTTACCAGGATGATATAAGAAATTTCTGAAGAGAACACTGAAGTCCATTCTTATAGAAGTATAGATTGATTGGCTGTGTTTATTTTCAGTGTTGTAGTATAGAAATTCAAATTTCTTTGCCAAGGGTATATTTATTTAAAAATCAGTAGCCTGCAAAAGACAACTTTTGAAAAAAAATATTTTTACTGAACATGATACACATGTAGATAATTTAGTGTAAGATACCAAATAATTCTATCTTAAAGATTACACAGGGTACATTCAGTAGTATTCAGATTCTTCATGATGATTTCTGCATTTGTTTCAAACACTTTTGAAGTGAATTTTTACTTTACCTGTTTAAGCACCCATTCAGCCATTGGAACTTATACCCTGAATACAAGTAAACATTCTTATGTTGTGCTGTACATGTTACACCACTGTCCAAGGTAAGGGGAGAGTTGAGCGCTCACAAACATGTTTAACCCTGCCACATTTTTTATGTACCTGTCCCAAGTCAGGAGCCTGTATGTAGTTCAGTGGTCGTCGTCGGTTCATGTCTGTCATATTTGTTTTTTTCGTAAATTGTTTTGTTATAAATTAGGTCATTAGTTTTCTCAATTGAATTGTTTCATAGTTTTCATTTCAGGGCCTTTTATAGCATTCTATATGGTATGGGTTTTTCTCGTTGTTGAAGGCCGTACGATTGCCTATAATTGCTTATATCCACTTTATTTGAACTTTGGTGGATGGTTGTTTCATTGGCAATCATACCTCATCTCTTTATTTTTATATTAACTGTTAAGGCACCATCAGAGCTAACATGTTACATTGTACCGTCGGTATATACTGAGTACATGTAGTTAGTTTGTTACTCTTCTACTGGTCAATGACTTGATTCATGTCTAGCTAGTGAACCATGTTAGGGCTTCATACAACTCCATATCAAAATTTGGGGGTTTGGGTTAGCAAATACTTGAATCCATGGCTTAATCTTCATCAAAACATGGTTGGGTATTCAGTTGCCTGCTATTTACAAATGTGCACAAGCTGTAGAAAGCAACACTTAAAATGTAATGAACAAATCTGTTTAAAAGAGAGGTGAAAGATAACAAAGGGATAATCAAACTCATGAGGTGAAACTGACAATGCCATGGCAAAAAAAGGAAAAAACAATCAAAAGACAACGGTATTCAAACCACAACAAAGAAAAACAAAATAGACTTAACAACATGAACCCCAACAAAAATTAGGGGGAATTTCAGGTGTCCAGAAGTGTAAGCAGATCCTGATCCACATGTGCCTGTCATGTACGTAGTGTTGCTCATTTAAGTACAAACCCTGTGTTAAGTGGATTAATCTGGAATCCTGAATTTTTCTGTCATGTTTTTGGCAATATTTTTAAAAGGAAACAGATTTTTTGACTGGTACAAGAAGGTATAATTTGAAATGTGCAAAAATGAAACTAAAAGGAACTGAAAAAATGTTATACTTATGCATGATTTTACATGTACAATGTATAGTGTCTTAAAGTGATTACATAAATTCAGCGATCCATATTACAGGCTTATTCAGAGCATTTACCACACCTTGAACATGTTATATTTATGTAATGTTTTTTTTTCTTTTTTACCACATTTCAAATACAATTTAATAAGCTTATAACCATAACCATAGTTTCTTCTTAAAAAGAGCAATATGTATGATTTCATAGTCAGCAATAGTTATATATTCAATATAATGCATTTATCAACAATCCTATATGAAAAATCATCTTCATTTAAAACATCTTTTCATCGTGTCCTCCCATCTTCTTTGATAACTGTTTGATATTGTTTTGACCAAAACTCTCCTCTTTTTTTCCTTTTTCTTTATTTACAATCATGACTGAGTGAGAACTGAAATTTGCTGCTACAAGGCATGTCTGATGTGTCCAGGACAGAGGACATAGTAAGGAATGCATACAAAATACCGACTTGTTACCAGAAATTTGTTTTTTTGTTTTGTGGAAAAACACATTGTAAAACAAATGGTAAAAATGAGTTACAGTGATTTAACTGGGTCAGTTACATTGAGAAACCAAGTATTTATTGTGGATAACCTTAATATCAATTTAGAACAGTAATTTTATGGAAATTTTCTTTTCAGAGTATCGAATCCTTGGAAAAAAGGGTGAAGGTACATTTTCTGAAGTTTTAAAATGTCAACATATAAAAGATGGTACTTACTGGGCCTGCAAGAAGATGAAACAAACATACGAAAGGTAAAAAATGCCTTTCTATCATACTAAATTTGATACAGAGGTTTGAAAAAATATTCTTAAAAAGATTTGTGGTATGAGATTTTTAATTAAATATGATCTTGAGGCATGTTAAAATATACATGTATTATTATCTTGTAAAAAGTGAAAGTCATTAAGGACAGGTCAATATCTTATACATTAGTTGAATATTGCCCTTTGATACAAAGAAATATCACTGATCCGACTCTATCGTTAGGTTCAAAAGTATAAACATATTACACTGAGGATATCTTAGATACTAATCAATTGTCTTTGTCAAGCCAAAATACTTTCAATCAATTATCAATTAGTATTTTAAAAGAATATGTTTTATTCATAATACCATGAAAATTGGCAAGTTTTAGTAGTTGGTTATATCCTATTACTTAAAATTAATTTGAATTTAAACTGAAACAAACATGTATAGACAACTATTTGTATGTTAATGTGTTGATTTTTGTTTACATTTAGATCAGTAAATATTTTGTTAATATTTATTCATGGGGTGGCATTAGTCCAAAAATACCTTTCCTCTTTACAATAAATACATGGCCTTTAGTCTACAATGATCCCACCAGCAGACTATTATTACAATTAAGTCTTTTGATTATTTTTATGTACTAAATGCCTAATTGTTAATCAGATATTCTTACTTGTACATGTACCTCAATAAAGTTCAAATCAATAAAATCTATATTTAATAATTATTATAAAAGAATTAATTTGTTATTTGTGCAAAGTTTTTGTCTCATATAATTAGACATATCAGCTCTTTTTATATGACCGCTAAAAATGTTTTGGGATCGTATAATGGTATGATGTCGTCGTCGTCTACGTCGTCTGCATCGTCGTCCGAAGACACATTGTTTTCCGGACAATAACTTTAGTTTAAGTTAATGGATCTCTATGAAATTTTTTAAGAAGGTTCAATACCACAAAAGGAAAATTGGGATTGATTTTGGGGATGATGGTCCCAACCGTTTAGGAATTAGGGGCCCAAAACAAACATTTTTCTAGTTTCAGGATAATAACTTGTGTATAAGTATTTCGATTGCTCTGAAATTGTACAACATTGTTTAATACCTACAAGTAGAAGGTTGGGATTCATATTAGGGGTTATGGGGCAAACAGTTTAGGAATTAAGGGCCTAAAAGGGGTCAAAAACAACAATTTTTGTAGTTTCCAGACAATAACTTGTGTGTAAGTGTATGGATCTCTCTAATATTGTACCATAAGGTTCCATATTAGGGGTTTCCAATATTTTTAAGGAATTCATATTTTTTTCAAAAATTTTCAAATTTCAAATTTTGTAAAAGTTTCAAGAAGTAATCTTCAATTGCACAGTATCGCGCAATAGATTTGTAAGATCTTTTACCACATTTATTTTGTGTCAGAAACCTATATTATGTCAAAAATTTGATCACAATCAAAATTCAGACAGTATCAAGCTTGAATATTATATCCAAATTTGCCCCAACTGTTCAGGGTTCGACCTCTGCGGTCGTATCAGGCTGCGCTCAGCGAAGCATTTTATTGATCATAGAAACAGCACAGAAAACCCCTCTTCCCATTAATGGAATAAGAGTTAATTTTATGTGATTGTTCAAGGGCATATCCCTCAATATGTATAAGAGATTTTTTTTTATGAACACAATCAGATGTTGGGTTAATATTGTTGAGATAGCACCCTAAATATATGTGAAATACACCAAAAAGACATCTTTGAGTTCTTATAAACAAAGTAGACTTATAGAAATGTAATTGTTTTATTCTAATACCGTTACATGTGATTTTGTTAAGGATGTTCACTCCTCTGTTTCAAAATAACAAGCTTTTTAAAAGACTGTTATAAATTGATAGTACACTATGTATTTAAATAATGGAACTGAAAAAATAAAAAAAAAAGAAAGGTCAGTGTCATAAGATTTTTCTTGCATATAACATTGGCACCTTTTTTCTTTCAAAAACTATGAAAAAATAACAAGGATTTTATAAGATTTTCAAAAATGACTTTTAAAACTATATGTAATAAAATTGTGAAAAGAAAGTAGGGATTAGCAGCAAAAATTTTATTGGTACTACATGTATATGGATAAAAATATCCCACAAAAAGTCAAAAACAAGAGTAACAAACATCCTAAAGGCTGAATTTTAGTTGAACACAAAACAAGACAATTAGTCAGACATATTCTCAAAGTCCATTTAAAAAACCCTTAAAGATTATTTAAAGAAATATTAAAGGAGATGACCCTGTGGTATTATTGCTAATGAGTCAACTATCAACTTTTAGACCAACGGACAAGGATTTTAAAAATGCTGTTGGGCAATGCCTTCAATAATGAGCAAAACCCATACCCTATAGTAAACTATAAGAAGCACAGACAGGTCAAAATGTAAAACAATTCAAAAGAGAAATACAACTGCCAGATTTATGCTAAAAAAAACAATGAAAAGCAAATAAGGCAGACAGTGAATCTTTGACAACTACTGAATTACCTGCTCCTGAATTTGGACAGGCACATTAAGAATGTGGCAGGGTTAAACATGTTTATGAGAGCTCAACAGTCTCCTTACCTTTGACAGTTGTGTACAAAATCAAACTATAAAAGTAGTTGGAAAAAGTATGCTCACTACATTTTGTGTATATTCCAGGCTAGGAATAATTTTAATCTAAATCAAAATATTCAAGTTTTTTTTCCATTTGGTTATCATGTTGGTATAATTGTAAACAAATAAATATAAAAAGATTAATTTTTATAAAAAGACTTTTATACGTATATGTATATGTATGTATATCTATAATTCCAATCAAGTACAGTTTATTTTCTAAAATTTATCAACTTTACCATTCTTGTTAATGCTAATATTTATATTGCACTCTAAAATGTAGTCCAAGTTTAGTCTGACCCTCACGTTGTCGACAACCCTGATTTTTAATTCAGTATATCTCCTTGAAAATTAACCCAGTTTTTTTCCATGTAATAAGTCATAAAGTTATTACATCTACCATTAAATTTTAATGTATAAGAAATTTTGTTCTGATCTGATATTACTGGTCATTCTTATTAACGAGTAAATGTTAACTTTTGAATATTTATCTTAAATACCAAGCTCATAGCAGTTATCTTTCTGTGGGTCTACTTTGGTCCTTAATCGCTATTGATAGGATTTATTTGCATATACAAATGCATTTAAACTTTTTATAACTTCTCTGTGTAATAAATTTATAAAAACTTATATGCCATTGCCTTCTTACAGCACATTCACATATTTTACTAAAAAAATACTGACATAATTTTGTAAATATATATATAAGATACAAATAATGAAAGTGATAAAAATCCAATTGAAGAAATAAAAAAGAATGAAATATATTGTATCTGTTCAACATGGAAATAATTTCCAGAAGTCCTTCCTGGATCAATATCAATAATTTGTAAAGATATACTTGGTAAATACTACATGTATAGGATAAAAGTTAATTAAGCTAAGCAATGGTAAAAAAGAATCCCTTGCTTCTTATTATGTCTTACATTTGAATAATGCATATACTGTCACAGAGTGTCAAAGAAACATATTGTATATTGATCTGCATTTAAATTATCTTTTCATATTGATGTTAAAATTTTTTTAGATCTATTCAGACTACCGGTATATATCATAAAATACATCTGTGAATAGTGATGTGTTATGTTTGTAAGTAGTGTCACACAGGCTAGATTCTGAATCTGTCTAGACAAAATATCATAGAAAAGAAAAATTGTTCTCATTTTATTTACAGTTTATACTTCTTGTTCCAAAAAGTGTAGGGATAATATAAATAAAGGTTTCATACTGATTTCACAATCCAAGTTTATATACCAGACCATACTTTATAGTATCACAAATTAGAAAGATGTGGTATGATTGCCAATGAGACAACTCTCTACAAGAGACCAAATGATGCAGAAGATTATCAACAAGTTGCTTGGATAATCTGATATGATTGCATATACATGTTCATATGTATATACATTTAGTAAATGAAATATAGGGGCCTCGGTGGCCGAGTGGTCTAAGTAGTTACTACTGTAATCACTAGCCAGTCAACACTGAGGTTGTGAGTTCGAACCCCGCTCGTGCAGGTGCACTGGACTCCAATCTTAATTGACTAGGATTGTCAGTTTTCCTATCGAAGGTCAGTGGTTTTCTCCGGGCACTCCGGCTTCCTCCACCAATAAAAACTGGCCGCCACGAAATAGCCCAAAAGCGGTGCTTAAAAGTGGCGTTAAAACACCAAAAAATCAAAATCAAATAAATGAAATAAAAAGATATTCAAGAATATATACATCTCAGGTTCAGGACTTTGAATTATAATGTGAACATTCCTTTCATAGTTTTATAACAGAAGTCTGGTAAATCTTTACAATAATTGAAATTTTATAGGGATAATGGATGAGGCTGCAAATTTATATATATAGATATATATAAAAAAAAAAATACCACAGACTTTTTCTTTAAACAGAGGACCTTTAAATAACTGACATAATGAAACCTCTACTACAGTTATTTTAAATTTGAATTAATGGAATTATGTGTCATAGTATAGTAAGCAGCTGTTACATGAAGGAATAAAAACTCAAAAGCGATTATTCACCAATTTTTTTCCTACAAAATCCACAAGAAGTACCAAAACTATTTCTATAGTGTATTGGTTCACTTATACTATTACCTCAATATATATATATTGCCAAAGACTTCATGGGTGTGTTTTTTAAAGAATTGATTTAAGATTATGGTTGATTGAAATATTGAGGACATGTACAGAATAACAAAACTAAAAATAAATAAAGTTTGATTGAATACTGAGAGTTTTCACCCATATACTTCATGGTATATTTTTCCAGCACATGATAAAACCCAGTTTTTTTGCAACATATGTCTTATTTATGTAAAAATATTCTTTCTGTCAATTTTTTTTTTGATTCACCCCAATAGCAGGATTAAAAGATTTTGGAAAGGAACATGTAGAGATTATTTGATAGATATGCAGAAATTTGGCCACCTAACTTCAAGTGAAACATGCACATATAGTTTAGTTCATTTGTATTTAAAATCAAAATGACTTTTTATTGATCAGATATATTTTTTGATGTACCTATATTTATAGGTATCTCAAGGTAAATATCTTGTCATTGTTTATTTTGTACTTACAGTATTGAACAAGTAAACAATTTAAGAGAAATCCAAGCCATGAGGAGACTAAGTCCCCATTCCAATATCCTGGAACTTCAGGAGGTCATATTGTAAGTATTTAATTTGTAGAACAGGTGATCTATGTAATTTGACAAAACAAGAGAAAAAATTGTGATATTTGAGTGTTCAAAATAAAATATATAGAATAAACTCAAATTGCTTATAGGTATATGGTTTGAAGGTAATCTATATACTGACCATAATTGACATTAACACTTCTATAACAGTCATGTAGGCTTCTCAAAGGACCTCTAGGTGACCTTAAAACCACCTAATGGTCTCCTTTTAGGCAATTAGTAGTTGAAAAGTCTGGAATGACCATTATCTGTTTGAATTTTTTTCTGCAATTTATTTTGTGATATTTAGGGCTTGAAAGTGCTGTATAACTCCTTTTTCAGTACTAAGCATCTTCAGTTGTCGAGTTGTACTTTGCTACCAAAATATAATTTTTGGTAAGTTTTATAACATATTCATAGGAACATAGAAGATAATATGTCCATTGTCCTTGAACTCATTTTTAATGGTTCAGCAGCTGCTTGAAAAAATAATTCCAAAGTTTTCTTATGTGAAGAACTCACTTATTGTGAGTAATAGGATAAATAGATTTGGTATATATGGGATCCTTGCAAGGTCTACATGTCCGTCAGATAGGGTTACCTGACCTCTACCTCACTTCATGGATCATTAATCAAGTTTAAGTTTTTGTTGTCTAGAACGTATCTCATATACTATAGGCAAAAAGTCAACTATATTTGGTGTGTGGAATGATTGTTAGGTGTACATATCCAACTGGCAATGATTCTCCATTCTAATAAAATGGAGAGTGAGCATGTAGCTGTTTTAAAACATTAAAATACAGAATTCAGTTCTAGTTCAGTACGTGCTGATGCGGCGTAAAGCAATCAACAATCAATCAATCAATCTAGTTCAGTACTGTCATATGAATGATGTGCAGATCAGCATTATTATACTTGTAATGTGGAAAACAATGGTGAAACTGCATGAAGAAATATTTTCATATGATTAATTGTATGTTTAAACAGTATGCATTCTATAGTAACTATCATCTGACAGTTTGGGTGTTTGTTACATATTTAGGTTTAATGTTTCTACATATTCTAAAGGCATTTATTACAACATGACATTGTAATTGTTCAAACAATGGTGTAAATGTGGCGACTGAATTTTTTGTTTGCACATATTCTTTATCAGTCAATCTCATCATTTTTTATTGTTTGACCATTTATCAGTTTAATGAATTGTTAAAAGGTAGACATGCTTAAAATTTTAGAATCCAATCATTTATCTATGTTTAGCTTGTATTGTTAAGTTTAAATGTCTATATTCTGGTTATGTTTACATGTATATGTGTTTTACATCACAGAGGTTTGTAGGAAATGTGCTGCTTCCTTATAGCCAGCTGATATAGACTTAATTCCAATTTCAATCTATTTAAATATCTACATCAGAGGGAAAGATTTAATTACAGTTATTTACAAATCTTCAGTGTTCTCCCCAAAAATTTCATATAGCGTCTTTCTAGAAATTATAGCATCACATCAATAACACATTGTACAAATGTATAAGAACATTATTTCAGATAGCATAACATTCAAGTCATATTTAGCATCACATTACATTGCTAAAAGGCCCTGGGGTGAACACTGATCTTCCAATATATATGTATTCTAAGTCTAAAGTATATATTATAATTTATTAGGAAATAATACTCAAAATTGACAACAACACTTCAAATGGTCTGCAATTTTATTTGCTATGGTCTACATGTTTCACCTCCGCTTCAGGGACTCTATCGAAATGATTCACACAGGCGTTGGTTCACCAAACGGAGTTTAATTTATTAGGAAATGTTCAAAGGCTATTGGTTTCAGAACCAGAAATAAAAATTCTGAATAGACTGCTTTATGAATTTTACAAGTCCCTTATTAACTGACTGTATTTATTTTACTCTTTTGAGTTTAACAGATGATATAAAAGTACTAGTCATGATAAAAAATGTATACAAAAAAAGTAGTTCAACTTATATGTAATTTAATTTTCTGTTACAGTGACAAGAAGTCAGGAACATTAGTGCTTATATGTGAATTAATGGATATGAATATATATGAATTAATTAGAGGTAAGTTAATCAATTATGCTATTCTGTTATATTATTCCTTAAGCCAAAAATGTATATCAAAGTTTGTTTATTTCATAAGAACAAAATTGAAAAAAATAAAACATACAATGTTTAAAACAGATTTTCTAGAGAACACACTTAAACTAGACCTAGTATGAAAATTTTAGTCAAGACACTGGCAATGATGGGTATTATTAGGTTTATGATTATAGTTTAGTTTTAGTGGAAGCCATTCATGTTAAGTCCACAATGGTTTTAATAAATTCTGTCACAAATTTAATACAATTACTTAGCAGCAACAACAACTGAAACTCTGGTGAAAATAGTACTTTATAGGTTAGAAACCCTCATAATGTGAAGGTTGGATGGGACAAATATTTTTATTGCCTCCTCAATAAACTAATTTTGCAGTTGAAATCATTAAACTACAGTAGTTGTAATGTTTACTGAAAAGGACCCAAAATCTGTGTGTTGACTCTATAAGCTATGACTTGTCTTCAAACATTTTTTTTAAGTTAACCTCATAATTACAGGTTTTAGGCAAATCTGTTTCTCATACACACAATATCAAAAGACCTCCTTGTTTATGTAGATTTGTTTTAGCAACACAGCAGACTGCCTTTATGAAACAGGGCATTTCTGTAGTATATGTCTTAAGGACACATTATCATGTTTCTATAAATTATCCTTTAGTCAGCAAATTCAAAACTAAGCAGAAGATTTTATTCAATGTTTAAATGATGGACCAACATATTCATGAGTATACACAAAAATGAAGCATCCATGATGATAAGAAACAGGTAAAAAGTGTCTTTCCTGCTTGCTGAAGAAGTAAGGGTCACCAACCTATATCATGGATTTCTCTGAGGGGGCATTAAGTGTTACCCTTGTCCTTCCTTACGTATGTACGTACTTCCCAAAATTGGTTTCCATTCTCTAACTTTAGTTTGCCTCAACCATATGTTATGAAACTTATACACAATACTAAGTACCACAAAACACAGATCAAGTTCGAATTTTGGTAGTGTCACTTTTACCGTTCTTGAGTTATGCCCCTATATAACGTTATATGCAAGCGGGGGCATCATCTGTGTCCCATGGACAAATTCTCCATTTGTTTGTTTTCAGAAAGGCTCCTAGCTTGTGACAGGCATGCAAAGATGTCTAACAGAAGTAAATAATTATGCCCTAAACCCAAAAACCAAACCTTCCCCAACCCCAGCCCCATTCCCTGAATATGGATTTTGGTCATTGTCTGGACAGAAATCAATTGTTTTCTTAAACAGCAGTATTTTATATATTTTTCTCTCACAGTTTGAGATTCTTCACTTATGGTGATCTAGGGGAGTATTGTGAAAAATCCCAGGTGTATTTCATGTTTACATATTTTTAAAATATCACTTCTTCAGATTTGTTTTAGAATCAGACCATAGTTTGAAAAATACTCAGTCTTTGAACCAAAACTGTATTTGAAAATTAAATTTACAAGAATTATTTATTGAAAAGACACGGTTAATCAGTTAGTTCATAAAAACTAATGAGAAAGCAAACCAGCTCATTGTATTTAGTTTACTTATAGGTCTGAAAATAATCTGTATATTTGAAGTGCTGTTTCAATAATTGAAAGAAAAAAGAAATATTTTATACTTTAGTTTATGCATACAGGTATATCTTTTCATACCAAGTTTTTAACAAAAAGGTATTCTGAATACAAGTTAAATAATTATAATTATTCCAATATATGTAAATACTGATTGCTCAATAAAAATTTGATTTGTAGAGACTAGCCAACGTGACTTGAATAAAACATCCTGTTCCGCTCTTAACATTGTGTCTGCTTATGCCAAAGTTTTTTCAGTACATTTTTCAGTTTTTAGACTGTGTGTTCACCCCTCATAGACAGAATTTACCTTTTTGAAAAGTTCTGGATCTGCTGCTCATGTTTACAAGATGTATTAAAGTTTCATCTAATTTCAATTATTGATTCACTAGTTAACAAGATGTTTAATTTTTATATTTGATTTCTGATTGTAAAGAATCAATCTAAACTAAGATTCAGTAGCTATTTTGAACATTTAAATTCATAATAAATGACTTGTATGATAAACAGCCTCAATTATTAAAAAAAGTATGTAGCAACACATCGTTGTAAACATCCCTGTAGGAAGCAACAGATTGTTTTGTTAATTGATTTATAAGTGATGTTTCAATTATGTATCATAATTGGTCCAAAGTTTACATTCAGATCAATACCACTTTATCAATTATATAGAGGACCAAAATTTATAAATATAGAGTTTATTGTATGCTTGAAGAGTACTGATACATTGTACATACCATAAAAAGGTATGCTTATAATCCATTTTCCATCAGAAAGTTGGGACCTCAAACAAGTCATAATTACTATATACAGCTATCATTATTAATTTATGCAATAAATAATGAACATCATTTTTTAAGATGACAGTTTTTCGAGTTTTATTTACAAAGAAATTGTGGAAATAAATTCAAAAACAAGCGCAACAAATGATGTTATTTTCCTCATGAACTAAGGTACATGTTCAGGTGTTCCCTAATATTAACAAATGATTTTAAATGGAAAGATACATTTATGTTTTCCTTGGATGTACAAAAATCTTAATTTACAGTCTAAAAGTCAGTTTAAATATTATAGTAACCAAAGTTGTCCATACAATTAACATAGGTAATATGTTTTGAGTCAGTTAAAGATTATGATATCCTCCAACTTTTAAAAAAACAAAAGACTGTGAAAATCTGTTCGAGTTTAAGACATGTTCTTTTCAAGAAGGGTTCCTCCAGGTTGAAATTTACTCAACAGGGGCTGAAAAATGTGTCCTAAAAATCCATGATGCCTGTAGAAATTAAAATTCTGCTTTATTAGGATGTGAAAAAATACTGAGTTGTGTTCTCTAGAAAATCAATTGGCTATGATTTATCAGTTGAGAAGTTCAAGATGTTTTTTAAAACAAATAAGTGTTTTATTTATTTGAATGTTACTGATGTAATACTTAAATTTGACATTTTCAGGAAAAAGACATTATTTACCTGAACGAAAAGTTAAACATTATATGTATCAATTGTTAAAGTCAGTTGAACATATGCATAGGTAAAGTACACCAAACAAATGATTTCACAATTTTATATGAAAAACCTTGTACTTTTATACAAATCATTCTTCACATCAAAAGATCATGCCTTCATTTGGTTTTCAAAATAGTTTAATTCTCCATTCAGTATAAAAGAATGTTATTGGTATCTTCTAGTGATTCTAGATTTTGATTATATAGTTTAAATGCATATTTGTACATCTGTACTTGAAAATTTAGCAGAAAATTTTGTTAAAAATATGTTGAAAATATTGAAAGGATGGTTTGTGTACAAGTATATTGTTGCTAGTTTCTTTAGCACACTTTGAACACACTTCTGTATCTCTGAACACATGTATTCTTTATCAAGTAGCATGTGTTTGACCTCACTCTGTTCATCTTATTTCGTGAACAAAATGAATATTATTTTTCTTACTTTATTCCATTCATATACCTGTAATACACTGAAGCTATTTTTCACTGTTAGAAAACATTCTTGTATTTGTTTTGGTTATCTATTCAGTAGATGTCATTTTTATATGATTAAAGGTACATTTGAATAAACAAAAAAATTCTCTTTCATTTCTATTCAGATGTAACATTTTTCAGCATAATAAAGTTTTAAGGATTTTAAATAGTGGGAATAAAGACTTAGTTTGGATTATTGTTGTTAACTTTATGATTGAATTCACAGTAACCTTATTACTTTTTATGTTTTAAAAATCATGTATTGACATATTGAAATTAAACATTCATTTGAGAACTCCTTCAGTTTGAATAAATTCAGAATGTTTTGATAAATAATTGATTGCATTTTAAGTTTAAATACATGAAGTGTAACTGTTACTGCAAATTGAAATTAAAATTACCATAATGTGTACTTTTTCATGGTGTTCATTTTGAGGCCCTAAGGACACATTCCAGATTTAAAAGAATACATACATGTATGAATGGTACTAGCACTTACAAAAATTTAAATACATTTTTTATACCTTTTACTTTATTGTACATCTGAATATTATGAAAGTGGCATATCTTTGTCATTTGTTAATGCTAGGTGTGGGAATTTAACTCTTTAAAGAATAAGTAGTATGGCTGGAACTGTACCTCCAAACTAGATGTTGTGGCAAAGCACACTATACACATGTCAAAAATTGATCTGTGAATTTGATACTGTCAGCTGCTTTCAAGTTTTAAGCATTCAATTTTAGATTAAAAGCTAAAAGCAGGATCTATAAAAGTTTCTTTGGAAAAAGGTACTGGGTTAGATGAAAAAGTAGTTAGAAAATAGAAAATGTATAAGTAATGAATATAACAAACATGGAATCAATATGTAAATCACCAGAGTTCCTGAATTTAAAACCTGCAAATGTAAGATCAATATGATTATATCATGTTTAAGATCTATTAAATGGTAGTAATATGGTCTGCATACCTAAACAATAGCTGTTAGTTAAATTAATCCATTCATGAAGATTTTATGTTTGAGGAAAGCTGTTAAGTTATTCCAAAATGTTTCAACAGCAGAAATCAAGTTTGTGTTGAATTTTCTTTGAGTAAAAAGAAACAAAAAATAATTGCACAAAAACGTTAAGTGAGAAGAAATCGGTATTGGATATGATAGTTTTATAGTTAGCAAATTCCTAAATATTCAGAATTTTTTCAGAAAATTAATTGAATAGTAAGTCCATAGATTCCCAAACTTTAGAAGTAAACAGATTACATGACTATATAATATCTATGAAGAACACTTCTATGAAATATCTATGAAAAATGTTAGGAATTGAGACAGAAAAATAGTTTTATTTAAAGTCATTGTACTCTAGAATAAGGCATGAAATATGACAGAAATCCAATGTATATTGGGAACAGAATTTCATTCACAACTGTCTGTTTCCATTCATTATCACTGCATTGTTATAATTTAAATTTGTTTTCAGTAGATTTGCATGACTAGAGCTGAACTGATGTTTTAGAAAATCATTTCATTCATAAATTGATTACTTGAGATTGAGATGGCTTCTGAAGCATTCGTATATATTTATTTTTCTTAAAAAAAAATATAAAAATAAAGCTGTCATCTCTTTTATTTATGCTACCTGAAATTAAAATCCTCTTTAATTATATTGGACACATATTTATGTTGACATGGATAATTTATTCAATGATTTAATTGTTTTGAGTATTTAGAACATAGTTCAGTTTTAGTGTATTGTGTGAATATGATACTCTGCACATTAGCTAGAATGTTTTAGTTTAAGTTTGATATCTTCTTTAGTTAGCCTGTTTGCACATATCTTTTCTTTTTGCACAGACAAGCAGCACTATATGCCTGAATCTGTTGTTAAAAATTACATGTATCAACTGCTAAGATCTGTAGCTCATATGCATAGGTATGTAGTATTCATCTATACAATTCAGAAATTAGATTGAAAAGTTTTGTATCTAAAACTCTTCTTCCTAGTACAACTTTACTGCAAATGATCAGTTTTATGCAGATTGTTTAAATTTGATATGTTGGAAAAACAGTTATATGTGTTCGGATCTAACTATTCAGTTGATTCAGCATCAACATTTATATATATGCTAAATAGCAAATAAACAAGAATTTATCATTGTCAAGAAAAGTTGTAAAAGATTAAGGGGGTTTCAATAGTATAAGGTAGAATGGGTTATCTAGTTATTTAATGGTATGAGGAGGATTGCACAGAACAAGAGAGAGAAGATAATTATAGATTGGTGTTTTAGCAGTATTTATGATAATTATAAAGACCAGCTACTTATTTCACCAAAAAACTTACGTGAAAAAAACTTGTTAGTTGTGAATTTTTCTGTATAACTTGCGTTGAATTTTGATCGAAATTTTTTTGTGAAAAATGCCCCAGGGCTCGTTTCACAAAAAATGTTACAATTTTTTTTTTAGATTATTGTAAATTATACTGAAATGTTTATGACTTACTGGTACTTTTTCCCTTAAGATTTTTTGTGAAATGAGTCTATGATCAATTAAATAAAAAGATTGTAAGGAGAATTATGATGTCTTAATAATTTAATTCATGTTAATTTATAACATAGTTAAGTTAACTTATGTAATTTTTTTGTATTAATTTTAAAAAATGCAAGTCATTCTAAAGGAAGATAATGTTGTCAAACTAAAGTCAAATGTTATGGTGGCCTTCACTTATCGTTCATAGAGGTTAAGTTGAAATATTGTTACAGTTTATGCCATTTATAGAAAACATAAGTGTTTGATTATCTCAAATTATCACTCTCAAGTGGGAATTTAATCGCTTGTTGATACATAGTAATGGTCCAATCTTCATAATAAATTTTATCATTGTTCAAAATGATTTTTATCAAACTGTTTCACAAAAGGCAAAACAAGCAAATGGTAAACTTTAAATCAAATACATTGTTGCAATGGTAAAATGTTTAATGGTGATTTTTAATTTCTTGAATGAAGATTATTAGATAGGAATAGACAATGTTACTGGGGTATATCAGTTAGTATGAACAGAATGGAAAACATAATGTTTTTATATAACAAACCTTTGTTATATTGACAGTCATGGAAAATGAAATTGTGCTTATATTTTTTAAATCAACAAATTTTCAATTTTCCTTTGGCAAATGTAATTTAAGTCATGATTTTTTCATTTGAATTTTATTTCCATAGATCATTTTTCCCCTTAGGAATCGGGCAGCCAGCTAATTAGCCTTCTGCTTTCTACTTTTCTGGCAATCATACAAGTAATAAATAAAGAGGAGGGAGGCAAAATGATAAGGGATTTTGTTTTTCAACTTCAATATTTATGCATACAGTAGACAGGAAGTGGTTTACAAATCTTCTGTTTTCCTACTGAAGGTCAGTGGTTCACTCTGAGCACTTTGGCTTCCTCCACCAATAAAAACTGACCGCCACGAAATAGCACAACAGTGCTGAAAGCGGTGTTAAACAAAAATCAATCAAATTTTTAATGGTAAAATATGGTCTATTTTATTAGTTTGTCATGTACAGTACAATAAGGGGTGAACTGTTTTTATGCCCCCGCCGTAGCGGAGGGGGCATTAAGTTTTACCCTTGTCTGTCTGTACGTACGTCCGTCCATATGTCCCAAAATTGGTTTCCGTTCTCTAACTTGAGTTTGCCTCAACCAAATGTTATGAAACTTATACACAATGCTTATTACCACAAAACACAGAGCAAGTTTGAATTTTGGTGGCGTCACTTTAACTGTTCTAGAGTTATGCCCCTTTATAAATGGAAAAATTGCAAAATTTTTAGTTTCTGTTCTCTAACTTAAGTTTGCCTCAACCAAATGTTATGAAACTTATACAAAATGCTTATTACCACAAAACACAGAGGAAGTTTGAATTTTGGTGGTGTCACTTTAACCGTTCTAGAGTTATGCCCCTTTATAAATGGAAAAATTGCAAAATATTTATTTTCTTCTAAATATCAAGTAATTCTTAAAATTGGAGTTATCTTCCTTTGTACATGATTATAGTTGAATCAACTACAATCAATGCTTTATACAATGCAATGTTTAATTTTGACTTCCACTGATAGATCAAGTTGAATTTGGGTAGTGTCACTTTAACCATTCCATTATTGAGTTATGCCCCTTTATAAATCGAAAGATTGCAAAATTTTTAGGTTCCATTCTGTAACTTAAGTTTGCCCCAACCAAACATTAAGAAACCTATACACAATATTCATTACCACATAACTATGATCAAGTACAAATTTTTTGTTTCCGTTTTCTAACTTTAGTTTGCCTCAACCAAATGTTATGAAACTTATACACAATGCTTATTACTACATAATACAGATTAAGTACGAAATTTGGTGGCAACACTTTTACCATTCTTGAGTTATGTCCCTTTATAAACATAAAAATTGCTGAATTTTTTAGTTTGTCTAAACCAAATGTTAATGTTATAAAACTTATACACAACCGTTCTAGAGAAATGCGTGTTTACAAATAGAAAAATTGCCAAATTTTTAGTTTCTGTTCTCTGCTTAAGTTAGCCTCAACCAAATGTTATGAGACTTACTTACAATGCTTATTACCACAAAACTCAGATCAAGTTCAAATTTGGGTAGCGTTACTTTTACCGTTCTTCAGTTATGTCCCTTTATAACTATATGATATGCAAGCGGGGGCATCATCAGTGTCCACATGTGGACACTATCCACATTTATTCAGACATGGTTCTACCATAAATTCTTTCCAATAGAAAAAAATCTAGCAGAGTAAAAAAAGTTTACTCCTTTGAACAGAGTAATTTTATAAGTTTTTTTTTGACAAAAAAAATGTGAGTTTATCATCTATCAATTACTGCACATTGCCTTTGTTTATCAAATAATCATGTAATATTTGATCTTTTTCAGGCACGGTATATTTCACAGAGATGTTAAACCTGAAAACATATTAATTAAAGTAAGAACGATTTATCATTTAGGATTGTTTTTTAGTTCTATGTTTAGGTACAACTGTTAATTAAAATGGAAATAACAATTAATCAGCCAATATACGATGTCATAGAAATGGTTAGGGTTTGTAATAGTTTATTAATCAATAGAACTTCAAAGTGAATTAAAAACTTAGGGTTGAATTAGGAGAACTGATTATATAAGGAATGTACTCTTCTGACCAATGTGTTAACATATTAAAGTTTAAGGTCTATAATTTAAAAGAGACAACTTGATAGAATAATACATTAAAATCCAGCATTTTTAAGTTGACACTTATATTGATGTCATTGGTAACAACAAAATATATTTTTTCATTGGTTTTAACATTTAACCTGGTAATCCATTCCAATATTTCCAATATTTGCTGTTGCAAAAGAAATATTCAAATGATAACTTTAGTATACTCAAAAACAGTACAAACACATCAGTGGTTCTGTGGAAGTCTGCTCATCTGTAGTTTGGTATGTTGTTGGTTGGATCTCATTACTGTTCTAATCAGACTCTGTTTGATAAAGTCATAATCAAAAGACCTTTGGGAGGAAAAAAAGTTTCTTGCCTTCTATTGGAATAATTTTATATTTTCTCTGGAGCTTGATAATATTGAGGCATAGAATGTAAGCAATTTTATATTTGATGTGCAGCTTCTTCATGTTTGGAAAGTTTGAAATCAATTGCATGCAGCAACACAGGTCCAGACCATGTATTGGTCGTGTCTTATATAAGTATTGGTATTTGCTCCTTTTCCTTAGCATGCAATTAAGAGTAACAGCAAAGACTGGCTGACTTTGAATCAGAATAATATATCTTAATAGTGGAAATTTTTTTATGACATATCATTCATTACCTTATGCAGGTTTTTGTTGAGCATATGACTTCTGTCGCAGAAAGCTCAACATAGTGATCCGGCAGCGACGGCGGCATTAACTAACTTTTTAAAAGCTTAATATTTCAGAAGGTAGAAGACCTGGATGCTTCATACTTTGTATATAGATGCCTTATGATATGAAGTTTCCCTCTGTCATATGTCCATTGTCCTTGACTTCATTTTCATGGTTCAGTGACTACTTGAAAAAAAAGTTACAAATTTTTGTAATGTTAATTCCTTTCTTATGAGTGATAGGATAACTATATTTGGTATGTGCGTACCTTGTAAGGTCCTTATGTCTGTCAGACAGATTTTACTTGACCTTCGTGGTCAAGTCCATATCTCAGATACTATAACTAATATGTCTACTATATTTGGTGTATGTAATGATTGTAAGGTGAACATGTCCAACTGGTAGGTGTCATCTGACCTTGACCTCATTTTCATGGTTCAGTGGTCTAAGTTAAGTTTTTGTGTTTTGGTCTGTTTTTCTAATACTGAATGCAATAGGTCAAATTTATTTGGTGTATGGAAATATTATACGATGATCATGTCAGTTTGGCAGATTTTATTTGACCTTGACCTCATTTTCGTGGTTCGTTGCTTAATGTTTAGTTATACGACCGCAAAAATTGAAAATTTTTTGGTCGTATATTGGTATGACGTTGGCGTCGTCGTCGTCGTCGTCCGGCGTCGTCCGAAGACACATTGGTTTTCGCACTCTAACTTTAGTTTAAGTGAATGGATCTCCATGAAATTTTACCATAAGGTTCAATACCACGAAAGGAAGGTTGGGATTGATTTTGGGGGTTATGGTACCAACAGTTAAGGAATTAGGGGCCAAAAAGGGGCCAAAAATAAGCATTTTTGTAACTTCCAGACAATAACTTGTGTGTAAGTGTATGGATCTCTCTGACATTGTACCACAAGGTTCCATATCACAAAGGGAAGGCTGTAATTGATTTTGGGGGTAATTGCCTCAAAATTTTAGGAATTAGGGGCCAAAAAAGGGGCAAAAAACAAGCATTTTTCTAGTTTCATGACAATAACTTGTGTGTAAGTGTTTGGATATTTCTGAAATTGTACTACAAGGTTCCATATCACAAAGGGAAAGCTGGAATTGAGTTTGTGGGTAATTGTCCAAAACGTTTAGGAATAGGGGGCCAAAAAGGGGCCAAAAATAAGCATTTTTCTAGTTTCCAGACAATAACTTGTGTTCAAGTGTATGGATCTCTCTGAAATTGTACTGCAAGGTACCATACCACAAAGGGAAGGCTGGGATTGAGTTTGGGGGTGATGAATCATAAGGGGGTTCAAATTTGGGGGGGGGGGATTTTTTTTTTTTCTTTTTTTTTCTTTTTTTCCTTTTTTTTTTTCTTTTAAAATTTTCCATTTTTAGTTGGTTATTTCTGATTAATATTTAAAAGCAAATAATAATGATATGGTAGGAGATACACACCAAACAGGATGTGTAAATTATTAAATAATAAGTATTGTGCAATAGCAAGAAATTTTCAATTGCACAGTATTGCACAATTGCAAGAAATCTTCAATTGCACAGTATTGCGCAATAGCAAGAAATCTTCAATTGCACAGTATTGCGCAATAGCAAGAAATATCCAATAGCACAATATTGCGCAATAGCAAGAAATTGTCAATTGTACAGTATTGCACAATAGCAAGAAATATTCAATTGCACAGTATTGTGCAAAAGAAGATACTTCGTATAAATTGCTTATTTCTTGATCAATTTCAATGGGGTTTTATTCTTGAATTCTTGGGGTTCTTTAATATGCTGAATCTAACCAAGTATTAAGTTTTTGGATTTTGGGCCCCGTTTTTAAATTGGTCCACATTGAGGTCCAAAGGGTCCAAAATTTAACTTTGTTTGATTTCATCAAAAATTGAATTATTGGGGTTCTTTGATATGCCGAATCTAACCGTGTATTTAGATTCTTAATTTTTGGTTCCGTTTTCAAATTGGTCTACATTAAGGTCAAAAGGGTCCAAAATTAAACTTAGTTTGATTTTAACAAAAATTGAATTTTTAGGGTTCTTTGATATGCTGAATCTAAACATGTATTTAGATTTTTGATTATGGGCCCAGTTTTCAAGTTGGTCCAAATCGGGGTCCAAAATTAAACTTTGTTTGATTTCAACAAAAATTGAATATATGGGGTTCTTTGATATGCTGAATCTAACCATGTATTTAGATTTTTGATTTTTGGGCCCCGTTATCAAGTTTGTCCACATTGAGGTCAAAAGGGTCCAAAATTAAACTTTGTTTGATTTCATCAAAAATTGAATTATTGGGGTTCTTTGATATGCCGAATCTAACCGTGTATTTAGATTCTTAATTTTTGGTTCCGTTTTCAAATTGGTCTACATTAAGGTCAAAAGGGTCCAAAATTAAACTTAGTTTGATTTTAACAAAAATTGAATTTTTAGGGTTCTTTGATATGCTGAATCTAAACATGTATTTAGATTTTTGATTATGGGCCCAGTTTTCAAGTTGGTCCAAATCAGGGTCCAAAATTAAACTTTGTTTGATTTCAACAAAAATTGAATATATGGGGTTCTTTGATATGCTGAATCTAACCATGTATGTAGATTTTTGATTTTTGGGCCCCGTTATCAACTTTGTCCACATTGAGGTCAAAAGGGTCCAAAATTAAACTTTGTTTGATTTCATCAAAAATTGAATTCTTGGGGTTCTTTGATATGCTGAATCTAACCATGTATTTAGATTTTTTATTTGTGGACCCGCTATCAAATTGGTTCATATTGAGTTCAAAAGGGTCCAAAATTAAACTTTGTTTGATTTCATCAAAAAAGTTCTTTGATATGCCAAATCTAACCGTGTATTTAGATTTTTAATTTTGGGTCCCGTTTTTAAATTGGTCTACATTAAGGTCCAAAGGGTCCAAAATTAAACTTAGTTTGATTTTAACAAAAATTGAATTCTTGGGGTTCTTTGATATGCTGAATCTAAACATGTATTTAGATTTTAGATTTTTGGCCCAGTTTTCAAGTTGGTCCAAATTGGGGTCCAAAATTAAACTTTGTTTGATTTCAACAAAAATTGAATATATGGGGTTCTTTGATATGCTGAATCTTACCATGTATTTAGATTTATTATTTTGTGGGCCCGCTATCAAATTGGTTCATATTGAGGTCAAAAGGGTCCAAAATTAAACTTTGTTTGATTTCATCAAAAATTGAATTATTGGGGTTCTTTGATATGCCAAATCTAACCGTGTATTTAGATTTTTAATTTTGGGTCCCGTTTTTAAATTGGTCTACATTAAGGTCCAAAGGGTCCAAAATTAAACTTAGTTTGATTTTAACAAAAATTGAATTCTTGGGGTTCTTTGATATGCTGAATCTAAACATGTGTGTAGATTTTTGATTATGGGCCCAGTTTTCAAGTTGGTCCAAGTTGGGGTCCAAAATTAAACTTTGTTTGATTTCAACAAAAATTGAATATATGGGGTTCTTTGATATGCTGAATCTAAACATGTATTTAGATTTTAGATTTTTGGCCCAGTTTTCAAGTTGGTCCAAATTGGGGTCCAAAATTAAACTTTGTTTGATTTGATCAAAAATTGAATTATTGGGGTTCTTTGATATGCTGAATCTTATCATGTATTTAGATTTTTTATTTGTGGGCCCGCTATCAAATTGGTTCATATTGAGGTCAATAGGGTCCAAAATTAAACTTTGTTTGATTTCATCAAAAATTGAATTATTGGGGTTCTTTGATATGCCAAATCTAACCGTGTATTTAGATTTTTAATTTTGGGTCCCGTTTTTTAAATTGGTCTACATTAAGGTCCAAAGGGTCCAAAATTAAACTTAGTTTGATTTTAACAAAAATTGAATTTTTGGGGTTCTTTGATATGCTGAATCTAAACATGTGTTTAGATTTTTGATTATGGGACCAGTTTTCAAGTTGGTCCAAGTTGGGGTCCAAAATTAAACTTTGTTTGATTTCAACAAAAATTGAATATATGGGGTTCTTTGATATGCTGAATCTAAACATGTATTTAGATTTTAGATTTTTGGCCCAGTTTTCAAGTTGGTCCAAATTGGGGTCCAAAATTAAACTTTGTTTGATTTCAACAAAAATTGAATATATGGGGTTCTTTGATATGCTGAATCTTACCATGTATTTAGATTTATTATTTTGTGGGCCCGCTATCAAATTGGTTCATATTGAGGTCAAAAGGGTCCAAAATTAAACTTTGTTTGATTTCATCAAAAATTGAATTATTGGGGTTCTTTGATATGCCAAATCTAACCGTGTTTTTAGATTTTTAATTTTGGGTCCCGTTTTTTAAATTGGTCTACATTAAGGTCCAAAGGGTCCAAAATTAAACTTAGTTTGATTTTAACAAAAATTGAATTCTTGGGGTACTTTGATATGCTGAATCTAAACACGTGTTTAGATTTTTGATTATGGGACCAGTTTTCAAGTTTGTCCAAGTTGGGGTCCAAAATTAAACTTTGTTTGATTTCAACAAAAATTGAATATATGGGGTTCTTTGATATGCTGAATCTAACCATGTATTTTGATTTTGGACATTAGACCATAATAGGTAAATTAAAAAATTTGAAGTTCTTAGACCACATTCTTTCTGTGTCAGAAACCTATGCTGTGTCAAATATTTAATCACAATCCAAATTCAGAGCTGTATCAAGCTTGAATGTTGTGCCCATACTTGCCCCAACTGTTCAGGGTTCGACCTCTGCGGTCGTATCAAGCTGCGCCCAGCGAAGCATTTTATTTTTGTTTGTTTTGGTCTGTTTTTCTTAAACTTTAACCAATAGGTCATCTATATTTGGTGTATGTAATGATTGTAAGGTGTTTATGTCTGTCTGGCAGGTATCATCTGACCTTCAGGTTATTTTCATGGTTCATTGGTCAATGTTCAGTTTTCCTGGTTAAGTTTGTTTCTTGGATACTATAAGCAATAGGCCAACTATATTTGATGCATTGAATGACTTTAAGGTGTACATGTCTGCTTGGCAGGGTTCATCTGACCTTGACCTCATTTCCATGGTTTGGTCTGTTTCTTTTATAAGCAATAGGTCATATATATTCGGTGTATGGAATGATTATAATAAAGGTGTACATGTATTTCCGGCTTGGATTATCTGACCTTGACCTCATTTTCTTGGATCATAAATGTTAATGTGATACAGTAAAACTTTATATTTAGGACTATCAATATAAAATCAATGGTCAGTATAGTAGGCGAGACATTTCAGCGTGTGCACTCTTGTTAAATTTTATCTAGTGTGTTGGAACAAAACAATGTTTATATTTATATATTATCAACAAGTTTTTATCTGGAATATTGTTGAAATAATACCAGCTTGATTTAAAAGATTCATTCAGTTATTAAACAACTTTTTATTTGTAAACAACATCTAAGTTATATGTTTTATTATTTTCATTTTTGTCTTCTGATCATATTAATGCATGGGTGAATCATACAATATAAAATGTTTATGTTATGACATGGTAACCAGAGTTTTGACTCCCACCTTATGTATATATACTTATTCTTCAAGGATTAATCATTACATATAGGTATATTGATTTTTTACAGATCTTATAAGGAGGTTAAGCTCTTGTTAAATCGTATATTAATCTCTTTATGTTTATTCAGTATATTTATATTTTTTCAAAAAACACCTTTAGTCTACTTAATTCAAACAGTGCTAATAGTTATCTCTTTTTTTTTCAGGAAGACCTCTTAAAGTTAGCAGATTTTGGTTCTTGTAGAAGTGTATACTCAAAACAACCCTATACAGAATATATATCTACCAGATGGTTAGTGTTCTCAATAAAGATGTCATAACCTATGCTAATCTGCAGATTATAGATACCATTTAAATATTTAATTAAGCCAAAATTATGCAAACTTTACAAAATAAATGTACTTTTCTTTATTGGTATTAAAGTTCATTGAATGAGCATTAACTTACCTGTACCTAAAATCCTGTATGTTCTAACTTTTATCCAACATCACAATAAGTGATGACATATAAATACAGGAAAATCTCAGACAACAAAGGACTAAATAGTTGGAAAAAAACATTCAGAGATGCTTGATTCTTTGAATGTTATGAAGTTTTCGTCTGTCATATGTCGACCTAGTTGTTTGGGATTTCCCTGTAATGCATTTAAGTGACTGTTTTAAAATCACTAAACTAAAGTTCTGCTTATGTTGATGAGTTTCTTTTTAATAAGTTACTCTAAGATCTGGGTTAACAGATTAAAATTTTATCCTAGAATTTGTATGAATATTCATATCACATTGTAAGTTTATAAACTCAAATTAAAAGAAAAGGTGTTATTGATTTGAAACACACTTACTAAAACAATAATAATTTAATTCAATTCTTTAATACTTTAAGTAAATAATGCTCATCAATACAATGACATGTAAAATATATATGCAAATACAATAACTGATAAATTAACACTAGTCATAAACACTAGTCATAATACATAACTGATAAATGATTATAGAACAATTCACCTCAACCTTTCATCTACCCTTTCTTAGAAATTTCAATAAATAGGAGTTAAACCTTACAGGATCGGATGAAAGAATCATGTTTGTTCCTACAAGTATCTACTTTTAACTGTCACAGTCTGTACAATATACCTGATTTGATCCATTGAAACATCTCTGAATGTTTTTTGGAATGTTATCTAAAGAAAAATTTCAGTTGATTTATAGATAATTGTTGGTTCTTCAAACAAGAGGTATCTCTAATACAATCTGTTGCCCTTTGATGACATGTTGCCAAGAAACATCCTTGAGATTGAAAGACCATTGACATTCTGTTTATCACTATTTTCCTAGGCATTTTTATGATGTAGGCTTACGATACTGTTGTCAGGTCATTAAAGATGGCATATTTTGGTATTAATATTGATTCACTTATAGGGTTTTTGCATCGGAAATAAACACATTTATTCTAAAACCAGTTGTTGGCATGATACAGGTTATATTCTTCTCATATATTTTATGATGGTATGATACTAAACCCCTAACAGGAGGGATTGTGCTTGATTTTCATATGATGAAGACATAATCTTTCAACCAGTTTAATTGAGGTCTGGAACTGGCATGTCAGTAACTGCTAGTAGTCCTTTGTTGATTTATGTATCATTGTTATTTTTCTTAGTTTCTTTTGTTACTTATTCTGACATCGGACTTGGACTTCTTTTAAACTGAGTTTTACTGTGCGTATTTAGTATTTCCTGCAGGAGGTTTTGGCATGGTATGGCGCCCTGCCATGTTTTCTTGACGCCCTGCCCTTTTTAGGAAAAAAAATAAACATTTTATTGAATTTTGTAATTTTTTATGCCCCCGCAGTAGCGGAGGGGGCATTAAGTTTTACCCTTGTCTACATACGTACGTCCCAAAATTGGTTTCCGTTCTCTAACTTTAGTTTGCCTCAAACAAATGTTATGAAACTTATACACAATGCTTATTACCACAAAACACAGATAAAGTTTGAATTTCGGTGGCGTCACTTTTACCGTTCTAGAGTTATGCCCCTTTACAAATGGAAAATTGCTGAATTTATCATTACCACTGATTACGTAAAAAATAGGATGTTTGTTTATATTTTCTTTTTATACTATTCGGTGGTTGATGCATCAGATTGGGTGTGAATTTACCACGGCTTTCATACTGTTGTTATCTTAATAAATTAAAGTTAAGAATGTAGCTGATATAGTTTTGAATAGTATGAAAAATCAACAATGTTTCAATAACGTTTCAATAAAAAAAAAATCACAAAAAAACGCAGATGAAAAACAGAAGAATATGTATAGTAAGTCTTGCTATACAAATCTTTGAAAATCCTAAAACTGTTTGTACAGTTATGAGTCAAGGTAGCTTTGATTGGTATAAATATGCAAGATCCAAAAGGTATTTCTAAAAAGCAATGCATTGCATATGCTCTTGGATATACAAAGTCCATTTTCAAAACACATCCTTAGACAAATCAGTCACTGTGTAAGTTTATAATTGGAGTTATTGATTGAAAAGAGGCAGTTGCACAATGAACATGATCAAGATTCTATTAGCTGAGTCTAGAAGTGATAATTTTATTACAAAAAGGAATTAGATTAACAACCTAATATACATATCTTTATTTCTTACCAACAAATATGAAACATATGGTATATTCGATTAATTCCCTATCCATTACAGTGCCTTCATATCTATGTAAAGAGTACCCTAAATGTGTAGTCCTCCGCGCAAAGGGTGCCCTTCAAGTGTAGGCAATCGCGCTAAGAGTGCCCTCGGAGAAAAAAATTACCCTGCCCTTTTCAAAAGCTGCAGGAAACACTAGTATTGCTGTGTGTTTGTTTATTCTACATTGGCTAGAGGTATAGGGGGAGGTTTGAGATCTTACAAACTTGTTTAACCCTGCCAAATTTTTGCGCCTGTCCCAAGTCAGGAGCCTCTGGCTTTTGTTAGTCTTGTATGTTTTTTAATTTTAGTTCATTTATATGTTTTGGAGCTTAGTATGGCGTCCATTTTCACTGAACTAGTGCACATTTTTGTTGAGGGGCCAGCTGTAACCCGCCTCTGGGTGCAGGATTTTCTTGCTGTGTTGAAGAGCCATTGGTGGCCTTCGGCTGTTTTCTGCTCTTCGGTTGGGTTCTTGTCTCTTTGACACATTCCCCATTTCCATTCTCAATTTTATTATAATGTCATACATTCTCTTTCTACTTGACTGAGAAAATGCAATATCACTGGAGTATGGTGATATGAAAAATTATCATGAAAAAACATCAAAGAAAAATTTGAGAAAAATAGCGATAAAACATTTATTCAATTTTGGATGTTATACAAATCAGAATGAACACAATTTTTTGCAATAGAATTGTATTAATATTTGAATACTGTCTCAACCACATTATATGTGTGTATGTTGCATGTTTGTCCCAAAAGTTCATTAATGTACATTGGAATAGAAACTAGACAGCATTTCTTCTTACCATATGTAAATGTGCACATCCAAATTTTATTTGTATATCTAATTTTTTTTTGGGATAGCTTAGCAAATGATAGACATTGTTATTTTTATATTTGTAGAAATTTGTCATTTTAAGAATTAGTGTTTAACTATGAAATATTTTGTTTGATATGGAAAAAATACATTTACTTACAAATCCTGTGAAACATTAACCAATTTCATTAATTTTTAATTGGAGAAGTGCATGAGATTATATATAAAATTTAATATTTCATACCTGATATCCATAGAATTTTTAATTTTTTTAGGGGAGAGGGGGGATATGATAAATTTATATAATTATATGTCTTCATATGACTTTTCACAAGGGTTCAGGAGGAAAAATGGAAATTTTAAACCCTTGCATTTGTCCTACTAACTGCATATTGGAAAGACAGCCAATGGAAAATTGTTTATTTCACAGTTCTGTCTGTTCGGATTAATTTTAAAGAGTTTCTGTCCTTGTTGAATAAGACTGGATGAAAGAGGAGAAATCTGATACTATTGAGTTGCATGTAATTTATATTTATATTACAGGTATAGAGCACCTGAATGTTTATTGACTGATGGTTACTATACATATAAAATGGATATGTGGAGTGTTGGTTGTGTCTTCTTTGAAATTCTCAGGTAAACTACTCAATATACCAAGTTTTTTTCTCCTGAAAAAGGTATTTAGGGGCAGGGGGGTCATTGAAGGCACATAATGTTTTACTATATACTTGGTGCTGGAATATGTTTTATACCCAATCATTTATGTTTGTTAATTTTCAATCTCAATAACTTTTTCTGGTAAATATCATGCCAGTTACATACACTTGAACTTATTACAACTTAAACATTCCTCTACTCTTGAAGTTTATAAGATATACAACCTTTTTGTCTGTGTTGATACAGACTGTAAGTCTTATCTAAATAGATAATTTGTTTATAGAAATATTATTACAGATTCTTTTAAATGGGTGATTGATTGATTGATTGTTGTTCTCTTATGTTCAGTGGCAAACATTTCATGCTTTTTTCAACATAAAAAAAATTACAATAAGTCCAAAAGGCAGGTTCTACAATGTGTCTGCAGGAACTTTAAAGTTGAAATTGTAATACAATATGTGATGCGTGTACCAATTTGTTCAAAGGGAGATAACTTTTATATTTTAGCTTGCATCCTCTGTTTCCTGGTTCTAATGAAGTAGACCAAATAGCTAAAATCCATGACATTTTAGGGACACCAGATCCTTCGGTACTCAATAAATTAAAAAAGTAAGTAGTAGCAGTCTGATTTAGCAATAATTTGAGAATTTTCAGTTAAACTATTCAAAATAAAATATATTGAAGGAAATTGTTAACGTTTGCATTTGAAGGGAAAAAAATCTACTGAAACATATCCACATCACAAACAAGGTTTTATGTGACTATTAACTATATCACACATTGTTTATACAGTTATATACAATTTGACTGTAATAGTAGTATAGCTTAATACCAACATTTATAACATGATAACACTATTTTCAATACTTTAAGTAAAAACACTTCATTCAGAAGGAGACTGTCATAAACCTAACTGTTATATCGCAGGTCACGAGGAATGAACTTTAATTTTCCATCCAAGAAAGGTAGTGGTATAGAAAGATTACTGCCACATGTAAGCACTGATGCTGTAGAATTAATATATCAAATGTGTACATATGACCCAGATGATAGAATGTCAGCAAAACAAGCTTTGAGACATCAGTATTTCAAAGATCTCAGGTAAGTACACTACTATAGTGAAAATTATACATTACATTTTACCATCATTAAATGAAAATTGCAGGATATTTTGATAACTCTCAAATTTGATACTGATTCAGACATTCATTTTCAGCTCCCTACTGAAAAACAATGCTACTTTGATCAAACATGATTAAATTAGAGTCTTAAACTTGTGAGATAGTCTGGGATCATTTATTCAATATTTTCATACCCCCACCGTAGTGTTGTTCTGATGATCGGAATAAGTCGGAAATCAGTTGGTTGGGCCTTTGCAAGGTTGATAATCGATTGGGATTTTGTTCAGTCGGTTGTCATTATAGTTTCTGGACTTTAAGCATATCAACTTCCGGTCCGTTTCCCATTTGCATTTTACAAGGGCAGTCAAACAAATTGTAACGAAAAATATCAGTCGATGACAATAACAATGTCAAACATCCTATCATCAAAGCCATAACCAATTTCTTTCTTTAAAAACGTGATAAAAACATTGACTATACAGATTGATCATATGTTATTTAAAATAAATAACTTTTTATGAAATACTTTCTTTCAATTCCGGCACTTGTTACTCTAGAGTGTACATGAAATCATTCTGATTTTAGATGAAATGAATTTTTTGCTACATTAGAACGTGGTACAAATTGCCTTTTATTAATGTGTCTTCCATTTGTTGGGTCAAAAACTTCATATTCCTTTCCAAATTGCTTGTCAATCATCGTTTATTTTTGTGACTTTTCCCAGTTTGTCCACCATTGAAATATATATGAATCACGGATCGGATACGGATCAACTATGTAAGAATTCCGCATTCTTGCAATTATAAGTACAGACGCACTAATGACACAGCTGACAGAAGAATAATGATCACAAAAGTGAAAAATAAGCATTCTACACGAATAAACAGACATTGGTTGGATCCCCTTAGTTAAATGTATATATTTAAATGCAAATGCATTGTTAAATTTTTGATTAATTTTAAATTGCTTCAAGTTAAATACTTTATATATCTTTTTTTAATGAGAAGCATTCAAATTTTTATACAGCTATGTATTTGAAATTATAATGTGAGTAATACCACTGAAATTTAGATATTTTAGTGTCATTGTTGGTAATAAATGTTGTAATTATAAGACAAAATATGTTCAATCTGAATCTGGATTCTAATTGATTCACTGTTTTAATTGCTAAATAAAATATGAAAAGGAAACAAAATATCAAATATGAACATATAAAACTCTGCAATGATATGGAATATACGCATTTGACATGCACAGTGTGACTAAATGCATGATTTCATTTAATAAAGGGCAAAGTATAATGATGCGATTATAACCGAAAGTCGGTTGGTTGCTGTCACGGATAGTAATAGATAATCGGTTGGTAATTTCAACCGATTATCCAACACTACCCCGCCAAGGGCATTTAGTGTTACCCTTGACCATACTCCCGTCCGTCCCATTTTCATTTCCACACTCTTAAGTTTTCCTCATCCAAATTACACAATGCTAAGAATCAAAAGTTGCAGACAGAGTTTGAAATTAAGACAGTGAGTCACTTACCGTTCTAGAGTTATGCCCTTTATAACTAGGAAAATTGCAAAAATTTTCGTTTCTGCACTCTAAACTTTTTGAGTTTGTCTCATCCTAACTTTATGAAATTCATACACAATGCTAAGAATCATAACACGCAGACAGAGTTGGAAAATAGGCAGTGATTCACTTATCGTTAGTGAGTTATGCCCCTGAATAATTTGGAGAATTGCAAATTTTTATGTTTCTCTCATCAAAATTTTATGAAACTCATACACAATGCTAAGAACTGCAACACTCAGAGTTTGAATTTGGGCAGTGAGTCTTTTAATGTTCTAGAGTTAAGCCCCTTTTAAACTTGGAAAATTGCAAAGCTTGAGGGGGGCATTCATGTCCTCAGACACATTCTTCTTTCATTTTAAATTCTTGTGATGAAGGATATCAATTTTTAAAGGCAGTGCTTTAATGCCTTTCTAGTTGCCGGGTTAATCCTTCCTTCCGCGATATCCAACTTATCTACGTGGGGGGTCATTAGACTCCAAGTAGATCCGGAAATGTTGAATTCTCTCCTCTTCTTATTGCGATATAAAATGTTTTTTGTTTCATTTCATTTACATTGGGAAATAGAGAAACAATCATTGTGTTTTGTTAGTTTTAAAAACTTTTGATATATTAGTATTTTGCATTATAAGCAGTCAACCGATTGACAAACTAGAATTATTTGAATTCCGTGTGGAAAGAGCTCGGGTTAATTTCGAGTGTTATCTGCAATCTAGATGTTTATAAATCATTTCAGTCGTTGATATTATAATTAAAGGTCGACTGAACATGAATTATATTATACAATTTAAAGCGCATTTCTGTTTATGCACGTGAACCCGTCTGACGTTAATTTCGCAGTTATATAAAGTAGCAAATTATCGTTCCTGAATAGGTGGCGCCGTGGTAGCGGATCCTGTTCCTCTTCTTCCGGTTTCTGCACTGTGCAACTATTTCAGTTATATTTTTAATTAACGATGCCAAGTACTTGTTGTTGTGTACCTGGATGTCATTTAAGAGGAGGACATGCATTTCCAAATGACTTAAAAAGAAGGAAAAGTTGGATCAACGCCATGGCCCATACGCAGATTGGACGAGAACACGATGATATCGTGGAGTCCATCTCAATCAGCTGTTGTTTGCAAGGCACGTTTTACTGAAAAAGACTACGTGCAGGAAACTATTCATGGTAAAACTCTATTTTCTTTGTGAAATATATAGTTATATATGTAATCGCCATGCGAATAAACCAAAGTCTGTTTACAACCGCAATTATCGTTTTAGAATAAAAGGGGGTGGGTAATTCAAGACGTCATAATTTTTTGGATTACGATTCAATGTGATCTGTTTGAGATTTTTTGGTGATTGCTACAATTATAATGATTTCTTACAAGAGGTATATCATACTGAGAATTATTTTAGCAGTAATTATGCTAATGTAGTAATGACAGGAATGCATAAGCTATGCCTCATAGACTTTCTTGAAAAATATCAATGACAATGTTAACAGGAACAAAACAATGACATGCTCTCATCTATATTATAGTTATTTAGGTACAAACAATGTACGTTTGTTGCATAAGTCTCTCATTGTTTGTCCTTTGGATTTACATAACATACATTGAATCAGGCAAACATAGTTTTATCCAGATTGTAATGAATAAATCTAGTTAATATTTCGCCAGGTAGTACAAAGTATACATTGCTAATGGAAGTTCATTTAATTATAAAAAAAACTAATGTTTTATAACCTTTTTCAGGGCGCAAACCCACCATACAGAGACTTAAGTCTACTGCAATTCCCAGCCTATTTTCCTGGACCAAGCAAGAGACTGAATCGTCCGCAAAAAGAAAAATTAGGGCAGTTTCCTGTGAAAACAAAAGAACTAAACTTGATGAATATTGTAGTAGAAATCTAGAGGAAAGTTTTGATTGTAAAGTTGGTTTTCCTGAAGAAGTCATTCATACTGCAGAAAGGATTTATGACTGTCCACCACCAACTGCCGAGCTAATGTTGAGCTTCACAGATGGAATTACGCAAACACCATCAATGCCTATGTTTTCAGCAGAGAATTTTGAAATGAAGACACGTGACACAGCCATGCATTTTTATACCGGTTAAGAGTTGTATACTAAATTTTTATTTGTTTTGACCACACTTGGACAGTTGGTCCAGCAGCACATTGTTTGAGATACATATATTTTCAAATTGATAGGGTGTCAGTTGAAAATCAGTTTTTTTATGACTTTGATGAAATTGAGGCATCATACAACCAACTTTGAACTGTCTAGATTCCAGATTGAATCTAGTGTTAAGAATATTGTGTATACATGGATTGTTTTTATGTCTAAACAGTGGTGTGAGGCTAACACTTGGCCATCTAGTGGTTTAGTCAGGTATTTTTCACCATCCAACTTCAAATTAAAGTTTCCTACGACTTGGATTATTATTGACAGCACAGAATATCCCGTGATAAAACCTAAAGCTCCTAGAGCTCAGGCAACCTTTTCATCAAATAAAAACAGAAACACTGAAAATTCTTGAATGTTCGACACCTGGTGGTTTAGTCAACTATGTCTCTATGTCACATAGAGCGAATCATTGGACTTGGCAAAACATACAAAATTCTAATAAATCCTATGAATGGAACTGAAACAAAACTTTCATCTGAAATAATATTTAGTTGTTTTATGTTGTGTAATTTTAGAACTTGTATTGTGCCAAAGGATGCATAAATAAAAGTGACGCAATGAATTTTGTTCTGATATATATATATTTACAATTACATGCACATGTAAATTGTAATCATATAAAAATAAGGAGATGTGGTATGATATTCAGTGAGTTTATCAAACTAAAGTGCATAAGAAATGGGTTTAAGCAGTTACAGGTGTTACTGTCACCGTACAATCTCCAACAATGAGAAAAACTCGTACCCTGTAAAAAATTTCAGAGATCTTACAACTAAGTTTTGTTGTCTCACCTTGACTTTGGTGAATTTTTTATATCTGTTGATGTAAATATAAAAAAGAAGATGTGGTATGATTGCCAATGAGACAACTCTCCACACATGCACAAGAGACCAAATGACACAGAAATTAACAGCTATAGGTCACAGTACGGCCTTCAACAATGAGCAAAGCCCATACCGCACAGTCAGCTATAAAAGGCCCAGAAATGACAATGTAAAACAATTCAAACAAGAAAACTAACGGCCTAACAGCACAGTGTATTGCACAACAGCAAGAAATCTTTAATTGAATATAAATTCAATTCATATAACCAATTTCAAGTTCATTGACTACATTTATTCAGAAACTATAATATGTCAAATATTTAATTACAATCCAAATTCAGACCTGTATCAAGCTTGAATATTGTGTCCATTTTTGCCCCAGCTGTTCAGGGTTGGACCTCTGCGGGTGTATCCAGCTGCGCTCAGCGAATCAGTTTATTTCTTAATTAAGAACTCCTTTTTATACGACTGCAAAAAAATTTTTGTGGTCGTATATTGGTATGACGTTGGCGTCGTCGTCCGAAGACACATTAGTTTTCGCACTCTAACTTTAGTTTAAGTGAATGGATCTCAATGAAATTTTAAAATAAGGTTCAATACCACAAAAGGAAAGTGGGGATTGATTTTGGGGGTTATGGTACCAACAGTTAAGGAATTAGGGGCCAAAAAGGGGCCAAAAATAAGCATTTTTGTAACTTCCAGACATAACTTGTGTGTAAGTGTATGGATCTCTCTGACATTGTACCACAAGGTTCCATATCACAAAGGGAATGCTGGGATTGATTTTTGGGGGTAATTGCCTCCAAATTTTAGGAATTAGGGGCCAAAAAGGGGCAAAAAACAAGCATTTTCTAGTTTCATGACAATAACTTGTGTGCAAGTCTATGGATCTCTCTGACATTGTATCACAAGGTTCCATATCACAAAGGGAATGCTGGGATTGAATTTGGGGGTAATTGCCTCCAAATTTTAGGAATTGGGGGCCAAAAAGGGGCAAAAAACAAGCATTTTTCTAGTTTCATGGCAATAACTTGTGTGTAAGTGTATGGATCTTCATGAAATTGTACTACAAGGTTCCATATCACAAAGGGAAAGCTGGAATTGAGTTTGGGGGTAATTGCCCAAAAAGTTTAGGAATAAGGGGCCAAAAATAAGCATTTTTCTAGTTTCCAGACAATAACTTGTGTTCAAGTGTATGGATCTCTCTGAAATTGTACTGCAAGGTACCATACCACAAAGGGAATGCTGGGATTGATTTTGGGGGTAATTGTCTCCAAATTTTAGGAATTAGGGGCCAAAAAGGGGCAAAAAACAAGAAACCTATGCTGTGTCAAATATTTAATTACAATCCAAATTCAGTGCTGAATCAAGCTTGAATGTTGTGTTCATACTTGCCCCAACTGTTCAGGGTTCGACCTCTGCGGTCGTATCAAGCTGCGCCCCAGCGGAGCATTTTATTTCATTCATAAATTACTTTATGCTTGGAAATATAATTTTGCTTGGAGTTGAATGAGTTGACATGTTGCAATGTACATTTACTCTACATAGTTCTATGGTACCAAATCAAAAGTTTATATAAAGAAAGAAGTCAAAGGTTTCCCATCATAGTTTAGTTACATACATTTTTTTTGTACCTGAGGTCGTTGAATATAGATCATTATATAAATAAGGAGATGTGTTATGATTGCCAATAAAAAAACTAAGGATTTTCTTATCCAAGGAATAGATTACCTTAGCCGTATTTGGTACAACTTTTTGGAATATTGGGTCCTCAGTGCTCTAAGACTTCAACTTTGTACTTTTTTGGCTTTGTTACTATTTTGATCTGAACGTCACTGATGAGTCTTATGTAGACGAAACACACGTCTGGCGTATTAAATTATAATCCTGGTACCTTTGACAACTAATTTGACTATAAACATAGATAAAAAAGGTACAAACTGGACATAATGCACTAGTTCATAAACAAGTGAGAACAATCGCCTTCATATAGTGCTCAGAATATGACATTCATAAAACTTATTCAATATCATTAGAGAACTCTAAATCTTAAATACTGAAAGCCACCTCTGATAAGTACACTGTACTATGCAAGATAATGATATAACTGGACTTAAAATACTCACAACCTGTAATTAACTGCCTTTACAGCACTTTCGTGCTTTGATTTACTTTGAATACACACCAGATAAAAATGTATGGCTTTGTAACTAATTGCAAATGATTTCTATTTCAATGACAAAAGGGGATACATGTAATATTAATACTGGACTGATAATATACATCTTTCTGTGGTATGTCAGACAACCTATAGCCCATTTAGTTTTAAATTGAAAAAGATTCAAGAATTAAGGTCGAAACTTGCAAAATCAGTAGTTGAAATTTATTTCAAATAGACTTTTACAAAAACTGAAATCTTGTTTGATTAGATGTCAAAAGGTAAAGAAAGAACTCTTTTCTACAATTGTTCAGGTTTCTTGGTAGTAGTGTTTTTAGTTTTGCTTCTATCAAAATGCTGGATTGTAATCTCCATATGAAAAGATCAGCAATGTTTTATTGTATTTTAATAGGGATGCTGATAAGAGGGCAGCCATGATGGCCAAAGCAAAACAGCAACAGCAACAACAGCATGAAGAAAAGGAAAAGAAAACCTTAGATTTAACTAAACCAGTTCCTCCAACAGATATAACCACTTCACCTGATATGGAAACATCACGATCAGAAAAGAAGAAATCTGATTCTGATGCCAGCAGTAGTACAATAGTACCTAGTCTACCTAAAGCTCAATCCTTACCCAGTCATCCTCATTTATTTAAAGATAGAAAACGAGTACCTGTAAGTCTGGATTATATTGTTGTATGGTGTATAAATTTTATGAAAATATTATTAGTAAATCCTTCAAAGAATAGATGGTATCTCCTATTTTCTATTTTAAGAATGATAAAAAAAAGTTTATTAGTGAAATAGTTTGAATTAAAGTTTGTATGAAAAGTCTGTTTGCATTATAAATTGGATATTGATTAGTAATAAAAAATGTAAAACATGAAATCTGATTCATGACTTAGTATATAATTTGGATAAATTGTGTGAAAAGGGAGATAATTCAGTGTTTAACTAAATATATTGGAATTATATATAGAGTTGTTTATTTTAGTATGCCTGAATGTAACATTTAAATATGATGCTAAGGATTTGCTATTCTTTCTATTTCAGAGACGAAATAAAAAGTTAATAGAAAGCCATCAATTTACAAATCACACAGGACTTAATCTTCCGAAAGTTCCAATGCATACAGGTTCAATAAACCCTTCATTTCATGCTGCTGCTTTCTCAGGATCTTATAGTGCATTACATAATTCTGGAACTATGTCTTTACTACCAAGTATAAATAGTACTTATAAACCACATAAAGTGAGTACTATTCAATTATATTTGTGTTGCATCATATTTTGACAGCCATGATATAACAATTTTATGTATTCTTTGCATATTTTCCCCCTTCAAAATTACAATCAATATTGATAAAAAAAAAATTAACAACAAAAGAATAAAACAGACAGATTTTTTTCAAAATAAAATAAAAATATAGCAGGAAAGATGCATTGAAAGTTGATGAACAGATACACAAAAATGATATACATGTGTGATGGAAATGAAGAAATTGATTAAATAGTCATTAAAACAATATTTACACGAAAAAGTACCATTGATCTCTTGCTAGGAATAGAAACATGTTGCAGTAAAGACATCATTGATTCTTAAATTTTCTGTGTCTTTAACCAAAATATTAAAAAAACATTCTGATATAAAACTTAACTTACTTAGTTTATTTCATGTAATTAATAGTTTTTCCAGTAAAAATTATCAAAATTAAAGTTAAACAAACATACAAAATATGAAAGCACACAGTGAAATATGTACTAATGAAAAAAACATTTATTTTTACAGGCAAATAGTAAAGCAACAAAGAATATATTGAGTACAAACACTTATCTCCCTTCATTAGATCGACGAGGGGCAGGATTTTAGCAGACTATTGTAACCATGACAATTCTATATACAGTTCTGTTGATGACTGAGATATTGTTTGAATGTGCAGATGTGAAGCCATATTTAGATATTCATTGTTTTGTGGCAGCCATGTTTTACAATTATTAAGCTGCATCATTTTAATAGAATGTAGTATTTTTTATCAAGAAATCTTCTATATTCAGTGCTATATCTTGTGAAACATGGTTCTTAAAGCACCTAAGTTGTTTGCAGAATTTCTCAGTCAATATACAGTAGCTCTTTTAAATGTGTACAAATTAAGTAATTACAGAATGTAAATATCTGTAAGGCTAGTCATTTTGTTGACAGAAATTGCTCAAGCATCTGCCAGTTATTCTCATCAAATGTCCGGAGCTAACTTAATGTAACATCTCTTACAGTTCTTCATGTATTCACAGATTTAGTTGATTCAGCAACCAACTTGTTATTAACTTGACGTACAGAAAACCAAATGATAGTTTATATATGGGAAATTATAGAATAAAAATGAGTTGGTGCGACATCAATTATTCATGCAGCATTGAAAATTCAATCTTTCATTATACAAACTAATGACAGGGTATATGGTTATCTTCTTAACTATAAGAAATGGACTTGTTCATACTTATTTATATATATAAACATCAGAACCATATATGTGATTTTTAGTTTTCATGTATGTTTTTTCAAATGTTCTTGATTGGTAATGAAGATGTTCTGAAAGAAAATTTGAATTGCATTTTTTCGTATTATTAATTTTGCCTATTACCAAAGGTATGCATTCTATTTACTTCTCATATTTTTAAAGGCATACTGATAATATATACAGAATTCACTGTATAGATGATGATATGCAAACAAACAGTAGCCAGTGAAGCCCGCCTCCTGGTGCGGGATTTTCTCGCTGTGTTGAAGACCCATTGTGCTGCCTTCGGCTGTTTTTTGCTTTTTGGTGAGGTTGTTGTCTCTGTGACACATTCCCCATTTCCATTCTTAATTTTAGTAAAATTTTATAAAGCTTCTTGTTTTATCTCGATGCTGTTTTAGGATTTCATGGAGAAAATATGGATGGACCTTTCTGGAAGTGAGAGATATGAACATGTGAACAGAGTTTTAAGCTTTATATTAGATTTTTCAAATGTGCAGGTCTTCAGTGTTTAATGTAAAGTCAATGCAGGCATGTAATAAACATGTTCATGTTGGTTTTATTGAGGCTTGTTCAAATAAGTGAAATATATTTGATAGGTTCTTAGATTACAAATTTATTATGAGAATGGTTCTTGCATAACATAGACCATTCCTGAACCTCTAATCTTTACACTTTTGTATCCCTTGTTCAGATTTTCAGGATTAAAGCAGTGGAAAATGATATATTCTGTTTGCATAAAAAATCAAATATTTCTTTAAGAACATCTTCTTGAGTAGATTTTTTTTACATGTTTCTGTGATCATGTGTGACAACATTCTTTTTAGAAAACCAAGTGTTTGAAATTGTTAGTTAAATGTATAACCTATTTATTGTGAAGGATGATAGAGAATTTTGTGTGAAAAAGAATCTAAATAACAGTATTCATTTTAGTTGTACATAGTATTATATACATGATTACTGACAATGCATTTATAATGTGTAACTAACTGTGATTTGTCATTTATATGGTGCCATTGTTTAAGTCATTCCAAATACTGGCACCTTTATTTTTTTGTTTATATTTATGGGGAGAGGTGTCTTATTCAATCCTCATATTCAGGGTACAACTTATATAAAAGGTTTTAGTTTGTTTTACCTTTAATTTGGGCACAAAAGCATTAATTATTTTTGGCGCAATTGAAATCCTGCATTTTAAAAAAAATTAGCACAATTGCAATATGCCCAAGTATTCTTTATAAGATGAAATCATATGCAAAGCTTGAACAACTTCTATTTTGTAAGAAATATTTGTTCAAGATCATAGATGAATTTCATAATAACTTAGATATAAAATGAAACATGGAACTCTCTTTCAGACATGATAATAGATATATATTTTAGGTATACAATTCCAAACACTGAATGAAGAATTTTGTTGATTAGGGTGTCAAAATTTAAGTAATTTTTGCTGAAGAAAAAAATTGTAGACTTATAAAAATAGACCTACATCCAGAATGCTATATATCTGAATATTTGGGAGGTGAAAATGGATCATCAACAAGATTTAGCTGCTTAAATATATAAATCCAGCAGGAGAAAAACAAGAAATTCAATGGATCACCATATAGCTGTCAACAATGGGACACTGCTTATACCAGTGATATTCAGTGTTTCGTGTAAGACCTTTTTGGTAGTGAAGGTCATGGTATAAATAACTCTGATTATGCAGCTCATCTAGTGTAGTTTATTCTTATTAGGTTTCGTTTCGTAGAGCTGATGACTGCCATATGAATACGGTATATTTTGCATGATTTTGATCTACCATAATCTAAATTGTATTCCACAAAAAAGCAATGTATATATTTTATATTTATTGCAACAGAGAGCATTTTAAGAAAAGTTACATGGACGTTATGCTGAATGATACAGCGAATTATTTTAAATGTTCAATCAGTGTACAAATCTATGTATCATTTAGAGAACATATTTTAGGTGACTTTTCAATGGCATCAACCCTGTGATTAAATGTTAATTATATGTAAATTTTATTTTTGTTAATTATGTTAGTGCCAAAAGCTTTCAGTTTTCTATAACCTTTGTGTAACCTTCAGATCATGTTAGAAGAATTTCTTCTTGTTATGGAAATGTTATAGTTTCCAGCAACTCAGTTATGTATAGTTTCTTTGTTACATTATCAATTTGAATTTTATTAATTCTTTTTAAAATGTTGCATTTTATACATATAAATTTAATGTCAATTACAAAAAACCAGGGATTTTTAAAACATTTTATTTTATAAAGAGAATTAAAGATTACATTTATATTTGCAAAAATACAGAATAGTTTGACAAACTAAACTAATTTTAGTAAATCATGATTAGTTTAAGATGAAATGGTTATACTACCAAAGCTAATACTTTGAAAGAATTTTTATAGAAATATTTCCTTTTCTTATGTCATTCAAAAGAGGAGGTAAGTTTTGATATTTTAATATGACAAAAAAAAATCTTAACCAAGTATTTTAATATTTCCAGTTACTGTACACAAATTCTTTATTTTTTTTAAGATAAATTTTTATGATTTTTTGGACGAGGCAAACCACAAATTGCAAGTCCATATTAAAATTCTTATTGAACACCTTGACTACCAACATTTGAACAGGAAACAAAATGTGAACAGTATTAAAAGGACTAAGTGCCTTGTTAAATAAATGTAAATGTAAGTTGAGATTGTATTGTGTCATATCAGTATTGTTAACACTTTGATATTTTGATCATGCTAATAAATTGGGTATCTTGTTAAATAACCACATATACTCTCAGTTAGTTAAAGCAGTATATATGTTTTGAGTATATATGTTTCAGAGTTTAGTGTGATGTCCATTTTCTCTGAACTAGTACACATTTTCGGGTGCAGGATTTTCTCGAAGACCCATTTGTGGCCTTTGCTGTTTTCTGCTCTTTGGTTGGGGGGTTGTCTCTTTGATACATTCCCAGTTTCCATTCTCAATTTTATTTGAGTCATTGAGTTTGAAGAAACACTGCAGCTATCTAATTTAAATTTAAAAAGTAAAGTTTTATCAGAAAGAAAATAACAGCAATATCTTTAATAATTTATTTTGACTTGTTAATAATTTAGATTTGGATGTAACACATCTTCTAATTGGCTGAAAGATTATTGTCTATCAGCTCATAGACATAATTTTGTCATGTGACCATGATGTCATCATCATTTTTTCATGATTTTCTCCTTAAAAATGGAATTTAGAATTAGTTATAAGGAATGACTGTAATGTCTTTTCTATCTATTAGAAATAACCTAAAAAATGTGGTGCACACTTTTAAATAACCCACTATGCAGGTTATTCAGTGTGCACCACATTTTTGATGTTATTTCTTCATAGACAGAAAAAAATACTAGTCATAACTTAAATAAATTGTTTTGAAATTTGTAATTTATTTATTTAACAAGCTTACGATATAACCACATTACAACCACTTCGTGTGTCAACTCAAGTTTGATTTCCACTGTGATGGGTAATACCATTCACAAGTTATAATTCTTGAAAAATATTTGAGAAAAATTACTAGTAAACTTTTATTTCACAAATTAGTGCTTTTCTGAATGTTATTACACTTTTTCTTTCTAAATTTATGCCTAATGTAGTGGTTAAAAAAGTGGTTATATTATTTTCAATGATAATTTAAATACTGTTTTAGACTTAATTGGTCTAAGTTTGCAAATCCATTGTTAAAGGTTAAACATTGGTTAAGTTTG
Source organism: Mytilus californianus (assembly GCF_021869535.1). NCBI lineage: Eukaryota > Metazoa > Mollusca > Bivalvia > Mytilida > Mytilidae > Mytilus > Mytilus californianus. The sequence goes on from NW_026262675.1 coordinate 3,792,485, forward strand.
CTGTTGGTTATGAAAATTCAATAAAGTATTGTTGTTATATATATTTAAATATATATCTAGACAGCATGGAATTCAGGGAGCGTCTTTTGGTTGTGTAAGCTTTTTATTTGTTTATTCAATTGATTTATTATTATTTTTTGGCTTACATATTTTAGAACATTCTTGCAAATCTTTCCTCTTTATTTTCACTTTTTAAAAAGTAATTCTTGGTAAAAATGTATTGTTTTGTATTTGTGTATAGACTTTTTGAATTCTTTCAGTCTTCAAATATTGAGTTAAAAGTTCTTTTTTCAACTTATTTTTCTTATATTTTTTCAAATGTTCCTTACATAAACACAATTATTTTCAAAATTTTACTGCATTTTAACAAAAAAAATGATTCTGCAGAGAAATATTGTCATTGTTATTGGCTGATTACATTCTACACAATGAAACCAAAAACACTGATGAGACATATTATTATTTTTAATATTCACATATTTAACTTTTCATTCTCTTTTAAATTCTGCAAATTAATGTATAAACTTATTTTACATTAAGTTTATTTTTAGAAAACAAAACAAAAAAACTCAAATAAGAAACATACTGTCTCCCCTGTTCCTACTGTTAATGAAAATCAATCGCCGTCCAACATTTTATATAAGTTTTTATTTTAATATGTGTTTTTATTTCTTATTCTGTGATATTGAAGCAGTGTAACATATCATTTTAACTTGGTTATTAAATTATTTAAAGTCCTACTTGAAAGGAAATGATTAAAAAAATCTATATACTGTTCGGTTTTGTCTTCATTTTTATTACCTGTATGTATACTCAAGCACGAAAAGTTATGCTACTTTTTTACAGTGCATAAAATCACAGTTTAAAGTGTGTTCATGAACAACTGGTGTACAAATCTTTGTGTAACCACTATGGTGGTCTTGTGGTTTCATAGTCATCTTTGGTGTGGTCAAACCAAAAACTTTAAAATGAGTATTTGCTACTACATTGATGAGCGTGTAGACAAAATACTGATCAGATCAGCGGGACAAGATCTACAAATAAGTTAACATACTGCAGATTCATTATTATTCGTGGCATACCAATATTCAACGATTTCGTTGGCATAGGTGAAACATGAATTTAAATCTTCAATGTATTGTAAATCTTATAAGGGGTTGTATGTAAACATCCAAGAAAACACAAATTTTCCTCAATCCACGAAAATTGGTAGCCATGAAAAGAAATTAATCCACAGTACCTACAATTAAATGAATTTTTTGTGTGTGTGGCAAAAAGTAAAGTAGATAGAGGATCCCCTAAACAAATAAAAAATTATCAGCAACACAAGATACACAAAAAAAGAGCATTTAGTCAGGAATTATATTCTAGTATATAATAATGGAGAGTGGTAATTGTTGAAGATGTGCATTCAGATTCAGGTGAGCGACACAGTTCTTTAGAGCCTCTAGAGTCAGAAAAAGATGGTGTACATGTCTGGCATAGTTATTTTTTTTCCATCAAATATAGAACAAAATGTTTTCAAATTATACTGAGTGATAACTGATAACGCTATATTCCTCATTTGCTTTATAGCGACTCTTCAAACTTATGCAATTGCTTGACAGATCTTAATAAATAAAGTCAATCTCACCTATTCCTACCAGAATGCTATACAATGGGCTGTGAAAATTTGATAACAGCTGCATAAAGTTTTATATTTAAGATGGTAGAAGAGCTAGATACATGTACTTCCATTTCTTGTATTAAGATATCTGGTCAAGTTTCTATCTGGCATAAGTTTGTTTTACTTTACTTTATTTTCATGGTTCAATGCCAGTATAAAAAACTAATCACCTATATTTGGTATATATAACTATGTCCCTCACACCTGATTTACCTGATCTTTACTTCATTTCATAGTACTCATGATTGGGTCATTTTCATAGATAAATAAGTAAAAGGTCAACTATATCTTGTTATTTAAATGGTTGCACACTGAACAGGTATATGTTCATCTGACCTCAGCTTCAGTGTCTTAGTTAATTATCCTTTTTATTCCGTTTTTTTAATACTATAAGTAATACTAATAGTCAATGTCAACTATCTATCTACATGTCTGTCTTGCATGTTTCTCTCTTCATTACTTATCTTAAGTTGTCAAAATCAAGACAGTTTTTTTTTATTTTGCCTGAATATGAGACTTAAAGAATCCTGTCTGGTGGTGACGGCTTAAAACTATTTTTATAAAGCTTTAGATTTCAGACAGTAGAAGACCTTGATGCTTCATACCTTGTATGCAGATTCCTTATGTTAAGAAGTTTCCTTCTGTCATATGTCCAATTACCTTGACCTCATGTTCATAGTTTAGCAACTGATAAAAAATAATGTTTAGTTCTTTTGTCATGTGAAATACTCACTTATTTTGAGTATAGCATAACCATGTTTGGAATGTGGGATCCTTCACAGAATTCCAAAATGCCAGGTATTTGGACTTAGTCATTTTTTTTTTTTTTTACTAAAATCAGAAAGGATGTTGATATTCACAAAAACAGGTAGTTGGACATCATTTCCTCTTCACTTGCTATATAATTGAAAGCATGGTTTGTACTACTACAGTTTAATGTCCCTAATGTAATAAATAAGATTTTTTAGTATTGTCAAATATTTAATCAATACCAGGAAGTTGAACTTGGTGACCACTTGAAATATAAAGATAAACTTAGTGACCACTGGAAATATAAAGATGAACTTAGTGACAACTAAAACTGGAAAGTTGAAACCTTTTGGCTGGACATTTAGTCCTGCAAGTGTAGACATTCAGAATAAAAAGAAAAGATAGATCATCATACATAGTGTTAAATTTATAATTCTTATGGTCAGACGGGGTCATCATTTGTGACTGACAAATAACGCAACAATTTCAATTTGTAATTCAACATCACTGTTTGTCAAATCTAAAGTATGTGGAACTATACTCATGTATATGGCAGAGCAGAGGAGGGCATCGTCCATATCTAGTTTTTGTAGTGTTGTCATTGTTAGACTTCATATGCTGGGTACAAAACATTTGGGTTACCAAACAGTATCCTTTTTATTCCAACTGTCCAGTTTGTAAAAAGGATTGCCATCTTAATATTTTGCTTTAATTAGTATTTTTCTTTGGAACAAGTACTATTGACCAAAATATGATTATTGAGGTTAACTTTGTTTGCAGGATGAGTAAAGTCTTCAGTAAGGATGAATACACTGCTAACAACACATATCTTTACTGCTAAGAAGCAAAAGCAATTTGGTGGCCATATGGATATTTTACATTATTAGTAAAACAGAAATTTATCTGGCTTTCCATAACCTTAAATGATCATGTGGTCAATTATGGACCATATTATGTACATTCTTTAAAAATCGCAATAATTTCTTAATTTACAGTACCGGTATTTCTTATCATTAATTCGTAAATTACATATTAGTAACATGACTTTACTCTTTACCTCATATTGTTTATGATCAACCATGCACTTGTTCTTTAAAAGACATGTAGCAATTATTATGAAGTCACTAGGAGTAAGTGTCCGGTGTTGATGCTAAGTCCAATGAGCTTTCAGCAACTGTAAGGATGAACATCAACAAAAGTCTTTTTCTTAGATTATAAAGTAGTTTTTCATTGAATTGTTGTCTTATCCTTCTACCAGTTATTCCATATTTTTCTCCATATCAAAGTTGTATAAATATTTAGTAATCATGAATGTTTGGGTCTTTGACTTAAAAGGAAAATTTAGTTGCAAATAATCAAATACTCATAACCTAGAAACAGGTAATTGTATTTTGTCTTTGACAATCTATTATCAGGCAATATAACTTTTGTACAAGAAAGATCTATTCAGTGAACATAAAAAAATACCAAATTGTTAACATTTTATTTATCTTAAGACTTGAACAATTGTCTCTGGCAAACAACAAAACAAGAGTTTGTGTGCCAAAGGAAAAACAATACATGTATATCACAATGTTATTCAGATAAATCAGCAGATTATAGTAAAATAAACATTATGGTTGTTTCAATTTTTCCATCAAATACAGAACAATGTTTCATATATTTCAAATAGACCGTTAATTAAATCTAGTACATTTACACTTTGGACAATCATGCATCATGGTCAGATGGACCTTCTAAACCCAAGGTTCAGGGTCTCAAAATTTATTTAGTTTATAATAAAGAAAATATGTGCCCATGTCCCTTTTTGTTACATCTAGTCTGTTCAAGTTAACCTTGATCAAGAGTTATTTAGGAAACTTACTTTCTGATCCTGAATCAGTTCACTTTACCCATTTACAACTGAGCAAATTTGTTTTCAATAACAATTGATTTTTGAAATAGCCCTTAATAAAATTTGAGTTGAACAGACTAGTTGCAAGAAGATGGGCTAAGTTAAGTTATATTTGTGGAAAATATTTTTTCTTAGTATCTTCATTCTTATAGTTGTTCTTTTTTTAGAACTTAGGGGATCATTTATTGCTCAAATAAAACCAAATTGTTATATAAAAATTTGTTGAAAAAAATTTAAGTATTTGGAAATGCCAATGTAAACTGTAAAATTACAAAATTAATAGGTAGCTTCACATTTTTGTATTCCAAACACATTTAAGTATTGTTTAGAGATACAAATTTTCGTTAATTTATTAAAAAGCTAGATCATTGAAACAAATTCAGACAAATTATAAGCACATATTTCAACATAAAAAGTAACCAATGTATCTTAAAATAAGTAAAACTGTCAGGCACATTCATAAATATCACACAAAATTTGAAGTCAATATTATCACAGAATGAACCAGCAAATAAAATACATGTATTGGCATTCATAAACTCTGAAAATATATAATAAACAGTAATATTTACATAAAAAATATGAGTGACATGAAAATAAATCTATGGAATTCTTGTAAATAGGGAATTCAAAACATGACTATTCAGAAAACAAAATATTTTATAAATTATTCCATCTGAAAAAGTCTTTAGAACATCATTTTCAGTAGGTGAAATTTGTGTACTTCTTAAAGATAATGGTGCTTTACACAATTTTCAAACGTTTTCAATTTAACTGAATTCAGTAATTAAAGGCCACAGATGATTTATTGTAAAATTTACAAAGAAACATTCCTTTTGTTTGGCACAAGACTTAGCAGTTGAAAGATGGAAGATATTGTCTTTTCCATTTAAAAAAAAAGATTTATATTAGAAAAATATGGTAATTTACATATTCAAAATTTGTTTGTTAAATAATGAACTATGTGTAATAAAACTAATCAGTCATCTTCATTTTCCATGGCTTTACATCGATTAGAAACATTTTTATTGAAGGGCATTTGAAAGTCATCAAAGTCCACTTCCCATGTAAACTGGTCCCGTTTCTTCTGTTTTTCTTGTAGTAAATCTTCAGTTGTTGGTTGTGGTACCCAGGCTCTTAAAGGAATATATGTTATATCTTCTTGTTCATCTAAACCCTGGGCAAGTGCTGAAGCAGCACGTAATATTGATCCTTTTCTTTGTCTTGGAGGCCCATCTTCGAAATCTCTTGTACCATATGGATTCTGTAAAAGAGAGTAGCATTAAATTATTTCAATACAAAATAAAAATATTAAAATCTAGTCTTCTATATCAATAATAGTGCATTAAATGTGTATTGATGCACAAATATATTTTTGAGAATAAATTCACATTGTATGTAAAGAACATCAAAATTCAAAAATAAAAACTGGCTTTTATGAATGTGTTTTCCATGCAAAGCATAAGTGCGTAAATATTAATACCATTATAACACATCCTGTGATTTTAAATGTATTTTTTAAAAAAGGGTTAGAAAAGAAATAATGCAATGTTACTGTTAACCGCACTTAGTTAATCTATAAATGATTTTTTACCAGTACAAGTACTACTAGTTATAAACTAGTAACCAATACTTATTTTTCTATTTTTTTTTAGGAAAAATTCAAGCAAAGTTTCAAACTGCTATTGCACAAAATTATCCTTTTATTCTGATTCTTATTTCAATATATGCTATTATAGAAGTTTATATTCAGTATCCTGAATTTCTAAGTACATTTTTTTACAATCATAATTTAAAGACAGAGAAGGACTGATAGCTGACCATGTTAATTTGAGAGAATGTTAAGGCAGTGCATTATTGTAAATAAAACTGTTCTTAAAAGTAAATAAATCCATTTTACTGCAAAGAAGGTTTAAAAAACCTTAAAAAATAATAGTATCAGAAACAAGCCATTATTACATTTGTCTATGAGCTGAAACATGGCAAGAACAAGATGTTTTGTATTGTAGTTATATTCTTTAAATGGTGTTTTATTGAAATAGCATTTTTGTGATCATCAAAATGTAATTTTGTGACTTTCTATTAGCTAATAATGTTGAAAGTAACATATAAAAGAAACACTCTGTGATAACAAAATTAAAACTGTCACAACAATGATTAGAGACATTAATTGTCACAAGCAATACTATACTATGAATCATAATGACTGACTATATTAATGATGTTTGCATATGATAGAAGTGAGATATAGTCTGATATACATATCAAACATTGGTTGAAAAAGAAATGGACAAATTCATTTGAACTGTAGTTAATATACACATTTTGTTTTCTACAGTACACAGAAAACTTCATGAAAGTTATTATTTAATAATTACTAAATGAACAACATTTGAAGAAAATATTAATATATATTTCATAAAAACATTAATTATTCACTGAAAAAGTGCATACAAATCTATAGTTTTAAATCAAACAGTAATAAGAGTTTGATTTAAAACTATAGATTTGTATGCACTTTTTCAGTGAATAATTAATGTTTTTATAAACTAAATTTTAAACATTCTGAAACAGTCTAAAAGTGCCACAGAAATTTTCTGACATGCAGTATTTTACTGCTATATCTATGGTTTATTTTATATGATCAAAACAAATATATTTTCATAAGTGATGTGAAGAAATGTTTTTTTTTGTCAGATACAATAAGGTGAAACATGATTGCATGCTTTATCACACTTTGCCATGATCTTATATTAGAGTCATGCTTTTTCATAAATTCCTTAAATAATAGAATTCTGTACTATAAATGGAACTGTAACACATTTTTTTCAGTCTTGTTACTTTACCTAAGAGAACTGTTCTTATGACTATGAGACATTGATTTTTTTCAACACAAATAGCATTCAAATAAAAAAACATTATTACCAGTATATTTATGTGACTTTAAGTAGGTAATGATAAAATATATCCTGTAACTTATTTTGAAATTTCCCTTGATTTATTTGATATTTATGAAAACAACTACCAAGCAAATAAATATGTCCATTTTGCTTTTTAATAGTAATGAAATTAATAACATTAAATATTAGATTACAGTAGAGGATTTCACACAGGCACCCAAAGACAAGGGGAGATAATATGATTATTAAATAATTTCTATCACCCCTTGCTTGAAGAGCATGACTTGCTTCATGAAAAAAACTATCAATTCAGAAAAGTGACAATTGAATGAACTTGTATATTTAAAAAAATGCAGTTTACACTTTATGTAAGGAGGTCTCTAATATAGTTATAAAATTGATTTTTCAGAAAGCAAATCATTTACAGTTCAGCTAAATTAAACATAATTAATCTAAATATCTAGATGCAGAGTGCTTATTTAAAGACTGGCAGATAGTAGTATTTATAAAAAAAAAAATTCTACATATCATTACCCTTTGGTTCTAAACAGCTTATCTTGATTACTATACAAAAATAAAATTATAAATTATAAAATAAGAAATTAGCTCAAAATGCATCCAGAATATCATTGTGACCATCAAAGCTTTAATACCACACCATAATTAAAAAGGTGATTTCAGCACACTGAGGCCAAACCAAAAACATTTCTAGATTCTCATCCCCTATCAAATATTTGTATTACTGTTGTATAGGTAATAAAGATTATGGGAATGCATACCCCTTATTTTTCTCAGATGTAAATTTTGTAATATACCCGATGTATGATAAGGGGATGACAATCTAAAATCAATTTTATAGTTCTTGCCAAATTGCTTACATCAATTTGATGCTGAGGATGCTCTTGAGGGTACCTGTGTAAAAATCCAAAATATCAATGACTTAAATGTGTATACAAGGTAGGCAAGGACATCAGTTTTATTTTTAAATGTGATGCCATAATGAGTATTTTTTAAATTCAATATTTTTCATCTTCTTACTTAACCTTTTAAATAAGACTGGCTAATTGTTAAATAAAATTTATTGAAATTATATATATACTGTCTATGCATTCCAACTCATCAACATTAAAATTAACATTTTTTACAAATTCAGATTCAATATTTTATTTAATATCATATCATATTACCATGGGAATGTACCATTCGTACTCAATAAAATGTTTAAAAAGTATCTAATGAAAATTATAAAACAACTAAATTTAGAAACAAAAACAATACAACAAATTAAAACAAAATTCTCAAGGGAGATAACTCACACAGTGAAGAAAACTCCAATAATTCTGAAGTGCAAGATATGTCCATATATATATATATCTATTTGATATATTAAATGATGACAACAGGAATATGGCAATATTTGTCAATCAGATTTCAGATTTTGAAACATTACCAAACATGTTGAAGACCAACTAACTACAGTTGATTTGGACAACATTTAACACAATTTAAAGTTGCAATGTCCCCCGTGTTGCACATATTTGATCTTTCCAAGGACAATAAATAAAAAAAACTCTTTTTTCCTCTTTAAAACCTTTTACAAATATCTTAGAAAAATAAAGGCTTGAGAGCAAATATAATTAATATTTCCAAGGGGCATAACTCCTTTAATAATATTTGATCGGCACTGATTTTCAAACTTATCAGATACATTGCTGATATAAATTTGATAAAAATCTGGCAAGAATTGTATACATGAGAGCACTAACAATGCAATATTTCATATAATTAATATTTCCAAGAGGCATAACTCTTTTAATAAACTGTTATCACAGAGATATGTCTCGCCTTTTTGTAATTTTGATAATGCAAATGTTGAAATTAAAATTGCAATACTTTAACATGTAAGTAATGCAAATATTCAAAGTCGATGAACCATGACTGAAGGTACATGGCTAAACAATCTCCATGGAATGAGATGGCTAATCAATCTCCATGGAATGAGATGTGCCAATGCTAATACAACTGCATACCAAATACCATTGACTTATTATAAGTCGTTCCCTTTAAACAAACCTAAACACAAACATTAACTTGTAAACTATGTAAAAGTTTCAAAGTCAATGAACCATGATCAGGGGTGGGGCTATATAATCTCCATGGAAACGATACTTGCAAATGCCAATAAATTTGCATACCAAATATCAATAAATGTGGATAGTGTCCACATGTGGACACAGATGATGCCCCCGCTTGCATATCATATAGTTATAAAGGGACATAACTGAAGAACAATAAAAGTGACGCTACCCAAATTTGAACTTGATCTGAGTTTTGTGGTAATAAGCATTGTGTGTAAGTCTCATAACATTTGGTTGAGGCTATCTTAAGTAGAGAACAGAAACTAAAAATTCAGCAATTTTTCTATTTGTAAACGCGCATAACTCTAGAACGGTTGTGTGTAAGTTTTATAACATTTGGTTGAGACAAACTAAAAAATTCAGCAATTTTTATGTTTATAAAGGGACATAACTCAAGAATGGTAAAAGTGTCGCCACCAAATTTCGTACTTAATCTGTATTATGTAGTAATAAGCATTGTGTATAAGTTTCATAACATTTGATTGAGGCAAACTAAAGTTAGAAAACGGAAACAAAAAATTTGTTCTTGATCTTAGTTTTGTGGAAATGAATATTGTGTATAGGTTTCATAATGTTTGGTTGGGGCAGACTTAAGTTACAGAATGGAAACTAAAAATTTTGCAATCTTTCGAATTATAAAGGGGCATAACTAATTAATGGTTAAAGTGACACTTCCCAAATTCAACTTGATCTGTGTTTTATCACTGGAAGTCAAAATTAAACATTGCATTGTATAAAGCATTGATTGTAGTTGATTCAACTATAATCATGGACAAAGGAAGATAAAATTACTTCACATTTAGAAGAAAATAAATATTTTGCAATTTTTTCATTTATAAAGGGCCATAACTCTAGAACAGTTAAAGTGACGCCACCAAAATTCAAACTTGATCTGTGTTTTGTGGTAATAAGCATTGTGTATAAGTTTCATAACATTTGGTTGAGGCAAACTTAAGTTAAAGAACGGAAACTAAAAATTTTGAAATTTTCCATTTATAAAGGGGCATAACTCTAGAACGGTTGAAGTGATGCCACCAAAATTCAAATTTGATCTGTGTTTTGTTGTAATAAGCATTGTGTATAAGTTTCATAACATTTGGTTGAGGCAAACTCAAATTAGAGAACGGAAACCAATATTGGGACGTACAGACGGACGTATGTACAGACGGAGAAGGGTAAAACTTAATGCCCCCACCGCTACGGCAGGAACATAATGACTTAACATTAGCAGTTCATCTTAAACTGATCTAATCACAAACTAATACATGTAAACTAAGCAAAAGTTTCAAAGTAAATAGACCATGACTGAGGGGGCGGGGCCAAATATTCTCCATGGAAATGAGATGAGCTAATGCTTATACAACTGAACACCAATTAACATTGGCCTACCACTAATGGTTCCCCTTGAACTGACCTAATCACAAACTAATACATGTTAACTTAGCAAAATTTTCAAAGTCTATAGACCATGACTAAGGGGGTGGAGCCAAATAATCTCCATGGAAATGAGATATGCCCATGCTTATACAACTGCATACCAAATATCATTGACCTACCACTAGTGGTTCCCCATAAATTGACCTAATCACAAACTAATACATGTTGACTATGAAAAGTTTCAAAGTCAATTGACCTTGACTGAGGGGACGTGGCCAATTAAACTCCATGGTAATGAGATGTGCCAATGCTAATACAACTGCATACCAAATATCATTGACCTACCACTAGTGGTTCACCATGAACTAGACCTAATCACAAACTAATACATTGTTGACGCCGCCGGAAACAGCATACCTATGTCTCCCTTTTTGACTCCGTCAAGGCGAGACAAAAATAGTTTATCGGCACTGATTTTCATACTTGTCCAAGACATTGCTGATATAAACCTATGATATAAGTTTAATAAAAATCTGGAAAAAATTGCACATGTGAGAGTGCTAAGAAGCCTGGACAACAGATGGACACCTGGTATTTCTGTGTCCCCCTCACCACATGGAGCTGGGAAAATAAATAGATATCTTTTTGGTCAAGTTATAAAAAATTAAAAATATTTTCCCTAAAAGAATCTTATAAAATGAGAAATGTTTTGATCACCAAATATGTTTCCATATCTGAAATTGGTTTCCCATGCCATTTTTTCTCTCAAAAAGTTGATTTAAGGGGGATTAGATCATTAGATATGCTCTAATGTTTGTGAGTGATAATTAAAAAAAAAAGATGACAAAGTTGAAGATTAATGTGCAAATTAGAAACATTTTTTTTATGGGTAGGTAGACTTAAATTGTCAAATATCTTAACAAATGTTGAAATATATAGTAGAAAAAACATTAGCCCTTGCATTTGTATGTGTCATCATGTAATATATTAGAAAATATAATCCAAATAATACCACAGAGTAATAATATAATCCAAATAATACCAGAGTTATAAGTAATACCACAGAGTAAAGACTAATATTCCTGAACCTTATATAAAAGATAATTTATACTATAATCTATACAGATATGACCACTCCCTAATGGCTTACAATTGATGATTGTTGGTCTGTACCCGTAGTGGTACCTGTGGTCGTTAAACGTTCTCCTGTTTGCTGTAATAATTCATTTAGTTTTTTAAATGACTCAACAACAAAAAATGCTAAACAAAATAAGTAACTCCCACTATGGTTTCTAAAACTTTGAATTTTTACATGCATACTTTTATTTCTTAGTGAGAAAAGAATTCAAAGTGCAAATTTACCTAATAGACATATAGGTCTATAATTGCACTTAAAGCCAAACTTTAGACACATTGTGCAATGAAATCATTTTGAGCAAAATGAGTTACATGAAAACTGTGATATATCATGCATAATTTTTTCATTAGTAGTAAGAATTTTCTACAGCCTGCAAGAAACAAGGTTCAACACCATAAATAAATGTCTTAGTGTTAATTAACTTTACCTTTCGGTTTTAGATGTATATTTTTCCTAATGTCAATACTGGCACATAAATATTTGAAGAGAAGAACATTTAAGTATTAAATGATGGTGTTCAACAAGACAAGGGATACATCCTACATGAAAAGAATGCTGTAACAAATTAAATGCTATAAACTAAATTTATGTAAATACGTTAATCTGGTTGTTTTTTAATCAAATGGATTGATATAACATTTTGTACAAATCTTGTCTTGGTTGTTCTGGTTTTTTTACCTGTGAAGCTGGAGCTTGATTTTCTTTCTGATCTCCTGGCCCTGAAGCTGGTCTAGCTGTTTTAGCCCCTCCTTTGCCTTTACCTCCTCCTTTTCCCTTTCCCCCTTTCTTGTCACTTGGAGTGGGTAAACTCTCCCATTTAGACTGAACTACATCTATAACCCTTGGATCAGCCCAAGCTAAAGCTAAATCCATTGGATTGTGACCTAGTTTTAAAAACAATAAATGAAACATAGTATTGGGCAGTTTATATCTGGTAATAGATCATAGAACATGAATGCCACTGTTAACAATTTTTTTGTATCTTGAAAAACTACAACCCAAATAAATTCTAAGTTCATTATAGCTTGTTCATTAAGACTTAATGCCACTTCTTTTACATTAATGCAATTTTATGAACCAGTCGGTTAAATTTACTGGTGACGGAAAGAGGAATACCCATGATTTACAACAAACCTTTTATTTTATTACCAGTAATGTGTTAAGGTAGATTGGGTGTCTTTTTCTGAGCATCCCTTCTGGGCATGATGCAAGTATTTTATCAAGTATCATTCAATATACAACAGAAACATCTAAATCTTGAATTTATAAAAAAATTCAAGTGTCATTAAGGGTTTTTAAATTTTTCAGAAAATAATCGTTTTAAAATCAAGGGCAGATATATTTTTAGAAAATAAGGCCCATAACCCCTATCTTTATTTGATATTTTGGTATTATTTATGAAAAGCAATTCTCTCATTGAATTTTAACCAATTCTATTGTTTAGTGTTTCCTCAATAAGGGAAAATTAAGTTTCCTCTATATAACCTATATAAAATAAATGTGATTTGTTAATTAAAATATGTTTTAACTAAAAAGCAATTTCTGTGACCCCCAGTTTTTATATTGAAATTTGAAAGTACATTGACCCAGAAGTCTTTTACAGAAGTTTAAGAAAAATCTATTGCCGAACATTTAGACCCCAGCTACCTTAATTTTTTTTCATCTGGTTGAAGGCATCACTGAAATATAGGGTTTTAATATAACCATTTAAATGTCAGAAAATATTGTACTACTATATATTTTTACCTTTCTTATTTTCAGTTTGAACTCTGACTCCTCGGCTAATTAGGTAAGCCACCACATTCTCTTTGGAACTCTCTATAGCTCTTGTTAGTGGTGTTCCACCATTCATTGTTGTGGCATCTATTTCTGCACCATGCTCAATCAGAAATTCTACAACATTTAACTGACCAGAATGACAGGCATGGTGCAATGGCGTCCACTTAAAATTGTCTCGAGCATTTATATTGGCACTAGAAAACAGAAAACATTATACATATAGAGGTTGGTTTAAGCTAATAATAGAGACAAAAATTTCTGTGTTAAATTTCTCATATAAACAAAAACATTTAAAAAACCTCTTATTAATCTTCAACAATATTAAAATAAGAAAAACAGTGTTCTTGTACTTTGTATAGAAACAAAAAGAACATTACATGTACAAATGTATGAATCTTGAGGTGTATATAGATTTGAACATTCAACAAATATACAAATGTTCTGCTTTAAAAAGTTTTTTTTATTGCCTCAGTGATCTCATGGTAGCTTGCTTATCTGAAGTTGGGAATAATTTTTAATCCCCAACAAGGTTAATTGATTTTAACATGTCTTTTGCATTTAATGTGTTGGTTTATTGAGTTGATGGGCTTACATCATGTATGTCTCATTGATTTTTACACCACATCATCTCATTTATTTTTATTCTCTGCATTTTGGAGTAAAAACAAAAGATGGTCAGCTCAGAGTTACGACAATGTGTCTTGGTGACAACTGACATGTCTTCTTGTGAATTTTTACCTTGTGAGCTAGCACAAATCTGATTCAATATGTTGTTTACAGGTCTAGACCGTCTAATGCAAAACAGTGTATATTCATATGACATCAACATATCATCAACCTAAATAGCATGTAATTTTAACTTCTAAACATTAAGTACAAATCAATTAAACAATCAACCCTAATTTTTGACAATAAGCATAAACTTTTAAGAAAGTTAAAACATGTACAAAAATTTTACAAGAACCCATTGAAATATATGTAACTTTTAGTGTGACCATGAACTTCAATTGTTATATACCAGTATGTAACCTACCCATTTTCGAGCAGAAATTTGACCATTTCCAGATTCCCAGCTGAACATGCACACATGAGAGGAGTTTTATAATACTTGTCTCTGGTATCAACATGTGATCCTTTCTGGAATGCAGTCCTAAGAGAATCAAAGTCACCATTTTTAGTAGCATCAGTAACATTTATGTACATCCTTTCTGGATGTTGTAGGTACCAAGATGAATCATCCTGAAGAGGATGGTGAGGTGGCTTGTCTCTATCAAATCTTCCAGTGTCAGTGAAATTTATGTGTCTCTCAATAAACATTTCTGGAGGTCCTCCACCATATGTTCTAGGTCCATCCTCTTTCACACACACTGGCATCACCAATTTGAATTTTCCTTTCTTCTTTCCTCCTTTCTTACCACCCTTCTTTTTCTTTTTCTTGCCTTCAAATGCACTCATAAGATAGTTTTTATTTACCCACTTTTTAGCCCCAATGAAATCATTGTAATCAACATTTCCATCATGAGCTTTATCATGAGCTAGAATTAATTTCTTCATATCCTCCTCTTCAACTGGAGCATTCATACCTTGTAGCACATCACTAAATGATTCTTTCATGATTTTACCACTGTCTTCAGTATCAAATGCTTGAAATCTGTCTAATAGTTTCTTCTGCTTTTCATAAACCCAGTCATACAACTGGATTGCCCAAGGTTCATTGTTCTTTCCAACTTTACCAAATGACTTTTCAGCTTTTCGACATTCTTTCATTGCTTCTTTATTGTCTTTGTCTTTGGCTATATTTTTTGGAACATCACCATCATTATTCTTTGGTTTGGGATTACAGCCTATATTCAAGATTAAATAAAAAAGAAATGATTTGTGTAGGAATTTATTTTAGTCTTCATTCCAACATTATAGAATAGAATATCTTTTATTTCCATAAGAAGTACCCTCAAGTGAAAAAGTGCATACAATGTATGACAATAAAGTTACACTTTATAAATATAAGGGGGGAAAAGCATTTTTTGTTATTGTGGAAAATCCCCAAATTTGATGCAATGCATGTACAGTACTACGTTGTTTGCATGGAATTTATTTTCTCCAACAATTTTATCTACAGTAAAGGTAATTTAATCTTGTTATTTGCTTCTACTGAACAGTATCCATGATAAAAGTTAACTTATTTTGTATTTTTTCTCTCTTATTGCATTCAAGGCAACAGTAAGCTAATCTTGTTATTTGACTATACCATTGGTGTCAATAGGATTTTTTATTAGTTATACATTTGTACCATAACAAATAATGAATCCACATGGAGTAAGATCATATACAAAGCTGATACCAGTAAGTGATGTAAATCTTACCCGTTTTCATTTATCACTTATTTAATATCTCCGCATTTACCAATAATGTAGTTTCTATAGTTTTGTTTCCTTCCTCCCTACGAACCTTATCTACATACCCTATTTTTTTTTTGTTAGGAGGCTGGAAGCAAATTATTCTATATTTTTGCCTAAAGCATTACAAGTCAAACTGTAATAACCTTACTTACCTCTTTGTACAAGGAATTTACAAAACATTCCATGTCCATGTAGGGCAGATAAGTGTATTGGGTTGTTATTGTCCGAGTTGTACTGGTCAAACTGTGCACCATACCCAGCCATACAGGCCAAGACTAGTAGATTACCGCTCTGACAGGCATAATGTGCAGCATGGCCATGTTTAATGTCAATAGCATTCACATCACCACCAGCCTCTAGGATAGCACGAACAACCTTTACACTACCACTAGCTGCTGCTGCCATAAGTGCATTTTTTCCAGTTTTCTGCAAAAATGAATAACAAAATCTTAATCTGCACAAAAACAAGGTATCAAACATCGTTAATTATCAGATTTCATATGGAGAAAAGGGTTAAGAATTGAATGATTCTTTTTGTAGTTTTATTGGGGTGTAAAATCTTTGAAAGAAGTATATTTAGTTCTAAATATGAAGCATTCAATTCTTATAATTACATATTCATGCTACAACCATGCAATAAGAGTTTTAGCAAATTTTTTGTTTGTTTTCCTATGCAATGATGTAACGATGTCATGACAAGCATATGTCATGAATGTTAAATTTTATTGAGAGACGCTTTTTGATATTGGAATGTCTAGCAATTGCTTTCAGCCAATCAAAAGTATTGATTCTTATGAAACATACATGTAATGTTATCATATAAATATGAATGAATCAGATTTTACTGTTGAATGTGTATTAATCTAAAATAAGTCAAGACAATCCAAATTAATTAGAAATTGCATCATAAATCAGCCAAAATTCCCAATATATTCTGTTGTTAATCTTACTTCTTGTTTGGCATTAGGTTCAGCTCCTTTTTCCATTAGCAATATACAAGTATCCTCATTTTCTGAAGCAGTTTCACAGGAAAACATAAGAACAGGTATACCTTCTTTGGAGATATTGTTGATATCAGCACCATTTTCTACTGCAATTTCTAAACATTTAGAATGTCTTTCTGTTGGTGTTATACAGTAAAACAATATACCTGAAAAGAAATACACATAAAACCTATAACAAGAGTGCACACGCTGAAATGTCTCGCCTTCTTTCCTAATCATTGATATTATGTTGATAGTCCTAAATATAAAGCTATATTACAACTGTCACATAAACTTAACATTAACCAAGTAAACTAAACATTGACCAATGAACCATGAAAATGAGGTCAAGGTCAGATGAACCATGCTAGGCAGGCATGTACAGCTAACAATTCTTCCATACAACAAATATAGTTGACCTATTGCTTATAGTTTAAGAAAAACAGACGAAAACACAAAAACTTAACACTGAGCAATGAACCTTGAAAATGAGGTCAAGGTCAAATAAAACCTGCGTGACTGACATATAGATCATAAAATATTTCCATACACCAAATATAGTTGAACTATTGCATATAGTATTAGAAAAAAAGACCAAAACTCAAAAACTTAACTTTGACCACTGAACCATGAAAATGAGGTCAAGGTAAGATGACACCTGCCAGCTAGACATGTACACCTTACAATCATTCCATACACCAAATATAGCTGACCTATTGCATGCAGTATTAGAAAAAAAGACCAAAACTCAAAAACTTAACTTTGACCACTGAACCATGAAAATGAGGTCAAGGTCAGATGACACCTGCCAGCTAGACATGTACACCTTACAATCATTCCATACACCAAATATAGTAGACCTATTGCATACAGTATAAGAAAAACAGACCAAAACACAAAAACTTAACTATAACCACTGAACCATGAAAATGAGGTCAAGGTCAGATGACACCTGCCAGTTGGACATGTACACCTTACAGTCCTTCCATACACCGAATATACTAGACCTATTGCTTATAGTATCTGAGATATGGACTTGACCACGAAAACTTAACCTTGTTCACTGATCCATGAAATGAGGTCGAGGTCAAGTAAAAACTGTCTGACGGGCATGAGGACCTTGCAAGGTACACACATACCAAATATAGTTATCCTATTACTTATAATAAGAGAGAATTTAACATTACAAAAAATCTCAACTTTTTTTTCAAGTAGTCACTGAACCATGAAAATGAGGTCAAGGACATTGGACATGTGACTGACGGAAACTTCGTAACATGAGGCATCCATATACAAAGTATGAAGCATCCAGGTCTTTCATCTTCTAAAATATAAAGCTTTTAAGAAGTTAGCTAACGCCGCCGCCGCCGCCGCCGGATCGCTATCCCTATGTCGAGCTTTCTGCGACAAAAGTCGCAGGCTCGACAAAAGCATGTAATAATAGTGACATTTACATGTATAATATATACTTTGAAAATTATGTGACCTCTTAATTATATAAATTAAATTGTAATAATTTACTTTTTTATCAAAACATCATTATTTAAAAACTAAAGTTCCTTGATATCTTTTGGTCTTCTTGTCCAGAGCTATATCTTTTTCAAGAAATCAAAATTATGATTCCAAAATCATGTGTCTATCATTGAAGACAATATGCCCATCTCAAAAACCTGTTTTTATTTTTTGAAATGGTGTTGTTGGGCTACTGTCTTCATATTCCCAATTACATGTTGTGTTGGCGGTGTTATTGACACAAGGGGTTTACGATACTACAGGAAAAAAATTCAATATGAATTTTGTATTATATGTTCAGTTGTTGGGGCTTAGAAGAATACAATTACATGCATCTCTTTTTGAAACCTTTTTCTAGTGATTAATTCTTGGGGAAATTGTAAGTTCATGAAAAGGTCAAACATAGAAATGTTTTGAATACAGAGATGAACAACTGAAAAATCACTAAATTTACTCTTTCAAGAAAAGTACTTGTTTTGGAGGCAACAAGTTTTCAATTATTAGCATGCATACAAGTGTACAGTTATGTTTTTACCTTTTCCTTCCAAATCTGTTAGTTTCATGTTTGCACCATTTTTACAAAGCTCTACCAGACATTCAACATGACCATACTCAGCTGCTCGCATTGCAGCTGAACGCCCCTTGAAGTCCATCACATCTGGATGTGCACCAAGCAGCAATAAAAATCTTATCATGTCATCATCATTTGAAGTTGCTGCAACTCCAAGAGCTGTCAAACCATCATTCTGATCATTATAATTGACTAGATGAGGTACTCCATGGAGTGTCATTTTCTCTATAGATTCTTTGTCCTTTTCCCTCACACATTGCAAAAGTTTGCATACTTGCAGTGTTTCAAGTCTTGTTTGAGCAATAGGCATCTTGAATCTGCTATAAATCTAATGTTTCCGTGTGTAATTTGCTTTAATACAAAAATGTGTTGTTCTTCATGAATTAATTAGAGAGTTCCACCAATTGCTGGCAGCACCTATTGAACCATCTATTAATCAATTCACAAGCATCAGTGATTAATGGCATTCCCACCTGTTTATGATAAAATAGGAGTTAGATAAATATTTGAATATGCCTTTAAAATAACTGTATTGACAGTCTTTTAAATGTAGCAGATATAAATTGGGCCTTCTTTAACTTAAACTTTGAGGGTCCAAACCTTAGCTAACTAAGTCTCATCCAAAAAACCTAAAACTAAAGTAAAAGAATGTAATAACTTGTTCAAATGCTCATGATCACCATCTAAACAAATGCTAAGAATTTCTAAGGATTTTTTAATCGTTATGCACAAAGGTTGAATATGTTAGGAAAATAAATAATCATTATTAATGTCATTTAAATTTACCAATACCCACATTTCTTTACTTGGATAACGCCATATTTTGTTGTAGCAGTTGCCAAGGAAGACGGAAGTTACCTCGCACCTGCACTGGAGCGCCTCTACCGAGTTACCTACTCTTGATGTAACAAATTAGAGCAAAACAATTTAAAAAATAAATCTAGGACGTACGTCCTTCACGTCTTTATCTAACGTACTGTATAACAAATCTTTGCAAGTCCACACCAGTCCACTTTTCAGTCTTCATTTGCATTTGAAAATAAATAGATAATAAAATTACAACAAATAGAAAACTATTTCAAACCGTTTTAGCTTACACAGAAAAAGTAAAGTTGGTATCATCTGGGACTAATATATTATGTATCGGTCCCAGGTATTATTTTAGACATTTTAGTAAAACTTATTTTTATTTACAACTAATATTACCATAAAAAAAACTATGTCAAATTTATTTATGATATCTCAGATATCCTTGTTGATATTTGCCAGTTTATCTAATATAAAAAATATTACGTTCATTGACTTGAAACTGGTCTATTTTTATCATATTTCACCATGCCTGAGTCACTTGAGAAATAAGGAGCCAATCGAACTTTCCCGTCATATGATGAAAGGAAAATTACGAATTCGAAAGGAAAAGTCGTTTCGTTTGACATGATGAATTTGGTATGAAGACTGCCATGAGAAATTTAATATAGTTGTCATGTCAAGTTGTAAAAATGCTTGAAATTGTAAGTTAAAAACGTGTCTATGATCATATGTTTTATAAAAGTTAATTTTGAAAAAAAGGAGGAGAAAAATGAGAGAGAACCATATATGTGACGCATCGGTTCGCCCCGCTCTCGATCTGCGAGTAGCCGGGCGGGTTAATGTATGTTGCCATGATAACTGTTTTGTATATATGTTTTATGAACTGACTGTATATATGTTGGATGGAAAAATAAAGATGTGAACGTTCATGTATCCAGTCTTCTGTATTGATATACAACAACATCCCAGTATGGAACCTTACAATTGTCATCTAAAATTGGATTAAGTTTGTGGATTGTAAAACACTGCTATTTATCTATGATGGAATGGTTTTAACAAAAACGAAACACACAAAAGAAACAAACACCATTTTATAATCAACTATTTTAATTACGCCAAACAAACGATTCTAGGATTAAAAAAACGACAAACAATCATAATTTACCAAGTGACTCCCGGTGATTGAGCTAGAGTGTGTATTCTGAGTTTCGGAAAATAAAAAACCATCATACTGTGTTAGAATCTATTCTAAAACTGAACTATATAAAGATGATGCCCTCGCCATAGCTTAAGTCTGGGACTAAAACATCATATATTATCTTCCGTTCTCAGCTTGAGTATATAGTGCAGCCAAAAACAATGATTAAGTAAATAGTAATGTTCTAGCATATACTTAACTTTTGCAAAATTACAGGAGGTAAAAACAGCAATCATTTATGCTACAAAAATGCATACGGTACTAAGTGCCACATCTAGACTAAATAATAACTGTTTTGGTGAATGTTAGCCAGATAAAACACTAACTTAAAATTATATTTATCACACGAAAAGCCATTTCAAGTACAAACAATTTGCATTATATAATAAATAAGACTGGATGTTATGCAAACCATAGCGAGAATCGAAAAATAACGGCGTTTATCATGTATTCGATGAATTCAAATTTTTGATAAAAACTGAAATGAAAAACAAACTTTGTATACTAGTATAACAAACTATTAATGTACCTGTCCCAAGTCAGGAGCCTGTAGTTCAGTGGTTGTCGTTGGATTATGTCTGTCAATATGTTTTTCGTAAATTGTTTTGTTATAAATGAGGCCGTTATAGTTTCCTCAATTGAATTGTTTCATATTTTTCATGTCGGGGCCTTTTAAAGCCCACTATACGGTGTTGGTTTTTCTCATTGTTGAAGGCGTGTGGTTTCTTATAATTTGTAATTGCTTACATCCATTTCATTTGAACTTTGGTGGATAGTTGTCTCATTGGCAATCTGATTATCATATCACATCTCCTTATTTTTCATATTTTTACACATGAAAGTTATTCAGGCACCGGCAGACGTAGGAGGTATAAGCCCTTTTGGAATGAGGAATTAGGAAGTCATTGGAAAAGGGTATGTGAATAGGATATGGCTACGTTTTACTGGTTATAGCAGCAGAAAGCGAACATTAAAGGAAGATTTCTGTCTGCAAAACAAAAAAAAATCCTTTGACAGAATGAATAGAAAGTATAACGACAATAACAATTACAACAACAACAAAAACTGAAAGACAAATTAAATAATATTAAAACCAGAGAGATTTTTTAATGTCGATTGAGAAAATCGAAATTGCAAACGATAGAAAACGTGTTTGGTTGATAATTACGACAGGACGACTAATGACAGAACGAAAATTTTAGATAAATGGAGAAATGACTTTGAGACGTTATTCAAGCGTCACGAAGTTATAAATGATCCATTAGACAGGACAATATGTAGTACTGAAATAAGTGTGACATGTTTAAATTAACCAATTTCCAAAGAAGAAGTATTAGAAGCCCCAATACATGCTAAATTTCGTAAAGCAGCAGGAATAGACAATATATCTGCCGAGGTCCTGAAAAATGACTCAGCAATTTATTCTTTTTTCAAATCATAAGCTAGGAAAGTTATCATTTCAATGGAATAAAGTGGTACAAACTACAGAGATCTGGTGCACGAGGAAAATATGCAATCATTGCACAACTAATTTAGAAGTCATGTTCGTGTTAACAATATCGAAGTTGAGGCTGGTGTGAATCAGGGCTGCATTTTGTCGCCTACACTATTTTATGTGTACTTACACGATTTGACAGAACGTATCAATTCTTTAAACTGTGGCGTGAATATAGACGATATTCAATAAATATTCTCTTATACGTGGAAGATATCCCGTTGAGAGCACACGACCGCGCGAAGAGAACAATTTACAAAGTATGCAGTCAATGTAGTGATAGCTTTATGTTCAAATTGAAAATTGTCTATCAACATTGTTAAGACTAAGTTGTTAATTTTTTACCCCAGTCTTGCAGTTAATCAGACTTTTTGTTCCACTGTTCTGATAACGTCATCGATTATAGTGGCAGTTACAAAAACCTTGGAATATGCATGGATTTATGAACATTCTGACTTTTGTGAAAAAGGCAACAGAATTGGCAAAGACTGCTAGATGTGCCCTAGGAACGTAAATAGAAAAAAAATAGTGCAGGTATGCCGCATAAAGTATATATCAAACTATACTCATCTACAGTAACACCAATATTGATGTACGAAAGCGGTTTGGGGGGGGGGGGGCACTAAGCAGTTTAGTTGTATCACTGCCATCCAAAATAGAGCATGAAAATACTTTCTGTCTTTTTTTTTTAGCATACACAAAATATTGCGATAAGATGGAATATGTGATTGACATCATGTTTAACATAACAGTGTATACACTTTTGTAGACTTTTGTGCCGAATTTTACGTACTTATGAAACCAGAAAATCAATATACAATGTTAAAGTGGAATACATGGCAAAGAAATTGATGTAATTTCTGAAGAGATCATTAATCGTTTGAATGTTAGAGATGCTGTAAATGACTTGTGTCTATATCAACAATACACTTGACGACCGTGACAATACAAAATGATATATACAGAACTCTATATAACATGCAGATCTAAAGCACGAAATGGGAATAAGCTTCGGTCGTATCGTATGCACAAAAACTTTGTGAAAACTGAATCGTACATAAAGTTAAACTTTCCGATAATAGAAAGACGAACTATATGGCCCCTTTTCGCTAAGATAACCCAGTCAGCCTACGCCTACAGTAGAACGTGTTGTGTTTTGTATGATTGTATAGCATTCGAAAATAAAAATAAAATCATTTTCTAATGAAATATCCCTTGTACAGTAATATAGGATATAACGTACATTTATTTCACAAATGCTCTTAACTCAATGCGATTTTTCAAAAATATGAACATAATGACAAATTACTAAATATTATGAATTATACAGATATCCGGCAAATTTTTTGTAAAACTCTGCACAGGATTTTATACTTAGAAAATTATTTTTGCAGTGATCATCAACGTATTTTAGTGTCATCTATGACTTAATTTGAACACAGTAATAGGGATAAAGTAATTAAAGTTTGCATATTTTTAGATATCTATAATTTTACTTTTTAGACTATGTGATATATATATATGAAAATTGTTACTTTATTTTAATTGCAATACTTTGGGAATTTTATCATTCAGTGTCAAATGATAAATGTTTAAAATTACTTATTATAAGAGAATTTATGCTAAGGATTGTTCATTTAATTTTTTTTAATTTGTAAATAAAGATTTCAATTTTTAAATTAGGATTTCGTATATATGATTGTTCTGATCCTTAAAAGGTGTGAAATATTTGTCACTGGGCGTTAAGCTAACAACAATATCCTTCAAACCTGTACAAAATTGAAAACAAAAATGCGGTGCCGGTTTTGCACTTCAACCATCCATCCTTAACCGCATTGGTTAAAGAAGCAAGTAATACCACTTGTCCTGTGATGTATTATATATTGTGTTTTTTTTTTGGGGGGGGGGGGGATAACTGTGCATCCCATTTTAAATGTGATAATCTAAGGCTAAGTTCAGTACACAAAAGTATTTAATCATTGGTCCCTCTAATCAGCAAATCAATAACTTGCATCATGGGACATCCAGTCAACTGATCAATAACTTGCATATACGCACCTAATTTTGGGACCTCCAATCAACAGATCAATAAATGCTAGACATTGTCACAAATAATAACCTGAGATTAACACATGACATTGGAAAATACTATGCTATAATGTGGATAATGCAAGCTAATGTGTGCATTAACTACCCCAGACACACAGCATAGTTCAAGTGTACTTTGTCTTACAAATTAAACACGATATAGTTCATCGTTTCAAAATATGAAACAACATAAAGGTTGTTAAAGTATTACCCCTTCCTAAATCTAAGAACATTTATGATATTCTATGTAAAATGGAAATCTTGTATCAGTGTCTCAAAGTCCAACTAGATAAGATTTTTTTTGGTAATTTCTGACAAAAAACAAATCTAAGTTTTAGAAAATGCAGATAATTTAAATCTTAATTGCATTAGATTTGTTTGAAACTCGAGTATTTAATGAGGTCCATAATTAAGTATGTGCCAAAACAAGAAAATATATATTAGTAAGATGCAGATTTATAGACTTCGTTTAGAGCTCGAGGCGAGTTGTCCTCTAAATAAGTCGCCGAATACAGTTGAAAAATGGGGGGTGGGGGTGCAGTTGAATAATGAAAAGTATTACGTTTTTCCCCTCTGGACAATAAATTTAAGCACACCTTCTTCGCTTAATTTGTCTATATGCTTATTCTTGAGAGAAAGTAAAGATATTATCCATACTCAATAACCTTTTAAGTTATGATTTATCATGGACCGAATTAGAGGGCAACATATAGTTTTCAATAGTAGACAGGTGGCTACACAATACATCAAGCTCTAATAATAAATAACAGGCGCTAGGGAAAAATCGATTTTCTGTATCTTATTTGTTTTAGTGTTTTGATTTTTTTTAGAACAGTAAATACCCCTTATTATTTTAACTTATTTTTACTGATCTAATGTGCTCTTGCTGTTATCCATACGATATTACACTATATAGTTTAAATATGATGGCCCTCTATTTTGATTTTCCACACATATGGATAAGACTAAGAACACATTAAAAACGTGAAAATAAATTAAAATATAAAGGAATGTTTACTAAAGAAAAATGTAAAACACAAACAAATAATATTGAAAAAGGGGGTCCATTCCCCAGTACGCCGTTGGACAAAATTACGTAAGTTTTGTTTCATAAACGTGTCCATTTCTTTTAAAACACGGTATTTCTCGATAAATATCCCGGAATAACTTAACATGATACTACTACAAACACCTTACACAGAACAAGATATCCTTAGCTGGCTTCTGGATTGCTTTATATCACGCTTCGTTCCGTCAGTTTTGTCGGTGGTTCTCTCCGAGCAATCCGACTTCGATCCTCCACCAATAAAAACTGACCGCCACGAAATAGCACATAATGCTGAAAGTGGCGTTAAACACCAATCAATCAATTAGTCATTTTGGTAAAACTATTCGATGTCTGTTGTTTACATGTGTTTGTGTTTGTGTTTGTGTTTGCGTTTGCGTTTGTTTTAGTGTATATGCTATTTATATAGTTTTTCTTCTTTTCTGTTTCGCTATTTTGTAATGTCTTAGTAATCCCCCATATTTGATCAGTGGATTAACTGGTGATTGCATAACGTCAAGTACCAAATATAACATTCATATGCAGGTCAATAAAGTATTCATGAGTTATAGATATACGATGCTTTTGACTAGGAATATTTTTACGTGCTATCCTATAAAGTAACAATCTCCAAGGTGACCATCACATCATTATATTCGGACACATTATTCTGATTCCGAGTCGACCAGTCTTTTCTCTTACTCCCAGAAGTAGGTGCTTTTCGAAGAAGAAGCAAATAATAATTTATAAGTATTAAGTTTGACCGAGCCGGTGATCAGAACTCTTTGATTTAACAAGAAGGTGCTCAAACACACGACCACTCGCACTCGAGTCCGTTTAAACGCATCGAGACGGTATTCCATATCTAATATTTTTCATCATTGATGATCATTGATTTGCTGGCTCATGTGACTTCGGTGCTTTAATAGGTAACACCTTCTTCCCTCTATCTTTTAATCGGTGTTTAATGAAAAATTGAAACACAAAATAAAATAAGTATTGAAGAACATCTAAAAGAAGTCACGTAGAAAATCATGCACATGCGGAATATTGAGGAAGTAAAACGACTAACATGAAATAAAGTATAAATTGCTACAGTAAAAGCATCTTAAATTAGAGTTACAAATATAGGCGTTTTACGGGAAGGTCAATTTAAATTCAAGTTACCGTGAATTCAAGAATATAAATGTATTTTGTATACTGTTTTATTAGAAGATCAAAACCTATTTATTCATATCCTTCCTCATCATAATACATCCGTACAACTGTCAATATATTACAACCTACACTTTCACATTAAATGCACTTCACTTTCACTAACTTGACGATTTTTACATATCGTTGTTGAAGGCGAAACTTTAAACATTGAACACGTGAGCTGTTATTGACTGATTAATGCAAACACTGTATAAAGTCATAGATCCGGGTTAACAACAAACAGTTATCTGTTCACAGTCATGGAAGACAGCAGAAGTTCAGCATCGATCAAAAATTTTCATCAATTTTCGGCCTTTAAATGTGTACCTAAGAAGAAAGTTAATTTTAGTGACTTCAAGGGAAAAGTTATACTTGTGGAAAATGTAGCCTCTCTCTGAGGAACAACTGTAAGGGATTTTACCCAGATGAACCAGTTGATCGACAAATTTGGAGATAAGCTGGTTATCCTGGGATTTCCCTGTAATCAGTTCGGACATCAGGTATAGTACTTTTTTCTTATATACAGGTATCTGGCAAACTGGTATCACTGTTCCCGTAATGGTTTGGATATAAGAGTAAGATGGTTATGGTTTGACTTCCTGTAACCAGTTTGTATTTCAGTAAAGTTAAACTATAGTTAATTTTGGTTCTGTTATAAATTTGGATAGCCGGTACAGTCAACAACTGAATAAGCAAGTAACCAGTTTGAAAAATCGGAGCTGTTGGTATATTATGGAACCATGGAAACACCGGTGATATGCCATGAAAATTTGCACAAATTAACTCTGTTTGAAGGATCTAATGCCTTTTGATACCACATTAAAAAAGTTAGGCAATAGATATGTTTTAAGAATATTAATCGGCGCTTTAAATAAACACGTTATATAAAACCACGATATAGTGTAAAACCTATTTTAGATTTAAAGTAAAAGAAAAGAAAGATTAGAATTTAAACTTTTATACATTTAACTTGTAATCGTGTTAAGAGATGTGTCGTTATGATCGGTGCCCGATCGGTGCCCGAGACATAAATGATACGAATAGTCTAACTCGTTGGGGCAAGAACACATGCAGACTGTCATAATTATGTGCATATATAATTGCAAGTTTATGGAGCCTATTTACCTAGCTCCTTGTAAATGGCTTTTTTGTTAGTCTGATTTAATCAATAAAACATTGTCTATACACATTTGGTCAACTTTATTAGTTGAATCAACAAATGCTTTTTCATCAGACCTGACAGTATATATATAAAGGTTACAAAATGAACCGACACGTTCCTGTACGCATGCAATATTATAACTTATTCCAAGGAAAACTTCTAACTATCGCTTACATAAACAAGATTAATAAATGAATAATTAACGCACGTTCAGTTAATATTGCAAATGTCTCTACAGATAAATTGTGAATTTCCGACGCATGAGCAATTCCTGAAAGCTGGCACATAAACCAAATCAATGCGGCCTCCTAATTTTAGTATAAAATAAAATTTTTATTCAAAATATATAACTTCTTAAAAATTCAAACAGTAAATACACGACACAATAAAGTACTAAAGAACGTACGACCTTAAGTCATTGAAACAATTGAATCGAATCCATGTACTGCAGGCCCTAGTCTAGAAAAGTTGAATATTGACAAGTTATTTAAAGGTAGACTACATTAATTATACAATTATATGCATTCTAAGTATCATTTGTTTTATCAACCTGGAGATTTTAACAAATTTATTGAACTATGAATTACATTGATCGAATATGAATATATACACAAATGAATACCCGCCTTCTTACACCTGTCTTAACATAAACACACCACAAACATGTCTGCTTACGTAAAATGTCCGGTTCAGTATAAGACAATTTATGACTTTACAGCTAAAGATCTTAAAGGAAATGTTGTCAACCTAAGCAAATTTAAAGGGAAATTAATTCTTTTGATGAATGTGGCTTCTATGTGAGGAACAACAAGCAGGGATTTCCTTCAAATGAACGAGCTTGTTTCACGGTTTGGAGATAAGCTTGTGGTATTGGGATTTCCTTCTAACCAGTTCGGGCATCAGGTAAGTAATTTCAGAAAAGTCAAGATTGATGAAAATCCATGGATGAAAATCTAAGGAGGGTTCATTATTCAAAATGTTTCAGCAACCTACAAATATTTCAATATACGATTGTGTTCATTGCTGAAGGCTGTACGGTGACCGATAGTTGCTAACATCTACGTTATTTGGTCTCTGGTGAATATTTGTATCGTTGGCAATCATACCACACTTCCTTATTTTTAATGAAGAGAAAGATTTAAAAGTGTTTTTTCTTCTTCGCCAATTGGCAAGTTCCCACTGATCTCTCATGTAATTTTCTATCACTTGCATCGTTTCAACAACATTACGATAGTTTCAATAATTATTTACAAAGTTTTTTATTCTCATTGCAGGAAAATGGAAATGGCGAAGAAATCCTGAATGCCCTTGAGCATGTTCGACCAGGGAAAGGATTTAAACCTAAATTTCCGTTGTTTGAGAAGTGTGATGTAAATGGTAAAGATGCTCATCCAATATTTGTATATCTTCGTGAACGCCTTCCACTTCCAAGCGACGATGTTGTTAGCTTCATGAAATCACCATTATCTATTATATGGGAGCCGGTGACAAGAACTGATATCGCATGGAACTTTGAAAAATTCTTAATAGACCCCGATGGAAAACCATTCAAACGTTATAGTAGATATTTTCAAACGATTAATATTCAAAGCGATATAAAAATGTTAATAGAAAAACACAAAGTTTAGACAAAAAATATTTAGGTCTGACATTTTAATGTTTAGTCGACATGGTTTTATCTCCTTGTAAGAAAGGTATTTGTAGTGTATGATTGTTACACTAAAAAAGTTTTGTGTAAAACATGGTGTGACAGGATGTGTTTTTACAAACCTTTTTTACAAAGGGACAATATATGTTGTCTAGAATAAAATGTATACAATATGTTATTTACAAATGCAATGCCCACACGTTTAACGTCCGTCTCCCCCTGGCTCTCCGTCACGTCCAAAGACCAATTTAGCCTGGCTAAATTAAGTTTCATCACTTTTTTATGTCTATAGTAGGCTATATATGCCATAATAATGGGTTGATCATTTTTAAGAGAAATTTCGGCAATATGTATGGGAAGTATCTCATAAAAAATCTCGCTAAATCCTGATAGAAAAATGCAAATTACTGTGTGTTTGTTTATTCCACATTAGCTAGAGGTAAACGGGAGGGTTGAGATCTCACAAAACATGTTTAACCCCGCCGCATTTTTGCGCTTGTCCCACGTCAAGAACCTCTAGCCTTTGATAGTCCTGTGTGTTTTTCAAATTTTGGTTCATTTGTATGTTTCGGAGTTTAGTGTGGCGTCCATTTCGCTTAATCTAGTATATACATTATTGTTTAGGGGCCAGCTGAAGTCCGCCACCAGGTACGGGATTTTCTGGCTGCGTTGAAGACCCATTGGTCCCGACGGTCTTATGCTGTTTTCTGCTCTTTGGTTCGGGTTGTTGCATCTTTGACACATTTCCCATTCCCGTGCTCAATTATAAAGTAATAGAGAAAATTGTTCATTTATTCATCAAAATCGAAATATTCTTATTTAAGTTTAATGTCATATTACAAGTTTTAATGGAGTTCAATGGCTAGTTTCTATAAGTCATATGGATTCCTAAGTGTAAAAAATTAATGGTACAATGTTGGAATATTTAAGACGTCTTAGTAAATTAAGCGAGAAACCAATATCTTACAAAGAATTGAAAACGATCTTTGTTACTTAAAACAATGTTCCTTTTTTCCACTCATATGATTTCCAGGAAAATAGCTATATCATTTCCTACGTGACGAGGAAACAAAACCAGTTTACTAGTATTGTAATACCTTGTACTGATAAGTTATAATTAATTTCCCTGTATTTTATCTATTTACCAACACAAATATTTAAAAAATAGAAACAAGATATTAGTTTTAAAAGAAGTGTATGTCTTTGGTTCGCTAGTGTCACGCAATCTTTGGATTACTATGTATATACCTATGAGGCCTCTCTGTGATACCCTTTGAAATTGCAATATGCATTCATGTCTTCAAACTGATCAACTGATAAAAAGCCAATTGTTTAAAACAGGAACGTAGCGAGTAAAACAAAGCCATGCAGTATGTATTATTTACACCATGATGTCGTTGAAAGAAATTGGATGCCCTTTTCAATAACATATGATCAAATCGCTGAAAGACCCCCTTCTAAATTATTGAAAACTATCATTCTGCATTGACAATAATATCTTGGTGTAAATTAGTCGCACCCGTTCGGGCTAACGCCTTCAAGGTGTATCTTATACATGTCTCTGGTAAAAAGCAGATGCAGATGATGAAAGTGTTAATGCTTTTAAATAAGATAACGGCACAACGGTGCGTTGGGTAAGAAAGTGTAATAGGTTGGAACTTACGATCGTATACATTAACCAAATGAATAATCAATGTCAGACAAGTAACACCTGTTTTGAGTCTGACTTTGTGACAGCTTTTACAGATACCAGTCTCTGCTCAATTTTCAACGATCGATAAACCCAATTACTAATTGATACAAAATGTCAATTTACACTGTAAGGGAATAGTCTGTAAATTGTCATATCCATCAAATCCTAATATTTAACAACAAAAATGACTTCAAGCTAACTAGAATAACTTAGAGGATTTTGTACTGATATAACCCAACATGTTTGCATACTCAAGAAATATACTAATACACATTATTTGTGTTTAAACAAAAAATAAAAAAACGTCAGTTTACACATCATCACTTAAGGAAATAGTTTGTAAATAACTTTACACATCAAATCCTAATATAAAAAAATGACTGCAAGCCAACTAGAATAACTTAGAGGATTTTGTACTTATATAACCCAGCATGTTTGAATACTCAAGAAAAGTATAATAAACATTATTTCTAAACAAAAATTACAAAACTTCAATTTAGACATCATCACATATTAAAGGGAATAATTTGTAAATTGCTATATCCATCAAATCCTGATATTCTAAAAAAAAAAAAAAATGGCTGAAAGCCAACTAAATAACTTGGAAGATTTTATACTATATAACCCAATATGGTTGCACACTCAAGAAAAGTATAATGAATAATGAAAAAAAAAAACATTAAACGGTAAGAGGTCTTTTCATAAATCTGCAGTGCAGAAATGAATAAATTGGAAATTCCTCCTTTTTCTCTATTAGAAAACCCGGAATACTATTTGACATTTATACTTTTTTTCATTCAGATAAAATCCTACCAATAATATACTTTGAATATGTTGAGTCCCTTTACAGTTAATCAATGCTTATAAAGGGGACTAGGTTGTAAGTGCAGCTGTGAAACGTAGAACATTTCGACAAGTAAACTTTTGTTATACAGACATGAGTACCTTTTGGCATGCCGAATCTTGTTAAAATAGTTAGCATTTTCTTGCATGTCACTTTTGTATAGATTCTCCAACAATTTACATAATATTATTACATATAAAAATTAGGTGCATGCAATACCTATCCAATTGAAAAAAAAAAAGAAGCGTACCACAATTCCACACAGCAGATATCGGTAACCCTTACAGCAAAAACACAAGGCAAAGCAATTTTGTATGTTTACTTCTCATTCAAATGGAAACCATATATGCTCCTCTTCTAATCTTAATTACCACCTTGTATCTTTATTTGTACTAGGATTTCTCAAGAAGAATTTTAAAAAAAAGTTAGCACTATACTTTGACTTCACATTCCGCAAAAAAGTTGGTAATTTCTTTTAATAATTATAGCGACTATGTTGATTTCTTCTATCCGATTTAACTAGAAATTAAGACACCACAGATAGTTAAGTCTGTGCTATGCAGGAAGATGACACTGAGGGTTGGTTGAGAACTAAAACTTATATAAGAGAAGACTTCAATTTCTCCCACTGTATACTTTTTGCAGAAGGGAATGGGAAAAAATCAACTTTAATCAATTATTTGTATAGTTTCTCCCCATGAAATGAAAATTCTAACATTGTTAGTGCTCTCAAGCCTACATTTTTGTCATATTTTTTTTATGAAATTCATACCAAAGGTTTATATCAGAAATGTCTTGGACAAATTTGAAAATCAATGCCAATCAGCTTTACAGGAATTATGTCCCTTTGAAACGTAATTTATATTGAACATTGCATTGTAAGCACTCTCATATTATCTGTGAGATCTTCGAAGAGTTCGATAATCAACGCTGATCAACTATTTTTACAGGAGTTAATGCACATTTGAAATAGAAATTATATAAAAAATAACACATGCCGTTACTTGCAGGATTTTTTTTAATGTTTGAAAGAATCCCTGAAAAATTATTATGGAGTTATTGCCTTGTATCTATGACTATTATACTAATTGTATAATAGTCCCAGCTTGTACAGATAAAATATGTGCATCAGCCTGGTTCATTGGAGCTCTGTTCTTTTATTTTATGTAGCAACATTCCAGCAGTAACTGCATATAGAACATAACTTTTTCACATATTAGATGGCCAAGGCTTATTTCCTACTATGATTTCCAAGACAGGGGAGTGCTGCTAATAATATAAAATGAATGAGATGCGGCATGATTGCCAATGAGACAATTAGCCACCGAAGTTCAAGTGAAGTGGATGTAAGCAATTATAAGCAACCATGGCGCCTTCAACAACGAGAGTAAAGAGCTGCGCCATGAGCGCATGATACGCCCGTCGCTTTTTCAACGAATAAAGTTCCCCTCAATGTCATATCAGAAATTTATAAAAAAAACTAAAGGGAGATTGTTTCAATAGATATAAATCAGTCACCAAAGTTTCATGAAAACTGCTCAAAGCACTTTTGAGTTATTGTCTGAAAACTGGAAAATCCCCCTTTTTTATGAATAAAATCCCATAACTCGGAAACGAAAATCTAAAATTTATAAAAATCGAAAGAGAGCTTAAGTCAATAGATTTAAACAATTCACCAAAGTTTTATGCAAATTGGTTAAAGCGATTTTGAGTTATTGTCCGACATGTTGACGACGGACGGACGGACAACGGTATACCATAATAGTAAACGGGCGTATAAAACCCATACCGTATAGTTGGCTTTAAAAGGCCCCTACATGAAAAATATGAAACAATTCAGTTGAGAAAACGTACGGCCTAATCTATAACAATAGAATTTACAACAAAACAAATATGACAGACATGAACCAACGACAACCACTGAACCATAGGCTCCTGACTTGGGACAGGCACATGGAGAATGTGGCCGGGTTAAACATATAGGAAAGCTATTGAACAAATGGTTTTTAGTGGTTAAGTTGAAGTCATCTCTTCGAAAGATTTAAGGGCACCATCATAATATGGTTGGCCATTATGAAATATCTGTTTCCACACATATATGTTCCTTTGATATGGCAACAATCCCAATATTTATGAAATCCCCAAACACAACTTATCAATTGATTTTAAATTGTCAAGAGCATGACAGGTGCTACCAGTGGAACAGGAATTGTTCACCTTTACCAAGCTCCTAGGTTCATCCCCTCTTTTAGTGGTGTTTGTGTTGTTAATATACATGTAGTCACCCATATAAGATATTTGTGATACCTTATTTTTCAGGGTCTCTGATATTTCTATCTGTCATGGTCCTGTCTATCCTATGCTTAGGAAACTATTTGTAATTTAATTTTAGACTTTCCACATTTTGTCTTGTTTAACAATACATGTACTGATGGTTTATGAATTCGGTAATGTCATAGGATTAGATAAAGTGTCATGTACCAAAACATAACGACTTGAGGCCTTATCACATACTATATGTATTTAGCATGGATAATGGAGCAGGTGTCACAAGTAGAGAGGGAACTGCTAACCCTTCTGGAGCAAATAACCATCCATCCCTTTTGAGTTGCTCAATCTTCCATGTATTTTTGTAAAGTGTTTTGTGGACTTTTGTCTTTTGTCTTTTTCGGTCGAGCATGTGTTTTTGTACTGTGTTTTGTGGACTGTCTTTTGGATTTTTCGGTCGATCATGTGTTTTTGTATTGTGTTTTGTTGATGGTATTTTGAATTTTTTACGGTCAAGCATGTATTTTTGTATAGTGTTTTGTCTTTTGGATTTTTGGTCAAACATGTATTTTTGTACAGTGTTTTGTGGACTGTCTTTTGGATTTTTCGGTCGAGCATGTGTTTTGTTGATGGTCTTTTGGATTTACGGTCAAGCATGTATTTTTGTATAGTGTTTTGTCTTCTGGATTTTTCGGTCAAGCATGTATTTTTGTATAGTGTTTTGTCTTTTGGATTTTTGGTCAAACATGTACTTTTGTACAGTGTTTTGTGGACTGTTTTGTCTTTTTGATTTTTCGGTCAAGCATGTATTTTTGTATAGTGTTTTGTCTTTTGGATTTTTGGTCAAATATGTATTTTTGTACAGTGTTTTGTGGATTGTCTTTGGGATTTTTCGGTCGAGCATGTTTTTGTATTGTGTTTTGTGGACTGTTTTGTCGATTTTCGGTCAAGCATGTGTTTTTGTATTGTGTTTTGTGGACTGTCTTTTGGATTTCTCGGTCGAACATGTGTTTTTGTATTGTGTTTTGTGGACTGTCTTTTGGATTTTTCGGTCGAGCATGTGTTTTTGTATTGTTTTTTGTTGATGGTCTTTTGGATTTACGGTCAAGCATGTATTTTTGTATAGTGTTTTGTCTTCTGGATTTTTCGGTCAAGCATGTATTTTTGTATAGTGTTTTGTCTTTTGGATTTTTGGTCAAGCATGTATTTTTGTACAGTGTTTTGTGGACTGCCTTTTGGATTTTGGATTTTTTGGGTCAAGCATGTATTTTGTAAAGTGTTTTGTCTTTTGGATTTTTGGTCAAGCATGTATTTTTGTACAGTGTTTTGTGGACTGCCTTTTGGATTTTTCGGTCGAGCATGTATTTTGTATTGTGTTTTGTGGACTGTCTTTTGGATTTTCGGTCAAGCATGTGTTTTTGTATTGTGTTTTGTGGACTGTCTTTTGGATTTTCGGTCAAGCATGTGTTTATGTAATGTGTTTTGTGGACTGTCTTTTGGATTTTTCGGTCGAGCATGTGTTTTTGTATTGTGTTGTGGACTGTCTTTTGGATTTTCGATCGAGCATGTGTTTTTGTATTGTGTTTTTTTTTATGGTATTTTGAATTTTTTACGGTCAAGCATGTATTTTTGTATAGTGTTTTGTCTTTTGGATAATCGGTCAAACATGTATTTTTGTACAGTGTTTTGTGGACTGTCTTTTGGATTTTTCGGTCGAGCATGTGTTTTGTTGATGGTCTTTTGGATTTACGGTCAAGCATGTATTTTTGTATAGTGTTTTGTCTTCTGGATTTTTCGGTCAAGCATGTATTTTTGTATAGTGTTTTGTCTTTTGGATTTTTGGTCAAACATGTACTTTTGTACAGTGTTTTGTGGACTGTTTTGTCTTTTTGATTTTTCGGTCAAGCATGTATTTTTGTATAGTGTTTTGTCTTTTGGATTTTTGGTCAAATATGTATTTTTGTACAGTGTTTTGTGGATTGTCTTTGGGATTTTTCGGTCGAGCATGTTTTTGTATTGTGTTTTGTGGACTGTTTTGTCGATTTTCGGTCAAGCATGTGTTTTTGTATTGTGTTTTGTGGACTGTCTTTTGGATTTCTCGGTCGAACATGTGTTTTTGTATTGTGTTTTGTGGACTGTCTTTTGGATTTTTCGGTCGAGCATGTGTTTTTGTATTGTGTTTTGTTGATGGTCTTTTGGATTTACGGTCAAGCATGTATTTTTGTATAGTGTTTTGTCTTCTGGATTTTTCGGTCAAGCATGTATTTTTGTATAGTGTTTTGTCTTTTGGATTTTTGGTCAAGCATGTATTTTTGTACAGTGTTTTGTGGACTGCCTTTTGGATTTTGGATTTTTTGGGTCAAGCATGTATTTTGTAAAGTGTTTTGTCTTTTGGATTTTTGGTCAAGCATGTATTTTTGTACAGTGTTTTGTGGACTGCCTTTTGGATTTTTCGGTCGAGCATGTATTTTGTATTGTGTTTTGTGGACTGTCTTTTGGATTTTCGGTCAAGCATGTGTTTTTGTATTGTGTTTTGTGGACTGTCTTTTGGATTTTCGGTCAAGCATGTGTTTATGTAATGTGTTTTGTGGACTGTCTTTTGGATTTTTCGGTCGAGCATGTGTTTTTGTATTGTGTTGTGGACTGTCTTTTGGATTTTCGATCGAGCATGTGTTTTTGTATTGTGTTTTTTTTTATGGTATTTTGAATTTTTTACGGTCAAGCATGTATTTTTG
Organism: Mytilus californianus; assembly: GCF_021869535.1. Lineage (NCBI taxonomy): Eukaryota > Metazoa > Mollusca > Bivalvia > Mytilida > Mytilidae > Mytilus > Mytilus californianus. Next base: position 3,829,775 of record NW_026262675.1, read on the forward strand.
TATAGTGTTTTGTCTTTTGGATAATCGGTCAAGCATGTATTTTTGTACTGTGCTTTGTGGACTGTTTTGTCTTTTGGATTTTTTTGGTCAAGCATGTATTTTGTATAGTGTTGTCTTTTGGATAACCGGTCAAGCATGTATTTTTGTACAGTGTTTTGTGTACTGTTTTGTCTTTTGGATTTTTCGGTCAAGCATGTATTTCTGTATAGTGTTTTGTCTTTTGGATTTTTTGGTCTAACATGTATTTTTGTACAGTGTTTTGTGGACTATTTTGTCTTTTGGATTTTTTTGGTGAAACATGTATTTTGTAGTGTTTTGTCTTTTGGATAATCGGTCGAGCATGTATTTTTGTACAGTGATTTGTGGACTGTTTTGCCTTTTGGATTTTTCGGTCAAGCATGTATTTTTGTATAGTGTTTTGTCTTTTGGATTTTTGGTCAAACGTGTATTTTTGTACAGTGTTTTGTGGACTGTCTTTTAGATTTTTCGGTCGAGCATGTGTTTTTGTATTGTGTTTTGTGGACTGTCTTTTGGATTTTCGGTCAAGCATGTGTTTTTGTATTGTGTTTTGTGGACTGTCTTTTGGATTTTTCGGTCGAGCATGTGTTTTTGTATTGTGTTTTGTGGACTGTCTTTTGGATTTTCGGTCGAGCATGTGTTTTTATATTGTGTTTTGTGGACTGTCTTTTGGATTTTTCGGTCGAGCATGTGTTTTTGTATTGTGTTTTGTTGATGGTCTTTTGGATTTACGGTCAAGCATGTATTTTTGTATAGTGTTTTGTCTTTTGGATTTTTGGTCAAACATGTATTTTTGTACAGTGTTTTGTGGACTGTCTTTGGGATTTTTCGGTCGAGCATGTTTTTGTATTGTGTTTTGTGGACTGTCTTTTGGATTTTCGGTCAAGCACGTGTTTTTGTATTGTGTTTTGTGGACTGTCTTATGGATTTTTCGGTCGAGCATGTGTTTTTGTATTGTGTTTTGTGGACTGTCTTTTGGATTTTCGATCAAGCATGTGTTTTTGTATTGTGTTTTGTGGACTGTCTTTTGGATTTTTCGGTCGAGCATGTGTTTTTGTATTGTGTTTTGTGGACTATGTTTTGGATTTTCGGTCAATCATGTGTTTTTGTATTGTGTTTTGTTGATGGTATTTTGGATTTTTTACGGTTAAGCATGTATTTTTGTATAGTGTTTTGTCTTTTATTTTTTTGGTCAAACATGTATTTTTTTACAGTGTTTTGTGGACTGTTTTGTCTTTTTGAATTTTTTTGGTCAAGCATGTATTTTGTATAGTGTTTTGTCTTTTGGATAATCGGTCAAGCATGTATTTTTGTACAGTGTTTTGTGGACTGTTTTGTCTTTTGGATTTTTGGTCAAACGTGTATTTTTGTGGACTGTTTTGTCTTTTAGATTTTTTTTGTCAAGCATGTATTTTGTATAGTGTTTTGTCTTTTAGATAATCGGTCAAGCGTGTATTTTAGTAGAGTGCTTTGTGGACTGTTTTGTCTTTTGGATTTTTTTGTTCAAGCATGTATTTTTGTACAGTGTTTTGTGGACTGTTTTGTCTTTTGGATTTTTGGGTCAATCATGTATTTTTGTATAGTGTTTTGTCTTTTGGATTTTTGGTCAAACATGTATTTTTGTACAGTGTTTTGTGGACTGTTTTGTCTTTTAGATTTTTTTGGTCAAGCATGTATTTTGTATAGTGTTTTGTCTTTTAGATAATCGGTCAAGCATGTATTTTAGTACAGTGCTTTGTAGACTGTTTTGTCTTTTGGATTTTTTTGGTCAAGCATGTATTTTGTATAGTGTTTTGTCTTTTGGATTTTTTTGGTCAAGCATGTATTTTGTATAGTGTTTTGTCTTTTGGATTTTTGGTCAAGCATGTATTTTTGTACAGTGTTTTGTGGACTGTCTTTTGGATTTTTCGGTCGAGCATGTGTTTTTATATTGTGTTTTGTGGACTGTCTTTTGGATTTTCGGTCAAGCATGTGTTTTTGTATTGTGTTTTGTAGTCTGTCTTTTGGATTTTTGGTCGAGCATGTGTTTTTGTATTGTGTTTTGTGGACTGTCTTTTGGATTTTGGGTCAAGCATGTGTTTTTGTAATGTGTTTTGAGGACTGTCTTTTGGATTTTTCGGTCGAGCATGTGTTTTTGTATTGTGTTTTGTGGACTGTCTTTTGGATTTTTCGATCGAGCATGTGTTTTGTTGATGGTATTTTGAATTTTTTACGGTCAAGCATGTTTTTTTGTATAGTGTTTTGTCTTTTGGATAATCGGTCAAGCATGTATTTTTGTACTGTGCTTTGTGGACTGTTTTGTCTTTTGGATTTTTTTGGTCAAGCATGTATTTTGTATAGTGTTGTCTTTTGGATAACCGGTCAAGCATGTATTTTTGTACAGTGTTTTGTGTACTGTTTTGTCTTTTGGATTTTTCGGTCAAGCATGTATTTTTGTATAGTGTTTTGTCTTTTGGATTTTTTGGTCTAACATGTATTTTTGTACAGTGTTTTGTGGACTATTTTGTCTGTTGGATTTTTTGGTGAAGCATGTATTTTGTAGTGTTTTGTCTTTTGGATAATCGGTCAAGCATGTATTTTTGTACAGTGATTTGTGGACTGTTTTGTCTTTTGGATTTTTCGGTCAAGCATGTATTTTTGTATAGTGTTTTGTCTTTTGGATTTTTGGTCAAACATGTATTTTGTATAGTGAGTAAGCAAAAGTTTTAAAGTAAATTGACCATGACTGAGGGGGCAAGGCCAAATATTCTCCATGGAAATGAGATGTGCAAATGCTTATACAACTGAACACCAATTAACATTGGCCTACCACTAATGGTTCCCCTTGAACTGACCTAATCAAAAACTAATACATGTAAACTATGAAAAGTTTCAAAGTCAATAGACCTTGACTGAGGGGGCGGGGCCAAATAATCCCTATGGTAATGAGATGTGCCAATGCTAATACAACTGCATACCAAATATCATTGACCTACCACTAGTGGTTCACCATGAACTAGACCTAATCACAAACTAATACATTGTTGAAGCCGCCGTCGCCGCCGCTGGAAACAGCATACCTATGTCTCGCTTTTTGACTCCGTCAAGGCGAGACAAAAATCAGTTGAAAAAGGCTTCACTCATCAGATGGATACAAACAGAAATACATCTAACAAAAATACAGAGATGACGTGGATGGGTACTTATACATCCCCATATCAAAAAGACACCAAGTACAGATCTGAGAGTATTTGCAGTTACCGACAGCTAGTTCAAAGCCAATAACAACTAATAAAAATCAAAGCACTGTAAGCGCTGTAGGCAGTTAACCAAAAACCAAGGGCAAACGTAATAGAAGAACTGTGGCAGTGTTGCTTCAATTTTTTTTTTTAAGATTTGAAAGAACATTAAACACTTGTATATTGTACATTTATGTTTATCTAATGAATAGATTATTAAGGCAAATTAATTAATATTTCATCAAGGTTTTCAAAAGCAATGCATATATATCAATGTAAATGACCCCCATCTTCACCCCAAGTCCATGATGTCACTCCATACCAAGTTTGGAATAAAATGTTGGTGATTATAAAACAGTTGGTCAAACATTCATGGGCTTTACACTGCTTGAAAGATTTAAATGATTTCTTTAAAATGAGCCATAAATGAAAATTATTATAGGCCCAGAAATAATTCAAAAAATAATTAATGTAAATTAATTTAACATAGACTCATTTTTTGCATCAATAAAATTTTATAATAAACAAGAAATAATTGTAACAGGATGCCGTCTCCCAAACAAAGCTCCCATAATTCGTCATTCCCATGGTCACCTGACATTGGGCAAAGTCCAGTACATATTTGTTTGGTCTAGTAAAGTGATATGCATATGTGACGCCTAGGGGATTGACCCTGTATGTCAGTCAATTCTTTTTGAAATGACGAACAGGAATAAATATGGTTTAGGAGTGGGTATCTCGACCATTTACAAGTTCTCAAACAGGAGGGGGTGGGTGACCCCAGGGACTCCCCCTATATTTCATTTGATTTGTTTTATTGTCCCATACATAAATATATATGGTTTAGGGGTGGGGATCTCGACCATTTCCAAGTTCTCAAAAAGTAGGGGGTGAGGTGACCCCAGGGACTCCCCATATATTTCATTTGATTTGTTATATTGTCCCATACATGAGTATATATGGTTAAGGGATGGGGATCTCAACCGTTTACAAGTTCTCAAACAGGTTGGGGTGCCTGAGAGACCCCAAGGACTCCTCCTATATTTCATTTGATTTGTTTTATTGTCCCATACTTGAATATATATGGTTTAGGGGTGGGGATCTCGACCATTTCCAATTTCTCAAATAGGAGGGGGTGGGGTGACACCAGGGACTCCCCATATATTTCATTTGATTTGTTATATTGTCCCATACATGAATATATATGGTTTAGGGGTGGGGATCTCGACCGTTTACAAGTTCTCAAACAGAAGGGGGTGGTTGACACCGGGTACTCCCCCAAATTATTTTCATTTGATTTGTTTTATTGTCCCATACAAGTATATATATGGTTTAGGGGTGGGGATTGCGACCGTTTACAAGATAAAAGCACATTTTTAAATTGAAGGGGGTTGGGATGACCCCCCAGGGACTCACCCTATACTTTATTTGATTTGTTTTATTGTCCTATACTCATTACTGAAGACCGTGTGTGTCTATCACTTACTGTTTTCAAGAAATAGTCATTTGAAAATTTAAAAAATAAAACCCTGTAGGGTTCTACAGTAAACCCATCCCTTCTTTAGGCCCCTCAAAATACCCCTAAATAGACCCCAATGCACAAACAAAAGATTGATGGCTCCGCTAGACATGTTAGCCTAACATTTTATGAAACCCTAAGTAAATCTGACAAGCGGTCTGAGCTGTCTTCTTAGACAGTTCGAGCTGATTCGGTCCGACTTGTCTCGGGGACGAGTTGTCCACATTACTTAAAACATCCCATCAACGTTGATTTCCAGATCTGTGTCATGACCTTGTTTCATTCATAAAACAACAACCTTATTTGGCAAGATATTAAAGTTGTAACATTAGCGCCAACTTAGATATATAACTTTATTTCCTCTATCATAGAGATTTGTTGTACATGAACAATATTCCTGCACATTTTGCCATTTGGGAAATATAAACTACTTGTTACTACAGATTTTCAGCGATGAAATATTTCATACAATTGTTCTTTGACATCTTAGCCAAAAGCACAGGGGATAATAAACTACGTACGGATTTCTATTGAGCACTATTTCCTAGGTGCAACTTCAAATATTATGGGTCGTTTGACGATCATTCAAGGTTATTCTGGTTATATTTTTTGTATTCCAGAATTAAAAGTATGAAAAAAATATCCATTTAGTTATAAATAACATATCAGCCTGCTGGATTATAACAATGGCACTTTTTTCAGCATTCGTTGGGAAGAACACAAATCTAGGGTGCTAGCATAAGGCAGCTTAACTGCCTAAAAATCATGCATCCAAGACTAAACTGAAGTCAGAGCGGATTAGAATTACAGATATAAAGATAATTGCAACTGTCTATGCCACTGATATTGGGTCAATCTTTCCATCTACAAAAAGACAAAAAGACAAAACAAATGCATGCTAATGAAATTACTAACTTTTCTACTATTTTCTATTGTCATTATTGATTTGTGTGAACAGGTTTCTATAGATTATGAAAGAAATACTATTATTCACAAATATTTTATTTACAATATAAACACACAATATTGTACAATATCAGGCAGTGATAACATAAAAAACAATTTACAGCTGCTGCCTTGTTCACTGCATTTAAAAATTCCATTGAAATTTCATTATCTGAGTAAAGATCAACAATATTGATTTTCAATTTTTAGCTTTTCACAAAGTATACTACACTTGTTTTTTTATGAAGTCTGTAATAAAATTACATATGTTCCACATGATATCAAGCTCAAGCTTGTCATGGTAACACTTAGCTAATTACAGTTGTGTGTGCTGATGTGTAGTCAGATAATAATCTCTCAATAAATATTTAACATGTATCAGATCATATAACAACTGGTCTTCAAAAGCAATTAAATCTGTATCATTCTTACACATGATAAAATAATCTTAATGTGCATTTTATGAAGAGTTCAATATGCAAAAGCCTGAAAGCAAAATAAAATAAATTTTAGGACATTAGTATTTAAGTATTTTCAAAGTTATTATTGGTTATAATATATCATCTTAGCATATTGTGCATTATACAGTGTAGGGTATTGATATTTCTATTATCCTTTTTAGAAATCAGTAACTATCAATATTGAGGCATTGTTCAATTTTCAGGTTTGCCCACTTTGTTGGGTCAACGAAAAATTTGACAATGTCACATATCATAGATGATAAAATATAAATACTAGCTATTGTACTTTATTTGTTTTTATTTTCAACAGGTTTAATTCTACATTTGTTCAACTTTGTAAATTTTCAGTAATTGATACAACATGTTTTTTCCTTCATGTATTAATATTCTTATTCTCAGCTGCTGGCAAAGTACAAAGAGTAAGAACCGAGAAGATCAATAAGCATAAACAACAGCATGCTTTCCACTTGATATCCCTTTGTTTTAGCAATTTTTTCAAGTACAAATTCATCATCATACATTAAAAAAAAAGGAATTTTGTAAAGATCTGTTAAAAACTGGTTAAACTGAAGTTAACCTGAGACATGCTGATACTTGTAAAAAAAAAATCATAATCAAAGTACCCAACACTGACACAACAAATCCCAAAATCTTCAAAATCAATTTCATGTTAACCCACATATTGTAAATAGGGATTGCAAGCACTCTTGAGTTTCATGAGACATGCTTAGAAATGACAAATTTTTAATGAAAGGCCAATAACTCTGGAAAGACATATCTAAATTTATTTCAAAATTTCAAGGGAGTTTATGGAACAAACATTGTGTAACATTTGATAAATATATGTGAAAGCAAAAATAAGATTATTGTAATATGATTTAATAATTGCTGAATTTTTCAACATTGAAAGTCCTATTAAAGATTGACAAATCTAAAAATCTTCTAAATGGAAGAGAGCATTGCTTCATGGAAACAAACATTTGCAGAAATTCTTTACAGATATATGCCTAAGCAAACATACAGTACTCCATGGAGTGCTCATTATTGCCCAATTATCTATGAATGTAGATTAAATTAAGCTACTTGAGGTATTGTGAGAGGTTTTGAAATAAACCAACAGAATAAAATATAATGTGTCAATAGTTGAACAAGTGTGTAATGTAGTGGAACATACAATCTATTGACAATAACAGAAGACATTGTAATAAGGATGACAAGAAATGACAATACATCACAATTTGAGACAAAACATAGTCTGTATTATATCACAAGTAATTTGTCTTAATTTTTTTTCAGCTATTTTGTGATACATGTATATATTTGTAGAAACAACTAAGAAAAAACACTTATCATTTTGATAATAATATATACCTAAAGTCTAACTTACTTTACTCTAAAAATGAGACTAATAATTTCTAAGTACAATAGAACTATGATGTGCTTGGAGCCTGAGAATACACAAATTTACAATCTCTCAGTACAAACAATGACAAAATACACAAACATTGAAAAAACAAACTTTAACAAGACAAACTATTCAGACAATAACAAAATATCTAAAAAACAATTTCTAATGGTTCATTAAAATTAGGGACACCTAAGAGTATATTGTCACTGTTAGTTTAAATCAGTACACTGCTATATCACAGTTGTAAGTCATTGGGCTTTCTTTATTTTTTAAATATAATTCCTTAAATAGTTTGAAGTAATAAAAGTAAATAGTTTATTTTTGTTTCTAATTTATGGTCAAAATTTGTGGTACGGGTATGTTTCCTTTCAAAATGTTCTCGACAATATGAAATTCTAGGTAAATACAGAATATAAGATCTCATTGCACCTCAGGTAAATAAGTGACTTTGTGATTGGTTTAACGCCGTCATGTGGTGACCCCTAAGAATCTGTAGGGGGTCAGTAGATTTCCTAGGGGTATCATGACGTCACTTCTACTAATATTGGTGATGCCATCTATTAATGTTATTGTATTTCATTGTTTATTTTTATACATAAGTCAGCAGGAAAAGTCATGTGTACGATAAATTTGTTCTACGGTTCACTACAGACAACCTATGATCCATAGAGGCTTAGTAAAATCCATGGGTGAGGCGGAAACAATAACATGTACAAATGTATATCTAATTAAAAAAATAAGAAACTGATGAATAGATCTTCAAAACTAACCTATCTAGGAAAAAACTTAATAACTAGATAAAGCTCTGAAAAACTCATATGATCAATTGCACTAAGAAGTTAGGCAGTGCACAGAAACATATACTGACAAGTTTTTTGTATGTTTTACTTGAAGTTAAGTATATCTTATATTCACGTTATGTTGGAAAATTTCTACTTTGAAACAAATCCATAAAGGTCTTATTTAAGATGATATACAATCAATAAATATTTGTAGTTAGAAATGTTTTATATAAAACATGGTGTTATGTAAGACTGGAAAAGAAATAAAGACATAAATCTTAACTAATACTTATCTGGCAATGTAATTTGGAGCATTAATGTATTTTAGGATTTACTAGTAATGGCACACATTTATATAAACATCACCTTATTATTTCTAAAAATGTTAGGATTTCTACTATATACATCACCATGAATTATTGTACAATTTTTCAGATGAGAAAACAGAAAGCTTAAACAAAATGTGTATTAATTCAAAACCATTGTCTGCAATTTCAACATTATGAAAAATTTAGCTATCCCTTTAAATACTCTATATCTAAATCTGACACGAGACAACTTATCCAATATCTTCAGAAAGTGGACGGTTTCAAGTATTAAATGACTAGTAATGCATGACTTGTATGGAGGAGGCTTATTGTAAAATGACTGAACTGCCCTTTACCATGAATAAATGAAATTGACAAAGTTTTTATGAAGTGATACATCATTATTTGATATTGCAATACTGGTTTTTGTCCTTTTTAAAATTCTAGTATTCTATCACAAATCTAAGGAAACTGCTACATGATGTATTAAGTTGCACAAGTTCCCGTTGATGAATTATAACTGCCATTAGATCTCGGATTCCTCAGCCGTATCTGGGACTAGATATTCTCTGTTTTCATATGTCCAGAAGTCATTCAAATCAGTTAAAATACTGACCACTGTATCACCTTTACCACTGAAATAAATCATTGTATTCAGGATTAATTTACAAGAACTTAAGATTTTACCCACTAAATCCTGAAGATTATTTTAGCATTTGTCTTTTGCTCTCTGTAATTTTTAGTTTATAATAAAATTTAACAACAAATGTTTTGAACAGATAAGGATAGGATTGAGTACCTAAACAGCAGTAAAATCAAAAATTCTGAAGAAGCTAAATCATTTCCATTTGTCTTTTTGTTGATTGCATGATTTGCAATTGACTTACGAAGCTTCATGTATTGTTAGAAGTAACTTTTTTATGGTGTGCAACATTTTTAACCATTTTTGTTTTTCTCATTTGATTGAAATCAATTTAGTAGTGTTAACATAGAACCTACAGGGGCGGATTCAGGTGGGGGCGTGGCGGGCATGCGCCCCCCTCCCCTAAAATTTTCAAAGCATGGGTTATCCTCAACTTAATAAAGAATATTTCTATAATTTTACCTCCAAAAAAATTTATGTTTGCACACCCCCCTTACCTAAAATCCTGGATCCGTCCCTGACTTAGATGTTAAACCAGAAATCAAACTATTCTTATGAATATCAAATACAAAAGCATTTACACAACACACACATCTAAGAGATTTTAGCTGGAGTTAGCAGACTACACAACCATTTACACAACACACATCTTAGAGATTTTAGCTGGAGTTAGCAGACTACACAACCATTTACACAACACACATCTTAGAGATTTTAGCTGGAGTTAGCAGACTACAAAACCATTTACACAACACTAATCTAAGAGATTTTAGCTGGAGTTAGCAGACTACAAAACCATTTACACAACACACATCTAAGAGATTTTAGCTGGAGTTAGCAGACTACAAAACCATTTACACAACACACATCTAAGAGATTTTAGCTGGAGTTAGCAGACTACAAAACCATTTACACAACACACATCTAAGAGATTTTAGCTGGAGTTAGCAGACTACAAAACCATTTACACAACACACATCTAAGATATTTTAGCTGGAGTTAGCAGACTACAAAACCATTTACACAACACACATCTAAGAGATTTTAGCTGGAGTTAGCAGACTACACAACCATTTACACAACACACATCTAAGAGATTTTAGCTGGAGTTAGCAGACTACAAAACCATTTACACAACACACATCTAAGAGATTTTAGCTGGAGTTAGCAGACTACACAACCATTTACACAACACACATCTAAGAGATTTTAGCTGGAGTTAGCAGACTACTTTATAAACATTGAACAAATAAAGTGAAAAGGCAACCTGCTAGAGAAGGAAAACAAAGTTGTACTTATCTCAACTTACCTCACAATTAAATCTTGTAGTGTTAATTTTAATGGATCCTTAGGTTTGACCATGTCAAATATTTCATCTTTCACATCTTGAAATGATATAGGTTCTTGTCCATGAAGCTTCATCTGTTCTTGAATAGCCTGAAACAAAATATATGGAAAATTTAAACAATTTCATGATAATAATTACTTTGGTAGCAAGAATGTATAGTTTCAAATATTGTCTACATCTGAATTCATGTTTCATGTAGAACATAAAAATGACTGAGTAATGGACATCTCATTCCATTAAATTTATTCACAACTTTTATAGACTCAGGACTATTTAGAGCTTGACATATTGATATGGACTCAAATGACTGAATGTTGCCTTTTAGGTGTCCTTTGGTTACTTTTGTTATTTGGTTGGTGTCTAACTGCGTTTTACCCCACATCTTCTTTTATTTATTTATTCCAATAAGAAAACAATCAAACAACACATGTTGACTTAACTATTTAGTTTATGTAATGAGTCCATCTTTTGTGTTATTCTAGTCTTAAAATTTTAAATGAAAAGCATTATTTATTTGATTTACTTTTTTACATATATTTTAGTAAAATGATTATAAATACTTCTAATTAATTTTCTTTTCAAATTCATGACAATCAGCTAAAATTCAATCTTAGAATAATAATCCTAACATTTAGACTCACAATGAACAGGAAAATTGTGGATATCAATCACTTACCCTAAAGAAATAATTAAGAGCAAACACATTCAGGTATCCTTTATGTTGGACATCTAATATTCTAAATAAGTATCTTAATGCTTGTGGTTCCTTCTTATTTTCTAACGCTAATACAAAGTCTAGGTAGGTTTTGTAGTCCTGTTATAAACAAATAAAAATAAACTATTATTGTAAGAAGTCAGTCATTTGTAACAGGAGAGACTCTGAACAAAACCTAAACATTGTAAATGTTTATATTATACTAAATTTCCTTTTTCGTTTCAGCTATCAACATAATGTACATGCAAAGCAATTACCATCTAAAGGCTTCATAATATGAAAAGGTAAGGAGTTGTGATGACAAAAGTGGGTACTGAGATTTAAGTTTAAAGAGGAATAACTCAGGAAAAATTTAATACAACTGAACACCATATGCTTATAGACATGAATAACGTGCTTCATTGAGTCTCACATTATATAAGCTCCATGTAAATATAATAAGCCATGCATGGGGTGGTATCAACAAAGGATGGAAACAGAAATAGGTAAAATAAATAAAAATGTTAAAATTCATAGGAAATGACATTGAAAAAATCTATCCACAAGTAGATTTGCATATAAAGAGAATCTGACAATATTCCAAGTTTCACATAAACATACTTATGCATTACTATGAAAAATTTCAACAAGGTAAGTAATAGATGGTGTCTGAATATCTGTTCATACTGGCATATCTATGTAGGATTACAATCCATACCATATGCACATCTGGATTTTAAATCTAACCATACAACAAGATTCAAGGGTTGCCATTACAATGAACCAGGATACAGGTGTGTGATGACAAGTCAAGTAATGAGCATAATAAAATTTTAAAATCTTAAAGGAGCATAATTCTTAAACATTAAAGGATAAATCTTGTTCACCATAGGTTTGCATATAAAGATCAATATGCATAGATTGAAGCAAATGGGAAAAGACAAATAAGTTGGTAGGGAGAGAAGAATAGACAGACACATTTTGAAATACATCTCCAAAAGAACTTTGATTACTGAAGGTTAACAAAACTTCAACTACTCCAAGATAGTAAATTGTACTACTAAATATATCTCACCATTTCTCCTTCATAAGTTAAACATTCCTGAAAAACTCTATCTAAAAATACATCAGTTAGGGTACCAGTACCATATCTAAAATGAAAAGACAGTAGCTGTACTATATTTTTTGTTTTGTTTGACAAATAGATTATACGAAATTGATTTAATATCTTTACGTTTTTGTCTTTTCTGCAAGAGACAAAAAAACTATTCTAATACAATAATTTGCTCCTTTTGAAATATCAAAATATTTTCACTAACAATCAACATTTATATCCAAAGTCAAAACTTACACTGAATTACATGTAAATGGTGAATTGCTAAAAAAATACCAAATCACAAAGTTCCTTAAAACTTAAATTTCAGGAGATGTTTATAAAAATTAAATATGTGTCTACTACCAAATATTTTTGTCATTCAAACTTCTGCAAATATGGTTTGATCTATAAAGATAACTGGTCAATATTTCAAATACAAATATTTGTTATATTATTGATAAATATTGTGAAGATACAAAATAAAAAAATTAGAGACGAATTTCAATTATATTTGCTATAAGCCCAATTTTATGACAAGCCTGTATGTTATAAACCAACTCTACTGTATATCCATGACATTCTTTCTTGACTATCAGCATCAAACAATTGGTTTTTTTTTATCTCAATTACATCAATAACACCAAAATCCACAAAAATTAATACCCCACAAATAGATATAAATCCACAGTAACATGAACTGTACAAGTACTAACCTTGCTAATTCTTCTTTACTTAACATGCCATTATGGTCTTTATCTAAATTTAAATATTGCCCATAAACTCGTAAAGCTGAAGGTGCAGAAAACCAATTAGACTCCTGCATTTCCTTTGACAAATCTTCATCTCTAAGCTAAAATACACAAGATAGTGTTACCAAATAGCTTTAGATACATAATGGAATGATTTGATGACAGTTAAAAATTATTGAAAATGACTCAAAGGTAGAAGTTATCAAACTGTTGGTGAGTAGTTAATGTTTCATGGATGTTTACTCTGCATTAACTTTATTAATATCAAAATTTATGATAAAATATAAAACTGAAAATTATAACAATTTTCCAAATTTAAAATTGATGTTTTGGAGTATTCCTTCTATACCCCTCTAAGTTTTTCAAACTGCTCACTTCAGAACCACTCAAGTCAAATGTGTCATGAACATTTAAAGGTAAATTGTTTGTGAATAAAGTACACATTCTATTATTTTATTTTTCAATTGTCATTTAAAAGTCCATTTCATGTTTTATAAATATACATTTTAGAAGGGATTTTTTTGATAGTGGCATCTGCAGTGATAGTGGGTGTGTTCTGAAAATTTTCATTCTAGATACAATTATACCAGGAACAAACACCAAAATTTGAAAATGTTATCATGTAAAATTAGTCCTCAATATAAGTCTTTCTAAATATATACTCTCATTTTCTTACAAAACCATTATGTCTTACCTCTAATAAATCATCTAGAAAACTACAAGCTAATATATCCTGAATTTTAATTCTACCAGTCCTCATTGGATCCAGAAAAAAGAAGAATTTTCTAACAGCTGTACATACATAGAATGAGTAGAAAGATCTCTCCAATCCATTTAACTGAAAAATAACCAGGCTTAATTATATTGTAGCTGTTTTAATTAGGTGTTATGCTAAAGGAAATTTTCAGCTGTGCAATAAGCACAAATTTTGTCATTTTAAAAAAGTTAAATCGTGTTTACGTAATTCTGTGTACAATGTGAAAAAAATATCTGCTTAACATGATTGAAAAAAATGTCTTTACTGGCAATCAGGAACATAGATCCTATTGTATCTGTGGTAGTGATAGCTGGTAAAAGGGTTTGATACTTGCAAAAAAAAAGTTTCTCTTAACAATTCAGTACTCTTTGTATATAATGACAGCTATATATACATACAAATTTTGTCACTTATGTATATTTTTCACTGCTTTAATGACAATGATATTTTTGCCATATTGATGTCTGAAGGATCAATCATATTCAAGACAGTTTCAGTAGAATTTTCTTCATGTAAGTGTTGAGAGAATAGGTCTTCTAACCAATCTAAAAAAAATTTCTAAGTCAAATTAAGCATAAATCAAATCACAGTAATGAGTTTAATCCCTGTGTAACCTACCTGTGGAAGAGTTGGAATCAATTCTAGTATGTAATTTTCTAAATCCTACAAAATATCAAATAATATCAATAACTATGACATGCATATTTTTTTTAGCTGCAACATGAGGGTACATTTGCAATTACCCCCAAACTCAATTCCAGCTTTCCCTTTGTGATATGGAACCTTGTAGTACAATTTCATAAAGATCCATACACTTACACACAAGTTATTGTCATGACACTAGAAAAACACTTGTTTTTTGCCCCTTTTATTTGGCCCCTTATTCCTAAAATTTTGAGGCAATTACCCCAAAATCAATCCAAGCATTCCCTTTGTGATATGGAACCTTGTGGTACAATGTCAGAGAGATCCATACACTAACACACAAGTTATGTCTGGAAGTTACAAAAATGCTTATTTTTGGCCCCTAATTCCTTCACTGTTGGTACCATAAACCCCAAAATCAATCCCCACCTTCCTTTTGTGGTATTGAACCTTATGGTAAAATTTCATAGAGATCCATTCACTAAAAGTAAAGTTAGAGTGCGAAAACCAATGTGTCTTCACTCGACGACGACAAATTCTTTGCAGTCGTATAAAAACTGCATTTCACCCCTATGTTCTATTTTTAGCCATGGCGGCCATGTTTGTTGATGGATCAAAATTTCGGATACAATTCATAAACTAGATTCCTAAAGGAACATTCTTCAAAGTAAAGAAGTATTAGGCACAATAGTTTCAGAAGAGAAGATTTTTAAATGTTAGCAAACTTGATGAACACATTTCGTAAAATTGTCTTTAAAGGGCAATAACTCCTTAAGGGGTCAATTGACAAATTTGGTCATTTAACTTTTCTGTAGATCTTACTTTGCTGAACATTATTGCTGTATACAGTTTATATCTATCTATAATAATATTCAAGATAATAACAAACAAGAGGCTCTGAAGAGCCAGAATCGCTCACCTGTATTACAGAGGAGAAGATTTTTAAATGTTAGCAAACTTGATGAACAAATTGTGTAAAATTGTCTTTAAAGGGCAATAACTCCTTAAGGGGTCAATTGACAATTATGGTCATATTTACTTTTTTGTAGATCTTACTTTGCTGAACATTATTGCTGTTTACAGTTTATATCTATCTATAATAATATTCAAGATAATAACAAAAAACTGCAAAATTTCCTTAAAACTACCAATTTAGTGGCAGCAACCCAACAGTTGTTCGATTCGTCTGAAAATTTCAGGGCTGATAGATCTTGACCAATTGAACAATTTTACCCTAAGTCAGATTTGCTCTAAAAGCTTTAGTTTTTGAGATATAAGCAAAAAATTGCATTTGACCCCTACGTTCTATTTTTAGCCATGGCGGCCATGTTTGTCGATGGATCAAAACTTTGGATACAATTTATAAACTAGATACCCTAAGGAACATTTAGATAAAGTTTGAAGGTATTTGGCCCAGTAGTTTCAGAGGAGAAGATTTTTTAAATAGTTTACGACGACAGACGATGACGACAGACGCCAAGTGATGGCATAAGCTCACATGGGGCCCTTCGGCCCCGGTGAGCTAAAAATCTAATTTATCGAAATCCAAAACAAGCTTATCCAGTGAATAGCTCATATTCTGTAAGGTAGAACAAGTCTAACTAGAAAATTGTTTCCAATAGTCATATTAGTCATATACTTACTTTAACAACATTGTTTTGGTTAGAAATGTGTTTAATGATAGGAAAAGAAATGATTCTTAAGTTTTTGATATTATCTGGCAATACTTTATTGCACATTCCATTATGTAAAAGACATAACAATCAGTCATATCAAACTTTATTTCGCACATATAGGCTAATATAAGATGGACGGACAATAGTATATCATGCTCCATTTTTTACCAACCTTTAGACATATGGTATGATCCCTAAAAATCATTTCCTTTTGTCATGGATTGCTGTTATCTAGTACATTTTGTTTATTTAAAATTTTTATTTTGCAGTGAAAAAATTAGTGAAATTTATGAATAAATGTAGCAAAAGATTTGTAAATAAAAAGATTTTATGCAATTATGGAACTTTAAAAAAAAATGAAAATATGACTGAAATTTATTTTACTTATTTAAGCAATTTGCTGAAAAGTCATGAATAAGTTAAATTTTGACAGAACTTACAGATTCTTTGAGATAGCCTTGTCCAGCAACATCATACAAAGACAGACCAATTCTAGTTTGATGTAACCAGACTTTTCTCATCACATAGTTAAAGAACTGCATGATAGATATTCTGCCATAGGGATCTGTTTGTAGAAGTTTACAGAACACTGATGCTGAGAAAAACTGTCTGTAAATAAAATAAACAAACTATGTTTCAAAGAAGAAATTTGTCAGTTGTTGATCAACCTGGACAAAACATAAACAAAAAGTATAACTCATTACTACACAAGTACATATTAAAGTTGGCTCAACATCTGAAAGAAGAGCAACAAAAGTAGCGATTAGCACAGTTTTCATGAAAAGTTCAAGGGCTATATTGATATCTTAAGAAATTAAACCAGAATAATTTAATTTTGGATGTAACGCTTCTTCTGATTGGCTGACGTTGTTATGTTTATCAGCTCATAGACATAATTTTGTCATGTGACCCTGACGTCATCAACGTTTTTTTATTGTTTACTCCGGTTTAAAATGGAATTTAGAATTAAATTATAGGAAATGACTGTAATATTTTTTCTGTCTATTCGAAATAACATAAAAAATGTGGTGCACACTTTAAATAACCCGCTACGCGGGTTATTCAGTGTGCACCACATTTTTGATGTTATTTCTTCATAGACAGAAAAAATATTACAGTCATTCCTTAAATAATAAAATAACTTGATCTGAAATTCATTGTTATCGTATTACAAAACAAAAAAAATTAGAGCAATATCTGAAAGCATTTCAATTATATCTGACAACAAAAGGCTAAACATCTATCACTTTATATATCAACAAATAATTTAACATTTTACAACTGTTAATTCATAAATGTTTGCAAAGTTTTTATTATTCAGACAATTCTGGTGGGATAGGATTTGCAAAAATAAAACCTTGCATTTAAAAATTTCATACCATTATTTGTATTCAGCATTGTATGAAATCGTAATAGCTAAATTAACAGTTTAGTTCAATGTCCAACAAATCACAATAATAAATGCATGCAAACATTTCTGAATTCACAGCATTTACAGTAGTTAAATAGTTATAACAATTCCCCCTTAAAAATGAATGTTATTTCTTAAACACATACTGGCATTTTGCTCCTGCTTCTGAGCCAACTTTCTGGAAATCTTCATAGTTAATCATCTGATCTTCTCCAACTATTGGCGGGGTGTGGTGTTGGTCTAACAGAAACCAGAGACGCTAAAAATATACCAGTTATCATAGAACGATGAAAAACTAATAAAGAATTCTTTGGGGTGATCAATGTTAACTTGGGTTCTATTAACAAATAGTTAATTTAAAATTTTACTTAGTTGACAGAAATTTAGTTTCTTTGAGAATGAGGTTAAAACTTTATGTTTGTATCACCTTAGTAGGAAAATGTCAACTGAAACTTAAAACAAAGCTACCTATAATCCATTTAATTTTACTGAACACATTTTACCCCTTTTCAAATAAGGCATTGTCCATCTATTGTCATTAAGTTAGACTATTTGAGAGAAACAAAATTATAAGCAAAATACTTGTATATAAAATCTGTTAAATTCCTTTTAGTTTTTATTTTATGAACATGTTCAACCCCTTATGTGAGTATGTATTTTAAATTGCTAGTCATACGTCATACCTGCAGTTCATCATTATCTAGAAGTTCTCTACTCCTTCTCTGTAAGAACACCGCTCTGAAATTATTTATAAGTGATATGTATTTTAGTGAAAGCATATGAAGGCTTAATTCGAGCAAAGTTTAATTACCAAAATGAAATACAAAGTTATATTAATTTTGTTCATTGCATTTCTATGACAGGACACAATAACTAACATTTTCTATAAAAAAGGATTAATATCAAGTTATTAATTTAAATGTCTACAAGTATAAACGAAATAGTTGGGATGATTTGATAGTGATTCCAATATAACACTCTTACTGCTTACTCCAGCCATAACTTGATAAGGTACCCTAGATCTGATGTATCAAAACTTAACTTAATATCAGTATACCAAATAAGAAATGTAGTGATTCCAATATAACACTCATATTGCTTACTCCAGCCATAACTTGATAAGGTACCCTAGATCTGATGTATCAAAACTAAACTTAATATCAGTAAACCAAATACAGAAATGCGTCACAAATGCATTGCATTCTATTTTTTTTTTAAATTGCATGCTCTATTTGTGAGATTAAAAATTAATAATCAGCAGCCCAAAGTCCTGATTAATAATATAAGTTAAAGGTTAAAACATTCATTGACTCATTCTCTCCATATCATGAATAATAAAATATGGTCAAAGCTTTGTAAAAAAAAATTACAAATATACATGGAACTTTTACTAACTAGATATCATTGAGATGAGAGCCATCTCTGTGGGCCCCGCTGTGAATAATGTGTGGTAAAAAATTTGTATCTTTATCATTGGACATGGGGTTGTCAAATGAAACCAAAGTTTTTGACCTTGACCTTTGACCTAGGAAGTTGTACATAAATTGTGACACACCCTCTGGTGTTGGTTTATATACATATCAAGTATAAACTTTGAAATCATAACGGTTCTCAAGATATATAGCGGACACGATCTTTACCATAGGACATGGGGTTATCAACTAAAATCAAAGTTTTTGACCTTGACCTTTGACCTAGGAAGTTGTACATAAATTATGACACACCCTCTGGTGTTGGTTTAAATACATATCAAGTATAAACTTTGAAATCATAACGGTTCTCAAGATATATAGCGGACACGATCTTTACCATAGGACATGGGGATGTCAACTAAAACCAAAGTTTTTGACCTTGACCTTTGACCTAGGAAGTTGAACATACATTATGACACACCCTCTGGTGTTGGTTAATATACATGTCAAGTATAAACTTTGAAATCATAACGGTTCTCTAGATATAGAGCGGACATGATTTGTTACGGACGGATGGATGGACAGACAGAGGGACAGACGGACAGACTGATCACTATAGGGCGGCCGCCATTCGGCAGGGCCCTAATAAAAAAGTGGTTCTCTTTATCAAATTTTTACAATTGCCACTTCTTGCCATATAGTTGAGGTAAATTGACATTTCATAGTGTATACAAATGCAACTATGAAAAAAATATTCATAACTATCAATACATGTTATTGAAGGCCTCACTGTGACTTTGAGATGAAGAACAGCAATAAAAATGCTGTTCTTTTGCTTTTTGTGAGTTTTTTTGCTGTGCATGTACTGATTTTGTGTCATGGGTAGATACCCCATATCCGTTGTTTTTCTATTGTCTATTGCTTTCATTTTTATGTGTCTACAAAGGCTCTAATTAAAGTTTCAAAATACCTGTAGTTACAAATCTACACATGTATACATACCTGGATTCTTCCCTGAGTTTAAGTAACAAAGGTTCTTCTTCGGTAGGTAGCTACAAAAGAACAAAAAAATATTTCACAAAAATTTATTTGTTTATCTAATCAACTTTTTAGAGCTATTTTCCTAACGCTTGTAATTTAAAGGTTTGGTTGACTTGCTTGCTTTGTTTGTATAAATGGTTGCTCAAGCATTGTAATTAAGATTGACATCTGCAATCAATAGATAGGCGGGGCTTCAGCTTATGGACAGAATTTCTAAGCCCCCTGCAACACATCGCGCTGGGAACAAAAACACATATTAATTTTTATTTAGAGAAAACAGGTAATCAGAAATTATATGATTACTTAATGCATTAAAGTGGTCACATAATTGCACATTTGTAAATATAATAAATTGCTTCGCTGAGCGCAGCTGGATACGACGGCAGTGTTAAAATTTTATTGATTTCTATTTACTTATACTAAAGTTATTATCCGGAAACCATCTGTCTTCGGACGACGCTGACGACTACACGTCTACGACAACGTGATACCAATATACGGCCAAAATTTTTTTAATTTTTGCGGTCATATAAAAATCAGTCATTAACTTCATTTCATATACATTGTACATATAACATGTAAAAAATGTCTAGGTTAATTGTTACCAGCATAGTTTCAATATGTATACAAACATTTCTTTTTCTATCAGACTGAATACCAGTACTCCTGATTATATAATTTGAACTTGAAAAGACAGGAACCACAGTGCAAATGGCTTTCTAATTTCAACTTTCCTTGTAATGATATTCATGGATAAATGATAGGTCAATATTATATATGTTACAAACCTTAACATAAAGACTAGGAATATTCTTATACTCTTCATTAATTCCACGCCAATTCTGATAGTACTCATTGAAGATTTCGAAATCCTCTGCTTTTATCTCTTCTGTATGTCTTTTTTCTATTATAAATAAAACATAAGATAAAAATCTTCAGAATAAGAAGCAATAGGAATGCATAAACATGATAAAGAGGTCAATTCATATTGAAAATCATTAGTCCAAGGGCTCTCCTCATCAGACACAGTTATTGAGGCTTTCTTAGGGATAATAAGGTTCTTGATTTCTTTTTAAAAACAGATAAAATATTAGTGTGATATTTCTGTAACTTTCACATAGACATTGCTGTATTACTATACATGATGAAACTAAGATCTTTATTGTCTCCAAAAATTAATCTTAAAAGGTTGTTTTGGGGGCATTTTGTATGTTGAAACATATACTATTTTTCTACTCTTAAGAATTTCTTATTGATTTTGAAAACAATTATCATGATTATATGACACTGAAGATTAAAAGTTGTAGAGTGTATTTAAATTCAATTCATAATTTAATATTTTTCAGAGGGCATTGAAAATGTACTTTTTCAACATAAACAAATAAAAAAACTTATTTTCATGAAATGGGGATTCATTCTTAATTGCAGATACACTTTGTGTATTCAAATGACTAAAATTGTGAGACATATGGGGAATAAACTAAAAAAAATAAATGGGGAATGTGTCCATGGGACACAGATGATGCTCCAGCTTGCATATAATGTTATAATGGGCCATAACTTAAGAACTGTAAAAGTGACACTACACAAATTTGAACTTGATCTGAGTTTTGTGGTAATAAGCATTGTTTATAAGTTTCATAACATTTAGTTGACATAAACTTAAATTAGGGAACAGAATGAAAAATTCAGCAATTTTTCCATTTGTAAAGGGGCATAACTCTAGAACAGTAGAAGTGATGCAATCAAAATTCAAACTTGATCTGTGTATTGTGGTAATTAGCATTGTGGATAAGTTTCATAACATTTGGTTGAGGCAAACTCGAGTTAGTGAACGGAAACTAAATAAACTGCTTCGCTGAGCGCAGCTGGATACGCCCGCAGAGGTCCAACCCTGAACAGTTGGGGCAAAAATGGACACAATATTCAAGCTTGATACAGGTCTGAATTTGGATTGTAATTAAATATTTGATATATTATAGGTTTCTGAATAAATGTAGACATAGAACTTAAAATTGGTTATATGAAAGATTTCTTGCTGTTGTGCAATACTTAGTAAATCTGTTGTCAGACTATTAACAAATAAAATCTTACAACTCTGAAATGTAAAATCGAAAATTTATAAAAATCAAAATGGAGCTTACAAAAATAGATATAAACAATTTACCAAAGTCTCATAAAAAATGCTGAAAGCATTTTTGAGTTATTGTCCAAATCCCCCTTTTTGTAATGAATAAAACCCCATAAATATATATTCTGAAATTTATAAAAATCAAAACGGAGCTCATGTCGATAGAAATAAACAATTCACCAAAGTTTCTTGCAAATTGGTGAAATTGTTTTTGAGTTATTGTCTGAAACCTGGAAATTCACCCCTTTTTTAATGAATAAAACCCCAAAACTCGGAAACGGTAAATCCAAAATTTATAAAAAACGAAAGGAGGCTCACGTCAATAGATAGGAACAATTCACAAAAGTTTCATGCAAATTGGTGAAATTTTTTTTGAGTTATTGTCAGAAAACTGGAAAATCCCCCCTTTTTTAATGAATAAAACCCCAAAACTTGAAAACGTTAAATCTGAAATTTATATAAAACGAAAAGGAGCTCACATCAAAAGATATGAACAATTCACAAAAGTTTCATGCAAATTGGTGAAATTGTTTTTGAGTTTTTGTCCGAAAACTGGAAAATCCCCCCTTTTTTAATGAACAAAACCCCAAAACTCGGAAATGGCAAATCTGAAATTTATAAAAAACGAAAGGGAGCTCACGTCAATAGATATAAACAATTCACCAAAGTTTCATGCATATTGGTTTAAGCATTTTTAAATTAATGTCCGACATGTTGACGACAGACGGACGGTCAGCGGTATACCATAATACGTCCCGTAAACGGGCGTATAAAAATCAGCATTTTTGTTCATTTGTAAAGGAGCATAACTCTAAAATGGTAAAAGTGACGACACCAAAATTCTAACTTGATCTGTGTTTTGTGGTAATAAACATTGTGGATAAGTTCATAACATTTGGTTGAGGCAAACTAAAGTTAGAGAACGGAAACAAAAAATTCAGCAATTTTTCTGTTTGTACAGGGGCATAACTCTCGAACAGTAAAAGTGATGCCACCAAAATTCAAACTCGATCTGTGTTTTGTGGTAATAAGCATTGTGGATAAGTTTCATAACATTTGGTTGAGGCAAACTTAAGTTAAAGAATGGAAACCAATTTTGGGACGTACAGACGTATGTACGCAAGTACAAACGGACAAGGGTAAAACTTAATACCCCCTCTGCTAGGGCGGGGGCATAAACATGGTTTGCTCGGGTTAAGAGTTTTGAAATTATACTTACTGTTTTAAGTCAATCACTGATAACCTGTATTATTGAATAAAATGCTCCGCTGGGTGCAGCTTGATACGACCGCAGATGTCGAACCCTGAACAGTTGGGGCAAGTATGGACACAACATTCAAGCTTGATACAGCACTGAATTTGGATTGTGATTAAATTTTTGACACAGCATAGGTTTCTGACACAGAATGAATGTGGTCTAAGAACTTAAAAAAATTTAATTTACCTATTCAAACCATATCATTATTATTTGCTTTTATATATAAATCAGAAATAACCAATTTAAAATGGAAAATTTTAAAGAAAAAAAAAAGGAAAAAAAAATCCCCCCCCCCCAAATTTTTTGAACCCCCTTATGATTCATCACCCCCAACTCAATCCCAGCCTTCCCTTTGTGGTATGGTACCTTGCAGTACAATTTCAGAGAGATTCATACACTTGAACACAAGTTATTGTCTGGAAACTAGAAAAATGCTTGTTTTTTGGCACCTTTTTGGGCCCAAATTCCTAAACATTTAGGGCAATTACCCAGGGCTTCCAAAATTTCCTGACGACAGCCGGACATTTTTCAAAGAAATATTTTTGACGGTCAATGATCAGCTGGATACTTAAATGTAACTGAGAGGATGCATAAATTGATATATGTGTCTAAATAATTAGTAGTGTTATATGCAATAAAATTATTTATAACTGTATTGTTTTTCTTCATTCTAAAAATAAATAAAATATTATCCTCGGTATTGTGTCATTTTTCTGTGTATCGTAATACAGTAACCATCATTGCATCAATCAGCTTCAGTACCTGACTGTTCTCATGTTTTTGTTTCTGTTTATATAATCTATCTTCTCTCTGTGAGTACTTAACACTTTGTAAATTAAGGGTATCTTATTTGAAACTGTTGATGTTGGTTTTAATTGCAGTTCAACTTGATCATCAATACACTTGATACTTTTCTTTTTGTGTATTGATTACCTGACCACGTGACTTTTACAACTGATGCGGTATTTATAGATAACATTGAGGAGGCCCAATGAAGGATATTGTTTTAAACCGTGTAAAATCTACTGAACAGTAATAACATTTTTCTTTGTACAATTTCCCAACCTGATTTAGAAAATAAGGAATAAATAAAAACATACTCAGTTGATAAATAATTTAAACTAATTTTCAGTTCACCAGCTTTGAGGTATGATAAGTACAAAATTAAATGTTTTTGCGTAGCAGATCAGTTGACTCGTCGATCATAATTCCCACGGCGGGTCTTAACTTTACGTCGGACATCACCTCTTTCTCTATAATATCGGAAATTGTCTGAATAAATTCGGAGCAGGCATTGTTCTCTTGATATAATTTAGAAGTGATCACGGCACCATTTAACTTAGTTAAATCATTTATTGACTGAAATTTGTCCATTGGTAAGTTTTCTTTAGCAATAAAGTAAGAAACAAGGAACAAGGTGCACATTGCGTTGTCAGTCTTTTCATGAACTTTCTCAAATACTGATACAATTGGATTACTCTTGGAAGCTGTCTCTAATTTAAGAGCTAGAACGTGGTCATTGCTATTAGCATGCTCTACAACGGCTGACTTTCGAAAAGTTATTTTTAAGTTTATGTTTTTGTCAAATGTCACAAAACATGGCATTTAGCATACTGTCAAATCTTAACCATAAAAACAGTTGTAACCATTTATGAATAAAGTTTCTAGCATTTTTAGCAGATTTCGAATTTTGATCGGAATCGTCACGTTTACGTTTGCCCATGATGGCAGATTTGTAAAGTTCAATTTGAGACAAAGTCTTTATAACAGTCGGAGATTGTCATGATTGGATATTCTTCTTTATGATTTCAATTATAAAAACAGTTTTTAATATGAAAACAAGAATAGAGAACGCCCCCCTTATTTATTGGACAACTCAGCTTGGTATACCCAAGCGAAGCTATTCTCGGTGTTTTTCCTATATATTTCAATAAATTTTCCCCTTTAAGGGTACCCCAGTATTTAACATGATGTACAGTGTTAAATAAAATAATATATATCATACTTATTCATTTATAAATATCCTTATTTGAAGAATAACTTTTAAATATCAGGATACTTTTTTAAACTGAATGCTCATTTAAAATAATATCTATAAAGCGTAATTAAAAAGGATGTTGTTCCATACACGCTTACATGTTTGACCTCGTTTACCTGATCATCTTTATGTACATTGTTATGCATCATTAATTCTATTGATAAAGACAAGCTAAGGACACCTCATCAAAGGTAACAAACCTGTAATCAGTGAATGATTTATGGCTTCAATATAACTTATTAAAAGGGATAATTGTTTGACAGCTTGTTGTTATTTAAATAAAAGAAAACGTGTTTTTTCTACTTTTTATTGATGTACACAAGCTAAAGACCAAGCGGTACATTTATGTACCCAGAGGATTAGACTAACTGAGACACTTCAAAGTATCTGAAATATGCTGCATCTGTTTTATTAAACCCAATTATGACCGAAATATCTTTGTGAAATAGATTGCCACAATTATAAACTAAAATGTCCAAACGGACATTTTTATCGATCGATAGTTGGTAAAAATTGAAATGACCGTTTTATGAAAATGTCTTGAATAACAAAAAGTGGCAAACCAATAATATTTGACCGTTTGAGGCTGAGAGCAGCCGGACTTTTTATGAAAGTTTCCGTCAAGTCCAGAATATATGACCGTTTTGGAAGCCCTGCAATTACCCCCAACCTCAAACCCAGCTTTCCCTTTGTGATATGGAACCTTGTAGTACAATTTCATAAAGATCCATACACTTACACACAAGTTATTGTCATGAAACTAGAAAAATGCTGTTTTGAGGCTGTTACCCCCAAAATCAATCCCAGCCTTCCCTTTGTAGTGTTGGTACCTTGCAGTACAATTTCAGAGAGATCCATACACTAACACACAAGTTATTGTCTGGAAACTAGAAAAATGCTTATTTTTGGCCCCTTATTCCTTAACTGTTGGTACCATAACCCCCAAAATCAATCCCAACCTTCCTTTTGTGGTATTGAACCTTATGGTAAAATTTCATAGAGATCCATTCACTTAAACTAAAGTTAGAGTGCGAAAAACCAATGTGTCTTCGGACGACGTTGACGACAACATCATACCAATATACGACCGCAAAATGTTTATGCTGTCGTATAAAAATTAGATGACTATTGCACAGATTTATCAAGTAAAATATTGACCTTACTTGAATTCCTTTTATTTATTTAGATTTCATATTTTGCTTTCTCTTTTGAAAAAAAAGATCTTGTTTATCCTTAATTGTTTATCTTTCAGATATAATTTATAGAATCACTGTATGTAGTGCATTTCAAAAATAATAGGCAATGAATAAATCTATTATTTTTATATACCAAATATCAAATATATACATTTGTGAATTCAATAATGAGGTCAAGTATTTGTGTATTGAGGTGTATAATGAAGGGTCTGTTTAATTATGTAAGACTGAAGTTGATTAGTAATTTGGTTAATATGATTGGCATTTAAGGAGGTGGGACATTGTAAATAAGGCCCCACCTTGTCTCTCTGATTGTTTGGTGATCATGGCAGTTGTCAATCATACTGGTATTGTATCATTACTCTTACCTAATTAGAATGACAAATTGACAAAACTTAAAGACATACATACTTAAATAAATGCTCCAAATATATATTACAAATTTTTTCAGTTCATATGTGCATATGTACACAGACAAGAAAAAAATATGGAAATATATTTGAGTGTGTATACATTTTCTAGATTTAGTAGCTAATCTATGCTACTTCTTATTTGGAAGGCTGGTGCCTTAGGAAAGACTTGGAACAATAGTTCCAATCTTTCTTAAAACCTTGCTAAACTTTTAATAACAGACAAGAACTGAACAAACTAGAAGCTGGACTAATACCACTGCATCCTGTATTAATGCTATAGTATGTTATCTTTTTTCTATTAAACATAAAAAAATTACAAACGGCTCACAATTTCAGAAGTTTACAAATTTCCTCCATTTATCCTTTAAGAATAAATGAGGTGCTGTATACAGTACATGTGTATTTACCTTTTATGTTATGCGAAAAATTTAAAAAAACATCACCAGACTTCATCTTTTCATCAGATCTGTCTGACATTATTCATGATTGTTCAGTTATTTGTTTAAGAATTGCTTCTTCTTTTTAAAATTTAATGCAATGTAAAAGCTTTAATCCAAGCACATTTTGTATGAAGAGCAGAAGAGCTTAAAAATATGTGCAAACGATCAACAATGAATTGATGTAAAGGTTGTCATGAAGACTGGCCTAGTTGTAAAAGGTACATTTAATTGGGAATAAATTATAATTTTGGAATGAATGGAAATTAGTCTCTGCCAATCAAAATATCACGCAAGATTCCAGCAGAGCCATAGGCAACATATGTCTTTTTAAGTTTTTTGTTAAAACCTTCTTGTCATAATAATGAAATATAAATATTCAAAGTATATCTACACTGACTACAGATTTAGAACAATGAAATATAAATATTCAAAGTATATCTACAGATTTAGAACAACGCTTTGAGTTTAACTATTTACAAAGTTTTATCATCCTTCAACCCATTTCTTCCCAAATAGTATCTAATATTTTCAAATCAAATCATTGATATTTCAGATCAGACGTTTATCGTTCAAGTTTTATCAAGTCCACCTGTGTGTTTTCTTGCAATATCTCACTTTTATTTCTTTCAACATATTTCTTTAAAATTTTGCACCACTCCATGCTTTTCCTTTTCTGTGTTGGTGTTTTGGTCATGTTTTATCAGTAATACATGGAGGCATGGGGCGAAATACCAACAAAATGTTTATAATATCTAGAAACATGTTCCATCTTCCCTCTCCATTTTCATAACAGATGAGCTGATTGGCTGTTATGCCTCATGCGACACCGTTATTGAAAGGGGGAATAATTCATTTCTTGTCTCGACATGCAAACTATTTAGATTTGTATAATTGATTTAAACTTGTATTAACCTGAACATTTTAAGATTTATATTTTTTTGGGGAAAAAGACAGATATCTTATAATAAAAATTATGTTGAAATGGTAGAGTTAGTGTTTCATGTGTCTGTTATTTAAAGGATACCATATTTTTGTTGAAATTAATTAAAATAAATATTTTAATTAATTAATCTGTCTTTTTTCCCAAAAATATTATAAATCTTTAATTAATTTCTAATTGTTGGCAAATTATTTTCAATTGTGGTTAACTCATTTCTAATTGTGGTCAACTCATTTCTAATTGTGGTCAACTCATTTCATGGTCTTTAGGCTTAGCTGTGGTTATGATATGACTGAACCGTTGTGTCCCACAAAATAAAGTTCAATTACAAAGTTTCAATGGTACTTTTTGGTCCTAAAGCTCTTTAACTTTTTCAGTTTGTATACATCCTCGGCTTTCAAATATTCGGCTTTGAGCGTTCTCGATGAAGGTAAATCCGGAAAAGCCGGCTTCGGACGCATGAAATTAATAACGTGTTATTTTGGCGATTTTCTTTTTTCAAAAGTTCCCAATTAAATTTTGTACAAGTTTAAAAATATTCCGTTTTCCTCATCACTGAGGAGTTCTTTACCAGCTAAAAATGTTTATATTAACATTAATTGGTAGAGTGTACATTGTGTGTGTCTTAATGAGCTATAAGCAGGTATAGTGCTTGCTGCTCTTAACCTGTCCACATATCATGTACAGAGGTTGGAATGAACAATACATTTTCTGAAAAAGATGTTCATTTAAGCCACTACAGTTCAACTAGAGTCTGGCGTTAAATTTATGGGCTTTTCTACAACCACTGTATGATAATATGAAGGGACTTTCCTTATATCACGATTTAAATCATTTTTAAGCTAGTGTAATTTTTGATGGATTACTTTTTGTGGAAGGCTGTTCCTTTGACGAATGACAGACAGACGGTAGAAGGAATTTTGAAGTTCTACAATTACTGTTGATGTTTTGCTTTCATAACTTTCTATCTTGTCATGAGTGTACATTCATGACTAGTGTACACATTACTAGCATTTACTACTAATTCATTCTAAAAAAAACCAAAAAAAAGACAGATGAACACTCTCGGCCTTAAATCTACTCCTGCCACTGCAATCTCTCCCGCTCCCACTCAAGTGTTCAACTACAAACAATTCTCATTCCTGCTGCTTTCTTCTTGAACATACATGAAATATTTGCCACTTGACTTTAAGAAACCAACAATCAATCAATCATTACTGCTGACTTATACTTTTACAACAGCTAAATGAAGGTCCTTTAGTCCGAAGGTCCTTTAGTCCGTCAGTTCTAAGCTCCATTAATCTAACTGTTTGCTTGTCCGATGCGTGTATAATGCAAAAATATAGCCATTTAACAAAATTTGGTCATATACAATGTACCTTGAATTGAGATCACCGTTTGGCGGACTGTTAGGGGACGACTATTTGATATTCTGGGGGTGGGGGGGGGGGGGGGGGGGGACAGGAGGATTTGTTTTGGATCCGTTATTTATTTTTGTAGACTAAAAGGACAGATTATTTATTTTCTGTACTGTTGAAGCATGCCTGATTTTTCATTTTCATTAAAACAAGGGACTGATTATTTATTTTCACAATTATATTTATAATATTTGAAAACACACAATTTTCAAATTCATTTTTTTATTCTTAAATAAATAATACATGTAAAGTCAGTCATTATGTACCATTAAATCAGAATTAATCCTCCTCCTCTGGAAGTGAATCTTCTGAATTCTGAACTGCATATATTGCATACGTACAAGGTATTAAAGTTGGGCTGTAACTCGTCTCTTTTAAAAGTAATGGCAAAAATATTTCGGCAAAGGGTTTGGGGGCCGCTGAAGGCCCCAAGAAAATATAGAAAAATGATGCAAAATTGTGCTTTTCTGCGTGTTTCCCAGACCCTTTCTTAATCTGAAACACAAGTTCTGTTTTAATTATTTTTTCAACAATAATTTGGTCTCAAAGCAAAATATATAGATTCAGTGTAAGAGTTTTAGTTTTTAGGGACAACATCAAATATGTAAGATAAATCAGTGGCGTAGCTATCTAAGGCTCGACTAGGCACGTGCCTATACATAAATTTGCCAATTAGAGGTTCCAGATCTAACACTTTAACATTCTGCACAGAAGACAGGCGCTATAGGTTTTGAATATGATGGGCATTTTTTTTCTAAACAATGTAAATATTAAACATATTTCATTAAACTGGTCACAGAATCTGACCTGCACACAAAATATGAATATGCGTTGATTAAAATGAAAAAAAAATAATTCTCAATTAATGTGCTGCTAAACTCTGCTTGTTATTTTCTTTAGAAATCCGTTTAGTTGCACATCTTTCTCAAACAACCATTATCATGATAAAAAAATAAAATTAGAAGAATGTCTATAGGGCCTTTTACGTCTTGCGTCTTCAATTATTTGTCCATTGTTATTGTCCAATAGACAACTGTGTGTGAATGCGTGTAGTTTATTTAACGTACATACAAAACTTGTTTAACCCCGCCACATTCTACACATATACCTGTCAAAAATAATTAATATTAAATAATTTTAAAAGATTTATTTAATGTCGGGTAAACATATAACCAAGGAATTGTATATTTAAAAGGAATGGAAACGCGACAGACTTCAAAGAGTATGATGCATCTCTGTTTCGGGCGATGTGTTAATTACACCCCGTACCTACTTGTCTTACATTAGTTATCGAACTTGGCAATTTATTCTGACGACATTTGTCAAACTTTACTAGCGGTCATTGGTATAATATATATATATGTTAGCGGCAATAAGTGAAATTAGGCAATAAGCTAACACCAAGGCAGTAAGTCTATTCCCTAAATGATGTTAGGCATTATTCCTAAATCCTAGGATTTAAGCTTAAGTCCTGAAAAATGTCTCTAGGCATTAATCTTAATGCCTAAAATGTAAATGCGAGTAAATAAAAAGACATTTTTCAAAGTTAAAATACATTTAAAATTACATGATAAGAACTGAAGTTTAGAATGTCAATCTGATTTTTTTTTCACTGGAATTATGTGGTGAAAAATTGATGAAAACATATATTTAAATATCCAATAGTTTCAGTAAAACATAGTTTCACCAACTGCATCATCAGTGACGTATTCATGATGTCATAATATAAGTGAATTCGTAAAAACCTGATTTTTTGCAGAATTCTTCAAAATTTATGACATTTTTCTTCTTTATAAACCATACTCTTTACTTTTCAACAAAAAGTTCAATGGGCGAGGGTCGGCGCCACATACGAAATCATGAAAAAAGCTGAAAAAGTTGACAAATATATAAAAAAATGGACGAATTTTTTTTTTCTATTTCAGGATATATATTTATGAATATGAAGCAGTTATACATTTTTTGACCATACTTTCAAATATCACACATTTAGCAATACATACACATTAGATTTCTTTAATAATTGCATGAAGTTTAAAAATAAACACATATACAGGGCCCTGGCTCTTCTCCTTTTTCTTCAGTAGACATGTCACTTCAATGCTAAAAATACAGATTATGAGCCTGTTGTTCAGTGCTTGTCGTTTGTTGGTGTGGTTCATATATTAGACCGTTAGTTTTCCATGTTTTCCTGTTTGAATTGTTTTACACTAGTCATGTTGGGGCCCTTTATAGCTTGCTGTTCGGTGTGAGCCAATGCTCCGTGTTGAAGGCCGTACTTTCACCTATAATTGTTAACTTTTTGTACATTGTGACTTAGATGGAGAGTTGTCTCATTGGCACTCATACCACATCTTCTTATTTATATGGAGTGAAAAAGATTGCCTGGGGTTTAACAGTAATTGTTTTACAAATCCAATAAAATCAATGGAAAGATGATGTGAGTAAAAATTTCATATCTACATTTAAAATTGAGAATGGAAATGGGGAATGTGTCAAAGAGACAACAACCCGACCATAGAGCAGACAACAGCCGAAGGCCACCAATGGGTCTTCAATGCAGCGAGAAACTCCCGCACCCGGAGGCGTCCTTCAGCTGGCCCCTAAACAAATATGCATACTAGTCCAGCGACAATGGACGTCATACTAAACTCCAAATTATACACAAGAAACTAAAATTTAAAATGATACAAGACTAACAAAGGCCAGAGGCTCCTGACTTGGGACAGGCGCAAAAATGCGGCGGGGTTAAACATGTTTTTTGAGATCTCAACCCTCCCCCTATACCTCTAGCCAATGTAGAAAAAACCAACGTACAACAGTACGCACAGTAAAACTCAGTTTAAGAGAAGTCCGAGTCCAATGTCAGAATAGGAAACATAAGAAAATAAACAAAATGACAATAATACATAAATAACAACAGACTACTAGCAGTTACTGACATGCCAGCTCCAGACCTCAATTAAACTGGTTGAAAGATTATGTCTTCATCATATGAATATCAGGCACAATCCCTCCTGTTAGGGGTTTAGTATTATACCGTCATAAAATATATGAGAAGAACATAACCCGTGTCATGCCAACAACTGGTTTTAGAATAAATATGTTTAATTCCGATGCAAAGACCCTATAAGTGAATCAATATTAAAGCCAAAATATGCATTTTTTAATGACCTGACAACAGTATCGTAACTATATCCCTTCTTAATAAGTCTGTTTAAAGGTTTTGTTAGCTTTTGAGGTGAATACTGACATTTTTGTGCTTTGTAAAGAATATTACCATAAAAGATTGGATGTGAAATACCCGAACGTATAAGATGTCTGCATGTTGAGTTATATTTACGAATGATGTCCTTATACCGATGATAAAATTTAGTAAATGTTTTGACTAGTTTATGATATCGGAAACCCTGGTGTAATAATTTTTCAGTAATATATAAATTTCTCTCGCTAAAATCTAATACGTTGTTACATACACGAGCGAATCGTACAAGTTGAGATATATAAACACCATAAGATGGTGACAAGGGAACATCACCATCTAAAAATGGATAGTTAACGATAGGAAATGAAAAATCATCTCTTTTATCATAAATTTTTGTATTAAGCTTCCCGTTAATGATATAGATATCAAGATCGAGGAAAGGACAGTGGTCATTGTTAGTATTAGCTTTATTTAAAGTAAGTTCAACAGGATAAATTTCTTTAGTATACATACTGAAGTTGTCATTATTGAGAGCCAATATATCATCCAAATATCTAAAAGTATTGTTAAATTTTTGTATCAGATGTTGTTTCGATGGGTCTTTGCTGATTTTAGTCATAAATTGTAACTCATAACAATACAAAACTGGTCCGCAATAAGTGTTGCACAGTTAGTCCCCATTGGAATTCCGATAACTTGACGATATACGGAATCTCCAAAGCGAACAAAAATGTTATCAAGTAAAAATTCAAGGGCAGATATAGTATCAAAGCATGTCCAATTGACATAGCTCTTTTGTTTGTTGCTACTAAACAATGACCTAAAAGAGTTCGAACATATGTATTCGCATTCCGACTTTTTAAATGCCCATTTAATTAGGTGTGTGAATTTTTTCTTAATAAGAATATGAGGCAAAGTGGTATATAGGGTAGAAAAATCAAAACTTTGAACAGATTCAAAATCACCAATATATGCATGCAATTTATCAAGTACTTCCAACGAGTTTTTGACACCCCAAAAGTAGTTAATTCCACTATTTTCAAAGGCCTTATTTGAACAATTTATTATCAGGTTTTTGATTGTACCAAGTGTACTAGTAAGTAGAATAGACAATTTAGTAGTGGAACAATGACTTGAAGACGAAATAAATCTATATTTGTAAGGTGATTTGTGTAGCTTCGGAAGCCAGTACATAGTTGGGACTTTCATTGTATTTGGTTCTGCTTGTAAAGAAGTAGCTAATAGTTTATGTTTGTTACAGATATCGTTTTCTGAAAATGAAGTCAGTTGGAATGTTGGTGAATTCGTGATTTCCTTTTGCAGAACCTCAATGTAAAATTTACGTCAAACTATAATGATATTTTGTCTATTTTTGACCAGACCAAAACCAGCTCAACCAGTGAAGTGCGTATTTTCTTAAAATCATTTTCAGATATAATCATCAATCCCCCTCTTTTTATTAGATACAATCACTTGTTTGAAAATCAATTTTTGTAATAAATACAAGTAATACTAAAATTTGAAGGTTTGTTAAATTAATATATATCAATATTTGGAATATAATACAAAAAACACTTTATCAAGAATATTTCACCGAATGTACATTTACATGAAAGATAAAGCAAAAATCCCAAAGTTAACTTATTGCCTGAAATTATGTTTGGCAATAGGTTGAATAATCATCATCTGATTTCAGGAAATAAGTTTACTTGATGACTAAAAAATTCAGGCAATAACTTTATGCCTAGGAGTTAGCTTATTGCCTAGGATTTAAACTTAATGCCTAATTTTACTTATTGCCGCTAACATATACACCAAAAGAGTGACCTACAAATGTATGCCTTCTGAGTGGTAGACTTTCAATTTGGGTAGAAATGTTTTTCCCCCAGAAAATGGCAATTGATGAAGGTAATTGCATTGTTTTCAAAAGGTCATATTGGGAACCCGTACGCAAAAACGCAGTTGCATACACATCGAAAATTATTTTCTTTTTATCTTTTATACCTGTCAATTATGTGTTTTTTTCAAATTAAGTTAAGAGGAGGCTGATTATCATTGATATAACTATGTCAGGTAAGTTTTTATAACACATTTCAATTACAACTTGATGTAGTTCCTAACTGGGATACAATTTAAAGAAGTTTGTAAAGTTAGATAAAAAGTCCTTAAATAAAACAAAATTCAATTTTAAAACAAAATTACTAAATTACTAAATTACAAATGGAATGCAACACTAAGAGAATAAAGAAGGGCTATCAATGAACAAAAGACAAACCCGGGAACAGATAAAACACAAAACGACAAACAATAGACAAATAACACTGAAAACTAAAAATAAATGAAAAACATGGATCCCGAAAAACGTGGGCTACGTCAGAGGGTGAACAGAACTTGCTTCTTGCAAGACACTCGCCGTGAATACAATTTGATATGAAGACAAGCTTTTGTTTTTGAAATTTCCTACATGAGGCATTTGCCTAAATGTAGTTACGGCCCTGTAATAAAAGGGAGGTAAATGTTCCTGAGACAATATACCTCAAGTTAAATGAAACCCATTTTCAGGCATTTCAAGTACATTAATATTTATACATTGAATTATTAAAAGATTTGGGAAGTTTTTCCCGAAAAAAAAATATGAAAAAAAAAGAAATTTGGAAGAATCTGGTGCCATCTCATACTAATAGCATTTATAAAATGGCTTAAAAGACCTGCCGAGTTATTTATTTTCAATACATTTTAAGTCAGGTTATTTATTTTCAAACTACCACAGAACAAACCATTCATTTTTGTTATTTTCAAGGCTGAGTTATTTATTTTCAAAATTCTCCCCCCCCCCCCCAGAATTACAAATGGTCGTCCCCTTAGTCCCAAACGGTATCCTCAGCTCAGTAATAGTATAACACCATATATCTAGTATGTCAGAGATGTCTCTGGTATTGCTAATAAATCATTCCGCAACGTTTACCGCGTAATACGAGTGCGGTATTTTTACGGATGCTTTGTGAATAAGGTCCCTGCTGTTCTTAACATAAATATTCTTTATTTGAAAGTTCGTTTGGAAATATCCTTTGCAGACAAATGCTTACACAAAGTTCATGTTATCATTACAGACTCGAACTCTTCTAAATCTTTCTATAAGTTACCTTTGAAAACTGGGTCGATATTACAACTTGAATTTTAGGGCAAACCGGCATTTCCTATAGTATCACTTGGCCATCTGGCGAGCTTTAACTGTGATGCTTCGGTTCAAGTTGATTTTTATATAAACCTTAATATGTTTGTCCGGTTTCCAAGGTATGTAGGCAGTACACTTTTACGGAGGTGCTCGGTCTTGAGCATATTTGATGCTGCTAACAAAATCGGAAACACTGATAGACTGAAAATACGTGCCATCATGAATAAAAAGAATTTCATTCGTCTTAATTATCATTCAGGTCATTTGGTCATATTAAACTCCCAAATTTTCAGCGTATTTACCCACCCCTGGCTTTCAAATATTTAGGTTTGAGCGTTCAACCTGGTGAAGGGCAAGCCAGAAAAGCGCTCAGTCGGACGCAATAGATTTATCTAGTCACGGTTCATTTTTTTCAGTCCAGACATTTTGACAACTTTTGCTGAAACAGATCAATCCAAGCAGGGGTTTAGGAACCGGTGCATGGGCAGAAATGTCCCACTCTCAAAAAGGGGGGACTATATTTATTGAAAGACAACACAAACTAACCTCCCGCACACTTTGACTATATAGAAGTCTTTTTGTTGTTCTCTTGTTTTGAATCCGATTTTGTATCAAATTATAAACCAGCGTATACGTTTCTTATATAAGATTAAAAATTGAATGAAAACTTACTCATAATAACTATTTAGGGAAAAAATCGTATGTTTTCTTCTTTGAATTATACATTAACTGGACTTACGATTTTTAGTACTAACAGAGCTTTGAATATTTTAGCGTTTAAGAGACGTTGATTTTAGAACAAAGATTTCTCGTCATATCAAACGCAAACATGACCTTAAATATTTTCCCAAATCTCGATATTCGACGATGGCTTCACAAGCCAAACCGTCAGGTATTTACACACTCACCTCTTTCAACTAAAACCACATTTCTTGTTGGTATAACTTCATTTCACCCCATTATCTGAACTTATATTTGCTATAAAAAGCGTGTAGTGTAGCCTTATGAAGTTATGTAGATATGCGTGTAAAAAGGGGGGGTGGTTGAAATTATTTGGAAAATAGCTAACAAAGTACAGTCACATGCCAGACGAAAGTATCACAAATTGCTACAATGTCCGGCGGAAACGTCCTAGTTCATTTTGTAAAAAGCAGCCCTTTTTCCAAATGGAACCATTTAAAGTTCGATAATCTGAAAAAAAAACATAAACCACAAGTACAATAATTTTCCTCATCGAACTTCAATTGATAAATGATAACTTCTTTACCTTTTTTGTAAGCCCACCTTGCCTAAAGCGCCAATATGATCTTTTCCCATTAATTGGTATCCGTCTCTGTCGTCTGTCGTTGTATCAATCTTCCATTGTCCGTTAACTTTAACAACAATCTTCTCCTCTGAAACTACTTAGCCAAACTTAACCTCAATCATCATTGGGATGATTAATGTAATAGATATGTCCGATGAACCTGTTTGCCAACCAACATGGCTAAAAATGGAACAAGGGGGTAAAATGCAAGTTTTGTCTATTTTCTTGAAAACCACTATCGATAGAGAAAATCTAATGTTTAGAATGTTGAGATCTTCCTACTGTCTATATCATATTATAGTTCTTGCCCTTGCAATGTAAAGAATGATTTTTGTCTCATGTGACGAAAGTCGCAGTATGCGAGACATAGGTATTACTATCTGGCGGTGGTGGCGTAAACTATTTGTATAAAGCTTTATATTTCAGAAGGTTGAATACATGGATGCTTCTTTATATTTCAGAAAGTTGAATACATGGATGCTTCTTTATAGTTCAGAAGGTTGAATACATGGATGCTTCATGCCTTGTATCATGTGTATGTAGATTCCTTATTTTACGAAGTTTCTGTTTGTAATATGTCCATTGTACAAATGTACATGTCATTGACCTCATTTTCATGGTTCAGTGCAAGGATCCGGAACTTTTTTCCCACAGTTTTTGTCATTTTGAGATGACTTAAAAGCTGGTACCCTTTTTTCAAATTGTTGATATCACACTGTCACTAGATTCATAGCATCAACGAGCTTGTATTGACTGTTTTATCGCATTTACTTCGTGATTTTACTTACCAATTTTCTAAAATCATTCAAGAACAGTTTAGGGAAGGCAACAGTTTAAAATTGAAATGATTTTAATGACTCAAAATGGTAAATTTCTCAGACATCGCTAACGTTTCTGTTGATTTTGAAGATGAAATTAAAACCGGAAGTTTTGCAACAATACAAAAGTTCGAGTAATTCCGGATTCATTTCCGGGATTCGTTTTGTTTATCAAATTGACAGGAAATCAACGGCTTTTTAATTTTATTACCTTTTAAAATGTTTGAATATAACAGATATTAGTTGCAATCGTTAAATTTAGCATGAAATTGTTTTGCATTTTACAATTAAATGTGTAATCTGCTGAAGACAATTTCATGCATGTGTATTACCTAGTAAATAAAGCACATGTGTTACTTGTGAAAAAATACTTTTTTATACGTAATTAAATTAAGTATTAATTTTTATACGACCGCAAAAAAATTTTGTGGTCGTATATTGGTATGACGTTGGCGTCGTCGTCGTCGTCGTCCGGCGTCGTCGTCGTCCGGCGTCGTCGTCCGAATACACAATAGTTTTCGCACTCTAACTTTAGTTTAAGTGAATGGATCTCTATGAAATTTTACCATAAGGTTCAATACCACAATAGGAAGGTGGGGATTGATTTTGGGGGTTATGGTACCAACAGTTAAATAATTAGGGGCCAAAAAGGGGCCGAAAATAAGCATTTTTGTAACTTCCAGACATAACTTGTGTGTTATTGTATGGATCTCTTTGACATTGTACTACAAGATTCCATATCACAAAGGGTCGATGATGGGATTGATTTTGGGGTTAATTTCCTCGAAATTTTAGGAATAAGGGGCCAAAAGGGGGCAAAAAACAAGCATTTTTCTAGTTTCATGACAATAACTTGTGTGTAAGTGTATGGATCTTTCTGAAATTTTACTACAAGGTTCCATTTCGCAAAGGGAAAGCTGGAAATGAGTTTTGTGGTAATTGCCCAAAACGTTTAGTAATAAGGGGCCTAAAAAGGGGTAAAAAATAAGCATTTTTTAGTTTCTAGACAATAACTTGTGTTCAAGTGTATGGATCTCTCTAAAATTGTATTACAAGGTACCATACCACAAAGGCAAGGCTGTTATTGAGCTTGGTTTGGGGGGGAAGGGGGGGTGATGAATCATAGGGGGGGGGGGTCAAAAAAGGGGTAATTATTTTTTTTCGTTTAAGGAATAAGGGGAAAAAAGGTTAAAAAACTAGGGTTTCCATTTTAATAGACAAATAATTGAGTAAAGAACATTATTTAAAAGCAGTGTAAGGTTGGTAATTCAAACTCATTTAAATATCTCACCTGCACTATGTTTGAATTATGTAAATTGGAAATTTGCCAATTATTTTAGTATAATAAACTTCATTGGAAATTTGCCAATTTTATATTGGAAATTTACCAATAGTTTGTTTATTTTTAGCTATGACTATGATGTCATTTTCTATTTAATTTTAAGGTTACAAATTAATTTCAGTTTTAAATATTATTGTAAAATGTTTGCCCAAAACATTTATTAATAAGTGGCCAAAAAAGGGGGCAAAAATAAGCATTTTTTTAGTTTCCAGACATTAACTTGTGTTCAAGTGTATGGATTTCTCTGAAATTGTACTTAAAGGTACCATACCACAAAGGGAAGTGGGTCAAAAAATTTGGGGGGGGGGGATTTTTTTTCCTTTTTTTTTCTTTAAAATTTTCCATTTTAAGTTGGTTAATTCTGATCACAAAGAGAAAGTTGGAATTGAGTTTGGGGGATAATTGCTCAAATGTTTAGGAATAAGGGGCTAAAAAAGGGGTTAAAAATAAGCATTTTTTTTTTTCCAACAATTAATTGTGTTTAAGTAATTGGATCTCTGTGAAATTGTACTGCAAGGTACCATACCACAAACTGAAGGCTGGGATTGAGTTTGGGGGGGCGTGATGTGTGAAAATTTTCCACTTAAAGTTGGTTAATTATTTCTGATTTAGATATAAAAGCAAATAATAATGATGTGGTTTGATTTTATCAAAAACTTAAATTGAAGTTATGTATATTGTAAATTTAGGTTACATTGGAATTTAAGAATTGGCTTTGGGGTAGGGTTATGGCTCAAACCTTTAAATAATAAGGGAAAAAAAGGTGAAAAAAACAAGGGTTTCCAGGTTAATAGACAAATAAGTACAAAACATTATTTAAAAGCAGTGTAAGGTTGGTAATTCAAACTCATTTAAATATCTCACTTACACTGCTTTTAAATTATGTAAATTGGAAATTTGCCAATAACTTTATTGTTAATAAATGCATTGGAAATTTGCCAACAATTTTAGTATAATAAACTTCATTGGAAATTTGCCAATATAAAATTTTGCTGATGAAGGTTTTTTGTTTACCTTTAGCCTTGACTATGAAGTCATTTTCTATTTTTATAGCCTTATGATGTAGTTGAATTATTTAATACTTTTATGATGTGTTTAAATGGGGTTTTATGGTTGCAAATTTATTGTTTTAGTTTAATAAACTCCATTTAAAATTTGGTAATAAAAAAAATTTTTGTTTATTTTTAGCTATGATTATGATGTCATTTTCTATTTTACTTTTATGGTTGCAAAGAAATTTTTATTTTTAGATAATACTGTTAAATGATGCTGATTAAGGTTTTTGCTATGTTTAGCCATGACTATGATGTCATTTTCTATTTTAATATCTGTCATGATGTATTTAAATGGGCTTTTATGGTTACAAAGGAATTTTATTTTTAGATATTACTGTAAAATGTTGCTGATTAAGGATTTTGTTTATTTTTAGCCATGACTATGATGTCATTTTCTATTTTAATACCTTTATTATGTAATTTCCATTTTTAGATATTACTGTTAAATGATGCTGATTGAGGGTTTGAATGCTGGGATTGATTTTGGGGGTAATTGCCTCCAAATTTTAGGAATTATGGGGGCAAAAAACAAGCATTTTTCTAGTTTCATGACAATAACTTGTGTGTAAGTGTATGGATATTTATGAAATTGTACTACAAGGTTCCATATCACAAAGGGAAAGCTGGAATTGAGTTTGGGGGTACTTGCCCAAAACGTTTAGGAATAAGGGGCCAAAAATAAGCATTTTTCTAGTTTCCAGACAATAACTTGTGTTCAAGTGTATGGATCTCTCTGAAATTGTACTGCAAGGTACCATACCACAAAGGGAAGGCTGGGATTGTTTTTGGGGGTAATTGTCTCAAAATGTTAGGAATTAGGGGCCATAAAGGGGCAAAAAAACAAGCATTTTTCTAGTTTCATGACAATAACTTGTGTGTAAGTGTATGGATCTTTATGAAATTGTACTGCAAGGTTCCATATCACAAAGGGAAAGCTTGGTTTGAGTTTGGGGGTAATTGCCCTAAACTTTTAGGAATTTGGGGCCAAAAAGGTGCAAAAAACCCATGCATTTTTCTAGTTTCCAGACAATAATTTGTGTTCTAGTGTATGGATCTCTCTGAAATTGTACTGCAAGGTACCATACCACAAAGGGAAGGCTGGGATTGAGTTTGGGGGTGATGAATCATAAGGGGGTTTCAAAAAATTTGGGGGGGGGATTTTTTTTTCCTTTTTTTTCTTTAAAATTTTCCATTTTAAATTGGTTATTTCTGATTTATATATAAAAGCAAATAATAATGATATGGTTTGAATAGGTAAATTAAAAAATTTTAAGTTCTTAGACTACTTTCATTCTGTGTGAGAAACCTATGCTGTGTCAAATATTTAATTACAATCCAAATTCAGTGCTGTATCAAGCTTGAATGTTGTGTCCATACTTGCCCCAACTGTTCAGGGTTCGACCTCTGCGGTCGTATCAAGCTGCGCCCCAGCGGAGCATTTTATTAAATCAGAATTGATGATTGTCTTTGCTGAAAAGTAATTAAATAATGAATACAGTTGTCATGTAATTTTAATTTCTTTATGATTCTATAGCTAGTTCTCAGCTTGTGATCAATGTCAGATGTGAATAAAAACACAGGTAAAAGTTGATTAGGGATCATTATCCAATATTTCCCGGAGGCATACCAATCATATTAATTATATTTTAAAAAATCAATTGGAACTGAACAGACACAACAAGATTGGCAGCATGCTAAATTTTGCACCCGTGTTCAAAAAGTGTGCCAAGCATAAAGGCTTTAAAGCTGTTAAGAACTGGCTGATTTCATCAACTTGCATCTGATAAATTCCGTGTTTCTGGAGTGCTTTTCTGGATTTTACATTCACCAGGAACACTCTAACCTAAAATTTTGAAAGCCAGAAGTGTTTAAATGCACTGAAAGTCTGAAACTTTAGGAGCAATATGAATAAAATGTTTTATTCATTATGTCATGGATTGTCAGTCTATTGTTTCAGAGTTTGGTATTTGGATTTACTTCAGACTGAGCACCTTTGCAATATTAAGGATGTTTATACATGTATAAAAGATCCCAACCGAAACATCAGAGTGAAGGCTCTCTCCTGAAATGCAAGTAATACTATACCTGGAGTAGTTAACTATAAAATGAATGGACAAAGTTTTTTTGTTATTTTCAGACATGGGGTAATTGAAATATGTAATTGTAATTGGCTGTAATTAATTACAATTTCTCAAATAATTGAATGTAATGTGTAATTGAGCATTTTTTCAATTACAAGTAATTAAAAGTAATGAATTACAAAGCCAAAATTGTCTGTTATTGACAATTACTTTTCAATTACATTTAAGATTTAGGATCAGAAGGATTGAATCTTTAATGAAAATTATGAATAGCCATGACCTTAGCAAATGTAGTTAGCTGACAAATCAAAACCTACACAGTATACCTTCTGTAATTACACAACCATCGAAGATTCTTTATTTTGTAATGAATGAACAAAAAATTAAAAAGAAAAAAAAATATTGAAGAAACATGCCATAATTTGTGTTTAAAAGAAACCATTAGTAAGTCACTGTCTTATACCTTAATTAGCTTGTTACCTACATAAAATTGAGAATGGAAATGGGGAATGTGTCAAAGAGACAACAACCCGACCATAGAGCA
This sequence comes from Mytilus californianus, assembly GCF_021869535.1. Classification (NCBI taxonomy): domain Eukaryota; kingdom Metazoa; phylum Mollusca; class Bivalvia; order Mytilida; family Mytilidae; genus Mytilus; species Mytilus californianus. The sequence continues at coordinate 3,873,266 of NW_026262675.1, forward strand.
GACAACAGCCGAAGACCACCAATGGGTCTTCAATGCAGCGAGAAACTCCCGCACCCAGAGGCGTCCTTCAGCTGGCCCCTAAACAAATATGTATACTAGTTCATTGATAATGGACGTCATACTAAACTCCAAATTACACACAAGAAACTAAAATTAAAAATGATACAAGACTAACAAAGGCCAGAGGCTCCTGACTTGGGACAGGCGCAAAAATGCGGCGGGGTTAAACATGTTTTTTGAGATCTCAACCCTCCCCCTATACCTCTAGCCAATGTAGAAAAAACCAACGTACAACAGTACGCACAGTAAAACTCAGTTTAAGAGAAGTCCAAGTCCAATGTCAGAATAGGAAACAAAAGAAAATAAACAAAATGACAATAATACATAAATAACAACAGACTACTAGCAGTTACTGACATGCCAGCTCCAGACCTCAATTAAACTGAATGAAAGATTATGTCTTCATCATATGAATATCAGGCACAATCCCTCCTGTTAGGGGTTTAGTATTATACCATCATAAAATATATGAGAAGAACATAACCCGTGTCATGCCAACAACTGGTTTTAGAATAAATATGTTGTATATTCAGATGGATATTGTTAGACATTGATTTAACATAATCAATTTGAAAGGTCATAAGTCAATCAATAAATATAACCTCTAGCTATTTGTTTTATCATAAACTATATAATAACTGTTTTTACAACAGTTATGTCTGCATGTTAAACAGGTGTTAAGCCAATTAGAAAGAAATAAATATACCCCTAGGTACATGATTTTTTTTTTAAATTAATTAATTGTGATTAAATCTACATTATATTTTTAAAAAAGTCAGACTTTATAAATCATTTCTTTAAGCATGTTAGGAAAAATAAATTTAATAACATGGTTGTGATCAAAATAAAAAAATAAAATTTTTATCTATAGGGCTCTCTTCTTGTATCATTTTCAACGAAATACATGAAAACATAAAATTTCAATAGGTAATTAAACAAAATTTAATATTTTCCAAATATTGAATAAGGCTTTTTATCATTTTGCGCATTAAATTAAACCAGAAATCTAGTCCTAACGATTCCTGAAAGACAAAGTATTATGTGCACTTCAGATTTATGTTTGTTTTTTCTTTATTCTCGTAACACACCAGATGATTAACTTTTAATCTTCTTTGATACTGGCTGAATTTGAAAATAGTCACTGTAGATCTCATTTGTTATTACTATAAAGCAATGTATGATAATTATGTACATATGATAGAATAAATGCATGTTCTAAATTTTCCTTTCAAAAGTAATTGACTGCAAGTCAATCATGTTAATGTAACATTAAGTTACAAAACACATCATGAAGCAGCTTGTGAGTGATAGCATCCTGTATGACATCAAACACAGCTTTCAACAGTCATGGTCATTATTATGCAGTTAAACACAATTACTTTCTTTCATCCATGAACTATCAGCTGCAACTAACAATATCATACAAACTGATCTCGTTATTATGGACGTTGCTAAAGCATTCGATAATTTTTATACGACCGCAAAAAAGTCGTATATTGGTATGACGTTAGCGTCGTTGTCGCCGTCGTCGTCATCGTCCGAAGACACATTGGTTTTCGCACTCTAACTTTAATTTAAGTGAATGGATCTCTATGAAATTTTACCATAAGGTTCAATACCACAAAAGAAAGGTTGGGATTGCTTTTGAGGGTTATGGTACCAACTGTTAAGGAATTAGGGGCCAAAAATAAGCATTTTTGTAACTTCCAGACATAATTTGTGTGTTAGTGTATGAATCTCTGTGACATTGTACCACAAGGTTCCGTATCACAAAGGGAATGCTGGGATTGATTTTGGGGGTAATTGCCTCCAAATTTAAGGAATTAGGGGCCAAAAAAGGGACAAAAAACAAGCATTTTTCTTGTTTCATGACAATAACTTGTGTGTAAGTGTATGGATCTTTCTGAAATTGTACTACAAGGTTCCATATCACAAAGGGAAAGCTGGGTTTGAATTTGGGGGTAATTGTCCTAAACGTTTAGGAATTTTGGGCCAAAAAGGGGCCTAAAAACAAGCATTTTTCTAGTTTCAAGACAATGACTTGTGTTCAAGTGTATGGATCTCTCTGAAATTGTACTACAAGGTACCATACCACAAAGGGAAGGCTGGGATTGATTTTTGGGGTAATTGCCTTCAAATTTTAGGAATTAGGGGCCAAAAAGGGGCCAAAAATAAGCATTTTTCTAGTTTCCAGACAATAACTTGTGTTCAAGTGTATGGATCTCTCTGAAATTGTACTACAAGGTACCATACCACAAAGGGAAGGCTGGGATTGAGTTTGGGGTGATGAATCATAAGGGGGTTAAAAAAATTTGGGGGAGGGATATTTTTTCCTTTTTTTATACGACTGCAAACAAATTTTGCGGTCGTATATTGGTATGACGTTGGCGTCGTCGTCGTCCGAATACACATTGGTTTTCACACTCTAACTTTAGTTTAAGTAAATGGATCTCTATGAAATTTTACCATAAGGTTCAATACCACAAAAGGAAGGTGGGGATTGATTTTGTGGGTTATGGTACCAATAGTTAAGGAATTAGGGGCCAAAAAGGGGCCAAAAATAAGCATTTTTGTAACTTCCAGACATAACTTGTGTGTTAGTTTATGGATCTCTCTGACATTGTACCACAAGGTTCCATACCACAAAGGGAATGCTGGGATTGATTTTGGGGGTAATTGCCTCCAAATTTTAGGAATTAGGGGCCAAAAAGGGGCAAAAAACAAGCATTTTTCTAGTTTCATGACAATAACTTGTGTGTAAGTGTATGGATCTCTCTGACATTGTACCACAAGGTACCATATCACAAAGGGAATGCTGGGATTGATTTAGGGGGTAATTGCCTCCAAATTTTAGGAATTAGGGGCCAAAAAGGGGCAAAAACAAGCATTTTTCTAGTTTCATGACAATAACTTGTGTGTAAATGTATGGATCTTCATGAAATTGTACTACAAGGTTCCATATCACAAAGGGAAAGCTGGGTTTGAGTTTGGGGGTAATTGCCCAAAACGTTTAGGAATAAGGGGCCAAAAATAAGAATTTTTCTAGTTTCCAGACAATAACTTGTGTTCAAGTGTATGGATCTCTCTGAAATTGTACTGCAAGGTACCATATCACAAAGGGAAGGCTGGGATTAATTTTGGGGGTAATTCCCTCAAAATTTGAGGAATTAGGGGCCATAAAGGGGCAAAAAAAACAAGCATTTTTCTAGTTTCAGGACAATAACTTGTGTGTAAGTGTATGGATCTTTATTAAATTGTACTGCAAGGTTCCATATCACAAAGGGAAAGCTGGGTTTGAGTTTGGGGGTAATTGCCCTACACGTTTAGGAATTTGGGGCCAAAAAGGGGCATAAAAACAAGCATTTTTCTATTTTCCAGACAATAACTTGTGTTCAAGTGTATGGATCTCTCTGAAATTGTACTGCATACCACAAAGGGAAGGCTGGGATTGAGTTTGGGGGTGATGAATCATAAGGGGGTTCAAAAAATTTGGGGGGGGATTTTTTTTTTTCTTTAAAATTTTCCATTTTAAATTGGTTATTTCTGATTTATATATAAAAGCAAATAATAATGATATGGTTTGAATAGGTAAATTAAAAAATTTTAAGTTCTTAGACCACATTCATTCTGTGTCAGAAACCTATGCTGTGTCAAATATTTAATCACAATCCAAATTCAGTGCTGTATCAAGCTTGAATGTTGTGTCCATACTTGCCCCAACTGTTCACGGTTCGACCTCTGTGGTCGTATCAAGCTGCGCCTCAGCGGAGCATTTTATTTTCTTTAAAATTTTCCATTTTAAATTGGTTATTTCTGATTTATATATAAAAGCAAATAATAATGATATGGTTTGAATAGGTAAATTAAAAAATTTTAAGTTCTTAGACCACATTCAGTCTGTGTCAGAAACCTATGCTGTGTCAAATATTTAATCACAATCCAAATTCAGTACTGTATCAAGCTTGACTGTTGTGTCCATACTTGCCCCAACTGTTCAGTGTTCAACCTCTGCGGTCGTATCAAGCTGCGCTCAGCAGAGCATTTTATTTCAATTCAATTCTACAAAGTATTTTATTATTCAAATATCAAATGTGCATTTAAATAAAGGAATTGGACAAAAGGCAAAACCTATACAAATCCTTTCCCATACAACATGTACAAGATGGATTGAATAATTTACTTGTATTAGATAAGGTACCACATAGCTGACTTTTATACAGATTAAGCTGTTTAGGCATTGCCATTTCTGGACTAGTAAGTTATTAATTAAGTATTTAGCATATCTACAATTAACAATTGCAACCATATACAATGTACTGGTATTTAGTTTTATGGAAAAGTGATCGAGAAATTTAATATCATATGTAAGGTTCCTGATCCATTTTAGTACAGTTTAAATCAGGCTTTTACCGTTTTTTTCTGATTATTTTGTACAGGAGCTGATACCTCATACTGGATAAAGTTTTTTACAGAATGTGGAATTCCACCAAGTGAATCAACAAACTATGCTATCACATTTACAGACAACAGGATACAAAAAGACATGTTAATGGACCTGACTAAAGAGTATCTTACAGAAATGGGAATCTCCATTCTAGGAGATGTCATCGCTATCCTCAAACATGCAAAAACAGTACATTCACAGGTAAACTTTACTTGTAGGCAAGATATAATCGATATCTTACTTTTATCTAAGAATTAAGGGACATATTTTCAAATAAGTGAGAAAGCAGTTAAATGAGTTTTTCCAAAAACTATTCTATGCAAGCAGGAGTTAAACTGTATAATGAACTTTTACAATTGTTCAAGTCATAAATAATTATCCAATGTTGTGTTTTTTTGTGTTCAATAAAATAATGTTAACTGAAATGTAAATAATGTCAATAAACACACAAGGTGTTGCTTTAAAAAACTTCTGAGGGATTCTGCATCTCAATTTGAGTTAGATTAGAAATACAACTTTTTAACTTTACATGCAACTGCACATAAAATTTTAACTTTTAATAAAAAAACAATTATTTTAAGGTATGGTAAGTAACGTGTGATATCACAATGCTGTTCATAAATCGAACTGATTGTTTTGCAACTTTCTGTTTTAGTTAGCAAGAGAGAAAGCACTCCAGGGTACAAAAAACATATCATCCACACCCAGACGACAGACAGGTACACAGTAGATTTAATAAATTATATATGTAGTAAGATTCTGGCTTTGGTCATGTTGGTGCAAGATTGGAACCTATGAAAGAGGGATATTGCTTTTTCCTGGTTTGACTAATTGGAAAGAAATGATTGGATTCTTTCTTAATGCTGATTAAAATTTTCTTACTTTATATTCAAAATGAAAGAAATATTTATAACATATGCACACATTTCCCATTGTAATATAATAACTGAAGGAATTATTTCTTATAGTTTTTAAAGAAGAAAAAACTGGTTTTACCATTTCTCTTTTGTATGCCAGCTAAATAAAGGAGGTGGTATATATGATAAGAGTCATTATTGGCCCCTGATATTGCTAAAATGATTTACTTATTCAAACCTTTCAAAATTATGTTAATTTTTGTCTGGTCTCAAAAAAGTTGAAAAGGCAAGACTTAGGGAGTACTGTTTCAGGCAGTTTAAGGGAACTACTATTGGTAGGTCAATGGTATTCAGTAGGCAGTTGTATTTGCATTGGCACATCTCATTTCGATGGAGATTATTTGACCCTACCCTCTTAGTCATGGTCTATTGACTTTCAAACCTTTGCTTAGTTTACATGTTAAAGTTTGTGATTATGTCAGTTTAAGATAAACCATCAATGGTATTTGGTATGCAGTTGTATAATGATTGGCAGCAACCCATTTCCATGGAGATTATTTGGTCCTGCCCCTTTAATCATTATCTATTGACTTTGAAGCTTTTGCTTAGTTTACATGTTAAAGTTTGTGTTTAGGTCAGTTTAAAGGGAACCAAAAGTCAAATGTATCTCGTATGCAGGTGTATTAGCATTGGCAATTCTCATTTCCACAAAGGTCATTTGACCCAGCACTCTCATTCATGATTCATTTGACTGAATGCTTTGCATAGGTCATTTAGTTTACATGTTAAAGTACAACAATGTATTTGCCATTAAATTTCAAAATTTGCATTATACTATAAAATTTACTTAAAGCAAGACATATCTCTTTGTCAACAGTTTATTTACCAAAAATATGTGTTTGACGTTTACCACTCCAGATGTATGATATGAAAATCTATGATATTGATTGGTATTTGAATATATCTGGGATCTCGAGATAACTGCTTTGTAATTGTTATATGTTTTGAAAAGTTAAATGAATATCAATCCCTTTGAAAAACTAGAATTCGACTAGTTTAAAAACTGAATGAAAAAAGTGTATGCTTGATTTTGTTCAATATAATTTCAGCTGCTAGTAGGACTGTCAATCATTACCTAGGAAATGATCCAGACTCAGCCCCAATGAATCTCGCAGTAGTGCCTAAGCTCTCTAAAGAGTTATCTGCCCGTCTAGGTGGCACACCTCCTGTAGAAGGTTTGTACACATACTTTCACTGCAAGTAATTGAAGATAACACAATAAATGCAGTTGTGACGTCTGACATGGAAAAGGTTATTTTAAGAAAAGTAGAAAAAAAACATAGATTTTGGACTTGCAAATATAGACCACATGCAAGTACCAATTAAATAATTTTCCACAATGTTTTTCTATATGAGCATTTTTCATTAAAATGTTTGTGGTATACTTGCATGTACTCAATATTTCATAAAAATATGTGTGTAAATATGTGAATTTTGTCATTTTTTGTAGAAAAATCAGATATATGCTATCATTATACTGTTAAATTGTCATGAATATTCATATTTCAAAGATCTTCGACTTTCAACTTTGAATTCACTATCAATTATCTTCAAGCCAAAGTCATCTGCTTTTGTAATACATAAATTTGTTTTAGGCCAAGTTGGTCCTTAGCACACCTCCTACCTACATATGATAAGGCCATTATGTAGGTCCCATGAATTTGAAATAAAACCAACTGATTTTGTTAGTGTGATAAAATTCAATGACAGTTTTAGTAATAGTATTTGACTTGATTTGATCTTTATGTTGATCTAGAATCTGGCCTTAGAAGTACCACAGTTAAATTGTCCAAAAAACTGGAAGAAGTTGTACCAGTCCCAAAGAAAAGAAGAGTATTTCCAGAACATGAAGGAAAATATAAAATTACAATGCCGTCAGGGAAGACACAGAAAACAAAGAAACTTTTAGCCAAAGGTAAGAGGAAGAAGACATGTAAGAATAAGATAAAGGTAAATTTGTACTCTCTTATTTTAAGATACTGATAGAGATACCATCAGAAAAAATGTCTTTAGACAGGTTTTCATTCCTAATATCTTTTTTCTCTTGAACTATATACTGTGAAAGTATTTTTATTCGTGGGTATCAATTTTCGTGGTTTCAGCAAAAGTTACATTTTCGTGGGTTCTTAAATTCGTGGATTTTAGTTTTCTGAAGAAAAAAATTGAATGAAGAATTTGAAGACTTCAGAATCGAATATTCGTGATATTAATCATATGTTGTTTTATAATGATTTGTGGGGCATTGTTAAATTGGGTGTTCATTTTCACTCACTTGTTTGTCCTTCATTACTACCAAATTCATAACATTTTGAATTGTAGAATCAATTATTATGACATAAAAAAGCAAGCCCAAAATGAAATCAGTATTTTTTTTTCGTATGAGAATTATGTAAAAAGGAACATTTCATTATAGCATATCATCACTGGAAATCTGACTTTCATCGATCAAAAATTATTTCTCATGAGAAATAAAATGTTAACAGTCGAACATTTTAGATTTTTTAAAGATTAAATTGGTAAAATCCGGTCTGAAGTTGTACAAAAAAAATGTATATTTAGTTCATAGTACGTTGGTTTATATGACCGTATCCATGTAATCAAACCTACATGGGGATCTTTCCATGTCTGGAATTGGACAACAGTTATTATATTTCGTTGGACAGTTAAATTTGTGGATAAAGCCATCCACGAAAACCGCGAAAATTGGTACCCCACGAATAAAAGAACTATAACAGTATTTGAATCAGTAAAATTAAACTTACAAAAATGTGCAACAGCAGGGTTCTCACAAGGATATTCTTAGGGTGAGTCTTAGAACAACTTTTTGAAGTGGTGAGACCTAGCTGATTCTGATGAGTCCATTATACAGGAACTCAAATTTGGCCATTTTGGCTTCCTTGAATAATCATTTTTGCCTCAATTTGACCAAGTCGCTCACATTGTTTTTATCATAAATGCATCTAAATAGAACTTACATATTTTCCAGTGTGTAACAAAATGAAAATATAGATTTATCCTCGTATTACCAGATTTCGTGCTATTAAGAACGCTTTGTGACGTCGCAATTTCCATTGTAAAGGCAAGCATAGTTTGAATTCATATAACATACGAAAACATATGATCTGACCATACATATATTGGCTTGCAATTTTTGATAATTTATTGGCTTCTTTGACAAATTTATTGCAGGTAAAAAGGTAAAACATGTTCTAATGTTTATAACAAATTTCAATCTCCTGGGATTTTATCAAGGTAATCAAGCACGGTGAAGTCAATCACATGATCAGGACAAATATTTAGTTTTTGCTCTCTTAGGATTTACCCTGACTTAAAAGCAATCAATGAAGACATAATTAAATTAGAAAATATATACAGGAAGCATGTTTTCAGAATCTTTTTGTCAGCTGAAGGATAATTTTGATAATAGCAGAACTCGCCCCACAGGTTCATGACAATGTGTGCAACACATGTAACAAACATACACACTGTACAGTGTATTATTCAATATGAACACAATACTACCTAAAAATTGGTTAAGCATATGGTGTATGAAATTCATGAAAAATATTGTTTGAATTTTTGGAAAATTCAGAAATAAAACTCCCTTTTATTACTTTTCAGCCAAAAAGACTGATTCAGTATTTGATAGACTTGGTTCAGAAACAAGACAGACGACAGTAACAAATTCTGGTTTATTAATCAGTTCTACGTCTGAGGTAGTGTATAAATTATTTGGAACATAAAAATTTGTGATTTCTTTAATGATGAACAAAACACTCACATATTTCACCTGAAATATTCTTCTTGATTTCATTCTGAAGCTTATAAAAAGCTTGAAAACTTCTAAAAGTAACAGTAGGCTGTGTTCCTAACACAATATTCTGAATACCGTAAGCAGACTTATATTTGAAGTGAAGTTTATGTAATCTAAATATTTGAGCAGGATGAAGATAATTATTATCTCCCTAAAGGCTTGTTTATTATAATACGATGTATTGAAACTGAATATCTCAAGTTGATATCAAGCAATATCCAGTTCTCAGTTATTATGAAACCTTTAGATATAAGCAATGTTAAAATCTCAAAAAATTATTATAACAGTATATCTTTTCAGGGCTCAGTGTTCAGTAGGTTGGGTGGCAAGCAAGCTTTAAAACGGGAAGCAACATCAACATCTCTTGACCTGGACTCTGATGAGGATGACGAAGGAGGGGAACAGTTAGAATATGCAGGAATATTTAAAAATACTCCATCACCTGCTAAAAAACCTAAGGTTCCCGTGATGAAAAAGATAACTATTACAAAACAAGTCACTGGTAAGTTCATGTCTTCTTTTATATGATATTTTCATGCAGAATAGAATTTATTTGCATTTAGAATGATATCACTAATGCAAAATATGTTCTATAAGGGTTATGAATAAAAAATATATAAATTTCAATTGGACAGCAATAATACAATAATAAACATAATGTCTTTCTACAAGCTTAGAAAATAATTGAGGCTGAGAACCTTTTTCATGTTTTTAAATATTTATCTGCATTATAAGATATTCCTTTTTGTTATTTGACTGGTGAGATCAAAGTGTTTCATCATTTAAGTTTACCCAAAATTAAATTCAGAAGACATTAGAACGTATTTCCTGCAAAACTATTTGTCAACAGAAGTATAAGAAGTGATATATAATGAGCAGAAAAATTATTGACAGGAGAAATCCATTTGTACAGAAAACATCAGAAAAATGTATGGTTTTTTATTTGACAAAAAGCTTAAAATTGATTCAATGATAGAAAATATCGTGTTAAAAGACCCTAAATTTGTCTGTTAACTTTTGTTGTGGTTTGGAGCTTGTCATCAATGCAGGTTTTGCCTAGACTCTTTGAATGTAAATAGGTATCTTTGCTTTAGTGATCAACTGATAATTTAATTTCAGCCAAGCTTTCCTCTGAGTTTTACTATTTGCTATTGTTTTCTTGTGAGCATCTTTCTAATATCTCATTACTACTGTAAAAAGAAAATTGTTGAAAATTTGTCATTTCATTTATCTACTCTTTCAGCTAAAGTGCCTGCTAAGAAGTTAGTTGCAACTGCAGGAATTTTGTCAGAAGATGCAGAAATCCAGTTGAATAAGAGAATAAAGGAAAGATTGGGCAAAAAGACTAGTCTTCAAGAAGTGTCTAGTACAACTGATGAAATAGATGCTACTAGATCAGGTATCATTGTCATTCAAGTTTATGATACATATGTTAAGAATAGCATCATTACCAAAAAAATTGGAAAGTACAACAGATTGCACCAATCACCAACACCTGACTCCTATGAGAAAATATTTACACAAAGACCAAAAACATGAACAACAAATGTTCTACAAGAGATAACATCAGAAGCAAAATTTGGAAATATATTTTTTATTCTTCCCTATTTTCCTGAAAGATGAATTTAAGTTTTTTATTAACAATTTGAAAGTATTAAATGTTAAAGTGTTTAAAACATCAATGACCAAGAGATACCATCTAGAGAAACATTTTTATTTTATTCCCAATTTTAAAACGGATTTTCCAACAGAAATCTGGTTATTCATTTGGGTTGTACTGCAGGTGGTCAGGTTGGCAAATTAAATTTTAATGTGTTGTTACTGATGACAAAATGGAGGTTAAGTTCGATACTGATCATTTTTACTTTTGTTGTTCAGGATTGGAGATGGCCCATTATTGCTTTAACAATGACACTAATAAATATACAAAAAACCTGGTTTGCTGTCATATTGACATCCTCTTGTTCTGTATTTTACTAATAAATGCAGTCAACATTTTGGAACAGTCTGAGGTTAGAGAAATTTGAAATTTAAATAACTTTGTTATACCTTCATGGAATTTTACATATCTTGGTCAGAAGCTTTTTTCGTAATTTATAGATAGCATCCTGAGCAAAAGTTTGATTTTGGACTTAATTTTATGGCATCCAAATTACACTTTTGCACTATCTTCAGCAGTTGCAGGCAAACCGTCCCTAAAATGCAGAATCCCAGTGGTCATGGTAAAATGAGCATAAATATATTCTGTTTTACAAGGCTTAGTAAAATACATTATATTTAAACATATGATAATAGCCTTCTTGCCTAGGGGATCATACTTTTATATTTCTGCAAAAACATAGCTTTTATTGATATGAGGGAAATAAAAGTGGCTACAAATGATTATAAGATATATAAAAATATTCTTTTTAATTTATACTGTTGAATTAATAAATTTGAAAACATGGGGAGACGATTTGAATTAAGAGCCATTTTCCACCCATGTTTCTTTTAGAACTTTATCACATATGGAGAAATGAAATATCTTTGTATATAAATGGATAGAATCTAAATACCTTTTTTTTTATAACCTATTAATCTGTAACAGCAAGCATTATTCATTTTAAGGATGTTCGCTCCTCTGTTTCAAAATAACAAGCTTTTTGAAAGACGGTAATAAATTGATAGTATATAAGTAAAGGAACTCAAAAAGCAGAAAAAAATGAAAGGTCCGTGTCCTTGTTTTTGAGATATAATCTATTGAAAATTTGGCGGGAAATGATTCTCTCTAGATTTTTTATACATTTAACATTGACACCTTTTTACATTCAAAAACTATGAAAAAATAACAAGGACTTTATAAGATTTTCAAAAATGGCTTTTTAAACTATATGTAATAAAATTATGGAATGAAAAGTAGGGGTTAGCAGGCAAAATTTTTTATTGGCACTACATGGAAAAAACTAGAGGATTCCGAATATTTGACAAAAAGTCAGAAACAAGAGTAGCGGACATCCTTAACATCTTTAGAAACCTGTTCAATATCATATTATCTTTATTGTTAAAAAAATTAATTTTTCTTCAAGGTGCAGTTTACAATCGACTTGGGCCTAAAAAAGTTGCCACAGTATCCAAAAAGCCTGCCAGTCCAGTTGGTGTATTTGGTCGTTTAGGAAAACCAGTGACATCAACATGATCTTCATAATTTGGGAACAAAAAGGAAATGTGCAATGTATCAAAGCCAGTACAAGGAACAAGATGGAAAATGAAAAAAAATTACTTAAAGATCAATTGAAGGAATGAAATTGTTTTTCATTGGTACTTCGTGTATTTTTTAAAAGAAGAGAAAATGGTGTAGCTAGTTACATATAATTTATTTTTATAATAGCAAGATATTGACATAACTGGTGTAAGGAGCATTAATATGTTTTAGCAAGTCTTTGGGATGTACTTTTGGTTTTAATAAATGTGAATTCTAGGGCAGATATAAACTGTATTCATGTTAGTGTAATGCTTGACATAGTTTAGAATTTCCTTATTTGGGTGGAAGCTTCTGTTCTATATCAAAATCTATAAGTGTATGACAGGTAAAGATGACTTTATTATCAGTAACCTTATATAGAAGTCCAATTTTGAAACCAGAAAAATATTTTAGTTAAGCAGTTAAGAGCCTTTTGCATTCTGTTTTACAATTTATGAATCACAGAGCATAAAAAAATTACATTATTATATATTTAAGAATAATATGTATACAAAGGGACCTTGTAAAGCAATGTTGGTTCATATTACATTTGTTTATTTTGCAAAGGTAAGGTCTATATATTTAATATGTAATAGATGTATATGATACTGTTGACATATTTATTAAATATAAATGACAACTGTTGGGAAGAAGTTTTGAAAATAAGTGGTTACAGTTGAAATTTTGAGAATGAATATTGGATTCTAGGATGAAATCAGTTCAGCCATGCAAGTTATAAAGTATGTATAATTAATGCATTCTTGTATTTTAAGAAAATTGTACATATGATTACAGAGAACATTCAGGTTTAATTACTTATGAAATAAAAATATGTTTTGACTGATTTGTTTTGATTTCTGTTTAGTTTACTTAAACCTATAACATGTCCTGTTGTAGAGGTTCAAAGTTTTTTACATAAATTTATGAACATGATATCCAGTATCTAATAAGCACAATGCCATTACATATTGACGATTCTTTGATTTAATATGAATTTATGCAGATGAAATCATATGTTAAATAGATAGCAACCCAACAAGAAAAGAAAAACTAAAAATCATTAAAATTTTATCTGAAAAATAGTTACCCTTTCCATTTGAATTTGAAAAGTTCTCAATTTATTGCACTGAAATGACTTTAATGCTATTTTCAAATCAATCAAGGGCCTTAAATCCTGAACAGCAAGAGCGAAAATTGGCAATATCGCACTTGACCTCCATTTAGTCATCAGTAACAGCATATTAAAATTTGAAAGGCATTTATAATTGAATGGTTCATATGTTAAACACAATCAGCTTGAGACGCCCTTACTCCTGTCTATCAACCCAAATCAATATAGAATAGTATTCAATGCATCAAGAAAATTTAGCACCCTTAGGCGGGCTTCAGCTTGCCCATAAACAGTGATGTATACTAGTTCAGCAAAATGGACACCACACTAAACTCCGAAATAACCTGATTTCTGTCAGAAAATCTGGTTAAAAATTACATGAGTATTTTTGAAATTGCAGATCAGATTTGCCAAATTACCAACTCTTGATAACCTATTCATCAACATAAAAGTTCTGTTGGAAAATTTGTTAGAATGCTGTAATAACTGTTCCTGTTGGAACAACTTTTCTAATCCCTTTGTTCTGTTAGGAACAAGTACTCATGAATATATTTAACCCTGCCACAATCTTTATATTCCTTGCCAGAATCAGGAACCTGTAATTGAGCAGTTGTCATTAATTCATGTCTGTCATATTTGTTTTTTTGTAAATTGTATTGTTATAAATAAGCCACTAGTTTTCTTTTTTGAATTTTTTTTGCAGGCACTTTTATAGTTGACTTACAGTATGAGTTTTGCTCATTTTTGAAGGCCGTACAGTGACCTTTCATTGCCAACATCCACATCATTTCAACTCAAGTGGATAGTTGTCTCATTGGCAATCATTAATCATACCACTTCTCCTTATTTTTGTTCTGTAGTATTTTCTTCTTTCAGTTGAAATAGTATTTCAGAGTGTCCCTTACATTTGAAACTAATATTATGAAGTAACTTCAATTCCATGACACCATCCAACAACATTATTTGGTTTCAGATGGCTAGGTGGTCTAAAACAGTAAGGATATTTCAAGGAATAACAGAAAGTATATCTGAATTGATAGGCAAGGTTGTTAAAATATAACCAGTAAACAATACTGTCCTAGGGAATAACTGTATATACCAAATTTCATTCTACTGGTTCAACAGTTCTTGAAGTTTTCCACTGACTAATTTTGTTCATGGTAGCTAGATTTGAGATATCCTATAAATGTAACTATCAAGGCTAATAAACACTCCATCACTTTATTTGTTATAATTTTATTATCATTCATGAAAGTTGTTCCAGATAAATACATTGTAATAAAGAATAAAATGCTCCGCAGGGCGCAGCTTGATACGACCGCAGAGGTCGAACCCTGAACAGTTGGGGCAAGTATGGACACAACATTCAAGCTTGATACAGCTTTGCATTTGGATTGTGATTAAATATTTGACACAGCATAGGTTTCTGACACAGAATGAATGTGGTCTAAGAACTTAAAAATTTTAAATTGGACATTCACCTATTATGGTCCAATATCCAAAATCTTAATACATGGTTAGATTCAGCATATCAAAGAACCCCAAGAATTCAATTTTTGATGAAATCAAACAAAGTTTAATTTTGGACCCTTTTGACCTCAATGTGGACAAAGTTGATAACGGGGCCCAAAAATCAAAAATCTAAATACATGGTTAGATTTAGCATATCAAAGAACCCCATATATTCAATTTTTGTTGAAATCAAACAAAGTTTAATTTTGGACCCCGATTTGGACCAACTTGAAAACTGGGCCCATAATCAAAAATCTAAATACATGTTTAGATTCAGCATATCAAAGAACCCTAAGAATTCAATTTTTGTTAAAATCAAACTAAGTTTTATTTTGGACCCTTTGGACCTTAATGTAGACCAATTTGAAAACGGGGCCCAAAATCCAAAAACTAAATACACGGTTAGATTCAGCATATTAAAGAACCCCAAGAATTCAAGAATAAAACCCCATTGAAATTGGTCAAGAAATAAGCAATTTATACAAAGTATATTCTTTTGCACAATACTGTGCAATTAAATATTTCTTGCTATTGCGCAATACTGTACAATTGACAATTTCTTGCTATTGCGCAATATTGTGCTATTGGATATTTCTTGCTATTGCGCAATACTGTGCAAATGAAGATTTCTTGCTATTGCGCAATACTGTGCAATTGAAGATTTCTTGCTATTATGCAATACTGTGCAATTGAAAATTTCTTGCTTTTGCACAATACTTATTATATAATAATTTACACATCCTGTTTGGTGTGTATCTCCTACCATATCATTATTATTTGCTTTTAAATATAAATCAGAAATAACCAACTTAAAATGGAAAATTTTAAAAGGAAAAAAAGAAAAAAAAGGAAAAAAAAAAAAATCCCCCCCCTTTTTTGAACCCCCTTATGATTCAACACACCCAAACTCAATCCCAGCCTTCCCTTTGTGGTATGGTACCTTGCAGTACAATTTCAGAGAGATCCATACACTTGAACACAAGTTATTGTCTGGAAACTAGAAAAATGTGTTTTTTGGCCCCTTTTTGGCCCCAAATTCCTAAAAGTGTAGGGCAATTACCCCCAAACTCAAACCCAGCTTTCCCTTTGTGATATGGAACCTTGTAGTACAATTTCAGAAAGATCCATACACTTACACACAAGTTATTGTCCTGAAACTAGAAAAATGCTTGTTTTTTGCCCCTTTTTGGCCCCTAATTCCTAAACTATTGAGGCAATTACCCCCATCATCAATCCCAGCCTTCCCTTTGTGGTATGGTACCTTGCAGTACAATTTCAGAGAGATCCATACACTTGAACACAAGTTATTGTCTGGAAACTAGAAAAATGCTTATTTTTGGCCCCTTTTTGGCCCCCAATTCCTAAACGTTTCGGCAATTACCCCCAAACTTAATTCCAGCTTTCCCTTTGTGGTATGGAACCTTGTAGTACAATTTCAGAAAGATCCATACACTTACACACAAGTTATTGTCATGAAACTAGAAAAATGCTTGTTTTTTGCCCCTTTTTTGGCCCCTAATTCCTAAAATTTTGAGGCAATTACCCCCAAAATCAATCCCAGCATTCCTTTTGTGATATGGAACCTTGTGGTACAATGTCAGAGAGATCCATACACTAACACACAAGTTATGTCTGGAAGTTACAAAAATGCTTATTTTTGGCCCCTTTTTGGCCCCTAATTCCTTTACTGTTGGTACCATAACCCCCAAAATCAATCCCAACCTTCCATTTGTGGTATTGAACCTTGTGGTAAAATTTCATAGAGATCCATTCACTTAAACTAAAGTTAGAGTGCGAAAACCAATGTGTCTTCGGACGACGCCGGACGACGACGACGACGACGACGCCAACGTCATACCAATATACGACCACAAAAATTTTTTTGCGGCCGTATAAAAATTAACAATTGTTCATTGAAAAAATCATAAATGAAAAATCAAAATGAATTTTTGTCTACAGATTGTAAAAATTATCTACTTGTCTAAAAGTCAGGTCCTATTTTACATCTGTACATTCACCTTATCAATGGTCTATCTGTCACTCTATCATATCTACTAAGGGAATATACAAGTATTGTGCCTTCCTTAGCAATGGAGGAATATTGATTCCCCATATCGAAATTAAAGAAAAACACAAGTTTAAGTAGTCGACAAAATATGTATTTTCCATTGCAATGAAAATGTAAAATTAGTGACATTCAACAGATTTGGAATGAAACCTTTACCCCAAACCACCAAAACAAACTATGAAGGCAAAAAAACTTACAACTACAGGACTGATCAAAAACCTTATGAACTTTTGTGAAACTATGATTGACTTGATTCTTTGACTAATATAACAGATGTTATGGTATTGGTAAGTGCTTATCTTTATTGTACAATATATTTAAACAGAACAACCATGAGGCAAATACAGGTAAAACATAACGATATGATCCCTGGAGAACAAAATATTGCATAACAAACAAAACTGAACAGAATATAACTATTTATAATCAGTCTTTATATCTGAAATTTTCCATTAGAAACTAAGTTCACTATTGCAAACCTTTGAGTAAAAATGTATAATTAATATCGATTATAGTACAGTACTGAAAAATACTACTTCCTGACATCCCAGAATCACTACTCATTAACATATCCTGAATATACATTAAATCTTAAATACAATGCATTGCAATTAGTACTAATAAAAGAGATGTAACTAGGAAGGAACATAATGCTAAAATATTCCCCCAATTTTGAACCTTGTTGAATTTATTTGAATTTTGAATAAGCAATATCAATATTTTCAGGTGTGATATTTCGCAACTTGTGGCTAAAGCCATCCCAATAAGGCAAATTTTAATGATGGAAAGGTCTGAATTTCCAACATTTTTTAAAATCATCGCTACAACCTTGTTTTTTGAAAACTATTGGGTTAGAAGCAAAATTCATTTTCAGATGGCTATCAAAAGGAGACATTTTTCTTTCTGATGGAAATAAACCCCCAGATTTTTGTTAACATACTGGTTCTAACAGTAGAATGAACATTTACATCATCCAAATTAGCAAAGAAACGACAGGATTTTTTTTTTCACCTACATCTCTACAAAAATACAAACATTTCAGATATTAAGAACTATTATACCTTAAATGAAAATTACAATTAATCTTATTTTTACTCAATAATATACCTACAAATACATAAAACATATGGAAAGAAAACATGATGAATGTCATGGAATATTAATGAGACTTGAAGGAGAGAGACCCCCCTCAAGTTTGTGGATGTACAAATTTATCAATAAACTTTATAATGTAGGGTCCAAATTTTGTTTTACTGTCATATGAATTGATCATTGCTGAACTAGATTCACAACCTATAGTCAAAGGCTTATGGTTTTTATCAGTAGAAAAAAATGTAATTGTAATATAAGCTTATAACTGCTCATTAATTAGCTTTAAGTACTCACTGTAAAATCTGACTCAAAGGTTCTAAAATTTTAAAAGTCTCTTTTTTCATAGCCGTGATCTTTTAAAAATTTAACCTTAAGCAAAAAAGAAAACAAGCATTCTGAGAGTATTGCATGGCAATACATAGTCCCCTACTGGTTAAAAATTCATTGTATTGGAACAAAATGCTAACTTGATCTATAACTTGTCATGGTGTAAACTATATAACAAATATCAAGTTAATTTCTTCAAGCATGACGAAAAAAAGTGTTGAAAACTAATTATTTAAGTGAATTTTCTAAGTCCAAGGACCATTACTCTGCACAAATTCATCAGACCTGAACAAAATTCGAACTTGATCTGTAACTAGTCAAGATAAAACTATCTACCAATTATCAAATCAATATCTTCAAGCTTGACAAAAAAAGTGTGGAAAATTGATTATTTGAGTAATTTCCTAAGTCCAAGGACAATAACTCTGCACAAAATCATCAGATCGGAACAAAATTTGAACTTGATCTGTAACTTGTCATGATAAAACAATACACCAAATATCAAATCAATATCTTCAAGCACTAAGAAAAAAAAGTGTGGAAAACTGATTTGCCGGACTGACAGGCAGACAGACGTTTGGAGTACAAACCTAAAGTCACCTTTCGACTTCGTCCGTAGGGGAGTCATTAAATGGAAGAATCTGTTTAATACTTAAAAAATCTCTGTGTTTAATTGAAATATTTATTTTAAAGCCATTGAAAATGAAGATGCCTACTCTATTAGCAATAAAGTAATGTGGATTGACAACAAATACATAAAAAAAAATTGTATTAGCATTAGCAGATTATCAAATAGAGCATATGAAGTTCAAACAAAAAATATAATAATTCAATTTTTAAATACATATTTAACAAAAACAATGATATGTATTAGAGAAAGCTACCAATTATAGAAAAATATAAGCAAAATTGTGCTGACTTGTCTAAAATGAGTTTTTACAGTATTTTGTAAAATCTATATTGTATTTACATATTGTTATTTAGGTTGACGGTGAAGAAATAAACACGATATGCAATTGATACTAAGGATTATATGTAATTTAGATATTCATATATATATATATATATATATATAAATATAAGCACTTAAGAATGTACTTAGGTGAAATTAAAAAAAATTAGAATTTAAAATTGATACTATAAGTCAGAAGAGCATTAGTAAAGGAAAGGAACAAAATAAGCTAAAAATATTGATAGGTTTTGGAACTCCTTTTTTGGGATATTTGATTTTAAAAAAAATGGCGGGAAAAGGCTGACTCGGACTTTTACCTTATATTTAGCATAAGCATTATTTGGCTCTCAATTCGTAAGAAAAAAAATCTAGAATCTGCTTAAATTTTTGTAATGACCTATTTATGAGCTATTTAAGTCTTCTATGAAAAGAAAAGTGGGTGATATGGGGCAAAATATTTTACCCTGTATTGGAGTGAAAAAAACCAAGAAGTCCGAACATCTGACAAAAATTCATAAACCTGACCTGAGTACATCCTTAATAGATTACCATAATTATTTGAAGTTTTTATGGTAAACAAAATATCAAATACTTGTATATAAAGAACATTTATTTAAATAATTTGTTCCTTGTAATATAATTTTTTTTTTTCAATTTTCATTTTAACTTTCAAATTATTTCCCTGCTACAGGTCATTAGGTAAAACTTTTATTATTTTCCCTCATGAAATGTCATATTCAGTAAAAAGATATATCTTGAGGTAAACTTAAATTCAAGATGAAGAACTGTAAAATGATTTTCTGCCAAAAAAAGGATCTAACATTAGTTTTGATCCTAGGAGTCCATTCTCATTCTGTCTTCTATGTGTTCTTTTTCCATTTTATGACCACTTCACATTAATTAGACATACATAATTGTTACAAGATACATGCATGTTAAGGTTTTAATTATTAAAAACCCCAAATAGTGCTCATCCCTATGTACTCTATATTTATCTGAATGAAAATTGATATATAGAAAATCCTTTACTGTAAATATGGAAAATGTTTTGCCAATTTCGCAATTTAGATAGAATCTTGAAACTATCCCCTAGTGTAAAATTGATCTTTAAGAAATATTGAATATATCAGAATACGAGACAAGAAAAAAATGAACTGGTTTGAACTTTGAAATCAGGAAATTTAAACTGCCATGAAAAACCACTTTACAGTGTAAGTATAACTCCACAATAAAATATACACATATATCTATTTATTTCAAGTAATATGAAAAAAGTTAAGTTTTCTGAACAGCATGTTTTATAAGTAAATATTACTTTATTTATGTGTCTTGAATGGCATTTAAAGTATGGTATGCAGTTACCCCTTTCTTTACTACATTTTAATTAAAGTAATGACCTCTTAAAAAAATGCCTTAAATAAGCAAATCTGTATTGCAAAATCACAAAAAAATAAAAATAAAAGTCTTAAGACTTATTCAATCTGTATAAAAAATAATTGCTTTGAGCATAAAACAGACAGATCACAGTAATCAATGCATTCAATAACCTATATACAAATTAACTTTTTTCATTTGCAAACATGCATATGCTTCAATATTCTGCAAAAACTCTTACTGATAATGTGAAACTTAAGTCTAAATACATACATGTAAATGATATTAAAGAAGAATAGAGAAAACCTCTATGAACGATCTAACCTTTTTACATGATAATATTTGTACATACTATTCATTTCTTTTAAATAAAATTCAAAATACAAACTTATAAATATGCTATTGCTGTGTGGCAGTGGATACTCATGGATGGTAGTATAATCAGATATTCAAAAATAAAATGCTTGCAAAAATATCTAAATAAGAAGAACAAGAAATGAATTTGATCTTATGATTTGAATTTGTATATTAATGAGATCTTTTTTTTCTTGCTTTCTCTCTTTTTCATCAGAAAACTCAAAACACAATGCACTAAATACAATTTTACACCATCTACAGTATAAGTGTAGTTATAACTCAACTATTCACTGATTATTCATCAGGTAAACTGCATTCTTTGTAAAGACGTCAGTTCCATCCGAACTAACTTCATTAAACTTTTGAAATATTACTCTGCATTAACAACCATTAAGTTAGATACTGTTGAATTAAACAATCAAAAGTCTATTAAGATGACCAAGATGCTGGTAGTTTAATATTCCACAAATCAGGCAGTTTATTATATTTCTTGGCAAAGAACAAACTACCGGCTATTACAACCACAGAAACACCTAGAGCTGTCCATATCAGAGATGAACTACTGTTTTCAGTTACATCCTTTTCTTTTTGGTTTATTATTTTATCTAGACGTTCGAATTCCCTTAATTTATTCTGAAATACAAGAAAATTTTATTATTCAAAATTCTTATTCCATAAAAAAAAATTATAACAATTTTCATTTCTATTTCAAAGAGTTAAAAATATACTTATAAAAAAACCTAAAATCTCATAAACAGGACAGGGATGACATCTTGCACACTGAGCAAAATGAAACTAAAATGTACATCATATTCAAAAGCAGGGTGTATAATAGAAAATAATAAAAATATTATTTTATCATATAAATAAAAAGAGTATGTATAAAATATGGAGATGTGGTATGATTGCATATGCACATGATGAAACAACTATCCAACAGAGTCCAAAAGAAGCAGATTTACGCAACTAGATTTCACCATATGGCCTTCAACAATGAAAAAAAAACCATATAGTCAGCTATAACAGGCCCTGAACATGATAAATTTGTGAAACAATTCAAACAAGAAAACCAATGACCTAATTTATGACAAAACAATATACAAAAAAATCAAATATGACAGACGGCAACCAACAATAACCACTAAATCAATGATCCATGAAAATGAAGTCCCAGTCAGATGACAGACAGACATGTATACCTTACAATCATTCCATACACACCAAATATAGTGGTCCTATCGTTATAGTACCTGAGAAACAACTCCAACCACAAAATCTTAACATTGACCAATGAACCATGAAAATGAGGTCAAGGTAATGTGAACCTTGCCAGACAGAAATGTACACCTTACAATCATTCCATACACCAAATATAGTTGACCTAATGCTTATAGTAACTAATAAACTAACATAACCTATCATTGACCAATGAACCATGAAAATGAGGTCAAAGTCATATGAAACCTGTCAGACAAACATGTATACCTAACAATTATTTCATACACCAAATATAGTTGATCTTTTGCTTATAGTATGTGAGAAATAGACACAACCAAACAAACAAAACATTGTCTAATGAACCATGAAAATGAGGTCAAGGTTAGATGAAACCTGCCAGTCAGATATGTACACCATACAATCATATCATACATTAAATATAGTGGCCCTATTGCTTATAGTATCAGAGAAATAGACCAAACCACAAAAATTAAACATTGTCCAATGAACCCTGACATTGAGATCAAGGTCAGATGAAACCTGCCAGTCGGACATGTACACCTTACAATCATTCCATACACCAAATATAGTTGAACTACTGCTTATAGTATCTGACATAAGGACTTGACCACGTAACTTTCACCTTGATCACTGATCCATGGAATGAGGTCGAGGTCAGGTGAATCCTACCAGATGGACATGTAGACCTTGCAAGGAACCCATATACCAAATATAGGTATCCTCTTACCGGGTACCTACAATAAGTGAGTGTTTCACTTTTCTAAAAAACTGATTTTTTTTTCAAGCAGTCACTGAACCATGAAAATGAAGTCAAAGACAATGGACATATGACATATGACAGACAGAAACTTCGTAACGTAAGGTATCTGCATACAAGGTATGAAGCATCCAGGTCTTCAAGCTTCTGAAATATAAAGCTTTTATATAGTTTACGCCATAGCCGCTGATTGTAATACCTATGTCTCGCATTCATTGACATTTTTTTTTTTAATTTCGCCAACTACATTCCCCAATCTGTAAAACATCAACAGAAACACTGTTGTTCTCAGCCCAAGGCCACACCAATTTGATTAATAGTTCTTCCGACAAAAGCTCAAAAAAATATGGGGCGATTGAGCGAAATTTTTTTGTTTTTATATATTTCTTGAAAATGAGTTTTTTTTAGGCGAGTGCTCTACAAGTGAAGCGAACGGTATAATTTTTTTTTTTAAATTGTGTGATTTATAAGTTGTACAATTTATGTACATGTTATAACTGGGTTATTTCATAGAAATACGAGGAGCAACAGATACTCTTATGCATATAATTTGATATATTGGTGCCCGTACCATATCAGATTTTCGATCACTTTCTTGTCTCACAGTGGTTAAGTTAATTTTGTTTAATTTCTTTAAGTAAGCTTTGTCTGTGGGAATTTTCATTTAAATCCATATATATATATTAAGGAAGCAGATGCAGTTTTACAAGAGGATGTATGTTAGTTAGGTAAAAGAGAGGCAAAAGATACCAAAGGGACATTCAAACTCATAAGTCGAAAATAAACTGACAAGTCCATGGCTAAAAAAGAAAAAGACCAACAGACAAACAACAGTACACAAAACACAACATAGAAAACTAAAAACTGGGCAACACGAACCCCACCAAAAACTGGGGGTGATCTCAGGTACTCCGTAAGGGTAAATGACACATGTTGAATAAAATAAAATTATGTGTATGTATCCAAAAAAATGCCCCTGAAAGATATTTGATAGTTGTTTTCATTGTATGGTAATGATTGTTTATTGTTGTAGTTCAGTGTTTCTGTGATTCCGTTGTCTTCTTCTAATAGTGGATGTGTTTCCTTCGGTTTTAGTTTGTTACCCAGATTTATTTTTGCTTAATCGAATTATGACTATTGAACAGCAGTATAACTATTTATGCCTATTTAGGATCAAAATAATGAGTGAGGTGAATACTTCTTGCTTTGTACTAAAACAACATCCTGAGTAAGACAGTTATATTGCTATACATGAAGATCCAAATGTATTAAAATATTCCCTTAAAATACATATTACCCCATTCACATGCATTTTTTTTACATTTGTACAGAGTGAAATACTCTTTCCTTTTGCTCCTAAAAGCTGTAATGCATTTTAAACTCTTTAGCTTGACTAGAAGTGGTTGAACCAATTACACACCCCTAATTATTATGAGCATGCCAATCACTTTGGTCTCGTTGAAACTCTTTAAATTCCCTCCAATAAAAGAAGAGTTCTGCTTGCATGTCATTAGACTAGCAAGGGGATATGGGGTTTCATCAACATCAAATACTTCTGTGATTTTTTCAAAAGTTCATGGGAATTTACAATTCATTTCATCCAAAAGATAGATAGGTCTATGCCTGTTGAAACAAGGATCGGGGGTGACGATGGTTCTAACAAATATTGATGTGTTTGTTGTCATCTAACGAAAGATTTTCAATTTTTGCATCCTAGAACAGGTCTTTAAAAGTAAAACGAGAAGCATTTCAGATAACTGTGTGTTCAATAACTACTTGCCCACGGCAATGAACTGACACAACTCATGTTAACTGCATGTTGGCATCCAGATTTTTGACCTTTTATTTACAAATAAATTTATGACATGTGCGTTTAAAACGATAAGAGCATTATATGTGACAGAAAAGCGTCTGTGAAATAAAAATTCAAGGAGAAACTAATTTTGGAGCGGCATGCGAACCAAAAATTTGCGGAAGTGGTCATTTTTTTTTTTATTGAAAAGTCAATTTCTCCAAAACAGGAGCGGGAAAATCCAAAGAACTTTTAATCAAATTGGTGTGGCCCAAAGAATTAATTTTATTTGCAAAACAAAAAGATATGAAACCTTCTGCAGTAGGCAATATCATAAGTTTCACATGTGCTTTACATTGTCCAAAATGGGACCAAATTAAACCATATCTACCTTGTAAAATGCCTCAGCATTGTGTTGTACCAGCATTTTGACTTTTGCCCCTGCCTTCAGGAATACCTGCACAGCCTCATTATGACTAACATTTCTTAAATCCTCCCCATTTACCTAAAAATTTAAACAAAACAAATTCACAACAGATCTGATTTTTTTTTACTATTCAATACATACATTCTGAAAAGAAAAAAGAAAGTAAAGGCTAAGTCTTTTGCAAATCCATTTTATACATAACAAGTTAGACTAGAGGCTAACCTGGGCCTGTATTGATAACTTGGATCTAAGCCTTAAACTGATGAAAAATCTCTGTAGCTTTACATTTTGTGAGGCAATGCAACGTTTGCTCTTATTATAACAGTTCAGTAAAAGGGAATTTACCAAAATACCAATTACCTAAGTCATTATCATGATTATGAGGCTTTTTTAAAATGTTTTAAGCAATAGTTCTTAACAACACAAATTTTGAGTGTGATTTTTTTCTGTCTTTAATGGTTTTGAAGATGTTAGAAGATACTTGCATTTTACTCCTATGTTCTATTTTAGCCATGTTCATGATGTTGGCTGATTTGTAGAACAAAAACAACAAGTGTATTCTAGATACCCAAAGGATCATTTAGCTCAAGTATAAAGTAGTAATTGGTCAAGTGGTTTTAGAGAAGATTTTTTAAATAGTTTATGACAATGACAGATTCCAAGTGAATGCAATATCTCACATGGCCCATAGGACCACAAGATCTAATAACTATACTTGTTATGAAAAAGCATTTTATTCAGTATTGGTAAATCTTTGATCCCTTTTATAGCACACTTCAGTCACTTTTTCAACTCCATAAATATTCAAAGGATGTATTCTTAGATAATTCTTCTGAAAGTGTAAGACAAATCACTTCTTTTACTTGAAAAGCAATATGTGAAAGTTTTACCACTGTGTATTTTTGAGATATGGACAAGTAAGGTCAATGCAAAACTTATACATTATTCTATGTGCAATTTTTTGCCTCACAAATTAGTTCTTTTAATAAAATGAGTACTGTTTATCTATAGGTATCAAAGAGCACCACTTGTCAACCATTGAGACTGTCTTGTAAGGTGTGAGCTTTTAAGTTTATTGTAAAAGACCTTTGAGTAACTGTCCAGATGAAGAACAGCAATAAAACACTGTTCCATTGAAAATACTGGTTTATCTCCTGGATTTTTTTAAAGATTTCATCTTAGGTGCATCCATATCCTTTGCTTTCCTCATATAAAGAGTTGACCAAGTGTGAAATTAGATCATGTTTCAGATCTGAATAATAATTATAATTATAAAACATATTCACATTTGTAAACTTAAAGAACATACAATGTTGTCTCATCCATGTTTCTTCAAAACTAAATTTTATACACAGAGACGGCTGTGTATTGGACTAGCAACTCTATATGTCTTTATTTGTATACAGTTGCCACAATGCAGAAAAAAAACCCTTCATTTTTAATTAGCATAGTTCAATTCCACTGGAAAATTTCATACAACTAACCTCTAATATTTTATCTCCTTCTTTTAATCTTCCATCTTCATATGCTGTACCAATATCCCTGATCTTTGTCACAAATATTCCATGGTCATTCTTCAAATGAGGTACATCAATTCCACCTCTAATATTGAACCCAAGTCCTAAAATATGTACAAAATGTATGCCGGAACTGACTGTAATTTAAACACAAATAAGTTTCTCAACCTCTTTGTAATCAGATTAAAACCTGATTTACAATAGTAAAACCCTTCTTGGTTGATCCATTGCAAGAAATGGGACAGAATCATATGATCCAAAATGGAGCATAAATGGTAGAAGGGTGGATTTGGGTCATACTAGTATCACACTGAACATGCTGAAAGACCTAGCTTTCAACAACACGCATTTAGGAATTCTAGTCACTTTGGCACCTAGTTAAATCATCACCAGGTCAAACCAGCATCCGATCTAATCAATTTGGTTTTTAATCAAATTGGCACATGGTAAAATCAGCACCTGCAAGTAAATTATTCTGTTTTTTCCAAATATCTAAACTATTTCCACTCGAGGTCCACTTAGGATAATGCATATATATATACAAAATAATGGGGTGCTTAAATATAGAGAAAATAGAAAAATATTTTGGGGGTCGAAGGGTTTGAAACACTATATGCATCTTATCATGGTATAACTACTGTGTTACACTTTACATAGCTGTCGTCTGACAGTGTGATAGTGATGCAAGTAACTCAAAGTTTGGTCTTTAATACCTTCTCATTTTCACAAGATTAAACCACAGGGACTGGGTAAGTGGATATACACACTTATAATTAAAGTTGTTTTTTATATGTCCTTTATATTTGTATTACATAATTGCCAATGGCATCAAGATTTGTATGTTTACTAGCAAAGTGCAGCCAGTATACTATCCATGTCTGTATATTGAACAATCCTAAATACTCAGACATGGATATTATACTGCACATTGCTAGTAGACATACAAATGTTGGTGCCAACATTATTCATTTATACAAGAAGACAGGAGATGCCAATAAAAAAGAATTAAATTACAATTAATAAATTTGTTTATATCTGCTCACTAAGCATGCTAAGTCTCTGTGGATAAAACAACAATGGATTAAGAGACTTGAAACTTTAAAGTCCTTTTTTTATCTCCCAAAATTAACCTGTGAATGGTTGTTTTGGGGGCATGTCTGTGTTCAAACATGTATACTTAAGTATAGCGTATTGATTTTGATTGAAACAATAATGACATTGTAGATGCATGGTTGATAAAGGTAATTTTCAAATCAATCAACTTAAGAGGATGTTTTTATTCTATTGTCCAACTATGGAGAATTTTACTTTGTGAGGCAGATTATTCTAATATTTTAATTTTAGATGGTTCACTGATTTTTAAAATCTTAATTATGACATACTGGAAAGAAAGAGGAATGTTCAAAGGATGTTTTTATTGAATTTGATTTCATGTCTACCAGAAACTGTTTTCAAGATGAAAAATTTAAGACATTTATCTTATTTTTTGTTAAAATGAGGGTAAATATTTCATTGCAAAAATACATTTCCTGTACAAGAATATACAATACCTTCACTGATAAATGTAACCTAAATTATGGATTAATTGCAGATACTTGTTGCAGAGATTTTGCAAGAAAAATAGACCTGACTTGGATTTTTTACTCATGAATACAGATTTTCTTTTTGGTCTTTTCTTAAAAAAAAATACATTGTATTAATCCTTAAACAACTATCTTTCAGACAAAATTTACAGATATTTTATTCAATGCAGTGTAAATCATTAAAAGTTGTATAAAGGATTAAAACTATCATCCGTCTATAATTTTATCAAAGAAATGCACATTTAATATTAATGTTAACCATGTGCATGATGTGTACAAATGTATCAATCATACATGAAGACAGAGGTCACCTAATAATACTGACCTATATGGAATAAATTACATTTGATACTAATGAGATCAAAGTTTGTGTATTGAGTGGTCTGCCATGGTTAAAGAAAGAATTGGAACAACATGAACAAGTTCCAATCTTTCGAAAAAATGGCTGGATCCGCCCCTGCTATTACCAGCAAATTTGTATCCGAGAAGCATACAATTCCTCACAAATCTACATATCTATACACAAAGTACAAAAAATATATGATGATAAATAAAACCATAGATATAATAGCCATAGATAAAGTACTGAACCCACATCAAAAGCAGATGATATTTGCCGAAATTTTATCACCCTCTTATTAAATACATGTCACACTTGGTGTTAATTAGCCTTTATTGGCAATTGCCGGTGATAAAAATCTAATAAATTGTGAACCAGGAGAGTAATATGTCATTCTTCGGTAGTAATTGTAATCTTCCGGTACATCATTTACATGCATGGTAGTTCCTGAAAGTTGAAATTTATTATAAAGCAATGCGAGAAAGAAAAAAGAAGGAGATACATACGTACAAATGACAATTAACACCTTATCTCTTTGTATTTATACAAGACTACTCGATATGAGTGTAAAACTATTTTGTTAAAAATAGGTTATTTGATACAATTTTATTTTGTATAAACCTTTCATTATACAAGGTGTAATTCCTTGGCATTTTGTTTGGAATGTTTATATACGGGCTTAAAATGCAAGTAAAGATGACCGATGTTTACATGGTTCTTATTAGTCCTGAATATGCATCAAATGTTTGCCACTGAACATTGGGAATCAACGATCCTGTAATCAATCACTGTAATCGAAAATACACACAACTTGGTTGATACCAAACCAAAGAAGTGATATAAATAAAGTATACAAAAAGTACGTTGACAACTGAACGGGCAGACTTACAGAGGAATATATATATAGCTTATTTATGGTACGAATAATACCTCTAGCACAATTGTAAGAAGGAAGGGAAAATAAACCATGAATGACACAGGACAAAACTCCTATATTTTAATTTTCTCATAGCCATTATAACGCTTAATATATATATTGTTTACTTCAAAAATGAAATCGACAATCAGAATATACCACCAGCTACTTAATTGCAAAACAAGCACGAAAAATGGTAAGCGGAATAATATATAGAAGAAAAAAATTCAGAGACATGTGCCTGTACTATTTCCCAATTATTTAATGTATTTCAGTATGTCCACCACATACGTTTTCTTCACCAACGTTTAAAAGATTGAGATACGCGATGTTAAGATTTGAATAAGAGGAACTACATGGCAAAATATACAAGAAGATATATTAAAAGATGTTGTTGATAAATGTTTTACTGATATATTAAAAACAACATTATATATACACAAATGAAATATTTGCAAATTATTTTTTTTTATGTCAAGTCGAGTTTCTGTTTTATACCCTCTTCCACTGTAAATTTAAGCTGAAACTCGGTAAGAATAAATTTTTGCTGTGACATGACAATAATATCACTAATTTGAGATTTAAACAAATAACATTCAGTAAAATCAAGTGACATGGAAATTTCTCTAATGTAAGTATATTTAAGCAATTAGTCCAAGCTTTTATAATGTAAAAATCTTTTTTTTTCTAAAAAAAATTATAATTTCTTCCTTATGGCATAAAATAGGATTTCACTATTTTGAATCTCGATAAAAACTTTTTTCTTTAAACAGTCATGGGACTTATTGAAATAAGTGATTTTTAAATCACTTATTTAAGTAGCAAATTCTAAGTTTTGTCACAAATTGTGATTTTGTAGTTTTACCAAAATTTTTAACACATAGGTTTAGATAATATCTTTTCATTAGTAAAATTGAAAAAAATGGACTGTTTGCTTCTTTTAAGCAGCAAGGTTTATGCCTTTGATACAATCATTTAGCTGCAAATTCTATTTAAGTTGAAAAAATGCTACAAACATGGCTTTACATAATGTACTGATACTTTCTTAACAGATTTTTCCCAGCAGTGGGAGTATTTTTCCTGTAAAATTCAAGGTTTCATCTTATAGATTATGTAATAAAATTCTACTGTTCGCCATCAAAATTTCACTGTTCGGGGGTGTTGAAATTAGTGGGGGTTATTAAAATAATGATACTTAAAGAAGTGATTTTTTGGAAGGAAATTGAGGTATGATACTTAAACAAGTGATTTTTATGTCATTATCCTAGATTTAGTACAAGGTCATCACCTGACATGACCCAGTCATCCTATCAACACAGATGTTGGTTCTGATAATTTTAGCAACATAATAAGTCCCTGGATCATTAGTATTCTATATTTAAAGCTACAATAAAATTAAATCACTTAGTCTAGTGATTAATTTGTACTACTTATATAGGTGATTATTAAAGAAAGACAACTCTTACTTCCAACCTTTATGGACATAATGTTACTTGAATCAGTGATTTAAAAAAATCACTCATTTAAGTAAGTCCCCTGACTGTTAAATCGCCATAGAAAAATTCGACTCGGTTCGACCTTTTAACCACGAATACCATCAGTAAACGATACGTCTTCTCTTGTCAATCATACAGGTCTTATTTCCCGAGTGCAACCGATGCAAGTGCTATGACAATTTAATCTTATATACCTGTTAAGTACATGTACCATGATTTCTCTATTTTATTATTTCGACAACAGCATAACCTTTTCATTTGTTGACCGATTTTCTCCAAATAAATTACAATCCAAACAACTTTTACAATTAGACGCTTCTTATTGCTTCCGCCTCCTGACATATTTTTACTTGAGACAGGTAACGCACATTAATTATTGGCTGATAAGACAAGTCCCCGATAATTTAAATATAATTATGATAAGTAATTAGTCTATTGGGAGGATGTCGGCAAATATCATCTACATCACAGGCCACTACGCGCAGTGCCATGCTTTTGATATTTCAAAGGAAACTACATGGGGCTTAGTGGGTCATATTCTGAGTACTTTATCTATAGCTATTATATCTATGATAAAACAAACATGCACCAAATTTTTATAACATTTGGGAGTTCATCACTACATCAGTTATCCCCTGTCTCATTTTCATATTAACCCTGTTTGGTCAGTCCATAGGGTTATATATATATATAACTGCATAGGTACGTTGCAGTATCCATAGACTTTGATGTATACCTATAGTGGATCAGTAATCCAGTGGATCAACTGCTTTCAGTTTTAAAATATTATTATTTTTCATGTATACAATTAGTTAAATACCATGATGATTATTAAATTAAAACAAAATCATAATTTACCATTTGGACCACGAGGTAATTCGATTTTTTCTTCTATCAAGTCCATTCATTCAAAACTTGAAATGCAAAGTGACTTGAACCACCTTGGAACTCTTTTGTGTACAGAGGTAAGTTAGATACATAGTAAGACTATGAACCGAAAAAGAACGTACCTTATCCATTTCGATTTCTTAAAAATTACATTCATGGCGTTTTAATCTTGTAAAATATACATATTTATTTTGGACGATACCAATAAAATATATGTCTCTGATAATACCAACATTATGATGGTCTTATACGTCTCTAATATTGATAACTGAAATAATGAATACAGTAGTCTTACAAGTATTAGCATTTCAAAAAGCTTTTCTGACTTTAGAGCTATTTTCCTACTGCTTGTAGTTTAAAGGTTTGGTTGGCTTGCTTGCTTTATTTGTATAAATGTTTACTCAAGCATTGTAACTAAGATTGATATCTGCAATCAATAGATAGACAGGGCTTCAGCTTGTATACATTATACTCTGCATTATACTAAACATCCAATAAAATTTAAGTATAGATCAGTATAATGCATTGTTCACACATGCATGCAATAATTGTACCTTATAGGTATGTTTATATATGCTCTCTATAACTATGTAATTGTAGTTTTATGAGAAATCAAGTATTCGTATTCGTACAAGCTGAAGCCCTGCCTATCTATTGATTAAAGATGCCAATCTTAATTGCAATGCTTGAGCAAACATTTATACAAACAAAAATATCGAACTCCAAGGAAAATTCAAATCGGAAAGTCCTTTACTATGATCAAATGGCAAAACCAAACGCTCAAACACTTCAAACGAATTGAAAACAACTGTCATATTCCTGACTTGGTACTCCTTATGTAGAAAATGGTGGATTAAACCTGGTTTTATAGCTAGCTAAACCTCTCACTTGTATGACAGTCGCATAAAATTCCATTATATTGACACCAATGTGTGAACAAAACAAACAGACATAATGGGTAAAAATGTCAACAAAGAGGGACGAAAGATACCAGAGGGACAGTCAAACTAATAGATCGAAAACAAACTGACAACGCCATGGCCAAAAATAAAAAGACAAACAGACAAATAATAGTACAGATGACACAACATAGAAAACTAAAGAATAAGCAACACGAACCCCATCAAAAACTGGGGGTGATCTCAGGTGCTCCGGAAGGGTAAGCAGATCCTGCTCCACATGTGCCACCCGTCGTGTTGCTTATGTTATAACAAATCCGGTAAATAGTCTGATTCGGTAAGTCACATTCGTGAAAAGGGAAGGGTATTGTAGTTACGACATAAGGAACACATCCGATATCATCTGTGAAACGGTTATTCCATAACGGTCAACCAACTCGTGATGGCGTCCGTAAAATTTACGAAGGGATGATTTCAACTTCACCATTTGGAACTCTTGGTTTAATAGCTTCCTTGTGAGCAGCAATCCTCTATCAAGGAAATCATGTTAGGAAACACAAGCCCGGGAATATCGTATCAATTGGGAGATATATACTCCGTATGCAGGCGCTGCTGGAATGTTGCTACATAGAAATGGAAAGTTCACAACCTGGGCCCTCTCTAAATCCGCCTCTGATGTATTATTTGTGAAGTTGATGCGGAATATTTATCAACAAGGTCTTGGTATCGTCCGATGAACTTTTTTTTAGAAAAAGGACGAGACGTTATTTGACATAACCCTGGTTCGTCAACTTTCTGCTCAGACACTGGTGACGTTTTATAAAGTCTGGGTAGCAGCTGCAAGCTTTTGAATATCGAATGAGTTGGGAAATGTATTTTCCATATGCAGGTGAAGTTGGTATATTGCACCTAAGGTGCCGGGGGGGGGGGGGGGGGGGGGGGGGGGGGGGGGGGGGAATTAATAATTTCAAAATTAAAATCGTCTCGTTTGTCATAGATTCTGGTACTGAGATGACCGCTCATGTCAAATTCGAGGTATAAGTCTAAAAATGAAGCGGAGGGAGCCGTGTCTGTTGCTTCTTTAATTTCTAGTTCTGAAGGATATATTAATGAAACCCAATCAGAAAAGTTTGGATTGTTAATGGAAAGAACATCATCAATATATCTAACAGCTAGTAAAAAATGCGAAGAACGTAGGGTAAGAAAAGTTTTTACTAGTGCAATTGATAAAATTGACTGGTGTAATATTTATTGCCTGATTTAAAGATGGAGTCAGATATTCGGACTCCTTGGTTTTTTTCCTACGATACAGACTAAAATATTTTGCCCCATATCACCCACTTTTCTTTTCATAGAAGACTCCATTGCTCATAAAAGGTCATTACCAAAATTTAAGCAGATTCTAGATTTCTTTTCTTACGATTTGAGACCCAAATAATGCCCATGCTAAATTTAAGGTGAAAGTCAGAGTCAGCCTTTTCCCGCCATTTTTTAAAATCAAATATCTCGAAAAGGAGCCCATAACCTATCAATATTTTTAGTTTATTTTGTTCCTTAACTAATGCTCTTCTGCTTTATAGTATCAATTATATTATATATCAGTTTCACAGATGATAGCGGACATGTTCCAATTGTTGTAACTACAATCCCGTCCTACTTTCCCCAAATGTGACCTACCGAATTAGATTTATTACCGGGTATGTACTAACATGAGCAACACGACGGGTGCCACATGTGGAGCAGGATCTGCTTACCCTTCCGGAGCACCTGAGATCACCCCTAGTTTTTAGAGGGGTTCGTGTTGCTCAGTCTTTAGTTTTTTATGTTGTGTTCTGTTGTCTGTGTGTTTGTCTTTTTTCTTTTTTAGCCATGGTGTTGTCAGTTTATTTTTTGACTTATGAATCTGAATGTCTTTTTTGGTATCTTTAGCCTCTCTTTTAAATTCCAGAATTTTTTAATTTTACCTAACTATATATACATCCTCAAGCAAAGCATTCGACACTGTTAATCATAATGTTTTAATTTATAAATTAAATCAATTGGAATTTGTCAAAATAGTTATCAATGGTTTAAATCTTATCCATATTAAAAGTGAAATTACAAAAATACCGAACTCCAAGGAAACGGAAAGTCCCTTATCAAGTGGCAAAATCAACAGCTCAAACACATCAAATGAATGGAAAACAACTGTCATAATCCTGACTTGGTACAGGCATACTAGATAACATTGTGTCGAATGGAATGATATTTGATCTAAGCCACGACAGCCACGAGCTATTACAATTGGTGTTCTTCAAGGTTCAATACTCGGACCATTGTTTTTTTTCATTTTATTTGTAAATGACTATTATAAATGTTTAATACACTCTGATGGTACTATTTATGCAGATTAGACATCACAAGATGTGTCTGATTAATCGATTGATGTCATTGAAAGTAAACTGAAAAAAAGATTTACTTAATTCCCTACAACTGATGGAATGTAATACACTGAATATGAATTTAAAGAAGACTCAATGTATGTTAATTGACACGAAACAAAAACTGTCGAAATGTATAAATATTTGTATTGAAATAGGTAGGTGATGTTGCACTTAAAATTGTTAATGAAACTAAACATCTTGGTGTGTATATTGATCTGTTATTTGACATATGGTCATACCATATTGCTATTTTAACAAGGAAGATTTCAAAGTAATTTGGTGTATTGAAAAAGAGAGGCGAATGATACCAAAGGGATATTCAAAGTCATAAATGGAAAATAAAATGACCATTTCATGTTTAAAAATGAAAACCAATCAAAAGACAAACAGTATATAAAAGACAACATAGAAAATCAAGGACTGAGCAAAACCTGGGATGATCTCAGATGCTCCGGAAGGGTAAACAAGACCCTGCTCCACATGTGGCACACGTCTTGTTGCATATATGTAAATACACATCTGGTAATAAGTCTAACTAGGTAGGTCACATCGAAGAAAAATGAACGGGATTATGATTTCAGCAATTGGAACATATCCGTCGTCATCTGTGAAACATTCCATAACGGTCAACCAACTCATGATGGTGTCCGTCACATTTTCAAAGGGATGATTTAAAACTTCACCATTTGGAACTCTTGGATTAATAGCTTCCTTGTAAGCAGCAACCTTCTATCAAGGAAGTCATGATAGGAAATGCAAGCTATGGAATATGGTATTTATTTTTGATGTTTTTGTTATGGTTTCTGTTGAATAATGTGTTATGTCTTATCGTTTGTAGTCCAAATAATTATAAAATTGCCTTTCCATACCATCATTGGCATGTAAATTGTTTGGACGAATATTGTAAAAATAATTGTATAATGTTCGAGATTGCATGTTAGTTACGTAGACGCGTCACTGTTTTTGATATCCTATGGTGTTTTTCTTTGATGGAATATGTTAGTTGTTGTTCTGTGGTGTGCATGTTGTGTCAACTATTATATTATTTGTTTATGCGTTTCTCCGTTATGAATGTTGTTGCGTGTGTTTGTGCTGTATTTCTGTCACGTAGTGTTTTCGCTATATTTTTTTAACATTGTCATAAAGCGGGAGGTTTGGCATGCCATGAAACCAGGTTCAACCCACCATTTTTTCTTAAAATGTCCTGTACCAAGTCAGGAATATGGCAGTTGTTATCAAATAGTTCGTTTCTATGTGTGTTGTCGTTTGTTTTTGTTGCACTTCGGTGTTCCTGTTGTTCATTTGTTTTCCTCTTATAGTTGATGTGTTTCCCTCGGTTTTGGTTTGTAACCCGGATTTGTTTTCTCTAAATCGATTTATGACTTTTGAACACCGGTATAATACTGTTGCCTTTATTTATGTACCAAATGGGAGATTTTTACTCTATATGCAGGCGATGCTGAATGTTGCTACATAGAAATGGAAAGTTCTCAACTGAGAAGATGTTGAAATTAAAAGGATAATATTTTAACATGTTTACTATCCAGACATTCAAAGTCAATAAGCCATGATATGAGAATTGCATAAATCTGCATACCAAATACCACAATCTAATTAAAATACAGAACTCTGATTTCGTTATACTTCATATGAAGTATTACGAAATCAGAGTTCTATATCTAAACCAGATTGCAAATACCACCTTTGATCATGAGGCGCAGCCAGTATAATTTCTATGTTAATGAGACTTGCAAATGCTTATACAACTGCATACCAAATATGTATACAACTGACTTAACATTAGTGGTTCATCTTATACTGATCTAATCACAAACTTAAACATTCAAGTCCATAGACCATGTCTGAGGGGACAGGACCAAATACTCTCCGTTGAAATGAGATGTGCCAATGCTAAGCCATCTGCATATATCATTGACCGAACCACTATCGATTCCCCATAAACTGACCTGAACTAAGCAAATGTTTCAAAGTCAATAGACCATGACTGAGGAGGCGGTGCAAAATAATCTTCATGGAAATGAATTGTGACAATGCTCATACAACTGCATACTAAATATCATTGACCAAACATTTGTGGTTCCCCATAAAACACCCCTTATCACAAACTAATATATGAAGACTAGGCAAAAGTTTCAAAGTCAATAGACCATGACTGAGAGTGGGTGGGTCAAATGATCCCCAAGAAAATGAGTTACGCAAATGCTAATACAACTGCGTACCAAAGATCATTGACCTACCACTAGTGGTCCCATAAACTGACAGTCACCTAATAACAAACTAATACAGTTTTGACGCCGCCGGAAACAGCACATCCAAGTCTTGTTTTTTTTTAACTTTGTCGTAGCGAGACAAAAATTGACATTTCAGGGGCAATACCTTCAAAATGGTTTGTCCGATTTTTCCGAGAATTACAAAGGTAGTGAAATCCTGACCTGCTGATCATCTTAGTTCATATCATATATGCTCTTAATTACTGCATAGGTGGCCCGTTGCAAGACAAATTTGTTGCCTCTATACCATCATTTTCAATTTTGTCGGTTCACTCTGCAGAACCTAACTTTTGTATTTATTGTTAATTTGTTCTCGTCCTGAATATTTACGAATTATTTGCAATTAAGTGTTTCTCGTTTCTCGTTTTTTATATAGATTAGATCGTTGGTTTTTTCTGTTTGAATTGATTTACACTAGTCATTTTGGGGCCCTTTATAGCTTGCTGTTCGGTGTGAGCCAAGGCTCCGTGTTGAAGGCCGTGCTTTGACCTATAATTGTTTACTCGTTACACATTGTGACTTGGATGGCGAGTTGTCTCATTGGCACTTATACCACATCTTCTTATTTATATATACTTGTTTTATAAAAAATTTTGGTCGAAAATTTAGTCACAAAAAAAAAAAATAATCGGAAATATCTACAACTTCATGTTTGTCATGTCAGTGGGTTGTTGTCTGCTTGATGTATAATGCATACGTAGGAACCCCAAAAACGAACACAAACAGATTGGGTGAATTGAACAACAATGTCTAAACAAGAAATTGTCTTTTCAAGTATATAAAAACAGGAAGTTGCTGACTGACAGATCCTAAAAGCGCCCACACGTTACAACTCGTCACTTTCAATCTGCTGACCATATATGAAGTCATTTTGTTCAATAGTACTGGAGAAAGGTGTGATAAAAATATTAAGAAATCATTACACATATTGCAAAATCGAAATGTCGGAAAACATGAAGTTAATGTCTGACAAGAGTGCACAACTGATAGTACAATGTAGCTACCAAAAAGTGGGAGCTATCGATTCTGAATAGATTTAAGAATGTTCAATTTAATTAAAGTCACAGATGCGTATCCCTTTCTACTAAAAACAGACTGAACTGTAAATGAAATAAAAAAAAAAGAATTATGTTTCAACAAGGATTTGTATAGTAAGACTAGGGGGGGGGGGGGAAGGGGGGGGGGTTGATCTCGATCAGATGCTCCGGAAGGGTAAGCAGGTCTTGCTCCACATGTGACACCCATTGTATTGCTCATGTAATTACAAACACGATGATAAATAGAATTCAGCAGGTCACATTCTAGGAAAAGAGGACGGTATTGAGGTTCGATTGAAGCTAAGATCATCTCTTTTGTCGTAAAGATTTGTTCTCAACCAGTCCTCATTGTCAATTTCTAGGTGTAAGTGGGGCCTCGGTGACCGAGTGGTCTAAGTAGTCGAACTACTGTATCACTAGCCAGTCAACACTGAGGTTGTGAGTTCGAATCCCGCACAGGGCAGGTGCACTCGACTCCAATCTTAATTGACTAGGATTGTCAGTTTTCCTACCGAAGGTCGGTGGTTCTATCCGGGCACTCCGGCTTCCTCCACCAATAAAAACTGACTGCCACGAAATAGCACAATAGTGTAGGAAGTGGCGTTAAACAACAATCAATCAATCAATCTAGGTGTAAGTCAAGATATGAGGCTGACATAACTGTATTTGTTGTATCCTTAAATTCAAGTTCAATGGGATACATGCGTTCAACATACTAGTAGTCACCAAACTTTTATTCCGTGAATTATCATCTATAAAGCGGAACATGAAGTTATAGGATAATTTATCATCTTGACATTCTTTCTTAGGAGCTCCTGTATGAAGTCTGCCTCATATGAATACAGGAACAAGTCGGCAAGAAGAGGTGCACAGTTGGTTCCCATGGGAATGCTGATTGTTGAAAAAGACGTCCCAGGATGTAACAAAAATATGTTGTTAATCATGAAATCAAGCATCTTGATGTCAGTGGTAGTTAAACAATATGAAATGTACTACTTTTGCTGCATTCATTGGGTAACTTTGTAAAGTTTCAAACTTCAAAGTTAATTTATTCTGAAACATGATAATATCAAATTATTGTTTTTTAGCATTTTATAAATACTGTAAATAGTCAGCTTCAAACATTTATAGCAAAACATGAGATTACTGTTCCAAATATAGCTTGCAATTAAAATGTTATCTGGTTGCTAATAATTAAAAATAACATTAGCTTTAAATTCCTACTTGGATTGATAGTGTTTCTGCAATAGCCAATGCTTTTTATGAATAAGAATTTTGATTTGCCTTACATAGCATATGTTAATATTAATTTGTTGTTTAAAGTAGATTTTGTTTCTTAATGAAATGTTTAAAAACATATTCTTTACTTGAGTCAATTCTCAAATATTGGTTGTTTGCTAAATGTCCAGGGGCAAATATTTCGTGCATATTCAGGAAAATCAAATATTTGAACCAAAAATTTTGCCCTTATATTTGTTATTGTTTAATTGATACTAGTTTTAGGTATGTTGTTTTTCTTACATCAGATATTTATACTTCATTTTTAATCTGTCAAGCAGGTGGCTCATTACCCTGATGATGCATCAGGTCTTGCACCTTTTGGAGTTCATAGGATACCCTCAGTTTATCCTATTTGTAACGTCTTTTACTGTGACTTGATTACAAGTGTTTCACTCCACCTATTACAGTAAATTCACAATTCTGAACCAATTGCAATATGTTTTATCCTATCAAACTGTTCAACTGGTCAGAAATTTTAACCAACTACAAAGTCAAGTCATCAAAGTGCAAAGTGATAAAATAAAGCATACATACAGTACTATAATACTTGAATTCCACTTCAAAAATCATTTTCAAAATTTTGCTTCGGATATTATCTCTTAATTATAAAAAAGCTTCTATCAAAGTTTCATGTAATTCTATAAAGGTTTGTCAAGTTTATTTATGTTTAAAATCTTTAAACCCATACTGTATCCAAATGTTTACTACCAAAAAACCAACCAAAGTCCATTTATTAGGAAACACGTATGGCACAGCTTAACAAAAAGTAGGCATAGTTAATATTACAGATTCAAAGACTATCATTCCTTTTTTCCATTCATGCTTATGTTCAATTTTCCTAACACAAGTGTTTGTTGATAATTATCTGAAAAAAATCTTAAAAAAAAAAATCATCATTAGAAATTCAAAAATTTAGTCCCCATGACCCAGTGGTTAAGTGTTCAACAAGATGATTTTAAAAAATCAAACAAGATGTATTATGGTGATGTAAATGCCCTCGTGAATATTCAACATAGGACATTCTCCAACATTGTAGACGAGAATAGAATTCATGACAAAAATCTCTGTTTTGTTGATCTTGTATTGCTGATCTTTTAGTCTGTTTAGTTTCTATCTGCTTTAGTTTTTGCTCAAAAACACAGAAGAGGGTAAAAAAAATCCTCTTTTAAGGGCAATCACTCCTATAAAGAGTGACAGTCTACTTACTATATCGGCAAAATTTGACTTGTTAGTAGATCTTGCCTTGCTGATCATTTTTGTGATTTAAAGATTCTATTTATCTATTATAATTTTATCATATAAGGCAAAACACAAAAAAAAAAGGGTAAAAATCGTCATTAAAGGGCAATAACTCCAATAAGGAGTCTTCGGATGATTTCCTTTATATTGTCTTAATTGTAGATCTTGTCTTGCTATTCATTTTTGTTTATTAAAGTTTCTATCTATCTATTATAATTTTTAAGATTTAAGGCAAAAACGCAAAACATTGGTAAAAAATCATCATCAAAGGGCAATAACTCTAAAAAGGAGTTGACTGACAATTTCAACCATGTCGACTTATTTGTAGAACTTGGCTTACTGATCATTTTTGCAATTGTATACGAAAAATTGGGTAGAGCTCAACATTCTGAACAGTTGTGCTTCCCGTCAGATTTTCTCTTTTTATAACGGTTTTCATAATAGACAAAACTTACATTTTACCTCTATGTTCTATTTTTAGCCATGTCAGCCATCTTGGTTGGCAGACAGGGTCATCAGACATATTTTTTAAACTTTACAACCCCAATGATGATTGTGGCCTAGTTTGGTTAAATTTGGCCCAGTAGTTTCAGGAGAAGATTTTTGTAAAAATTAACAGACGATGACGGACATTAGACGCCAAGTGATGAGAAAAGCTCACCTTTGGGCCAGGTGAGCTAAAAATCAACTCATATATCTACAACAGTAATGAAAAAGGTCAGGCCAACTACAATTTTTTTAAGACCAAGGGCCATAATTCTGTTAAGTGAGGTCATGGGAAATGAAAGTATACTAATGAAACAAAAATCAGCTCAATATGTACTGGCAATAAAAACATATTGACAATTGTAGGATTTGTGAAGGACAGAATGATGGATATGGGTAACATTATATGTCTTATCATTAGCCACTGCGCCACAGGGGCATAAACTTTTTTTAGGGCAGATGGTGGAAGAGAAAAGAAATGTCAAAAACTTTTTTCGGACAGGTGACCTTTTAAATGACACATTTGACAGATTTAACTAAAACATTTTTAGTTTTAAATCTTTAATTGAATGATGGCACTTGTGTTGTAAACATAAATATATATAAGATTAATCAAAACTGATAACATACAAAAAAACATAATTGACAAACTATCAAAACAATGAATTAACATGTATTCTCTAATTTTCATGCTTTTTTCACATTTCTCGATCGGTGTGAGAAAAATATTTCTCCTCTCTAGAGAAAACATTGTTCTCGGCAAATGATTAGTCGAAATTCAATTGTCATGTCAATTTTTCTTGGTTTCTTCTGAATTTCCTATTGTGACGTCATGAAAAATGGTGACCATGCCTGATGACGTCACATATAAAGAACACAACTTTCTGCAAATCTTTGAAAAGGAAGCATAAGATTTCGTCTAAAAATCATTAGAGAAACAGAGTCCACTACTATAACTCCTGTGTTACAATATTTCTCCACACTTAAGGTGGTACCAAACACCTTGACAAAAATTAATTTGGCTCGTTTAATTTTCATAAAATTTTGACAAAATATTTACTTTGACCCTTTGACAAAAATATAATAATTTCAAAAAACTTGAACCACACACTTTATCGGAAAAATTTCATTGGAAATATAGCAGTTTGACAAACACTAATTTTGATCATTGAGAAGCTTAATATTTCATTAACAATAGAACGTGATTAAAACGTTCAGCTGATTTTTACAGAGTTATCTCCCTGTAGTGTTATGTACCACCTTAACAATTAAGTTTTGATTATTTAAAAAGCTCGGCAAGCCTTGAGCTTTTAATATTTAAATTTAAATGTCTCGAGTGGAGAAATATCGTAACACACTTGATGCAGTGGTGGAATCTATATTTACTGATTACAGCACATACATATTTCATAATACAGCATCCTACACCTTTCTAGAATATAAAAATAATATAAATAAGTTTTATATATGAAAAGAAACTGGCATTTCATTGTTTCAGTCATCAACGCTACCAAATGAAAATTTCCATATACAAATGTAATATTGATAATTATTTCAACTAGAAAGGATTAATTTGATGAATAAA
Source organism: Mytilus californianus (assembly GCF_021869535.1). Lineage (NCBI taxonomy): Eukaryota > Metazoa > Mollusca > Bivalvia > Mytilida > Mytilidae > Mytilus > Mytilus californianus. The sequence continues at coordinate 3,916,710 of NW_026262675.1, forward strand.
TTAAGAAAAAAATCAACATTATATACATATCATGATAAGACCAAATAAAAAAAATGTAGCTTCTTAGACCCTTCTGTCAAAGCCTGCTTCATGGACCATTTTTAGTTAGATATTCTGATATAATTCTTAGTGAAAAAAAAAATACTTCCCTGCCTCTTCTGAAATAGTGACAACTGGCCTGTGAAGCCAACAGGTTGTTCTGAGTGGCATAAGAGGCTAAAAGTTTATTCTTTAATGCCCAAGAAGCTAATGGTTTATTTTGTGGTCTATTTTGTGTTGCCAAAGAAGCTAATGGTTTATTTTGTGTGGCCTAAGAAGCTAATGGTTTACTTTGTGGTCTATTTTGTGTTGCCAAAGAAACTAATGGTTTATTTTGTGTGGCCTAAGAAGCTAATGGTTAATTTTGTGTGGCCTAAGAAGCTTATCATTTATTTTGTGTAGCATAAGAATCTTAAGGTTTATTTTGTGTTGTCTAAGAAGCAATAGGCTTATTTTGTGTGGTCTAAGAAGCAATAGGCTTATTTTGTGTGGCCTTAGAAGCTAAAGGCTTGTTTTGTTGAGCTAAAACATACAAATCAATAAATGTATGATCAATTGCATACTGGTAGTATTATAAAAATCTTGAAATGTTTCAAATTTGGTCAAAAACACTTCATTAATCACTGAAACTAATGAATTTCAAAATTTATATCCAACATTATTTGTAATCTTGATCTCCATATATTTTTTTAATTGTTGTTGGGTTTCTGTCTATATTATAATGATAAATCATCATTCTTTCTATTCATCCTAATTCATTACATATTTTCACCATTATTAAGAATAAAATGTAACCCTTGAAGTGGGTATTTTAGCATGATGTCAAACATGCCGGTAGCACTTCTGAAAAAAAATTCTCATATACATGATTAATAGGAATTAAAACAGATTCATGAAAAAAATACAACAATAGTTTTAACACAACACATTTGACATTATGTCATTTTTCTACTTTTTTTCCCTGTAATGTGTAAATTGTAGCACTTTCCATTGTGAATCACGAAGTTAGTTATGCCCATTTCCACATAGAGTTCAACAATAATTCATGTTAAATGTGCACTGTATTTCCTTCACCCATTTGAGAAATTGTCGAGTACTTTTATAGAACCCAAGTGAGTAAGCTTATTTATCCAACAATAAATCCAAAGAGTAATATTTTAGAAGGTGATTGTAATAGTATGATTGTATTTCATGCTTGACTTCATATTAAGAGATACTATCCAAAACACATATATTCTTCTTACCAAGTCTTATCTGCCTGGTCTGGACACAACTGTCCAATACAGCTGTTGAAAATATGTTTTTAATCTTTATATCTTTGAATAAATCCCTCTCTTGATAACAAATCTGCCAGTCATTCCATTTTATCCAATACCTAACTTCTATTACAATTTCAATCTTAGATTTTCTTTATACAACCCACATCTATGCCCCTCTGATAAATGAGTTTAAAGTACCACCCAGCAACAAGAAAGGGATAAAAAAAACTTGCTGGTAGGTTGATAACTATAAATTCATGACACATCAATAAGTAGATATCAACATTAAAACTGCTGCAGTTAAATCCAAATATGTTTTGCTTTACAAACTGTTAGCTTTATAGGTGTCAGAAGTGTAGATATAACTGTAAATCACTGTATCAGACACTAAAAAGCTTTCTTTTTAAATCAACAGATTTATATAAAAGGTACTTTTAACACTTGATTGATCTCAGCATGTAATATAAAAATAAAAAAATAAGTATTTTACATTTTTGCATACAGGTACTTCTATTTTTCATCATGATTTTTAATATTTCATAATTGAAGTAATGTCATGTCAATCATTTTCTCAGTTTTTTTTCTATTTTTATGAAAGACCAACTATCTCCTCTGTTTCTGGATCAAGATCAATATCGTAGAAACATGGTCTTGTGGGTAATCCTGGCATAGTAGTCATCTGGAAAGTAAAATACAATATTGCATTTAAAGCAAAATCACAACATCAGGAACTAAAGGCTACAATAAACTTGTGTTGCTCAACAGACAGCAAATTTACCTATTTCTTATGCCTATATGAATTCATAAAACAATACAAACCTGAAATTGCACAATAAAAGAATCAATTCACTTACTTTTTATTCAAATAAACCTATAAACCTTTTGTGCTAGGAGAACTAATCAAACTCAACTAGATATAAGAAGATGTGGTATGAGTGCCAATGAGACAACTCTCCATCCAAGTCACAATTTGTAAAAGTAAAACCATTTTATGTAAAAAGAACGGCCTTCAACACAGAGCCTAGGCTCACACCGAACAGCAAGCTATAAAGGGCCCCAAAAATAACTAGTGTAAAACCATTCAAACAGGAAAACCAACGGTCTAATCTATATAAAAAACGAGAAGCGAGAAACATTTATGAACCACATCAACAAACGACAACTACTGAACATCAGGTTCCTACACATTCAAATGAAACAATATTCAAGCAACCCAAAATATACAAAGATAGTATGACAAGAGACGTAAAACTTCTTATCTATACACAAAGAAACTGAAATCTTATCATCTATTCACTGGTCTCAGTCTATGTTACGGCAATTAACAAATGAACAATTCAAATTGTTAAATATTGGAAAATTTAACGAGTTGAACTGTGAGCTGCTGCTCACTTATGATAACTCCCCTATAAGTATTTGGTTAACTGACAGTTAAAAAGCATCACACAGTATAACATGATTACATGAATGTTGATACCAAATTTCATGACGCTCTGATTTGTACTTCCTGAGCCAAATGTGATGAAAATTTCATAAATTGTCATTATGTATAAGAATATATAAGAATTGGGTAATCAGGTAGTTCATAAGCAAGGAATGTGAAAATGTATCATACAGTATAGCATGTTCACATGAAGCATGTTAAAAAAATTCAGGAGGCTCTCATAACAATCCTTAAATAGGTATAGTGTTTGAAGGTAAATCGTAGATTAATTTATTTTACACCTCAGATCAACGAACAGTAAATGGGCTATGTCACAGATTTTGGTAAAATTTTGCATACAACTTTGGCTCGTTGAACTGTATCTGAAAATCGAAAAAATAATGCATTTATCTCTTTTATTAACTGAAATATTACTGAATGAATTCTCTCAAAATAGGTGAACATTTGTATGGAAAGCACATAAAATCGGCGAAAACGTTCTTAAAATCATCAAATCTCCAATTTCAAATCCACAGATTTTTCTGTAAAAAAACTATATGTTGTTGATACTTAAATTTCCATTTGATGATACAAAATTATCATATGGTCCGGACTTGCTTTTTGGTGAATAACCAATCTGTTACCGAGTTATTATTTTACATCATATAAACAGAAATTTATCTATCAACAACATATAGTTTTTAACAAAAAATCTATGGATTTAAAGATTTAAAGACAAATTTCAGAATCTTTTTCGCCTATTTTTTATGCTTTCTATACAAATGTTCACATAGTTTGAAAGAATTCATTCATGCATTATTTTTTTAATTTTTAGTTATAATTTAACGAGCCAAAACTTGTATTCCAAATTATACCAAATTATGTGACATAGCCCATTTACTGTAACTTGACCTTAAATCTTATGTACTTTTGATAAAATATCAAGTTCCACTTCAGTGTCAAAGTCAGGTTAGACAAAAACTATAACTATATTCACTTTTTATTTATTAGCACTATAGAAATGTATCATTTTTCTATAATGCATTCAGTGACATATGCTCAACATATCAAGTGTTCTGAATAAAAAAAAAAAAATTGTTAACACATGAACAACTCACTGTTCCCAACAAAGGATAGATAAATCCTGCACCAATACTTGCTCGGACTTCTCTGATAGGCACAGTGAAACCTTTAGGTTCTCCTTTCTTTGTAGGATCATGTGACAGTGACAGGTGAGTCTTTGCCATACAAATAGGAAAGTCATTAAATCCCTGTAATATAGAATTTCATTCAGTTTAACCATTAATATTTATAATGCAAACATTTTGAAAGATTTTTCAAAAAAATGTCCAACAAATCATTTTGCCAGTGAATAGATAAATATAAAATACACATCCTGTGTGAATATCCCTGTGGGCAAGGGTTGTGAGTTAAACAGTCAATATTTTGCATAATTTGGTCATTTTACTTTTAAAAATTACTATCCTTCTTTGGCTGTATAATCCATAATAAAAGAGTTGCAATGTCCCCTGCGTTGCACATATTTTATTTTAAGGTACAAGGGCAATAACTAAAAAAAGCACTTTTTTTTTGTTCTTTAAAACTTTTAATAAATATCTTAGAGAAATGAAGGCTTCAGAGCAAATGCAATGTGATTTCCATTATAATTAATATTTCCAAGGAGCATAACTCGTTAAAAATATTTGATCAGGACTTATTTTTGAAAGTGTCTAGACATTGCTGATATAAACCTATGATATAAGTTTCATAAAATTCTGGCAAGAATTGTACAAATGAGAGAGCTACTGATGCAATTTTCCATATAATGAATGTTTCCAAGGGGCATTACTCTTTTAAAAATAAATGATCGGCACTGATTTTCGAACTTGTCCAAGACATTGCTGGTACAAACCTATGATATAAGTTTTATAAAAATCTGGCAAGAATTGTATTCGTGAGAGCACTAACAAAACTGGACGGATGGCCAGATGGACGGACACCCGGTGTTTTACTATGTCCCCAGCAACGTGTTGCGCAGGGGACAAAAAGAGGACACTTTACACCAAAACTGTTATGTTTTATCCAAGTACATGGATTCAACATTTGATTCAGCAAATCAGAGGCAGTTTGAAGTACATTAAGGCCCTAAAATATACCTTCTCCTTTATGGTGAACTCTTTAATCATAAAATAAATTCAGGAATAATGAGTTTGATAAAAACAAATGTTACTGTTTATATCTCCCATTATCCTGTTTTATGTATAAGCAGTAAGTAACCAATAAAGATTCAATTAAGATAATAGTACATAATCATCTTCACCAGTATAAAAGTAAATCAACATAATAGATAAACATACCTGTTTCTTGTATCTATCAATCTGTTCTTGAGCTGCTGGTAATATTTCTATACCATCAGCACCATATATCTCTTTGGCTATAGTCTCTATCTTCTCTTCAATAGATTTCTAAAGTGGGATATATAATAGTGAGTCCTTTAGATTTCTATTTAACATCTGATTCAATGTTCAAAATAAAAGACTTATATCACTTAGCAAGAGGCTCTCAAGAGCCTGAATCGCTCACCTGTATTTCAGAGGAGAAGATTTTTAAATGTTAGCAAACTTGATGAACAAATTGTGTAAAATTGTCTTTAAAGGGCAATAACTCCTTAAGGGGTCAATTGACAATTTTGGTCATATTAACTTTTTTGTAGATCTTACTTTGCTGAACATTATTGCTACTTACAGTTTATATATATCTATAATAATATTCAAAATAATAACAAATAAAATGCTCCGCAGGGCGCAGCTTGATACGACCGCAGAGGTCGAACCCTGAACAGTTGGGGGAAGTATGGACACAACATTCAAGCTTGATACAGCTTTGGATTTGGATTGTGATTAAATATTTGACACAGCATAGGTTTGTAACACAGATTGAATGTGGTCTAAGAACTTAAAAATTTTAAATTGGACATTCACCTATTATGGTCCAATATCCAAAATCTAAATACATGGTTAGATTCAGCATATCAAAGAACCCCAAGAATTCAATTTTTGATGAAATCAAACAAAGTTTAATTTTGGACCCTTTTGACCTCAATGTGGACAAAGTTGATAACAGGGCCCAAAAATCAAAAATCTAAAAACATGGTTAGATTCAGCATATCAAAGAACCCCATATATTCAATTTTTGTTGAAATCAAACAAAGTTTAATTTTGGACCCCGATTTGGACCAACTTGAAAACTGGGCCCATAATCAAAAATCTAAATACATGTTTAGATTCAGCATATCAAAGAACCCTAAGAATTCAATTTTTGTTAAAATCAAACTAAGTTTAATTTTGGACCCTTTGGACCTTAATGTAGACCAATTTGAAAACGGAACCAAAAATTAAGAATCTAATTACACGGTTAGATTCGGCATATCAAAGAACCCCAATAATTCAATTTTTGATGAAATCAAACAAAGTTTAATTTTGGACCCTTTTGACCTCAATGTGGACAAAGTTGATAACGGGGCCCAAAAATCAAAAATCTAAATACATGGTTAGATTCAGCATATCAAAGAACCCCATATATTCAATTTTTGTTGAAATCAAACAAAGTTTAATTTTGGACCCCGATTTGGACCAACTTGAAAACTGGGCCCATAATCAAAAATCTAAATACATGTTTAGATTCATCATATCAAAGAACCCTAAGAATTCAATTTTTGTTAAAATCAAACTAAGTTTAATTTTGGACCCTTTGGACCTTAATGTAGACCAATTTGAAAACGGAACCAAAAATTAAAGATCTAAATAAACGGTTAGATTCGGCATATCAAAGAACCCCAATAATTCAATTTTTGATGAAATCAAACAAAGTTTAATTTTGGACCCTTTTGACCTCAATGTGGACAAAGTTGATAACGGGGCCCAAAAATCAAAAATCTAAATACATGGTTAGATTCAGCATATCAAAGAACCCCATATATTCAATTTTTGTTGAAATCAAACAAAGTTTAATTTTGGACCCAGATTTGGACCAACTTGAAAACTGGGCCCATAATCAAAAATCTAAATACATGTTTAGATTCAGCATATCAAAGAACCCGAAGAATTCAATTTTTGTTAAAATCAAACTAAGTTTAATTTTGGACCCTTTGGACCTTAATGTAGACCAATTTGAAAACGGAACCAAAAATTAAGAATCTAAATACACGGTTAGATTCGGCATATCAAAGAACCCCAATAATTCAATTTTTGATGAAATCAAACAAAGTTTAATTTTGGACCCTTTTGACCTCAATGTGGACAAAGTTGATAACGGGGCCCAAAAATCAAAAATCTAAATACATGGTTAGATTTAGCATATCAAAGAACCCCATATATTCAATTTTTGTTGAAATCAAACAAAGTTTAATTTTGGACCCCGATTTGGACCAACTTGAAAACTGGGCCCATAATCAAAAATCTAAATAAATGTTTAGATTCAGCATATCAAAGAACCCTAAGAATTCAATTTTTGTTAAAATCAAACTAAGTTTAATTTTGGGCCCTTTGGACCTTAATGTAGACCAATTTGAAAACGGAACCAAAATTTAAGAATCTAAATACACAGTTAGATTCGGCATATCAAAGAACCCCAATAATTCAATTTTTGATGAAATCAAACAAAGTTTAATTTTGGACCCTTTGGACCTCAATGTGGACCAATTTAAAAACGGGGCCCAAAATCCAAAAACTAAATACACGGTTAGATTCAGCATATTAAAGAACCCCATGAAATCAAGAATAAAACCCCATTGAAATTGGTCAAGAAATAAGCAATTTATAGGAAGTATCTTCTTTGCACAATCCTGTGCTATTAAATATTTCTTGCTATTGCGCAATACTGTACAATTGACAATTTCTTGCTATTGCGCAATATTGTGCTATTGGATATTTCTTGCTATTGCGCAATACTGTGCAATTGAAGATTTCTTGCTATTGCGCAATACTGTGCAATTGAAGATTTCTTGCTATTGTGCAATACTGTGCAATTGAAAATTTCTTGCTATTGCACAATACTTATTATATAATAATTTACACATCCTGTTTGGTGTGTATCTCCTACCATATCATTATTATTTGATTTTAAATATAAATCAGAAATAACCAACTTAAAATGGAAAATTTTAAAAGAAACAAAAAAGGAAAAAAAGAAAAAAAAGGAAAAAAAAATAAATCCCCCCCCAAAATTTTTTGAACCCCCATTATGATTCATCACCCCCAAACTCAATCCCAGCCTTCCCTTTGTGGTATGGTGCCTTGCAGTACAATTTCAGAGAGATCCATACACTTGAACAAAAGTTATTGTCTGGAAACTAGAAAAAAATGTGTTTTTTGGCCCCTTTTTGGCCCCAAATTCCTAAACGTTTAGGGCAATTACCCCCAAACTCAAACCCAGCTTTCCCTTTGTGATATGGAACCTTGTAGTACAATTTCAGAAAGATCCATACACTTACACACAAGTTATTGTCATGAAACTAGAAAAATGCTTGTTTTTTGCCCCTTTTTTGGCCCCTAATTCCTAAAATTTGGAGGCAATTACCCCCAAAATCAATCCCAGCATTCCTTTAGTGATATGGAACCTTGTGGTACAATGTCAGAGAGATCCATACACTAACACACAAGTTATGTCTGGAAGTTACAAAAATGCTTATTTTTGGCCCCTTTTTGGCCCCTAATTCCTTTACTGTTATTACCATAACCCCCAAAATCAATCCCAACCTTCCTTTTGTGGTATTGAACCTTGTGGTAAAATTTCATAAAGATCCATTCACTTAAACTAAAGTTAGAGTGCGAAAACCAATGTGTCTTCGGACGACGCCAGACGACGCCGGACGACGACGACGACGACGACGACGACGCCAACGTCATACCAATATACGACCACAAAAATTTTTTTGCGGTCGTATAAAAACTGCAAAATTTTGTTAAAACTACCAATTCGGTAGCAGCAACCCAACAATGGGTTGTTCGATTCGTCTGAAAATTTCAGAGCTGATAGATCTTGACCAATTGAAAGCTTTAGTTTTTGAGATATAAGCCAATAAAATGCTTCGCTGGGGCGCAGCTTGATACGACCGCAGAGGTCGAACCCTGAACAGTTGGGGCAAGTATGGACACAACATTCAAGCTTGATACAGCTCTGAATTTGGATTGTTATTAAATATTTGACACAGCATAGGTTTCTGACACAGAAAGAATGTAGTCTAAGAACTTGAATTTTTTTAATTTACCTATTATGGTCCAATGTCCAAAATCAAAATACATGGTTAGATTCAGCATATCAAAGAACCCCATATATTCAATTTTTGTTAAAATCAAACAAAGTTTAATTTTGGACCCCAACTTGGACAAACTTGAAAACTGGGCCCATAATCAAAAATCTAAACACATGTTTAGATTCAGCATATCAAAGAACCCCAAGAATTCAATTTTTGCTAAAATCAAACTAAGTTTAATTTTGGACCCTTTGGACTTTAATGTACTGACCAATTTAAAAAACGGGACTTAAAATTAAAAATCTAAATACACGGTTAGATTTGGAATATCAAAGAACCCCAATAATTCAATTTTTGATAAAATCAAACAAAGTTTAATTTTGGACCCTTTTGACCTCAATATGAACCAATTTGATAGCGGGGCCCACAAATAAAAAATCTAAATTCATGGTTAGATTCAGCATATCAAAGAACCCCATATATTCAATTTTTGTTGAAATCCAAAAATGTTTAATTTTGGGCCCCAACTTGGACAAACTTGAAAAACTGGGCCCATAATCAAAAATCTAAACACATGTTTAGATTCAGCATATCAAAGAACCCCAAGAATTCAATTTTTGCTAAAATCAAACTAAGTTTAATTTTGGACCCTTTAAACCTCAATGAAGACCAATTTAAAAAACGGGACCCAAATTAAAAATCTAAAAACACGGTTAGATTTGGCATATCAAAGAACCCCAATAATTCAATTTTTGATGAAATCAAACAAAGTTTAATTTTGGACCCTTTTGACCTCAATATGAACCAATTTGATAGCGGGGCCCACAAATAAAAAATCTAAATACATGGTTAGATTCAGCAAATCAAAGAACCTCATATATTCAATTTTTGTTGAAATCAAATAAAGTTAATTTTGGACCCCAATTTGGACCAACTTGAAAACTGGGCCCATAATCAAATATCTAAATACATGTTTAGATTCAGCATATCAAAGAACCCCATATATTCAATTTTTGTTGAAATCAAACAAAGTTTAAATACTGGACCCTATCTTGGACAAACTTGAAAACTGGGCCCATAATCAAAAATCTAAACACATGTTTAGATTCAGCATATCAAAGAACCCCAAGAATTCAATTTTTGTTAAAATCAAACTAAGTTTAATTTTGGACCCTTTGGACCTTAATGTAGACCAATTTAAAAAACAGGACCCAAAATTAAAAATCTAAATACACGGTTAGATTTGGAATATCAAAGAACCCCAATAATTCAATTTTAGATGAAATCAAACAAAGTTTAATTATGGACCCTTTTGACCTCAATATGAACCAATTTGATAACGGGGTCCACAAATAAAAAATCTAAATACATGGTTAGATTCAGCATATCAAAGAACCCCATATATTCAATTTTTGTTGAAATCAAACAAAGTTTAATTTTGGACCCCAATTTGGACCAACTTGAAAACTGGGCCAAAAATCAAAAATCTAAATACATGTTTAGATTCAGCATATCAAAGAACCTCATATATTCAATTTTTGCTAAAATCAAACAAAGTTTAATTTTGGACCCTTTGGACCTCAATGTAGACCAATTTGAAAACTGGACCCAAAATTAAAAATCTAAATACACTGTTAGATTCGGCATAACAAATAAATAAATGTGATCAAAGATTTTACAAATCTAATGCGCCATACTGTGCAATTAAAGATTACTTCTTGAAATTTTTCAATATTTGAAATTTGAAAAAAAAAAAATATTTGAAGAATAATTCTTTTTAATTTCCGAAATCTGAAATGAGAAAAAATTGACCCCCCACAATTTCTTTTTACCCCCCCCCCCCTTTTTTTCCTTAAAAAATTCTTTCCCTCAAGGTATGGTCATAATCTCAATTCAAATTTCCAATGGAGTTGGCAACCATAATTACCCATTTACCGTAGAAAGGCTTGTATAGTTCGCAGTGGTACATAGTCCGCACCCCCTTCTCCCCACGAAATTTTAGGTAAAAAAACTTTTTGTAACTGTTAGAAAAGGTCTAATGAAACTCCGGTAATTTCAAATCCTGTGCGGTCGTTTGCGGTATTTTCTTGGAAAAACCTGTTTTCCATCATCAAACAGAAGCTGAAACTGCTTGTTAATGATTCTAGAACGCTTCATGATTGTTAAAATAAGTTTAATTCACTTAAAAAACAATTTAGAAACTTGTGTATGTTTAAACAGGAAGTTTAAAAAGCACGTGTAAAAGAAGAAATTAACCGGTGAGAGTCGAAATCCGTACATAACAGATATCACTATAATACGACTTTGAAAGTAAAACAGTTCCATCCTTTTGTAAAACAGTCTTTAATATATCTATCACATTAATGTTTGAAGGGTCTTAAGCTAATACAAACCATATTAGTCAGTATGAAATACCAAAACGGAACGAACAATAACCGATTTCGTTTTGTAGTTTACAAATTCTAAGCTGGTTTACGGTTGTCTTTTTCACTATGTTTGTATCGTTTCAATCGAGCAGATACCAGTTTATTTCAACCAATGCATTGAAAAGAAACGAGAAATTTATAATGAAAGGTTTAGTTTTTATATTTATCAGTATTAATTTGATATTGAATAGAAATAACTTATTAATATGGATGAGTTAAAATTATTAGTTTGAAAAATGATAAGAGCGCCCTCTACAATAGAAATAACAAAGATGGCGGAACGTAAACAAACCACCTCGACCGCGAAATTGAAATTTTTCTCTTATTTCTTGCTTATTGTACTCTATAGTCCACACCCCGTCTGGAAGGTCCAATTTTGGAGAATAAAACCGCGGACTATACAAGCCTTTCTACGGTAAATTTACCATAGTGCTAACTTAATCTATTTTATAATAGAATTAAAAATATAGTGTCAAATCGTTCATATGGATTTTTGAGTAATACATTTGTGTAAACATTTGCAGATATTTTTACTGGTCTTCCTTTATAAATATGCATTTCTTTAAACATAATTTAAAAGCAGTGTAAGGGAAGTAACCAAAACGTTGTATTTGGATTACCTCCCTTACACTGTTTTAAATTATCTTTATTGTTCATTAACCATTACTTTATACATAATTTAAAAGCAGTGTAAGGGAGATAATTTCAATGATGTATTTGATTTATCTCCCTTACACTGCTTTAAATTATGTTTTGTATTAAAGTATTTGTCCATTAACCAGGACAACCTTGTTTTTCCCCTTTTTTGCCCCTAATTCCTAAATGGTTTGAGCCATAACCCCCCAAAGCAAATCCTAACCATCCCTTTGTGGTATGGAAACTTGTAGTATAATTTCAGAGAGATCCATACACCGTTCCACAGTTATTGTCTGGAAACTAGAAAATGCTTATTTTTGGCCCCTTTTTGGCCCCTAATTCCTTAACTGTTGGTACCATAACCCCCAAAATCAATCCCAACCTTCCTTTTGTGGTATTTAACCTTATGGTCAAATTTCAAAAAGATCCATTCACTTAAACTAAAGTTAGAGTGCGAAAACCAATGTGTCTTCGGACGACGACGCCGGACGACGACAACGACGACGCCAACGTCATACCAATATACGACCACAAAATTTTTTTGCGGTCGTATAAAAACTGCATTTGACCCCTATGTTCTATTTTTAGCCATGGCGGCCATGTTTGTCGATGGATCAAAACTTCAGATACAATTTATAAACTAGATACCCTAAGGAACATTTAGTTAAAGTTTGAAGGTATTTGGCCCAGTAGTTTCAGAGGAGAAGATTTTTTAAATAGTTTATGACGACAGACGACGGACGCCAAGTGATGGCATAAGCTCACATGGGGCCCTTCGGGCCGGGATGAGCTAAAAAGTAACCAATGATACAATTATGATTAAGGATTAAAAATACAATTAATCACACCCTAAACTTTCCTTCCTTTAAAAAAATCACTGTCACTAAACCAGAAAGTGGTAGCAGTGTTTTACTTTAACAGAGATTAATAAAGAGCTGTAAATGAGCGCATGATACGCCAGTTGCCCTTTAAGCTTGTCTTTATGCTTAAAATGAATGTATATGATCAACTAGAAATACTGTGAGCACTGCTCAAATAGACCCTCCCCCCCTAAAAAAAATGACATGCACACACAGTAGTACCCATTAACACAAAACAGGCTACCTCAAGTTTAACTAAAATTGTGGCCTCAATTTTTGAACGAATAAACTTCTATAACCATCCAAAGTGTGAAAAATGGACAGTTTTCAGCAAATAAAGTTCTATAACTATGCTATGATATATCAGAAATTTAAAAAAAACAAAAGGGAGCTTATTTCAATAGATATAAACAAGTCACCAATGTTTCATGAAAACTAATCAAAGCGTTTTTGAGTTAAAGTTCGAAAACTGGATAATCCCCCCTTTTTTATGGATAATGTCCTGATACTCCAAAACATAAAATCAGAAATTATTAAAAATCAAAGAGAACTTAAGTCAATATATATAAACAATTCACCAATGTTTCATGAAAATTGCTCTTAGCATTTTTGAGTGATAGTCAGAAAAGTGGAAAATCTCCCAAAACATAAAATCAGAAATTATTAATAATCGAAAGGGATTTTACGTCAATAGATATAAACTATTCACCAAAGTTTCATGAAAATTGGTGAAAGCGCTTTTTAGTTATTGTCAGAAGTGTTGACAACAGACGGACGGACAATGGTACACCATAATAAGTTGAGTAAACGGGAGTATAATAAAACTAGAGGCTCTCAAGAGCCTGTGTCGCTCACCTGATTCTACTTTGGTTTTGGAAATCATGTAAAAATAGATTAAAATCATAACAGGTACCCTAATAATGAGTGAGGCCAAATTTGGTTTAATATTGGCCCTGTAATTTAATAAAAAAATCCTGGTGGCCATCTTGAACAGTAAATCGGCAACAAAGTAGCAACACTTAATCAGCACCTCATAAGAAACATTTATGCCATGTTTTGGTTTCATTCCATTCAGTGCACCTCTAGAAGAAGCATTTGTATGTATTTCCCATAGGATCTTATGTTAAAGGAAGTCCCCCCATTGGCGGCCATCATGGATGAAGGATCAGCTTCAAAGTAACAAAACTTAGTCAGCACCTCATAAGGAACATTCATGCCATGTTTGGTTTCAATCCATTCAGTATGTGGTTCTCTAAAAGAAGACATTTGTATGTATTGTCCATAGGGTCCTTTGTTAAACATTGTCCCCATCTGGCAGCCATCATGGATGAAGGATCAGCTTCAAAGTAACAACACTTGGTCAGCACCTCAAAAGGAACATGCATGCCATGTTTGGTTTCATTCCATTCAATGGTTCTCTAAAAGAAAACATTTGTACGTATTTCTCATAGGGTCCTATGTTAAACTAAGTCCCCTGCAGGCAGCCATCTTGGATTATGGATCGGCTTCAAAGTAACAACACTTGGTCAGCACCTCATAAGGAACATTCTTGCCATGTTTGGTTTCATTCCATTCAGTGGTTCTCTAAAAGAAAACATTTGTACGTATTTCTCATAGGGTCCTATGTTAAACTAAGTCCCCTGCAGGCAGCCATCTTGGATTATGGATCGGCTTCAAAGTAACAACACTTGGTCAGCACCTCATAAGGAACATTCTTGCCATGTTTGGTTTCATTCCATTCAGTGGTTCTCTAAAAGAAGACGTTTGTATGTATTTCCCATAGGGTCCCATGTTAAACTAAGTCCCCCGCTGGCGGCCATCTTGGATTATGGATCGGCTTCAAAGTAACAACACTTGGTCAGCACCTCATAAGAAACATTCATGCCATGTTTGGTTTCATTCCATTCAGTGGTTCTCTAAAAGAAGACATTTGTATGTATTTCCCATAGGGTCCAATGTTAAACTAAGTCCCCTGCTGGCGGCCATCTTGGATTATGGATCAGCTTCATAGTAACAACACTTGGTCAGCACCTCATGAGGAACATTCATGCCATGTTTGGTTTCATTCCATTCAGTGGTTCTCTAAAAGAAGACATTTGTATGTATTTCCCATAGGGTCCCATGTTAAACTAAGTCCCCCGCTGGCGGCCATCTTGGATTATGGATCGGCTTCAAAGTAACAACACTCCGTCAGCACCTCATAAGAAACATTCATGCCATGTTTGGTTTCATTCCATTCAGTGGTTCTCTAAAAGAAAACATTTGTATGTATTTCCCATAGGGTCCTATGTTAAACTAAGTCCCCCGCTGGCGGCCATCTTGGATGATGGATCCGCTACAAAGTAACAACACTTGGTCAGCACCTCATAAGGAACATTCATGCCATGTTTGGTTTCATTCCATTCAGTGGTTCTCTAGAAGAAGTTCAAAATGTAAAAAGGTAACGCCGAGTGACACCAAGTGATGAGAAAAGCTCACTTGGCCCTTTGGGCCAGGTGAGCTAAAAAGGAAAAGAAAGATGTTATATCAATTAAAATTCAAAAAAAAAAAAAAACTACTCTGTTGTCATGTTTATGAAATTCAGTGTTTCTCATTAAAAAGATATATAAATTTAACAAGGTTAAGCTGGGACATAATATAATGATATTAGTACAATAGTCCCAGAGTTGAGCAACTATAATAAATAAATTTGAAACTATGCATATACATAAATCAAGTAGATCTAACCAAAAGTATGTTAATGCGTGTGGAATACATAATTTCATTTTTCTTTTTGGGATCAATATTCTTCTGTCAGCTTTGCCATTCATGAGTCCGTAATCATTATCCTACGAATCAGGATTTTGTTCAAGCTGGTCCGTTTCCGATGAATCCCGACTCCGATCTGTAGTTCATACAAATATTTCAATGGCAGACAAAGAAAATTTACAAAAATAAACGATGTTTGGCACGCAACTTGGAAAGGAATATGACGTTTTTAATGCAATAAATGGATTACAAATTTACTTCAGGCAACTTTCATCAAGTTCTTATATAATGAAGTAACAAACTTATTTTGCCGAAAGTTAGAATGATTTGATGTACAATGTACACTCTCGAGTCTCGCCGAAGTGATAAAAATTGTCTTCATGAAATAACATGCAACCAACTTTAGTCAATGCTTCATTGTGGTTGTCACCATTCGATCAGCAAAAAACCCAATTCCACGACCAGATCTCGATCCAGATAACGCAAAAGGGCACATGGAGTCAAATTTTTCGGAGGCGTGTCAGCTAGGGAGCTGCTTGCACATTTTTGAGTGAGACACAGAAACAAATAACATTGTTGATGGACAGACATACAAAGCCAAAACTATAGGACTTCCACATCCTCCATGAGGGTCCCTAATAATATTTTACATATTTCTTTCCGACTCCCTGTAGTGTAATTTTCTTCACACAGAACATTCTAATTTTGTATTCATACTAACATAGAATTTATATGACCCTTACCTCAACACTATACAGGAACTTAAAGTCACTAGGTTGCTGAGTAGCTTTACTAACAGCCTCTGCTAATTCTGCAGCTCCTAGACCTCCATGTGCAAAGTGGCTACACTTAATAGCATCAAAAGCTCCATTTTCTCTTGAAAACTTCTGAACTAAGGCTACCTCTGCAGGTGTATCTGTACTGAAATGGAAAATAAATCAGTCTTAAACAAATATTACTAAGTGTTTAGCCAATTGTTTCATGATATAATTTTGATCCAAATGTGTTATTTTTCTCTCACTGCACAGCTTGAATTTTAAACAGCTCATGAATGAGTTAAAATTATGTTCTGTAATGAAAATTTAATATATCTAAATTTAATTTCCAATAAAAAATATCCAGCTCAAACTGATCAATAGAGAGCAATTAGTTGCTTGCTGCCTTCAATAAAAAAGAGTTTTTGCAATTTTCATATAATATTTTGAGTCCTTGAAGCCTTCAATATAATCAAAGGAAAACAAAAAAAATATTTATAATGATTTCTTTTTAAGAAATTGCTAACACTACAAACTTTGTTTCAGAAATCCATTTGAGTTTTCATATGCAATATTTAAATGAACAGATTGGTGTCTTTCTTGTTTTACCCAAAGAAATCGCCCAAAACCTAATACTGCTTGAGCATATATCTTACGCAAATGAATTCACAGCTACAACAACTGGGACACCAAACTTGTTGGCATTTTCTATTTGTTTTCTCAAATTACTACAACCTTTCTCCAGGAGATCTAAGTTCTGAAATATATGATTTGTAGCATTGAAAAAGACCACAATAAAATATATATCAGTCAATATTCGTATGGATGCTCTCTGATGAAAAACACAGTCTAAAAAATAATTATCTATTATCACACAAGGTTATTTGGCCAAAATGACTTGCTATTAACATTAAGAATATCTAATGGTAAAAAGAACCCTTTGTATATAAAACCTTTGTCAACTGCACATAGAGTTTACACTGATTATATCTATCTATAAAACCCAACATTACCTCCTCTATATATTCCTTTGGTAAAGGTACTCCTGCTGTAACAGTAGGTCCACCTCCATGCATTTTCAGTGCTCTGATAGTAGCAACTAGCACCACAGCATTTGGAATTAAATTGGAGTATCGACATTTTATATTGAAGAACTTCTCCATACCAATATCTGCACCAAACCCGCATTCAGTGACTGCAGAGAAATGAATTATTATGAAATTTAGGAAATATACCAACCCAGATTCCCTTACTCAGAATTCTCAGTCCAATACTCAATACTGGGGTATATCTTCCCATATTATTAGTTACATAGTGTGCTAGTGACCTAATACGTTATATATGGGGTCAGTAAATTGCATATGGGGTGAGGGCAAAGTTCGAATCCCCATATGCAATTTACTGACCCCATATATATCGTATTATGTCACTAGCACACTGTGCAACAAATTTATCTTACCGACTATCTTAACATGTGGTATTTAGACTAGTGGCCTAGCAAAGTGATCAAGTCTTCAATATCAAGAACCTACTTCCATTTGTCTATACAAAAACAAATGCCAACAATAACAACTTGTAAGCTTTTAATGTGTTTTATGAATTTATTTCAATCGTTCATCATCAATTTCTTCATCTGTTGAAACCTTTCAGATTTTTCCTAAACACCGTGTTGTTTTTACAAAGGGTTATAACACCACTACTAACCGTGTATTGAAATAAACCACGCCTACTAACCCCATATGAAATATACACGGTCTCCATGCGGTTGCTTTTAACTAATCATATCACTAGAAATGTATAGGAGGTAAGATAACAAGGTATACACAGCTGCTGGAATGGATAATGTTTTTTATATACATTGTATTAATTATATTACTTGGGTGCAAATCACCAAGGTAATATATCAATAGGTTGTAATTGGCCAAATAAGTCACATGTGCATGGGTCATAAATTTTATATTCTGATGAAATGTCTGTGAATGCTGTGCAACACTTTTTTTACACTTTGTCCTAAACATAAATATCTCCTGGAAATTTTATTGACACAAGGTATGTTATCGATTTCTTCCAATCTAATAACAATGTAACAATGATGGAATACAAATAAAAAAAAAGGTCACAGATCCAAATTATTGCACTGACTTCTAGCGTTAGTTCTCACATCCTTTGTGTCAATTGTTTGATAAAATTTATGTTTTAATGAAAGAATAAGCGAAAAAAATTGAAAATTACTATGTGCAAAATGAAAGACATACGTAGTGTTGATTGCATAAAAAGGTAAGAATTGTAAAGAATGTTATGGCAAAATTACATTGTGACTGTTGTGAATGTGTGGCAGCAAATAACTAGAGGCTCTAAAGAGCCTGTATCGCTCACCTTGGCATGACAAAAATCTCTGTTTTGTTGATCTTGTATTGCTGATCATGTAGTTTCTCTCTATCTTCTTTAGTTTTTGCTTAAAACACAATAGAGGGTACAAAAATTCCTCATTTAAGGACAATCACTCCTATAAAGAGTCAGTCTACTAACTATATCGGCAAAATTTGACTTATTAGTAGATCTTGCCTTACTGATAATTTTTGTGATTGAAAGTGTCTATTTATCTATTATATAAGGCAAAACGCAAAAAAAATGGTAAAGATCATCATTAAAGGGCAATAACTCTAACAATGAGTCATCAGACGATTTCCTCCATTTGTCTTAATTGTAGATATTGTCTTGCTGATCATTTTTGCTTCTTTCAGTTTCTATCTATCTATTAGAATTTTAAGATATCAGGCAAAAATGCAAAATATTGGTAAAAATTGTCATCAAAAGGCAATAACTCTAATAAGGAGTCAACTGACGATTTTGACCATGTTAAGACTTATTTGTAGAACCTGTCTTGCTGATCATATATGTGTTTGAAGTTTCTCTCTATCTATTATAGTTTTCAAGATAATAGGCAAAAATGAAAAAAAAATGGTAAAATTTGTCATTTAAGTCGTCTGACAGTTTTGACGTATATGGACAATTTGTAGAGCTCAACATTCAAAAACATTTCTGCCCCTGTCAGATCTTCTCTATTTATAACAGTTTTCAAAATAATAGACAAAATTTGCATTTTACCCCTTTGTTCTATTTTTAGCCATGGCAGCCATGTTTTGGTTGGCAGGCGAGTCATTGGACACATTTCTTAAACTAAATTCCGGAATAATGATTGTGGTCAAGTTTGGTTAAATTTGGCCCAGTAGTTTCAGAGGAGAATATTTTTGTAAAAGTTAACAGATGACAATGACGATGGACGCCAAGTAATGAGAAAAGCTCATGGGCCAGGTGAGCTAAAAAATGCACGAAGGATATATACAAGGCTCTGAATGAGTTATAAAAAATAAATCATGTGCTGTCACCAAATAAAATTTTACAAAATAATTGTGTTAAACTTTTAAACATATAAACTACAGACCTGCCAACCTTCACGATTTATGGGGGATTTCCCCCATGAATGGTGTTGACCTGAATTTTGAAATTCCTTTAATACAAACTAAACACCCCAAAACAGGCATTCAAATGAGTAGGAAGGATATTTAAGCACAAACATAGTCATTTTAACAATAAAGTAGTAGATTAAAAACACTTATGACAATATAAGAGGAGCATTATGATATCTTGCTCTAAAAATCCCCCATGGAGATTTTGAAAAGTTGGCAGGTATGTAAACACTTTACAATTGCTCAGTGGATTGAAACTTGACTATTTTTTGAAATATACTTTAAGTGGATCTGGTAACAATCTTACTTAGGGTATGAAAGATTGCAGCCACAGTTACCTATGTCAAAGAAATAAAAAGTAAGAAAGAACACAAGAAAACAATTATAATCTAACTCATTTGAAATAGTTTCAATAAAAGAGATGTTATAAACCATGTTAACTTAACATGCAACTAAAATACATAATTGCTTTCTAATGAAGAATTTTCTGTCATCCAGGAAACCAAATACAAGATTTCAAATACAAATTGTGGAAAGACAAATGAAAGCAGAGGGCGGCAGCGTTCAGTTTCAAGAGTTCCATGTTGCAAAGAGTTTGAAAACTTTGATAGGGAGATTTGCAGAAGTCAAAGTTCCAATAAGATACAAAAGCAAATTCACTTTTGTTTCTTAAAAGATTAGTTATTTTATATTTTGAAAAGTTCAATCTGTTTCACATAAAATTCAATATATGAATGAGGGGTGTTTTTAAACCCTAGTCACATGTCTGTATGTGAGTTAATATTTTCTGCTTTTGAATTTGATAGATTGTAAACCCACACTACAATGGAATAAAGGAAATTGTCAAACACTACTACTAACTTCAATTCATCCATTTTTTTTGTAGAAAAAGACACACTGCCTTGTTTTGAAATAAAAATTAAAAACAATGCTACACTCACCAACAAAACCATCTTCTCCAACCAACTTTAATCCAATTTTATCTGCTATGATGGATGAATTTCCATGTGCAATGTTTGCAAATGGCCCTGCGTGCACAAATACTGGTGTTCCCTGGTAAAGTAATAGATTAAGTTACTTAAAATATATAACAATAACATGAATACAAAAAAATAGAATAAAAGAAGAATGTGTATGAGGACACAAATGCCCCTGCTCAAGCTTTGCAATTTTCCAAGTTAAAAGGGGCATAACTCTAGAACGGTAAATGACTCACGACCCAAATTCGAACTCTGTCTGCATGTTGTGGTTCTTAAAATTTGGATGGGACATTATTTAAGTTAGAGTGTGGAAACAAAAAAATGCAATTTTCCAAGTTATAAAGGGGCATAACTATAGAACTGTAAGTGACTCACTGCCCAAATATGAACTCTGTCTGCTAGTGTTGGTTCTTAGCATTGTGTATGAGTTTCATAAAATTTGCATTAGGCAAACTTAAGTTAGAGTGATGAAACAAAAATGAAACGGGCGGAAAGAGGGACAGACTGACAGTCAAGGGTAACACTGTTGCATACGGCAGGGGCATACAAATAAAACATATCAGTAAAACTTCAGCAGCATATGAAACATGATGGCTGACTTATTTTTATTTTACCTCGTTCATTAATTTTCAAAAGTAACCAAATATCAGTGTCTCAACTAGTAGCTGTAAGTGATCTTTGATGTTTAAGTCATTTAGCTCTACAGGAGTTTTAAGAAACAAACTTCCAATTAAAACAATTCTGACACAAAATTCTTGCTCTAAAATAATTTACATTACCTCAAGTGTCTGCATAAGATTAGGTCTGACAGCATCCTTCATCAGCACAGTCAAAGCACCACTGACACCCTTTAAACCAAAAAAAAAAATATCAATAAAACTAGATAATCAAAGCACTGTTGGAGCTGTGGGGCAGCCATTCTGAGGCCAAAATAAAAAAAAAATATTGGTGTTTAGGGTTTCCCTACCTACCTTTTTTCGTATACCTTAAAAAAAACATATGTCAAGTTTTTATTGTTTATTTAAGTAGTGAATGTGAAAAAAATGCAGGTCTCCCCATTAACTCAAAGTAAAAAATCCCCCCCCCCCCTCCAACGAAACAAAAAAAAGGATCAAAGACCCAAAAGGCTGGGTTGTCCAGATTGTTTCTAAAATAATGGAGAATGATCTATACTGAACATTTTAACATGATGTAATATAAAATGTAACAAGCATTCTGTGAGTATTGCATGGCAATACATAGTCCCCTACTGATTAAAAATTCATTGTATTCGAACAAAATTCTACATTGATCTATAACTTGTCATGGTGTAAACTATATAACAAATATCAAGTCAATATCTTCAAGCATGACGAAAAAAAGTGTTGAAAACTGATTATTTAAGTGAATTTTCTAAGTCCAAGTACCATAACTCTGCACAAAATCATCAGACCGGAACAAAATTCAAACTTGAACTGTAACTTGTCATGATAAAACTATAGACCAATTATCAAATAAATATCTTCAAGAATGACAAAAAAAAAACGGAAAACTGATTATTTTAGTGAATTTTCTAAGTCAAAGGACCATAACTCTGCTCAAAATCATCAAACAGGAACAAAATTCGAACTTGATCTGTACCTTGTCATGATAAAACAGTACACCAAATATCAAATCAATATCTTCAAGCATGAAGAAGAAAAGTGTGGAAAACTGATTTGCCGGACTGACGGATGGACAAGACAGACAGACAGGACGGAGTGCAAACCTAAAGTCCCCTTCGACTTCGTCGGTAGGGGACTAAAAATGAGGAAAAATATCTAATCAACTCCATAATGGAAGATGTGCAAACTTTAATAGATTGGCTTAAAAACTTAAATTTGTTACCTTTTTTTGAACATTTTTGCTGAAAAAGTTTCCAAGTCAGGAAAAAATTTTAAAATGAGATTAAATTATAGCAGGTGCATAATTTTAATGTATGTGAAATCATTCTGTTCAGTTTAAGAGATTAATAACTATAAAAGTTGAATGAACAAAATTAGTACCGCCTTTTATAACTTTGCTGAAAAATTACTAACTTCCCCAAACAACTCCATGAAAGCAGGTGCACAACTTCAGCATGTGTGCTTTCTGTCTGTGAAGTTTCAGGTATCTGGGTGGAAAACTGAAGGAGGAGCTGATTACATGTAAACACTTTTCCATGACCTCCAAACACCCAACATCAGCATAATTTATATATAACAGGGCTTCCAAAAAATATTTGTGCCAGCCAGACATTTTTTGTCTTATCCCAATTTTAATCCCTTAAGACTAGGTAACAAAAGGCAATCATGGTAATCAGTTGGGCATCATATAAACAATGATTGACATAAAAACAATATTTTTTAATTAAACTTGACTTTTGATACAAATTCGATGTTCTGACATAAACTGTTAGATTGACTGCATCATTTGAAGTGTGCAATATTAGCATACTACTATCTGCCTTAGAATCTTCATTTGTGCAAAATTACGTTGTCAAAAACTTTACTTTCATTTTTGAAGGTACATTTTCTTATACCGGATGTTGACTTGAAAATGGCAAAACACGAACCAGAGACAGATACGTAAAATCAGTGTACGTTTACAACGCAGGATTGAGTTTAAGTAGCTCTTTCCACATTATTTCTTCAAGAAAATACTTGTAATGAACGTTAGATAAAGGTTTCAATGATAATTTTAGCATTTTTGAAGAATTTGGATGCAGAGTTAAATCTCTCACCTGCCCACACGTGGTTCTGACCATTTTTCAGCTAAAACCTTCATAACTACCTTATTAAATTTTTCATCAAATCATATTTATAAACGTATTTTTGATAATTTAAATCAAATTAAAAAAAAGTTAAATATGTTTTATATACCTGAATGGCTAAGTTTTACTCTAAAAGAAGTGATACACCCGTCGCTTTTTCAAAGAATAAAGTTCCATACCTCCTCAGTGTCATATTAAAAATTTATAAAAAAACTAAAGGGAGGTTATTTTAATAGATATAAACCAGTCACCAAAGTTTCATGAAAACTGCTCATAACACTTTTGAGTTATTGTCTTAAAACTGGAAAATCACCCCTTTATACTGAATAAAATCCCTTAACTCAGAAACGAAAAATAAAAAATTTATACAAATCGAAAGGGAGCTTACGTCGATAGCTATAAACAATTCATCAAAGTTTCATGAAAACTGCTCAAAGCATTTTTGAGTTATTGTCCGAAAACTGGAAAATCCCCCTTTTTTAATGAATAAAATCCAAAATTCATAAAAATCGAAAGGGAGCTCACATCAATAAATATAAACAATTCGCCAAAGTTTCTTGCAAATTGGTGAAAGTATTTTTAGTTCTTGTCCAAAAACTGGAAAATCACACTTTTTTAAAGAATAAAACCCCATAACTCGGAAACGTAAAATCTAAAATTTAGAAAAATTAAAATGGAGCTCACGTCAATAGATATAAACAATTCACCAAAGTTTCATGCAAGTTGGTTAAAGCATTTTTGAGTTATTGTCTGACATGTTGACGACGCATGGACAGACAACATACAACAGTATACCATAATACATCCCATAAACAGGCGTATAAAAACAAATGTCAATTCACTTATCTGTCACGTTTTCCTTGTGGTCTGTTTTTATTGTGTATCAATGTCATGACGCAGAAAACTTTAGCAACAAACTAGAAAGTTAATAAGCTTGCAATCAACAATCAATGAATGAAATATCATTTGTCGATAATACTTCATAGATTCATAAATAAATGTAAATAAGAATGTGTCCATAGTACACGGATGCCCCACTCGCACTATCATTTTCTAAGTTCAGTGGACCGTGAAATTGGGGTCAAAACTCTAATTTGGCATTAAAATTAGAAAGATCATATCATAGGGAACATGTGTACTAAGTTTCAAGTTGATTGGACATCAACTTCATCAAAAACTACCTTGACCAAAAACTTTTACCAAAAACTTTAACCTGAAGCGGGACAGACGGACGAACGGACCGAAAAAACATAATGCCCCTAAGTGGGGCATAAAAACGTGCATACAAGACTTAGTTTAGTATATCTGCATGCATTGGTTCAATAATTTCGATAACATTAAAATTTCAAGAAACTCGTTTCATATTACTTTAATTCATTAGATGCAAACCGCTGAAATTTATGAAAATAACTTTAAATAGACCGATCAATGTCAATTCCAACTGTCAGTCAACTAATTAACCTTGATTGTAATGAAAAGGTATTAAAGTAGGGTTTGTTTTGATAGTACTTATTCACCATGTCACTTTTATGACCGGAAATGTGGCTGTTTAAGGCAAAAAGGTCAGGTAAAAAAAATCGCAAAAGCTTCAATTTTTTTCTGAATTATGTTAAAATGGCAAACCAATGCTAAATGTCTTTTTCAGGTTCAGCACAACAAGTCATAATTATAACTTATCGGTCAAGTCTGGACAATACGACTGCTTTGGCAGCCCAAATATATATAAGCCCATTTTGAACTTAGTCTAACTTGGTCAAAAATCTCTTCATTTGTCAAAACTAAATTTCTTTTGTATTATAGCAACATTCACATAAATACATCATATCCATGACAAAATTGAACAAGAGGTTACAATAGTTCTAAATACCAAATATAGCTGACCTATTGCTTATAGTATTTGAAAAGCAGACCTAATCATGAAAACTAAACAATGACCAATGGACCATGAGGTCAAGGCTAGATGAACCCTGCAAGACCAACATTTACAACTTTAAATTGTTCCATACACCATATATAGTTGTCCTATTGCTTATACTATCTGAGAAACAGACCTAAACACTAAAGCTAAGCTTTGATTAATGAGCCATGAAAATAAGGTCAAGATTCAGATGAACCTTGACAGACAGACATGTACACCTTACAATAAAATGGACCTAACCATGAAAACTTAATGTAGGTCACTTATCTTTGAAATCTGTTTTCAAGATATGAATAATTCGGGTCTACTACCTTCTGAAATATATAAAGCTTTATACAAATTATTTACGTCATCAACGTCTCAGTCGAGAGAAAAAAATCATGAAGCATTAACAGGGTGTCATATAAGAATCTGTTAAGCAAATACAAACCAGATCATCAGCTGTGACAGGGACACCACTAGTACTACTGGCTACTACCATTCTACCTAGCCTTTCTCTCATGTCTCGTAATCCAGTGGTCAAAGCCAATATAGCCATTATCTCACTTGCTACTGCTATATCAAACTGACACTAAAATATAAACAGAACAGATACAATCTGACTGGCTACTGCAATATCAAACTAACACTGAAATATAAACAATAGAGAGTCATTTCATGGCTGTGTTTTAAAGGGTAGCTATAGATGTATATTTTTAACCATTATTTTATGAAAGAATTTAATTCTGAAAATCCGAGATAATTTGAAATATATTTGATTTTAGGGCCAACATGACCCCAAAGCATATCTTGTCCTTACTTGTATTACTCTTTTGTTCTATTATATCTAAGAACAGCCATATTGGTTGAGAACAGATGTTACCTAATTAAAAACTCTGTGGCCAGGATAGTCCTACCTGCATATATATATATATATATATATGCATCTATGTATTAAGATCAAAATATGCACGAAATGTCATTTATAACCTACAGACCATGTAGAATGAATTTGATACAAATTGGAAACAGACTGTCTAGGTTCAAAGTAAATAAACAGCTGCGCTAAGAGCTCATGATACACCCTTATTGTGTATCTAGAAATTATTGCAAAAATAAAATGGGATATCTAGAAGGCATTTAATCAGAAGCAAATAAAATGGCACTGTAGAAAAACATGCATGAGGATACCTGTTAGCATATAAGTATTGTGTCAGTTATTACTATTAAAGTCCCATAACTCTGGAATGGCAAACCAGATAATATTCCAAATCAAGAATACATTCGCCAATCCCAACAACAGTGTTAATTTGATGCAAGCATACTATAGCTAGTGCATGACATTTAAATGCCTATTATTCATATGACAGTTAAAGTCCTATAACTCTGGAATGACATACCATAATTAGTTTATCTCGAACAGTGTGTTGAGTTTATCAATTCTAACAACTATACAAAGTTGTCAGTAAATCAATCTAAAGAAATGGTACAACGTGTGAAAAATTTACTTAAATTTGACAATTAAAGTCAGGTAACTCTGAAACAAAAAAGCAGAAAATTCAAAAAATCATAAGGGAGCTTCCTTGTATTAATCCCAACAATAATTTTAGGTTTTAAGGAAATCAATCCAGGTATAGTAAGAGTTGGTTGCGATATGTGAAAAATAAATGGGGAATGTGTCCATGGGACACAGATGGCCCCCGCTTGCATACAACATTATAAAGGGACATAACTCAAGAACAGTAAAAGCGACATAACCCAAATTTGTATTTGATCTGAGTTTTGTGGTAATAAACATTGAGTATAAGTTTCATAACATTTGGTTGAGGCAAACTAAAGTTAGAGAATGGAAACGAAAAATTCAGCAATTTTTCCATTTGTAAAGGGGCATAACTCTAGAACAGTGAAAGTTATGCCATCAAAATTCAAACTTGATCTGTGTTTTGTGGTAATAAGCATTGTGCATAAGTTTCATAACATTTGGTTGAGGCAAACTAAAGTAAGAAAATGGAAACGAAAAATTTAGCAATTTTTCCACTTGAAAAGGGGCATAACTCTAGAGCGATAAAAGTGACGCCAACAAAATTCAAACTTGATCTGAGTTTTGTGGTAATAAGCATTGTGTATAAGTTTCATAACATTTGGTTGAGTCAAACTAAAGTAAGAGAATGGAAACAAAAATTCAGCAATTTTTCCATTTGTAAAGGGGCATAACTCTAGAACAGTAAAAGTTATGCCACCAAAATTCAAACTTGATCTGTGTTTTGTGGTAATAAGCATTGTGCATAAGTTTCATAACATTTGGTTGAGGCAAACTAAAGTTAGAGAATGGAAACAAAAATTCAGCAATTTTTCCATTTGTAAAGGGGCATAACTCTAGAACAGTAAGAGTTATGCCACCAAAATTCAAACTTGATCTGTGTTTTGTGGTAATAAGCATTGT
Organism: Mytilus californianus; assembly: GCF_021869535.1. NCBI lineage: Eukaryota > Metazoa > Mollusca > Bivalvia > Mytilida > Mytilidae > Mytilus > Mytilus californianus. The sequence continues at coordinate 3,944,669 of NW_026262675.1, forward strand.
GCATAAGTTTCATAACATTTGGTTGAGGCAAACTAAAGTAAGAAAATGGAAACGAAAAATTCAGCAATTTTTCCACTTGAAAAGGGGCATAACTCTAGAGCGATAAAAGTGACGCCAACAAAATTCAAACTTGATCTGAGTTTTGTGGTAATAAGCATTGTGTATAGATTTCATAACATTTGGTTGAGTCAAACTAAAGTTAGAGAATGGAAACAAAAATTCAGCAATTTTTCCATTTGTAAAGGGGCATAACTCTAGAACATTAAAAGTTATGCCACCAAAATTCAAACTTGATCTGTGTTTTGTGGTAATAAGCATTGTGCATAAGTTTCATAACATTTGGTTGAGGCAAACTAAAGTAAGAAAATGGAAACGAAAAATTCAGCAATTTTTCCACTTGAAAAGGGGCATAACTCTAGAGCGATAAAAGTGACGCCAACAAAATTCAAACTTGATCTGAGTTTTGTGGTAATAAGCATTGTGTATAAGTTTCATAACATTTGGTTGAGTCAAACTAAAGTTAGAGAATGGAAACGAAAAATTCAGCAATTTTTCCATTTGTAAAGGGGCATAACTCTAGAACAGTAAAAGTTATGCCATCAAAATTCAAACTTGATCTGTGTTTTGTGGTAATAAGCATTGTGCATAAGTTTCATAACATTTGGTTGAGGCAAACTAAAGTAAGAAAATGGAAACAAAAATTCAGCAATTTTTCCACTTGAAAAGGGGCATAACTCTAGAGCGATAAAAGTGACGCCAACAAAATTCAAACTTGATCTGAGTTTTGAGGTAATAAGCATTGTGTATAAGTTTCATAACATTTGGTTGAGTCAAACTAAAGTTAGAGAATGGAAACGAAAAATTCAGCAATTTTTCCATTTGTAAAGGGGCATAACTCTAGAACAGTAAAAGTTATGCCATCAAAATTCAAACTTGATCTGTGTTTTGTGGTAATAAACATTGTGCATAAGTTTCATAACATTTGGTTGAGGCAAACTAAAGTAAGAAAATGGAAATGAAAAATTCAGCAAGTTATGCCCCTTGAAGCCAACAAAATTCAAACTTGATCTGAGTTTTGTGGTAATAAGCATTGTGTATAAGTTTCATAACATTTGGTTGAGGCAAACTAGAGTTAGAGACCAGACACGAAAAATTCAGCAATTTTTTTTTCTATTTGTAAAGAGTCAAACTAAAGTTAGAGAATGGAAACCAATTTTGGGACGTACAGACAGACGGATGGATGAACAGAAGGACAAGGGTAAAACTTAGTGCCCCCTCCGCTACGGCGGTATAAAATAAAACATACCGTTTTAAAGGGACATATAAAAACTATTGGAAAACTATAGCGAGAGGAACTATAATTATACAAAAGGATTCTTTACACCCCCAAAACATTACAATACTTTAAATCTGAGTGATACAAATTTCATAACATGTATTTTCCTACCTCTCTTGTATGGCCTTTTTCAAGAGGACCTTGACCAACTGTGATTTTTCTTAGGAAACGATCATTGGTATCTAATACTACAAAAAAGAGGATAATTAATACATTTAATATCAAGAGCAATAGAAAATTTGGGTCTTGTTAGATTTGCTGGGGCCAACAACAAATAACTGTATATGGTTATTATTATCTAAGTGACAATAGTTTCAATCTTTCTAATCAAAGAGCTTGAGAGTACTAAAGGGTAAAGATCATTCATTTTGCAGTGGGAACTAAAAAATAAACATTGCATTGTATTAAAAGGGCATTACCTACGAGAAATAAAAAAAAATAAAATATGATTTTTTTTGGTGATTTCATTTATGTAAGTTAAATAGTGAAATAATAAATCGCTTTCAGCAGTCATTTTGGTTCAATTTTGTCATAAGCTGAGAAACATTGCTGATGAATTATTCACTTGCAAGTGAATAATTAGACCTCATTCATTCCGTATTTATGTGACCTTCAGTTTAACCCCTTAGATAGAGATGGGTTACGCATGAACTAGGCGAGTTCAGCTATTTAAAAAAAAGAAAAGAATGTCAACATTGAAAGTGAAACAATGGTTAACCATTTGGTTGACTGATTCGATCCACAAAAGCTCATTTTTATACAGGTAAGAACGATGATTAACATATTTTTTTAACCTATAATATGAAATCAAACAGACCTAGAAAAATCCAATTTCACGTGTTCATTATCTGTTTATATCTATATTTATGTTTATATCGGATTACATGACCGTCAGCAGTCTTCCCAGGTCACCTCTATGGTTAATTAGATGGCGTCTAGACTAAAATCCACACAAAATGCTGATACATATTACCAAGTACATTCATCGTAAATTGTTTATTTTAGACTTTTTATAATTTGGATATACGCTTCAGTATGTTATAAATCAAATATCAGAATATGAGTCAAATCAGTGAACATGAAATTGACAGCTAATGCCCCTTTAAGCATTGGAAGGCACTGGCAATACTATGAATTAATGGACAATGGAAGATAACTTTAATTTTAATTATTACTTTTACAATGACATCATTTATATATTTTAGAACAGATACTAGATTCATGCACCATGCACAATTTATGTAATTTTCTTTTATTGACAAGTATGGTTAATCATCAGTTTGTAACTTGAGTATCTGAGTATATATTTCATTGATAAATTTCTTAAAATGTTCATGGATAGGATGTATAGAATGCCCAATGCACTCTGTATTGTTTATCTAATAAGTAGTGATAAAGTCTGGAAAATTTATACTATCAAGCCAGACACATAAGGGTTTTGATTGCATGAATGTAAACTTTACCCTAAATACAGATCTCACAAACTTCCCATACATTCTCTTCCTAATCAGGACTCTTTGGTTACTGTCATCTTTTATGACACCAACCACCAATGAATGAAGAATCAACATTTCACATGTCATATGTAAATTAAAGATCAGTGAAGATATGTCAAGGACTCAAGGTTAAAGCTACTTGTAATTATTACTATGTGAGCTTATCTGTAAAGCCATATATAGTACTGTTAACCTGCAAACAGATACCTCTTTGCCAGGTAATGGTTGTTGGGTCAATGTCCAATCTAACAAAGGATTTTACTTCTTCTGGTGTAAAACTATTTGCATCTGTTTTTTCTATTCCTAGTTTCTGTAATATAAATTCTAATTTAGAGATACATTTACACATTATTAAAGCTTCATGAAATCATGCAAAAACTTCTAAAATAATGAAAACATTATCAGCAGCTATTTCTAAGAGCAGTAAAAGAAGCATGACCAGACTTTTGAGGGAATCAATATACTTTTTAGCAATGGTTGACAAGTAATTGATGGTGAATGGGGTATCAGATCATGATTTCAACCGTACAAAAGTCCAAAGCAGGATATTTCCCTCTGACAAAAATGTTTTGTTAAGAACATTTACTGTGCAGTCACTTTTGCCCCATTGGTCACTTTATAGTCTTTATATAAAACAATATAAATGAAAGTTATATATTTCATTGTAGGAGCATGTGGCATTTTTGTCATGTATGCGCATTCTCTTTAAATACATGATAACTTAAAAGCAGATTTACAATTTTAAAACTTAAAAAAAAAGCTTTTCTATGAAGTGATCCTCAAAAGCACATGGTAAATATTGCTCAATGATTAAAAAAGGCAAATATTGTCTGATATTCTTTCTATAGCTAAGGATTTGGAAAAATAATTACTGATTGTGTCTGACCCCTTTTCCTGATAGTGATCTGCTTCTATATGATGCATGCAGCATTAATTGATGATTTTTCACTCTTCACTCACTTCTTAGTCTTTGATGCAGTAACATTAAAATAAAGAGATGTCTTTCCTCCCAGGTGCCTTTTCCAGCAATTATTTGTAAAGACCTTTTGTAAAGTGCTGGAGATATTGCACAGATATGAAATATTTCTAAAATTTTCAGTCTATTCTACAGACCTTGTTATTTGACCTACCGACCACAATAGTGGTCTTATTCTTTCCAAAGATGAATTTTCAAGATAACTTTGGTAAAGTAAGAATTTTAGTATACAAATCGTGACATTTGGCCAATGACCTAAAAATCAATAGGGTCCTCTACACCTCATGGGACCATTATAAACCAACTTTGGTAAAGATATTGTTTATGACTTAAATATATTATCCAAAAACCAAATCGTTGATCCCCAGACAGTAGTTTGATTACATCACAAATTTGCTAAAATATTTAAATATAAGTTATGAAGCACCTCTTTATAAATATTCTTACTTTAAAATAAAATTATTCATGTCAGGTGATGTGGAAAACTGAACACAGATCAAATTATTCATACCTTCAGTCTAGCAAGTTGTATTTTGGAGAATGTTCTCAGTCCTTTGACATCTGGTACTAATCTCTTGTACAAAGCTTCATCAGTTTGTGTACTTTCGTGAAACATGCGAGCCTCAATCTGAGCAGCTAGCAAATTATTGGCTGCTGTGATAGCATGGATATCACCAGTCAGATGAAGATTAAATTCCTCCATAGGGATGACCTGGGAATAACCTCCTCCTGCAGCACCACCTACAAATAAAAACATTTATTAATAGCATGGCTATCACCTTCAGATTTAGGCCTCCATAGAGATGACCATGGAATAACCTCCTCCAGCAGCACCACCTACAAAAATAAGGCATTTATTAATAGCATGGATATCATCTTCAGATGGAGGTTGAATTCCTCCATAGAGATACCCTGGGAATGACTTCTTTCAGTACCATCTGTACAAAATAATGGATTCAGTTGTTTGTATGATTTTAACATGCATTTGGAAATGTGAATTTTCATTCTTCTCAAAATGTGTTTGAAACATAAACTATCATCTGGCAAAATGGTCAATATATATTTAGTATTCTTGTTTCATTTATTTGATTTAAATTTGCAGGCTGAATGATGTATAACTATACCATTCCTACAAATAAACTATATAATTATAATTATAAGTAATGAATACATACTGTTTTGTGGTTGTAAAAGACTTTCCAAAAAGTATCAGTTTTAGAATTAAGTGAAAAGTATGCCATGGTCAATTAGTTACATACTTTTTCAACTAAATATTTAAAGTTTGATTTGCTAAAAAACTGTAATAGTTTATATTTCTTGCCAGATTTGAAACATTCAAATACCAACCAAATGAATTATTTACTATAACGGGTTATCAGTAACTTGAACTTCCAGATGTAAGCCTGTAAAATGCACTGCTCCTCTATTTGTCTTGTAAATTTACTTTTAATAACGTCACAAATATCAGTCCTTCAATTTAAGACCTCTAAAATAAGTACCTTTAATTCCAAAGGTAGGTCCTTGAGATGGCTGACGAACACACGCAAATACATTTTTCTTTGATTGAGCACCTAAAGCTTGAGCTAATCCTATGGTTGTAGTACTTTTACCCTCTCCTAGTGGTGTTGGTGTAATCCTGAAAATATCAAAAACTATATTTTGATTTTCAAAACTATATTCACTTATAATGCAGATTTTAAAGTGTCTAATATATGTAATTGCAGATGACAAAATTGACAACATTGTTGTCATTTTATTCACTATTTCATAAAATGAATTTCCTTTTGATTTAACATACCTCTTACCAAATCTCCTTATTTTTACATTGAAAAGGATCAAAGTGTATTTATATATTTTGTTGAACCCCATGTAGAACTGATTATTTTTAGGATGTTAAACACAGGATGATACTATAAATATAATATAGCTTTTCCTACATGTATAATCAAAATAAAAATGATCATAGATTCATCTATCTATTATCGTTCACACATATATAGTAGCTTAAATACATTTTTTTTTAAATACCCAGTGAATAACAGGACATAAAAGTGCACAATTTCATCATCTGCCATTTCACTAAATATACACAATCTATTTCAGAATCTATACTGAGTATCTTCAGGACAGCCATAGTCCTATGTAAAAGGTGTATGACACGAAGCAAAAAATTTAACTATTTGTCATTGAACAGAACAAACAAAGCCATACCAGCCATCTTCAATTATCATTTACATTTATCATTTGCACCTCATAATAGAAAATAATATTTCCAGCAACCAAATCCTTTTGAATTTTCATTATAACTATATCAAATTTTACATCGGAAAAATATGATATCTTACCCTGTTACTACAACATATTTGCCATTTTTATGGTTCTGTAATCTGTCTAGAACTTTCAATGAAACTTTGGCTTTCTTTTTGCCATAATAATCTACTTCCTCTTTCAGCAAGCTTATCTCATCTGCCAATATTTCAATGTTTTTAGGCGTCTGGGACTGGGCTATGACCAAGTCACTACCAATAATAAACAAGTATAAATATATGTACTATGTAAATATGTTGCAATATTTATACAATAACATAAACAGCCATCCAAATTTAAAATACATACAGTTGTGAAAATACGGAATTAAAATTTGCTTTATCTTACATAAATGGTTCCTTACTCCTCAACTTAAAACTGATAGAAGTAACTGGCAGTCTGATTTATTGGTGTTTGCTTTACAACCAGTGTCAAATAATTTATGAATATTTAGGAAGATAACAAGTGGAAACAATATATTAATCCTGTAGTATTCGAAGAGAAAAGTAATAACCAAATTGACATTAGAAGAATTTAAAATACACCATGTCTAGCTGACTAGGCTATTCTCCTTTCCCCAAGACTGATTATTCTAGCCTTCTATCAGATTTTTATTATTTTTATCCCTGCATGGAGCCTACTAATAGAGATGCTGTTAAGCAGAACTCACATTTTCCCATTCATAGTGGACCATTGTCATTATTTTAACTATTAAACAAGAAATGATTGTAACAGGATGCTGTTACGAAGTCTCCCAAACGAAGCTCCCATAATTCGTAATTCCCAGGGTCGCCTGACATTGGACAAAGTCCAGTGAAAATTGGTTTGGTCCAGTAAAGTTATATGCATTAGTGACCCCTGGGGACTAACCCTGTATATCATTCAAACTATCTTGGTATGACAAACCAGAATATATATGGTTTAGGGGTGGGGATCTTACAAGATATTAGAACTTTCTTAAATGGCAGGGGGTGGGGGTGACCCCTGGGGACTAACCCTGTATATCATTCAAACCATCTTTGCATGACAAACCAGAATATATATGGTTTAGGGGTGGGGATCTTGACCACTTACAAGATATTAGAACTTTCTTAAATGGCAGGGGGTGGGGGTGACCCCTGGGGACTAACCCTGTATATCATTCAAACCATCTTTGCATGACAAACCAGAATATATATGGTTTAGGGGTGGGGATCTTGACCACTTACAAGATATTAGAACTTTCTTAAATGGCAGGGGGTTGGGTGACCCCTGGGGAATAACCCTGTATTTCATTTGATGTGCTTTATCATGACAAACCAGAATTTATATGGTTTAGGGATGGATCTCGACCATTTACAAGATATCAGAACTTTCTCAAATGGCAGGGGGTCGGAATGACCCCTGGGGACTAACCCTGTATATCATTCAAACCATCTTAGCATGACAAACCAGAATATATATGGTTTAGGGGTAGGGATCTTGACCACTTACAAGATATTAGAACTTTCTTAAATGGCAGGGGGTGGGGGTGTCCCTGGGGACTAACCCTGTATATCATTCAAACCATCTTTGCATGACAAACCAGAATATATATGGTTTAGGGGTGGGGATCTTGACCACTTACAAGATATTAGAACTTTCTTAAATGGCAGGGGGTGGGGGTGACCCCAGGGGACTAACCCTGTATATCATTCAAACCATCTTTGCATGACAAACCAGAATATATATGGTTTAGGGGTGGGGATCTTGACCACTTACAAGATATTAGAACTTTCTTAAATGGCAGGGGGTTGGGTGACCCCTGGGGAATAACCCTGTATTTCATTTGATGTGCTTTATCATGACAAACCAGAATTTATATGGTTTAGGGGTGGGGATCTCGACCATTTACAAGATATCAGAACTTTCTCAAATGACAGGGGGTCGGAATGACCCCTGGGGACTAACCCTGTATATCATTCGAACCATCTTAGCATGACAAACCAGAATATATATGGTTTAGGGGTAGGGATCTTGACCACTTACAAGATATTAGAACTTTCTTAAATGGCAGGGGGTGGGGGTGTCCCTGGGGACTAACCCTGTATATCATTCAAACCATCTTTGCATGACAAACCAGAATATATATGGTTTAGGGGTGGGGATCTTGACCACTTACAAGATATTAGAACTTTCTTAAATGGCAGGGGGTGGGGGTGACCCCTGGGGAATAACCCTGTATTTCATTTGATGTGCTTGATCATGACAAACCAGAATATATATGGTTTAGGGGTGGGGATCTCGACCATTTACAAGATATTAGAACTTTCTCAAATGGCAGGGGGTTGGGATGACCCCTGGGGACTAACCCTGTATATCATTCAAACCATCTTAGCATGACAAACCAGAATATATATGGTTTAGGGTGGGGATCTTGACCACTTACAAGATATTAGAACTTTCTTAAATGGCAGGGGGGCTGGGGTGACCCCACGGGACTAACCCTGTATTTTATTTGATGTGCTTTATCATGACAAACCAGAATATATATGGTTTAGGGGTGGGGATCTCGACCATTTACAAGATATTAGAATTTTCTCAAATGGCAGGGAGTCGGGACGACCCCTGGGGACTAACCCTGTATATCATTCAAACCATCTTAGCATGACAAACCAGAATATATATGGTTTAGGGGTGGGGATCTCGACCATTTACAAGATATTAGAACTTTTTTAAATGGCAGGGGGTGGGGGTGACTCCTGGGGACTAACCTTTTATTTCATAAAATGTGCTTTATCATTTAGAACATTTTCAATTTAAAAGATTGTGTCTATCACAAACGGTTTTCAATTTATAATCATTTGAAAATTTAAAAAAATAAAATCCCATAGGGTTCTATAGTAAAACCCTCCTTTCTTTTTGCCCCTCAAAGTACCCCTTTATAAACCCCATTGCACAAACAAAACCCTGATTGCACCACTAGACATGTTAGTCTAACATATTGTGAAACCCTAAGTTAATCTGACAAGCGGTTTTGGAGAACGGGTGCGGACAAGTTAAAATTTAAAAGCGGCGGAAGAAGAATAATAATAATAATAAGAACTGAGCAAAAACAATAAGTCTTCCCAAACTTCGTTTGGGAGACTTAATTAAATACTTAATTCTTACCTAGGTACTGGAGTAACAAGCTTCAATGGGTTAAGATCAAGGTTCCATTTACCAGCCTGCAATGAAGGACTTAATTGTTTGATGTAATTTCAATGCACTGAAAAGAAAGACATCAAAACGGAAATGAAAATTTGTACCTGACCTGACCTTAGACAGTTCATATACAACAGTGCCCACCTTTCTTTTAATTAGTACTCACCGTCCTGCTATGAGGGTTTAACAAATGATTGTTAGATGGGCGTTAGCATATTAACTCACTTCTTCAATAAATCATTTACAGTGTAGTATTTTCAATAGATAAGACAGTATTTTGAAATTGATGTTCTTTGTTCAGTTATTTCAATCTTTCATGTAAAAGTAAAGACGGGTGCTAACATTTTTCTCTTGACCAAAATATAGCACTTCTGTCATGTAGAAAAATAATACTTGTTCCAATAATATCAAAATTGGATCTTTTTCTCAACAAAAATAGAATATCAGGAAAACAAATTGTCTCAAAGTCAACTAAAGACAGCTTAACATGAATAAAAAAACAGAGTTCCAATGTCCCTCGCGTTGCACATATTTTATCTGTCCAATCGTAATACAGTCGATTCCGGTTATTTGCATAGCCTATTTGTCAGACAAAATTATGCAATAAAGCGGAGTATGCTTATATCCGAAATGCCAAATTACAGGTAAAAAAACATCGATAGAACAGACGAGTAAAGGAAATCCCTGAAGAAAGATGAAAGTCTATAATCACTTACAACATATTTAATGTTGATTTATTCTAATAAAAGTTATATGTCTAGTGTCATACACGTTATTTTATTTTGTATACTTTCAATAAAGATTACAATAAAAATGAGAATGGAAATGGGGAATGTGTCAAAGAGACAACAACCCGACCATAGAGCAGACAACAGCCGAAGGCAACCAATAAACACATTTTGTTTTAGTTTATTTGAGTACCGACGTTTCCTTTACCTGGGATACGAAAATAAAACAAATTGTTCTAAAAATAGATTTGTTTCTATGACCTGTATGTACAATGTACATTGTTACGCTTTAATTAAAATAAACTGTTTAACATTACTACACAGTTTATAATCATTTTAACAATAGATGTGTAATGAACTGCCTTTGATATGCAGTATTTACAGCTTGCACAGTGATGTAACACTGTTTATCTAACCTTATTAGTTTCGTATATGCAAAGCAGTAATGGGGCCCTGTACAGGTAATTTGCTGGACATGAGTGTTTAAAGTGAGAAAATATAATAATTAGAAGTAAATGCTCTTTTCATAATTCATAAAAATATTAAAAATAAATGATTGATGTATAACATTCTTTAACGATATATAAATACCCTGTAATATTTAACATAAATGCAGATCACCCCAAGCCCAATTATGAGAGTTCACATTGGATAATGATCGATAATTAGCAGGCGTTATTGTTTTTAAAATTCACCCGAAATGTAATCTTGAGACAATGTTTGAAATCCAATCAATTATTAACAACTTTTGAGATAGAATGTTCAGTGTTTTTACAACAATTACCCGTTTGACATTTTTATGACCTCGAGGCTTAAAATAGAACATGGGAAACTTTACCTGTGTAGACATCGAGGTTTATTTTTAAATCAAATTCCATCATATAAACACAAAAGAAACTGTTTTAAAACTTTATTTAAATAACACAAAAGTAAATATGAAACAATAACGAAAATAATAATGCATTCAAGAAAATATACTCACCAAGTTGCCGTTTCCGGTCAAAAATCTTGGCAGTTTTAACTAAGCATATCTAGATGGCGATTATTTTCTATGCAATAAACCGAAAGGCCACTTGTAGAGCTATGCATATAACCGGATAATTTAACATTAGATGAATGGGAAATGGTTTTGTGCAGGAGAAAACTATGCAATTAACCGAATTATGCTATAAAGCGGTATGCAATTAAGTGGAGTCGACTGTAACTAAAAAAACTTTTATTTTTTTGCTCTTTAAAACTTTTTACAAATATCTTAGAGAAATGAAGGCTTGAAAGCAAATACAATGCAATTTCCTATATAATTAATATTTCCAAGGGGCAAAACTCTTTTAAAAATAATTGATTTGCACTGATTTTTCGAACTTCTACAAACCATTGCTGATATAAACTTATGATATAAGTTTCATAAAAATTTGGCAAGAATTGTACACATGAGAGCGCTAACAATGAAATTTTCAATGTAATTAATATTTCCAAGGGGCAACTCTTTAATAAAATGCTCCGCTGGGCGCAGCTTGATACGACCGCAGAGGTCGAGCCCTGAACAGTTGGGGCAAGTATGGACACAACATTCAAGCTTGATACAGCTCTGAATTTGGATTCTGATTAAATATTTGACACAGCATAGGTTTCTGACACAGAATGAATGTGGGCTTAGAACTTAAATTTTTTTAATTTACCTATTATGGTCCAATATCCACAATCTAAATACATGGTTAGATTCAGCATATCAAAGAATCCAAAGAATTCAATTTTTGATGAAATCAAAAAAAGTTTAATTTTGGACCCTTTTGACCTCAATGTGGACCAATTTGATAACGGGGCCCAAAAATCAAAATACATGGTTAGATTCAGGATATCAAAAAACCCCATATATTCAATTTTTGTTGAAATCAAACAAAGTTTAATTTTGGACCCCAACTTGGACCAACTTGAAAACTGGGCCCATAATCAAAAATCTAAACACATGTTTAGATTCAGCATATCAAAGAACCCCAAGAATTCAATTTTTGTTGAAATCAAACAAAATTTAATTTTGGACCACAATTTGGACCAACTTGAAAACTGGGCCTGAAATCAAAATTCTAAATACATGTTTAGATTCAGCATATCAAAGAATCCAAAGAATTCAATTTTTGATGAAATCAAACAAAGTTTAATTTTGGACCCTTTTGACCTCAATGTGGACCAATTTGATAAAGGGGCCCAAAAATCAAAATACATGGTTAGATTCAGCATATCAAAGAACCCCATATATGCAATTTTTGTTGAAATCAAACAAAGTTTAATTTTGGACCCTTTGGACGTTAATGTAGACCAATTTGAAAACTGGACCCAAAATTAAAAATCTAAATACACGGTTAGATTTGGAATATCAAAGAACCCCAATAATTCAATTTTTGATGAAATAAAACAAAGTTTAATTTTGGACCCTTTTGACCTCAATATGAACCAATTTGATAGCGGGGCCAACAAATAAAAAATCTAAATACATGGTTAGATTCAGCATATCAAAGAACCCCTTATATTCAATTTTTGTTGAAATCAAACAAAGTTTAATTTTGGACCCCAATTTGGACCAACTTGAAAACTGGGCCCGAAATCAAAATTCTAAATACATGTTTAGATTCAGCATATCAAAGAATCCAAAGAATTCAATTTTTGATGAAATCAAACAAAGTTTAATTTTGGACCCTTTTGACCTCAATGTGGACCAATTTGATAAAGGGGCCCAAAAATCAAAATACATGGTTAGATTCAGCATATCAAAGAACCCCATATATTCATTTTTGTTGAAATCAAACAAAGTTTAATTTTGGACCCCAACTTGGACCAACTTGAAAACTGGGCCCATAATCAAAAATCTAAACACATGTTTAGATTCAGCATATCAAATAACCCCATATATTCAATTTTTGTTGAAATCAAACAAAGTTTAATTTTGGACCCCAAACTGGACCAACTTCAAAACTGGGCCCATAATCAAAAATCTAAACACATGTTTAGATTCAGCATATCAAATAACCCCATGTATTCAATTTTTGTTGAAATCAAACAAAGTTTAATTTTGGACCCCAACTTGGACCAACTTGAAAACTGGGCCCATAATCAAAAATCTAAACACATGTTTAGATTCAGCATATCAAATAACCCCATATATTCAATTTTTGTTGAAATCAAACAAAGTTTAATTTTGGACCCCAACTTGGACCAACTTGAAAACTGGGCCCATAATCAAAAATCTAAACACATGTTTAGATTCAGCATATCAAAGAACCCCAAGAATTCAATTTTTGTTAAAATCAAACTAAGTTTAATTTTGAACCCTTTGGACCTTAATGTAGACCAATTTAAAAAACGGGACCCAAAATTTAAAATCTAAATACAGGGTTAGATTACCCATATCAAAGAACCCCAATTATTCAATTTTTGATGAAATAAAACAAAGTTTAATTTTGGACCCTTTTGACCTCAATATGAACCAATTTGATAGTGGGGCCCACAAATAAAAAAATCTAAATACATGGTTAGATTCAGCATATCAAAGAACCCCATATATTCAATTTTTGTTGAAATCAAACAAAATTTAATTTTGGACCACAATTTAGACCAACTTGAAAACTGGGCCCGAAATCAAAAATCTAAATACATGTTTAGATTCAGCATATCAAAGAACCCCATATATTCAATTCTTGTTAAAATAAAACAAAGTTTAATTTTGGACCCTTTGGACGTTAATATAGACCAATTTGAAAACTGGACCCAAAATTAAAAATCTAAATACACGGTTAGATTTGGAATATAAAAGAACCCCAATAATTCAATTTTTGATGAAATAAAACAAAGTTTAATTTTGGACCCTTTTGACCTCAATATGAACCAATTTGATAGTGGGGCCCACAAATAAAAAATCTAAATACATGGTTAGATTCAGCATATCAAAGAACCCCATATATTCAATTTTTGTTGAAATCAAACAAAGTTTAATTTTGGACCACAATTTGGACCAACTTGAAAACTGGGCCGAAATCAAAATTCTAAATACATGTTTAGATTCAGCATATCAAAGAATCCAAAGAATTCAATTTTTGATGAAATCAAACAAAGTTTAATTTTGGACCCTTTTGACCTCAATGTGGACCAATTTGATAAAGGGGCCCAAAAATCAAAATACATGGTTAGATTCAGCATATCAAAGAACCCCATATATTCAATTTTTGTTGAAATCAAACAAAGTTTAATTTTGGACCCCAACTTGGACCAACTTGAAAACTGGGCCCATAATCAAAAATCTAAACACATGTTTAGATTCAGCATATCAAATAACCCCATATATTCAATTTTTGTTGAAATCAAACAAAGTTTAATTTTGGACCCCAACTTTGACCAACTTGAAAACTGGGCCCATAATCAAAAATCTAAACACATGTTTAGATTCAGCATATCAAATAACCCCATATATTCAATTTTTGTTGAAATCAAACAAAGTTTAATTTTGGACCCCAACTTGGACCAACTTGAAAACTGGGCCCATAATCAAAAATCTAAATACACGGTCAGATTTGGCATAACAAATAAATAAATGTGGTCAAAGATTTTACAAATCTAATGCGCCATACTGTGCAATTAAAGATTACTTCTTGAAATATTTCAATATTTGAAATTTGAAAAAAAAAAAAATATTTGAAGAATAATTCTTTTTAATTTCTGAAATCTGAAATGAGAAAAAAATGACCCCCACAATTTCTTTTTACCCCCCTACCCTCCACCTTTTCCCCCAAAAAAAATTCTTTCCCTCAAGATATGGTCATAATCTCAATTCAAATTTCCAATGGAATTTGCAACTATAATTACCCATTTAAATTTACCATAGTGCTAACTTAATCTATTTTATAATAGAATTTAAAATATGGCGTCAAATCTTTCATATGGATTTTTTTGTAAAAAAAAAAAGATGCAACATTTACAGATATTTTTACTGTTCTTCCTTTATAAATATGCATTTCTTTAAACATAATTTAAAAGCAGTGTGAGGGAAGTAATCAAAACGTTGTATGTGGATTACCTCCCTTACACTGTTTTAAATTGTCTTAATTGTTCATTAACCATTACTTTATGCATAATTTAAAAGCAGTGTAAGGGAGGTAATACAAATGATGTATTTGATTTATCTCCCTTACACTGCTTTAAATTATGTTTTGTACTAAAGTATTTGTCCATATAAAAATGCTTGTTTTTTGCCCCTTTTTTGGCCCCTAATTCCTAAAATTTTGAGGCAATTACCCCCAAAATCAATCCCAGCATTCCCTTTGTGATATGGAACCTTGTGGTACAATGTCAGAGAGATCCATACACTAACACACAAGTTATGTATGGAAGTTACAAAAATGCTTATTTTGGCCCCTTTTTCCTTAACTGTTGGTACCATAACCCCCAAAATCAATCCCAACCTTCCTTTTGTGGTATTGAACCTTATGGTGAAATTTCATAGAGATCCATTCACTTAAACTAAAGTTAGAGTGCGAAAACCAATGTGTCTTCGGACAACGACGACGAAGACGCCGCCGCCAACGTCATACCAATATAAGATCGCAAAAATTTTTTTGCGGTCGTATGAAAATAGTTGATCAGCACTGATTTTCGAACTTGTCTGAAACATTGCTGATATAAACCTATGATATATTTTATAAAAATCTGGCAAGAATTGTACACATGAGAGCGCTAACAAGACCAGATGGACAGACAGATGGTATTTCTTTGTTCCTCACAATGCATCACATTAGATATATAACATGTGTAATCATGGATCTGCCATTTAAGGCCTGTTTAATGTATTGCTAATTTTGATTGCGGCAACAGAGAAACTATAAAATTCTGTCCCTATCCTTACTGTGGTGTTATCTTCTATTCCACACATTATTTCAAATTTGACCTTTCTTGCTGCTCTTTTTTTAGCTATTCTCTCTATTATAGTTTTCCAGAAAATAGGCCAAAAAAGGTAAAATTGGTAGATATAGTCATTTAAGGGTTTAAAATAGACAATATGTTACACTTTTGCCCCTGTCAGATCTCTCTATCACACTCAAAATAATAGACAATACTTGCATTTCCCCCAAAATTCTATTTTTAGCCTTCACTTCCATTTTGCTTGCTGGTGGGATCATTGGACACATTTTTTAAAGACTAAATACACCAAGGATGATTGATTCTATGTTTGGTTCAATTAGGCCCAATAGTTTCAGAGAAGTAGATTTTTGTAAAATATAACGGACATAAACCAGTGACAACAAGTCACTAATGGCAATAGATCACACTGGCGCTTTGGGTCAGTGTAGCAAGAAAAAGGGTTGTCTAAGATATCAACATATTTAGTTCATTTTCATTTTGCAGCCACAGTTAGTTTGTTCTGACATTTTTATTACACAATAGTCACATTAGTTTATTCTTCTAGCTGTCTTCCATATATATATAAGGTATATTTACCACACATTTTGCAGCCATTTTCCTCGCCTGTTCTACAGTATTCTGCAACAGCATGGCTACTGTCATTGGACCTACACCACCAGGAACAGGGGTGACCCATGATGCTACTTGTTTTACTTCATCAAAATCGACATCACCAACCAGCCTCTTTCCAGACTTCTTTGTTGCATCTAAATAACCAAATATAATACAGTACACTGCTGTGGTTACCTTCTTTATATTTACGTATTTAGAAAAAAAATAATGTTAACCTTCAATGTTCAAGTCCTTCAAAGTTTTTGATTATTATAAGATATGAGACATAAGAACAAAATTCTACATTTTAGAGGGGATACAAATTGATCTGAACTCATATACCTTGAATGTGATGCTATTGTTGCACTGGAATCTTATACATTATGCAATGCCATGAAAATGCCTTAAATTATTCATTTCACTCTTGTGTAACTTCAATCCTTAATGGAACTTCAACTATATAATTGGTTTCTATTACTTTATTCTCTTTATTTAGAATTTTGTATGCCTTTATACTACTTAAATCTTTGTCTGAATGTTTTTCTGGCTTGTTTTTTAATTTCAATATTTCGCTAAAAAATGTTATCAAAATTTTTAGTGAAAGGAAAGACCAGAAATTAATAATTAGCACAAATGTAGATGACATACAATTTTTTTATATACCAATTTTGTACTTTATAAGAAAGTCATAGTGATGAAATACTGCACTGCCATCATGAGTTTCTACAAAATGAACATAAACATAAAACAACCAAATTTGATTGCTTAAATGAATAAGTGCTAATCTATTATTATAAATATTGTTGAAATATTATATTCTATACCTGGAATAGAGTTGATACCACAGTCTATAACTACAGCTCCTTGTTTGATCCAATCACCTTTCACCATTTGTGGTCTGCCTATGCCTACTACTACAATATCTGCTGTCTTAACCTACAAAATATTTTGAATATGCATCAAACATATTTTGTAGATTCAACACAAGATCAACTACAACTACTATTCTTAAGTAAATGAAAAGAGAAGTATTCTCTGGCATTTGTTCAGAAATTTAATACATGTTTTTGTATTCTCAATTCTAAATGCTAACTGTGAAAATTATAATTGGGTTAAGTTTATCAATCAAACTGTCTTCCCCAAAAACAATTATTTAAGATGAATTCATTATATCTCACTCCAATACCAGTATGAGTTATATCATTATTTTTTAGCAAAGAACATTCCCATGCTATGGGAGACAACATTAGATCATTCAGAATTTGAATACAATTTTCCATGAAAATTCTGCTACTTTCCAAACATTAAATACCCTTCATATTAAAAACAAACTACATGATGCACATTTCATCTCATTAAATTTACATCAACTTCTGATATAAAAGTTACATTATAATAGTATTGAGAATTATCTAACTTACAATATCAGGTAAATTTTGTGTTTTAGAATGGCACACAGTTACAGTAGCATGGTTCCATTTCAACAAATCAGCCATAGGAGATCCTACAATTTTACTTCTACCAACTACAACAGCTGTGGCACCAGCAATTTTCACTCCTACAATTTTTTTTTTAACTCTGTCAAATTTCAATTATTAGATCCAAGAATGGATTAAATAAAAACATATATTCAAATTTTTTTAAAGTCATTCCAAAAAATATTGTGCATTTATCTTTTTAAAAATCATGGACTTAAAGAAAACAAAAAGTGATCTGTCCTTTGAACATGTTGATGCACAATTTAGCAGTTTAAGTTTCATAGACATATTTCTAAATATGAATTTTGAATAAAATGACCAGCAGAATTCTTAGCTTCGTTCTAATGTCCAAAATATTTGAAAAATTTGTCATTTGTGATTATGTTTTTGACTTTCTTCACTTCTCCAGTCTTTTACCAATATCTACATTTTTAGTATTGGGTAAAATTGAAGTGTTGGGATTTTCATCACTTGGATAATAAATTCCAAATGACTCTCGAGTTTGCAAGTATCTTAAATGAACTGGAGTTTAAACAAGAATAAAGTTTGATTGAGTGTCCTGAAAGATGCAACTTATTATCTTAAGATTTCTGATCTTACCTGATCTTCTGATGAGTTCCAAACATCCTTTAGGTGTACATGGTAAAATACAGCTATCTAAATCTCCTCTAGACAATTTACCAGCGTTAATCTGATGTAATCTGTCAAAATAAAATAAAACGTTTCTTTTATATTTACTTTTACATATTTGGTTTCTTCTATTAGATATACTTGCAGGTCCTTTTTTAGTACATATTTCTGGCTGAGTGTCAATCTTAACTAATGCTAGAAAAAAACACAAATTTCTTTGCTGTGAAATGATTTCAGTCAAAGTTCAATGGTAAAGTTCTTCTGATATAAAAATCCTTTACTTTTCTATATTAATCTAATCATATCATCTTTTTTCTATCCTACACAGTTGATTGTTTTAACACATGCCTACCATAATACATACTGTCATTTATATTCAAAATGGCTGAATATTTTGAATGATTTTTTGGTCTGATGTAATTTTTTATAAACATTTTGTGAAATTTCATTTCTTCCACATTTTTTAAAAGGTAGATGCAATACCTATGCATTACTGAAACCCTGTAGTCACTTATTATTTTAAGCATGCGTATGAGAAAGGGGATCCCATAATTATTTCAATTCTTACCCATCAACATCTTTTTCTGGTCTGACAGCATTAGTTACAAGGTGGGAATCTATTTCATTTTCACTATCTAAAGGGAGCTGAAAAATAATCACCAAAATGTTGGGATTTTCATCACTTGGATAATAAATTCCAAATGACTATCGAGTTTGCAAGTATCTTAAATGAACCGGAGTTTAAACAAGAATAAAGATTGATACATTAAATTATTAAAAACAAAAACAGAGATTTAATCAAATCAATAGGTGAACTCAAAATTATAACTGATCTTAATATTTATTTAAACAAAAAAATTGTGGTTATAGTGAAAAGGGGAAATCTGTTCAAGAAGCAAAACATTTGTCAATATTGTTTCAATGTAAGGACATCATACGTAACTACATAACTATTGACCAAACTTTATGTAAATATACTGATAAAATATCAATGAAATCAACATTTATAAGGAGGCTTTGTAAGATATGGTTGCCATGACAAGATCATTTAGGAGCTGAAAAAAAATGTGATAGAAAAATGTACCAGTGTCACTGATGTGTAAAATGTAGGTTATGAGATTCCTTTCTATATAAAGCCCTTGCAATCACTTCCTAAGTTCAACAATTGCAGAACTTTAGAAGGCAATTGAAATAAAAATGGTAACAAAAAACAGTGCAACATGAAATACAAGTTATGATAACATTTCCTTTACAAAGCCCTAACTTTATATCAACATGCAAAAGTTTCTCAGTATTCTAGCAGACATAGTGACCATTATTAGTTGAATGCTTAAGGACTTCATTTGATTCTCACACAAAGTTAATAAATTGCTTGCTGAGCACAGCTGGATACGACCGCAGATGTCCAACCCTGAAAAGTTGGAGCCAAAATGGACACAATATTCACGCTTGATACAGGTCTGAATTTGGATTGTAATTAAATTTTTGACACATAATAGGTTTCTGACACAGAATAACTGTAGTCAAAGAACTTCAAATTGGTTATATGATTTTGAATTTATATTCAATTTTTGCTTTTGTGCAATACACTATGCTGTTGAATATTAACCCCCAAAAACAAAATATTTGAAGAAATTTTCTTTTAATTTCTGAAATCTGAAATGAGAAAAATTGTCCACCCCTCCAATTTTTTTCACCTCCCCCCTTTCCCTTACTCCAAAAAAAATTCTTTCCCTCAGGATATGGTCAGTATCTCAATTCAAATTTCTAATGGAGTTTGCAACCATAACTACCTATTTAAATACATCATAAAAGTCTTAAAATATAAAATGACATACATAGTCATGGCTAAAATTAATATTAATTAATAGTAACTGTTAAAAATAAATTGACAGCTAATCACCTCAAGACAATCATCGTTTCTTAATACATAATTTACAAGCAGTGTAAGGGAGGTAACCAAACAATGTTCTTTAAAATTGATTTGGATTACCTCCCTTACACTACTTTTAAATTGTCTCAATTGTCTTTTAACCAGAAAAACCCTTGTTTTTCCCCTTTTTTTGCCCATAATTCCTAAATGGTTTGAGCCATAACCCCCCTAGGTCAATCATAACCATCCCTTTGTAGTATGGAAACTTGTGGTATAATTTCAGAGAGATTCATACACTTTAACACAAGTTATTGTCTGGAAACTACAAAAATGCTTATTTGGGCCCCTTTTTTGGCCCCTCATTCCTAAACAGTTGGGACCATAACCCCCAAAATCAATCCCAACCTTCCTTTAGTGGTTATAAACCTTGTGTTAAAATTTTATTGATTTCTATTTACTTATACTAAAGTTATTATCCAGAAACCATCTGTCTTTGGACGACGCTGACGACGACGAAGACAACGTGATACCAATATACGACCAAAAAATTTTTAATTTTTGCGGTCGTATAAAAACTGCAGGTAGGTTAAATTTTATGGAATTAACAAAGTGTGTTTTCTTAAATAAACATGATAAATCTACGTTATCTTAGTCAAATAAATACAACATGATTTTGAAAACTGGAAGAAAAGATCCTCCTCATTTTATGGTGACTTGCAACAAGTAAGGATTAAACTTAGCAAACAAAAAATGCTCAACTATATCATTGCAAGGATTGAATTTAGTAAAATACCTGAACAATCATTCCATGTACAGCAGGATCAGAATTCAGACTTTCAACAGCATCCAAAACCTACAAAAATAATAGTAGCAAAATAAAGATGAGTTTCTTATGGCCGGTCTAAAAACATACAGGGACCACTCTTCAAATCTCAATTATGGGTGGTGTCAACTTTGTTTTTGTACTTTGAAAATGTAAGTGAAATTCTAAAATTGAATTAATACATTAAATACATTAACTTATTTCTAATTCAAAATATTTTGATATACAAGTAATAATAACAAATAACAAATAATCCTTTTCTTTCTGCATTTCCTCATTTCAGCTTGATAATGTTATATTGGGAACAAGATGATTAACACAATATGATATTATTTTCTGAATCTCTACAGAAAAGAGAAAATCCTGTATGTTTCAAAATGAGCTGGTATGTTAAAATAATAGTATTATTATGTTAGCTTTATAATTCAAATAAATCTTGCTTATGCTTAACCCTACCTCAGACTGTGTTGATGTCCTTGGTAATTTGATATGACTTGCAGTAACCCCTATAGCTCCAGCATTCTTGACCTTTTGACCAATATACACATTAGAATCATCTCTGTCACCAACCTACAAACATCATAATCAAATGTCTGTTTCTGTTTTAGGTTAATTTTATATAATAAACATTGAATTGAAACATTTTCAGAGAAATTTTCTCTGGTTTGTGAACAAAATGTAAATCTAATAACTGATCATGTTAAGTATTTATAAAAAGTAATAGATTTTTTGGTTACCTTACATGAGCAACACGATGAGTACCACATGTGGAGAAGGATTTGCTTACTCTTATGGAGCACCTGAGATACCCCCCTTCCCCCTGTTTTTTTGTGGGGTTTGTTTTGCTCAGTCTTAAGTTTTTTATGTTGTGTTTTGTATACTGTTGTTTGTCTTCTGATGGTTTTTCTTTTTTTGCCATGGCATTTTTTAATCTGACAAACATATCTTTCAGATTCAACATTTTTGTTTCATCTGATTCCAGATAATCAGAAAAGAAAAAGGTTACATCAAAATGCATCTTCCATTGTTCCATTTTTATAAATGTAAGAACCGTTTCTTTAACCAATAATTCTTTTTACCAGATTATTCAGTATAACAATGTATGTTTGAATACAGTAACAAGTAACTAACAATCAACATAAATCTTTGACATGCTTAATTTTTGTCTTTCTATGAACTGATATTTTTACCTGAACAATGGCTAATCCAGGACAAAATCTAGGATAAGTAGTTTTTAATTCCTCTATCTCAGTCTTTAACCCCTGTCTAATTTCTCTGAAAGGTAAACATGGTAAAATGAAAAAGAGTAGTGGTAAACAAATGGCAAAAGGTATTGGTTTTCAAGAAGGATTACATTGTAAATAGTATTTTATGACGTCTTTCTTCATCGATTACCATGATTACGCCTGTTCATACCAGGACATATTTCTCGTGTTTCTAGACATCCTCTTTTTTATTACCGTATTACAATGATCAAACATATCTATTTGGTTACAGTGAGACACTAGATAATAATCTAAGACTATAACTTACCACATTTCCAAATCAATAAACTCCAATGTTCAAATACGCTTTATAGTATCACAAGTTCACAACTATTTTTTTAATGGTCTTATTTGCTGGTCATAACCATTCAATCACTGATCTGGGTATTAGCTATGGTTGTGCTTAAGTGATTTGAAACTTAATATTTCAAAAATATAATTCAGTCTGTTAATTTTAAATTGAAACTGTCAAAATAACATTAACTACAAAAACATTATAGAATAGTGTACAAGAGCAAAAAGGTGTGAATTTATTGATGCATCTTTAAAATTTCAAATAAAAGAAATTTCAGAACATAGGGATCATGAATTGCTTACTTGGCAAAAATATGCCATTTAGATATTCATTTTCATCTTTTCCAACCCAAAAATGCTGAAGAGAGAACTAATTTTTCAAATATACATCTTCTGTGAGTTATAGTGGAATCAAGGCTATCATAAATTATTTCTTTAGTTGAATCACATAAAAATAAGGATAATTAAATATGTAGAAATTTTGATAACCAAACCCAACAAAATCTAATGACTCTTCCCATAGCCATCAATATAATTTTTTTTTTTTCATTTGATAAAATTTTATTTACAAATATATATTTACAATAAAAAGTAAATAGGACAAAACCCATATTCACTAAAACATGATAAACATTGTTCATATCAATCACTTGTTTATAAATAGTAAATACATTTTCAGTAAACTGATGATGTAATTCAGTTCAAATATAACATGTATTCTTGCACACACCAAAACTGAAATCAAGAGTAACCCCTCTTTTGATGACAATAAAACGCTCATCAGCATAGTGTTAAAGTTTCTATACCTCTCAAAATAATATTTTAATTTGTGATCCATTACATTTTAAAATAGGGTTTCTATATAAAAAGTATTTCTCAAAAAGATCTAAGCTGTTTTTCATTGCATAATAAATAAAATGCTCCGCTGGGCGCAGCTTGATACGACCGCAGAGGTCGAACCCTGAACAGTTGGGGCAAGTATGGACACAACATTCAAGCTTGATACAGCATTGAATTTGGATTGTGATTAAATATTTGACACAGCATAGGTTTTTGACACAGAATGAATGTGGTCTAAGAACTTAAAAAATTTTAATTTACCTATACAAACCATATCATTATTATTTGCTTTTATATATAAATCAGAAATAACCAATTTAAAATGGAAAATTTTAAAGAAAAAAAAAGGAAAGAAAGGAAAAAAAAATCCCTCCCCCAAATTTTTTGAACCCCCTTATGATTCATCACCCCCAAACTCAATCCCAACCTTCCCTTTGTGGTATGGTACCTTGCAGTACAATTTCAGAGAGATCCATACACTTGAACACAAGTTATTGTCTTGAAACTAGAAAAATGCTTGTTTTAAGGCCCCTTTTTGGCCCCAAATTCCTAAACGTTTAGGGCAATTACCCCCAAACTCAAACCCAGCTTTCCCTTTGTGATATGGAACCTTGTAGTACAATTTCATAAAGATCCATACACTTACACACAAGTTATTGTCCTGAAACTAGAAAAATGCTTGTTTTGTGCCCCTTTTTTTGCCCCTAATTCCTAAAATTTTGAGGCAATTACCCCCAAAATCAATCCCAGCATTCCCTTTGTGATATGGAACCTTGTGGTACAATGTCAGAGAGATCCATACACTAACACACAAGTTATGTCTGGAAGTTACAATAAATATTTGACACAGCATAGGTTTCTGACACAGAAAGAATGTGGTCTAAGAACTTGAATTTTTTTAATTTACCTATTATGGTCCAATGTCCAAAATCAAAATACATGGTTAGATTCAGCATATCAAAGAACCCCATATATTCAATTTTTGTTAAAATCAAACAAAGTTTAATTTTGGACCCCAACTTGGACAAACTTGAAAACTTGGCCCATAATCAAAAATCTAAACACATGTTTAGATTCAGCATATCAAAGAACCCCAAGAATTCAATTTTTGCTAAAATCAAACTATGTTTAATTTTGGACCCTTTGGACCTTAATGTAGACCAATTTAAAAAACAGGACTTAAAATTAAAAATCTAAATACACGGTTAGATTTGGAATATCAAAGAACCCCAATAATTCAATTTTTGATGAAATCAAACAAAGTTTAATTTTGGACCCTTTTGACCTCAATATGAACCAATTTGATAGCGGGGCCCTCAAATAAAAAATCTAAATTCATGGTTAGATTCAGCATATCAAAGAACCCCATATATTCAATTTTTGTTGAAATAAAAAAAAGTTTAATTTTGGACCCCAACTTGGACCAACTTGAAAACTGGGCCCATAATCAAAAATCTAAACACATGTTTAGATTCAGCATATCAAAGAACCCCAAGAATTCAATTTTTGTTAAAATCAAACTAAGTTTAATTTTGGACCCTTTGGACCTCAATGAAGACCAATTTAAAAAAAAACGGGACCCAAATTAAAAATCTATAAACACGGTTAGATTTGGCATATCAAAGAACCCCAATAATTCAATTTTTGATGAAATCAAACAAAGTTTAATTTTGGACCCCAATTTGGACCAACTTGAAAACTGGGCCCATAATCAAAAATCTAAATACATGTTTAGATTCAGCATATCAAAGAACCCCATATATACAATTTTTGTTGAAATCAAACAAAGTTTAAATACTGGACCCTATCTTGGACCAACTTGAAAACTGGGCCCATAATCAAAAATCTAAACACATGTTTAGATTCAGCATATCAAAGAACCCCAAGAATTCAATTTTTGTTAAAATCAAACTAACTTTAATTTTGGACCCTTTGGACCTTAATGTAGACCAATTTAAAAAACAGGACCCAAAATTAAAAATCTAAATACACGGTTAGATTTGGAATATCAAAGAACCCTAATAATTCAATTTTAGATGAAATCAAACAAAGTTTAATTTTGGACCCTTTTGACCTCAATATGAACCAATTTGATAACGGGGTCCACAAATAAAAAATCTAAATACATGGTTAGATTCAGCATATCAAAGAACCCCACATATTCAATTTTTGTTGAAATCAAACAAAGTTTAATTTTGGACCCCAATTTGGACCAACTTGAAAACTGGGCCAAAAATCAAAAATCTAAATACATGTTTAGATTCAGCATATCAAAGAACCTCATATATTCAATTTTTGCTAAAATCAAACAAAGTTTAATTTTGGACCCTTTGGACCTTAATGTAGACCAATTTGAAAACTGGACCCAAAATTAAAAATCTAAATACACTGTTAGATTCGGCATAACAAATAAATAAATGTGATCAAAGATTTTACAAATCTAATGCGCCATACTGTGCAATTAAAGATTACTTCTTGAAATTTTTCAATATTTGAAATTTGAAAAAAAAATAATATTTGAAGAATAATTCTTTTTAATTTCTGAAATCTGAAATGAGAAAAAATTGACCCCCCACAATTTCTTTTTATCCCCCCCCCCTTTTTTCCCCCCCAAAAATTCTTTCCCTCAAGATATGGTCAAAATCTCAATTCAAATTTCCAATGGAGTTGGCAACCATAATTACCCATTTAAATTTACCATAGTGCTAACTTAATCTATTTTATAATACAATTAAAAATATAGTGTCAAATCTTTCATATGGATTTTTTTGTAAAAAAAAAAAGATGCAACATTTGCAGATATTTTTACTGGTCTTCCTTTATAAATATGCATTTCTTTAAACATAATTTAAAAGCAGTGTAAGGGAAGTAACCAAAACGTTGTATTTGGATTACCTCCCTTACACTGTTTTAAATTATCTTTATTGTTCATTAACCATTACTTTATACATAATTTAAAAGCAGTGTAAGGGAGATAATTTCAATGATGTATTTGATTTATCTCCCTTACACTGCTTTAAATTATGTTTTGTACTAAAGTATTTGTCCATTAACCAGGACAACCTTGTTTTTCCCCCTTTTTTGCCCCTAATTCCTAAACGGTTTGAGCCATAACCCCCCAAAGCAAATCCTAACCATCCCTTTGTGGTATGGAAACTTGTAGTATAATTTCAGAGAGATCCATACACCGTTCCACAGTTATTGTCTGGAAACTAGAAAATGCTTATTTTTGGCCCCTTTTTGGCCCCTAATTCCTTAACTGTTGGTACCATAACCCCCAAAATCAATCCCAACCTTCCTTTTGTGGTATTTAACCTTATGGTCAAATTTCAAAAAGATCCATTCACTTAAACTAAAGTTAGAGTGCGAAAACCAATGTGTATTCGGACGACGACGCCGGACGACGACGACGACGACGCCGGACGACGACGACGACGACGACGACGACGCCAACGTCATACCAATATACGACCACAAAATTTTTTTGCGGTCGTATAAAAAGCCCATATTCCATGTACTTTTGTAGTGTATATTTAAAGAGCCTTGTGCAATCAATAAACATTGAACATAGCAATGATAAATTGAAAGCATATTCATTATATTTAGATTTAATTTAGCATTTTATTTTGGTGGCATTTCCTACACATCCAGTATGTAGCCTAAGATGGCATTTTGAGGCCAACACATTTCAGGTGGTACCACTCCAAACACCAGTCCGCAAACTATGATCCATATATACAGAGACATATATATAATCTGTCTCTGATATATATGGATGTCTATACTGCACACTAAAGAGTTCCCTTCTGCTATGTCATTCTCAAGCAATATCTTTGGGTTTTTCTTAACATTTTCCAAGACACATTGAAAAAATATTTTTTATCCTAACGTTCTCTTTGAGCAATTACGTAGGAAATTTCTCAACTGGAACAAATTGTTTGCAAAAGTAAAATTTTGCTGGTAACAATTACTGCAGGCAGACCTGGGACATGATATATTGACGGGCTGTGACACTCGACAATCGTATCGATTACATTGTTGGGTCATCTAATTACCGATATGATATGGAAAAGAAGATGTGTCAAATTACGTATACGTGCTGGCTATTATTGACAATAATATACTGCTCCATGTCAGATTTGCTCTAAATGCTTTAGTTTTTGAAGTATAAGCCAAAAACTGCATTTTACCCCTATGTTCTATTTTTAGGCATGGTGGCCATGTTTTTTGCCGAAACAGAAAATAAAACACAAACTTTATTCTAGATACCCTAAGGATCATTCAGTTTAAGTTTGGTTGGAATTGGTTCAGTAGTTTCAAAGGAGAAGATGTTTGAAATAGTTTACACGGGACGGACGACGACGGCGGACGCCAAGTGATGGCAAAAGCTCACATTTCCTTCGGAAAGGTGAGTTAAAAGTGCTCAAATGTGTTTTTTTTTAAGAGAAAACAGTGTTATGCTTTAAATGTTTAAAACTAATAATTTCATTCAATATTATTTTTGTTGATCACAAACTGTTTTGACATCCTTTGTGCACAAAAGAGCACAATGTAGCACAAAGGACCCCAAAGGAGTGTAATAAGAGCACAAAGGACCTTTAATTGGAGTAATTTCTGAAAATATATAAAAAAAAATATTTTAAAAAACATGAAAATTGTGATTTTTATTATGTACGACATGGTGTAATCACCAGTACCAGATAGGAACCGACTTTATATCTGGTTTATGTCATAGTTTATATTTGTTAATTTATATATAGTAATCAAGTAATTAGTAGCTCAGAAATGTCAATATACACTTTGTTTTATCAAAATTTATTCTGGACAAAAATAAAGTATCTATCAAAATGTTCTAACTTGAATAATCTAGAATGAATCTATGAAGAAAATGTTTCACAAGATGCAAAAAGGATCGTTATGGATGTAATTCTTAAGCTAAGAAATTGTCATGAATTTTTTAATCCATATTTCAGAAATTTTCAATATGTACTATGTTTTACCAAATTTTATTCTCGACAAAAACAAAGAACATGTATCTACCAAAATTTTCTTACTTGACGAATCTTAAATTGCTATTAGGAAATGTAGGAACAAAAAGTACACACAGCGCAAAAAGGAATGGATTGTTCATACTGTCTTTTGGTTATTTGTGTTGTTATTGACAAATACCCATCATCTAAATTTGTTTTTTTTTATTAGCCTGATAACTGAAAAATTACAATTTGAAATAAAATTGGACATCAAACAAATATTTGATTATTTAAACAAGTAGTTTATGAAATTTATTTTCTGTTATTTGTGTCTTCACATATTTCACACATAAATAAATAACCTAAATAACCAAGTAAATATATAGATTGACAAAATCATAACTCATCTCAAAATGATAACCGTTGCAATTAAAAAATGTATTTTTTTTCTTTAAAAGAACTCTCTCATTTCATATTGCTTATAAAATTTTGAGTACAACGTTTTCTATTTTTTTAATTTAGTCTTCAACAGACGATGTCTTTGATCACGCCTTGTGTGGTCTATATTAATTTTGCATACGTCTGAAGTTTCCTTTTGTTTTATTTTCAATAATCAATTATGTAGTACAATAATTGTATTTGAAACAGTTTTCTAGTTTATAATAAACTGTTAACACAGAGATATGTCTCGCCTATTTGTTATTATGATAATGCAAATGTTGAAATTAAAATAGAAATACTTTAACATGTAAGTTATGCAAATATTCAAAGTCAATGAACCATGACTGAAGGTACAGGGCGGAACAATCTCCATGGAAATCAGATGTGCCAATGATAATACAACTGCATTCCAAATACCATTGACTTTTCATAAGTTGTTCCCTTTAAACAAACCTTAACACAAACATTAACTTGTAAACTATGCAAAAGTTTCAAAGTCAGTGAACTATAATGAGGGGGTGGGGTTATATAATCTCTGTGGAAATGAAACTTGCAAAGGCCAATACATTTGCATACCAAATATCAATGACTTAACATTAGTGGTTCATCTTAAACTGACATAATCACAAACTAATACATGTAAACTAAGCAAAAGTTTCAAAGTCAACAGACTGTGACTGAGGGGTAAGGACCAAATATACTCCATGGAAATGAGATGTGCTAATGCTTATACAACTGCATACCAATTATCATTGACCTACCACTAACAGTTCCCCTTAAACTGACCTAATCTTAAACTAATACATGAAAACTAAGCAAAAATTTCAAAGTCAATAGACCATGACTGAGGGTGTAGTGGCCAAATAATCTCCATAGAAATGAGATATGCCAATGCTTATACAGCTGCATACCAAATATAATTGACCTACCACTATTGGTTCACCAGAAACTAACCTAATCACAAACTAATACATGTAAACTAAGCAAAGTTTCAAAGTCAATAGACCATGACTGAGAGGGCGTGGCCAAATAATCTCCATGGTAATGAGATGTGCCAATGCTTATACAACTGCATACCAAATATCATTGACCTACCACTAGTGGTTCACCATAAACTAGACCTAATCACCAACTAATACAATGTTCACGCCGCCACCGGAAACAGCATGTCTATGTCTTGCTTTTTGACTCTGTCATGGCGAGACAAAAACTGCTTTTTAACACAATAATTAATTGTAAAGAATTCCTCTTAGTTAATGCCAAGTCCTCATTCATGTTATTATACAATTAGTTATTTGTAAAATTGAAATTTTGACAATGTTTGCTTTTTTTTTTTTTTTGTTAAATGTCAAGCCTTTATTTTTATGTTCTGACATGCTTTGCAAAATTTCAAAATATATAAGTATAATAAAATCTTTGATAATTGATAATAAAAACTATAGGCTATCAAGAGCCTGTTTTGCTCACCTGATTCTACTTTGATTTTGGAAATCATGTAAAAATAGATTAAAATCATAACAGATACCCTAATAATGATTGAGGCCAAATTTGGTCTAATATTGGCCCCGTAATTTAATCAAAAGAAGAAGACTTTTGTAAAGTTTACAGAAATTAGGCCACACTTAAAAATATTTTAGTTTGCCCAAACCCTACCCAAAGGTAGAGACAGTGGGTAGGTAGGTAGGCATTTTCTTTCTTTTTTCGGCAAAGAGAAGTTGAAGTATCAGATATGTTTTAGTATACATGACTATCTGATTTAAAAAAAAACCTTTTCAAATCAGGGCAATAAAAGATTTTGAGTAGGCAGCTATTTTCTGGGTAGGTAGGGTTAGGGCAAACAAACATATTCTTTTTTATGGCCTTACCAATAAATTCTTTGAAATTGTAGAAAATTACTTTATAAGGACAATGACCAATCTGCTACAAAGTAACAACACTTGGACAGCACCTCATAAGGAACATTCTTGTCATGTTTTATTTCATTCCATTTAGTAGTTTTCTAAAAGAAGACATTTATATGTATTTCCCATAGGGTCCTATGTTAAACTAAGTCCCCCGCTGGCTGCCATCTTGGATGATTGATCAGCATTCAAAGTAACAATACTTGGTCAGCACCTCATAAGGAACATTCAAACTATGTATGGTTTCATTCCATTCAGTGGTTCTATAAAAGAAGACATTTGTATGTATTGTTCATAGGGTCCTATGTTAAACAAAGTCCCCCGCTGGCGGCCATCTTGGATGATGGATCAGCTACATAGTAACAACACTTGGTCAGCACCTCATAAGGAATATTCATGCACTGTTTGGTTTCATTCCATTCAGTGGTTCTCTAGAAGAAGACATTTGTATGTATTGTCCATAGGGTCCTATGTTAAACGAAGTCCCCTGCTGGAGGCCATCTTGGATGATGGATCGGCTACAAAGTTACAACACTTGGTCAGCACCTCATAAGGAACATTCATGCCATGTTTTATTTCATTCCATTCAGTGGTTCTCTAGAAGAAGCATTTGTATGTATTTCCCTTAGGGTCCTATGTTAAACGAAGTCCCCTTGGATGATGGTTCGGCTACAAAGTAACAACACTTGGTCAGCACCTCAAAAGAAACATTCATACCATGTTTGTTTTCAATCCATTAAGCAGTTTTCTAGAAGAAGACATTTCTATATATTTCCCATAGGGTCCTTTCTTAAACTAAGTCCCCCGTTGGCAGCCATCTTGGTTGATTGATTGGCTAGAAAGTAACAACACTTGGCCAGCACCTCATTAGGAACATTCATGTAATGTTTGGTTTCACTCCATTCAGTGGTTCTCTAAAAGAAGACATTTGTATGTATTGTCCATATGGTCCTATGTTAAACGAAGTCCCCCGCTGGCGGCCATTTTGGATGATGGATCGTCTACAAAGTAACAACAGTTAGCCAGCACCTCATAAGGAACATTCATGCCATGTTTGGTTTCATTCCATTCAGTGGTTCTCTAGAAGAAGTTCAAAATGTAAAATGTTAAGGATGACGACGACAACGGACGACGGACGCCAAGTGATGAGAAAAGCTCACTTGGCCCTTTGGGCCAGGTGACCTAAAAATGATATTATTGTTACCTGCAATTTCAGTGTGAAATTAGGTCTCTACCGGAAATACATTTTGGCAATAAGTCTAGGAAGTATCAATAATTATTTCTTAATGTTATTTTTTTGTCAGTAATCGTAGCCAGTGGCAGTGCCTGATATATATATGTATGCTCAACACCTCCCCCTTATTCCAGAAATATAATAGCAAATTTCTAATACATTTATTAAATTTTCAGTATGAATCAACTCATATCCGTTCTTTCAACAAAACTTCTGGAGTCATTTCAGTCTTGAACAGTAAAAATTATAGAGTGTCAAGTCCCAGGCGCGGCCGTGACCAAGTGACCTGTCGAAAATTATCTCTTGGAAAGCACCTGTATTGGGCTGTAAAAAATGTTTGTGCAAACTTACTACGACGTGACAACCCTCAATATTGATTCATAACATTCTAATTTTATACTTTCAACGCTTCCTTACTCTGAAACATCTTTTCCACTTAATATTTGTGCCATTTTGCAATCTATATATTTTTCAATTTTTGCACGTGGGTCAACAAGTCAAAAGTATAATAAATTTGAGGACTGATGCGGACGAAGCTGTATTTCCGGTTACATTAAAATTATCAAAACTAGAATCAAATCATATAATAACTCTCACAAAAAAAAACATAAACACTAGGATTAGGTGTTATAGTGATCAAAGATAGCCACTCCCGCACACAGGTGCTAGGGGACTTAATTTGGCCCTTATTCCAAATTCAGTTAAATGACAGTAGAGACGGGGTACGTGCTCATATCCAAAACTCCAGTTTCTTTTGGGTACTTTTTTTCTGTATCACACATTGTGTCACCCTCCCTTTATATCATCAGTGACCGCTATGGATACAATTGAAATAAAACGAAAAAAAAATAAAAAAATAACAAATTAAAAAAAGGGGTAAACAAAAATGACAATTTAACTGCATCTGACTCTGTAAATAGGTATGGAACCTATTTGTTACACCACTAGAGGATACCAGAAGTAAATTAGACAAATTTCATTAACGGTACTAATTTCAAGGTACCGGATTAACATTATGTCTATGCCGGAATACATCTCTTCAGTGATGCTCGAGGCCGGCAAACAGAATATTTGAAAAACCTAATACATCAAGAAGAGCTGATAAAACCGAAATGACATAAAGCATGACCAAACCAAGACAAAGAATCGTAGCAATACATGATTCATTAAATCAAAATGATTTTCAAAATTCTATGACAACAAATTTCAATATATGTCTTTATTTCGTTCAAACAATATATCCGTATTTAGGCCAACATGCCAGTACCGAAATAATGGCAAGTTCCAACTGGGCTGGTACCCGGCCTCGGGAACTAACAGTCCACCAGAAGAGGTGTTAGAAATAAAATCAACGGTACCAATTTTACTGCACCAGATACGCATTTCTACAATAAATTCAATCTCTTCAGTGATGCTCAAGGCCGAAATATTTAAAAATCTAAAACCTAATGCAAACGTTGAAGAGATGATAAAAACCCAAAAGGGATATAGGACAATGACAGGGAATATGAGCTAACATTCCATGTGAATATTAAAATAACTTCGAAGATGTGGTATGATTGCCAATGAGACAACTCTCCGACAGGGACAAAATGACATAGAAGTTAACAACTATAGGTCACCTTCAACAATGATCAAAACCCATACAGCACAGTCAGCTAAAACAGGACCCGAAATAACAAATGTAAAACAATTCAAACGAGAAAACCAATTAACGGCCTGATTTATTTACAACACAATTAACGGGACTATTTAGCCATCAGAGGTATCGACCCAGTGGTAATAATTACAGAAGATGTACCAATTTGCCTGCATCAGGTCCGCATTTCGACAATTAACGTCTCTTCAGTGATATTCGAGGCCAAAGTGTTTTAAAATCTAAAACCTAATACAAACGTTGAAGAGCTGATAAAAACCAAAAGGGGATATAGGGCACTGACAGGAAATATGAGCTCACATCCCATTTGAATATAAAAATAAGAAGATGTGGTATGATTGCCAATGAGACAACTCTCCACAAATTGACAAAATGACAAAAATCATAGCCGAATTTGCATTCAAGTACCAAAGCACTGGCTACTGGGTTGGTGATACCTTAAGGGATTAACAGTATCGATCAAGTTGTAGAAATAACATTAACTGTACAATACTTACTGCACCAGTTACGCATTTCGACAACTATAATGTATATACAATTAATACAACCATTGAAGAAGCCACGGTGATAAAACCAATCAAAATGATGGAAATCACTCATGGAAAGATTGGAAGAGAAGTTTGAATAATTTCAAATCATATTTAGGTATGGTGTGTACAAAAACATGAATATAGCACTATTGCTGACAATTGCATTAACTGCAGGTCTTTAGGATAAGCACTTTCAGTAGATAAAAAGAGATTAATTGAATCACTGATAGCGGGTCCTTTAATCTGCACAACAATTTTGTTTAATCTTAACCAAATAATGTTCCCTAGCTGTTACATGTTTCACTTTAACGTTTTACCTTTTGAAACAGAAGAAATTACAAAAAGAAGATTCTTCTAATAAAGTTTATCAATTATCCTTGTATGACATGGGACAAACAGATAGACTGGAAGCTCAGAACTTTATTGTGTCAAAAAAAAAACATCTAAAAAGGTTGTTTTGGGGTACTTTGTAAGTTGAAACATAAGTATACTATTTTTCTCCTCTAAGAATTGCTATTTGATTATGAAAACAATTATCATGATTACATGACACTGAAAATAAAAGGTATCGGGTCCGTTTGCGCCCAATACACGTTCGCACCCTACACGTTCGCACCCCACACGTTCGCCCCCCTAGGTCCGTTCGCACCCTACACGTTCGCACCCTTTTTTATTCAAAAACCTGATAAATTTTTATATGTTTTGTAGATGTTTATATCAAAATATTTTTATTTTCATAAATAAAAATTCGGGAATTTTTAAATGAAATATTGTTTTAAATTGATTTGAGTGATTAATTATTAAATGTTAATTATGTATGATTACTGCTAATTGGTATTTATACACAGCCTAATGTGGTGTTATTGTTGAGTGTTTAAAAATCATGATTGTTGTCATGGTTGTTTTAACTTGCTTTAAATGTAAATACTGTATGTATTTAGCTTGGTATGAGTAAAACTTTGAAGATTTTAAATAAAAAACATGAAAGATAATTGTTTTTAACAGCTTGGCACCTTTGATCTCATGTGTGTCAGAATCTCACTTTATTCATAAACAATGAAAAAAAATATTTATAGCAATACACTATCCAAAACATGATAACGAATTATTCAACACATAAAAAAAAAAAAACGTTGTCAGAATCCCATTTCCTTTTGAAACAATAAAAAAGAAATATTTATAGCAATACACTAACCAAAACATGATTAAGATTTTATCAACACCTAAAAAACCGTTGTCAGAATCTCACTTTATTCAGAAACAATGAAAAAAAAAAATTATATATATATTTATATATATATATATAGATATATAGAGCAATACACTTACCTAAACATGATTAAAAATTATTCAACACAAAAATAAAATACTGGTCGTCAGAATCTCACTTTATTTAAAAACAATGAAAAAAAATGTTTATAGCAATACATTTACCATGACACAAAAAAAACCTTGTCAGAATCTCACTTTATTTAGAAACAATGAAAACATATATATTTATAGCAATACACTTACCAAAACTCGTTTACAAATTATTAAACACAAAACCAATAAAAATTGGGCGCGAACGTGTAGGGTGCGAACGGACTTTGGGTGCGAACGTGTAGGGTGCGAAAGTGAAAGGGGGGCGAACGTGCATGGGGGCGAACGTGATTGGGCGCGAACGGACCCAGATTCAAAATAAAAAGTTGTAGAGTGAATTTTGATTCTATTTATAATTTAATATTTTCCACAAAAGGGCATTGAAAATGTACTTTTTCAACATTAACAAATTAAAAAAACTTATTTTATTGAAATGAGGTCGGGTTGTTGTCTCTTTGACACATTCCCCATTTCCATTCTCAATTTTATTCATTCTTAATTGCAAAAATACACTTCTTGTATTCAAATGATTAAAATTTTAATAGACATTTGATGGGGAATAAACTGAAAAAATATTGGTTTGCTTGGGTTAGAGTTTAAAATTTTACTGATTGTATCAAGCAAATCACTGATAAGATTATTGATTAATTATAGATGATTATAGCACAGATATATCAAATAAAATATAGACCTTACTTGAATCCTTTTTTATGAATTATCTAGATTTCATATTTTGTCTTCTTGTTTGAAAAAAATATTCTTAATCCTTAATTAATCATTTATCTTTCAGACATAATTTACAGAATCCCTTTATGTGGTATAGATCAAAGTAATAGGCAATAAATGGATCTATCATTTCTATATATCAAACATCTAATATATACATTTGTGTATTCAATTATTAGGTTAAGTATTTGTGTATTGAGATGTATAATGAAAGGAATGTTTAATTACTAGTATGTAAGACTGTCAGAGGTTGATTAATAATGTGGTCAATATGATTGACATTTAAGGTTGTGGGGCCTTGTAGGTCAGAAGCTCAACAGTGATGAGTGGAAATGTGTATGTGGTTTGGTTCTTTTAAGACTCCTACTTTGTTTTTTGATACTTTGAATTGACAGTGGGTATGCAGACATACATACTTGAATGAACAGCTATAAAAATATAATCCACGTTTTTCACAGTTCATATGTGCATATGTACACAGACATGAAAATAATAGGGAACTATATTTCAGTGTGTATTCATTTTATAGATTTAGAAGCTAACCTGTGCTACTTCTTGTCAAGGAGGCAGTTGCCTTGGGAAAGATTTTGGAACTTTCAAAAAAGGGCCTGAAGGAGAGCAAAACCCGGACAAGAAATCGTAGCTTTGCGCGAGGAATGTATTTCTGAATTTAAACTTATTTTCATAATTTCACATAAGCAAATTTCAATCTAACAATATACGTATTAGAATAGAATATTTTTTTATTTCCCAAATTACAGGGCCCATAAAGGGCATACAATCAGATACAATTGATTTACATAATTGGTAACAACAACAATTATAGTCACTTTAAAATATATATTTAGTATATTAGCATTGGTCAGACTCAGAGCCAAAAACCACATATATATTGTGAATAAAAGAATAAAATTACATTATATGCATTCATTCTCAAATCATTTAAAAGGCTATTAACGAAGTGCTGGGTATAGGCCTAGTGGTACTCTCCCGGACTATAAAGCCACCAGCAGAGCTATCGACTCAGTGGTAGTAATAACGTTAGCGGTAACAATTTTACTGCATCAGATGCATATGCGCATTTCGACAATTAATGCCTCTTCAGTGATCTTCGAGGCCAAAATAGTTAAAAATCCAAAACCTAATACAAACGTTGAAGAAGTCATAAAACCCAAAAGAACTCACAGTAAAGCTAAATCCGAACAAGAAATCGTAGCTTTGAACAAGGGCGATACATTTCTTAATTCAAACTAATTTCCAAAATTTCACATCAGAAAATTTTAATGGCATTAGCAAAGTACTGGCTAATGGGCTTAATGATACTCGCCGGGACTATAAGCCCACCGGCAGAGGTATGGACCCAGTGGTAGTAATTACATTAGCGGTACCAATTTTACTGCACCAGATGCACATCTAGACAATTGATTTTCTTCAGGGGGGCACTGACTGCCTAAGAGGGGGCCACTCCAGTCATGTTTCAGTGATTCCCATAATATCAACCAAATTTGTCCCACAATTAGGGGGGGGGGGGGGGGGCACCTAAATCCGCCTCTGCTTTGCATGAGGTAGATATTATATTCCTTTATTTAAATATTTTATAACAGCAAGTATCAATCAAAATCTGTTTTTGCATGCCAGTACCGAAGAACTGGCTACAGGGCTGTTGATACCATCGACGACTTACAATTCGCTAGCAGAGATCAGCACTGCAGAGGTATCGACCCAGTGGTAACAATAACATTAACGGTACAAATATTACTGAACTTAAGATGCTTACTTCGACAACTAATATTATGCCTTTTCAATGATGCTCTAGGCCAAAACATTTGAAAATCTAAAACCTAATACATGTACAAGCTTTGAAGAGCTGATAAAACCAAAAAGGACCTAAAATATAGCCAAATTTGGATAAGGAATCAGGAGATATATTTCTTAATTCAATTGATTTTTTTAAACTGTATACTGACAGCAAATTTCAATCAATCAATAACCGTATATGCATGCCAGTTAGTAAGAACTAACTACGTGGATGGTGATACCCTCGGCGACTAACAGTCCACCAGCAGAGGTATCGACCCAGTGGTAGTAATAATAAGGCACTGGCTACGGTTACATGGAAATGTAACAATATAAAAATTATTGTTACATTGGAGACTAATTGCCGGAATCCAGGGCTGGGTAAGGAACCGACTAATTACGAATGTAACAATAAAATTTGGGCCAAACTAACTGCTTAAAACGACTTAGGGGGCAGGGCCTCAAAATAGTCGTCAAACTGATATGTAATGATAGTAATGCAACTTCATACAAAATATCATTGATCTATCACAAGTTGTTCCCATCAAACTAACTTAAGCAGAAAACTTAACATTGAAAATTGCTTATTAATTCAAAGTCACTGGACCATGTCCTAGGGGGCAGGGCCTCAAAATAGTCGTCAAACTGATATGTACTGATAGTAATGCAACTTCAATGTAAATATCAATGATCTATCACAAGTAGTTCCTATCAAACAAACTTAAGCAGAAAACTTAACAATTGTGGACGCCGGAGCCGGAAAAGCAATCCCTATGTCTTGCTTTCTGTGACTTTCGTCGCAGGCGAGACAAAAATAACGCTACCAGTTTTACTGCACCAGATGCCCATTCCGACAATAAATTTCTTTTCAGTGATGTTCGAGGCCAAAATGTTTGAAAATTCAAAGCCACATACAATCTTGAAGAGTTGATAACACCAAAATAAGGACTTAAAGTATAGCCAATTTTGGACAAGGAACCAAAGCTTTACATGAGATAGATATATTCCTTAGTTTAATTAATTTTTAAAATTGTATAACAGCAAATTTCAATCAATCAATATCCATTTTTTGCATGCCAGTACTGGTAAGGGAGCTACCATTTGATTTTTATGGGGGGGGGGCTAGGATGAAAAATTTTGTCCTGCCTATTTATTTTTCCCTCTATTCGGTCCTGCCTTTTTATTTTTCACTCTATTCGGTCCTGCCTTTTTTTTTTAGTTTATCCTGACTTTTTTTTTACATAAATTGTCATCCTACCTTTTTTTTTTTGCAAATAATCTCATCCTGCCTTTTTTTTTACTCAAAATTCCTGTCCTGCCTATTTTTTTCAAATTTCATCCTAGCCCCCCATAAAAATCAAATGGTAGCTCCCTAACCAGGCTGGTGATACCCTCGGGGACTTACAGTTTACTAGCAGAGGTATCAACCCAGTGATAGTAATAACATGAACGGTACCAGTTTTTCTGCACCATATGCTCTGGTATTAATAAAATCGGAATTTAGAAATAATATTTCGTTTTAAGCAGTTAGTTTGGCCCAAATTTGTCAAAATAAGCTTAAAACATCGCTGTTGTATTATTCACTTGTAAGAGAATAATTCAACCTCATGAAAATCCGTATTCATGTGAACTTCATTTTAACCCCTTAGCTGGAGATGGGTTACGCATGTAATGGGCGTGTTCAGTTATTAAAATGAAAAGAATGTCAACATTGAAAGTGAAACAAGGGTGAACCATTTCATTGACTTATCGATCCACAAAAAATCATTCTTATACAGGTAAAAACAATGATTAACATATTGTTTTAACCTGTAACAAGAAATCAAACAGACCTAGAAAAATCCAATTGCATGTGGTCACTATCTATCTATATTTATAATTATGTTTATATAGGGTTATATGGCTGTCGGCAGTCTTCATAGGTCATCTTGATGGTTAATTAGATGGTGTCTAGACTAAAACACACACGAAATGCTGATATATATTATCGCGTTAATGCATTGTTAATAGTTTGATTCAGACTTTTTGTAATTTGGATATACTTTTTAGTATGTTATACATCAAATAAAAAATTTGAGTCAAATCTGGGAACATGGATTTGACAGCTAATGCCCCTTTTAGCCTTTTTCAATTGAACTTAAGTTTGTTTTATGCTGTGTTCTTACATCACTAGCATGTTTAACCCCCCTACATTCTGTATGTACCTGTTCCAAGTCGGGAGCCTGTAATTTAGTGGTTGTCATTAGTTGCTGTCTGTCATATTTGTTTTTTAAATCGTTCTTAATTTTGTCTTGTCTGGGTATTTTTTAGCTTTCTCTATGAGTTTTGCGCATTGTTGAAGGCCATATAATGACCCATTGTTGCTTACATCTATGTCTTTTGGTCTCTGATGGATATTTGTCTTATTGGCAATCAAACCACATAATCTTATTTTTATTTTGAAAGTTTTAAAAACAACTGTCAGTTCTGATTCATTTCTAAACATATATTTGTAAACAATCTAAATTCAATGTGATCAAAACAGTGGTGGAAAGATTGTAAAAGCTGTGTGCATAATAATTTCTTACCATATTGTAGTAGTCCTTTGAGGTATGGTGGTAAACAATACATGTTATAGCACTATGGCATAAAGTAATTGTCATACTTGAGAAAGATCAGTATTTTTTTTCAGAAGTGTTTTGAAAATGTTTGAAAAATCCAGTAGACATGGTGCCTTATTAAAAAAGAGGCTCCAAGGAAACAGTATCCAATAACAAATTAATACAATCCAACAAGATCATTTAGGGAGTTACCATTTGATTTTTATGGGGGGGGGGGGGGCTAGGATGAATTTAAAAAAAAAAAGACAGGACAGGAGTTTTGAGTAAAAAAAAAGGCAGGATGAGCAACCTGGCAAAAAAAAAAAATGCAGGATGAGCAACTTGGCAAAAAAAAAAAGGCAGGATGAGCAACTTGGCAAAAAAAAAAGGCAGGATAAACTATTAAAAAAAAATGCAGGACAGAGATTACAACTAAAAAAAATGCAGGACAAAATTTTTCATCCTAGCCCCCCATAAAAATCAAATGGTAGCTCCCTTACTGAAAATAGGAGATAGATAGATCTTGACATTCTGCGAATAATTGCCCTCTTCAGATTTTTACTATCTATTATTAGATATATTATTATTAACAAAAAGAAACCCACAAACTTTATACTACATACACTAATAATCATTCTCCTCAAGTTTTGTTGAAATTGGTTTAAAGAAAAGATCTTTGAAAAGTATTGAGACAGACAAGTAAATTAGTAAAAAATTGTTATTTTAGTCTTTATCTCCTTAATTAATGAGTTATCCAATTGTTCCGGTTGTATCTACATTTTTTGTAGATCTTGAATTTCTGGTCACTTTTGCTGTTTACAGTTTCTATCAATATATTATAGTTTTTCGCGATAATAGTTAAAACACTAAAATTAGTGAAAAGTTGCCATTTAAGGGCTATTACTCCTTACTGAGTCATCAAAATGGTTTCTGTCATATTGACATTTTTGTTTATCTTGTATAGCTGATCATATTGGAACAGTTTCTACCTTTCTAATATATTATTAGAGATAAAAGGCAAAAACATGAAAATTAGCAAAAAATCTAAATTTAAGTCCAATAACTCCTCAAGGAGTCAACTGGTGAAAACAGGAAGAAGGTAGATTATTACATTCTGAGCATTTTTACAAATTAAATACTAGATACCCTAAAATGATTCACATCAAGTTTAATTGAAATTGGTTCAAAAGTTTCATGGAAGATCTTTGGAAAAGTTTACAACGGTCAACATCGACGCCAATTGATGGCCAAAGCTCACTTGGCCTCTAAGGCAAGGTTGTGCTAAAAATCTATCATACTACTGATGTTTGCTGGTTGCTATTTAACACCTCTTTCAGCAACCTTACCTATATCATGGTTGCTATTTTCATTGGTGAAGGGAGCTGGAGTGCTAAGAGAGAACAATGACCATCTGCAGGAAAACTGGCAATCCTTGTCCATTAAGATCACTTATATGCACACACCACAAGCAGATTTCAATCTCACAACCTGAGAGTTGACATGCTAGTGATCCCTGTAGATAAATAACTAAGACCTCTCTGGCCCCTCAAATACTATTGAGGTAAAGAATTAAGTAATAAGTGTTTATTTCAAGTAAATGATAATTATAATCAAGATGCTGTGTTACAGATTTTGAGAGATGATCAGGGGCGGATCCAGCCATTTTTAAAAGGGGGGGCTCCAACCATATGTCCCCATTCAAAAGCATTGATCGTCAAAAAAAGGGGGTTAAAACCCACAAGTCCCCCCACTTCCCACTTGATCCACC
The DNA here is from genome assembly GCF_021869535.1 of Mytilus californianus. NCBI lineage: Eukaryota > Metazoa > Mollusca > Bivalvia > Mytilida > Mytilidae > Mytilus > Mytilus californianus. Next base: position 3,987,340 of record NW_026262675.1, read on the forward strand.
ACTGGATGATGCCATAAAAAACTTTAAAAAATGTTCAGTTTATACATCTTCTGATAACAAGGAATTAATTGAATCTGGAATAATTTTGAATTATGGAAAATTGATAAGAAATGTATGATGAAAACTAACCCAATTAAGGAGGGTTAGTATGGCTAAGGCATTTTTGTTAGTTTATACTGAAATATCAGTGAAAGTAATTTGAACCTTAGCCATGCCTGCTCTCAAGTTGGGATAAGTTTTAACTGACATTTATTATCAATTTTCAAGAATTCAAAATTATTCAAGATTCAAATAATTCCTTGTTTGAAGTTTTTTTCATGATTAGCATCAGAAATGCTGAACACCAAAAGTTGGGACAGCCTAAGCAGGATAAGCATTAGTAATATTAATAAAACAATATCTTTAATGATTTTCTTGTAATTTGTTTGCATCATTTTATTACACTTTTTTATCAATACAAATGTCATTTGTTTACCATTGTCTTAAAACACAATTAACCTCTCACTTGACTTTTTAAACCAATAACACAACACCATATTCTCCCAGATTGTATATTGATAAACCAAGAGATGTTTGAAATCATTCAAAAATCTCTTCTCTAAAAAAGCTTTGATACAAGGGTAAAAATAATTATTGGATTATAAATATTCAAATGTCCTAAGGAAACTTCTACTATGAATTCTAGTATCAAAAAGTGACACATTATAATTTTGATCAATTAGAATAAACATTAACAGATTGTATAGTTTTTACCTGTATAATACACAAATTATTCCTAAAATTTAATTAAAAAATTCATTCATATGATACCTTTCCCTATATACATGATATACATTCAAGAAAATTGCTGACAAAATTTTTATCAAAAATTAATTTAAACTGATAACAAATCATAATTATTCTGTTAATATAACATTTATTGATTCAATGTAAAAAGACATTGTAAGCAATATTGCTTCAAAATCTTGACATTATTGTTAACCATACAACACTCCCCACTATTTATAATCCAACTTTTGCTTTCCAGACGAAAAGGAATACATATTCCAAATAATGTGGAAGCAGACAACAGAAAGTAGATAAGCACATGATTAAGCTTAGCAATATTAAATTTGGTAAAAAATATACGGAATTCATGTTTTGTAGCTGCCGAGCAAAATGCAACATTTCTTTTTTATATGTACAGACAGCAATGTGAAGAACATACATGTATATGGCAAATCACTAAAAATTTGGTGCAATGTAATTTTTCTACTTGCAATGTTCACCTACATTGTGCAATAACTCTATGGTATATAATAGTGTAAGACTAGCTAAGGAAAAAACTATTCAGAACGGGATCCAGGATTTTTAAAAGGGGCAACCTAGGGGTCAATAAAAAGAAGGATGGTAAAATTTTGCTATTTGTATAAACATATTGACTATTATGTAATGACAGTGTGTAGGAGATTATCCATTTATCTTAAAATGTTGTTAATCTGCAATGTAATTGCATATTAACCCAAAAAATACTGTCTTATATTCAATACTATGTAGCACCTAATATTCCTGCATAGTAAATCCCTGCATTGTTTTCCCATTTCTTTGGAAATATATTAATGTTATCTACTAGCACTATGTTCTGTATTTATCCTGGTTCCTTTACTAAAGTTTTTTATGCACAATAAACAAGCCAGTCCTGTATGGTTAGGTTCTGTCATTATACTTTTGATAATTCCATCTTCAATTACCAGACAGTACCTGTAAAAAACATTGTAGACTGATTATTAACCACAACATGATTGTACCTTAACTAAATATACAACTGAGGGGCCTCGGGGGCCGAGTGGTCTAAGTAGTTACTACTGTAATCACTAGCCAGTCAACAATGAGGTTATGTGTTCGAACCCCGCTCGTGCGGGTGCACTCGACTCCAATCTTAATTGACTAGGATTGTCAGTTTTCCTATCGAAGGTCAGTGGTTTTCTCCGGGCACTCCTGCTTCCTCCACCAATAAAAACTGGCCGCCATGAAATAGCCCAAAAGCGGTGCTTAAAAGTGGTGTTAAAACACAAAAAAACAAATCAAATCAAATATACAACTGAATATTAGATCTATTTAGATATCACATTTTCTCTTAAACTACATGAACAATTTAAACCAAAAATGGTAGAAATGGTGTTAGAAAGAACCATTATGAAAATTCACTCTGGTAATATATAACATAATATCATAGTAAAAATTTGTCAACTGGAAACCATTCTCCCCAAAAATTATGCATACATGTAGTTGTGATACTGCACAAGAACATAATTCTTTAACAAAACTGCAAATCAAGCTTTATAAGCCTGATAAAATTGTATACCTGCATTCAAGTTATCGTTAAACATTTGTGCTGGACATACCGATTTAGTAACAAAATAGAAAATACTTAAAAAACCATTAGATCCTACATCAAAACTAAAACACCTTTTCATCTATCAAGTCTTATCTATCTTACATCACTGTTAACAGAAGTAATTATCCTTAAAACAATTTATTTCATATACCCCAATTGAAAAAAATGCAAAACCTGTGAAAAGCAACTTGCATATAATGATAAGATCCTTGGTTAAAATTTATAAGAAGCAGCAAAACCAGGAACAAGGACCATAACAGTACATATGATTACAGTGGTAAATGAGCTTAAAACTGCACTTCATGGTAGATAGGAACATTACAAACCAGGAAGAGTTGAATAGACCAGTATACTTTTAAGTATAAAAACTGTTACAATTTTTACTTTAACCAGTCTAAATCAATCTGAAATTTACTTAAAATGTCTCAAACTTAATTTTAACTGCACTCATTGTAAAAACAGTAAAAATCAAACAGACTTGCAATTAAAACATGCAAAATATTTGTAAAAATCATAATTAGAGAGCAATAACTCCAATAAGAAATCAACTGACTGTTTCAACTATGTTGACTTATTTGTAGATATTGTCTTGCTGATCATTTTTGCCATTAAAGTTTCTCTTTATCTGTTATAGTTATTAAAATAGAGACAGAACACTAAAAATGGGTATTAATCCTCATTGAAGAGCAATAACTCCAATTAGTAGTGAACTGACTATTATGGCCATTTAAATAATTTGTAGATCTTGTTTTGCTGATCATTTCTGCTTATTCAAGTTCTATCTATCTATTATAGTTTTTCAGATATAAGGCAAAAACTCCAAAAATTGGTAAAATTTGTCATTAAAGGACAATAAATCCAAATAGGGTTTGTCAGACAATTTCAACTATTTGTAGATCTCATCTTGTTGATTATTTTTTTATTCTAAGTCTCTCTCTATCGATTATAATTTTCAATTAATAGGCAAACATGAAAAAAAAGGTGAAGTTCATCATTTCAGAGCAATAACTCCTACAAGGAGTCGTCTTACAGTTTTAATGTAAATAGACAATAGGTAATCTCATCATCTGAACATTTCTTCTCATGTCAGATTTTTCTATTTATAGCGGTTTTTAAGATAAGACAAAACTTGCATATTACCTCTAATCTATGTTCTATTTTAAGCCATGTTGGCCATGTTGGTTTGCAGGCCGCTTCATCAGATACATTTTTTAAACCGATACCCTAATGATGATAATGGCCAAGTCTGGTTAGATTTGGCTCTGTAGTTTCAGAAGATTTTTGTAAAAGTTAACAAAGACGACAGACACAGATGATGAACACCAAGTGATGAGAAATGCTCACTTGGCCCTTTGGAACAGGTGAGCTGAAAAAAGACATCTGGGCCTACAATTCTATCAATAAAATAGAGCTGAAAAGGTTTATTTAGGTGAAATATTGGCATTCTTAAAATTGGTTAATCAGCAATACAGGCTCAATTGAGCCTTTAGTTTTGTAATTATTACTTGTGAATTTAATTTCCACCTTTTAGATCTAACATTCCCTAGTAGTTTAGTACAATCCAAATCCATATTCATAGCTTTAGTAAACTCTGCTTTAGGATCTGCCAACATCGTAATCTAAAACAAAACAAAAAAGAACGTGGTGAGTCAGAGGTTCACCAATACTTAAATAACATTCCATTAAATAACAACTCCAAACAAATATTTCAAATATTTACAAACTACAACAGTTGAAATATAAACTTCAGTTGACACATATACTTACAGACAAAAGAAGTAGAAGTGCTAAGGCCTCTCTTTGGCTAAAATATTAGAAGCATTGCCAAAAGTGGTTTAATTTTTGTAAAAATAATTAAGATACATGCTAAGTATTTAGGTTTTTCGAAAATAGTGAATGAGGCAGATGATTTAACATTTGATCAGCTTGCTTGACTTCTTAAACAATTCATTATAGCCTTGAGTGTCAGATAACTGTTCTCAATGGTAAAAGTACAAGACTCTGAATTCCAGGGTATGAGGAACTATGATATAAAGCTGAAAATTACTGAAACTCTCTGAATAAAAAAGGACAATTACAAATTAGAAAGTTCATTTACCTTTCCCTCAGCGCTGACCTGTTTTCCCCAAGCTGACATTACAAAGGGGTCATTAACAGAAATACAGCATATCAAATCATAGCCTTCCTCCTACAAAATAGAAATCATACATTTTCTATAAAGTTTATCTTAACAAGAGTACACACACTGAAATGTCTCGCCTGTTTTACTTATGATTGAATTCATGTTGAAAGTCTGTAATACGAAGGTTTTACTACAAGTATCACATAAAATTAACATTATCAATGATTCATGAAAATGAAGTCACAGTCAGATGAGACATGCACACCTAATGATCTTTCCATACACCAAATATAGTGGTCCTATCGCTTATGGTACCTGAGAAACAGATCAAACCACAAAATTTTAAAATTGACCTATGAACCATGAAAATGAGATCAAGGTATTATGAACCTTGCCAGACAGACATGTACACCTTACAAGGTATGAAATAATTCTGTCAAGTTTCATTTGATTGTAAACTTTGAAATATGTTTAACATAATCAATCTAAAAGACAATAGAATAATGATCTGTCATCAAAATTGTATGCTGATCACATGCCATTCTTGTAGTTACAAGTCGTCTGAGAAATACCCTTTTTACATCGCATGACCGTGAGGGCATTCTGGTATATTGTTGCCACGTGACTTTCGTTTTTGACTGATAACTGAACGCAAAATAACATTCTTTATCGCTTGTTATATATCAATTTCATCAATAAATATTCATGAAAATAATTTTTAAGAACATAGATAAATGATATGAAAATGTTTTGTCGTGAGAAATATATATATCAATAACAAATCAAGAATACCGAAAATTTGTGTTAACGCATGTGGAAGAATATCTCAAAAACGTTTTGCGTGAAAATATGAACACCTACTCAAATCCAATCTATTAGAAAAATCGAAATTATTACAGAAGAGTGTCCACCATGCACTTGCACTGCACTATTATTAGAATAGTAGAATAGAATGATATACAAATGGATGAAAATTATATATACATGTAACTGTTATATACAAATATTAATATAATATATAACAACAAACCAGAGTATACTGATTTGTATCACTACAATATAATAGTTATTACAGTGAGGTTGAATTCCGTGTCATTTATTCATCATCCATGCACGAACTTGTCTCAGAAAAAATATATCTATGTACCTTAACCTCACTTTAAGGATTAGAGATCAGTGTTCCAGCTAGGATTTGAAAATAAAGGGGCGCGTTTTTAAAAAAGGGCACTTTAGCGCGTTCTCACTGAAAAAAATCAAATACTTTTAATATTACCACATAATGACATATTTTTAGCAAGCATGTAGCTATGTTAAATACTCTATACTATCATATACAAGTTTAAAAATCATTTATTTAGAACATATAAGTTAAAATCAAACTGAGAGCACTAACAGTCATTACTATATTCATTTCTCTTTCAGAACTACAGATTTTTTCAAAAGAAGAGTTCAAATGCAAATAAATATTAAACAACATTGACAAATATTCTGTTTTTCTCTTTGAAGAAGGTTGTCACACATTGATCAAGATTTTTTTCAAATTTAGTTTCATCACAGTTTAATTTTGCAGTTAATATTTTTGTTAATGTCTGTGTTTTCAAGTTTGCCCTGTGACTTGTCTTTATCAATTTGACCTGAGAGAATTTTCTCTCCACCTCTGCTGTACTGAGTGGTTGTATTATTGCAACACTGAATAGTTTTGCAACAAGAGGGTACATAGATAATAGATTTTTATCCTTATGACAAGGTGAATGAAATAGCTCTAGCAGACTAGGTAAGGAACGATCTGTAAGTTCTGCTGATGACACAAGAGCTATAAAGTCCTGCCATTGAATAAGGAGAGTTTCAGGGTCCATGTCAAATGTATTTGCCAGAGCTTCTATCTCTGTATAACCATACATTATTTCAATGTTGTCTGTTCCTGTAAGGTCTGAAATGGCCAACTGATCGATTGTGTCAGCCTCCCTAACTAACTTATATATTTCCAATTAATCCATTGAGAAAGCACGCTCTGACTTTAGTGTCAAAATCTACTGTATATTTCATGTTGAGCGTATCTAATAATATCAATAAGTTTGTCAAAATGGATTTCAATAAGAAAATTGATACAAAAATCGGACTTTCGAGGGCTCCATAATCAGGCACAATAATAAATTAATTCAACTTTGAAAGTTTATTATCAATTCAACAAGCATCTCCATATATTTCATGTTGAGCGTATCTAATAATATCAATATTAAAGTTAGTCAAAACGGATTTCAATTCAAGAAAAATGATATAAAAATCGGACTTTCGAGTGCTCCGTAATCGGCGGAATTTACAATAGAAGAACAATTGCGATATCTGATAGAAACCTTAATTTCTTCTTCTCGATTTTTCATAAAAGTAAAGAATTAAATTATTTTTTTACCGTTGATGGTCATTATTCTTGAAAAAAAGATGTAATAGACTGGCAAGTCTTTGATATTTTCTTCTTGTCATTTTCGAGTTGGTCAATTTTTCTTTTTTTCGTTGGCATTTTGCGTGTTGACGATTTACATTGGAATGATTCTTTTTTAATGAACGTTATTTTATAAATAACAAATACAATAGAAATGAACATCGTTCACATTTATTTTATAAATTCTATTTTGCATCGTCAGGTGTTAAAAAATCAATTCATTTAACTTTGCTGTTTTGGTGCTTCAGGGCAAAGGGATTAGACAGGGTCGTAAATTTCACCTGATTAAGTAATTGACTAATCAAATAGGTGATTATATACAGGTAACAAGTGTCAACAATTTTAATCTGTTGTCTTAATGAAGTGTGTGTATAAAGAACTCAACAAAATGGCGACGATATGAGGAAAAAAGATCGTTTTTAAACTTTTTTCAAAAGAGCACAGAGGGGTGCATTAGAAGGGCAGAAGGGCAGAGGGGCGCTTAAAAAAGGCAGAGGGGCGCAAAATTTCGGGGGCGGGGCGCGGCGCCCCTCCATTTCATGCTAGCTGGAACACTGGAGATGTGATTTTTTTTTCTGAGACAAGTGCTTGTGACCATCCACAAGAACTTGCGGTCATCCGAAGTTCAGTACTTCAGTACTTTGATTACTCCTATTATTCATGTGCATATTTTCTATGAATATCAAAAATGATAAATACCTTAAATCTGTCAAAGTTTTCAAGATATTCTGGAAGATGTGACTGCAAAGTAAACACAAAAATAGATTAAAAAACAAAGATTACTGTCAATAAATATCCAAATAGCAGAACTTGGTCATAGGTTGCTTATTAAAAAAAAGAATGAATACACTTAAAAATGTTCACCTGCTTAACATATGATGACTGCACAATAACATGAAATTATTTTAAGGACAAACTGTACTACAGGTATTATGAAAACTTACCACTGATCTATAATGGGATATTAACAAATATACATGTTTAACCCCGCCACATTCTTTGTGTGACTGTCCCAAGTCAGGAGCCTGTAGTTCAGTGGTTGTCGTTGGTTCATGTGTCATATTTGTTTTTTGTTAATTGTTTTATTATAAATTAGGCCGTTAGTTTTCTCAATTGAATTGTTTCACATTATTCATGTCAGGGCCTTTTATAGCCGACTATACGGTATGGGTTTTTCTCATTGTTGAAGGCTGTATGGTTGCCTATAATTGCTTACATCCACTTTATTTGAACTTTGGTGGATAGTTGTCTCATTGGCAATCATACCTCATCTCCTTATTTTTATATAGGTATAAAGGACAATGCTTTTGCAACTTCTTAAATTCAATTATAGATATTTTACTTTGTAAACTATATTGGTTATATATCATTTATATTTAATGAAAATTCATAGAACATGGATTCAAGAAATAAAGACTTAAAGTAAAGAACTTCTGAACTTTTTGCTATATTTAAATGCATATTCTAGATACATGTATATGTGCTACTATACTATAATATTTAATTTTCTATATCACAGAAGTATAAAAATAACAATTATCATTTCCAATTTTAATATGCAGTTCATCATGCTCTAGACAAACCAAGAATTTAATTGTAAAAAAATACAACTTATTTATGCAAAATTTGTAACTGAAACAATGAAATAAAATATCCTATGAAATAAAAATAAAAATTTTCCACAAACCATGAAAATTGGCATTGCCCAAAATCCATGACCCCACAGTAGCTCTAATCTCCTTTCATGTCTGTCATAAAAAGTTGATTTCTGACAAAACTTTTAGCATTGTTCCTATTGAAATTTGCATTTTTTTGGTTTAGTTATAGAATACACTTTAGAAGGCCTTAATTTTAACAATGTCATTTTCCAGTTTTTAATTGTTAAATACAAAAAGAAAAAGAAAAATTCAATAGGAACAATGTTTAAAATTTTGTCAGAAATCAACTTTTAATGTCTGAATCACTGTTTACATTGAACAGATTGAAAAAGTATATATTATTGATATTGAATAAATACAACATGTATCTCAATCTTCTTCATGTTTCCAATGAAGCCAATTAGCCTACCTGTAAATCTCCTTTGATTCATACGATGTACAAACCCAAGTGTAATTGCTACTGCTACGTTATGTGTTATTACCTTTGTACATCCAGGTGTAAATGCTCCAACTACCGAAAACAATACACCTCTTTTATTTTTAAACAATTCTTGGAGATTCACTTTTTTGTCTGGGGTATCTTCATACACAGAAACTATTGGTAACTTTTCTCCAATCTGGAAAAAAAATAATCATTTGGTATAGAACTAAATTTTTAAAATTACAGTTTACTACAGTTAAATCTGCCATAAAGATCACCTTTAGTAAGCAAATACATGTCTTGTCAATTCACCCTTTTTTTGTCCAACTCTAATAATGCCACCTCTATTCAAAGGTTACCTTTCTTATAAGGTCAATTTTCTCTTGTACCAAGGTTGACCTTTTTATACTAGTTTGACTGTACTTGTACATATTTTGCAATAGTCTGTGACTGCATAATGGTCATGATATACCTCCCCACCCCCCCCAAAAAAAAGGAAAGGAAAGAAAAAAAAAAGAGATCTGATATACTAGTTGGACCCTGCTTCATGTTTAAGTACTTGTGTCCTAAGACTGGACGACTTTCAGTGATTTTCTTATGTCATATATCTTAAAGGTTTTGTGTTATTTGGAAAATAATTTCAGATTTATCTAGTCATGTTAGTCACAACATTTTTAAACTGCATGTAACATTGTATAGACATCTCTCTATTGTTGAAGTCTGTATGTTGATCTCTGGATGTCATTTGGTCAGTCATGATGGCTTAATGTCTCAATGATGTACAAATGTATACATCACATCTCCTATTTTACATGTTAAATATTTATAAGGTCATACAAGTGGGGAAAGCTACACAATAGCCTTACTTGACCTCTTAACAATGCATTTGTCAAGCCAGGAATATGACAGTTGAATGATCTACATGTAAATATTGTATGAACCTTTGTTTAGATTTGTTTAGATTTTTTTAGAAATGTATTTTTGACAAACATCAAAAACTTTCACATATTTCATAAAATGTGATAATATTATTCTTATACATGTATGGAACTAAATATTTTCCAGAACTCTAATTTAAGATGACACAGAACTTTCACTTACAGTCATGACACTAGTAGCCAACAAACGAAGATAATAATCTATCTGTGCCATTGTAAACTTAAAAATGTATAGTTCATGCATGTACATGTAGTTAAGAAATATACATACCATTGCATTTTTCTAGCTTACATGTAAGAGTTGCTTCAACTTTGCCGTAAAAAGTATACAGTAAAGACCTGCAAAGTCCATCTTAATTTTCAATTTTTAACTTTTAGATTTATATTTAGATTTTGTTTTTAAACATTGTATCTAACTTTTGCTAAGAACCACATTTTGAAATAAAAATCCACATAAAAAGTTAAAATGAACATGAAATGCAATTGTAAGGGTATTATACAATGTAGTCTTGTACCTGAATTATACATTCATTTGACAAGTGTGATGGTTAAATTAGAGATAATACTTGCATAATGTCCCTTTGGTATCTTTCGCCTCTCTTTTGTACTAACATCTGAAGTTATTGTTTCAAATATCTATCTTATCATGTATAATTCATTTTGCCTTCCCCAAGTAACCCAATATTCCTTAGGCACTGGCTACGATTACGTTGAAATGTAACAATAATAAAAAAAGTTATTGTTACATTGGACACTAATTGCCGGAATGATTTGTTGGGTAAGGAACCTATTAATTACGAACGTAACAATAACATTTGTGTCTACGGTTACGTTGCGTTATTGTTACATTAGATTTATTAAACTTTTAACCTACTATAGTTTAAAATGATACTAAAAGACAACATAAAACAACATCTCATGTTTCCAACAAATATTTTGAATGAAAATATAAACATTTCAAGAATAAAAAAATATTTTTCACCTGAAGCATGGCAGACATTGAAAGTTGCTATAACTTCAAAAAGGGATATTGCACAGTGAAACTGTTTAGTCTGCAAAACCGACATGCACATTGCTGCATCACTCGTTTGTGATGGCTGCCTAGACTAGTTTCACCAAAAATCCTTCGGACTAAAACATGCTCCCAAAAGCACATACTGGATGTGTAGAAGCTGTCATTGTAAATAAAATTAAAAATATGTATGCAATATTGTAGCATTGCAGTGTTTGCAAATAAAAGTTTTCAAGTTGTATTTTAATACATATTACTAGTCCCAACAAACTCTGAAGTGCATTAACGTAACAATAACACAATGTAACTGTAGACACTAATTTTATTGTTAAGTTCGTAATTAATCGTTTTCTTACCAACATAGCATTCCGGCAATTAGTGTCAAATGTAACAATAACTTCTTTTATTATTGTTACATTTTAACGTAATCATAGCCAGTGCCTATTCCTTATCAAATTCGGAGTTGAGAAAAAACAGCAATTTACAGGTAACAACCAGTTACCTAAATGGGTTATCATAGCCCTTATGGGATATAAATATTCAGTGCAAAAATCTATGTCTTTTTTATTAAAGTTATCAAAAGATTCTGGTAGCAAATTTTGGATGGTAACACTTCCAGCAACTGAATTGATCCTTCTGAAAACCTACCACCTTCTGATGGATCAATCTAAATAACAAGACGGAATTCAGAAGAGTTGTTAAATTTTCATTAAAGGGCCTATGACTTAGCATTTACAGCACAGACACTTTGTCTCTGAAAAAAATTACCTATATACTTTTTTGGGTTCAAAACAAAAACTTACACAACTATCAGAATTATGTATTACCATCAATGAAACATGTATTGAAAATGTCCATTCTTTCAAATTACTTGGAATTGACATTGATGAAAATTTAAACTGGGAAGATCATGTTGATCGTATATGCAAGATTATCTCATCTAAAATATCACTTTTGTTTAAAATTAGAGTATGTTTGCCTATACACACAAGACAACTATTTTATAATGCATATATTCTACCATTTATAGACTATTGTAGTTCAGTTTGGGGAAATTTATTACAAACACATTCAGATAGAATCATGAAACTTCAAAAAAGAGTAGCAAGAATTATACTTGAATGCGATATTTCTGTTCCTGGACCATCTAATTTTATGTTTTCATCTTTAAAATGGCTATCTTTTACACAAAGAATAAAATACCAACAATCAATTCTAATGTATGGACTAACACCTGATTACTTAGCAATGCTAAATATTAATGATGTGCAACACCACAACTTACGATCTGTCTCTAATAATGATCTATTTGTTCCAAGACCAAATACAAATTTTTATAAAAAATCTTTTCATTATTCTGCAACAAAGGTATGGAATAATTTACCACTCAAAATAAAGAATTGTCGAAATGTGGAATTATTTAAGAAACATTGTTATAATCATTTTCTTGAAAATTCTATGCAAGTCGCATAATTTGTTTTCTTTCTTTTGTTGTAAGAATAAGAAAATTTAATCAAAACTTTACCAATTATTGCCATTTATTGCCATTTGTATGTTTGAATGATTGAATTGTGTATATACTAGTAATATATATTGTATTTTAATGTATGAATGTATGAATGTTAACTGTATACATGTATTTTGTTTGAGGGCCTCAATGAAAATTAGACTACTTCTTATTGAGTAACCCTCTTTAAATAAAGAATTTATTATCATTATTATTATAATATAACACAAGGTACATGTACATGTACCTAACTTGTATATTTGAGAAATGTCATCCGGTCGCGAAACTTCCATTATATTTAGATTCTGCCGTTGTCTATCCCACGCCTATTTCTATTGTGGGAATCATTTGTGTCAACCTCTTTCTCAAATATACGAGTTAGGTACCTTGTGTTACATTCAAGTATGTAGGTAGACAAGTGCCTGTGCTTTACAGTTATGGCTTTGCGACAAAAGAGGAATAATTATATTTTAGTTTTATTCATTACCAGTGACGGACAAATTCCTGGTTGTCATGCTTTCTCAGCACTAATTGATTTATTAATATCTTTTGAGTACGGAATATACACAGTTGTGACAAGGTTTAAATATCGTCTTGGTACCTGTTTTGACGCGGACCAGAAATGACGCACCGATTTAGTTAACGGTTTTACATTTCTAAACAAAAGCCGTGACGTCATCAACATTTGCTGTACATAACATGATGTTGAAGGTCATCTGACTACAACAAAGATGCCTAAAACTCTGCCCAGAAATGTTATTATTGCTTAAAATATTAAAGACAATGCAATTTCCGCCATTTTATTAAGGTCAAAAAAATTCTACCCTTCCCCGAAAGATTATCAGTCCTATCTCCACTTTGGTCAAGAAAAGTAGGTAACCGTATGCTTCCCCATTTTGTGTTTTTCAAATCACGTGACTGTCATGTGACATGGTTTTACATTTAAGCGGGAATCACTGTAGAACAAATGATCGTCGCTTATATAATTTTCTATGGTTTATTGATTTTTTTTCATTCAATGTATGAAGTATACATTGATAAATGTATTATTGTCAATGTTGTTTAATGAATGCAATTACTTTTTATTTTCAAATATATGGAATATGTATATCACTTTCTTAAATTTTGAACAATTATATACCAAAATATAGGTTACATTTAAATTGATTAAAAATTTGGTGTTACAATCATTATGATCATTAAAGTGAATGAAAATATCAAAAGTTGTTAATAAAATTGAATCTGTTGAACAGTTTTAATTTTAAAGAATCCGGATTGAAGCAATTTTTCGATTATCAGTTACGTGCAAGTGGTTTTTACTGGTTTGTTTACAGTGCGTCATTACTGGTACCCATCATTAGTTGGCAGTCCGTTTGTAATGTTAGCAAACATGAATTTTATTGCTATTACTGTTTCAAATATCAACTGTTTAATGATTGAAATATAATAACAAGTTACCAATCTTTTATTCCATTCCGTTTTTCTAATTCTTTTAAATGGTAGATTAAATGCAGAGACAAAACAACCTTAGGTGCGTCATTACTGGTTCCTCGGGGATATAAAATGGTAAGAGTAATTTTTCAGAGATGTACAGTGTACATTTTTCTACCTTGAACGACCGAAAAATATATTTTTGTGCACAGAATGTGAAGTGCTTTTGGAGAACTGAGTTGCAGCTTCTAAATATCCATGCTGTCATCTTTTCAAAACAGTAAATGCTCAGCTGTTCATTTTATTCGTTTGCAAAAGGGAGATAATCCATTTTAAAATCTAATTCAAGATCCTTTGTTGGAAAAGACGAAAGTCAGTTCCGTATCACCTGAGACTACTATATATATGTGTTATAGTAGTCTCAGGTGTCACTCGGAAATACTACAATCAGTTATTTCAAATACCACATGTAAGTCCGATTTGTGATTTGATTTTTTTCTGAAACAAAAAAGCAAATTACTAGTATTTGTGACATCCATTAGTCACTGCAATCTACATGATCTAGTGGTTCCAGGTATCTAAGATACAACAGTTACACCACATGCAGGCATGTACTTGTCAGTCTCAGAATTTTTTTCCCCATACCTTAATATTAAGGTATATAGGGAAAACAAATTCTGAGACAAGTGCCTGTGAGTTACACCTGGAAATCAACTGAGTTGGGTGTCTATAGCTATATATTTCATAACGACTTTGGGAAAGGACAATTTTTAAAAGTCAAAATCCCTTATTTTTTGTTTTCTTTAAATTTGAATAATTTTCGTGATTTTCTGTGAAATTGAAAAAAGAAATAAAAAATAACGGAATGTGGAAAAGGAGGAGCGCAAAAGAAAAAATGTCCTGTCATCAAGTACCCATGAAACCACTTACTAAGTTTAGTTTATTTTGTTTTCCCGTGAGTTAACATGAAGCGATTACATATTTCATAAACCATTACTTTTTCCGATACACACGTACTGCTACACCAAACTGACAGATAGGACCAAAACTGTTATCTACTACTACGTGTAATTAAAATAATAACACAGTTTAGCGTGTCACACGTTAACTTTATCAAAGTAAAATGATTTCTTAATTGTTGATTTTTTTTTTCTATTCGCATACGCTTTAAAACCTTCTAAATTCAATAACTTATGTCATTGAATGCTAGGATTAACAATTTTTAGAATATATGCGAAGACGGTAAACTAATGTTTAATGACGGCTTAGCTTATCAACCATGTATAGTGACCATCGAACTTGCGGTGGTCATGTTGTGTGTTGAACATTTCGGATGAACCGGCCTTCTTTTCACGGCAATTGAAATTTTGTCGACTCGTAAGCATAGTCATTCACATCGCCCCAATACTTATAGAGCTTCTCTTTCTACATTTGAAGTTTGCAAACCGGCCTTTGAAGTCTGAAACTGACTATGTTTATCAGTCTATTATTTTAAAAGGCTGTGACGTCAACAAAATATTGCATTCACGGTTAGCATCCCGTTATTCACAGTTTTAAAATTTAAGAGTATTTTTTTCAGCTTTTTATAAAAATCCGAAATGTATTTCACTATTCCACTGCTTACGTGAATAAAAAAGTATGATAGTTAAGATAATTTCACAATTAACATTCTTTTAGTATTTTTTATATGTAATACATATTTTTTTAGTTACTTATGCCAGCTGCAAGGGAGAATACACCTCTGTTTCTACCCTGAATTGTATAAACATTTTATCTCAATTTTAACAACTTTAAGTAACTTTATCAACTTGATTAAGATAACAGATAAATATTTGTCCTTGGCCACTGATAGAAGTATTACATGTATTATTAAGTAGGTCCTTTAACAACGACTTTGAGTAATACGTTCATATAGACCATGCCACCAACAGTCCCTCACGGATATACCGGGGAAACTTTTCCGGATTATTTCAATTCGAATGCAAGACCAAAAATTACAACTCAGAAACTGGGACAGCTCTCCGATGATGAAATTAAACAATTCTTTGAAGATGTAAGTACACAATGCATGAAAATAACATTTTATAAACATTACAAAGGAACTCAGTTTAGTTGTCAAAACATCTGATACGGCAAACATTTCATCATCCCAATTTTTTGAAAAAAGCACTGTACAAAAACTGTAATATTAAAGATGAGGTGACTATAACACGATATTTGTCAACATAGTAGTACACATTGTTGTTTCATGCTTGCTTTAATATTAATCATATTTATTAAATATAGTTATTTTATTTTCATATCCGATTAAAAATTTGAAAGAGGGAAAAAAATTAGACAACAGTCTCGAAATGATAGGATTTTTTTTTCATATTAACGTTATCGTTGTCATAGATCATTTTATTTATTTAATGAATTTTCTAGGGGTACGTCATCGTGGAGAAATTTTTCAATAGGGATGAAATAGATCCATGCAGAGATGCTGTTAATGAACTAGTTGAAGAGTTGGCACAAAAACTGTACAACACCAAGCGCATTAAAAGTATGTACTGGATATTGTTAAGTAGTCCTTCCATAATCATAGATGCCTTTCATGAAATTACGGATTTTGTGTGATTGAAATTGGTTTTTACAAAATTTTGAAAATTATTTTAAATTAAGGAACATATCTTCCTCTTGCAAAGCTCTGATTCCTTGCCCGGCTTTGGCTATCCTTTTTTGTCCTTTTTGGTTTATAGCTCTTCATCTTTTAAATATGCTTTGGATTTTCAAATATTTTGGCCTCGAGCATCACCGAATAGACATTTATTGTCGAAATGCGCATCAAGTGCAGAAAAACTGGTACCGTTAATGTTATTACTTAGTCTACCACTGGGTCGAAGCCTCTGCTGGTGGACTGCCCCGAGGGTATCACCAGCCCAGTAGCCAATACTTCGGTACTGACATGCAAATACGGATTTTGGGTTATTAAAATTTGCTGTTACAAAATTTTGGAAATTGTTTTGAATAAAGGAATATATCTCCCCCATGCAAAGCTCCGATTACTTGCCCGGCTTTGGCTATACTTATTTGTCCTTTTTGGTTTATAGCTCTTCATCTTTTTGATAAGCTATGGACGTTCATATATTTTGGCCTCGAGCATCACTGAAGAGACATTTATTGCCGAAATGCGCATCTGGTGCAGAAAATTTGCATGTTAATGTTATTTAAAATAAGTATGAAAATCCCGTTAACACAGTGTGCGAACCAAAATAACAGATATTTCATCAGCATAACCTAAGTACAAGCAATTAAGCTCCATTTATGTTATTTTTTTTATAAAATTTCATTTTAAATTGTCATTAGAGTATGTGTAAGCATATCCATGTGTGTGTGTGTGTGTGTGAGTGCCGGACAAGAAGATATGAATAGCAATGGTTATACTTATGTGTTACAGGTTTATATCGAGAACTGGGATTTTTTGAACGACTGACTGCCATAGAAAAAGATTTTCCAGGGGCCAATATTCTTCTTCACAAAGGAGACCAGTTAGCCCAAGTGAGTTTCAGTTTTGTGTGTTTTTATTTAAAGCTACGAAGAATGGAATACATTTCTTCTCAATTATCAAAATCAGCTGGGAATGTACTCGAGCTCAAAAACCTATCAAGGTTTCAAATACTAACTGAATTCGTTAAAAAAATCGACAAAAAATGCGAACGTTGTGTACATGGAACATAGTGATACAAAACGTAGAGGTTTCATAATCATCAGATACGATCAACTATTTCTCATCAAGTCGTTACCAAAGGGAAGTTATTGGCAATCAACTATCTACCATCTGCACCATATATGATAATTTTTATTATATAATAACTAAATTTGATATATATATAGAGTTTGTTTAGACTTTGTTAAGCAAGTCCCGAATGAGTAACAAGAGCAACATCTTACTAAAGGTTTCTGACTCCAAGTTCAGTAACAACATACAGGAAAATAACATACACATTTCTTATCAAAATAACTGTTAAACCTTATACATGTACATGTAACAAATGATGCAAATACAACTTTAGGAGTGCAGTATTGATTAATTTGCATTACAAGTAAGAAAAAGTTGTAATTGTAAATTGGTGTTACCATAAATCGAACCAATAAAGAACTGAACAATGTTTCCCTATGAACAACCTATAGAAAACTTTATCAATCTGATTAAAATTCAGATCTAACGGAACTCGCGTACTCGTATGAGCATAACGAAATCAGAGATCTATATTTTAATTAGATTGAAAACTTAATACTCTATGTAGGCATTTAAAGACTTGTGGAGTAATGAACGAATGTTAAATGTGGTGGAACAGTTAATTGGACCTGAAATTGCAGGACATCCTGTGTGGAATTTACGAACAAAGACTCCTCAAAATGAAGCTACAACAGTACCTTGGCACCAAGGTAAACAGTGCTACATTTAAGTTGTGTTTTATTCTGACAGACATAAAGTCATCTACTATAGGTTATGTTTAGTATTTGAAAGTTAACAAAAGTTCGGAAAAACACTTTGTTTTACCATTGTGTCATACTTTTTCCCATTCCTGCAGCTCAGAAAAAAAAACACACAGACGGAAATCAGCAGTATGTGTAATTTTTAAAGGTAAACACATATACATCCATCTGATTTCAAATATTTGATGAACTTCGACTTGTATAAAGGTTAAGATGTTTTTTTTTAATCTTGCCAAAATACTACAATTTTAACATAGACATAGAAATAGCGATATAACTAGTAATACAAAATCACTCCACTTTTGCATATCACCTTAAGTATAAACCACGAAGTAATGACCCCTGAAATATGCATTGTTTATGTTTTTACGTCTGTGTTGGTCAAATTTTTATAGTTCATAGTAACATTTTTTTCGCATAGATAATTTTTGCCCCCACCCTGATCTAGAAAATTGTTGTGTCTAGGGATTTAATATAAACATTTTCCAAAGTTTTGGTCAAAAGATCCCCTGTTTTTCCTTCGCTGTTATCCCGTCTGTGCGGGGCGTCAATCAGCTGCAGCCCGTTTACGTTTGACGTTGACCTCCGAAGGCACATGTTTTGCACTTATGACCATTTCTTTAATTACCCGTTGATTTGTAATATTCTAAATTGCTTTTTTTTGTAAAACTAACTTAATGGGTTTATTCTTCACAGTAGGCACACACAGCTGACCTAATAAAGAATTAAAGAAAACACAGTCATTGACACTATCAGCATTTTATTCCACGTCGCGAATGTATATTCGCCTTTAAGAATCATTTTGTTTGTCCGTTTTTACATCTGCACCATTCATGTCCCCTCAGATTGGTTGATTTCTATGTGAGTTTTTTTTATCAGAAACCTACAAGCATGACGACAGTTGCAGTCTTTGTATCTCAAGAAAATTTTGATTACCGCGATCTACTTTGCATGAGACATATATGTTTAAATTTTACCGCAAGAATCCATGAAGAGTTCTAGGCAATGTCCTAACATCGTATTTCCCTGTCGCATTATAATTTAAAATAATAAACACAGGATCCTGACCTACTTCACACTATTGACAAGTAAGTTTGAATAATTTTTGTCATTTGTTTCTCAGATATCATTAAAATTTACATTGATAAGTCTGCAACATTAAAATCACAATGAATACATTTTATACTAAAAGAAGAAGAAGAAGATGTTTTATTTCCATTAAATGGGCTCATAAAGAGCATAATACAGTATTAAGACATTATTTAGACAAAAAAAAAATCAAATTAATCAAGTATACATACAAAGAAAAGAAAAAGCAGTTTGAACATGAATGGACTACACATACATATAAATATCTATATATACGTTTAAAAGTGTTATACCTCCTTCAGCAACTAAGGTTTCAAGTCATTAAGTGGTGAGTCAATGATAGTTTACTTTTCTGATATCTGGAAACAAAAAAATATCAGTGTTATTATGATCTATATTTTGGGCTTAAAGGATGCTCTTAACAAACAACGGTCGTCTTGCAGTTGGATCACACAGAATATGACATATCTAAATTTCTGTAATTAATTTACAATTCATTCCATCAAAGCTACAGACCGACTCGATTGTCTTTCAGACTGTGGTTATTTAAATGTCGACTGTTATAAAACACTCCAGCCAACAGCTTGGATTCCTTTGCTTGATACAAACGAGAAAAATGGTTGCATGCAGGTTTGTTCAATTTTTTCATAACGGATTTCAAATTTTGAACTCGTTTAAATACACAGTTTAAATATATGAATACACAGTAATCTGAGGTCTGATTTGGGACGTTTTATTAATTATATATGCACGTGTGGGAGTCAATATTTGATATGCGGTCAGGACAACAATATTTGATATGATGTGTTACTTAAAAAGAGTATAATTTATGTTTGTTGGACATACATGTGACCTATCGTTGCTTTCATTCTTGTCATTTGACTCTGTTGGATAGTTGTCTCTCTCATTAGCATTCATACTACATCTCCTTATTTTTATATGACATATATTCAATATCTACCAGTGAAGTTAAAGTTCTAGATTCATTTTTGCTCAGAACTCTGCATGATAATTCAACAATATTGAGTTTGTGAATTCATTGTAGATATTACATCTGTATCTGAGTAAGGGCTTTTGACCTTGACTAAAGCTGCCAAGGTCATCAACGTTTAAAATAGTTTTTAAAGTTGTTTTAAGACTAGACATGTTTTGTGAGTCACTTTTGGATAATATTGACGTTAAGTATGATATTTATAGGTGGCCAACAAAGGGCACAAGAAAGGTCTTGTAGCGCCACACCAATGTTGCTATGGTGGCACCTGGTATGTCATGTTAGAAGAGAAGGAAATGATTAAGACATTGGGTAGGTAAATAATCCGAAATAAAAGAAAAACTTTCTTTCTAAAGATACTTTTGAATTGAGACAGGTTTATATATGAAAATAGATACAAGTACAAAAAAAATAAAAATGTATTAGTAGAGAACACGCTTCATTTATTATCGGTTATCGGCTTTGCACTAGCTTTCAGTAACTGCGAGTACTCTTGGATTGGTACTTTATGACTTTTGTCTTTATGTAATTTTTTTGTGCTTGGTGCCACTGTCAAAAGTCTAGCTATTTACAACTGATTTTACAGTTATTTTAGTGTGCTGTTAAACCACTGTCCAAGTTTAGGGGAGGATTGAACACTCACAAACATGTTTAACCTAGCCCTATTTTATATGTGCCTGTCCCGAAGCAGGACAATGTAATTCAGTAGTTGTCGTTCGTGGCTTTCTGTCATATTTGTTTTTCGTTTATTGTTTTGTTATAAATCAGGCCGGTTTGTTTTGTTTGAATTGTTTCACATTTTATCATGCTTTTTATAGCTGACTATACGGTATTGGGTTTGCTCATTGTTAAAGGCCATACGGTGACCTATAGTTGCTTAAATCCACTTCATTAGGACTCTGTTGGATATTTGTCTCAATGGCAATCATACTTCACCTCCTTATTTATATAAAAATAAACGAAGATTAATTTTGTATTTACATTGTGTCATAGATCAAATTTATTCGTTCAGTGTATGTTCACTTGTTTTTGTTAATATGTCTTTAGATTGAGTTAAGCCATTCCAATTGATATTTTATAGTGTGTCTTTCTATGTTGTGATGTTACACTATTGTTTCAGGTTAGGGTGAAGGTTTGCGCCTATTAAAACGTTTAAACCCGCTGCATTTGTTTGCACCTGTCATAAGTAAGGAACCTGATGTTCAGTGGTTGTCGTTTGTTGATGTAGTTCATATGTGTTTCTCGTTTCTCGTTTTTATATAGATAAGACCGTTAGTTTTCCTGTTTGAATGGTTTTACACTAGTCATTTTTTGGGACCCTTTATAGCTTG
The DNA here is from genome assembly GCF_021869535.1 of Mytilus californianus. NCBI lineage: Eukaryota > Metazoa > Mollusca > Bivalvia > Mytilida > Mytilidae > Mytilus > Mytilus californianus. Next base: position 4,009,136 of record NW_026262675.1, read on the forward strand.
CTGTTCGGGGTGAGCCAAGGCTCCGTGTTGAAGGCCGTACTTTGACCTATAATGGTTTACTTTTACAAATTGTGACTTGGATGGAGAGTTGTCTCATTGGCACTCATACCACATCTTCTTATATCTATGCACACCATGTAACCACATTTATTGATATATAAACACAAGTGAAACATCTATTCGCAAATCTAAGATATTGCCATATAGAATATGCAACGCGCAACCAAAATAAGTCACATTTACAGTGTGATGAACTTACAGCATGGTGTTCTTATTTACAGATGTGGACGTGGATAAAGACATAATAACGTGTCCAGTACCATATGGTGGCATGTTATTGTTGAACAACTTAATACCACACAGAAGGTATGTTTATATGGTATATGGTTACCATTAACTTTTTTAAAGATAGATCTCCATTAGTTATTTTACTTACATAGGAAAATGATCAGACTAGCATTATACTTTTTATTCCTATATTATACTGTTTTGATTTGATCGCCACTGGTGAGTCTTATGTAGATGAAACGCGCGTTTTGCATACCAAATTACAAGCCTGGTATCTTTGTTAAGTTTTTATAAAGACAAAACTAGATATAGCTATAACTATTTCTTTTCAAGTCTTCCTAACATGACAAAACAAATCCGTTGGAGCTTGGATTTGAGATGGCAACGGCCAGACGAACCAGCAGGATTTTATGGAATGAAGGAACCATTGCTTATGAGAACAGGAAAGGATCCTAACTATAAGATTGATTGGACTCCATTTGATAACGTTGATAGACGTGAGAAGCAAAGAGAAGCAGTAAAAGATGTCTTGCCGGTATGTAGAATCTCAATACTGGTTAGCACGGTTTAATGAATAGTTCAATTTCTATTAATGTACCTTCCAAGAACTGTAGCTGTACTGAAGTGACTATCGTGCTTAATGCATTCTATTAAAAAATATAAACTTTATCAGGTGCTTCGAACGGCGGAATACGTTTATTTACAATGGTATTAGTTAGTGATCAAAGGAAGTTATCAGTCAATGATGATATATATGTAAACAAAATTGAAATAACACAAGTTTGTTGCGCCCGAAGCATTTTTCTGGGTTTACCTTAATTGGGGACCATTATTATCGAATAACCATGCATATTGTTTTTTTTTTAATTTTCAGTTACCCGATGATCCTGAATTTGACACAACCATTCAAGGACCATGGATGAAAAAGTGGGACATTGTCCATATGAATCAACATACTTCAAAGTTAACAGAGGATGTACTTAGTTCATGGCATGGTCATAAGTCTTAACAAATCATTATCTTGTGACACATTAGATATCAATGTTGCTAATTATAAGTATAATATACTACTTTAGTATTACTGAACTGTTAGTAGACTAACAACAGATGAGAGTTTTAAATGCTTACTACACATGAAAAAGTGGATTGGTTTTTCGCAATGCGAATTGGGAAATTCCTACAATAATAAATTCATAAACTTATATTTTCACTTTTTTTACATTAGTTAAAGCAATCAGTGACCTAACATTGTATTTCAGAATATAAATTAACTGTAATTAGAATTATAACACCATACTTTTGTACGTTTTATAAAATGTATTTGTTTTCTAACTATTATCTTTTCATCATATTTAAAATTATTTGTTCTACAAGAAGGATTTGCATAGCGTGAATGATTTCTATGCATTATTCATTTATAATTAAAAAATGTGAAAAAATATGTTTTTGAATGTGTACGAATTGCTTACGTGTTTATTGTTTGAAGTCCTTCGGTTAATTACCTGCCTGGTACAGCCCATCTAATGTTTTTACAAAACACAAACATTATTGAATACATTAAGATCGATAAGTCTTTTTCTTCATGTTTGTACATTTATAGTTGAAAATGGCAAGATTAATACTATCCGTAATTTTAATTTGGTTTTTTAACGCTTGTTCCCAAGCACAAACTGGTGACAATATGAAAGCTTTGATGACAAAATTGTTTACTACAGACGGTTATAACAAAGAAGTACGCCCAAGTCTTAACCAGTCAGAACCCTTACGAGTGGATTTAGACCTTTTCCTTGTAGCTGTCAATGGTATTGATGAGGTTGGACAAAAGCTGATAACAACTGGATTTGTCGACATATACTGGAAAGACGAATATTTACAATGGGCACCTGCTACGTATGGAGATTTGTCAACCATCTATGTATCACAAGATAAAATTTGGAAACCAGATATATCACTACAAAACGGATTCAAAAAGTTAGAGGAACTAGGAAACGGTTTTATCAAAGTGATCATTGAAAAAGATGGTATGTTGAGATGGTCACCCTTTGAAATATTCGAAACAAAGTGTGATATTAACATTGAAAAATTTCCATTCGATGAACAAACTTGTGACATTATTTTTGTTGTATGGTCATACAGTATTTCCGAGGTAAAAATTTCAAAAGGATCGAAAGGAATAAATTTTTACAATTTCAAAGGTAATGGGGAATGGAAAGTTGTGTCGACTTCAGCCACCGTAGATTCATCTGCAGAAACAAGAGTCAAGTTTTCCCTTACTGTACGCAGAATTCCTACATTTTATTTGATAAATGTTATCGCACCTATTGTATTATTGGCTGTATTAAACATATTTACATTTGCACTACCAGTAGACTGTGGTGAGAAGATGAGTTACTCTATTACTGTGTTTCTGTCGTTTGCCGTATTTTTGTCAATTGTCAGTTCAACGCTACCAAAAACCGCGGGGTCTATTTTGGAATTTTACTTAATGTTTCAACTTGGAATGGGAACTATCGTTGTTATTGTCACTGCTGTGGAACTCCGATTACACTTCCGAGCAAAGCCTGTCCCTAAATGGCTACAAGTTGTCTTTACTCTATCGTTCATTAAATACATGCGAAGTAAAAAGAATGTTGGATGTTCTGACGTCAATACTCAAAATGATAGTGCTACCATGAATGGTGAAGTCATTAAGACGGAACGAACCCACACCGACTCTACAGAATTGACTTGGCCAGATATAATTGCAAGAGTTGACATGATTCTATTTTGGGTTTTATTAGTTACAGTCATTATCATGACATTAATTATATATCTTCTGCTAACTAATTAGTTAGATGTTATATTTTTCGTTTTAGCGAAGTTGCATTATCTTTGTGGTTTTATAACTTTTCTATTACACTAAAATGTTAGAGGAGCACACTTTTTTATCGATAAGACTAGAATTCATGACATTCCATTATATTTAGACTGTGCCATGGTGGGTAATGTATGCATAGCAGGAATCGCTTACGCTGTCGACGAACAAAATCTCGATCTGTTTGGAGTTCGTGTGATTCCCTAAGTTTTTATTTTTGGGTGGTAAACTAGTATTCCGTATGGATTTATGAGCTTTGAGCATTGTACAGTTGTCTCTTATTTACATTGACAAGACAACCTACTTAGAAAGAATTAACATAATATGATTAAAATATGACTATTGTAAGTCTTCCAAACTATCTTGGCATAAGGAATACGGAAAAAACGTTCTATAGGGTGTAATTTTAATTGCTGATGAGAAGAGTGAAACCTTTTGCTGAAATTTTGTTCGGAATGACCATCCGGCAAAGGGAGTGTGTTGAGGAAAATATATCATTTCATGTTGATAAAGGAAAATATATTTTGAAAACTCAGCGTGTTTTTATATTCAATTAAAGATTATTGATTTGAAGTACCGGGGTTGACCTCTGAGGTAAGAGCGTTTAACTTAAGTAAGTTCATTTGAGTTCTCTAAGGGAAGGTAATATGTTGCAGTCGATGCTTCTTGTCAAGATGAATAAGAATATATGTTGTTTAAGGGTGGGGATCTCTGTGGTTTATGAACTTTTTTTAACTATATTGAAGAGGGGACGGGATCACATTCGTTGGTAACTGTTCAATATATTTCAAACACTTTTTGTCAAAAGGGTTAGAATCATATATCTATGATATATATAATTGGTACTAGTTTATAAAAAAAAAAAATTAAAAACTTTTTTTTTAATAAGACAATGAAGTAAGTCGTCCCTTCTTTATGTCCAAAATAGAAATACCCTTCACTTGATCTCACCCGTATCAATGAAGAATCAAAATAGTACCATACAAAACTGTAATAATAATAATAATAATAATAATAATAATAATAATAATATATTTATACATTCAAGATATAAATATGAAAATGATTAGATATTAAATATTTGAGAAAGTTTCTCTCGTTAAATTTATTTCTTCAATATAAATTTTGAGTAACATCACGTATAATGCTTGTCTTTTAAGCATGGTACGTCGATCAGCAAATTTGTACTGTTTACTTAAAGACAAAACTTATTGTATTTTCTATCACGAGAATTTAGAAAATATCATTATGAGTAAGCGTTTAACTAAATCATATTATTTCTGTAGTATTCAAGTCCAAATACTTCAGAATATAAAAAAAAATTAATTAGACTATTGCTTTTGTATGGCTATAAGTATGTTTTTTTCATTTTGTGAAACTGATTTGTTCTACATTAAGTATTTTTTTTCGACAATGCGATACAACAAATGAAGCGTGATATATTGAATGCATTTTCATCTATGATTTCAAGAAATATCAACATCTGTTTATTTGTGCATTCATTGTTTATGTATTAATTGATTGAAGTCATTCAGTGAAGAAAACTCTTGGTCCAACCCACATAATCCTGTCTCTGAACACAAACATATTATTAAAACACAAAGAACGATCAAGCTTTTCTTGTGTTATACATTAAAAGAAGAGTTGGCGATATTTTGTCTACCAAAAACTTCTTTTTTGTTTTCTGACAGACATATAACAAGCAAAAAGAGATGAAAGCTTCGGTGTCTTATTTTTTTTAATACATTCTTCTTCCATATAATGCCCATATTCAGCATGTTGAATATTTTAGCAAGATGCACATGATTAAAAACTGGTTAAAAGCGAAATTATTGAATTGGTTAGTTAGTGGTGTTGTCACTTGAAACTGGAATATCTCAAGTCACACTGCTGTGAAAATGTCCGGAGGCAGTTAGTTGACTGTATTTATGTAGAAGGACCACTTCCTACAATCTTTTGTAGCTGGCTGTAATAGGTATTTGTGATGTCCTGTACGACTGGAGCTTCTTGATTATTTTTGAAGGTATTTTTTTTCTAGTCGAGAGCGACCCGGTCATTCGTTATTTTGTAGCCAATGATAAGTCGTGCTTCTTTACTCCTTTGGTATTTCGAGCAGAGGAAGTGTAAGAAATCACGGCTTCGACTGGTCACACATTTAACCCTGCATCATTCACAAACCAGGAGATTTGTTTTAGAAAATTCATAAATCCATCCTTCACTCCTTTTACATTAAGGTAACTGGGGTGTCTTCCTCCATCTTGGATTTTGAAATAGCAGATAACAAATGGTCAGGATCTAAAATGAAATGTGCAAATTTCGAGAGTAGTATGTAATTCATGTGTAAGAATTTTCATGTTAATATAGAAAATTATGTGTTTTATCGTAATTATGGCTGGTTTTTTTTACAAAAAACAGAATATTTTTGTTTGATTCATTTTTTTTCCAACTATTTCAACTTTGCCACATAAGGGGAGATAACTCAGATAAAATAACTTTTATAGTAGAATGTGTTGTGAATTTACCTATTTTAATTATGTAGTAAGAAAACGAATCCGATTACCCCTTTTTTTCTTTTTCTTATCTGAAAGAATATAATTAGAGCTATATTTTCATATTTTATCTTAAAATTCTATGGTGTAGTTTTCTTTTTATCACACAAAATTGGGTTTTCCATTTATAATCTATACGAAATCTGATAATTTTGCACAACTTGCAGCGTAAAAAAAAACCGGTGACCCATACTTTTTATTATATATTTGAAAAAAGTATGATATAAACTACATTTTTTGACAAATTATTAAAAAATTCTATGGATTTTAATTTAGTCCCCCCATCTACCTTAATATAAAAAAAATCTACCGTATTTATACTTGGTATATAAATACACAAAATTCCTTTTAGAAACGGTATATAGATGTATCATCAGGATGTTCGACTAAATATCTTTTTAAAGTTCTTACCACCATTCTTTCTACAGTAAAAAATGACCTTCAGAAATATTGTGATGAGGAATGTTCAACCAGCGGTATCAATCAGATGTGGATTATAAAAAAAAAATCCATAGATTTACTTCAATAGTTTCAATCTAAATCCTTACAATTTTACAGTAATATCAAAACTTTTGATTTTTCTACATTTTACACTAATATTCCCAAAGCTCAGTTGAAAGATCGAATTCGTCGTCCCATTTAACAGACTTTTTTTTTTTTAACAAAATGGGATTCGTAGATATACACTTCTTTTTTTAAGTCAAAATTCTGGACTTTTTGATCAACAACATATTTGTTGAGTTCGGTGGATTGATATTTCAACAGATAGGTGTGATTCAAATGGGAACTAATTGTGCAAACCTACTGGTCGACTTATTTTTGTACTCAGAAGCAGAATTTATACAAAACCTTCTCAAAGACAAAAACAGTCTTTCAAAGTTATTTATTTTTACATCCAGATATATTGATGATGTCAGGTCGCTCAAATTTCAGTGAGTACTTGCATCTAATATATCCAAGTGATCTTAAGATTAAGGATACTACCAAAACTAGAAGGTATCTTGATATTTTCCTCGATATTGACTATAGAATCTATGACATTTATGTAGAAAATAAGATTACAGTGGCACCACAAATAAACTACTGTTATGGTAAATTCGTATAAATAGGAGCAAAAACACACGAATTAAGTGAAAAAAGGAGACATTGAAAGATATTAAAAACAAGAATGTGTCCATAGTACACGAATGCCCCACTCGCACTATCATTTTCTATGTTCAGTGGACCGGGGTCAAAACTCTAATTTGGCATTAAAATAAGAAAGATCATATCATAGGAAACATGTGTACTAAGTTTCAAGTTGATTGGACTTCAACTTCATCAAAAACTACCTTGACCAAAAACTTTAACCTGAAGCGGGACAGACGGACGAACGGACGAACGGACGGACGGACGGACGCACAGACCGAAAAATATAATGCCCCACCTAGGGGCATAAAAAAATTGAAGCTCCGTGTTCCACACGTCTGTGGTTTCACTGACGAACGAAAAGGTCGACAGGAAATAAGCGCTTTGAATTGACTCTGGCGAAGTCTATGATAGCAGATACACCAAGATTCAGTCAGTATGTCCGAAATGAAGGATTACAGTTATTAACTTGTGCCGATTTTGTTCAGAGAACGAGCTGTGTGTTCCTGCAAACTTATTCGAAAAACAACTATATGGTCTTAATACAAATATGGTCCGTCCCCTTACTATCCAAAGTAGATATATACTCACATGGTCCGACAAACGCGTATGGTCGGACCATATGAGTATACGCGTATGGTCCAAATACTCGCATAGTCCGAAACATATGAATGGGTGTATATATAGTCTATTGTTGACGACTGTGTGTAGACATGGTCTATTTTTGAAGGCGGTGTGTAGACTATTATATTCTAGAATCATGTGCAAAACAGTGTAGCCGAGACCATTGATTGGCGCGCTAAAATATCTCATTGACTGGGTCAGATTAAGTGAACGTTCGTCTGTAACGCCCACAACTCACGACGTATTTATTACAAACATTTAAACTGTGGAGTCACCAAAGGGTCTCAACGCCTCAATAAAATAATTCGAAAAACTAATCAGGAATAACCTTTGTGTTTTGATTTATGTTGAATACTTAAACGTTCTTTACTTTACGTGTTTTTGTTATGTTTTGATAATGAATTTTTATGATATCGGACGTTCTTTCAGCAAAAAAGGATTTAACTGGCTTTAAAAGTCACAATGGATGTGTTGATTATTATCTTTTTTTCGGACGTCAAAGCGATTTAACAATTGCGGTTGTCTAATTATGTCATCTTTTAACTTTTATCTGGTCAAAATTTTATTTTAGAACGAATGCATGACCAACTTTAAAAAGTGTGCAAACACAAAACATATAGACAAAATATACTTCTTTCCTGTCTTTTTCGTACTTGCAAGTTATTAGACAGTAAAAAGGCTATTTGGATCAAGCCTTGTGAAATTTGCATTTACGTTTTTGAATAGGTAAAATGTATAGTTTGGTGATCTTTTCTGCTAACTACTATACTTGTGAAAAACCCTTGGCAACAGAAACATATTCAGCTTTTTTTTTAATCGACCCAATTTACATAGTAATGGACGACTTTGTACATTTTATGATCGCAAATAAAATATGTATATAATATACTGTGCACTGTAGTTCGTATATATACTGAGACCCTTTGGCAACCCCACAGTTTAAATGTTTATAATAAATACGTCGTGAGTTGTGGGCGTTACAGACGAACGTTGAACCTAATCTGACCCAGTCAATGGGATATTTTAGCGCGCCAATCAATGGTCTCGGCTACACTGTTTTGCACATGATTCTATATATTATACTAAACTACATGTAATTTGAAAAGATAAATAATGCCCCATATTTTTTATATAATTACTCAAACATCATGATAACAGTGCACAATTGTTTTATGTATTAAAAATTTCATTGAAATCCAGTCAACGCAGAATGGATTAGTTTTTTTTTTCGACGGAGTTCAACCACTATCATTTATTGATTTTGAACAAAAAAATTGAAGAGGGTACCTTTGCCTTGGTAGGCAGAAGAGAGAGGCGAAAGATACCAAAGGGATATTCAAACTCATAAGTAGAAAATAATCTGACAATGCCATGGCAAAACTATCAAGTCAGAGACTTGTAAAGCTACAGTAAAAGAGAGGCGAAAGAAACCAAAGGGATATTCAAATTCATAAGTAGAAAATGAACTGACAATACCATGGCAAAAACAAAAAAGTATCAAGAGACTAACATCGGTAAATAAATCACAACATAGAAAACTAAAGACTGAGCAACAAGAACCCCTTTAAAAACCGGGGGGTGATCTCAGATGCTACGGAATGGTAACTTGATCCTTCTCCTCTTGTGGAATCCGTAATGTTGCCCATGTAAGAACAAACTCGGCGATAAGTCTTATTTGGTGGGTCACATTCGAGGAAAAGAGTATATATATAACTGTTTTTAGTCAGGTTATTCAAAGGAGAACTGTATGATTTAGATACATTGTATCCAATGTCTCTGGCACTAAGAACTGAAAATGTGATGGATGTACTTATATTACTCCTAAAATCGTTAACAATATAGAAACCAGTAAAAGGTTATATAGAGCACCCGTGGTTTGGTTCTATAAGAATGCAAGTAAGATTGTATAAGGATAAAACATTATTTAAACAACGGTTAGTTCGATCATTAAATCAAATACTTAGATTTCACGAAATAATCATGCATTGTCTGCCATTTAATATCCATACAATTGAATAGCTAAAAATAGTGAAAAGAAACTAGTTGCTAGACGACAAAACAAACAAACAAGAATCTTCAAGACTGTTTATTAAAAAAGTGATATTTAAGTATGTGACCATAAGTTTAAAACCCCTGGTATATTCTCCAAATTAGCAATTATACAGTTTCAGTTTCCATGAGATTATAGTTGATAAAATTTTAGCTTTCATCGGAGTTAATATTTTTTTTTTAATTTTAAAGGACTTATTTTCAATGACCAGATAGATACCTATAACATTATTCACACTTCTAAGTTTTCATAATATTTGTTTTTATTTTCGGGTTTTACGGAAAAAAATAATCTTATTCACAAATCACTTTTCGCCAAATAAGATGACTCATATTACCACTGGTTACACACACAGGCGGTTAGCATGTAACTATAGAAGACTACTAATTCTTCTTTATTAAACAGATATTTTGAAAACATTTCCCAATCTTTATCGACTATCCTACAATTAAAATTCTTTAAAGTCTCGGGCAAAAGTACGTAATCTTAACGAAATGGTAGGTTTTAGACGTAAATAGTCTTTGTTTATTACAAACATGACGAAATAGGACAGGTGTTTGTCTTGGGATACAGAATTTACACATTTTGATGCTACGGAGAAATGGTGACTTCCGAAGAAGTGGACCACATGATTCTGCAATCGATACAAAATGCAAAGAAAAAAAGGAGAACATTTTAAAAACATCAACCCGATGTCTTATGACTTGGTGGGTGGAACTTAAATTAAGCATTGTCATCAGCATCATGAAAGCGTGTCCGATACCTGATGCCTCAATGGAGACTTAGCCCGTCAAACTTTGAATTGAGAAACAGAAATGTTAACTAAATAAGGCTAAACACTTATATTGTAATGCCTGTAAAAAGAGAAGACAGCTTGTATTCACCTCTCCTCCTAAATTTGAATGAAACTTAGACAAAATTCTCAATCCCAAATATTATTGTTAATCTTTTGTTTCCTAATCCGAATAAATTTTGTTCAGTTCCAATAGCAAATTGTGGACTATGTGGCCATATTTATAAAACGAAAGCGCATCGGTGCTATCGTTATAGCGCGCTGCCGTCTAGAGTCCATTGGATATATCCCCGGCCGGATCAAACCAATGACATACACATTGGTATCTGCTCTCAAATTAGCATGAAGTAATTAGGAGGAGAGCAAACACTGGTTCTTTCGATGTCAGTTTAATGTGTCAGGGTAGGTTGACATGTCGTCATGTTGACTGTTAAGATATGAACCAGTAAGATAAAATCCGGATCGGCGTGTCTGCTGAATACATTCTCGTACTTATGTGTATATAATAATTGCCAATGGATTTAAAAACTAATCCATCATCATTCTTTTTCTCCATAAAACAGGATAGGCATCTCGTATTCGCAACTTCTTACATAGCATAAGTCTAACTGTACATGAGAAATCTAAAGACATGTTCAAAATCTAAAGTAGGCAAAGCCATAAAATGCTTTAAGTACAGGTGTTCTTTTGGAAAAAGAAAATCTCCATCCGATTTAAGGATAAGGCCAGGTTTATTTCGGAACTGAATGCTTCTTTTTGGAATTTTTGGGGATGTAAAAGCGTTGACAGAAGCACAATTTATATGAATCCGCGTGGAGCGCTTTATATAAAATATCATTTGCTCAAGGCTTTTTAAAATACTCTTAAAAAATTACAAAAAGAAGCTTTTAAATCTTAAATATAATTACATGTTTATGGTATAACCATGAAATTAAGAGTTAAAACAAGCATTTCGTCTGCTTTTCCATGCCTTATTTAATGTTGTCATGGAGGGCATGTACATTCAAAGATTTTGCATGCTATAGGGAAATAAAATCTAAAATTTGGAATTTCTTGACTTATCAAAATAACGAAAAAAGTAATTAAGATAATTATACGGACCGATATATTGTTAGACATAGTGTTCTTGAATAATTCCATTCTTGTTTTCTACGTCACTTTACAAACTACAAACTATAATTAAGGTTTACCATACAATTTTCAAAATCGAAAGAAATGCAACCTGTTTTTCAACTATTATTGTTGATATGCGTATCCGTTCTTATCATTGTTAATATGCGTATCTGTTCTTATCATTGTTAATATGAGTTTCTGTTCTTATTATTGTTGATATGCGTTTCTGTTCTTATTATGTTAACATGCGTTTCTGTTCTTATTATTGCTGATATGCGTTTCTGTTCTTATAATTGCTGATATGCGTTTCTGTTCCTATTATTGTTAACATGCGTTTCTGTTCCTATTATTGTTGATAGGCGTTTCTGTTTTTATTATTGTTGATATGCGTTTCTGTTCTCATTATTGTTGACAAACGTTTTAAAGGGTGTGACGCAAGGGTCGACCTTCCAAAGAAATTACAATCTTCTGGAATTTCAGCTGCACTGTTGGCTGAAGGATTTTTTAGATACCATTTTCATGTAAATAGTGAAATATCTATACTTTTTTCCGGGCTGTGTTTTTCGGGGTTTTGTTTTTGTTTCTTCTGCTATTTTTTTAATAACTGATAACCTATAAAAAAATTGGTTGACTTTTTGCAGACGATTTGTTGCTGACGTACTCTGAATCTGAGGACAATTATGAAGAATAGCTGGTTGATTTGAATCCAAAGAGATCAAAGCCCTGTCTCAACAGTTATTGTCTCTAAGTTGATCGTAACATTCAATGATAATTGAATGTCGAAATTGTAAATGATCACATAGGTATAACAATAATTTTTTTTTATACCAATGCGTGCGCATAGTATAAATTTCGAGAATTTAAATATGTTGCTCGAAAAAAGAAACATGTCAAATGTTTAAACATATATCAATAGTTTTGAGGCGGGTTCACCGTTTAGGCGACAAAAATGTTAAGATATGTGATTTTTCATTTTTCTTAACTCCAACATTAATAGGCAAAGCATGATATTTTTACTGCTATGGTGGTTGTAATCTAAGATTCAAGGTTACAAATAGAAAACATTGAAATATAAATGAAAAAAGCTGAATGCCTTTATTTCCATAAATAATGTGAATAAAAGTTACACGTTTAGAATAGTCTTCATGTAATGTTGATGCAGATAGCTATACTCTATTGAATTAAGTCTCTTTGCTATTCATTGTTGAAATATATAACATTAAATTCGAATGCCATATACATACACACGTTGGTATAACTTATCTAAATGGGAACTCGCCAACAAGTTTAGACAATACCAAAAACTTAAAAAGTAATGCATTTCAAAAATTGAATTTAACCATAATAAAACGACCTCATTTTCCCTGTACACTGAATTATATGTTCTATAATGTATCTTTTATTTGTTGATTGATCGACATCTAAAATGAAGGCCGTTTGAGATAAATAAAACTATTTTAATCTCGCAAATATGTATCTTCAGTGGTTGTACTATGCCATAGCTTAAGGGTTTCATTTTGCTATCTGCTGATATGAGGTCTTCAAATGCTTCTGGATAAATTTATTCATTGACATATTGTATAGACACTTGTCTATTAAGGAAGACTGTATATTTACCCCTAGATATCTTTTGGTTGTTTGGGTAGCTGTCTCATAAATCTTTACCCCAAATATCCTTAAATACATTCTGACCGGACGTCAAAATTTATACGTCCCGAACAGCCAAATGGACGCCCCATATAGTCAAGGTGTTACTGCCGGATGGACAAAAACAAAAGGATGACCAAATTTCTATACGCCAATATATCCTTGTGGTTCCAGTTATATTAGATATACTCATTATATCATATAATCTCCGGATTAATATTTTCTCGACAATCCCTTGTACCGAAACCAAATAAAAAATTCATTATCAGATATTAACGAATATGATTTTGAAGTTTTTGGGAGTGATAATTAACATCGAATTTAAATTTCTAGAGTCAGGGTATATATATTACAAACCAAACAGTTCTAGTGTACAAATCATGTAAAAAATTCTCCCAATTTTTGTATATTAACTATTACATAGAAATAAGAAGATGTGGTATGAGTGCCAATGAGACAACCCTCCATCCAAGTCACAATGTGTAAAATGTAAAACATTATAGGTCAAAGTACGGCTATGGGCAGAGATACGATATTTACATATATAATGTTTATATATTTGATTAACAGGTCTATCTCAATAAAATTGCAATATATCTGTGTCATATATATATATATATATCTATAAAGTTTACATTTAGATGAATTGTTAAAAAACGCATTAACATCAGTGATAAAGGTATCTTTCATTCGTTGTTTAAGCTCATGTGTAAATATATCAACATTATTTACGCTTTGGTTTAGCCATACATCATAAAACCATATTTACATAAAATATCTCAGACTGAACATGCCCAATTAAATTTGTCTTTGGGTTTTTTAAATGAACTCTCCAACATCTATTCATAACATGCTTTTAATATACAGTTATCAGTATTTAATAATTTAAACCAAAACTGAATCATTTTTCTTTGTCTTTCATAATACATTGGGTAACGTCCCAATTCACAGTAAACCATGTAAATAACAGCAGTTTTTCGAACCTTTCAGAATTCGTTTTAAAAAATACAAATGTACTTTTTCTATATCATCAGCTTTATGATTACCCCACACTTCACAGCTATAATTAAGAATACTAGATACATAAGTATCAAATAAGGACAGTAACGTTTCACAGTTATAATAATCATCTACAATTTTACTACATAAAGCAAAAACAGCCTTTCTACCTTGATTGGCTAACATTTTTTTGTGTATGTAAAAAGCTACCATTATAATTAATAAGGATACCTAAATATACAAAATTGTCACATATATCAAGTTGGTTATTATTTAAAAACCATTTTTCTTGACTTTTTACACTACCTCTATTTCGAAACACGACTACTTTAGTTTTAGACGTTTTGATATATAAACCATATTCCTTTGAAGAAGAGTTTACAGCATTTATCATATTTTGCAAATCATCTATGTTCTCGCTAAATAAAAGTGCGTACATAAGTAAGAATAAATTTAAAGATTTCAATTCATATGACCGACAGCCATTATTAATTAGCTCTACTTCCATATCATTAACATACACTGAGTATAATAATGGAGGTCAAGATTCCCCTTGCATCAAGCCAGTATTACATCGAAAAAATCTGAAAGTTTTCCATTACACTTTATACAAGTTTTTAATTTTGAATACATAGATTTAATTACAGTAAGAAGTTTACCATTAACTCCACATCTAACTAGTCTAAACCATAACTTTACATGAAAAACACTATCAAAGGCTTTAATATAATCGATGAAACAACAGTACAAGCGTTTACCCTTTCTTAACGACTTAGAAATCAAAGAATGAAGACAGAAGATGGCATCAGAAGTGCCGTATCCAGGACGGAATCCAAACTGTGCATCTGTCAGAGTGTTGTTAATCTTGCACGGTGTTATAAGTCTTGAATGAATCAACGACGTAAATAGTTTTCCTTGATGTGACACCAATGAAATACCTCTGTAGTTTTTAGGATCGTCAGGATTTCCTTTCTTAAATATTGGAATTAAAGAGAAGATTAATTTTAGCTAAATTTTTGTCCATATTTTTTATTTGCAATGAAATAATACTTAACTAAGACTTACATGTAATAAATAGGAAGTTGTTTTTTTAAAGAAAGTAGCCGTTTTCAAATTATCATCTAAATGAACAGGCAACATGAGATGCACAATGACATTATGTAAGAAATATTGTAAATCATTGATAATAGGTAGTTACTGATACAATACAGTTCCGTATTGGAATCTAGGATTATTAAAAAAAAATCAGGGTCTTTATTTAGACTCAATATTTTGTATCAGCCTCTTAATTTCTATGCAATAAGGATATATGTAAACCATAATTATACTATCTAAAACGATATATAACTAAAACTAAATACAGAAATTGAATCCAAATATGTAATTTCTTTTCTGATTAGTGAAATCAAAAATGAAAAACGAAAACAATTTTGTTTTTCATTTTGGTTTTTGAGAAATCAAAAACGAAAAACGAAAACACTTTTGTTTTCCGTTTTGGTTTTTGAGAAATCGAAAACGAAAAACGAAAACAATTTTGTTTTTCATTTTGGTTTTTCAAAAATCAATAACGAAAAATGAAAACACTTTCGTTTTTTTGTTTTTGATACCTCAAAACGAAAAACGAATGGACGCAAATATACACGGACCTAATTGACTACCCTCTAAATACTTAATAGGTAAATTCAGAATAAACGGATTTATGACGGTGTTCTCGGTAGTAAAGTAAATCACTTTTATTTATATTTCGATGAAAGTAATCCCAAGATGGTCACAGTAACTATGAACGTGGAAACTAATGATACCCAGAACAATACAAAATCTGTTGTTGATGTTATATCACTCCAAGTCTTTTCTCCGTCCTCATTTTCCTTATCTTTTTCTGGATTGTCAAATTTTTTATCTGAACTTTTTACTCGAGTTTTACATTTACTTCTGAAAATTCTTTGAATTTTATGTGGGACTTTGTCTTTCCGATGATGAATTCTTAATTCAAAGGCTGTCACAGCTACAACGAACGTTCCCATGCCCATTTGGAACATTAGATAATACCCCAGTAATGATCCCGATGTCTTCGGAAGTTCAGAACTTATAATTGTTAAGAAGACGGCAAATGCCAGAAAAACTGTGATGGAGTATCCCATTTTCTCCCCACTGTCTGCTGGGATTACAAACGTAAAAACATTTAGTATGCCAAGTAATATAACAGGGACAATGACATTCATGACGTAGTACGCTGAACTACGCTCGAGAGTTATTGTAAATACAACTCTTGACTCCGACGACAACACATCGTCCCCGGCTGATGTCGATACAACACTCCACACACCATTAGGATCTAATGCTTCCAGAAGTATGCCTCTACTTCCTTTTGTCACATTTACGTCCAATATGCTACTGGACCAGACAACAAAAACTATTTCGCATGTTTGACGGTCAAAAGGAAAATATTTGATATCAATATTACACTTTGTTTCAAACACTTCAGTTGGCAACCAAGTAATTTCGCCTGTTGGCAAAATCTGAACATTTATAAAACTATCACCAAGTTCCTTAAGTTTTGAAAATCCATTTTGAAGTGTTATGTCTGGTTTCCATATATCACTTTGAGAAACATATATATATTCTACGTTACCGTGTGAAGCTGAGTTCCATGTAAGGTACTCGTCTGTCCAACTTATAAACAGAAAACCTGTTGTCGTTAGTTTTTGTGTTATTTCGTCTATTCCATTGATGCCGACAAGATAGAAGTCCAAGTCCACCTGCATTGGCTTTGTTTGATCAGCGTTTGGGCGGACATTCTTTTTATAAGTGTTGGTAGTGAACAATTGAGTAACCAAGCTTTTCACGTCATCCCCTGTTTGTCCATTGCAGGCTGACAAGCACCAATAATAAAGAAAAATAGTTCTAAGAATCATTACGAATCGTATTCAGTGTCAGAATTATTATCAACTATTATACGTATTCTCCTACCAACTATTAATGTACTGGAAAATAAACCTTTGTTTAGTTTAACGCCTTAACATATTCTACAAATAAAGAAAAATATTTAAATTCAACTGTCTCTAAAAAGACCTTATTATCCCTGGGTTCATGTAGTTCTTATTGTTGTATTGAATTATAGTTCGTATTATGTTTCTTATTTATATACATTTGTCAAAATATCATTTATTCTTTTATTTCTGCTTTTTAAAAATCCCAATCATTCATTCATGTGATTTAGAATTTGATAGAGCCAGACAAAAGGTAAGAATAAAGTTTCATGTAATAATTAGGCATAGTTAGATTGAGACATACGTATTCTATAAAAAGAGGATATTTTCTTTCAACGAGAAAAATAAAAGTTTAAAGTTCATTAAATGGAATGAGTTTATTTTTTCTCGTTTGATACCACCACTATGATTGAATATAGAATAATAGAGTACAGTTTATACCAGGTAAAACTCAAATTGTATGTTCTTCGGGGTCTTCACGGGTGATAGGGGCTTATCGTCTCTGTCTGTACTTCATATCCCCTGAGGCGTCATTCGAATGTGATAAACAGCACTGACAGCAAATATGAGCCTATATATCTTTTGAAACCCGAATAACATTCAAATAATATTGGAGGGTAATGATTTCAAAATTAATTACCATTCTGATCTTCGTTTTTGTACACACGGCTCATATACCCTGTCGAGGAAACCAATCAATTTACATGATTAGCCGGGATATTTTACTTCTGTATAATAAAAAATAATACATATTTAGTTCCCTTGTTTAAGGGAGGTAGGAAAGATTGTTTTTTAACTCAATAAAATTCATATTTCCCGAATGCAGCACACGATTTTCTAGGGCGAACAAATGTCTCCTTGCAGTGTTTATTCACTTCTTTCTTTGATATCTAGAATGATCAAGTGCACACGATTAATCTCAGTATGTTAATTTTATACTTTCATGACTTAAATTGTATATCAATCATTAAATAATGAAAACATTCGATACGTTTTTTCTTCAGGTTTGATTATACGCCTGCAATAAGCTTAAACATGATATTTACAATGATTTTGATATTTTATACCCGTTGAAACAATTTAAAATGCGCGTTTCGTCGCGCGAAGTTTTCACGATGTTCAGATGGGAATATGATGTTTCGTTCAATATCACCTAGGATTGTCTCAACCAATCAAATGTATTAAATAAACTCATCATAGATACCAGGATTGAAATTTTATATTTGCGCCAGACGCGCGTTTCGTCTACAAAAGACTCATCAGTGACGCTCGAATCAAAAAATGTTAAAACGGCCAAATAAAGTTGAAGAGCATTGAGGACAAAAAATTCCTGAAAGTTTTGCCAAATACAGCTAAGGTAATCTATTCCTGAGGTAGACATTAGTATTTCAAAAATTCAAAATTTTGTAAACAGTTAATTTAAACCGTCTATATTTAATGCGTACATATGACAAGCAGAAACGTGTCGTTTAATACCGCTTCTTTATTACATGTATCAGTCAATGGACTAAAACACAATGAAAGCACAAGGGCTTGATTATTATGTTTTATAATTGTACCTGTCTTCTTCTTTTATGTCTATTCATGTCATATTATTTCTGTAGGAACCAAAAGTAGTATGTTTGTAATATAAACTATGCACGCACGTATCTTAAAAAAATCCACAGTTGAAATATGTAGACTGGAAATAATACAAAAAAAAAAAAAAAAAAAAACTGTACAAGGATTAAGCATATATGCATCACGATAAAAACCCTTTTAAATGTCAGTTGATAAAATATTTGGAGCGCTAGAAGAGGAATTTATAGGATGAAAAATAATCACGTTTTATTTCAAAGTAAAAACCTGATCGAATAAATGATAAAATTTTATTTTCCATTCTTGTTTTCCTGATTTACAGTATGGAATAAATCACTACAGCGCAAACTAATCCGTGTTAACGTACTGTGATTTTTTTATTCGCGCAAAATGTTTGTAGTTTATAAAACAATAACACATCAGGATAGCCAATGGTCATAGATAAAGCGCCATTTCGTTAACAGATATATACATCCACATCTAGTATTAAGTACATCCTGCTCTAACTACTATTTTGTTCAGTGTTCAATGTCACTTGACCAAAACTAGGGTATAACGCTTCTTTGTAAATTTGAAACCAACGATTAATATTCCCAAATTAACCGAAAACTTATAACGTGTAGATATAATAGAATCTCAAGTAAGCTCAACCAACAAAGAACTATCAAAGACATATTTTGCTATCCTCTACATATATGTTCCTCTTCCATAAAATCCTGCTCTACATTTGAAGACTAGCTTGCATGAAAAGTAAAGGCGTTTTTGATACTTAACGAAAATATGGTAATTATCAATGGGTAACGGTGCTTACTCTCGTCTTTGTGAACTATTATAATTATTTAGGGTTATAACTCTTATATTGAGGAAAATTGTCCCGAGCATTATATCTTATTGCAAGAGTACATGAAATATTTGATACTGTATTTTAACATAAAATATTGATTCATGCTAACCATCTGAAATGTAATATTGGAGAACAAATCAAATTGCTTTATTTAAGTGCTTTCGTCATTGATCATATTTAGTCGGTTTAAAAAGCACTTACTTGGTACTCTTTAATTACTCTTATATGGAATCGTTTGCATACAAACTGAACGAAAAGATCAGTTTGAGATTGCTGAAAATGTTCTACATTATTTTTGCAATATGCATTTACTTCCCGAGCGTTAATGCGGGATCAACACTTGGTACTGACATCGCAAGTTTATATGAGAATTTATTTGAAACCAGTAACTATATGAAGGTTGTGCGCCCGAGTATCGACCAGACTTTGTCTACGTTGGTGTCCATTGACTTGCACGTAATAGGAATAAACGGAATAGATGAACTGTCACAAAAGCTTGCAACGACGGCTTATTTGTCTGTACACTGGTTGGACGAATACTTGACATGGACACCAATGTTCTACGGTAATGCAGATTACATTAAAGTCCCTCAAGATGATGTGTGGAAACCAGACCTTACTTTGAAAAACGGATTCACAAAACTGACAGAACTAGGAAGCTCAGTGATATATGTTGACGTACAGAGTACCGGAAATGTGTCTTGGTATCCATTTGAAGTATTTGAAAGCAAATGTGAAATAGATATAACATATTTTCCATTTGACAGACAGGCATGTCAGTTAATATTTGTGGCATGGTCAACTAAAGATCTCTCGATTGAAGTAAAATTGGGAGGCGAAGGCGTTGTTTTATTGGATTATGCTGATGACAATGCCGAATGGACAATTGTATCGACTTCAGCATCTCAATATTCTTCAGATTTGGTACCAAAAGTTACATTTACATTAAATCTCCAACGAAATGCTGGATTCTATGTCACAAACATTATCGTTCCTGTTATTCTCCTTGGTATTCTGAACTTTTTCACATTTGTACTTCCGGCAGACAGTGGTGAGAAGATGGGATATTCTATAACCGTATTTTTAGCGTTTACTGTTTTCCTTACAATTGTGAGTTCGGAGCTACCGAAAACATCTGGTTCGATGTTAGGATACTATCTGATTTTTCAGCTAGGAATGGGTATATTTGTAGTATGTGCGACTGCCGTAGAATTGAGACTTCATCACAAGAAAAGCCCTGTCCCAAATAGAATCAGACAAATAGTTAAATGGCATTGCAAGTTTAAAGGCGTGGAGGTGTGTAAAACGGGGAACTGCAAAGCAAACAGAAATGAAGTCGAAACTTTTGACGAGGAACGAATGTCGGAAGACGACATTAACTGGATTGATGTTACTTCTCTCTTAGATTTTATTCTATTTTGGTTTTCATTTGCACTGAATCTGATTGTAACTACGGCAATAATATCCATCCTTGCATCAAAATAATCAAGAAAAGAAATTAAGAATGTATTTTACATGCTTATGGATATACAACATGTTAGTTCTCTTCTTCTGTTCTATTCAATGTGATATCTATATGATATATATAAGTGATTAGACGTGTGATTTCTTCATTTTTAATTTCTTCATTATATGATACACATTTTGATAAAAAATGTTTTAAAATAATGACAGTTTCTATATTTGTTTTATTCCCTGATTTGATGTGTATGTTATATGAAGAAACCAAAGTGATTTTTATGAATGAAAATTATTCACTAGATAGTAATTGTGACGTTCTCAATGTGACGTTCCTATATCACATAAGTTTCTAAACAGTATTTATAAGATTTTCAAAATTCTTATGTTGTGCTGTTACACCACTGTCCCAGGTTAGGGGTAGGCTTGAGCGCTCCCCTATTCTTTATGTGACTGTAAGCCAAGCCAGGATACTGTAGTTCAGTTGTTGTCGTTGGTTCATGTCTGTCATATTTGTTTCTCGTAAATTGTTTTGTTTTAAATTAGGCCGTTAGTTTTCTCAATTTAATTGTTTCTTATTTTTCATGTCGGGGTCTTTTATAGCCGACTATACGGTATGGTTGTTTCTCATTGTTGAAGGCCGCATGACTGCCTGTATTTACTTGCATCGTCTTCATTTGAATTTTGGTGAATAGTTGTCTCATTGGCAATCATACCACATCTCCTTATTTTTATATTAAAAGTTCAGCGATCGAAACTGAATGGCGACAGGGTTTTATAATTATTCCTTCGATTAAAGGATCTGTTAGTACTAAAAGAATTGCTCATATAAGTATGTGCGTGATCTAAGTGGTTGTGTTTGTCTTATTATGCTCAGGCTTGTCTATTTAGAAATTCAGAGCTACCTTTCTTTTGAATTTATGGACAAAAAAGATATATCAATTCGTGATACAAAATTACTACAAGTACATGAAAAAAAAACCCAAAAAGGAACAGCGCTTTCAGTACTGTTGTTCACTTCGTTGGGTCTTCAACATTGAGGAAAAAATCTTACCTTTAACGCAATTTCTATATACAACCTCTGGCAACAGTTTGAGAGGAATTTATCAACTAGATGTTGACCAAGATACAGCTGTGCATTGAAGAACACATGTGCTGGATAATATTTACCAATTATGATTTATATGTTGCATTGAAATAAAAAGTAAAATAACAAAAATACCGAACTCCAAGGAAAATTCAAATCGGAAAGTCCCTTTTCAAATGGTAAATTCAAAAGCTCAGACATATCAAACGAATGGAAAACAACTGTCATATTCCTGACTTGGTACTGGCATTTCCTTATGTAGAAAATGGTGGATTAAACCTGGTATTATAGCTAGCTAAACCTCTAACTTTTATGATAGTTGCATAGAAATCCATTTAATTGACAACAATTTGGGAACAAAACCAACAGACATAATAGGTAAAAATGTCAAAATAGGGTTACAGCAGTCAAAATTGTGTTATAATCTTTATCACTATAAAAACTAAAAGATATGTTAACAAAGAAAAACAAAATGGCTATAGATAAAGCACATAAGCAAAGACAAATACTGTCAAAAATTGCCCAACAATCTTTTTTTAAAATGCAGACTCAATGCAAACATTTAGACAACTACGGGGTACATCAATATATATCGTAACGGAGTGAAAAGTAAAATTACAAAAATACTGAACTCCAAAACGGAAAGCGCTTTATAAAATGGCAAAATCAAAGTCTCAAACACATTTAACGAATGGAATACAATTGTTATATTTCTGACTTGGTACAGGTATTTCCTTATGTAGAAAATGGTGGATTAAACCTGGTTTTATAGCTAGCTAAACCTCTCAACTGTATGACAGTCACATAGAATTCCATTATATTGACAACAATGTGTGAGTAAAACAAACAGCCATAGTAGGTAAAAACGTCAAAAATTGGGGTAAAGCAGTCAATATTGTAATATAATCTTAATCACTATAAAACAAATAACCGTTTCAACAAAGAAAAAAAAAATGCATATAGACAAAGTACATTAGCAAAAAATGAAAGACAGGAACTCATAATTGACCATAGCACAATGGCGGGATGTATAAGTACAGTAAATAGTAAAGGTTTAAAATTTACAATGACAAAAAAGTGGGAACAAGATGATAAACAACGTCAGTACATAGGATCTATACTTCAAGACCATCATGTATTATTTGTGAAGTTGATACGTAATATTTATCAACAAGGTCTTGGTATCTTCCAATGAACATTTTAGAAACATGACGAGTGAAATATCCCGGCTAATCAGAAATGTTGATTTGGTTACCTTTACAAGGGATATGAGCCCATACTCCCTGTTTAACAAAAAAGAAGATCAATATGGTATTTAATGTTGACATCAAGACATTCCAGTTTAAATAATTTACATGTGGGCTTCACACGGGGATATTGGCTAATATTCCTAGTCGATGCCAGAAAACACTGACATGAAATATGCAACCATATCCCCTTTAAAGATCCCGAATAACATATACAACGTGGGATAATTTTGCAGACAGTTGCGTATGAATCGACAAGATTAGTCGGGAACTACCATATATAAAGGAGTAATCTCAAAAATTAATATGCCAAAAAATATAGGATCACACATCTCAAACACGAGGAAGGTTTTTATGGCCTCCACACAGCTCGAGAGACAATATATTTTATTCAAATATAATAAAAAGAAAGGATATTGGGTATCGATTATTGAAACAGAACCAATTCACGCACATAACAAAAAGCAAAGGAACAGTGTTTTCATTGCAGTTCTTCATCTAATATGTAAAATAACAAAAATACCGAACTCCAATGAAAATTCAAAACGGAAAGTCCCTTATCAAATGTCAAAATGAACGCCCAAACACATCAAACTAATGGAAAACAACTGTCATATTCCTGACTTGGTAAGGCATTAAGACCTTCAACATTAACTATATATGTCTACACTTCAGATTGTTCCTTGCCAAGTATTTAATACTCTCACTATCAATATCCACTTTCGCTTGTCAATATTCCCCTTTTCAGAAATACGTGCAACTTAAAAAAAGAAAGAAATTGGAACGAGACAATAATAATCATATATCTGAATTTATAAAGTAGTTTTATATGAGGTATCTTATAAATAGAATTGAGAATTGAAACTGGGAATATGTCAAAGAGACAACAACCCGACCATAGAGCAGAAAACAGCACAAGGCCATCAATGGGTCTTCAACACAACCATAGAATCCCACACCCGGAAGCGGTCTTCAGCTGGCCTCCAAGCAAAAATGTGTACTAATTCAGCGAAAATATATTTTATGAATTCAATGAAGATTCAATATATAAGTATCTATATGACTATATGATTTTGGTTAGAATCGTTAAAACTCAACTTCTTACAGTCAATTTGCAATAAAACAAGTATCGATAAAAGAATTTTGCGTACTTTTATACATTTAAGAGTAAAAGGAAATATAAGTTGGAGAATCAACTAAAGATATAGAATCACTTATGAGGGCTCGATCAGAAGAAGTATATATTTTACACATATTAGTTCCAAAGAATATCTAAAACTTTGTAAATAAGTAAAATATGTGGGTAGTTTCGGTATCAAATGAAAGATTAACGACTTTGAATCAGCACAGATACCTTGTTGAAAGTTTAATTAAATAAAAAAAAAATGCTAAATTGAAATAGGAGGGCATATTTTGCCTGTTTTTTATTTCACAAGTATCTGTTTTTTGGAAATAGCGAAAACATATATACATTGTAAAGCATGTTACATTTTTCTGCACAAATAAGAATAAGGTATAGTTTTGACATGAAATGACTGTCAATGTTTTTTTAACCTAGCAAAATAGTAATGTTGTAAATTACTTTCTTTTATTATAGTTTTTTTTTATTTGGTAAACGTCTTAACGTCGTTTAGCGCGGTAATTACCTAACAGTATATTCGACGTCGCTACTTAGCCACGATATTGTGATCATATGTAGTTTAGATAAAGATTTCGTTATGTGAAGACGTTCTTCATTATTTCTTTAGAATATAAGTCACAGTAATGACTGCTTTAAATATAGAATTTAACACAAGTAGAAATAAAGCAATGAATGAGTGGTTTAATTTCTAAAGTTCCTTTTTTAGTTGCAATAACATGTACTTTAGAAAGCGTACTTTAGAGAACTTATAAAAAATTGTAAAATCGGTATTTAACTGTTTACTTATTAGACTAGTACTAGATATGTATATGGTGTTTATTTTACACATTGAACCTAATGGGCTAATTTGATTCTAATTTGTTTAACACTTACAAGTATTTATGACAAACTGTTGTTTTAATGGGCGTTGAAGTAGTACAATTTGATGTTAATTTGTTTAACACTTGCATGTATTTATGACAATCTGTTCTAATGGGTATCAAAGAAAACTGTTATAATATCGTTAGCTATTTCCGATTTGTATTTACCTTTTTAATAGGTAATAGACATAGTATTGTTTTAGTGATTGTGAACTTGTATAGTTTTAATAGTGTGTTGATACAGTTTGGATAACATAACATTGATTATGAGTATCTATCTGAATTATTTGCACACTTAATACATCATTTCCTAGCAAGGTAACCAACACATGTCTTGAACTGCTCCACGATTGCCTCGTTGTTTGCGTTGTAACAATGAAATTGTTCAGGAAAATAATAACAGTATTTATTTTATTCCCTTATACCCTCTGTAGTCTTTGATTTGTTAATATTGCCAAGCATATGCGTTTTTGCAGAGATCAAGCATGCTCAAAATATAGCAAAGTTCCGCTCAATGCGGTAGTAGGAACCAACATGAACATAAAATGGCGCGAGAGGGATCTTTTCAGAGTTGAAATGGCCGCAATATTACTTTAAGATGATGAACAGAAATAGTAGCACTATTCGATTGCTTTTGGTTTTCCATGTCCGTATAGGGATTTTGTGCCATTAGCTAATACACAATATTCCTTCTTTGTCATATTGTTTGGTTTGTTATATGTTCAACCCCCACCACCGTTATTTTATACTTATATGTTACGGTATAAGACAATGTTGGTTGAGTCAGGAGTATCTAGATAAGTGTTACGGCCTTGAACTTGCAAAAGCAGCTTATCTCTAACCTGATGATCATTTATAGACATTTTAAATCATTAAAGCTGAGATAAAATAAAAGTATTGGCACAACCTGCTACCCCTTACTATTACAGTTCGCATTATTTGGTTATATTTTAAATTATTCAACTGCATCAGCAATTTTGAAATTATTGGCGCATAATAAATACTTTGTTGTTTGTTGACATTTAAATCAGCACCTGATTCAGTACCCAAAACACTACTATAGTACATATTGACACATAACTTGTGGTTCTATTCTTTAGGTTTTTGTTGCTTTCATGAAATCAACTATTCAGAAATGATTCTTTAGTTTTTAGTTACTTTTAAAATATACAACTATTTACAAATATATACGATATTGTTATTTTATATTTCTGCTGGAATGAAAATAATATAGAAAATAGGATAAAGTGTTTAAAGGTGGCCAAAGGATTCTATCAATGATAATGGTAATCTAATTGATACAAATTGTTAAAAGTTATTTTATCACAGATAGTAACTAGAGCCATCACTGATGAATCGTCATAATCTTAATCTCTTTTTGCACGTTTTATTGCATACCACGCAGTGTCGGATCGCGGTTTTGAGTTTACGGGAAGGTACAACCTAAATGATATTGCCTGGTGGACCTAGGTATTATTTTTGAATTTTTTCATGCCACAAATGATGTTTTTTTTCTAATTTCAGGGACAAATTCCCACTTTATCATCCTTGAATCCGACCCTGCTATGTACTTTCATTTCCTTTAGTAATTTGTTAAACTGAGCTCACTATTTTGAATAAACACTAGAACACACACCGCGAATCCGCGGGTCCGTGATTGAAGTACCGACGCCTTATTTTCGCACTGGATTTTTTAGTTTTTGTAAATGTCATCTGATATAAGGTGCACAGTTTTCTCTGCTTTCAAAATCTTTTCTGTTCGAACCTGTCTTGGTTTTCTTAGCTGTTCCACTAATGGATCGGTAGTTTTTTTTCCAATATGCTTATCGTAGAATTTTCGGCTTTCCTCTACCAGCTGGACATTTAGCGGTATCGGTTTTGAATCCAAGTACAAAAAATGTTTGTCCTTACTGATTTTCCGTTCGTTGCCATGGTATTTATGTAACATCCGGGGTAACCTTATCCCATATTTTATATTAAAATTGTTTTTTTTCATATTTTGCTTTTTTTTTTATTTTGAGGATAAGCGAATCAAGTGAGTGAGCATTATACTTATTGTATTAGGGATGATTAACTTTCTGGTAGTAAGACTTGTCACGGCCATGCTGGGGAACTGGGAAGGCAAATGCTCACATCATATCTGTTTCGACACAGTGTTTAAATGTCCTCTTTTACACCATAACCCATGGTGTTGCTCCTATTAAAGGAGGAAGATACAGAATATACCTACAACCGAAAACTACACGTGACATATACTATTGGTATCGTTATCGGATTCGACCCGGAACTTGTTAATTATTGATAATAATGATTATGTAGAACGCAAAAGGACCTGGAATGCTGTCATTTTAATCAACAGCATTGTCCTATATTAGTTATATATAAAGTTGAATTCTTTGATTCGTTATTTTTACCTCATGCCGGCTAACAAATTGGACCTCGTTATTTTAGTATTATAGATGTACCCTTAGAGTGCAAGATGCGATCGTCGTATGCATATTGAAACTATTGCACTAGAAAAGAATATTATAGAAGGCATTGAAATCTTTCAACATGTTTAACTCTGTCACATTTTGGTGTTCCTGTCCCATGTAATTCAGTGGTTGTCTTTGGTTTGCTGACGTCTGTCATATTTTTTTTAAGTAAAATGTTTAATTTTAAATCAGGCCGATATTTGCATCGTTTAATATTTTTTTTTTACATTTAGTCATGTCGGGAACTAATTACATGTGTATATACGGAATAGACTTTTCTCTTTGTAGAAAGTTGAATGGTAAAATTTATCTCATTGGCGATCATACAATGCGTCCTTTTTAAGGAATTTTATAACAGTCAGTAAATTGGCTTTGTAGTAAAATTCTTCCACTGATTTACCGTCAATATTCCATTAAATTTCACAATTCCGTATCATCCCTTCATTCTTTCATTCGTACAAATCTGTTTAATATTTTATTGTCTCTTTCATTATTTATGGTAAAAGACATAAACGTTGGTATTCAATGAGTATATAACAATTTCTTATATCAGAATAATTAATCTCAGAAAGTAAATTGGAAATGCATTTGTAACGAAAATAAAACTACTAGTTTACAGGCTTTCAGAACTGCATGTAGATGTTTTTGGTATAACGTGTTTCAATCAGTATTAAAATTAAAACTTTCATGACTTTCTACCTTTTTTCATTTTGTGAACGAACTCACAAAGTGTTTAAAAACAGGATGAAAACACCGAAGAGAAATAAAAGAAACTGAACAGAGAACTGCCCAGAAAAAAAATGATAGCGCCAACATTTAATCTTGAAAATCGGTGTAAATGTGATGTAAATATGGTGCACTTGATTCAATAAGTATATATGAGAGTTACTTTATATGTTACTTTTTGTCTTGAACATTTATTCGCAGTAACATTTCTGGCTTCTAGTTGTGTTTGCTGTTCTTAAAACTGAATGGAGTGGTCCAACATAAACTTGACAAGTTAAATTATGGAAGAAGGTTGTGTAGGATATTTTTTGAAAACAATGATTAAAAGCACGCCATTATAAGAGTTATTAACCAATCAAACAATGGTAAATGTATCCATATAACTTTTATACGACTGGCAAAATTACTTAATGGTTTTATGAATTTGTCTATTACAACATTTCCTTTGTAAATACAATACTATGTAAAACTTAAATAATCTTCTAATTTCAACTGGTTCAGCGTTTATTTTTCTATATTAAACAAACAACTATTAACGACGATACGTAGTTTTCACATGGTATAGTTTTATCATGTAGAAACGCTGTACCCTATATGTTTTGTTCGGTTATTAGTGAGTTTAATGAAATCATAATCTCATTGGTAGTTAATGAACCTTTAATTCTGACGTCACGATCTTTTTTGAATTTGGATCCAAGAAGGAAGGCAGAAGACAATTTAACTAAAATATAAAACAAAAAATCATCCCTCCCTCCCAGTTAATTGATTATGCTTGTAAATATAACAAGTGTGGACACAGACTTGAGTTGTCTAATGGGCCAATTGTTATAATAACTTTTGCGAGGGTTGGTTAATTTTGCAGCAAGCCTGCAGGTGGAGATGGATTCAAGAAGGAAGGCAGAAGACAATTGACCTAAAATATAAAACCAAAACATTCGCCCTCCCTCCCAGTAAATTGATTATGCTTGTAAATATAAAAAGTGTGGACACAGAATTTTGTCATCTAATGGGCTAATTTTTATAATTACTTTTGCAGGGGGTTGATTTTGCAGAGTGCCTGCAGGTGCAGATTGATCCAAGAAGGAAGGCAGAAGACAATTGAACTAAAATATAAAACCAAAAAACTCGCCCTCCCTCCCAGTACATCGATTATGCTTGTAAATGTAATAAGTCTGAACACAAACTTGTGTTGTCTAATGGGTTTAGCTTTGTTATTACAGGTGCAGGGGTTGATTTTGCAGAGTGCCTGCTGGTACAGATGCCATTCACAAATCAAAATTATGTTGTATTGTTTGATTGGCGAATGTGGACACGTTTTATAAGGAAAAACTAAAACAGATACTTAAGGAAGTAAAAAAATAATAACAATGAAGACCGTTCTGGTTACCGGAACTTTGGATATACAAAATCAGGTACTTCATATCTAAGAAACAGGCAATATATGCCCTCTATTGTAGAATTCATTCATTTTTGTATTATTAAAAATTATCAGTCAATATGAATTTTACAAGGATTATCAGTCCTTAATCTTTCATTTAGTACCTTAATAACTAAAAAATATTCTACATAGTTTTATATTTACACCTATGTGTAGGAACTATTTTATTTCAAATATGCATCACTTTCCAGTATGATCTCTTTTGACCGTGCCCCATTTGCTTGTGATGCATATTACAAAGTCTATCCAAATCATTTCTAAAACTGGTGCTAGGGGCTACTGAAATTTGCAGTGAGGTGAAAGTTTGTTTTTGCTCCGTGTTGAAGATTTCACTTTGACTTTGAGATGAAAGACAGCAATAAAAGCGCTGTTCCTTTGCTTTTTATTTGCTGTACATTTACTGATTTTGTGTCATGGATGGATACTCTTTATCTTTTGTTTTTCTATTTAATCTCAGAATAAACACTTGAACATTACCATGACTGATATTGTTCTGCAAATATATGTTAAATATTCAATTGTGTCAGTTCTAGACTTACTTTTACAAATTGTGACTTAGATGGAGAGTTGTCTCATTGGCACTCATACCACATCTTCTTATATCTATTTCTAAGACCAAATTGAAATTTGAAGGATTCAAATAAAATAAATTTGATCGAATCTTTGAAATATGAATTTAGTGAAATAAAAAAGTGTCAATTCTTCAGAATATTAGTGAAAATTTTGATAACGATGCTGAAAATGCAATAAAAAAAAAATCTCTTCTTTCTTGTTAATATAATTAGAATTTGTTACTGCTTTGGTTTCTGTTATAATTTCAAGTGAAATGTCAACTGAAACATCACCTGAAATTTAGCTGTATACACTCAGCTCCAAAACCATACCACTTTTAAAACTTTTCAACAACTTGTGGATCTTTTGTATTTGTTGCTGAGTGAGCAACAACTTTTATTCCCCAGCCAGATTAGCTTGCGATACGCGGATGTTGACTGGACATCTATTCTTTGATGCTTTCTGTAGTTTGTTCACTTGACCGTTTGTCAATTTTAAACCATATGTGTGATAGGTATGTCTCATTTATTTATACCTCACGAAGAAACACCATTAGGTTTTTTAGGGAAATGGATTTGGTCCTATTCATAAAAAACAAACAGTTTACTTATTTCCAATCCATAATCTCTTCTTGTCGTTCATCCACAGTTCCAAGAACTACCTCACCTTGAGCAAGGCGTAATGCGACAGCTTTGTATATAGTAAGTATGTTTTTTGTATAGGTTTTTAAATTCAAAATAATTCATATCACCCCCAAAATATCGTCAATTTACTTCTATGCGTTGTACAACAAGGTTCAGGTTTATCGTTTCCATGTGTCTTTTTAAACATTTCCATTAACAACTGAGTAGATTTTACATATTTGTTATCATGTAAATTTTTCTCTGATGAAGGCTAAACAACATTCAAACGAACAAAATGATTCGGCTGCTATATAATTACATGTGTCAAGGGCTTCATAGCGAATCTTTAAACCTGACCAACGTGTGAGATAATTAAATTGGTACTTCTTATCAATGGAACACCATATCACATGTTCTGAAGCAATTTTTGGAACACACCAAAAGCATCTCATGACTAGGCAAGCATTCAATTTGTCTATATTTTGATTTGATTCCATATTACTTCTATCAACACATCCCTTTAATGTGTTTATACCTCACGAAGAGGAAAAGGTATGGTTAAAAGTTCACCTCTCAGATCGATTGAAGTACCATCTTGATCCATCAGAATAGTACTCACGCGTTGATGGTTTTCAGTGTGACTGGTATATAGACCAAGTTTTAAGGGTTCTGAATGATTTTCATACATGAGATACATGATATAGACAAAGGGTCTTTTGTATCAGCAAATGTCAATTTAATTAATTAAAATACAACACACTAGCATCATAGTTTTCTGACCACTACGCTATCGACACAAAGTCTTAAAACATCTCTCTGCAATATTCACTTACAAATATAAATTGTATAAACGGCAAAATTTGTTATTTGAACAGCGTGACAAATATATAATTGGAAGTTTTCATCAGGATTAAAAAAAAAAAACCTACATAGAGAAAAAAACTAAACATTGAATATGATGCCTTTGTTGAACTTACTTATCTTGTAAAAGTGAATAGGCAGTTAATAGTACACAATGGCATGTTTTAAATATACTGTTTTTAATTTCCCGTTCTTTTTTGTTTTTTGTTGTCAATGTTGACTTTCTTAAAAATCAAAATTTTATCGTTTATAAAAGTTGCGAGTTTTTTTCATATAGTAGAGGGCACAAGAATATTTGTCCCGGTTCCTACTCCCTTGACGACTTAAAGTTTAAGTTGAGTTAAATATCGAAAGACCGATATGTCGGGATTTTGGAAGACGTTTTTTGTTGTTGTTTTTTTTTTATTATATCATTTTTAGTTCAGTGGTTGTCGTTGGTTCATGTCTGTCATATATGTTTTTTGTAACTTGTTTTGTTTTCAATTACGCCA
Source organism: Mytilus californianus (assembly GCF_021869535.1). Taxonomy (NCBI): domain Eukaryota; kingdom Metazoa; phylum Mollusca; class Bivalvia; order Mytilida; family Mytilidae; genus Mytilus; species Mytilus californianus. The sequence continues at coordinate 4,041,551 of NW_026262675.1, forward strand.
TTAGTTTTCTCTGTTTCAAATTTTTCATCTCAGAGCCTTTTATAGCCGATTATATGCTATTGTTTATCTCATTGTTGAAGGCCATACGGTTGCCTATAATAACTTAAATCCACTTTATTTGAATTTTGGTGAGTAGTTTTCTCATTGGCATTCATACCACATCTCCTTATTTTGATTTCAAAAGTTCAACAATGTAAACTAAATGGCGATATGATTTTATCATTATTCGTGTGATAAAGGGATACCCTAAGTACTTACAGAACTGCTCATATAAGTATGTGCAAGCTCTTAGTGGTTGTTTCTGTCTTATTATGCTTATGCATGTCCATTTAGAAATTCAGAGCTACCTTTCTTTTGAAATGACGGACAAAATGGATATATCAATTCAAGATACAAAATTACTAAACGTAAATGAAAAAACCCAAAGGAACAGCGCTTTCGTTACTGTTGTTCATATTATTGGGCCTTGATCATTGAGGAAAAAATCTAGCCTTATCTGCATCCAACACGACCTTTGACAATGATTTGAGCGGAGTTCATTGACTAGAAGTCGATACCGCTACAGCTGTGCATTGAAGAACACAGGTGCTAGATAATATTTACAACTATTAAAGTAAACAAATAGTGCCAAAAATTGCCCGACTTTCTTCCTGTAAAAAACAGACACAATGCAAACATTTAGACAACCACGGGGTGCATCAATATATATTGTAAAGGTCTGAAATATCCCGGCAAATGAGAAATTTTGATTTTGTTGAACTTACCAATAATTGTAAAATCAGCATTTAACTGTCTAATTATTAGACAATTACTAGATATGTATATGTTTATTTTACACATTGAACCTTATAGGAGTTGAAGTAGTGTAATTTGATGTTAATTTGTTTAATACTTACATTTATTTATGACAAACTGTTCTAATGGGTATCAACGAAAATTGTTATAATATCGTTAGCTATTTCCGATTTGTATTTACCTTTTTAATAGCTAAAAGACATAGACTTGTTTTAGTCATTGTGAACTTGAATAGTTTTAATGGTGTGTTGATACAGTTTGGATGACATTTCATTGATTATTAGTATCTAAATTATTTGTACACTTAATACATAATTTCCTAGCGAGGTAACAAACACATGTCTTGAACTGCTCTATGGTTGTCACGTTGTTTGCGTTGTAACAATGACATTGTTCAGCCAAATGATAACAGTATTTATCTTATCCCCTGAAACCCTCTGTAGTCTTTGATTTTTTAATACTGCCCTGCATCTGTGTTTTTCAATGCACAGATAAAGCATGATCAAAACATAGCAAGGAGATCCACTCAATCTGATAGTAGGAACCAACTTGAACATAAAATGGCGATAAATAAAGACAACAGTAGTATACCGCTGTTCGAAACTCATAAATCGATAGAGATAAAAACAAATCCGGGTTACAAACTAAAACTGAGGGAAACGCATCAAATATAAGAGGAGAACAACAACACAACAAAAACACAACATTAAAATGTAACACACACAGAAACGAACTATAATATAACAATGGCCATTTTCCTGACTTGGTACAGGACATTTTAAGAAAAAAAAAATGGTGGGTTGAACCTGGTTTTGTGGCATGCCAAACCTCCCGCTTTTATGGCAACGTCAAACACAACACCAAAACGACAACATCACATGACAGGACCACAATACAAATAAATGGGAGAACATATAGGACAAAGAAACACACGAATAATAGCTAACAAAAGGTACTAGGCTTAAAATTCAAAACGCCAGACGTGCGTCTCGTCCACACAAGACCAACCGGTGACGCTCAGATGAAAAAAGTTTGAAAGCCAAAACAAGTACAAAGCTGAAGAGCACCGAGGACCAAAACTTCCAAAAAGTTGCGCCTAACACGGCCAGGGTTTTCTGCCTGGGACAAGAACATCCTTATTATTTAGAATAATTTATAATTTTGCAAACAGTAAATTTATAAAATGACTATATAATAGATATACATGATAAAACCGAAGTGGGGACTAACTACAGAATAAAAACGGATACATTACATAAAACAACTTAATCCAACACATAAAAATACACAGCCGAGTTAGCCAAAGCCTCAACGCACAAAGTGACGTCACATTTGAAATTCTAAAAAAACACACAAAGTGACGTCACATTTGAATTTGTAAAAATATTTCCCAAAAATAAGATAGGATTAGGATTGATTCAAGATTAGATTTGTAATACTGACATTACATTTATTAATAACAATGAAAATTACAATACTTATTAATATCAAATTGTGGTAGTAATTAGATAATTAATTGTATTATCTAGCTATGTCGGTGTTTCTTCTGAATCAAACTTTAAACCAAATATCGTATAAATTTCGTTTAACCAAACTAAAATCTAATAAATGAAGGGGCGAGAGGAATCTTTTCCAAGTTGAAATGGCCGTACTATGACTGAACAGAAATAATAGCGCTATTCCATTGCTTTTGGTTTTTCATGTCCGTGTATGGATTTGTGTTATAAACTAATACATAGTATCTCTTCTTTGTCATATTGTTTGGTTTTTTATATGTTCAACCCCCACCACCGTTATTTGATAGAAGTATGTTATGGTATAAAGGAATATTGATTGAGTCAGGAGTATCTTGAATTTCTAGATAAGTGTTACGGCCTTGAAATTGCAAATTCAGATAGTCTCTATCATTTATAGACATTTTAAATCTTTAAAGAGGAGGATGAAATAAAAGTATGAACCCAACCTGTTACCATTTTCTGTTACAGTCTGCATTATTTGGTTATATTTTAAATTTTTCAACTGCATAAGCAATTTTGAAATTATTGGCGCATAACAAATATTTTGTTATTCGTTGACATGTCTATCGAATTATCAGAATACATCGTCAATAAGAAACTCCCTCAAATGGCTCTGAGTACTTTCGTTTTTTAATCCATTTTGTTTCTAACAAAATTTGACATCTCTTTTAAAACCAGAATATCATTTTGTCTATTATTTATTGCGTTGAAGAGGCATTTGGTTTATTTTTATCTTTTAATCTTCTGCGAAGTGATCAACGTCTTACGTATTGAGTAATCAATCTTTGAATGCTGACGTAAATAGTGAATTGTAGACTTTATGTAACCCAGTAAATTATTTTTAAAATTATCTGTAAATCAGCACCTGATTCAGTATCCAGTACACTACTATCGTACATATTGACACATTAATTGTGGTTCTACTCATAAGGTTTTAGTTGCTTTCAGAAAATCAACTATTTAGAAATGATTCTTTAGTTCTTAGCTGATTTTAAAAAACACAACTATTTACAAATGAAAACGATATCGTTTTTTTTATCTTTCTGCTGGAATGACAATGATATAAAAATAGGACAAAGTGTTTAAAGGTAGCCAAAGAATCAAAAAGAAACGACACTATCAATGATTTTTGAAATCTAATTGATAAAAATTGTTAAAATTTATTCTATTACAGATAGTATTTTTCTTAAAATATAGTTGCCGCCAAGGAGTTTTAGAGGTAGTGTCATAATCTCAATCTCTTTTGTACGTTGTATTGCATACCACGCAGTTTCGGACTGAGGTTTTGATTTTAGGGGAAGGTACAGCCTAAAGAATGTTGCCTAGTGGACCGAGGGTTTATTTTTGTACTTTTTCATGCCAAATATGATGGTTTTTTTCTGATTTAAGGGAGCAAATGCCTACTTTACCAACCTTGAATCGGCCCTGCTATGTGATTTCAATTGATTTTTTAGTAATTTGTTCAACAAAGCTCACTATGTACAATAAACATGTACGCCAAGAGCGCAATATGCGGTCGTTTTATGCATATTGAAACTATTGCAAGAATAAAATAGAATATTATAGAAGGGATTTAGAGCTTGTAAACATGTTTAACCCTGTCTTGTTCTGTGTGGGTATGTCCCATGTAATTCAGTGGCTGTCGTTGCTTTGTTGTCTGTCATACTTATTTTTAGTTTAATGTTTAATTCTAAATCAGGCCGTTATTTTCATCGTATGCATTGTTTTACATTTCGTCATGTCGAGAGATTATTACTTAATAAAGGCAACAGTAGTATACCGGTGTTCAAAAGTCATAAATCGATTGAGAGAAAACAAATCCGGGTTACAAACTAAAACCGAGGGAAACACATCAACTATAAGAGGAAAACAAAGGAACAACAGGAACACTGAAGTGCAACAAAAACAAACGCCAACATACATAGAAACGAACTATTTGATAACAACTGCCATATTCCTGACTTGGTATATACGGAATACATTTTTCTCATTGTAGAAGTTTGAATGGTGAAAGTTATCGCATTGGCGATCACACAATAGCTGCTTTTTATTTTATAACAGTCAGTAAATTGGCTTTGTAGTTAAATTCTTCCACTGATTTTAAATATTCAATAAAGTTTTGAAATTCCGTATCATCCCCTCTTTCTTTTTTTTTCGTACGAATCTATTTAATATTTAATTGTCGTCTTTATTATTTATAGTAAAAGACATTTAGGTTGGCATTCAATGAGTATATAACAATTTCTTATATCAGAATGAGAAATCTCAGGAAAAGAATGGAAATGCATGTGTAACAAAAATAAAACTACTAGTTTACAGGCTTTCAGAACCGCATGCAGATTTTTTTGGTGTTACGTGATTCAATCAGTATTGAAATGAAAACTTTCATGACTTTCTAGTTTTCTTCAATTTGTGAACGAACTCACAAGGTGTTTCAAAACAGGATAAGAAACCGAGAGAAATAAGAGAAAGTACACAGAGGACTGCTCAGAAAAAAAAAAGAAGCGCCAACATTTATTCTAGGAAAACGGAGTATATGTGATGTATATATGGTGTACATGATTCAATCAGTATACATATGAGAGTAACTTTATATGTAACTTATTGTCTTGGACATTTATTCCCAGTAAAATTTATTGCTGCTAGTTATTTTTGCTGTTCATAAAACTGAATGAAGAGGTCCAACATAAACAGTTGTTATCCATTCGTTTGAAGTGTTTGAGCTTTTGATTTTAATTTTGCCATTTGATTATGGACTTTCCCTTTTGAATTTTTTCCCGGAGTTCGGTATTTTTGTTATTTTACTATGACCAGTATCTAGGTTAAATTTATGGAAGAAGGTGGTGTATGGTATTATTGAAAACATTACGTAGTTTCGATATGGTATAGTTATATCATGTAGAAACCATTTTGGATATCTAAACCAAAAACATGCCTGTGAGAAATTATTAGAACTTTTAAAAGTCTTGTACTTAAACTCAGTTATCACGGTGCGCTGTACCATATATGTTTTGATCGGTTATAAGTTTAAGGAGACCATAATCATATTGGTTGTTACTGAACCTTTAACGTAACGATCCTCGATCCTTTTTAAATTTGGATCTAAGAAGGAAGGCAGAAAACAATTGAACTAAAACATAAAGCAAAAAATAAAAAAAAAAAAAAATCCACCCTCCCTCCCAGTAAATGGATTATGCTTGTAAATATAACAAGTGTGAACACAGACTTGTGATGTCTAATGGGCTAATTTTTATAATAACTTGTGCAGGGGTTGATTTTGTAGAGTGCCTGCAATTGCAGATGTCATTCAAAACTTTATTGTGTTGTTTGGTTGGCGAATGTTGACACTGTTTTATAAGGGAAAAGTAAAACAGATACTTTAGGTTTTAACAAAATAATAACAATGAAGGACCTACTGGCTACCGGAACTTTGGATACACCAAACTTCATATCTGAGAAAATTAGGAAATATAAAAGTTTATGAAATATTCACGGTAAATTAGTGAAAGAATTTGACTACAAAGCAAATTTACTGACTGTTATAAAATGAAAAAAGAGGTATTGCATGATCGCCCATGAGATAACTTTCACCATTCAAACTTCTACAATGAGAAAAAACTCGTTCCGTATATACACATGTAATAAATCACCGACATGACTAAATGTAAAACAATTCAAACGATGGAAAAAAAACCGGTCTGAATTAAAATTAAACATTAAACTACAATTCAATATGACAGACTGCAAACCAACGGGAACAACTGAATTTCATTGGACAGGCACTCACAGAATATGATAGGATTAAACATGTTCATGCGCGCAATGACTTCTATAATAATCTATTTTGGTTCTTGCAATAGTTCCAATATGTAAACGACGACTGCATCTTGCGCTCTTGGCGTACATGTTTATCTAAAATAGTAAGCTCAGTTTAACAAATTACTACGAAGCAAATGAAATCACATAGCAGAGTAGGATTCAAAGATGGTAAAGTGGGCGGGTTCCTCCTTAAATTAAAAAAATAAACATCATTTGTGACATGAATAAAAATAATCCCTTGGTCTACTAAGCAACATTCTTTACGTTGTACTTTCCCCTGAACTTTAAACCTCGGTCTGACACTATGTGGTTTGAAATACAACGTGCAAAAAGAGATTAAGATTATGACGATACCTTTAAACCACCTAAAAGTCGCATTTAGATTACAACAAATTTTGATAGAGTCGTTTCTTTCCTATCCTTTGGCCGCCTTTAAACACTTATTTTTATTTTTATATCATGTTCATTCCAGCAGAAAGATACAATAAAAATATCGTTTTCATTTGTAAATAGTCGTATATTTAAAAAGCAACTAAGAACTAAACAGTTGATTATTCAGATTGTTACTACAACTAAAGAATAGAACAAGTAATGTGTCAATATGAGCTACAGTAGTGTCTTAAGTAATGAATCAGGTGCTGGTTTACAGATAATTGTGAAAGTAATTTTACATCGAGTCTACAGTTTACTATTTACAACAGCATTCAAAGATCGATTTTTCTATAAGTAATACGTTGATCCCTTAAAAGAAGAGTATAAACAAAATAATAAACCAAATGGTTCTTCAACGTACATTAACAGACAAAATGATATTCTGGTTATACAAGAGAAATCAAATTTTGTGAGATAGAAATGGGATTGAAAAAAGAAAGCACTCAGACCCATACATCTATTATATGGGAGTTTCTTATTGATAATATGTTCTTATAATTCGATATACATGTCAACAAACAACAAAGTTTTTATTATGCGCCAAAAATTTCAAAATTGCTTATGCAATTGAATAGTGTAAAATTTAACCAAATAGTGCGGACTGTAACAGAAAAGGGTAACAAGTTCGGTCCATACTTTTATTTTATTCTCCGCTTTAAAGATTTAAAATGTCTACAAATGATCATCAGGTTAGAGATTAGCTCAATTTGCAAGTCCAAGGCCGTGATACTTATCCAGGAATTAATGATACTCCTGACTCAACCAAGATTGCTATAAACCGTAACATATATGTATCTAATAACGGTAGTGGAAGTTGAACATATAACAAACCAAACGATATGACCAAGAAGGAATACTGTGTATTAGTGTATGGTACACAATCTTTACACGGACATGGAAAACCAAAAGAAATTGAATAGGCTACTATTTTTGTTCTTCATCTAAAAGTCATTGTGAGGCCATTTCAACTCAGAAAAGATTCCTCTAACGACATTTTAAGCTCAAGTTGGTTCCTACAACCGGATTGAGCTGGACCTTTGGTAGGTTTTGATCATCCTTTATCTGTACACTGAAAAACACAGATGCGGGTCAGTATTAACAAATCACAGATAACAGAGGGTATAAGGGAATAAAATAAATGCTGTTATTATTTGCATGAACAATGTCATTGTAATTACGCAAACAACGAGGCAACCGCGGAGCAGTTCAAGGCACGTGTTGGTTACCTTACTAGGAAATGATGTATTAAGTGTACAAATAATTTAGATACTTATAATCAATGTTATGTTATTCAAACTATATCAACACATCATTAAAACTATACAAGTTCACAATCACTTATTAATAAACAATACCATGTATATTAGCAATCAAAAAGGAAAATCGGATATAGCTTAACGATATTATAACCATTTTCTTTAATAACCATTAGAACAGTTTGTCATAAATACATGTAAGTGTTAAACAAATTAGAATGAAATATATACTACTTTATTGCACATTAGAACAGTTTGTCATAAATACATGTAAGTGTTCAACAAATTAGAATAAAATGAGCCCATTAGGTTCAATGTGTTAAATAAACACCATTTACCTATCTAGTACAAGACTAATAATTAGACAGTTAAACACCAATTTTTAAATTTTTGATAAGTTCTCTAAAGTCCATGTTATTGCAACATAAAACAGAAACTTTAGAATTAAAACCACCCATTTATTGCCTTATTGCTATCTGTGTTAAATTCTGTATTTCAAGCAGCCATTAATATTTTGTTTGAGTCAAAAAAGAAAGTGACAGTCATTTCATGTCAAAACTATACCTTATCATAACTTTTCCTGAAAAATGCAACACACTTTCAATTGTATATATGATTTCACTAGTACCCAGAAGTTCGGAAGTACAAAAACAAATACTTCTGAGATGAATAACAGGCAATACTTATCCTCCTATTTCAATTTAGTATTTCTTTATTCAAATAAAGATTCAACAAGGGTTCTATTGTGATTACAATTATTTGACACGAAAATTACCAAAATATTTTACTTATTTACAAAGTTTTAGATATGCTTTGGAACTTTTTTGTTTGAAATATATACCTCTTTTGTATGTTATTTTTGATCAGGCCCTTATAAGGGATTTTATACCTTTAGTTGATTCTTATCCTCTAACTTGGATTTCATTTTAACCTTAAATGTGTAAAAGTATACAAAATAGTTTTATCGATACTTGTTTTATAAAGATACTGTATATATTAAATCGTCATTGAATTTGTAAAGTATTTTAATATACCTCGAATTAAACAACTTTATAAATTTAGAGATATGATTATTATTGTCTCGTTTCAATTTCTTTCTTGTTGTTTTTTAAGTTGCACGTATTTCTGAAAAGGGGTATTTCGACAAGTGAAAGAGGATATTGTTAGTTAGGGTATAAAAAACGTGTTTAGGCCGGCTTGCCCTTCGGAGTGTTATTGAAAAATGGCCCCAAAAATTTCAATGAATTGCCAAAAAAACTAGATATATAAAGTTAATGTTGAAGGTCTAAATGCCTGTACCAAACCAGGAATATGACATTTCTTTTTCATTCGTTTAATGTGTTTGAGCTTTTGATTCTGCCATTTGATAGGTACTTTCCGAATCTAATTTTCCTTGGGGTTCGGTATTTTTGTTATTTACTTTTTAGATAAAGAACTGCAACGAAGACGCTGTTCCTTTGCTGTTTGTCATGTATGTGAATTGATTCTGTTTCAATAATAGATACCCAATATCCTTTCTTTTCATTATAATACTTAAAGATATTGTCTATCGAGCTGTGTAGATGCCATAAAAACTTTCTTCGTGGTTGAGATGTATGCACTTATATCTTTACAGTTTTTGGCATATTAATTTTTTAGATTACTCTTTTATATATGGTATTTCATCTAATGATTTCAGTCATTTCGTTTATTGAAATTGCTATGCAGTCCTCCCGACTAATCTGGTCGATGTGTAATAGGATCTCAGTTACGGCAACCAGTCCGGTATCCACGAAGGTAGTTCTTGAAAAAATATATAACTTTTATGTAAAATGGTGTAGTGTTATTATTACAAAAGTTCTGTAACTGAATGTAGATTTATTTGAAAGGGTAGGCTTTCTAGTTTGAATTTCTTTAAAAATTTTGATTGATTTAAATGTAATCTGGCGTCAGTACATAGAGTAAATCGCCTAAATTCTAGCCTTTATTTTTCCCCGGAAGTAGACTGAGTGACCCTGTTGTCAATCAAAACAAAATTTTGCAACGGAATGCCGGTCATGAGGCACTGAGATTGTACTAAGAAACTTCGAAACAAATGTCTAACATGAAACAGAAGTCCCAAATTGGCTATCAATATTATTTATTGAACAGCAACCCATTTATTTGCTATGGTTTTCAATGCGTTTCAATGGGACAAATATCTGGGTCCCCGTTCCATATATACATAACTGTCAAATTATCCAACATTGTATGTGTTATTCGGGATTTAAACAGTGGATATGGTCTCATATTTCAGGTCAGTTTTTTATGGCTTTGACTAGGAATATTAGACAATATCCCCTGTGAAGCCTGGATATAAATTCTATTATACTGGAGAGTCCTGATGTCAACAACAAATACCACATTGATGTTCTTTTTTGTTAAACATGTTTTGAGGTAGTATGGGCACATAACCCCTGTCAAGGTAACCAAATCAATGTGTCTGTACTTTAATAATTTTTGACATTATTTGTTTACTTCAATGCCAAATATAAATCATAATTTGAAAATATTATCCAGCACCTGCTTTCTTCAATGCACAGCTGAAGTGTGATCGACATCTAGTCAATAAATTCCGCTCAAACCATTGCCAGAGGTCGTGTTGGATGCAGTAAAGGTAAGATTTGTTCCCCAATGTTGAAAGCTCAACGATCAACAGTAATAAAAGCGCTGTTCCTTTGGGGTTTTTTCATGTATGTGTATTAATTTTGTATCAAGAGTTGATTTATCCTTTTTGTCCATTAATTCAAAAGAAAGGTAACTCTGAATTTCTAAATCGTCAAGCCTGAGCATAATAAAAGACAGAATCAGCCTATTAGAGCTTGCACATACTTATATGAGCAGTTATGTAAGTACTTACGGTATCCCTTAATCACACGAACAATGATAAAACCCTATCGCCATTCAGTTTCGAACGTGAACTTTCAATATAAATATAATGAGATGTTGTATGATTGCCATTGAGACAACTATTCACCAAAATTCAAATGAAGTGAATGTAATTATAGGCAACCGTACGGCCTTCAACAAGGAGAAAATCCATACCGTATATTCGGGTATAAAAAGTTTCGACATAAAAAATAAAGCGAAATTTGAAGACTTTCTTTAATTTGGTAATTAAATCACAATTAATGTTTGAAAAGACGAAAAATTAAATTTTTCTTATTGACCAAACTCCTACTGGTAGAAAAAAAAGTAATCTTTTATGACAGTTTGTTTTTTGAACTTTATACGCTTTAAAAAGAGAACAGTGATAAAAAATAAGTTGATCGAATTAATCTTTTTTTTTTGTGTACTTTGCACATAATTGTGTACGGACTGTCAAAATTTTCAAGAAAGTAGAAGTTTATCACTGGAATTGTTGAAACTTCTACTGCTTTGATATGATCAAATTGCTGGAAATACCGTTAGCTTTTGATGCTAGCCGTAGTTTAATATCATATCTCAACTTTAAAAAAATATATGCACAAATTGTCTTTTTCATTCTTTTGTGTTGTTCGGGTGCTGTCTCGCCGTTTTAATCATAACACTAATAAAAATGAATGAAAAACATCGCGATTATATTGTATCGAAAGGAAATATAGAGACAAAAGTATTCGGGATTCAAGCGAGCCCATTTCGTTATCCAGTCGTAGACTTCAACACCACTTTCTACCAGCGCAAGTTTCCTAGGATGTAGAAGGAAGCCGCCGACTTTCGTAAGAAGTTCTTCATCATGGATCATCTCATTAGCAATAGTAACATCAACCTTTAAGACTGAATTTACTTTGTCTCGAATTTGCAGAATTCGCTGTGTACCCACGACGATCCAAATTGTATTTAATCTATCTTCAGTTACCACGATCTTTAATAGTCATTTATATATATATATATATATATATATATGTAACACTCCCAAACGTGTCCTTCCCCCCAAACGTGTCCGATTCCCCCAAACGTGTCTATTCTCCCCAAACGTGTCCGTAATATTCAATATTCCCCAAACGTGTCCGATTTCATAACCCCAAAACGTGTCCAATAATTGTTATTCGCCGAAACGTGTCCACTATTTAACGCCAGAACGTCTCACGTCTTTTAGCGCTAATACATGTATGTCCTGAATGAATTCAATAACGCGTTTACGGCAATTCTATGATTGGGGGAAACAGTTGATGAGGTAGTAATTTATTAGCATTAGTTTGTTCAATGTCGGTTGTTAAAGATTATCATAATTGCAAATTTAATAAGTAACATATGAATTAACTTTTGACTGAATTTGCTTATTGTCCAGTTGCAAGTATTTCATGCTCATTTAGAGCGAACATACAATTAAATCTAGTGCAGTTGAATTTTAAAATCGTTTACTATGTAAATTATGTGTTACTAATAAACTCCGACGATGCCTTTTATATTGATCATACGGCGGGCTTCTAGCTGAATTGACTTCCTCTTTTTTCAACAGTTCTGATATTTTAAAAGCTCTTCAAATCATAAACTGGTTTTCAGGTTTTTTAATAAATTTTAGGTTTCGAGCATCACTAAAGACACACGAACAAGAGAAATAACGTCCAGTGCCAAATATTTCATGCATTATTTTAACGACATCATGTTAACAATAAATACTGTATATAGGTTATATTATCATACCGGGAATTTAGGATTGGGCCTAAATTTTGACGGTTATTCGGGATTAACACTAATTGGGATTTTAATCTAAAAAAGGTTATGCCGGTTTAAAAAAGACCTAAAGTAATTTATTTCTAGTTTTTAATAAAATAGTAAAATGAGTAGATGTTAATGAAAAAACAATAACCAAATAACCTACGTATTTATAATATGGACACGAATGATAGTTCCAGTAAAAGAAAAAAAAAATTAAGCTTGATATAGACACGGTTGGGGGAATGGACACGTTTGGGCGTTTAGACAAATGACACGCTTTGCCACCCTTTTACATTTAGACATGTTTTGCAGTTCAGTGACGTCATGTGGACACGTTTGGGGGAATCGGACACGTTTATCAGTAACACATAATTTACATAGTAAACGATTTTAAAATTCAACTGCACTAGATTTATTTGTATGTTCGCTCTAAATGAGCATGAAATACTTGCAACTGGACAATAAGCAAATTCAGTCAAAAGTTAATTCATATGTTACATATTAAATTTGCAATTATGATAATCGTTAACAACCGACATTGAACAAACTAATGCTAATAAATTACTACCTCATCAACTGTTTCCCCCCATCAAAGAATTGCCGTAAACGCGTTATTGATTTCATTCAGGGCATACATGTATTAGCGCTAAAAGACGCGAGACGTTCTGGCGTTAAATAGTGGACACGTTTCGGCGAATAACAATTTAGTTATATTCAATATTGCCCAAACGTGTCCGATTTCATAACCCCCAAACGTGTCCGATAATTGTTTTTCGCCAAAACGTGTCCACTTTTAAACGCCAGAACGTCTCAAGTCTTTTAGCGCTAATACATGTACAAATGACATCAATAACGTTTACGGCAATTCTATGATGGGGGACACAGTTGATGAAGTGGTCATTTATTATCATTAGTTTGTTCAATGCCGGTTGTTAATGATTATCATAATTGCAAATTTAATCTGTAACATATGAATTAACTTTTGACTGAAATGCAAGTGGCAAGTATTGCATTCTGATTTAGAGCGAACATACAAATAATTTTAGTACAGTTGAATTAATCGTTTACCAAGTGAATTATTTTGTACTAATAAATTCTGATGATGCCTTTTATATTAAACCGAATATTGCACGGCGGGCTTTCCGCAGAATTGACTTCCTTTTTTTCAACAGTTCTGGTATTTTAAAAACTCTTCAAATCAAAAGTTTACTGTTTATCAGGTTTTTTAATAAATTTTAGGTTTCGAGCATCACTAAAGACACACAAACAAGAGACATAACGTCCAGTGCCAAATATTTCATGCATTATTTGAACGACATCATGTTAACAATAAATACTGTACATAGGTTTTATTATCATACCGGGAATTTAGGATTAGGCCTAAATTTTTACGGTTATTCGGGATTAATACTAGTTGGGGTTTTAATCTAAAAAAATTAAGAGCCAGTAACAACCAATTTTTTTATGACTTCAGTAAGAAACTACTTCAATCTCCGTTATGTAAGAGGCCGTTTTAAATAAAAGTTGCGGAAATTAAAAAAAAAAAAGAATGTTGCCTTCCAAAATACAACTGATGGCACCATGAAAGAGTGAATTGCTACACAGGTTTTAATGCGCAGAAAGAGTGACACTCTCCCTACACGAGGTATTTGATTTAATATCTACAAATTAACTGAGCATGGCTGCTTACATTTACATCCAACATAGCCGAACATATTGGCACTTTTACCCAGATTATACTGCCGGTTAAAAAAAGACCTAAAGTAATTTATTTCTATTTTTTTAATGAAAGAGTAAAATGAGTATACGTTAATGAAAAAGCAATAACCAAATAACCTACGAATTTATAATATGGACACGAATGATAGTTCCAGTAAAGGAAAAAAATTAAGCTTGATATGGACACGTTTGGGGGATTGGACACGTTTGGGGTATTGGGCACGTTTGGGTGTTTATACAAATGACACGCTTTGGCGCCCTTTTACATTAGGACATGTTTTGCAGTTCAGTGACGTCATGTGGACACGTTTGGGGGAATCGGACACGTTTGGGGGAAGGACACGTTTCTGAGTGTTACATATATAAACAAGTCTAAATTGAAAACAACGTTCAAACCTATGATTGCGTTGGATAAAAACCGCAATTTTTATACGTGTGCTTGCAAAACAAATTTCTTGGTAGAGGGGTCTAAATACAGCACAAACAAAATTTTCCAAAAGACCAAAAAAGTGAAAAAGTATATTTTAACAAAACGCATTTGACTAGCAGGTCGAACAACAGATGTTCTTAAACCCTGCTTGCTGACTGCCATGGCGATTGCCAAATAAACGGATCACCAGATGTAACAAAATGGATCTTATTTATATTTGACAGTACGGTTGCCATAGTCAGCGATCTGCCGGTAACGTCATAATTTCAGCTATATCAGTGACAATTCAATGGCTAGTCTGCTGTACATACATATATTGAGATTTCTTGTATACAATATGCATAAGTTTGGAAATAATAATATAAAAGGCTGTGGCCGAATTCTGCCAATTTGTTGGTGGGTTTTAACAAGCAGTTGTGAGTATCAATGTGACATGTGTGTATTCTAACTGCATACGACACTAAAATTAGGTTTGAGCAGAGACGACTGCCATAATAGGTTGTGATATGATATGCTCCGGTAGAGTATAAATATCATGATACCAATGCTGCATCTATCATATTGTCCTATAATCAAATTAGATAACTTATCTGATGTCTAGTTAAAGAGTAACACAAGACATCGCACATACAGTAGAAGATTTAATTATATGCATGGAACTAATTTTCCCTTTAATTGTTCGAAGTGAGCCCGTAAAAATGAGCTTATTTAGTTGGCATTTGCTAATTGTAGTTTTGACAAAAAAAAATCTATATATTACCATTGAACGGATATATTTTGATTATTCTTATATATATTTGAAAGAACATTAAACACATAGTTAAAGCCTGCAATGTTTGATGGGTGGGTGGATGGATGAATGTTATTTGTGTCTCGAAAACCGCAAGCCTTTTTAATATCCTGAAATAATCAGTTAATTAATTTAGTAACGGAAACCCTTAACGATTACACCAAAAAGATGGATCAGAACATACATGACGGAAACCCATCAACGATAACACCCAATAGATGGATCAAAACATACATGAGACGTAACTTATGCAGCCGAGGAATCTAAAATCTCACTGAGAAAGAATATCCCCCCTTTCAACAAATCCTTAAAAAAATGAAATAGGTCATGTATCAACAGACGCAATAAAAAAAAAGTGTACTCCTTATTTGGATCAAACTTGTTCTTGAAATTTACGACTAAGTTACGAGTTTTATTAAAGTAGTTGTTATGGTCTGTTACAGCCAGTCTGATTATATTAACATTTATTGTATTTGTATTAGATCATTGATTTTAAGTATCATATAAATAGGATTGCTATTCACACAAAACCATTTAACATTGAATAGACTCATAATAGCAATGCCGGCAACAGTCTTGCTAGTCGCTATTATTTTTATTGGGGCTACCTGTGCACAAACAGGTGAAAATGCTAAAACATTAGTCATAGATTTGTTCACTACAAATAGTTATCAAAAGAAAGTTCGCCCAGTCAGAGATCAGGATGATATGATTGTGCTTTTGGTCGATTTTTATTTAGTTGGGATAAACGGAGTAGACGAAGCCGCACAAAGACTCACTACTACTGGTTATTTGAGCACACTATGGAAAGATCAATATCTGGAATGGGATCCAGCACTTTATGGTGGAGTGATAAGTATAAATGTCCCACAGAGTTACGTGTGGAAACCAGCACTTGCATTGCAAAATGGATTTACCAAGCTGCAGGAATTGGGCAGTAGTGTAATCAATGTTAATATCAATATATCCGGACATGTGATATGGGAACCTTATGAAGTTTTTGAATCAAAATGCAACATTGACGTAAAATATTTTCCGTTTGATCACCAAACATGCAATATATCGTTTATTGACTGGTCCAATAATGCATTCGAGGTAGAAATTCGTGAGGGAACTTACGGAATAATTACAGCTGAGTTAGAAGACGATGCTGTATGGACTGTAATCTCAACAAAGTTGTATCATGACACATTTGACTTGGAATCTAGGTTAACATACTCTGTAACGATTAAGCGAACTCCAGGATTTTATGTTTTAAACATAATCGTACCTGTTATATTACTTGGCGTTCTAAATCTCTTCACCTTTGTTCTCCCAGCAGACAGCGGAGAGAAGATGGGATATTCCATCACCGTTTTTCTGTCATTTGCGGTATTTTTGATAATAGTTAATTCTGAACTTCCAAAGACGACAGGATCCATTTTTGGACAGTACATGATATTTCAGTTAGGAATTGCGTTGTTTACGGTGTGCGTTACTGCAATACAACTACGCTTTCATTACAGAACTGATCCAGTCCCTCGTTTAATATCAGGTTTAATGGCGTGTCGGTGCAAAAGTAAAAGAAAAATCACCGATAGGAATGAAAACGGAAAACTGGATAGAGATACAGACGAGAGTAAATTAGAAGAAACATGGAAGGACGTTATTTCTATTTTAGATTTCATTCTCTTTTGGATCTCTTTTTTGGTTGTTCTTTCTTTTACAATAGTTGTATTTGTTAAATTGAGCTAAAATAATGTTCTCTCAAATCAACTTATGCTTGTTTTGAAATTAATTTACTGATATTTATACTTTCTTATGTTTTGTAAATTCTCATGTGCCTTAAATCTTAAGTAGAAAGTGTAATAGAACAGAAAGTAAAATAAAAAACTTCTTAAAAGTGCTTCAGTAATACATGTATCTCTTATTTTTTCCCGATGTAGCCTATGTTAAAACTTCAAAAGTTGAAAAAAAAACATATAAAATGAGGTCTATAACGCCATCTCTTTCACAGTATTTGGAAATTTGGACTTGTAGTTATTCACAGTGTAATATTTCAAAAGTTCGAATCCCAGCTATCTGAAATCCAGTATTGTAAAATAAAAAAAAACAATGTTTTTGTAATGTGATAATTCACATATTGAATTACACACTTGAATGACGAGAATCAAGAGCACCAATTCCAAAAGCAACGTCTTTATACAAGATTGGACTTATACATTTCCTGCTAATAATTGTTTTGTTGTTTATTTGTATTTGATTAAAATAAAATTGCCAGTTTAGTCGTTTGTGAAATGATTTTTCTTGTGCATGCTATTTTGATTTTCATGTCAATATGTACCAAATGTACAAAAACGAAGTCACGAATTTGTTTTATCAAAAGTTGTGCACCTCGTAGCTGAAATGTCTTTGTCGAACTTCTTTCTTCGGATTTTCTCATGCGTTCAACGTCGGCAAGTCAGAAACAGATTTTTTTTAAATGAAAGGAAACACATTAGTTGTTATTGGATTTGAACGAGCTTTCAGTAACTGCGAGTACTTTCAAAATTAAATTGGTATTATCTTTCGCCTTTTTATTATTTAAATTTTATGCTTCTTATCGGTCTGGTCAACTCCTTTTGAATCGATATTTACAGTTTGTTCATAATATGTTTTGCTGTAACACCAATGTCCCGTGTAAATGAGGGTAGGTCTAAATCCTGACGATACTATGTAGTTGTATTTTAGCATTGCACACGGTCAGGCTTTTCTTAGACAGTTTATGACGTCTTCACACTAAATCTGCTAGATTTGTACTAATTGATACTTAAGTCTTTGAAAACATCATTTATTTATTAGTTGGCATATGGCTTTGAACTATATTTCAGTAACTGTACTCATAGATCGGTACGTCATTTCTTTTCTCTTAATGTTGGTTTTTGTGCATCCTGCTTATATGATGAGAGAAGGAGCCATTTGCAATTGATTTTTTTGTGACTGACTGTACTGTATCTACTGTTCCACGTTAAGAGAGGGTTTCAGGCACACAAACGTGTTTAACGCCAACACATTATCTATGTGCCTGTCCCAAGTCAGGAGCCTATAGTTCAGTGGTTTCCGCTGGTTTCTGTCTGTTATATTTGTTTTTCGTTATTTTTTTTGTCATAAATCTGACTGTTGGTTTTTCTCGTTTGAATTATTTTACATACCTTGCCTTTAATAGCTGACTATGCTTATACGGTCTTGGTTTTGTTTAATATTGAAAGCCTAATGATGATATATATAGTTGCTTGCATCCAAGTCATTTGATATTCGGTAAATAACTGTCCCATTGCCATTCATACCACACCTCCTCATGTTATGCAGTGTTTTCGAAAACTGTATGTTGACCTCAATTGATTGATTTTAATGTATCATTGGGTTTCTGTCTTGTTGGCGTAATCCATAAATTCACTATATTTCGTTGCAGGGAGCTGTGCAGACGCCATACACACTTCTCATTTAGTGCAATTTCTATTTGTATAGCTATTAATATACCAACTGACTACAAGTCACCACAGGAACTATTGTTATCTAATATTTAAAGAGCAATCTTGGAGATTATTGATTCATTTATGAACATGACAGTTTTAAAAATACACCACACGTTTTCCCACGGTGTAAACTTCTAGTTAGAAAAAAAGCCATCCCCTAGGGTATGTGTTTGTTGTTTTTCTTTCATTCCCCTTTTCATTCAGAAATCAACGATATAGAGTCGATAATATGAAGAACTTTGCTAAGGAGCAATTTGAAAATAATGTATACGATATAATTATCGAATACTCTGCAAATCCAAAAATGTACTGAAAATTATGAGAATGGTCATAAAAAATAATAAAAGGTCAACTGACATACCGCCTCTGAAAAGATAATCAAAAAGGTATATTGGTGAAATGACATATGACGACCTTGATAAATGCGAAATGCAGACTTAAATTTTTTGTTGTTTCTCACCTAAACCACGAGCATGCACTACTCTCAGACTTAAAAAAAACCAAAACAAAAAAACATATAAAAAACTTAAATTATATTGAAATAAACGCATTTGAAATTATAGATATCCTGATAATCTTATATACGAGAAAGCTACTTTACCTGATTTGAATAGTCACAAGCTACTGATCGTCTGTAAAGAAGAAATAACAGTATCTTCAATTCCCTATAACTATCGTCCGATTTCACTTATCAGTTGTGTATGTTAGGTCATGGGAAGGGTTAAATATAAACAGTATAATAATTTTATGTTTGAACATGACCTTTTTTACCTTTACCAGTCTGGATTTTTAGCAAAACATTCAACTACACATCAACTCTTGGAAATTTATAATTCGATTTTAAAAGCACTTGAAAATAAGGGAGAAATATGCTTTGTTTTTGCCGATTTCTCAAAAGCATTTCATGAAGTATGGCACAAGGGTCTGCGTCTCAAATTAAAAGCCTGTTGGATATCTGGGGTGGTGTTCTCGAAGCTATCTTAGGATTAGGACGTATCCTAAGACCATCTTATGACACGTCTTTGTCCTAAGTCGTGTTCTCGAAGCTCTCTTAACTTAGTATGTATCGCATGTTTCGTCCTAACTTTAAGAAACCTAATTAGATGTCTTAAGATCATCCTATCTTTATCCTAACTTTAGGACACGTCTCAGACAATAATTTGTGAACAAAAGTTTGGATTTCGCATTATTTTAACTGAGGATGAACATGAAATGAAACGCACCATCGATTATTTACTCGTATTAAAAGAAATTGTGCATGATTTTAAACTTTGAACTTCGTGTTTCACGATACGATGACACTACAAATTCAATTCTCATATCAAAACAAATTGTTTTCCAGTTAAATTACAATCGTTTTTGATATTATTTTATGATTACACGCTTTGAAATCATGCATTTCGTCATTAATGAATGTTTTATCAAAAAATCACTTTAACGATTTAAAATTTCGCACTTAGGATATGTTAGGGCGTCCTAACATAAGATGCGTCTGAGATAGCTTCGAGACACAACTTAAAGAGTGTCCTAAGATGATCCTAAGTCCATCCTAAAATTGGTCTTAGGATGTGTCTTAGGACGAATCTTAGGATACTTTCGAGAACACCACCCCTGGTAATTTATTAAAATGGTTTTCCAGTTATTTAGAAAATCGAGAGCAGAAGGTTATCAATAAAAACAATGCGTCTTCTGTGGGTAAAGTGTCTGCAGGTTGGCCCAGGGTTCAGTTTACGGGCCCTCAATTTTTGATTTACATAAATGGTATTAGCGAAAATTTAACGTCGCTATGTAGATTATTTGCGGATGATAACTCCTTTGGGTATTCTAGACGAAATCCAACTTAAACACAAGAACATGTTTCAAATGATTTAACTGAACTTGATAACTGGTAAAAACTTGGTTAATAGATATAAGAAGATGTGGTAAGAGTGCCAATGAGACAACTCTCAAACCATGTCACAATTTGTAAAAAGTAAACCATTATAGGTCAGAGTACGGCCTTCAACACGGAGCATTGGCTCACACTGAACAAAAAGCTATAAAGGGCCACACAATGACTAGTGTAAAACAATTCACAAAGAAAACCAACGGTCTAATCTATATAAAAAAACGAGAAACGAGAAACACTTATGATCCACATCAACAAACGACAACCACTAAAAAACAGGGGCCACTTTCACGAAGCTATCCTAAGACCTGTCATAAGATGTATCTTAGGACATGTCTTATGATCCTCTTGTGACTATCTCAGGACATATCTCAGACATATCTCAGACCTCGCCTCGAAGCTGTCTTGTGATGATCATAGCAAAGATATCCTGAACGTGTCGCAAGTTCATTAAACATATTAACATTATTCATGTAATGAGTATGTGTTTCCCATAAATAACTAAACCGTATTGATTAATATTCCATAATTAGATAATTTGCAAAATTAATATAAAAAGTAACTGTAATTTAAATAAATAATCTATTAATAATACACCAATATATAAATTCAAATACAAAATTGAAAAAAAAAAAATAAAAAAATTATGACATTTTTTTTGGTACAAGTGAGTTGAATTCAATTTGTCACTGTTTCGGTTATAATAAGGTTAAAGGATAAACTCGTGCATTCTTGCTACAAATACATCGAATGTTCAATGTTGATAAATCAGTTTGATAATCCGTCATCCTATAAAGATTTAGTTAAGAACATGAAAAGGAGATTAGATATTTAGATAATGATTAGATAATTTACAAAATTAATATAAAAAATCAGTGTAATTTATATATGTATTTTAACTTATGGCTATCCTAAGACCATCATAAGACATCTCTCGTGTAGTCCTAACTTTATGACCAAGTTAAAGAGATGTCCTAAGTTAGGACCACTTTGTGAAACCCACTTATGACTAAGATATGTCGTAAGACCATCATAAGACATATCAGCTTTGTGAAACTGGCCCCAGGTTTCTGACTTAGTATAAGTGCCTTTAAATGTCTTTAAATCCAAAAAAAAAAGACAGACATTCTATATTTTACAAACACTGTTTATCGAAGTGCTCTTAGGACTTGGACATGTCCTTAGATCATCTTTGCTTAGGACGTATCTTTGTCCTAAGTGCGTTTGTCAAACATGTCGTAACTTAGGAAAAGTGATAGGAATCGTACTAACTTTAGGACACCTAAGTAGGTGTCTTAAGATGGTCTTATGGTGTTCCTAACTTTAGGATATTTTTGTGATGGTTAATTTGTAAACAAATACGACCGCCATCTATATATGGATCCCCTTTTTCTAAATATCTTTCTATTTTCACTTATTTAATGTGTTCTTGCTCTTATCCAAAATATATTACAAAAACACTAGTACTAGTATATATAAGACACATCTTTATTCGTATTTTCCAAGTGGAAAATGAAAAAAGAGAGGCATAGTTTATACCGGTATATAAAACACATAAAATAAATGGACATAAGTAAAAATATTAAAGAATATTTTCATACAAAAAAGTTTAGAAAAAGTTGATCCATTACCCAAGCGCATGTGATCCGTATTGACCTAGTATTAGATACAATACAAAGGTAACAAAGAAACAGGCCGGTAACAACCGTTGCCGGATAGTTTTTTTTGCACGAGTAGTCAGGTGAAGGTCCGAGGCGATAGACGTTTCAAGAAAAAAGTAGAAGAGGTAGCAAAATTAAACAGATTAGAAACTTAAATGGCCATATACCAGTTAATGTAAGTTACAGTTTAAACAAACTAATTTTTTTCGCTTCCCTTCAGTCGAGAGTTTTTTTTTCTCAAGAAATTCAAGAATCTAATAATTTTATAAAAAAGAACCATGTCAAGTAAAAGATGAATGTCGTACACATTTGAGAATTTTTAAAATGCAACTTCGCAAGTAAGTTATGCATGAAAAAGGTTTCAGAGGTAAGCAAGCTAACATTTGATTTTTATTGCGGGAAAAACGAAAAAAAGGGGGGGGGGGGGGTAAAATAAATTTAAAATAAACAGGCTTGATCCTTTTTTTTTGTTGAAAAAATACAGGATGTGCCATTCCATCCCCCCATTCCCCCTTAAAAAATAATAAAATCGTACGTTTTCTCCCAAATATATGAATTCAATAACAATATAAATGTATCAAAAGAATGAATTCCCTATTTCATTAGTAAATGAAATGTTATGAAAAAAAATGGATTTTGTCTTGTTATTAGATATGTATAGGCATATATTTTGGATTTTTTATTTTTTTTTTCATGCTTATAGGTTTTTATGTCTCTGATAGTGTTGATCAGAATTAAACACGTATCACAATATGATCCAATCACAGCTTACCGTCCAAAATTGGTGACATAAGTTGAATGATTTTCTTCAAGATTTTTTGCCTATTTGAACATGTATTACACGGACACTTTTTATTTATAGGATCAATCGTGCATTGGTGAGTTGATAGGGATTTTATCTTTTGATTAGATTTGATATTTTTATATATAGTTCCTGTCTTTTTTATTGAAATATAAACGTCGGTAACAGCATTTCTTCACTTTCAGTATTGTCCAGAATACTATTCATGTCCATATATTGAAAGAAAAAAAAAAACATTTACGGACCGACCATTTAGCTTCAAAAGGGGGGTATGTTTTTTTCTCAGTAAGAAGATTATTTGGTTTTTCAACGCTATCATCTAAATATTTTTTTTTTCGAAATTAGCACTATCATATACGGTATTCGTAAAATCAGGAATCATAACATTATTTTGTTATCTGCTTGACCACAATATATTTTTTCTCATAAAATTGGGGATCAGAATATTTTTTAGGAATAAACCATAACCCCCCTTTTGAAGTTAAATGGTCAATCCCTTAGTATACTGATATGAATATTAATATACTGGGTCTTTGCATCGGCACTAAACACATTTATTTAAAAACCAGTTGTTGGCATGACACGGGTTATGTTCTTCTCAAATATGTTATGATGGTATGATACTAAACCCCTAACGGGAAGGATTGTGCCTGATATTCATATGATAAAGACATAATCTTTCAATCAGTTTAATTGAAGTCTGGAGCTGGCATGTCAGTTAACTGCTAGTAGTCTGTCGTTATTTATGTATTATTGTCATTTTGTTTATTTTCTTTGGTTACATCTTCTGACATCAGACTCGGACTTCTCTTGAACTGAATTTTAATGTGCATATTGTTATGCGTTTATTTTTCTACATTGGCTAGAGGTATAGGGGGAGGGTTGAGATCTCATAAACATGTTTAACCCGCCACATTTTTGCGCCTGTCCCAATTCAGGAGCCTCTAGCCTTTGTTAGTCTTGTATTATTTTTAATTTTAGTTTCTTGTGTACAATTTGGAGTTTAGTATGGCGTTCATTATCACTGAACTAGTATATATATTTGTTTGGGGGCCAGCTGAAGGACGCCTCCGGGTGCGGGAATTTCTCGCTGCATTGAAGACCTGTTGGTGACCTTCTGCTGTTGTCTGTTCTATGGTCGGGTTGTTGTCTCTTTGACACATTCCCCATTTCCATTCTCAATTTTATGGAATTGTTTGAAAAAAATATAGTTATTGATCAAATAAAAAGTGTGCGTGTATCATCTAAAAAGTGTCCGTGTAACATCCGTTAATGTACTGTTTTTCTATAGCTCTGTTGGGGGGGGGGGGGGGGCAAAGTCGTACAAATGTATGTATTCCGTATTTTATGAATGATGCACGAAATGTGCCTTTGAACACTGTAAAGTATAAATAAAACCGTGACACTTCGAATTAAACTCACTATTTACAAATAATTTGATCAATTATTATATAAAACGTTGTTACATTTTTTGTGTTTTTTTTCATAAAGTTTGAATGCATTCTTAGACATTTAAGTTTTGTAATTCCTATTTTTCTTTACGCTAACACTTAGTACAGCGATTTGACATCCTAGCTAAGATAGTCCGAAGATAGTTTTGATGTGCATGCTGAGACATGTCGTAAGTCGGTCCTAACGTTATCCTAATTTATTCCTAAGAGAGGTCTTAGGAAAAATCCTAGGACAGCCTCGATAAATAGCCCCCTGATGACCTTTCATATCGAATAGACAATCAAGAAATTCTGATAGTACCTAATCACAATTCAAAAAAGCTTTATTTAGCTTATATGAGACCAGTATTTGAGTATAGTTGCGAAGTATGGGATAATTGTGGTGTTGCTAATACTGAACTATTGGACAACCTACGGCGTGAAGCTGCAAGAATTGTTATAAGCCTAGCTTATTATTGTAACAGTGAAATTTTATACTCTTAAACGGGTTGGGATACTTTGTCTGATAGAAGAAACCGAAGAAAACTTCAGTTATTTTACAATATCTATAATGGACAAGCTCCGAATTATTTACGAATACTATATCACCTCCTGTATCAACTATTTCTGGATACACCCTGACTTCATAGTACCATATTGTAGATTGGAACTAACAAAAAAAACATATGTTCCCAATACTATAAGCCTTGAAGGCAAATGAATAAAATCGATAGCAAAGTTACAAGAAAAATACCAGAGGGACATTCAAACTCATATTTGAAAATACATTGTTAACAGACAACGCCATGGCTAAAACAGAAAAAAGACCAATAGACAAACAATAGTACACAAAACACAACATAGAAAACTAAAGACTGAGCAACACGAACTCCACCAAAAACTGGGGGTGATCTCAGGTGCTCCGGAAGGGTAGGCAGATCCTGCTCCACATGTGGCACCCGTCGTGTTGCTCATGTTATTACAAACCCGGTTATAAGTCTAATTAGGTAAGTCACATTCGGGAAAGGGTATGGGATAGTAGTTAACGACATTAGGAACATATCCGTTATCATCGGATATTCCATAACGGTCAACCGACTCGTGATGGCGTCCGTAAAACTTACGAAGGAATGACTTTAACTTTACCACTTGGAACTCTTGGTTTAATAGCTTCATTGTGAGCAGCAACCCTCTGTCAAGGAAATCATGATAGGAAATGCAAGCCCTGGAATATCGTATCAACTGGGAGATATATACTTTGTATGCAGGCGCTGCTGGAATGTTACTACATAGAAATGGAAAGTTCACAATTGGGAAGCTGTATTATAGTTTTAGGACAAAGTTAGATCAACATTAAAAGGTATTGTACTTTATTGAAGAAGCTGTGGACTACTGGTTCAAAACAAAATTAATTTCGACAAGTTGCTTTGTAACCACGGTCATGAAGTGTCACTACGGTGTCATAAACACTATTACAATTCATGAATGTCGTTCACACAGCATTTAAATCTTTAGCCAATAGGAAAGCTGGATGGATACAAATGGCAGTTTGTCTCGTCCCACTATTTTTAATATATACCACCTTTGATAAGTATTTAGTATGAAGATAAATTTTCACTTCTGTTCTCGTACTTTGATTTTGTAAAAAATATTTCCGTACTCCATGTACTCCTTACAACAAAATTATTTTTATTTACCTGTATACTTTATTTTATTTAACTGCATTTTGTCCAAGGTTATAATTGTGTTTTTGATATTGTTTTACATCCCACTCTCTTCTTTTAATAATTTTATATTTACATTGTGTCATAAATATAATTTATTCGTTCAGTGTATGTTTACTTGTTTTTGTTAATATGTCTTTAGAATGAGTTAAGCCATTTCAGTTGATATTTTATAGTGTGTCTTTCTATGTTCTATTTTTTCAGGTTAGGGTGAAGGTTGGCGCCTGTTAAAACGTTTAGACCCGCTGCATTTGTTTGCACATGTCCTAAGTCAGGAACCCGTTGTTCAGTGGTTTTTGTTGATGTGGTTCTTAAGTGGTTCTCGTTTCTCGTTTTTTATATAGATTAGGCCGTTGGTTTTCTTTGTGAATTGTTTTACACTAGTCATTTTTTGGCCCTTTATAGCTTTTTGTTCAGTGTGAGCCAAGGCTCCGTGTTGAAGGCCGTACTCTGACCTATGATGGTTTACTCTTCCAAATTGTGACTTGGATGAAGAGTTGTCTCATTGGCACTCATACCTCATCTTCTCATATCTAATTATAGATTGTCAATTAAAAATTTATAAAACAAGAAATACTGTCGCAAAAATATCACCAAGTCACTGCTTAATAATATAAATAACATATTACTATGACAATACGATTTTTAACCTATTCCATTCCATATGATGGCGAAGTTTAGAGTGCAAGACGGTTATAGATATAATTTAAAATCAATTGTTTAGAGAACAATCGAAGGTCTTTCCACTCAAAATGTACATATTTTGATTTGAAAAATTAGCCGTTTTAATCGATAGCTTACTTGAATGTGATTCCAAATATATATGGTTTCTATACACTTTTGGTAAAAATAATGGAGATAATTTGCTACTTCTGGTTTAAAACAATCACTTTCAGTATCATATATGATAGGTAACTTGACACTCCTCAAAATATGGTTTTAGATACTTTTTTGTTAAATTAATGCAAAACAATGGTTACTTCCGGTTTATCTAAGGTCTCTTCCAGTTAACTTTTTCAAGGTCATGTGTATTTCATCAAAATACAAAAGACCCTTTGCCTTTATTGACTTTATCATGTATCGAAATGAAGTTGTAGCATATGACATGTACAAAATCTAGGATGTTTTAAACAACAATACGGAAACGTGGAAAGACTTAAAAATGCAACCTTCCCACCGCAACGCTTGATAAAGTCATAATAAACAGTAAAATATATCGGGAACTTTTTGTATCGAAAAATAAAATGCGAGCTGATGAAAACATCCTAGATTTTGAACATGTCCTATGCTATAACTTCATTTCGATACATGATAAAGTCGATAAAGGCAAGAACGGGAAATTAAAAACGCCAAAAGTATACTTAAAACATGCCATTATATACTATCAGATGCCTATACACTTTTACCAGTTAAGTAAGGTCAACAAAAGCATCATATGCAATTTTTTTTTTCTTTTCTTGATGCACGTTTTTTTTAGAAAATCATTATGAGAACTTCTAATAATATAAAACCGTCACGCTGTTTGAAAAACAAATTTTGACGTTAATACAATTTATATCTATTTTTTATTGAATACTGCAGAGAGATGGTTTAAGATCTTTGTGTCAGTAGCGTAGGGGTCGGATAACTAGCATTTTGTATTTAAATAAAATTGACATTTGCTTATATAAAAGACCTTTTATCAAGTTATAGGAAAGGTAAAAACTAGGACATGAAAGTTACATCTAAACTTGAGATATTAAGCAATGACACATTGAAAGACCTTAGTTCTCTACTATATATTGTTAATAAGTTATACTACCATACATCTTATTTTCAACATTCTAGGGGAGAAAACTCTTAGTTAAAGTAATCGTATCACTTCGAAGAAAAACTTTCCCGTTACTATATATCGCAACTAACAATTTAGTTGAAATCGTTTGTCGATACATATTACAGTTTCTTAGTAGTAGCATGCACAAGCAAAAAAAAAAAAAAAAACCAAAAGATGACCTTGACCTTTGACGTTGACCTCATTTTCATTTTGATAGACTCTGGACCTTATTTTATAGTAAAGCGAAATTTCAATCCTTTATTTAATTTGAAAATAAAATCAGAATTTCGTTTGAATAGACGAAAATTTAAAATTTTACTTATTGACCAAATTCGTAACTCCTGCATGTAGAAAAAAATCATCTTTCATGACAGTTTTTAGAGACGTTTTATACACTCTTATAAGAGAACAGTAATTAAAAATAAGTTGATCTTATTAAACTTTTTAATGTACACTGCACACAATTATGTACGGACTGTCAAATTTTCAAGAAAGTGGAAATTTTACACTGGAATTGTTAAATTCTACTGCTTTGATATGATCAAAAATGTTGGAAATACAGTAAGTTTTTGATGCTAGCCGTAGTTTAATATTATATCTCAACGTAAAAAAAATGTATGAACAAATTGTCTTTTTAAGTATTTTGTTTTGTTCGGATGCTGTCTCATATCATATCATTTATCACATCATATCGTATTAAACTATCACTCATATAAGTGAATGAAAAACATCGCGATCACATTGTGTCGAAAGGAAAATTAGAGACAAAAGTTATCGAAATTTAAGCAAGCCTATTTTGAAGAAGCGATACAACTGTATATGAATTGTGTTGTTATAAAAGTTTATAACCAATTTTAGAAGGAAAAAAAAAATACATGTAAAAAACATCTCCTTATTTCACATGGCTCAACAATTCAGTATTTTTTTTCTTAAATTGTCTCAGAAATATACAAATGATGTTTAATAAATGACAAAGTCGAATGATTTGTATCGAATAACTGCCAGTATTATCCAATCAACTATCCAATGAAACAAAGATTGAAGTGTGGTGGTGCTTGACCATGCTTATACATCTGTACTTGTATATTTACTTTCTCCATTTGAACTGTACACGTATACCTAACAACAAAATTATTTCCATTTACCTGTGTTTCAAGTATTTGCAAATGGCTGATATTTTTCTTCAAGCATATTGTTTTTCTTAAATTGTTTAACATTTCACAGCGGTATAACATGTTACTTTAATTATTCTTCCCTTAGTTTATTTATTTTGTATTTACATTGTATCATAGATCAAATTTATTTGTTCAGTGTATGTTCACTGGTGTTAATATGTCTTTTGATTGAATTAAGCCATTTCAATTGATATTTTATGGTGTGTCTTTCTATGTTATGATGTTACACTATTGTTTCAGATAAGGGTGAAGTTTAGTACCATTAAAACGTTTAACCACGCTGCAATTGTTTGCACCTGTCCTAAGTCAGGAATCTGATGTTCATTAGTTGTCATTTGTTGATGTGGTTCATAAGTGTTTCTCGTTTCTCGTTTTTTTATATAGATTAGACCGTTGGTTTTCCCGTTTGAATGGTTTAACACTAGTAATTTTTGGAGCCCTTTATAGCTTGCTGTTCGGTGTGAGCCAAGGCTCCGTGTTGAAGACCGTACTTTGACCTATAATGGTTTACTTTTATAAATTTTGACTTGGATGGAGAGTTGTCTCATTGGCACTCATACCACATCTTCTTATATCTACTGAAAAAGGTTTTTACATGACAGACGACACAAATGATTTATGAATATGCATATGAAGCTTTGCTTATTATAAAGATATTGACGCGGAAAGAACTGGTATTACCAAAGGACCTTGCAGAGAAGGACTGTATCGCTCGGATCAAGAAATGTTGGTTAGTGAAATAAAACCAAACTTGTTTTCGCTATATCAAAACCGCATCGCATTTTAAGATTTTAACTCTGACAGACTGATATTTTAATCACAATTTGTAGAGGTATATTTTGTATTTACTAGTAAATTAACAATGATAAGAACATATATCAAAATAAGTGCTAATTTCATTAGACTGCAATCATAATTTACCGCTTCTTCTAAATATGAATGTGTAACAATTCGAATATATATATATTATTTATAATTCGGTCGTTGATGGAAATATATGAACTTTGGTTTGGACTAAGAGAGCGCTAATTTTTTATTTTCGAATTCAAGTTTTGAAATTTCTATGGCCATTTCCAACACAAATTTCGATGCCACAGTCGGGAATTCAGAGAACGAAGTGTCGAGCAGAACGTTTGCCTAGTTACAACATACAGAACATACAGAAGTGGCATCGCAAAATCCTCTGGTAAATGTCCTTCTAATGTCAATGTCTAAAACTTCAACACTACTTTCATGTGCCTAAAGATATAGAAACTAATGTTGTCGTCTGCCATCAACAACATTAGCCGTCTCCGAAGAACGACATTAAAACCCCGTGCGACAAATGTCGCACTGACATGAACACTCACACGACATACATGTCGAATGAGCTTAGTTTCCGCAAACTTCACAGAAGAATGACAACCTGGTTGTCGGTCTAGTTCAAAACAGGGTTTAACAACCAAAACATCAGGATCATTTCAGTGTGTCCACTCTTGTTTTTTTTTATAATCATTCACTGTGGATGTATTTTTATTCGTGGGACACCAATTCTTGTGAACCTTGTGGGTATCTGGGTAACACAAATTTTGATGTTTAACAATGTTCCAATTTTTTATTGATTTACATAAAATTGAGAATGGAAACGGGAAATGCATCAAAGAGTCAGCAACCCGACCAAAGAGCAGAAAATGCAGTCTTTGGCAAAACAAGAAATCAAATATCAACAAAAACAATCTTCCCTTAAAACACGAAATTGATAACAACGTAAAAAAATGAATTCACAGTAAATCATCATTTCTGATTTCTAAAATGTATTTGCAGAAATCTATTCTTTCTAAGAAGAATAGATGTTCTATAAAACTTCTTTGATACCATAAATATCAATATTTGATTCGTGCCTAGTATACTAATATATATATTTATTTATTTGCTTTGCCGATGAGATCATGGAATCGTTCTTTAGAAACAAGAAAACCAACGGCCTGTTTATGACAAATCAAGCACAAATAAGACAACAGAAACCAACGACAACCACTGAATTGAAAGCTGACTCGGGACAGATACGGACAAAAAGATTTTTTCCAGCGCTCAATCCTCCAATAACTCGGAAAGTGATGTAACAACAATACATATGAACAAATTATAATATTAGGTTGTAAGGGACTCATCTCACCAGAAATGCACACAGTACAAAAATCAACTAACAAAAAGACCCAAATCCCGATCTAAGAATACTCGCAGTTACTGAAATATTGTTCAAAGCCAATGAGAGCAAGAATATTTTCCTTCATTTTCTACAAATTTTGCGAGGTTAAACTCATGAGAAATTGCAATGAAAGACGTTTTGAGATCGAAATTTCAGGTACGAAGTGCACAACTATTGATATTAAAAACTTCTTTTGGTACATGCTGACATGACAGATTAAAACAGCGTTCACCAGCAAAACGTTAAAACTCAGCAATTTGATTTATTTTTTAAACAAACACTGACAACACATCAAATAACAGGAGTTGTAGTAGTCCAAATAACCCCTCAAAACATCACAAACAAAGCTTTCAATTTTGCGCTTTTTGTACACATTTCCAATTTCGTATGCCTTTTTTCCAAATATCTCATTTTTTGAATACTGTATTCTCATCGAAAAAAACATTTGCTAATATTTAACATTATCGATTTTAGAATATTTTTCAATAAAACAAATGTTAAAAATCAAAAGACTCATATAGGTATGAGGTATATCGGACAAACTGAAAGTGCTGTTTCTTTGCTTTTTGTGTGTGTTTTTTTGCTGTGCAAGTACTGAATTTGTGCCATGGATGGATACCCCATATATTTGTTAAGTCTATTAACCTGTTTTAATGCGCCATGTTTAATCAAAAGTGCAAGTACACAGTCAGTATTATGAAAGCAATTTTTTCCATGAGGTAATTTTAAAGAGATTTTCCAGTTATACTTGCACCCATAAAAATATCAAGTTTTAAGTTAAAAGTTATACGGGATCTTTGAAAAAATCGGAGAAGACTGAATTAATTTTTCACCGGGTCAATATGTTGTTAAGAAATTAACTTCTCTAGGGGAAGTTTAAGACACATTAACAAAAATATATATACAATAAAAAAATAACTTTACAGAACATGAATTGAACACAGTATGAAACCAAGTTCGTGATGTTATACTTGTTGGTTTTAAACAAAAGACTAAAATTTATTACTTTCAGAGGATTCCATCTCAGATTTGATGTTTTCGTTTCTCAAGTCTTTGTACTCATGACTCTCGGGCATACCATGTTTCAACAGAGAGTTGTATGGGTGTAAATATTCATCGGCTTGTTTATTTGTTGTAATTTCAACACCAATTGCTTTATATTCATGTTTATAAATGTTCGCCACTTGTATAGGTTGATAAGGATTTAGATACCCTTCATCCTCCACTCTAAAACAATTTTTAGCATCAATTGAATCTCTGTGATTGTTTTCTGAAGTTTCATTTAATTGATTTTGTTCAACATTTCTTGGAACTGGCAAACTAGGAGGAACAGAGCATGGGTTTTGATCTGTTATCTGTTGTTCATCAATATATTCATAACTGTACATTTCTAGTGACGCTTCTGCTGGCTCGTGCCTGTCGTCATCTTTCTGTTCAGATACTATTTGTCGAGAGCAATATTTATTCTTAACTCCATTTAGTAGCATTCCAATAAGAATGGCCATTACTAATAAACCAACTGCTCCAGCATAGAATACGATCTTATCGTCATCTTCTTTTCCTGGAAGAAGCAAATAAAAAAATTTAATGAGTTAAATGATCAGGAAAATCAAAAGTGTTAGGATTAACAAGTAAGTATATTATCTTATATGATTGACAACAAAATGGTGACTTTTTTTTTTTTATAAAAAAATGAAACAACACTTAATTTTTCCGAAGCGTTTTCTGGATTTTTCTTCCCCAGGAATACTCAAAGCCGAATTTTTGAGCCAATGATGTATAAGAACCGAAAGAGTTAGAGAACTAAATGACAAAAAAACAGGACATGAACAGAATAGCCAAATCAATCTAAGGTCAACTTTGCCTGAGAGCTTAGTTTAAACAAACAAAAAAATTTTTGAATACAAATTGTTTTGTTATGCTTATTATGTAAATAATTTATTGTACTAGGTTTTGTCAAACTGAGCACAAGAGTTTTTAACCCATTCAAGAACCCGGAGGTTATGGATGCTTCATCTTTTTTGCATGACAAATATGTCGTTGTTCCAGCAGATAAAGCCTCCAACAATTTTGTCTTCATATGTAAAAAGCATTACGTGGAATGACCCACAAAAGAGCTTGGAATAAACAGCTAAACTGGTAATCCTACATATTCTTTAACATCATTTACAAAGGATGAAATTTTAGAAAATCACAAATCTGTTCTTCTTTCTTTTGGTATTAACATCAAACAAAACGAAAAAGTCTACCGTTATTATACTGGATATCAAAACTTCACAAATCTCCTTATAAAGAACGATACATAGCTGGGTCATCAAGATCTTCGACTAAACATCTTTCTAAAGTGCTGACTACTATTCTTTCATCAGTAAAAGATGGCCTTAAAAATATTGTGATGAGATATATTCAACCAGTGGTGTCAATCAGATGTGGATACTTAAAAATTCTAAAGATCTACTGCGAAATCTTAGATCACAATCTAGCAATTTTGACTTTTGATTTTCTTACGCTTAACACAACTTTGGCACAACTTTTGTGAACTTTTGGTCCTCTATGCTCTTCAACTTTGTACTTGTTTTGGCTTTCGAACTTTTTTGATCTGAACGTCACTGGTTAGTCTTGTGTGGACGAAACGCGCGTCTTGCGTATTAAATTTTAAACCTGGTACCTTTTGTTAGCTATTATTCGTATGTTTCTCTGTCCTATATGTTCTCCCATTTATTTGTATTGTAGTCCTGTCATGTAATGTTGTCATTTTAATGTTATATTTAACATTGCCATAAAAGCGGGAGGTTTGGCTAGCCACAAAATGAGGTTCAACCCAACATTTTTTTCTAAAAATGGCCATTGTTATATTATTGTTCGTTTCTGTGTGTGTTACATTTTAATGTTGTGTTTCTGTTGTGTGGTAGTTCTCTTCTTATATTTGATGTGTTTCCCTCAGTTTTAGTTTGTAACCCGGATTTGTTTTTTTCTCAATCGATTTATGAATTTCGAACAGCGGTATACTACTGTTGCCTTTATTTACACTACTATTCCCCTTGCTCAACTGAAAGATCGACTTCATTACTCATTAAACAGAGCTTTATCTATAAAAATAGGAATCGTAGATATAAATTTCTTGTTTTGGGTTATAAAAATTCTTATTTTGTGAAGAACCACACTGATTCTATCAGAAAATACACTGAAGATGATATTATCAAAATGCTGGACTTTTTGATCTACAAAAATTTGTTTAGTTTGGAGGATTGATATTTCAACAGACAGTCGGTATTTCAATGGGTACTAATTGTGCACCCTACTGTCCGATTTGTTTTTGTGCTCGTATGAAGCAGAATTCATATAGAACCTTTTTAAAAAAAAAAAGCACCTTGCGAAATCCTTTAATTTTACTATCAGATATATTGATGATGTCCTATCACTGAATGACCCATATTTCAGTCAGTACTTAACTCTCGTATATCCCAATGAACTTGAAATTAAGGATACTACTGATTCTAGAAGGACTGCTTCATACATTGATCTTTTCCTCAATATTGACACATATGGATGACTTTACACTAAAATCTATGACAAACGGGATGATTTCAACTTCCCAATTACCAATTTCCCATTTCTCAGCAGTAACATTTTCGTGGGTACCAATTTTCGTGGATTGAGAAAAACTTGTTGTTCTGTGAGTTACATGTTGTAATGTACTATTATATATAATCATTTATGTATTTCTCTGTTCTGAGTGTTCTTGTGTTTATCTGTACTGTATTCCTGTCACGTAATGTTGCCATTTTAGCGATATTTTTAACATTGCCATATAAGCGGGATGTTTGGCTAGCCATAAAACCAGGTTCAACTCACCATTTTTTTTAAATATGGAATATGGCAGTTGTTATCTTATAGTCAGTTTCCATGTATGTTGGCGTTTGTTTTTGGTAGCAATAAACAGTTAGGAAAAAATATTAAAATTTTCCCTCATAAATTTTACCATCCCCTTTTCATTGCCTTCTTGCAATATTAAGCTTACTGTTTGTGTCATATATGTGCATATGTATGTAATCAGAATCTTCCATAGATTTCAAATCTAGTATATAAAATGGTAAAATATAATTTCTTTTTGGTGTATCCATGGCAACAATCTGCATTTTTTTGTTATAAAATATAACAAAAAGGGGGGAAAAGATGTCACATATTTCCTCAAAATTTGATCAAAAGTCGAATTTCAATCGCTTCAAGTAATACCTTTTCTGAAACTGTTTACATATATCTTTCAATAAATCCAATGAAAATTATATGTCTTTCATTTCATTTTTTTGTAAAATTGCGTCAAAAACTTCGTGTAGAAAAAAAGTGTTTGTAAACATTACATTAATTTCTGGACCGATGACCGGTCTAGCTATGAAAATACGGAGAGTCAAACAGAAAATAGCCCATAAAACATGTAAAAAATAATCTTGATGTTCTTATAAACCACCTTTGAAGGCTAAATTAGTACTCAGCTGTCTAAAAATGAATTTTATTACACAATAACTTTCATATTTGAAAAATCCACCGGGGCCAAAATGCGAAACCAAACTCCTAACTGTGTATTGCTACCTTAATAGTAAATATTTTTTTCCAATTCTCCCTTTTAACTAATTTTCTGTGTTCTGCTAGCTAAAAGGAGTAAAATGGCCTTTTATTTTTGAAAATTGGTTGAGTAATGAATATTTTACGAAGGTTAGCAGTTGACACTGAAACGCGACAAAAACTGATTTAAAGAAAGGTGCCAAGTCAAAGAGTAAAATCTTGTTTCTACCTCAATTTTTGGCAAAATCTTAAAAACTATACCTCTTTTGTCAGTTTTTTAATGTTGAAAATCTTTATAAGACCTCTGATGATGCAAAATTGTTCAAAATTTAACAATTTCAAGCATGAAAATGTTAATCTTTATGTTTAATGTATACCAAAGACTTGATTAAAGTACTTGGTAATGGGGAATCAATTTCTTACAGCTGAATCAACTATACATTTAATATATGTCAAAATGTAACATGAAATCTTGATAAAAATAATAATTTGATATATTCGCAAGAAAAAATACAAAACATTCAATACTTAGGCTACTACATACTGCGCAATCCTCCAGACGCAAGGGTTAAGCAAATAGAGTACAATTATAAGCCTTGTCCCAAAATGTCTAATTTTGGTTGCTAAGGACTGTAAACAATAAAATTGACATGTATTGTCATTCTTAAACACTTAATCCCTTCAGAAGTTGATTTAGAATCTAAATATCAATAGTTTTGTGGTATGAAAAGTCTTAAATTATACAATTCTGAGCTTGGTAAGTATGCCATAAGGTAGCAATAAACAGTTAGGAAAAAATATTAAAATTTTCCCTCATAAATTTTACCATCCCCTTTTCATTGCCTTCTTGCAATATTAAGCTTACTGTTTGTGTCATATATGTGCATATGTATGTAATCAGAATCTTCCATAGATTTCAAATCTAGTATATAAAATGGTAAAATATAATTTCTTTTTGGTGTATCCATGGCAACAATCTGCATTTGTTTGTTATAAAATATAACAAAAAGGGGGGAAAAGATGTCACATATTTCCTCAAAATTTGACCAAAAGTCGAATTTCAATCGCTTCAAGTAATACCTTTTCTGAAACTGTTTACATATATCTTTCAATAAATCCAATGAAAATTATATGTCTTTCATTTCATTTTTTTGTAAAATTGCGTCAAAAACTTCGTGTAGAAAAAAAGTGTTTGTAAACATTACATTAATTTCTGGACCGATGACCGGTCTAGCTATGAAAATACGGAGAGTCAAACAGAAAATAGCCCATAAAACATGTAAAAAATAATCTTGATGTTCTTATAAACCACCTTTGAAGGCTAAATTAGTACTCAGCTGTCTAAAAATGAATTTTATTACACAATAACTTTCATATTTGAAAAATCCACCGGGGCCAAAATGCGAAACCAAACTCCTAACTGTGTATTGCTACCTTTTGTTGCAGTTCATTGTTTCTGTTGTTCCGTTGTTTTCCTCTTATAGTTGATGGGTTCCCTTGGTTTTGGTTTGTGACCCGGATTTGTTTTCGCTTAGTCGATTCATGACCATTGAACAGCGGTATACTACTGCTGCCTTTATAAATCTGCTATTGTACTAGGTTTTGTCAAGCTTGTATTGACATTTTCTTCTATATGTGAATGTAGTTATGTGTAGTTTGTAATACATGCTGACCCTGGTCATGTCAACTACATTAAATATGTAAAACTAGTAAAACGTAATTATAATTACTAATATCTGAGAGTTTAATGTCTTGTGAACATAGGTAGAGTGTTCTGTAAAAATATTTGTCATACTATTTTGTTTTCAGAATCTTAATACTAAGAAGTGGCTTAATCTTCTTGCAATGTCGGTTTATAGATCCGCTTATTATCTTGATCCTTTCCTCGATACTCATACAGATTAACTACCTAAATCTGAAATCTATGACACATTTAATGATTTTAACTCAACAATTGTCAAGTTTCCGTTTCTCAGCAGTAACATAACTTCTGTACCGTTGCTTGACATTTACATATCTCAATTGATATGATACGCTCGTGCATGTTCACGGACTTTAGTAACTGGAATGTGCTCCTTACACAAAAACTGCTCAAACAGAGTTATGAGAAAGAACGATTGAAATCGACCATTATTAAGTTTAGCCGTCATTATCACGAATTCGCTGAATGATACGATATGATAGTGCTTCAACTCCTTAACGACAGGTTTTCCCAGTCTTAGGTCAAAAGATAACAGAATAGTCCTCTAATTTGTAATTTTACTGAATATGTCCTATTTCCAATTGTGACATTTTGACTGAGTGTGGATTCGATTTGATTAATTCTGTAAATCTCCAGAAAGTAATGTTATTGCACAAAAATTATGGTTGCATTCCTTAAAGGCAAACTTGATCTTTGAAGGATGTCAACCTTGGTTTTTTCTGATGTTCGGCGTATTTTGTTTTTGGTTTTCCAGAATTTTGGTCTCGAACGTATCCGGCAATGGCTACTCGAGAAATAATGTAGAACACTAAGTTCGATATCATACGTTTTCATTACATTTATGGAACTTTCAATGGAGTGGCATATACCCTGTAGTGAGTGCTTCTGTTTTGTCCTGGTTTCAATAATCCATTTTCCGTAAATTTTATGTTTCTTAATTATGATTTTGTAATAAACATAAGGTAGCAGCTGATATGGAATGAGCTACAGAGGAAAATGTTACCATTACCGCCTATGGGAAATCAATTACGCAAACTGATCTAGCTCTAAGGCAAATCAGATCTTATGCGGTTTTATCCTTTATGAGTTTATATAGCTGTTTTATTAAGGTCTTTTTCTTTTACTCTACATTATTTCTTAGTTTCAATCTACCTTTCGGTCTAGCTTAAGCTAAGAAGGTTATTCTAAAAAAGTTCAATGTAGATGCTGGAGGTCTATTAGTCCCCTTAAGTACCATCATTCTGAGGCAAATTCTGCAGTTTTCGGAAGATGTTCTTTATAGGATTGGATATTATAAATAATACAGTAAACATTGATATCTTTCAGTTTTCATGTCAAAGGTGTAATCCGGTTTGTTAAGTGTATTTCAGTAGCATAAGAATACTGTAAATACTGCATGATTCATAAGCTCTAATAAAAAAATCTGTGAAGTAGTTTATTACAGACACATCGCTTATGTTTTTATTGTTTCTACGTATTCATATATCCCTTAGTCTAAAATGTTGAGTTTGATCATATCCTGATGGAGGTATATCTGGAATAGCACTTCGGACGGATGAAATTTTTTAAACAGTTTTAATCCTGAAAAATGGTAATGATCTGTATATACAGTTACGTGGTACAATAACTGTAAAGTGAGAAATTTTTGCTAGGTTTTTATTTTTGCTCATTTTCCGATTAAATTCAAGAGTTTTAGATTTATTCATACCTGTTTTTTCATCCGATGGTTTATTTGTATGGCTTCTATCCGGATACGTAACAGTTCCTTTCAATATATTAGTAGTCCCTTTTTATAAATAAATAAATTATAAATGAACATTAATGATGGCTCTTCTGTTAAGCTCTTTAAGGTTTAGAAGTTCTTATTTGACTTACCAAACCTTTGATTTCGGGGGCATTACAATCTGTATCATACGTTTGCATTGTTTTCCCCTCTATACTAAGATGGTGTAACCCTATTTGATATGACTGTAAACATTATTTCAGATGTATAACACTATATCGGCGTTTTGTAAGCGACGAAAAATATTTAAAAAAAAGTATGTACATTAACGGCTATGTGAGAAAAATTCCAAATATAGATACATTTTGTAAGTAAAACAAATGGAAATAATTATTTATGTGTTTTCTTTAAAGAATCAACATTTTTCTTTCTTTAAAATATGAAATAGATTTTGTAATTCTTTAAATACATGTGTATATCTGTATTTGGTTTAAATGACTACTTTATAGGTTTTATGGATCGAGTTATTTGACGAATCAGCTATATTCACCAGGAAGCTTTAACATTGCTTGATGAGGAGAAACCTAGCGAAAATCATTTGTGCACAAAACATCTTGAGGATGTAAAACTGATTTTTCTTTGTGAAAAACACCATGCGTAGAAATATTATTTGCTTTCTTCCAATTACACATTAATTCAATGTAAGTTTGTTAATTTTCCATTTAGATATTGGATGAAGACAGGAACAATTGTTTGATAAAACTTGCATTTATGTTGAAATAATGAATTTTAAGCCATTGTGTTTGTTCCTCTTTTGAACTTTCTTAACTTAGTTTCTATTTTTATAAACGAATTATAGCAGTACGGCTCATTCCAATCGATATATTGCGTCAAAGAATGTATGACATTATAAGTTATATGGTTCGCTACTGGCCCCCTACGGATCCATATAGGGTTAGTAAAATCCATAGGGGGTGAGGCCGAAGGCCGAATCTCCTATGGATTTTACTCATCCTCTATGGTTCGTAGGGGGTCAGTAGTGAACCGTATAACAAATTTATCGCACACGGGACTTTTCCTGCCGCGTTTTGTAGAAAAATAAAAAAAAAAAAAATGAATTACAACAACATCAGCCGTAAATATGATAAAACATATAATTTTCTATATTAACATGAAAAGTCTTACACATGAATTACATACTACTCTCGAAATTTGCACATTTCATTATTATCTAGACCGATTGTTATCTGCTTTTTCAAAATTCAAGACGGAGGAAGACACTCCAGCCACCTTAACAGTAGACGTGACGTCATGAACCCCTATGAAATTTACTACCCCCCCCCCCCTAACGGATCCATAGGGGGTCACCACGTGTTTAACCAATCACAACGTCATAATTTACCTGCGGTGCGATAAAATGCTTTTGTTAGGAATAAAATCTACGGCAGTACGTTTGACCATAGATGTAATAGATATTATATCTATCGTTTGACAACGGGATAAATATCTTCATTGGAATTATTTCAAAGATAAAATAAATGAGATAAACGATAAAATTGAAATACTTTTGAAGGTAAAGTTTAATATTGTACATTATATAAATAACACATAGCTGAGAGGGTGATAGAGCAGATTGTTATCCCGAGAAAACATTATCAACTGAAGCGAAAAATTTATTATACTGAATGATCTTTTATTATTGTCTTTTACTGTCCAATTTTAAATTGAAAGTATTTATCTATGACGTCATGTACATAATAACGTTACGTTGCCACAAATTACTTAAAACCTTTACTAAATTCTTCCGCAGATATAAAGATTTGGTTTTAAAGTTTGAATGTACCTGTAGAAAACTTATTTCAAACGGGATTGCACATCCTCATTTTTACGGCAATATTGTTTACCGTGCCCGGAAATTTAGAAACGATCCTGGTAAACTTATCGATCCTTTAAATAAACTTATTCTAAAAGGTTACCAATTCAACACTGTAATTAGATCATTAAATATTGTTTTTATTGGTACTGATATTGATTTTGTTATAAGTAAATTAAAAGCAAACTAAATATTATTGTTATAACGATATACACATTCATGGATCTACAACCTGTCGATACCTGTATCTTGGCATTGCACAAGGTCATGTTTTTCTCTGACTGTTTATGACGTCTGTACACTAAATCGATTGGATGTTGGATGCGTACGGATTGATAATTTAGTCTTAGATGCATGATTTTTTTTATTAGTTGTTAGTGGCTTTGAACTAGCTGTCAGTAACTGCGAGTACTCTCAGATCTGTACTTAGTGTCTTTTTTGTTGTTTGGATGTACAAGTACCCAGCCACGTCCATGCACTTGTATTTGTATATTTGTATTTTTATCCATCTGATGAGTTTAGCCTCTTTCAATTGATTTTTATAATTCGTTCTTATGTTGTACTGTTACACCACTGTTCCAGGTTAGGGGGAGGGTTGGGATCCCGCTAACATGTTTAACCCCGCCACATTCTATATGTGCCTGTCCCAAGTCAGGAGCCTGTAATTCAGTGGTTGTTGCTGTTGATTATATGCGTTATTTGTTTATTGTTTTGTACAGTTCTTGTAGTGTCCTGTTGCACCACTGACCCAGGATAAGGGGGGGGGGGATCCCGCTAACATGTTTAACCCCGCCACAGTCTGTATGTATGTGCCTGTCCCAAGTCAGGAGCCTGTAATTCAGTGGTTGTCGTTTGTTTATGTGTTACATATTTGTTTTTCGTTCATTTTTTGTACATAAATTAGGCCGTTAGTTTTCTCGTTTGAATTGTTTTACATTGTCATTTCGGGGCCTTTTATAGCTAACTGTGCGATATGGGCTTTGCTCATTGTTGAAGGCCGTACGGTGACCTATAGTTGTTAAATTCTGTGTCATTTGGTCTCTTGTGGAGAGTTGTCTCATTGGCAATCATACCACATCTTCTTTTTTATATTTACAGTTATAAGACAATAACAGAAGTGAAAGAAGATTTTTTTTTTATTTTGACAGTCAATGATAAAGCTCTGAGGCCAAATCGTAGACATTGTTTTTAATTGATTGATGTAAATTCAATTCATTGTACTTTGAATTATCGATTTTTGATTGGTCTGCACGAGAGGGTGACATTCAAAAAATTGTCTCCAGCTGTTCCATGGGATAGAGTAAATTATCTCACTCGTATTATCCAATCAAAATCTGGTATTTTGACGTGAAGTATAATAAAAAAATACAGATATGCTTTTATCAGCCAAAATGACATTGTTACTTTCAAAGATGCAGCACTCCTGTTTACCCATCAAACGCAAAGATGTGACATAAAAAATCAGCATATAATGAACGAATTTTTCTGGTAATGGATATGACATGAAGCAAGCGTGTTCAGTATAAGATAGATAAACTATAAGGTAAGGGATACAATTGCTTTTTGATATATATATCTGAAATAATGTTATTATATATAACAGAAGTATTTCTAACTATATATATAGAGGCTCTAAAGAGCCTGTGTCACTCGCATGCATCTATGTGCATCTCTCGGTGCATCTTAAACAATGACCACTCTCTAACATTGTGGAATAAAATAAAATTCAGGACTAAAATTTTGATCATATCTTCGTAACGTTTCTACGTATCTATATAATCTATATTCAAATATTTGGGTGTGGGCGTTCCTTAGGAAGATAGTAAAAACAGCGCTTCGGCCATAAGTTTATAAATAATTATTTTCATTTACTAACAATGGGTCGATACCACTACTGGTGGACTGTTAGTTTCCGATGGTATCAAGTTCAATAGTCAGTACCATAAAAATGAATGTTTTTGTTAGCCCTAACCCTACCTACCTACTTTTACTGTCCTGATGTGTTCTATTTCTTTTTGCCGAAAAAACAAGAAAATGCCTACCTACCTACCCACTGTCTCTACCTTTGGTACAACCAAAATATTTGTAAGTGTGGCCCTGTGCTTCGGTAATGACATGATTTTCATAATTTTCAAAAATTCCCCGTTTATAAATTAAGAAATTGATAAGAAAATAATGTTCCAACTCGCTCTGGCAAAGTTGATCGTAGACGAATTTAACCATTCTTTTTATGTGCCTTTTAGTCATAAATTTCCTTATGTAACCACAAATTTATGCAACCCTTGCTTTAAAATGTTTGGGTATGAGCGTTCCTGATCCTGTTTAA
Organism: Mytilus californianus; assembly: GCF_021869535.1. NCBI lineage: Eukaryota > Metazoa > Mollusca > Bivalvia > Mytilida > Mytilidae > Mytilus > Mytilus californianus. Next base: position 4,085,330 of record NW_026262675.1, read on the forward strand.
CGGTAAACCCGTCGCACAAACGCATTTACATGTATTATGTTTCAAGTGCATTTGCAGTCATCTTTTCAAAACGTTTGCACAAGCTATAATAATTTATTTGATCTAACGGACTGTTTGTGTAAAAGATGGCAACACATACCTTTTACTTTGAGAAGCAATAACTCAGACGTATTTACATTTGATAACAGAATGCGCCTCCAATGAGCAACACGACGAGTTCCTTATTTTACACCTAGATTTTTGAAAATCGTGTATCTTTTGTTCATTTATCATTACTGTATCGTTTCTAATTTATTTTCTAAGAAAACACGTATAGCTATATCGGCTTATAGAGTGTCTATATGCCATTTTATTTTGTTTTCTTTATTGACATAGTTTTGTTGTTTTTATAGTGACTATAATGTTATATGTGTCTGAGTTTTTGATTTTGCCATCTGACAAGGGACTTTCCGTTTTGAATTTTACTTTGAATTCGGTATTTTTATTATTTTACTTTTGACTGCTGTACCCCATTTTTTAAAAACATTTTTTCCTATTATATCTGTTTGTTTTGCTCATTGTTGTCAGTAGACATTTTCGAAAACTATTCGAAACCGACGCATACCCGTACGAATACGCCTACAGTAACCTTTTTGAGAAGGCGTCATCTAAATATGTACAACGACCACAGGCATTTATATTATATTTTTTTCTTCTTATTTACATTTTAAAACTGTATAAAACTTGTATTTCGAATGATTTGCTACTTAACTAGCTCTGTTTAGTTGCTGATAATTGCCCGATCTTAATATTGTACTATGTACAAAAAGGGGGGTTGATTTGTGTGAATTAGTAAAATTCTAATCAGAAACAGGAACATGTAAAGTCTTTAATAGATCGAAACAGAACGTATAAATATATAGATGATAGTATGCATTATCTTGATGTAATCAGTGGTGTACGGAAATTTATACCGGTGTTGGAAATGCATTGTAAAATTCCGTACACCCCAGAAAACACTGAGAAAATCCAATTTATTTCTTATGAAACTTTCCTTTACTAATTTTTATACGTGTGTATACAATTTAAAAATTCTTATGAAGAACTTCCACTTCACAATTCAATACTAACGTTGCTGCGCGTTGTCAAATATAGCTTTAATATGCATATATTTTTTTTGTAAAGGTTGGGGTGGGGGTCAAATTCGATTTGTGTTTAGTGTTTGGAAATTGTATTTTGGAGAATTCCGGCAAACAAAGCTTTTTTTATTTTGCAAATTTTTTTTTTTCAGTTTTTGAATTTTTTATTACTTTTTTTTCCTTTTACTTTTTGTAGTTATTTTTTACTTTTGGCATTAAATATTTAGCGGAATTTTACAATACAACCATTTTTATTTTATACTTGAATCACTGAAACGTCCATTACAAATCCTAATACCTGTTGATTTACATTGATTTAATATACGTTAGGTTAATAAGAAATAAGATACTTTATTTATGATCCGAATGCTTTCTATAGCAATTCAATTCAATTCGCAAATTGTATATCTACCGCAACACTGTATTCCGTGTGAATGGTTGCAAACGGAGACAATTAAAAAAAAAAAAACAGATGGAATATCACAAATTCATTAATTAAATAATCAATAACTAATGAGAGCATTCGGTGTTTCTACCTCCGATTACGAATAAAGAATAATATAAGAAAAAATACAGAATGTATTTTTGATATCTGCAAGTTTTACGAGGTCCTTCATTCAGTATGTTTCGACATTTTGATACGGTCCTTATATTTTTGTAGTCTGTGTAGGTATCGGTGTCGGTGTAAGTGTGTGTTTTAGTGTAGACAACATTTTGAAAATGTCTGTTATAATAGTATTCTATACGACTGTCATACAAGTGAGATGTTTAGCTAGCTATAAAACCAGGTTTAATCCACCATTTTCTACATAAGGAAATGCCTGTACCAAGTCAGGAATAAGACAATTGTGTCCCATTCGTTTTATGTGTTTGAGCTTTTGATGTAGCCATTTGATAAGGGACATTCCGTTTTGAATTTTCCTTCGAGTTCAGTATTTTTGTTATTTTCCCTTTTTCAGTAACAGTCTGGGATATCCTATGCAATGAAATGCTTTTTTATTCCACACATTCGATAATGTACTAGGATATAGAATTTGCATGTGCCGAAGGTTTCTGAATTTTATTAAGTCTTAAAATTTGAGAAGAGACATTTTTCAAAACGCTTATCTGTTTCATCTTCTTATCTATTAACATCACGCAAGGTCTGTGATCATCGTCAGTCTCCGTGCGTCATTAACTTTTATAAGGACCTTTGCCTCTGAAACAGTTAACCAATTTAAGTAAAGTTTTTAACCGGTATTCTGTATGTGATTCTATGAACCAGACCACCGATTGTCTGTGGTATTCTTTATTTCAAGTTCAACAAAATATTATTTTGCGCAGTCGACAGTTCTAACTCAAATCAATACGACTAGCACGTTTCATGCTTACCTTTTCGTTGTGCAGATAGTTGTTTTGTAGTTCTTGTAAAAGACTTACAACCTTGTTTAAAATCGCAGCTGCAAAATTAAAAAAATATAAATAACTATTTGCAATCAACTCATTTTTCACAACAAAGAGGTAATCATAAAGACTAAAAGGGGCATTGGCTGTCAAATCCATGTTCACCGATTTGATTCAAATTCTCATTTTTGATTTATAACATACTAAAACATATACCCTAATTATAAAAGGTCTACAAGGCATAGGCTCGATAATATGTATCATCGTTTCGTGTGTATTTTAGTCTAGATACCATCTAATTAACTATTGAGTTGACCTCCAAAGACTGTCGACGGTAATATAAGCGACATAAACATAAATATAGATATAAATAGATAGTGAACTCGTGCAATTGGTCTGTTTAATTTCATATTAAAGGTTAAAAATATATGTTAATCATCGTTTTTACCTGTATAAGAATGAGTTTTTGTGGATCGAATCAGTCAATCAAATGATTTTCCTTTGTTTTACTGTCAATGTTGACATTCTTTTCCTTTTAATAACTGAACATGCATATAGTTCATGCGCAATCCATCTCTAGCTAAGGGGTTAAATTGAAGGTCACATGAATACGGATTCAATGAGGTCGAATCATTCACTTGCAAGTGCAAGTGCAAGTGAATAATTCATCATCGATGTTTCTTAGCTTATTTTGACAAAATTGAACCATACTGGGTGCTAAAAGCGAATTATTATTTCACTATTTCACTTTCATTATTAAATGATTGAACAAAAAAAATCATATCTTAATTTCTTTTTATATTTCGTCGCTAGTGCCCCTTTAAGTTTTATAAAACTATATTGTAGAGATAGATACCATTCTTATTGTTTCAAAATATTGTTATTGTTCTAATTAAATTGTTTCGTAAGACAGTACACCTGTACACAATTGAAAGTCCAAACATGTTAAATCACTTAACATTATACAAATGTTTCTAAACATTTAAAAAGGACAAATCCTTAAGGATGACTAAGATGTGTACACCAGAGGACTATCTTGATTTGTAAATCTGTAAGACGTGGACCAAATGATTCACAGACGTAAACCTTCAGCGACGTTCAAGACAAAAACGCCAATTAGTTTTGTTTTATTATGTTAAATAGATAGTTAGATTCTTGTGCCCCAACCAACACTCAAAATTATGAAATAATGAAAAAATCAGACCGTGTTCTTTTTCTTTTCTCTTCCAGTGGCAGTCCACATTTTTCATCTTACATCGGTCGACCTCTATTACAGGACCTACCTATTGTATGTACTGTTAATTTGTTCTCGTTCTGAACATGTATGGAATACTTGCCACCGGACGCTGATCAACCAACCATCAATCAATCTTTTTTTCTCTCACTTACATCTAAATAATATAAAAGTTCTAAAAAATGTTGTTCGTACCTGTACACACTACTGTAATTCGTTATTTTTTAATGTAATACCAAAAACGCTATATTATAGGAATATTATCTTACTTACAACTCGAAATTGCATTGACATTTGTAAGCGCAACGATTTCCGTAATATGGATACTGGCAGTGATAGCAAGCTACACCTTTGGTTGATGTGTAACCAATGGGACACTCTGCAACAAATGTATCATATGCACAAATCAAATGAAATAATAGATAAAGGAGATATTGGATAACGGACTTCATATTATCAGAATATAGGTCAGCTGCATATAAAAAGCCATCCAAATACCCTAATGATAGCTTTCAACAGTCATCAAGCATATTATATTTTATATACGGGAGGCGAAATATGCAAAAGGAATAATCAAACTTATAAGTCGAAAACAAAATGACAACACCATGGGTAAAAAAGACAAAGGATAACGACAAACACTATTCTAGAAAACACAACACAGAAAACGAAAGTCAAGGCATAACGAACCCAACCAAAATCCGGGGGTGATTTTCGGTGCTCCGGAAAGGTAGACAGATCTTGCTCTACACGTTGCACCCGTCGTGCTGTTGGTATAAGATTATAGATTAAAGATAAACCTTGTTCGGTGATGTCATATTCGGACGGAATTATGGTTAATATAATTGGAACATATCTATCATCATCTGTGAAACAGATATGTCAAAACGGTCAACTAAATCGTGATTGCGAGTGTGAACAGTTCGAAAAGATGACTGCAACTTTTCAACAAAATCGTTGTTTTAACAGCTATTCATGAAAGGGAAACGTAATTTTATATTTAAACAGCGACATGAACTGAAACTATTTATTCATAACTTGACTCTTCCAAATTACATTCGCCAATTGTGAAAGAATGATTAAACAAAAATACACCAAACAAATAAAATACCCTTTATTAATACCAAGCGATATCAAAATAACATAAAGAGAAAGATTAAGAGTCACAATTCAAGTTGACAATCAAATCAGGCCCCTGATAATTCTAAAATATTGCACATTTCACCAATTTAGATAAACAGGTAATGTGCAAGTGCAAGTAGTGCAAGTTTTTAATATTTTTTTTTTTAATAGAGATCTTTATTCTTATGATTTAGACATGTTAGATCCATAAAGATGCAGATATTTTGCATGGCTGCGTATTTATATATCCCGATAATCCAAACAAATAAAAGATGGTCTCTACTGTGGAACATAGTTAAACAGAGAACAATATCGGAGAAAAAATCCAAGCAAAGAGCTTCTTTAATTCCGAAACCGTCGCAAACAATTTAACCAATCCTTGAAATAATGACAATGGATTATTCTGATCTAATGTAGAATTTGTGGGCCTAATCTTAAACCCAGAATGACCGTCGACGTGGAACACATATTTACACAGAACCATATGAGAAAAACATAAAAAACAGATTTTTCTCAAAAAATCATCACACATTTAAATCGAATATTTCACAAATGATCCTATAGTGGTAAACACCCCCCACTTGTGCACTACAGTTAAACTAACAATATTTTTTGAAATACAAGCAAGTCCTTTCCGAAAGGGGTACAACTATCTCAATAAGAAACTGCACCTTCATAACATTACAATTTATATCATGACAGAAAAAATATGATAGTTTAAATGTACCATGACTCAAACAACTATCAATACTGATCCGTGTCAACAATTTTAGTCTTAATGAACAAAAATGGTTCACCTCCAAAAGGAATCAAATAATTATACCAGTTCGTGAATCAGAATTAAACATAAGATTAAATACTTGTATGTACGATATCATCCATATTACAAAATTATAATCAGTACTTACACGTAGTCTTGACCTCAGCGAAAATAAAATAATGAACATTGCTATAAAAACAATCTGTTTGAAACCAATTTAATTGCCCAGTGTGAATATCAATTATATGGTCATTTTTATAAATTTCCTGTTACAAAACTTAGAATTTTTCGAAAAACTAAGGATTTTCTTATTCCAGGAATAGATTACCTTAGCCGTATTTGGCATAACTTTTTGGAATTTTGAATCCTCAATGCTCTTCAACTTTGTACTTGTTTGGCTTTATAACTATTTTGATCTGAGCGTCACTGATGAGTCTTTTGTAGACGAAACGCGCGTCTGGCGTATTAAATTCTAATCCTGATAACTATTGCGAAGGATGTCACATGTAGAGCAGGATCTGCTTTCCCTTCTGGGGCAGCTGAGATCACCCCCAGTTTTTGATAGGGTTTGTGTTGCCCAATCTTTAGTTTCTATGTTGTCTTTTGTATACTGTTGTTTGTCTATTTTTTGCAATGGCGTTGTCAGTTTATTTTCGATTTATAAATCAAAACGTCCCTTTGGTATCTTTAACCTCTCTTGTATATTATGTAGGAATATAAAAAATGTAGAAAAACAAAATATTATAGAAAATGACAACCAAAGTCGAATATATGTAGTTAGATGACTGTGGCAGATAGTTGGTGAATAATACACATATACAGTATCTTTCAAATGATGTAATGTGCTGGAACATATCAGATAATGATGAGTGTTAATTGTCTAAAATCATTTAAAAGATTTTCGTTTCAAGATTGATTACATCATTTCACATTAGTTTGTTCTAATGCAGTTATGTTTTACCTATGCAGGTCTGATTAGCAGCTTCATAAAAATGTGTACAACATACTTTGCTGAAACGAAAGACTTGATTTTAAAATTACTAGCATAAAAACAACAAACTTCTATATATTCTAAGCTAATATCAATCATATATAGTTTTATTTTCTTAAAGCTACTCAGACAATTGTGCAATTCAAAAACACATTATTGTCTTTCTTGTAATTATATTTTACCACCATTTTCCCCCGGGACATGACTTATATTACGTTTTTGCAAATAAGGAAAGAAAAGTGGTAACCTGGGAAGAAGATATTTTTTTTAGTAGTATATTAAAACAATTCTAAGAGAACGAATGATAAATATAGGATCTTATATTTTAGAAATATGCAATTTAGCATGAAAAATCAAATTTAACATTTTTTATTAGAGATTATGATAGTGTTTAATATTTTTTTAGTCAAAATAAAAAAAGGTAAAACACGGGATGAAGATACTAAGGAGGACAATATAATGATAGACAACATGGTTAAACAGACTTAAGAAGTCATTGATACATTTCTCAAAAATTAAAGACTGAGCAGCACGAACCAAACCAACAATTTATGTGTGAACTAAGGTGACCAGAAGGGCAATCATTTCTTGCTCTATAAATGTCGTTCGTCGTGTTACTTTAGTTAAAATCCGTCCGTTTGCTGATAAAACATTATGCTGGAGCTTTTCATCTCAAAGACATAACCATATTTATAAACCATCGTTAAATTTAACTCTTTAACACAATACAGAACCGAATAAGTTTGGAATGAAAACATTCCCACTATACAAAGTAAAGATAAAACCACAAACACAGATATCTTCAACGAAACAGCCTTAATAATAAAAGAAAGGTAAGCAATTCCTTCTCCAGAAAAGGCACCAAATGTGTAATGGCAGGTACATGCCTAGTGATAAGATAATATTGGGTTATCTCACAAACGAAAAAAAAGGACTTAATTTTGGTAAAGACAGTGGAACATACCCGTGGTCATCTGTGACAGATCTATAACACTGAACAGTTTAACAAATTATGATGGCGTTCTTAAACGTTCAAAGAGCAGACTTTGACATTGGTGAGCTTGGTAACGGTAGTATATATTTTCCATTTAACAAGTTTGGACAAACACTAGTTCTGTATTTCGGTTGAAAGTATATAAGTCTACTTTTCCATGGCAATGACGGAAACTCAAAACACTGGAAGAATGCCATGACTGATGAGGTTCCGCAGATATGCTAAATTTGGTGCTTTTATTGGTTTGTAGACATAGTAATGTCCCGACTCGATAGACTATGTTGACATTTTGAGTAAAATAATGTTGATAAAATTGAGAATGGAAACGGGAAATGTGACAAAGAGACAACAACTCGACCTAAAGAGCAGAAAACAGCCCAAGACCACCAATGGGTCTTCAACACTGCGAGAAAATCCCGCATCCGGAGGAAGGCTTCAGCTGACCCCTAAACAAAACTGTGTACTAGTTCAGCGAAAATGGACATCATACTAAACTCCGAAACATATAAACGAACGAAAATAAAAAAAAAATAAATGGGGAATGTGTATATGGGACACAGATGATGCCCCCGCTTGCATATCATACAAAGTTATAAAGGGACATAACTGAAGACCGGTAAATGTGAGGCTACCCAAATTTGTACTTGATCTGAGTTTGTGGTTGTATAAGTTTCATAACATTTGTTTGAGGCAAACTAAAGTTAGAGAACGGAAACGAAAAATTCAGCAATGTTTCCATTTGGAAAGGAGCATAACTGTAGAACTGTTAAAGTGGCGCCACCAAAATTCAACCTTGAGCTGTGTTTTGTGGTACTAAGCATTGTGTATATAAGTTTCATAACATTTTGTTCAGGCAAACTTAAGTTAGAGAACGGAAACCAACTTTGGGACGTACGGACGGACGAACGTATGGATGTACAGACGGACAAGGGTAAAACTTAATGCCACCTCCGCTACGACGGGGACATAAAAAAAAAACAAAACATAGAAGTCAATCAAAGTTCAGAATAAGATTTTTTTAAATATAAAATTAAGAAAGAAAACAAAAATGAGTTAGGCAATCAAAAACAATAAGGCAATGAAACAGATGGTAGAAATAGAATAATAGGAGATAAAAATCTTCAGGTTTATGTTCTTCTAAATTACTAAATAAGTTAGATCGGGTTTTCCTCTGCCAACTTGGATTGTTCCTCTGATGTAACAGTGTTCAAAAAAGAAAATCTAAAGGATTCATACATGTTGCATTTGGTGTTTGATTATATTGTTGACATCATAATGTACAGACTAAACTAACATGTAAAGTAAAGTTATACAATGTTGACTGATCAAATCGTTTGAAATCTGAAATTAAGGCAAATTAACAGTACATTGAGACTTAAATATTTTTAGGAATTTTGTCAAGATAAGGTTGAATTCACACGACAGAGTTTTAGTGTTGTAGTATTTTGATTGAGATTACAGTCTGAAATGTTTCTATCTGTTGTTGTATCATTAAGATGCATGATTAAGATTTTGTTCTTCTTTTCTGTAAATCACGGACACAACTAGGTGTTTGAATCTTGCAATATTTTGCTTTTTTGGCGACAAAAAGGATTTGTCATATGTGAAAATGCAAAGTAAAACATATGACTTTTCAATAGTATTTCATGGTAGATACATCACGTAAATGACGGAAATTGTATTGATATTAAACGATGATGATAATAAATAAGTAAATGAGAATTGAGTTTTCAATATAAGTACACCTTTTGATAATATTTACTTACCTTCCTTCATATTGACATGTTCTTCCAGTCAAAGTAGCAATTGTAATTAGTGACAGCGTGCTGAAAAATAATATACGCAGAAGAGTTAATCTCATAGCTATATAAAGTACATCTGCAATACTTGAAAAAGTACGTTTTTGTTTTATATAGTTCAAATGATATGAAATATTTAAGGAAATATTGCAAAATTATGATGAATCTAATTTCTAAATGCAGTTTGATAAATTCCGCTTCCTCTTCTACTTGATATTACATTGTATATTGTTATGACCCATTGGGTATATAAGGATTCATGACAGAACACGATCTAATAATATATGAAGGGAAATAAGTCCAAGCAAGTTTTAAAAAAACAAATATAAAATTAAAAAAATATAAAAACAATATGTCGAGAATTAACAATAACAATAACAAAAGCATTAAAAAAAAAATGCAAATTGAAGAAAAAAGGAATCAAAACAAACTAATTCCCTCTTTAATAATTGTTTTTCGTTTATAGGTTTTTAGCTATAGATGGTGAGTAAAATTCTTCTGTCCGTTAATTTTCTCAGCGTTTTCTATCTTTTAAATCGCGATTTTTTAGAACTTTATTTCAAATGGAATCCATAGTTCCTTTAATTTCATCATATCAAAGCAAAAATGTTCAACAATTTAGGAATGAAATGAGAATGTAGATGGGTGCGTGTAGCCTGTAGAAATATTAACTTTAGAAATTTTTAAGCAGACACGGAAGTTCAGCATATTAAATTATCGGTAGCAGACTATACCTAGATCTGCTTTTTAGGACTGTTCCGGTCATATTGACATCCGTATGAAGACCCGACCTGTGAACTGGTCTCGTCCAGACTAGTCCTTGAGAGAGGTCTCGTCCAGACCAAACCAAACCAGACCCATGGACAGGTATATTCTTAACCATTCATGAGGACAGGTCTGCTGCAGACCAGGTCATTTGACAGGTCAGCTTTTGACATGTTTAGCACTTTTCATACCAGACATGGTCTTTTGGTAATATAAGCGATAACCCTCTTTTTCTATTTGCCAGTACAGAAAAATATTAAACTCTATATACACACATATTGTACTTCTTTGTCTTTCATGAACACTCTTTTAACATATGGCATGGTTAAAATCTCTTTGTTCTTGCTGTTCGGTTAACTAGGACAATGCACAGGTTAGATGTGCATTAACTTCCAAGATAACTGCACAGCACGATCAAGTTCAACTCTATTAAGAATATTGAGATGAATTCAAAAAGTACATCGAGACGACAATGTCAATAAAATACCTCAGCTACAAGAAAAACATGTTTTAATGATTTTTATTGTTTGACTTTAAACGGTATATTAATCATTAAAACAACGTTCTTAACTGAGGGTCAGAAGTGTCTTTTTTTTCTAACAAATATTCATATTTAAAAAAAAGTTCAATCACCACGAAATTGTTAATTCATAAACATATTAAACACGCAGTTTTAAAATTAACCATGCACTCTTCCTCCTTGTGATACATGCGAGGCAACACAATCTTCGAATAAAAAGGACCACTTTTTTCAATGGCATCCAAATACTTTCTGTAATTATATAAAAACAACATGGTGTTGAGGAAAAATCTTAAAAATTTCAACAAACGAAGAAATCGATGATAAACGATTGAAATAGATTCATAAAACATATTTAAAGCTAACAAGTTGTTATTGTTGGCATTTTGTTTTTGTATAGACCAATGGAAGTAGGTTCTTAATACTAATGGTATTGAAGACTTGATCACTTGATAGGCCACTAGTCAAAATACCACGTTAAGATAGTCTGTAAGATAAATTCCTTACATAATGTGCTAGTAACCTAATACGATATATATGGGGTCAGTAAATTCCATATGGTGATTCAAGCTTCGCTCTCACCCCATATGGAATTTACTGACCTCATATATATTGTATTAGGTCACTAGCACACTATGTAACTAATAATTCTCACTCGTTATGAAACCTTTAAGTATCAAATATAAATACTAAGTTTCAACTTAATTACAATACATACCTTGAGGTATTATTTTCAGTTTAAATGAAGATGTCTTTGCTTCTCCTTTATCATATATCAAAAATGCAAATATATTTTCCTGCATTTTCCACTCTTGTGATCTTTAAAGTCAGAGATGGAACATCAGTGACACCTCCACTGTACTGTTCATTTAAGTTAAGATGATAGGTAATAAATATCTTAATTATCTGAAATTAATATGTACAATTAAGAGTGAAAACAATATAGATTTATGAGTAAAATATCTACATCCAATCATTAGTTAATTATTTTATTTAAAGTATATTTAGTTGTTTTGTTCTGTATCCGTTTTTTATGCATCTTTAATTAATATGAAATGTTCTTTTACAAAAGCCTTATGGGGCTAGTGTCAGTAACACACGATTTGCATTTCCAACTTTCTTCTCACGATTGATTTGACATGTGTATTAATTTGATCAGATGATGGTCTACAGGTGTTACCTAGACAAGTCGACTCCTGGTCAATTTTCCGTGCAATACACATGCCATGTTAGGGGATGCATTTATATAGCATTTGTAAATTTAACTTATCAGTATAGTTCGATATCTTCACATACCATGCCGAAGTTTAAGCTTACACATCACGACAACCTAGAAATCATCGCTTTGTATAGACAGAGCTGGCCAGTTCATGCCATTGTAAATAAATTAGCTGCCCGAGGCATAGATGTTACCTGGGGTACCGTTAAACATGTCATCAAAAGATACCAAAGCGGCAAGATAGGCTACGAAAATTTGAGCAAGGAAGAAGAAAAACTACCAACTTTCAAATATATCACTGATCATGACGTCAACTTTGTAAAGAATGCACTAGCAAAAAAACCTACTCAAACGTCTACCGATATTCAGCGTCTTTTAGCAGACAAGGGTATACACACAAGCAAATCAACTGTCAAAAAAGTCATCAAAGCAGCCGGTTATACAGCTTCTTCACCTAGATATGGACAGATGGTTCGAGAACCAAACAAGTTAAAACGGGTTATGTTTTCTAAGGCCGTCATTGCCGACAACGATAACTTCGACAATATAATCTTCACTGACGAATGTACCGAGAAAAAGACTCCGTTGCTCTAGTTTTACCTAAACCTAAGCACCAACTGAAGGTACACGTTTGGGCTGGTATAAGTCGTCGGGGGACCACGAGTAATCTGATATTTGAAAACATCATGACATCAGCATTCTATATTAACTCTATACTGGCGACAGGCCTAATACCATTCATCAACCGAGTATACCCTGACACTCATCGATTTCAACAAGATAATGATCCTTAGCACACTGCAAATGCAACAAAAGACTTCATGAAGCAGCAGAATATTAACTGGTGTGATGTTTGGCCAGCAGAGAGTCCCGATTTTAATCCAATCGAGATGGTGTGGAGCATGATGAAGTCTAGATTGTCCAAAAAAGAACCAAGGACAAAAGAAGATCTCATCAATGGTATCAAGTCTGTTTGGAGAGAAGATGTGACCATAAATATTTGTAACAATTTCATCGACCATATCTACATATAGCAGTTCTAGTAGACGGGCGAGCTACAGGAGATCTACCTAAGAAGATTTTCCCAGAGAGATCTAGTGGCAAGTCTCTCAAGTATTTTGATGATAAGCTGAAGACACCAGAGTACCAACTGAAAGTCGTGAGCATGAAGCTGAAATGAAGATGAATGCAAGGTTACATCAATTCAAAACAGTCCTTTTAAGGGCTACTTATGTTGTACGAAAAGAGTCTAACAATTGTTGTTTAATAAGTATCAATTACCAATTTTATTTAATTAATTCTCATATCCACGATCCAGTCTTTATTCGGACACCTCATTTTAAGTTAAGTTCGGAAATACCCATCAGCAAGAAATTTAGCACCAAATATTATGATTGAATACCCCTCCCCCGCTTCCGTTTCTCTTAAATTTTACGAGTTATTTTAGTTTTAATGAATAATTTAAATACATTTTTTTTTAAATCGGCAAATCATGATTTATTTGAATTCCAACAAATAACCATCAAAACTGAAAACATTCGTGTATTGATTGGCACAATTCGTAAAAATTGTTTATAAAAACACGATTCACGTGTCAGCAAATTTGTTAATGCCATTATATGTAAATTTATAAATTTTTACAAAATTTCTAATATAATACTGGAAAATCATATAAAAGTTTGTTTATTTTGTTTATAAATACTAGGATCCGAAACATGTTCACGGCTTTAAGATATTGTAATAAAAAAAATAATTGTTTAAAAGATTGACGGAAATATGTTTAAATAGTAAGCACGCGTGATCTGGCTGACCAAAATGTTTAACTTGCGAGTAATGATTGACAGGTATGAACATTGATAAATAGATGTGGAGGCTCCGGCGGGGAACGTAATGTCGAATGGAAAATGATAGTTTAATTAATTTGTTTGTTTATAAACTTTAGAATACTACAATCAGCTATTGAAACTTTTTTATAAATACTAGGATCCGAAACATGTTCACGGCTTTATAAATATTGTAATAAAAAAAAGTAATTGTTTTAAAGATTGACGGGAAATATGTTTAAATAGTAAGCACGCCTGATCTGGCTGACCAAAATGTTTAACTTGCGTGTAATGATTGACAGGTATGAACATTGATGAATAGATGTAAAGGCTATGGCGGGGAACTAATGTCGAATGGAAAATAATAGTTTAATTAATTTGTTAACAAACTTTAGACATACTACAGAATAGAATAGAATAGAATATTTTTATTTCCCAAATTACAGGGCCCATAAAGGGCATAAAATCAGATACAATAAACTATTAAAACTATAATACGGGATCAGTTTTTATTTGTGATTGATGGCTCAACATTTTTATGAAAACTTCAATTGAAAATCGTCCTGGTTGTTGTTATGTTGAATAATATGAAATATTTACGATTAGCAATACATTGTTAAAAAATCGTCTTTTTTTCATTTGTATAACAACTTCACGTACATGTAAAAGTTGATCTCTTATTAAATTTTCAATAGTTTATTAAAGTTTTATTCAATATTTAACATGTATCTATCCTCTATAAAAAAAAAAAATATATGTACAGGTAAAATTTAATTCTTATCAAGCTGGGACATATTTACGACCTTCCACTGATATTGCACAGGTAATATCACAGCAGGTGTTAATTACACTCAGACAACTGTCAGACCAGTCGGACATCTAGACGGATTAAGGCATCCATAAAAATAAGTCTCTACCTGTACTGTAGATATCTGGACATTGACAAAACAAAAGCTTTACAAAAATCTTTTAAAAATTTTAATGCTCATATGTCTTTGTCGGTGGAGAGTAAAAATGAGATTTTATGGTGGATTCAAAATATTAAAAAATAAAATGGTTGTCCAATTCGACAAGAGCCTCCAAAAGTTTATTTACAAACTGATGCGTCGTTGATAGGTTGGGGTGCAGTATTTGAGAAAGATTGTACCCAAGGTAGATGGAATATAAATAAATGTCAGAATCAAATTAATGTGTTAGAATGAAAAGCAATAATTTTGGCATTGTAGGCTCTTTGTAGATCTGTTAAAGATTGTCATATTTGTGTTAGAACAGACAACGCAGTAGCGGTTGCATACATCAATAATCAAGGGGGATCAATATTATCGCTTTTAAAACTTGCAAAAGAAATTTGGTTTTGGAGTACTGAAAGAAAAGTATTTATATCTGCGGTACATATCCCAGGAAAACAAAATATACAACCAGATAATTTATCTAGACAATTTAATGATTCTTCAGAGTGGAAACTAAACAGTTCAGTTTTTGAAAAAGTTACTTTAAGTTTATTTAACCCAGAGATTGATTTGTTTGCGTCTCGTTTAAACAAACAACTGCCAAAGTATGTTAGTTGGTTTCCTGATCCAGAAGCTTAAGCTTCAGATGCATTTTCTCTCTCTTGGAGTAATTTATTACCATATATTTTTGCTCCTTTCAGTCAGTTGCCAAGAGTCCTACAGAAAATAGAAGAGGACAAGGTAAGGAAGGCATTAATTATAGCTCCTGTTTGGACCACACAAACATGGTTTCCAAAATTATTAGAATTATTAATTTCTACTCCACTAAAATTACCAAATTGGTCAGATCTATTAACTTTGGCTCACAATGGTCAAAGACATTCAATGAACAAACGAAGATTTTTCCTTATCGCTTGTATTGTATCCGGCGATATCTCATTGATAAAGGCTTTTCAAAAAGAGCTGTTAGAATTCTCTCCGAATCATGGAGAGATTCAACCAATAAACAGTATGAATATGCTTGGAGGAAGTAGATTTTGTGGTGTAGTAAAGAACAAATTTATTTCACTTCTCAATCTGTGATACAAATTTTGAATTATCTATCTTTTTTGTATGAAAACAAAAAATCTTACAGCTGTATTAATTCTCATAAATCAGATATTTGTCAGACTTTGACATCAATGGGTATGGCTGAATTGGCAAAAGGTAAACACATAACTAGATTTATGAAAGACATTTTTAATTTAAGGCCGTCTTTACCTAGATATACATTTACATGGAATGTTGGTACAGTTTTGAAGTACTTATCACAATTATATCCAAATGAGAATTTATCTCTAAAAATGTTAACTCTGAAATGCATTGCTTTATTTGCATTGTCATCAGCTCAAAGATCACAAACACTTGTTAATTTAGATCTGAGATTTGTATCTGTAACAGACAATTCTTTGATTTTTAAGATACCAGTTTTACTAAAAACAACTAAACCAAACAAATCTAATTTGGATGTTATCATACATAAATATCAAAAACAGGAAATTTGTCCTGTTAGATGTATTAAACATTATATTTTACGGACAAAGGATGTTCGAAAAAGTAAAAATTTATTCATTTCTTTTAGAACATTCAAACATGTTACAACTTCAACTATTGCTCGTTGGTTGAAAATAGTGTTAGGTAATGCAGGAATTGATATAAACAAATTTAAAGCACACTCATATCGTAGTGCTTCAACTTCAGCTGCTAAACAAGCTGGAATTTCACTGAATGATATATTAAAAACTGCTAACTGGAGGTCAGCTTACACTTTTCAAAAGTTTTATTTCAAAGATATTGAAACTCCATTGCCATCATATACTGAAACAGTATTTAATTCTTATTTATAGCTAGTGGTTTACAGGAACTGTATGGTGGACCAGGATGATCAGCTATGGTTTTTCTACGTACATGGTATGATGTATCTAGCATTTCTGCGAGATGAATGGTTTTTGGACATTCCATTTGGTTTTTTGCAACAGGAGTTTGCTGACATTTGGAGTGGAATTGAACAGTTTTAGTCAATAGCATTAAATTTCGAGAACGTTTGAGAAGAAGCATAGAGAAAATGTGATAATTTAAGAACAATGAGAAAACAACAGTGTTATTTTGTTTTACTTGTTACATGTGAGAGACATTTAAAAGTGGACTTTAGAGTATTAATTGTTTTCTGAAGATTGTAACAGATTTTTGTTTTTGAATATAATAAAAGTTATTATGAAGCTTATGTCTTTATTCCACAAAACAAAGAAATATTCTATTATTTCATGGTAGTCATTGCAATTCTGGGTAGTTTTGGAGTAATGTTGTTGAGACAAAATGTGATAATTTATGATCTACTACATGTACATTTTATGTAGAGTGGTAGTTAGGTTTTCTACTAGAGGATGTTTTATATTTGGTATTAATAGAGACCGTTTATGATTTTGGTATGAAAACAGAAACATCTAACACATGGAATAAAAGGATAGTAGATAGACATATTGGTGATTGTGTATTCTCTTTCGTACAAGTGATATACATGTATGGAGACAGATTAATTTTCTTTTTATCTGCAGTTAAATACTTTGATATGATTTAGGCTCATACATAGATACTTGTTAAGGTATGAGAGACCAATTTTTATTTCAATAGTGCTTCATTTTGTAGTTTCTATCTTTTATTATATCAGGCATATATAAAATTTTTCATTTTCTACTGTTTAAAAGGACTTTTGTTGGAAATTAATACTCCAAAGGGACATAATTCAGCTTTTTCATAGATTAAAACAGGCAACAAAGGCAACTTTACAGCTGAGTATTTTGCATATTTAATGTTTAAAGTGTCTAATATCTTTGTTTTCATCATCTCAAGACAGAATAATGGATTTTATAACAAGCTCTGAAATTTTGAACCACAATATGGCATATACTAAATCATGGAATGGAGATTAGTATGAAAAATCATGAGTTTGTGCTTATGTTGTAAATTTTGGATAAAATGAATACAAATTGAATGGAACTGTCATTTTTATCTATTTAAATGGAACTGTTTATTATTCTTTTTAAATAAGATAAGATATGATTGGATACAGGTTGTTTATTAAGCCTTATCTGAAAGAAGCAAAGAAAGAGGTAAACCAGCATGTAGGGGTGGGGACATTAAATGATCCATGTTTCTTTAAGTAATGGGAACATACAAGTATTTATTATAGCCAAGGTTTTCACAATAACCAAGTATTGCATTAATGGTGTCATAAGAATTCTTTATATCTTGATGTCACAGTATACTGAAGATAGCAAGGGAAATCAAAATCAATCAGACTTCAGTTAAAGTATACTATTTTGAAGCTTTTGATTAGTACATTTGATTTTTATCACAAAGAATAGAATTTTTTCACTGAGAACAATACTGTGTTGAGAAAAGTGCTGAGTCATCATAATAAGTCAAATAAATGGGTACTGATATAAAACTTTATTCTAGGATTTCAATATTAACTATATTGTATAAAATGCACCAAACTATAGTTCTTTTGTATTTGTTTTCACCTTTCGCAATGATTAATTCAATTGGAAACACCAGAATTCAAGTCACGACAAATATTTTTAACTGAAATATTTGCCTTTTTTTGCTGTGTAATTCCCTAAATGTATCACTTGGGTATTTCTGTAGACATAATCTATTAAAATGGGAAATTGTCTGGTTAAGTTTGTACTGTTTATGGAGTAAGGCAATATTTGGTCATACTAGAAGCATTTTCAGTGTTAAAATAGTCCATCTAAGTAAAAAAGAGGCCCACTTGAGGCTAAATTTAGATAGAATTTATACTCTCCTGTGTAAAGAATTGGTCACATTCTTGGCAATTCATGCAGCAAATATTTCAATAGTGCTTCATTTTGTAGTTTCTATCTTTTATTATATCAGGCATATATAATTTTTCATTTTCTACTGTTTAAAAGGACTTTTGTTGGAAATTAATACTCCAAAGGGACATAATTCAGCTTTTTCATAGATTAATACAGGCAACAAAGGCAACTTTACAGCTAAGTATTTTGCATATTTAATGTTTAAAGTGTCTAATATCTTTGTTTTCATCATCTCAAGACAGAATAATGGATTTTATAACAAGCTCTGAAATTTTGAACCACAATATGGCATAAACTAAAGCATGGAATGTAGATTAGTATGAAAAATCATGGGTTTGTGCTTATGTTGTAAATTTTGGATAAAATGAATACAAATTGAATGGAACTGTCATTTTTATCTATTTAAATGGAACTGTTTATTATTCTTTTTAAATAAGATAAGATATGATTGGATACAGGTTGTTTATTAAGCCTTATCTGAAAGAAGCAAAGAAAGAGGTAAACCAGCATTTAGGGGTGGGGACATTAAATGATCCATGTTTCTTTAAGTAATGGGAACATAGAAGTATTTATTATAGCCAAGGTTTTCACAATAAACCAGTATTGCATTAATGGTGTCATAAGAATTCTTTATATCTTGATGTCACAGTATACTGAAGATAGCAAGGGAAATCAAAATCAATCAGACTTCAGTTAAAGTATACTATTATATATCATAACCCGGGCTTGACTCGGGTTAATAGTGAATCTTTTATGATGTGCCAGCCACACGCCTATTTTACAGTTGAGTGATTTTTTGTATGTCCAGGTAGTATATAAGGCCAGGTGACCTGAGTAGTATCCTCTCACCGACCGTGCGAGGGATGTATATCCAGTCAAGGTCGTTAAAAACTTCCATTTGTTGTAGTATCCTTCAAGGCCGCACGCATTTAAGTACGTATCAAGCAGACCCTGTTTGATCGATACACGTGTCTATACTATAGATTTTCAAATGGCAAGGTCTCGTAGACCATCTTCTTCAGCATCTGAAGATGAAAGAAACTATGAGGAAGTTATGAAGCTTTTTGCTTCCGAGGATGAGTTTGACGCAAGTTTCTCCGGGTTTTCTGAAAATATAGGTGTGAATCACGCTTCAAATACACCGGAGTGCATTCAGGTTTTAGATAAACCGGATATAGATTCTATTTCACAAACTGTGAGTACAAACGTAAAAACTAATAAGAAAACAGTGGTTGTGCCTACAGAAATAGGACCTGGAAAAGGTCCAGCCAAAAATAAGAAAGGCAAAGCACCTTTGAAAAGAAGTATTCAAATTACGCAGGACGAACCGTCCGCTAGCTGTAGTAAGCCAAAGGCTCCCAGAAAAACTTCTAAAAGTAAACAAGCATCAAGCCGAGCAAAATGAGTTACTGAAAATATTATTTGCTGACTTATCTAGTAATATTGTGTCTGCAATAAATGTCAATAGTAGTGGTACTGCAGGTCCAAGTAGTGACCCCCATAGTTTTATACAGGAACTTGAAGATAATGACATTAATGAGGTCGAAAAAGACCAAAATGTTTTAAATTTTTTTGAAACCGATGATTTGTCTGAACATGAGAGTAATGTTGATCCCACACAACTTGTCGTTGAAAGTGAAGACGAGGAGTTTGATTATGAAATGCCAAAATTTTTTGAGGACGATGAACGGTTTGATTCTGAGGTCAGCCCTTCGATAGCATAAGTCATAGAAAAAAATTGTAAGAAAAAGTCGGATGTTACATCTTTGACTAAGGATAGCAAGATACCTAGCAATTGTAAAGCTTTAGTACCACCACCTGTCAACCCAGAAATTTAGCAATTTTTAGCCCGTAGAGCTAAGACTGAGGATTTGATTTCTCAGAATATTCAAAAGCTAACAGGGGCAGGCATGGTCCCTTTGATTAAGGTGGCGGAATTATTACGAGGGAAAAATCCTTGTATTAAGACAATGAGAGAGTTAATTTCAAGAGCTATTTCTATACAGTGTAATTTGCATTTTGAGTTATCTATTAAAAGGAGAATGAATTTGAAACCTCATATTGAACGTAAATTCCATCAACTGTGTAACAGAAATGAGGTCGTGGGTGAAAAACTCTTTGAAGATGATATTAGTAAAAGACTTCGGGAGATTAATGATGCACAAAAGATAAACAAAACTTTCAGTTCAAAAAACTACAGAGGCCGATCCTATCGGCGAGGGTACCGGTTTGGTATGTCAAACCCAAGAGGCAATTTCAGAGGGCAGAGCCGCTACCCAAGAGGGTCATACAGGCAACCCATGATGAATTCTCAATACAGAAGAACAAATTGAAGGTTGGTATTACATGTAAACATGTTGAAAAAGTTAGCTTAAACATTGGTAAATTAAAATATCATATTAGAAATTGGAAAAAATTAACATCAGATAGTTGGGTATTAGAAACAATTACTGGTTACAAAATAGAATTTGATGAGATACCAGTTCAGAAAATAATTCCAAGACCTATAAAATTTAATAAAAATGAGGAAAGATTAGTTGATACAGAGGTATCTGATATGTTAAAAAAGGGAGCAATTAAAATTTCACACCATGAGAAAGGTGAATTTCTTTCAAATCTCTTTCTTGTGAAAAAGAAAAATGGAACATTTAAACCAGTTATTAACCTGAAAAAATTAAACAGTTATATTCAGTATTATCATTTTAAACAAGAAACTCTAGAAGTTATTTTGAAAAGCATCTCTGGAAATGCATTTTTTACAAGCCTGGATTTGTCCGAGGCATATTGGTCTGTAGCGATACACGAAGACAGTAAAAAGTATTTGAAATTTATGTGGAATAACAAATTATATAATTTTGAATGTCTCCCATTCGGAATAGCTTCGGCTCCAAGAATATTTACAAAAATCATGAAAGTGGTATTTTCACATGTGAGACAGTTAGGAATTAGTTCTTTCTTTTATATTGATGATTCCCTATTACAAGCACTTTGTTTCGAACAAGCAAAAAGAAACACACATTTTGTAAATGATTTAATAGAATCACTAGGTTTTTTCAATAAATATAGAGAAATCAAATTTTATATCTTCACAAAGAACAATGTTTCTGGGATTCATTATTGATTCAGTTTTGTTCAAGGTATTTTTACCAGAAGATAAAATACAAAAAATTATAGAAATTTCATACAAAGTGTTTGAACGGAAGATTACACAAATTCGTACGGTTGCCCAATTAATTGGGTTATATTCTTCATCTTATCATGCAATTACACTTGCACATTTACAGCATACATGTAGATATCTGGACATTGACAAATCAAAAGCTTAACAAAAATCTTTTAAAGATTTTAATGCTCATATGTCTTTGTCGGTGGAGAGTAAAAATGAGATTTTATGGTGGATTCAAAATATTAAAAAATAAAATGGTTGTCCAATTCGACAAGAGCCTCCAAAAGTTTATTTACAAACTGATGCGTCGTTGATAGGTTGGGGTGCAATATTTGAGAAAGATTGTACCCAAGGTAGATGGAATATAGATGAATGTCAGAATCATATTAATGTGTTAGAATTAAAAGCAATAATTTTGGCATTGCAGGCTCTTTGTAGATCTGTTAAAGATTGTCATATTTGTGTTAGAACAGACAACGCAGTAGCAGTTGCATACATCAATAATCAAGGGGGATCAATATTATCGCTTTTAAAACTTGCAAAAGAAATTTGGTTTTGGAGTACTGAAAGAAAAGTATTTATATCTGCGGTACATATCCCAGGAAAACAAAATATACAACCAGATAATTTATCTAGACAATTTAATGATTCTTCAGAGTGGAAACTAAACAGTTCAGTTTTTGAAAAAGTGACTTATGTTTATTTAATCCAGAGATTGATTTGTTTGCGTCTCGTTTAAACAAACAACTGCCAACGTATGTTAGTTGGTTTCCTGATCCAGAAGCTTATTCTTCAGATGCATTTTCTCTCTCTTGGAGTAATTTATTACCATATATTTTTGCTCCTTTCAGTCAGTTGCCAAGAGTCCTACAGAAAATAGAAGAGGACAAGGTAAGGAAGGCATTAATTATAGCTCCTGTTTGGACCACACAAACATGGTTTCCAAAATTATTAGAATTATTAATTTCTACTCCACTGAAATTACCAAATTGGTCAGATCTATTAACTTTGGCTCACAATGGTCAAAGACATTCAATGAACAAACGAAGATTATTCCTTATCGCTTGTATTGTATCCGGCGATATCTCATTGATTAAGGCTTTTCAAAAAGAGCTGTTAGAATTCTCTCCGAATCATGGAGAGATTCAACCAATAAACAGTATGAATATGCTTGGAGGAAGTAGATTTTGTGGTGTAGTAAAGAACAAATTAATTTCACTTCTCCATCTGTGATACAAATTTTGAATTATCTATCTTTTTTGTATGAAAACAAAAAATCTTACAGCTGTATTAATTCTCATAAATCAGCTATTTGTCAGACTTTGACATCAATGGGTATGGCTGAATTGGCAAAAGATAAACACATAACTAGATTTATGAAAGGCATTTTTAATTTAAGGCCGTCTTTACCTAGATATACATTTACATGGAATGTTGGTACAGTTTTGAAGTACTTATCACAATTATATCCAAATGAGAATTTATCTCTAAAATGTTAACTCTGAAATGCATTGCTTTATTTGCATTGTCATCAGCTCAAAGATCACAAACACTTGTTAATTTAGATCTGAGATTTGTATCTGTAACAGACAATTCTTTGATTTTTAAGATACCAGTTTTACTAAAAACAACTAAACCAAACAAATCTAATTTGGATGTTATCATACATAAATATCAAAAACAGGAAATTTGTCCTGTTAGATGTATTAAACATTATATTTTACGGACAAAGGATGTTCGAAAAAGTAAAAATTTATTCATTTCTTTTAGAACATTCAAACATGTTACAACTTCAACTATTGCTCGTTGGTTGAAAATAGTGTTAGGTAATGCAGGAATTGATATAAACAAATTTAAAGCACACTCATATCGTAGTGCTTTAACTTCAGCTGCTAAACAAGCTGGAATTTCACTGAATGATATATTAAAAACTGCTAACTGGAGGTCAGCTTACACTTTTCAAAAGTTTTATTTTAAAGATATTGAAACTCCATTGCCATCATATACTGAAACAGTATTTAATTCTTATTTATAGCTAGTGGTTTACAGGAACTGTATGGTGGACCAGGAGGATCAGCTATGGTTTTTCTACGTACATGGTATGATGTATCTAGCATTTCTGCGAGATGAATGGTTTTTGGACATTCCATTTGGTTTTTTGCAACAGGAGTTTGCTGACATTTGGAGTGGAATTGAACAGTTTTAGTCAATAGCATTAAATTTCGAGAACGTTTGAGAAGAAGCATAGAGAAAATGTGATAATTTAAGAACAATGAGAAAACAACAGTGTTATTTTGTTATACTTGTTACATGTGAGAGACATTTAAAAGTGGACTTTAGAGTATTAATTGTTTTCTGAAGATTGTAACAGATTTTTGTTTTTGAATATAATGAAAGTTATTATGAAGCTTATGTCTTTATTCCACAAAACAAAGAAATATTCTATTATTTCATGGTAGTCATTGCAATTCTGGGTAGTTTTGGTGTAATGTTGTTGAGACAAAATGTGATAATTTATGATCTACTACATGTACATTTTATGTAGAGTGGTAGTTAGGTTTTCTACTAGAGGATGTTTTATATTTGGTATTAATAGAGACCGTTTATGATTTTGGTATGAAAACAGAAACATCTAACACATGGAATAAAAGGATAGTAGAAAGACATATTGGTGATTGTGTATTCTCTTTCGTACAAGTGATATACATGTATGGAGACAGATTAATTTTCTTTATATCTGCAGTTAAATACTTTGATATGATTTAGGCTCATACATAGATACTTGTTAAGGTATGAGAGACCAATTTTTTGGTTATGGTGATTGATGTTCTTGTTGTTCTTGTTGGTATTTGCATTTTGGGCTGTAAAGAGTTCACTATTAACCCGAGTCAAGCCCGGGTTATGATATATAATGGACCATCATCCAAACATCTGTGATGTGATGGATGAAGGTCATTATATGAGGAAGCCAAGGTCTTCCGAGGGTTAATAGTACCCTCCCTAGTGAATACCCATTCCCGATAAGGTTTGATATAAATGCAAATACTGGTCGTGTTACTACCTATTTGCACTGGAGATTTTACTGTTTGCCTCAAAATAAAAGAGGATACTACTCAGGTCACCTGGCCTTATATACTAACTGGACATACAAAAAATCAACCAACTGTAAAATAGGCGTGTGGCTGGCACATAATAAAAAGGTTCACTATTAACCCTCGGAAGCCCTTGGCTTCCTCATATAATGACCATCATCCATCACATCACAGATGTTTGGATGATGGTCCATTTTGAAGCTTTTGATTAGTACATTTGATTTGTATCACAAAGAATAGAATTTTTTCACTGAGAACAATACTGTGTTGAGAAAAGTGCTGAGTCATCATAATAAGTCAAATAAATGGGTACTGATATAAAACTTTATTCTAGGATTTCAATATTAACTATATTGTATAAAATGCACCAAACTATAGTTCTTTTGTATTTGTTTTCACCTTTCGCAATGATTAAATCAATTGGAAACACCAGAATTCAAGTCACGACAAATTAACAGAAATATTTGCCTTTTTTTGCTGTGTAATTCCCTAAATGTATCATTTGGGTATTTCTGTAGACATAATCTATTAAAATGGGAAATTGTCTGGTTAAGTTTGTACTGTTTATGGAGTAAGGCAATATTTGGTCATACTAGAAGCATTTTCAGTGTTAAAATAGTCCATCTAAGAAAAAAAGAGGCCCACTTGAGGCTAAATTTAGATAGAATTTATACTCTCCTGTGTAAAGAATTGGTCACATTCTTGGCAATTCATGCAGCAAATATTTCAATAGTGCTTCATTTTGTAGTTTTTATCTTTTATTATATCAGGCATATATAATTTTTCATTTTCTACTGTTTAAAAGGATTTTTGTTGGAAATTAATACTCCAAAGGGACATAATTCAGCTTTTTCATAGATTAATACAGGCAACAAAGGCAACTTTACAGCTGAGTATTTTGCATATTTAATGTTTAAAGTGTCTAATATCTTTGTTTTCATCATCTCAAGACAGAATAATGGATTTTATAACAAGCTCTGAAATTTTGAACCACAATATGGCATATACTAAAGCATGGAATGGAGATTAGTATGAAAAATCACGAGTTTGTGCTTATGTTGTAAATTTTGGATAAAAGGAATACAAATTGAATGAAACTGTCATTTTTATCTATCTAAATGGAACTGTTTATCATTTTTTTTAAATAAGATAAGGTATGATTGGATACAGATTGTTTATTAAGCCTTATCTGAAAGAAGCAAAGAAAGAGGTAAACCAGCATGTAGGGGTGGAGACATTAAATGATCCATGTTTCTTTAAGTAATGGGAACATACAAGTATCTATTATAGCCAAGGTTTTCACAATAACCCAGTATTGCATTAATGGTGTCATAAGAATTCTTTATATCTTTATGTCACAGTATACTGAAGATAGCAAGGGAAATCAAAATCAATCAGACTTCAGTTAAAGTATACTATTTTGAAGCTTTTGATTAGTACATTTGATTTTTATCACAAAGAATAGATTTTTTCACTGAGAACAATACTGTGTTGAGAAAAGTGCTGAGTCATTATAATAAGTCAAATAAATGGGTACTGATATAAAACTTTATTCTAGGATTTCAATATTAACTATATTGTATAAAATGCACCAAACTATAGTTCTTTTGTATTTGTTTTCACCTTTCGCAATGATTAATTCAATTGGAAACACCAGAATTCATATCAAGACAAATTAACTGAAATATTTGCCTTTTATTGCTGTGTAATTCCCTAAATGTATCACTTGGGTATTTATGTAGACATAATATATTAAAATGGGAAATTGTCTGGTTAAGTTTGTACTGTGTATGGAGTAAGGCAATATTTGGTCTAACTAGAAGCATTTTCAGTGTTAAAATAGTCCATCGAAGAAAAAAAGAGGCCCACTTGAGGCTAAATTTAGATAGAATTTATACTCTCCTGTGTAAAGAATTGGTCACATTCTTGGCAATTCATGCAGCAAATATTTCAATAGTGCTTCATTTTGTAGTTTCTATCTTTTATTATATCAGGCATATATAATTTTTCATTTTCTACTGTTTAAAAGGAATTTTGTTGGAAATTAATACTCCAAAGGGACATAATTCAGCTTTTTCATAGATTAATACAGGCAACCAAGGCAACTTTACAGCTGAGTATTTTGCATATTTAATGTTTAAAGTGTCTAATATCTTTGTTTTCATCATCTCAAAACAGAATAATGGATTTTATAACAAGCTCTGAAATTTTGAACCACAATATAGCATATACTAAAGCATGGAATGGAGATTAGTATGAAAAATCATGAGTTTGTGCTTATGTTGTAAATTTTGGATAAAATGAATACAAATTGAATGGAACTGTCATTTTTATCTATTTAAATGGAACTGTTTATTATTCTTTTTAAATAAGATAAGATATGATTGGATACAGGTTGTTTATTAAGCCTTATCTGAAAGAAGCAAAAAAAGAGGTAAACCAGCATGTAGGGGTGGGGACATTAAATGATCCATGTTTCTTTAAGTAATGGGAACATACAAGTATTTATTATAGCCAAGGTTTTCACAATAACCCAGTATTGTATTAATGGTGTCATAAGAATTCTTTATATCTTTATGTCACAGTATACTGAAGACAGCAAGGGAAATCAAAATCAATCAGACTTCAGTTAAAGTATACTTTTTTGAAGCTTTTGATTAGTACATTTGATTTTTATCACAAAGAATAGAATTTTTTCACTGAGAACGATACTGTGTTGAGAAAAGTGCTGAGTCATCATAATAAGTCAAATAAATGGGTACTGATATAAAACTTTATTCTAGGATTTCAATATTAACTATATTGTATAAAATGCACCAAACTATAGTTCTTTTGTATTTGTTTTCACCTTTCGCAATGATTAAATCAATTGGAAACACCAGAATTCAAGTCACGACAAATTAACTGAAATATTTGCCTTTTTTTGCTGTGTAATTCCCTAAATGTATCAATTGGGTATTTCTGTAGACATAATCTATTAAAATGGGAAATTGTCTGGTTAAGTTTGTACTGTTTATGGAGTAAGGCAATATTTGGTCATACTAGAAGCATTTTCAGTGTTAAAATAGTCCATCTAAGAAAAAAAGAGGCCCACTTGAGGCTAAATTTAGATAGAATTTATACTCTCCTGTGTAAAGAATTGGTCACATTCTTGGCAATTCATGCAGCAAATATTTCAATAGTGCTTCATTTTGTAGTTTTTATCTTTTATTATATCAGGCATATATAATTTTTCATTTTCTACTGTTTAAAAGGATTTTTGTTGGAAATTAATACTCCAAAGGGACATAATTCAGCTTTTTCATAGATTAATACAGGCAACCAAGGCAACTTTACAGCTGAGTATTTTGCATATTTAATGTTTAAAGTGTCTAATATCTTTGTTTTCATCATCTCAAGACAGAATAATGGATTTTATAAGAAGCTCTGAAATTTTGAACCACAATATGGCATATACTAAAGCATGGAATGGAGATTAGTATGAAAAATCACGAGTTTGTGCTTATGTTGTAAATTTTGGATAAAATGAATACAAATTGAATGAAACTGTCATTTTTATCTATCTAAATGGAACTGTTTATCATTTTTTTTAAATAAGATAAGGTATGATTGGATACAGATTGTTTATTAAGCCTTATCTGAAAGAAGCAAAGAAAGAGGTAAACCAGCATGTAGGGGTGGAGACATTAAATGATCCATGTTTCTTTAAGTAATGGGAACATACAAGTATTTATTATAGCCAAGGTTTTCACAATAACCCAGTATTGTATTAATGGTGTCATAAGAATTCTTTATATCTTTATGTCACAGTATACTGAAGATAGCAAGGGAAATCAAAATCAATCAGACTTCAGTTAAAGTATACTTTTTTGAAGCTTTTGATTAGTACATTTGATTTTTATCACAAAGAATAGAATTTTTTCACTGAGAACGATACTGTGTTGAGAAAAGTGCTGAGTCATCATAATAAGTCAAATAAATGGGTACTGATATAAAACTTTATTCTAGGATTTCAATATTAACTATATTGTATAAAATGCACCAAACTATAGTTCTTTTGTATTTGTTTTCACCTTTCGCAATGATTAAATCAATTGGAAACACCAGAATTCAAGTCACGACAAATTAACTGAAATATTTGCCTTTTTTTGCTGTGTAATTCCCTAAATGTATCAATTGGGTATTTCTGTAGACATAATCTATTAAAATGGGAAATTGTCTGGTTAAGTTTGTACTGTTTATGGAGTAAGGCAATATTTGGTCATACTAGAAGCATTTTCAGTGTTAAAATAGTCCATCTAAGAAAAAAAGAGGCCCACTTGAGGCTAAATTTAGATAGAATTTATACTCTCCTGTGTAAAGAATTGGTCACATTCTTGGCAATTCATGCAGCAAATATTTCAATAGTGCTTCATTTTGTAGTTTTTATCTTTTATTATATCAGGCATATATAATTTTTCATTTTCTACTGTTTAAAAGGATTTTTGTTGGAAATTAATACTCCAAAGGGACATAATTCAGCTTTTTCATAGATTAATACAGGCAACAAAGGCAACTTTACAGCTGAGTATTTTGCATATTTAATGTTTAAAGTGTCTAATATCTTTGTTTTCATCATCTCAAGACAGAATAATGGATTTTATAACAAGCTCTGAAATTTTGAACCACAATATGGCATATACTAAAGCATGGAATGGAGATTAGTATGAAAAATCACGAGTTTGTGCTTATGTTGTAAATTTTGGATAAAATGAATACAAATTGAATGAAACTGTCATTTTTATCTATCTAAATGGAACTGTTTATCATTTTTTTTAAATAAGATAAGGTATGATTGGATACAGATTGTTTATTAAGCCTTATCTGAAAGAAGCAAAGAAAGAGGTAAACCAGCATGTAGGGGTGGAGACATTAAATGATCCATGTTTCTTTAAGTAATGGGAACATACAAGTATTTATTATAGCCAAGGTTTTCACAATAACCCAGTATTGCATTAATGGTGTCATAAGAATTCTTTATATCTTTATGTCACAGTATACTGAAGATAGCAAGGGAAATCAAAATCAATCAGACTTCAGTTAAAGTATACTATTTTGAAGCTTTTGATTAGTACATTTGATTTTTATCACAAAGAATAGATTTTTTTCACTGAGAACAATACTGTGTTGAGAAAAGTGCTGAGTCATTATAATAAGTCAAATAAATGGGTACTGATATAAAACTTTATTCTAGGATTTCAATATTAACTATATTGTATAAAATGCACCAAACTATAGTTCTTTTGTATTTGTTTTCACCTTTCGCAATGATTAATTCAATTGGAAACACCAGAATTCATATCAAGACAAATTAACTGAAATATTTGCCTTTTATTGCTGTGTAATTCCCTAAATGTATCACTTGGGTATTTATGTAGACATAATCTATTAAAATGGGAAATTGTCTGGTTAAGTTTGTACTGTGTATGGAGTAAGGCAATATTTGGTCTAACTAGAAGCATTTTCAGTGTTAAAATAGTCCATCGAAGAAAAAAAGAGGCCCACTTGAGGCTAAATTTAGATAGAATTTATACTCTCCTGTGTAAAGAATTGGTCACATTCTTGGCAATTCATGCAGCAAATATTTCAATAGTGCTTCATTTTGTAGTTTCTATCTTTTATTATATCAGGCATATATAATTTTTCATTTTCTACTGTTTAAAAGGAATTTTGTTGGAAATTAATACTCCAAAGGGACATAATTCAGCTTTTTCATAGATTAATACAGGCAACCAAGGCAACTTTACAGCTGAGTATTTTGCATATTTAATGTTTAAAGTGTCTAATATCTTTGTTTTCATCATCTCAAAACAGAATAATGGATTTTATAACAAGCTCTGAAATTTTGAACCACAATATAGCATATACTAAAGCATGGAATGGAGATTAGTATGAAAAATCATGAGTTTGTGCTTATGTTGTAAATTTTGGATAAAATGAATACAAATTGAATGGAACTGTCATTTTTATCTATTTAAATGGAACTGTTTATTATTCTTTTTAAATAAGATAAGATATGATTGGATACAGGTTGTTTATTAAGCCTTATCTGAAAGAAGCAAAAAAAGAGGTAAACCAGCATGTAGGGGTGGGGACATTAAATGATCCATGTTTCTTTAAGTAATGGGAACATACAAGTATTTATTATAGCCAAGGTTTTCACAATAACCCAGTATTGTATTAATGGTGTCATAAGAATTCTTTATATCTTTATGTCACAGTATACTGAAGATAGCAAGGGAAATCAAAATCAATCAGACTTCAGTTAAAGTATACTTTTTTGAAGCTTTTGATTAGTACATTTGATTTTTATCACAAAGAATAGAATTTTTTCACTGAGAACGATACTGTGTTGAGAAAAGTGCTGAGTCATCATAATAAGTCAAATAAATGGGTACTGATATAAAACTTTATTCTAGGATTTCAATATTAACTATATTGAATAAAATGCACCAAACTATAGTTCTTTTGTATTTGTTTTCACCTTTCGCAATGATTAATTCAATTGGAAACACCAGAATTCAAGTCCCGAGAAATATTTTTAACTGAAATATTTGCCTTTTTTGGCTGTGTAATTCCCTAAATGTATCACTTACGTATTTCTGTAGACATAATCTATCAAAATGGGAAATTGTCTGGTTAAGTTTGCACTGTTTATGGAGTAAGGCAATATTTGGTCATACTAGAAGCATTTTCAGTGTTAAAATAGTCCATCTAAGAAAAAAAGAGGCCCACTTGAGGCTAAATTTAGATAGAATTTATACTCTACTGTGTAAAGAATTGGTCACATTCTTGGCAATTCATGCAGCGAATATTTCAATAGTGCTTCATTTTGTAGTTTCTATCTTTTATTATATCAGGCATATATAATTTTTCATTTTCTACTGTTTAAAAGGACTTTTATTGGGAATTAATACTCCAAAGGGACATAATTCAGCTTTTTCATAGATTAATACAGGCAACAAAGGCAACTTTACAGCTGAGTATTTTGCATATTTGATGTTTTAAGTGTCTAATATCTTTGTTTTCATCATCTCAAGACAGAATAATGGATTTTATAACAAGCTCTGAAATTTTGAACCACAATATGGCATATACTAAAGCATGGAATGGAGATTAGTATGAAAAATCATGAGTTTGTGCTTATGTTGCAAGTTTTGAATAAAATGAATACAAATTGAATGCAACTGTCATTTTTATCTATTTAAATGGAACTGTGTATTATTCTTTTTAAATAAGATAAGATATGATTGGATACAGGTTGTTTATTCAGCCTTATCTGAAAGAAGTAAAGAAAGAGGTAAACCAGCATGGAGGGGTGGGGACATTAAATGATCCATGTTTCTTTAAGTAATGGGAACATACAACTATTTATTATAGCCAAGGTTTTCACAATAACCCAGTATTGCATTAATGGTGTCATAAGAATTCTTTATATCTTTATGTCACAGTATAGGGAAAACGATACTATTACATTTTCCCAGCATTAGTTTGGCCTTTTGTGTACCCAAGGCAGGTGAAGGATCTCAAATTAGGAGCGCTGTGATTGGATGTTAGGGTACAATATATTTTTTTATTTATCTATGAATAACTGCAGTGTGTATATTTACAATATAAATTTTGAAATCTATTGAAATATTTTCTAGAGAATTATTCGAAAAGACTTCAAAAATTTCATAAATTTGGTGTAAGATGACGATGGGCATGGATAACATTAACAAGCTCCGTTGGAAGTTGGTCATGATACTATTTGGCTTAAATTTTTAAAACAGAATAATAAAGTACTAACACCGCACATAACTGTTGTATCCGGGTTTTTATTATAAAAAGTGGTAAATTTAGAAAATGTTAGTATTGTCGCCTATGGCAGAATAAATAGTACCGTTTTCCCCAAAAGACACTCCTCCCGGCAAATAAAAATAACAAATTGTCTCCCTTGGACATTATTACACTTAAAGTTACTACGGATACAATATGAAATATTTCCGGACTTTAAATAAGCCTTGGAAAATAACTATTATAAAATCAACTATATGATTCTAAACATAGAACAGATTTATATAAAATAAATTCTTGAAATGTTTATCAATTGTTTACAAAAATAAAAAGCGTCGCGTCCTAAGAGTAACCAACACAAAAATAATTAATCACAATGAAAACCAAAGAAAATCTATACAAAATATACACATTTAATTAAAGTGAATTTCATAAAATGAATTTTAACTTTAGTTTAAAGCTTTTCCCAAAAATATAAAGTAATTAAAACTCTTTAATTCAAATAAACAAAATACAAAAATATAATTCAACTTACCTGGTGTAAAACAGAGAAAAATTCTAGTAAATAAAGATGTTTATTTGTTGAAATCAGTAATCAAAGTGACCGTTGAAAGCTTAAACTGTTCCCATGCAAACTTGGTCACATGATCACTGATTTCTTAACTTTCTCCTGTTTTCACCAATCAAAAGGTATCTTGTATCGCTCCCTTGACCACAACCTATTTTCACTGGTTCGGTCAATAATCAAGTCATGGGTGACAGGTGTTATAAATAATTTCACACATGAGTAGTACAAAAGGTTGTTTAACAAAAGCTTTCATTAACATGTAAGGTATAAAACCCAAATTCAATGATTTAGCGCCATTCTCAGTGAAGTGTAACTGTGCACGATTACAAGCCTCACTTTCGATTTTGCTACAGGAGAGGACACATCGCCTACCTCCAAGGTAAATATAATTTTATTTCTTTTGATCGGAAAATGATGTGTTCCCCTTTTTTAGGACTTGATTAGTTCTCGTTTATGATGTGATTTTTCTTAAGGCTTTGATGAAGTCTTGGTTATATTTAGCCTGATTGGCACTTGAGATTGGCATTTCTTTGTTTGGCTGTCACTTGAGGTCATTTTTATTTAAAATGTTGGCTTTTATTTTTGAATACCGTTATATTTTTTACTAGTTACTATATTATCTCTATAATATAGTTGGGATTAATATGTTCCTTAGAGGACGCTTTTCTAATTTTCTTGTGACTATATTGCTATCCCTTTTGTTTCAGATGCCACCTGCCACGGTCCTAAAAAGGAGGCATGATTTGAAGTCGGTTAATAATATGGGTCTGAAGCTCCTTAAGAAGTTTAAGGATATTAGAATTCCCCCCAGGACAGAGCTAGGGAGAGTAAAGTCTCTAGTTCGTACAGAGGACTTATCAGACGATGACTGCAAACGTCATTTCACGAGTATTACTGGGGAGGATGCAGCGCAGATACTAGAGCTCGCGGCTGCACCTGTTAACGGGAATAACTTAAAGAAACTTCTACATGTAATGGTCATCCTAGCTAATGAGATAGGGCAACCGGCGGGGGAGGACCTGCGTCATGTAGAAAACGAGGTATATATATATATTTTATCTAGAGTTTAGTAGAAACCTTCTTCGATGGTACGACCTTGTAGAGCGTCTCCGGTTAGTGACCTCCTTCATCAGCTAAAAATTTGCTTACACGTGAAGCACCCCCTTTAGATTTATCTGTTGTTTTCGTTCTACAGTTATGTACGTGTGCATAAAATAAAACAGATGTAATTTCGATGTGTTTTCAAGGTTACATTCCCGGTTTTGTTTTTCATGTTTTAACATTTATGACTTTTCCCCCTAAGGTTTATTATGATTAAGCACGCTTAATATATTTTTCAAATGAAAATGATAGTAATTAATGTTTTAATGGGACATTAAATACAGATTATAATTGATTGTAGGATTCGGGAGATGAAGACCCTCCTAAGAAGAAAAAGAAGATCATGATCTTCTGCAAAGAGTAGCAGATCTAGAAAAGTCAAAAGAAGATAACGTTAAAGAGTTGAAAGATAAGGTGAGGAGTTTAGCTTTACAGGCAAACCCCAGCGAGCCTCTAATTCTCCTTAGTCTTGACGAGTTGGCAAAAAAGGCCAGAATGCAAAACGACGATGATGCAGAAACATTCGATGAATTAGCGCGACAAGCGCAGAGACATCAGGGGTCGATAAATGTTGCCACTCTAACGTTGAATGTTCTAGGGGGAAAGCTTCTGATTTAGTGGAAAAAGCAATGGCAAAATGTCTCAAAGAGAAGGAAGTGGAACAAAAGATCACAGGGAATAAACCTAATCATATGGAAAAAATGGAAACCACTTCTCCCTTGGCTAATGCTTACCCTCCTGCTACCAGTACGCCTAACTATTTCATGCCTCAGATGCCTACTGGATGGCAGCAGGGAATGTTTCACTTTAGTACTAGTATGTACCATAATCATTGCCCTAGAAGATTTAGCCCAAGAAATGGCCAGTGGAGGCCAAGAGGAAATTGTTTCTTCTGCAATTCGAATGATCACGTTGTGAAGGACTGTGAGAAGATGAAATACGCTAAGGGAAAATAATTGTATCGAGTTTTGTATCTAGTTTGTAACATCTTTTATATCTAGTTTTTCATTAATTAGTGCTTTAAATCATAATTTGTAGTTTTTATACGACCGCAAAAATTAAATTTTTTTTGGTCGTATATTAGTATGACGTTGGCGTCGTCGTCGTCGTCGTTGTCGTCGTCGTCCGGCGTCGTCGTCGTCGTCGTCCGAAGACACATTGGAATTTTTTTTGGTCGTATATTAGTATGACGTTGGCGTCGTCGTCGTCGTCGTTGTCGTCGTCGTCCGGCGTCGTCGTCGTCGTCGTCCGAAGACACATTGGTTTTCGCACTTTAACTTTAGTTTATGTGAATGGATCTCCATGAAATTTTACCATAAGGTTCAATACCACAAAAGGAAGATTGGGATTGATTTTGGGGGTTATGGTACCAACAGTTAAGGAATTAGGGACCAAAAAGGGGCCAACAATAAGCATTTTTGTAACTTCCAGACATAACTTGTGTGTTAGTGTATGGATCTCTCTGACATTGTACCACAAGGTTCCATATCACAAAGGGAATGCTGGGATTGATTTTGGGGGTAATTGCCGCAAAATTTTAGGAATTAGGCGCCAAAAAAGGGGCAAAAAACAAGCATTTTTCTAGTTTCATGATAATAACTTGTGTGTAAGTATATGATTTTTTCTGAAATTGAACTACAAGGTTCCATATCACAAAGGGAAAGCTGGAATTGAGTTTGGGGGTAATTGCCCAAAACGTTTAGGAATAAGGGGCCAAAAAGGGACCAAAAATAGCATTTTTCTAGTTTCCAGACAATAACTTGTGTTCAAGTGTATGGATCTCTCTGAAATTGTACTGCAAGGTACCATACCACAAAGGGAAGGCTGGGATTGATTTTGGGGGTAATTCCCTCAAAATGTTAGGAATTAGGGGCCAAAAAGGGGCAAAAAACAAGCATTTTTCTAGTTTCAGGACAATAACTTGTGTGTAAGTGTATGGATCTTTATGAAATTGTACTACAAGGTTCCATATTATAAAAGGAAAGCTGGGTTTGAGTTTGTGGGTAATTGCCCTAAACGTTTAGGAATTTGGGGCCAAAAAAGGGCCTAAAAACAAGCATTTTTCTACTTTCCAGACAATAACTTGTGTTCAAGTGTATGGATCTCTCTGAAATTGTACTGCAAGGTACCATACCACAAAGGGAAGGCTGGGATTGAGTTTGGGGGTGATGAATTATAAGGGGGTTCCAAAAATTTAGTGGAGGGATTTTGTTTTCTTTAAAATTTTCCATTTTAAATTGGTTATTTCTGATTTATATATAAACGCAAATAATAATGATATGGTTTGAATAGGTAAATTAAAAATTTTTAAGTTCTTAGACCACATTCATTCTGTGTCAGAAACCTATGCTGTGTCAAATATTTAATCATAATCCAAATTCAGTACTGTATCAAGCTTGAGTGTTGTGTCCATACTTGCCCCAACTGATCAGGGTTCGACCTCTGCGGTCGTATCAAGCTGCGCCCCAGCGGAGCATTTTATTAAAGATTAGTATATTTTTGCATAAATTTTGCCTATGCATTTTTTATGATTTTATTTTCAAGCCAGCAACTCTGTCCGGGGACACTGATTCCCTAGTGATCTTCAGACCACGTGGACTGCAGGTGCTAAGCTTGTCCCTTTTCTTTTTACCAAAGTTGGTTGCTTCCATTATATTTGTATACCTTGCATTTTGGTATAGAAATTTATTCTGTATTCCAGGATGTGAATACAAAGAATTGTGGTTTTCCGCACCTTTCTACTCCGGAATGGGAGAAAAAGGTTCAGTTTGATCCTCGTAGTGCCTTGCAACATATAAGGAAGCACCCAACATGGGTAACGTTGGATGGGGACAAGCCAGCAAATGCAGTTCACCATATAACGTTTGATATTTTGAATTCATATATTGTTCATGATATAAACATATTTCATATTCGAGATCCTGACAGTTTTGAATCAGGTGGAATTGATCAAAATAGCGATGAATGGTTGAAACATTTCGGCGACGATCTTCCGATACAAATAAAAGTTTGGGTAACCAATGGTGTAGACGTAAACGATTTCTTTAAACCTTTTAAAGGCAATTTTAAAGGAAAATCTTATGAAGGAAAGATACCACCAAAAGCTTATTTTCATAACTCTTCTTCATGCCGATTATTTATACCTTTTATTGAGAAAGAGATTACGGAAAGGTTAAAATCAGGTTCGATACGACTTTGGGGGAAGCTGGGAGAATGTGTGTTGCATCGTATAATCATGCCTTTGACAATAGAGCCAAGTAAACCTCGACTCTGTCACGATGAACGCTTTCTTAACCTATGGATCAAAGATAATCCATTTCAATTAGAAAATCTAAAACATGTACCCCGAATGGTTTCGAAAAGAGTCGAGATGATAGCGTTGGATGACAAATCAGGCTACGATCATGTAAAGATTACTAGGGAATCCGAAACTTTTTGCGGTTTTCAGTTTGGTAGCTGGGTTTTTTCGTATACAGTACTCCCTTTCGGCTGAAAAGCTTCCGCTTTTATTTATCAATCCATTGGTATGCAAGTTACGTCATTCATCAGGAAGCTTGATATTTTGACTTTACAATACATTGATGATCGGCTATTAATTGCATCTGACAAGCCTCACCTTCCTCATGGAAATATAAACACAATCAGTTTAGTGGAATTACTTACTAGACTAGGTTACACACTATCCATTAAAAAAAGTAGATTTAACCCTTCCCAGAAAATAAAATTTTTAGGTTTCTTTATTGACTCAGAACAAAAATGTTTTCATTTGTCAATGAACTTAGCTATACCGGCAGCAAAATTATTTTGCAGAGAGGTCAACGCAGCTATTTCAAGCGGCATTAAAAATTCACGTGATGTAAACATTAGTGGTGACATGAAAAGGGAGATCGAACACTAGAATTTTTTAGATAATTGGAAGGGCTTAACGCCTTGGAGACTCGAATTACACAAGCAGCTGACTATTGCAACAGACGCTTCATTATACAAATATGGGGTTTCAGTTATTACGGGGGAAAAACAGGGTTTGCAGTTTGTGGATTTTTGGGAAAATGATGACGAGCGTCCTATTCACCTGAAAGAGGCAGATGCCATTATCAAAGCAATTAAATCTTTAGGTTCCATCGTGTGCAATCATCGTTTAGATATCTTAATGGATAATAAATCAGTTATTGCCGATTGGGAAAATCAGGGAGGTAGAGACAAATTATTTAATGACATCATGAAGGATTTATTTATGCTGGTGTGCGAAAATAATATCGATCTTCGTTTACAGTACATTCCATCTTCTCTCAATGAGGCGGATGCCCCCTCTCGATCAGTCTCTTTAGTTGATTCGAAACTTAGCTTAGAAAGCTGGTCCATACTAGAAAGTACTTACGGACCACATACTGTTGATCTAATGTCACTTGATTCAAATGCTATGACGACGACGTCAGGTGAAAAACTCAAACATTTTACTCTAGCACCTTCTCCGTTGTCAGCAGGTGTAAATTTATTTTTACAAGATGTTTCATTAGAAACGAATCTTTACGTTTACCCGCCTATAAACATTATTTTCCAGGTTTTAGCTTTTTTGAAAGAACAGCATGTAAGACAGTGCACTTTTATCGCACCTTTGTGGGATCAAGCACCGATATGGTTACCTATTATAAAACACCATGTATTATTTTCTTTTGTTCTCGGATTTAAAGGTCAGAAGGGAATCATTGAAGTGCCCTCCAAAAAAGGTTATATCTTAGATAATAGAGGTTTGATGTGGACTTTAGTTGCGTATAGGTTATCATTTTCATAATGAAATATTTCAGGTTGTGGTTGTTGATCTGAAAAGAATTGATGACAGAATTATGCATTTCCATAACCAGTCAATAAATTCATCCCATCGTAGAAGAAAAGAATCTTTTCAAGAAAGTTTTTTTAGATTTTTTAGATATATTAACTCATAAGCCATGTCTTGATACAGTTTCTCTTCACGATGTTAAGAGATTTCTAGTTTGGAAAGATAGTAATGGTAAAACAAAAATTCACATTAAATCGTGCATCAATTTGGGTAAAAAGGGTGTTACAAGATGTCTTTGTCCTATTCGATTGGCTTCAGGAACTGTTGAGAACCTAATTTCATATCTTACTAACATATTCGAATCCGTCGGCAGAGGCAGAACTTGGAATGCAGCTTTAAATGTGGGCAACCCAGCTGCTTCGGAACCAGTAAAAGCATATTTAAAAGCAGTTCAGGAAGAACAAGCTAGAGCCCACATTGTACCAAAACAAGCAAAACCTATATTTATAAACAAAGTCAGTTCGATAGCCGTCTATATTAGTAGGGAATTAAATAGATCTGACCTTACTTTGCGGGAAAAATTTGTTTGCAAAGAGATCAAGCTCTTTTGAAATTAGTTTTTTGCAGGTGATAGTACGAGTGATGTAGCTATTGTCTTATCACAAAAAGGTTAAGAAATTGGATGATGATAGTGGTTTTGTTTTTAATCACACATTTGGGAAAACATTGCGTGGCGGATCAAATATATGTAACACATTTGTTCTGAAAAGATGTGACGATAAAATTGTGTGTCCTGTTTCTGGGTTTGAATCTTATTATACGTTCATGAAAAATCACGGAATTTCCCTGAAAACTGGCTATTTATTCAGAATAATTACAGAATCGGGTAGAGTGCTCGAAAATAAGGTGTCGTATTCTTCTATCTTTGAGCGTTTCAGGGGTTATCTCATCACACTTGGTATTTTTGAAGGTGAAACTCCACACAGCATGAGAGCTGGATGTGCTATCATGCTTGCACTTTCTGATAACAATGCTAATACACAGGGTGTAATGAACCATGTAGGCTGGAAATCTGAGAGAATGGCTCATTATTATACTAAGACGAGCACTGTAAAAGATGCAAGTCATGTTGCATGTAATTTAGCAAAGTCCGTAAACTATCAGAATAATAATGCTACTCAGTTATTTTTTGAATCCCATTCTCAATATGACGATTTGATAGGCGAGTGACATTAACCATAAAATTTTATTTTTAATGCACCCACCTAACATACGGCTAAATCATATACCATTCGAAAGCACATCATCTGCACTACCTTTTTTGCCCGGTCGTCAAAAATTCGTATGGTGCAGTTTCTGTCAAATCACAACGAAAGGTCAAGGACGGACAACTTCTAATTTTACAAGAAGTCAGCATTTTTTGCATATTCTGTCTTCTGAATAATTATATTTTGTATGGACATATGGAAATCTGTTAGATCAGATGTTAATAGTAACTTATCAAAAGCACTTTGAAATATTAATGTCGGATTTTTAATGAATACCGCTGTTTTCCAGAAATTCCATTGAAAATTACAAAAATGCATGAAAATAAAATTTTATGTCTGTGATTCAACTGGTATTCACCATAAAACCAAATAACATATTTCATTTAGTGCTAAGGATGTCTTTGACATCATTAAATTACTGCAATTACGCTTCTTGTTAATTAAACAGCCAATTATAACAACCATGCAGTTGCCCAAAATACCGCCATCTGCAAGAAAATAGCTTTTTTAGCTGTTCTTTGTTAAAACAATTTGTATGTAGTCGATATTATGTTGAAAAACACAAATTTTAAAAGTGCAAAAATGTGAAAGAATAGAATACACAGAAAATTCGTGCATTTAGGGAAATCTTTGGGAGCGAAACTTTGATAATTCAATATTTCAATATTTGTATGTTTTCTTGGTTGCTTATACTGCATCTTGCATTGAATGAGGAAGTGAAAACTATTATAAGCTAGCCACTAAAATGTTCTTCATGCCTGGCCAATATATTTAATCCTATCCAACTACGTAATTTCTTGTAAATAAATTGAGACCCTCGCAATTATATTAACTTACATTAATTTTTGAATTGGGAAATCTAGCAATTCGCAATAACAATACATACATTTCAATTAATCAAATTTACTTCCTGAATAGTTTACATATAAATACATTTTAATTTAAAGGTGATTGATTGATTGTTGGTGTTTGACACAATTTTCGGTTTAGCACTTTTGGCTTCTAAAGTATTTTGCGGCGATCAGTTTTAAAAGGTTTAGGCCCATGGAATGCCCAAGGAACCACCGACCTCCGAAGGAAAACTGGCAATCCCCAACAACAATACATTAGTTATAGCTATTAGTATCAAGGACGAAGTAACTGTGTATGTGTCACAACACAAATATACCAATCAGCACTGATCACCTTTTGTAAAAGTAGGCAACCTCTAACCAAACACAGCAGTGTTAATGTTGATGTTTACTTCAGCTAAATGTTACAATTAAAGTTTCTTAATAGAAACAAAAATATAGATGCATTTGAACCACTTTTATTTCAAATTTAATTGGCCATGATTTTGCATTAAAATTTCTATGTCGATTTGCTACATAATATTTTCATTTTAGGCATTTAAAAAAAAAGAGCACGATCTACTTTTTTAGTAGATCATCTTTTAAGCATTGGTTGATCATTGGCATATTAAAGATAGTACATGTATATTAAGAATACATATGGTTAAAATGATGTTATTTTGTTCTAAAATATCTATACAATTGTGAGAAATGGAAAAAAATGTGGTTGAATTTATCCAGTTTTTTTAATTGGTTTTATGTCATCTGATCTTAAATTATGTTCGTGGATATTTATTGTACACTGAGCCCTCTGTTATTGATCTGACAGCGACTTTTTGCGATTTTCTTACTTTATTTTCATATTTTTCGGTTCAAGTTTCTAATGGTGCAAAGATCTCACAACAATAATAAGTGATATAAGTTGACATGAACAAAATCGTACAAAATGTTATGTATAAGTGTTAAAAACATGGGTTTAAACAATCTGACTAACATTAAGATCAATCACGACTCGCCTACTGATATATCGCATGAGAATAACGAAATCAGAGAACTACATTTTAATAAGATTAGGGCTAACTTAATGAGATAGCTTGAAAGCAGGTATGTTCTGGTGAATTTAAAGCGATTACTGTTTTAGCGCTTGTTGAATATGTCTATTATGAAACAAATCCCTTCACGTATAATCTCCATATGTGCACTTTGAACTTCAATAATTCTGCCAAGCAATGTCGAAGGAATATTGCTCATTACAATTTTGAGTCTAACATATGGATATGTGAATGGAAAGAACAAAAGAAAAAAAGACGTAAGGACTAGATGATTCCTACATTTCCGCTATATCATATAAAGATAGATAGAGATGGAGAGAGAACTACGAGGTCTATCACAACTGTTTTCCAATCGTTTGGTGTGTTTCAGCTTTTGGTTTTGATATGTGATAAAAGACTTTCTGTTTTGAAATTTCACTTGGAGTTCGGTAATTTATGTTGTTTTACTAACTTATTTTTTGCATCAATATCTGAGTTTTAAGTTCTGTTGTCTTTTTTCGCTCAGCTTTGAAATTTATGGTTTTCTTTTATTTGATTGAAAGAAGGGATACAAAAATATGGAGGCAGTCTCAAACCATGGTCGAAGAAAAACAGATGACAGCATGACCATGGTTAAAAAGTAAGACAGACAAACAAATCTTCTTAAAACACTATACCGAATTGTGTGAACAATACATAAACCAGTATGGTGATTACAGTTGTTCATGAAGGTTATTCAATCTTAATTAATCTGAATTATTGATTTTCAGTCATATTTAATAAAACAACCTACAAAGTATATTATAATGGGTTAACATTTGCCGGATTTGACATTAAAAGGCGCATGGTACAGACAGTTTTCTTTCGAACATTGAACGAGCATAATCTTCGTAACATGTCTTTCCACATCGGGAAACTAATTTTTACCAAATATAATTCTTTTGTTCTTTAAAGTTCTTCATAACTTTTTTTTGAATATGGTTGATCATTATCTGCCGATATTAGCAATATTATCTAGCAAAAACAAAAGCTAAATGATCCCAATTTGCAGATGGTGTTTTTTGGGGCAACTACAAAAGCTTCATTAGAAGGCTGCATCTTGATCTAAATCTTATTAATTGCAGTTTAAAATGATGAAAAAATTCCCTCGGTCCATAAACAATAAATCTATTCTATTTTTGACATACAAATATTCAAATTTCAGAAAATATTTAGATTTTATTGCAATTTTATCATTTTTGGAAGTTTTTTTTTCAAGAAATGCAATTTTTGTTAATATAGTGCAATCAACATTTAAGTTTGCACTTGATTTGAAATCATGGTAATTTGTTTTATAAGGTTTAGATCAATTTTAGGGAATAAAATGCCATACAAGTACCTGAAAATGGCATTTTGTGTAATTATAGCAAACATTTGGAATGCTCAGTTTAGACCTTTGACCTTGATTTAACGAAAATTGCACCGTACGAATTATTGACGACCGGGCAAAAATGAAAGTACAGGTACTAAGCTTTCGAATGATATATAATATAGCCGTATGTTAGGTGGGTGCATTAAAGTCGTTAACTAAGCGTCATTTTGAAAATTGTCACTCGCCTATGAGTCCCGCGTTTAATTAATTGCATGGTCTATCTCATTGTGACATAAGGGAGTTAATCGCCTATTATTGAGAAATTTTGTTTGTTTATGATATACATATATTTTTATAGTTTACATGTGTATGATTTTAGTTTCATTTACTTAACAGATATAGAATTTTGTAATAAAGATGTATTATTTTCTAGTGATATGTTTTATCTCTATAATTATGAATAATGGATAACTCTTTGACGTAACACAAGTGGAATAGGATCCCAGTTACGGCAACCAGTCCGGTACCCACGAATGTAGTTCTTAAAAAAAATATATAACTTTTATTTAAAATGGTGTAGTTTTATTATTACACAAGTTCTGTAACTGAATGTAGATTTATTTGAATGGGTAGGCTTTCTAGCTTGAATTTCTGTAAAAATTTTGATTGATTTAAATGTAATCTGGCGTCGGTACATAGAGTAAATTGCCTAAATTCTAGCCTTTATTCTTCCCCGGAAGTAGACCGACCTACCCTGTTGTCAATCAAAACAAAATTGTGCAACGGAATGCCGGTCATGAGGCACTGAGATTGCACTTAGAAACTTCGAAACAAATGCCTAACGTGAAACAAAAGTCCCAAGGTGGCTATCAAAATTATTTATTGGACAGCACCCCATTTATTTACTAAGATTTTCAATGCGTTTCAATGGGGGAAATAACTGGGTCCCCGTTCCTGTCAGAGGGCATATTTTGAACACTTCAATCTGCAATTGTAAGCTTATTTGTGAAGTTACATAGATGAAATTTGGCCAGCAACTTCAAAATTCAATAAGGAAAACAATGGTGTAATTATTTTTAAAATTTGAATTAAACTTTTTAAATTAAATTGAAATTTAAATTTATGAAATTTTTAAAAAGTTTGTTTTTCAATTTAAAGTTTCAAAAGGGGTTACAGTA
Organism: Mytilus californianus; assembly: GCF_021869535.1. NCBI lineage: Eukaryota > Metazoa > Mollusca > Bivalvia > Mytilida > Mytilidae > Mytilus > Mytilus californianus. The sequence continues at coordinate 4,130,066 of NW_026262675.1, forward strand.
AGGTCATTTTGATGGTATTATGTATTCATACACTTGAAAGTTAAAATGGAGGGATTTTTCGAAAAATATCAGCAAAGAATATTAGAAAAGAGCCACCTGGCAAGAAATAACAAATGTCTTATATGGGATCAGGGGACAACAAAAGATGGAAAATATGGGCTTATTTCTTTCCAGTATCCTATTTCGGGGACCTGGAAAAAGAAAAAAGCCCATAGATTCAGTTTTATGGTTTTTAATTAGTTTTTGATAAGTTTTAAATATTAATTTAAATAAAACACTTTATGCCATTTTATGTGTCATAAAATTTTGTGTGGGAATGCGGCTCACATTACTGAAGAGCCGCATCACATAAATAACGACAGAATATTTTGTAAACCCAGAAAATTTTGCCAGGGGCTCTCCAATTTTAAAGATTTGGGACTGGATTTTTTTTGAAGATATATAAGAGGTAAGGCTATAGCTTATATAAACAATTTTAACTGAATGTACAACAATTTTAGACTCCTTTTTAAAGATTTTGGTGGTCCTTAAAAGGACCGTTAATTTTGTCTGTATCTTTTTCAGCAGTAGATGAATGCAGCTATATCTTCCTTGATTTTGGAACTTTTGAAGAACAGCTTCTGGTATGTATATTCTTCTTAGCAGGTATTACTCTACCATATGAATGATCGTCCATTATGCTTTTACAAATGCAGCATCAAGTTTTGGATCAGGTTGCCCTTTTTTATATCTATCTGTACGTTTACTTCGATCCTTTTCTTCCACATGAACCTTAGTCTTCTGTCCAGTGCGTTGTAAATTTTTCTTTTTCCTTTCTGGAGTATTTTGGTTTACTTTGTTCCGTTCACACTCCCTTTACATCTGGTCGAAGTGTTTTGATGAACCTTTTGAGATTTTAAAACCAATACATTCTGCTTTTTGTCACAAGGAATAAGTGTACCATTATTCAAAGTGTGAATTAATGATGATGCCCTCCCTCCCTTCAAATTTCTAGAAAAGTTCATATTCTTTGGTAAGGAAACACTTAGTTCTCTGTTAACAGATTCACCTTTTTGAGTGTTATGATTAAATTTCATTTTCATTAATGCTTATTCGCTAAGTTTCATTTTTAAAAGTTCCTGCATTATTAACTTGTCTTTGTTATCCATATTCAGGTTGGTTAACTTGTTTGGACCCAAGTACATGGATCTCCTATGAGCCACCAAAAGTTGAGTGTCCACCACCACACACGTATGAACTAGTGGGACATTTAGAGCAGTCACAAGTATAACAACGCACAGTAGCATTAAGCATTCAGGCAGATCCAGGATTTCCCTCGACATTTGTTAAATGGTAGGAGGTGCCGTCTTGACTGGTTTTAGCTACAAGTGAGAACTTCTCTGCATCTAGCCTTTTCCATTGTATATTAAATGAACTTAGCTGACTGTTTGAAGACTAAGTCTCATGATTTATACCCTTGTTATGGGGTATGCTTCTTTGCATATGTAATTTTTATAAGATTTTTTTTTTAATTAAAAAAATAATTATAATTAATTTTTTTTCAGCATAATTTTTTTTTAACTAAAATTCCATATCAAAAATGAATTTATCTACCATGTGCAATTTACAGAATGTAAATATCTTTTAAAATAAAAAAGTTTTGCTGATTTTAAGCATATTTTCTTCATGAATTTATGATTTTATCCGATCAATTTTCTGGTATTTGAGATGTCATAGATAAGGATCAATAACTCTGTAACTGTTGGATCAAATCTATTGAAACTTTACACAATAACTACTGAGATGTATATCTTTATTTTAAAAGTGCAATTTAAAGTCTGGAAAAAAAATTAAAGTCTGACAGGAATAGGATCCCAGTTACGGCAACCAGTCCGGTACCCACGAATGTAGTTCTTAAAAAAAATATGTAACTTTTATTTAAAATGGTGTAGTTTTATTATTACACAAGTTCTGTAACTGAATGTAGATTTATTTGAATGGGTAGGCTTTCTAGCTTGAATTTCTGTAAAAATTTTGATTGATTTAAATGTAATCTGGCGTCGGTACATAGAGTAAATTGCCTAAATTCTAGCCTTTATTCTTCCCCGGAAGTAGACCGACCTACCCTGTTGTCAATCAAAACAAAATTGTGCAACGGAATGCCGGTCATGAGGCACTGAGATTGCACTTAGAAACTTCGAAACAAATGCCTAACGTGAAACAAAAGTCCCAAGGTGGCTATCAAAATTATTTATTGGACAGCACCCCATTTATTTACTAAGATTTTCAATGCGTTTCAATGGGGGAAATAACTGGGTCCCCGTTCCAAGTTGTACCGTACTAATTTTATTCTTATCTTTTAGCTAGTAAGTTTTGGGAATACGTTAATCAGTATAAGGCCACTAATGTTCATTTAAGTACCTTTTAATTGTTTTATTGAATAGCACTTGTTATCCATTTATGCTTATTTCATCCCTATACTTGATCAGGATTGTTGAGTGCATTTCATTACCTTCACTTGGGGTATGTTGACATCCTCAGTGAAGTGTAACTGTGCACGCTTACAAGCCTCACTTTCAATTTTGCTACAGGATATAGACCATTGGACCTTATCCAAGGAAGTTATTTGAATATTAGTGTAGCCTAGTATCTTTATATCTAAGACATTTTTCCCGCCCCACCACCCGAAGTTCTCTTTTAGAGTAATGGAATGCTCTTTACAATCAATTTATGCTTATTTCATCCCAATACTTGATCAGGATGGTTGAGTGCATTTCATAACCTTCACTTGGGGTATGTTGATTACATGTCTCTTTGTTATCTAGCTTAATTACGTAATCTAAATATTCAAGTTGTATGTCATGTTTTCTTTCCTCTTTTTCAAACATGAAAATATTAAAAAATAATGTAACTTACATAAGCAGAAATTTTAGAAATAAAGTAAAAATTTAAACTTCAAAATACTTTAACTAAAATTGTAAAAATTTAATAGTTTTCACTTTTTGTTTGGTCTGTTATATTATAATTTTGTCTTTGGCGATTCAAAAAGCAAATAATACTTAAATTTTCATTCAAATCCTAGCACAAAAAGAGGTTTTCAAAATTTGTGATTCTTCAACAAAAACTAAGGTATTTTACCACAATGTTTTTTTTATTTCACAAAAACAAAAGGGACCTTTCTTTTAAAAGAACTTACACAGTATAAAAAAAATTGAAAATCGGTTGACGCAATTTTGACGTCTCATATCAGACAACAATGAAGAGCTGACGGACAGACAGATGAAAGACAGACAGATGTCGGACAGCATTATAAGTATAGGTAATCTGTCAACTAGTCTGCCTATCTATCGTATATTGTAATTATACCAAATGATAATTTAAAATATCAAGAGTAGCTAGAAAAAAAATGTGCTCACCAGTCTGTTAATTTTATTGTCATGATAGTTTTGCCTGTGTCCTATAATCATGATAACAAAGTATAAGGAATTTCGATGAAAATATTTCCTTTGTATACACAAGCACATGTAGTCTGTTCTTAGACTCAAAATATATGTATTTTGTGTATTACTTTGGATTTTTTTTACTTGGACAACTTAATTTTAACTTCATTCACATGATAAAAGCAGTTTTAATGTGTATTCATTAGATATTAATTTTAAAAAGTTTGAATAATTTAAAATCAAACTTATTTCTATATTTTAAATAATTTTCCTGTTCTGAGTTTTCCTGATAGCTCATTGATACAAACATGTTAGAAACCAAGAACTTGACAACAGAATAAAGTTTGCACATGTACAAATAGTTTTTATTTAGATGATTATACGTTAATGTCATCCCATGAAAAAATCAAGGATAAGTCTATACAATAGATTGGTTCTTTCTATCTGGATTTCCCAACTCAATTATATCCTTGACAGTCCAAAATGTGAATTTCACAAATTCCAGTCATACATCAATGTATACCGGTTTATGTGTAGATGGTTAAACACCTTACTCCTAGAAAGTAAATTTGGGGTGTTTTTTACCTTCTCTTGACACATCTTCAATGCCACAATTTTCTGTGAATGCAGTTGTTTTTTGTTCTATTTGATTTTAATAGATCAAATAAGCATATATAAACGTTTTGTTCTGGACATCCATAAGATCTAGAAGAGAATTTCCATTGTGATGGATGTGGGCATTTCGTGTTATATCCATTTGTACATGTTAAAATCATGAGCTAAAAAAAAACATGGCTTATTAATAATTATATCACAATCATAATAATAATTATGAAAAAAATAATAATAATCAATTCTTTATTCAAAAAGGGTAAACACAGTTTCATTAAACGGATTTATAAAAGTTTCTCCAAACTTGTTTCCAAATCGCATATCTGACTGCTATGTAAAATTGTAATATTTTACTGTGATAATTAGTGTTTTAAAAGAATAAATACTGTTCAAACTAAACACAGTTCATGCAGTTAGTAAAGCAACAAACTTATCTTCACTGAGGCCCTCACATAAAATTCAATCAAAAACAGATATTTACACAAAATTGAATCATAATAAAAAGTTAATTAAATGCCCCGCTGGACATAGCTTGAAACGACCGCAAAGGTCGAACCCTGAACAGATGGGAGAAGCATGGACACTACATTCAAGTTTGATACAGCTCTGAATTTGAATTGTTTTTAGATATTTGCCACAGCATTGGTTTCTGACACAGAATGAATGTGGCCAAAGAACGGAGAAATTTGAAATTGGACTTTTACCTATTATGGTCCATTATCTAAAATCTGAATACACGGTTAGATTCAGCATATCAAAGTACACCAAGAAATCAATTAATTAATTTATTAATGGACAATATAAGCTGTTCGCTTCATAAAAAAAACAAAAATTATATGTATAGCATTCTGAAAATTAATTTATACAGAATAACAAACAAACCTACCACGAAGTTCAAAAAATTTACCAAAAAAATGAAAAAAAAAACAATTTCCAAAATTTCATTCATCATTAATACTATATCTTTAAAAAACTCTATTACATGTAAACATACCTGAATTATTTTTCAAAATAACTAATAATGAACATTAAATTTCAAACTTTATTTATACATAATTTCTAAAATTAGAATTTGATGCTATACATTGTATCTATTTTTAACTATGAATCTACTAACAATTTCTACTAATTGTGCAATACAGTTCTGAATTTTTGTTAAATATTTAACACAGCATAGGTTTCTGAGACAGGATGAATGTTGTCTAAGAACTTAACTTTTTAAATTGGATATTTACCTATTATGGTGCAATATCTAAAATCTTTAGATTCAGCATATCAAAGAACTCGAAGTTTTTCAATTTTTGATGAAATCAAACAAAGTTTTAATTTTAGACCCTTTGGACCTCAATGTGGACCAATTTGATGACGGGGCCCAACATTTAAAATCTAAATACACAGTAAGATTCAGCATATCAACGAACCCCATAAATTCAATTCTTATTGAAATCAAACAAAGTTTAATTTTGGACCAACTTGAAAATTGGGCCCAAAACAAAAATCTAAATACATGTATAGATTCAGCATATAAAAAAACCATGACTTTAATTTTTGTAAAAAATCAAATTAAGTTTAATCTTACATCCTTTGGACCTTAATGTGGACCAATTTGAAAACCTTTGGACCTTAATGTGGACCAATTTGAAAAGATTAAAAATTCAAATTACACGGTTAGATTCAGCATATCAAAGAACCCCAAGAATTCATTTTTTGTTGAAATCAAACAAAGGTTTACTTTGGACCCTTTGGACCTCAATGTGGACCATTTTAAAAAACGGGGCCTAAAATCCAAAATCTAAATACACGGTTAGACTCAGCATATGGAAGAACCCAAAAAATTCAAGACTTTGAATTAAACCCTATTGAAAGTTATTAGAAAAGTATTGCTTTTAGCCCCTTTTTCCTAAACGGTTAAGGCCGTATCCTATAAAATCAATCCTAACTTTCCTTTTGAGGTATGGAACCTAGTGGTACTAATTCATAGAGATCCATATACTTATACACAAATTATGTCCTGAAACAAGAAAAATGCTTGTTTTTGTCCCTAATTACTAAACAGTTAAGACAATAACCCCCCAAAATAACCGCAACCTTTCTTTTGTGGTATAAAACCTTGTGGTACAATTTCATAGAGATCCATACATTTTTACTCAGTTATTGTCTAGAAACCAAATGTCTTCGGACGACAACGACGACGCCGACAACATCATACCATTGTACGGTCATATAAAAAGATAGATTAGGGGGCTACCATTTGATTTTTATGGGGGGTGGCTAGGATGAAAAATTTTGTCCTGCATTTTTTTTAGTTGTAATCTCTGTCCTGCCTTTTTATTTTTCACTCTATTCGGTCCTGCCTTTTTTTTTTAAAGTTTATCCTGACTTTTTTTTACCTGAATTGTCATCCTGACTTTTTTTTTTTGCAAGTGTCTAATCCTGCCTTTTTTTTACTCAAAACTCCTGTCCTGCCTATTTTTTTCAAATTTCATCCTAGCCCCCCCCCCCCCCCCCCCCCCATAAAAATCAAATGGTAGCTCCCTTAGTAGTAAACAAAAGAAGAACCATAAGATTTGGTTGAGGCAAAGTGAAGTAAGAGTGTGGTAACAGCAAATTTGCCAATTTTTCCTTTTATAGAGGGATATCATTAAAAAACGGTGAAAGTGACACCACCCAAACTCAAACTTGATTATTGTTTGGTGATAATAAGCATTGTGTATAAGTTTCATATCATTTGGTTGAGGTAAATAAAAGTTAGAGAACAAAAATCAATTTTGGGATGTACGCACAGACAGACAATGGAAAACCTTAATGCCCCCTTCGCCTAGTAGCATGGGCATACAAACATTTGTCAGGAACTCTTATAGTTTATGAGTAGCAATTAAAATATTTTTGGGAATGGGGAATAAGTTATTAAGGTAAATAGTCCACTGTGGTAATCTCTGCACAAGAAAGCTTTAAGTATACATTACTTTGTACCAAACATTATTTCAATATGTCACATACTTTTTGCTTTAAAACCTATCCGAAGAAAAAGAATATTGAACAACCAAATTTCAATAAGATCCTTTTATTAGGAAGGAAAGAAGTTTATTACTGATTTAATAAGCCATATCAATCAAAATGTTAATTTCTGCAAAAAATAAATGAAAATTGGACTTTTGGGTTATTAAGTTAATCTACTACACAAATGTTAAAAATATATTGATTTGATATTATGAACCAATCTAAATTTTGATAGAATAAGATGATACATGTTTTGTCTATGTGGCTAAAAAATATAAAGGTTAAGTCTTTTTAATACAAGATTACATGCAAAGTATATAATTTATTATTATTCTAAATTGGTGATCAGGCTTTTTTTTGTGTATGCCCATACAATTATCTCCATAAAAAGGCTTCATATTTGAGTTGCAGCTGATATTTTACAATTCATTTAAATATATTTTCTAACTCTGAAATGAACATATATTGTAACAAGAGTGCACACGCTGAAAAGTCTCACCTGCTTAACTGACCATGATTTACTAAATGTTAAAAGTCTTAGAAATAAAGGTTTTACTGCAAGTATCACATAAGCTTAACATTATCAATGATCGATGGAAATAAGGTATATATACCCTGGCATACATACATGTACACCTTAAAATCATTTCATACACCAAATATATAGTTGACCTTTTGTTTATAGTATCAAGGAAACAAACCAAACTGTGAAAACTTAACATTGACCAATGAACCATGAAAATGTAGTCAAGGTCAGATGATACATGACAGACAGACATGTACACCTTACAATCATTCCATGCACCAAAAAACAGTTGACCTTTTAACTTATATTAGCTAAGAAACAGGCTTAACCAGAAAAACTAAATATTAACTAATGAACCATGAAAATGAGGTCAAGGTCAGATGAACCCTGCCAATCATTCCATACACCAAATACAATTGACCTATAACTTATAGTATCTGAGAAGAGGACTAAACTACAGAAACTTAACATTGACCAATGAACAATGAAAATGAGTTCAAGGACAAATGATACCTGCCAGACAGACATATTCACCTTACAATCATTCCATACACCAAATGTAGTTAACCTATTGCTTAAAAACTAGAGGCTCTAAAGAGCCTGTGTCGCTCACCTTGGTCTATGTGCATATTCAACAAAGGACACTTTCCAACATTGAAGACGAGATTAGAACTCATGACAAAAATCTTTGTTTTGTTGATCTTGTAATGCTGATCATTTAGTCTGTTTAGTTTCTCTCTATTTTCTTAGGTTTTGCTCAAAACACAAAAGAGGGTAAATAAAAAATCCTCATTTAAGGGCATTCATTTCTATAAAGAGTGACAGTCTAACAACTATATCGGCAAAATTTGACTTGTTAGTAGTTTTTGCCTTGCTGATTATTTTTGTGATTTAAAGTGTCTATTTATCTATTATAACTTTTATCATATGAGGCAAAACGCAACAAAATGGTAAAAAAAATCGTCATTAAAGGGCAATAACTCCAATAAGGGGTCGCCGGACGATTTCCACTAATTGTTCTTAATTGTAAATCTTGTCTTGCTAATTTTTTTTGCTTATTTAAGTTTCTATCTATCTATTACAATTTTTAAGATATAAGGCAAAAACGCAAATAATTGATAAAAATCGTCATTAAAGGGTAATAACTGTTATCAGGAGTCAACTGATGATATCGACCATCAGACTTATTTGTAGAACTTGTCTTGTTGATCATTTTTGTAATTTAAAGTTTCTTTCTATCTATTATAATTTTCAAGATAATAGGCAAACATGAAAAACAGAGAAGTCGTCTGACAGTTTTGATGTATATGAACAATTGGTAGAGCACCACATTCTGAACATTTTTGCTCTCTCACATAAATCGATGTATTTGAAATTAAAAAAAAAGAGTTTTGCCAGCATTATGAATTATTGAATTAAATAACGCAAATGTGACAACGTTACCACATTGGTTGAAGAAAAATAAATTCATTTTCCAAAATTTAAATCAAACATAGACATTCTTTGGTTATTTATGAATGCTTATGATACAGAGTTCATTAAATCTGTGATTTTATTTTATTTTTATTTTATTTTTTCGTATTTCATATAAAATAAAATGTTCCGCTGGGCTCAGCTTGATACGACCGCGGAGGTCGAACCCTGAACAGTTGGGGCAAGTATGGACACAACATTCAAGTTTGATACAGCTCTGAATTTGGATTGTGATTAAATATTTGACACAGCATAGGTTTCTGACACAGAATGAATGTGGTCTAAGAACTTCTTTTTTTTTAATTTACCTATTATGGTCCAATATCCAAAATCTAAATATACGGTTAGATTCAGCATATCAAAGAATCCAAAGAATTCAATTTTTGATGAAATCAAACAAAGTTTAATTTTGGACCCTTTTGACCTCAATGTGGACCAATTTGATAACGGGGCCCAAAAATCAAAATACATGGTTAGATTCAGCATATCAAAGAACCCCATATATTCAATTTTTGTTGAAATCAAACAAAGTTTAATTTTGGACCCCAACTTGAAAACTGGGCCCATAATCAAAAATCTAAATACATGTTTAGATTCGGCATATCAAAGAACCCCAAGAATTCAATTTTTGTTAAAATAAAAAATAAAGTTTAATTTTGGACCCTTTGGACCTAAATGTAGACCAATTTAAAAAACGGGACCCAAAATTAAAAATCTAAATACACGGTTAGATTTGGCATATCAAAGAACCCCAATAATTCAATTTTTGATGAAATAAAACAAAGTTTAATTTTGGACCCTTTTGACCTCAATATGAACCAATTTGATAGCGGGGCCTACAAATAAAAAATCTAAATACATGGTTAGATTCAGCATATCAAAAACCCCATATATTCAATTTTTGTTGAAATCAAACAAAGTTTAATTTTGGACCCCAATTTGGACCAACTTGAAAACTGGGCCCAAAATGAAAAATCTAAATACATGTTTAGATTCAGCATATCAAAGAACCCCATATATTCAATTTTTGTTAAAATCAAACTAAGTTTAATTTTGGACCCTTTGGACCTTAATGTAGACCAATTTAAAAACTGGACCCAAAATTAAAAATCTAAATTCACGGTTAGATTAGGCATATCAAAGAAACCCCAATAATTCAATTTTTGATGAAATAAAACAAAGTTTAAGGTTGGACCCTTTTGACCTCAATATGGACCAATTTGATAGCGGGGCCCACAAATAAAAAATCTAAATACATAATTAGATTCAGCATATCAAAGAACCCCATATATTCAATTTTTGTTGAAATCAAACAAAGTTTAATTTTGGACCCCAATTTGGACCAACTTGAAAACTGGGCCCAAAATGAAAAATCTAAATACATGTTTAGATTCAGCATATCAAAGAACCCCATATATTCAATTTTTGTTAAAATCAAACTAAGTTTAATTTTGGACCCTTTTGACCTTAATGTAGACCAATTTGAAAACTGGACCCAAAATTAAAAATCTAAATTTACGGTTAGATTTGGCATATCAAAGAACCCCAATAATTCAATTTTTGATGAAATAAAACAAAGTTTAAGTTTGGACCCTTTTGACCTCAATATGGACCAATTTGATAGCGGGGCCCACAAATAAAAAATCTAAATACATAATTAGATTCAGCATATCAAAGAACCCTATATATTCAATTTTTGTTGAAATCAAACTAAGTTTAATTTTGGACCCCAATTTGGACCAACTTGAAAACTGGGCCCAAAATGAAAAATCTAAATACATGTTTAGATTCAGCATATCAAAGAACCCCATATATTCAATTTTTGTTAAAATCAAACTAAGTTTAATTTTGGACCCTTTGGACCTTAATGTAGACAATTTGAAAACTGGACCCAAAATTAAAAATCTAAATACACGGTCAGATTTGGCATAACAAATAAATAAATGTGGTCAAAGATTTTACAAATCTAATGCGCCATACTGTGCAGTTAAAGTTTACTTCTTGAAATTTTTCAATATTTGAAATTTGAAAAAAAAATAATATTTGAAGAATAATTCTTTTTAATTTCTGAAATCTGAAATAAGAAAAAATTGACCCCCCACAATTTCTTTTTAACCCCCCCCCCCCTTTATCCCCCCCAAAAAATTCTTTCCCTCTTTAAACATAATTTAAAAGCAGTGTAAGGGAAGTAATCAAAACGTTGTATGTGGATTACCTCCCTTACACTGTTTTAAATTGTCTTGATTGTTCATTAACCATTACCTTATACATAATTTAAAAGCAGTGTAAGGGAGGTAATTCAAATGATGTATTTGATTTATCTCCCTTACACTGCTTTAAATTATGTTTTGTACTAAAGTATTTGTCCATATAAAAATGCTTGTTTTTTGCCCCTTTTTTGGCCCCTAATTCCTAAAATATTGAGGGAATTACCCCCAAAATCAATCCCAGCATTCCCTTTGTGATATGGAACCTTGTTGTACAATGTCAGAGAGATACATACACTAACACACAAGTTATTTCTGGAAGTTACAAAATTGCTTATTTTTGGCCCCTTTTTGGCCCCTAATTCCTTAACTGTTGGTACCATAACCCCCAAAATCAATCCCAACCTTCCTTTTGTGGTATTGAACCTTATGGTAAAATTTCATAGAGATCCATTCACTGAAACTAAAGTTAGAGTGCGAAAACCAATGTGTCTTCGGACGACGACGACGACGACGACGACGACGCCAACGTCATACCAATATACGATCGCAAAATTTTTTTGCGGTCGTATAAAAAGCAGTTGCTAAATCATGAAAACGAGGTCAAGGACGGTGGACATACGACAGACGGAAACTTCGTTACGTAAGGTATCGGCATACAAGGTTCGAAGCATCCAGGCCTTCTACCTTCTGAAATATAAGGCTTTGTAAAAAATAGTTTACACCGCCGACGCCCTCGCCGGATAGTAATCCCTATGTATCTCATTCTGCGACGAAAGTCGCAGGCGAGACAAAAAAGTTTAGTTTATTTTCGAGTTTTAATGATGACTGAAATTCCTTCGATGCAACACAAAAAGTAAAATAACAAAAATACCGAACTCCGAGGAAAATTCAAAACGGAAAGTCCCTAATCAAATGGCAAAATTAAAAGCTCAAACATATCAAACGAATGGATAACAACTGTCATATTCCTGACTTGGTACAGGCATTTTCTTATGTAGAAAATGGTGGATTAAACCTGGTTTTATAGCTAGCTAAACCTCTCACTTGTATGACAGTCGCATAAAATTCCATTATATTGACAACGATGTGTGAACAAAACAAACAGACATAATATGTAAACATGTCAAAAATAGGGGTACAGCAGTCAACATTGTGTTATAATCTTAATCAATAAAAAAAAACAAACAAATATGTCAACAAAGAAACACAAAAAGGCATATAGACAAAGCACATAAGAAAAAACGAAAGACAAGAATACAATAATTTACCATAGCACAATAACACAAGGACGGGATGTATAAGTACCGAGCCACGTCAAATGGATATTATTAAAAATAGACTAAACAGTAAAAGTAAATATTCACAAAGCCAAATAAAAGAATACTATAACACGTTATTAAGATGATAAACAACGTAAGTACCTAGAATCTATACTTTAAGACTATAGTGTATTATTTGTGAAGTTAATACGGAATTTTTATCAACAAGGTCTTGGTATCGTCCGATGAACTTTTTCAGAAAAAGGACGAGACGTTCTTTGTCTTACCCCTGGTTCATCAACTTTCTGCTCAGACACTGGTGACATTTTACAAAGTCTGAGAAGCTGCTGCAAGCTCTTGAATAACGAATAAGTAGGGAAATGTATATCCAATATGCAGGTGAAGCTGGTATATTGCTACTACACGGGTGTCATTCGGTATATCGAGAAAAATTATCGTGAAAGAATACCCAATGATGGTCAAGTATTGCGATTGGGTCGTGAAAGTTCTGGTATAGGATCGTGAAGGAAATCTTATCGAGAAGACATTTGCAAGGTTAATTACTAATCTAATTTAATGAATTATACGGACAAATTTACAAAAAATTTAAACTGTCTGTCAAAATAGTTCAACATTATGATCAGTATCTGAGAAAAATCAAGGTTTAAAAGTACACCATTTTTACAAAACTACAAAAGGCAGTTTGCTCCTCGACATTTCAATGACCTTAAATATGTAAACAAACAAGATTTTTTTTTCATAATTCGAATGACTAAACAACATTTCTTTGTAAAATGTCATTCCATTTTAATGATTCAAATGGTTCTTAAAGTTATGTTGTGTTAGCATAATCAGAAATTTTGCAAAAAATGAAATATTTACAAAAAAATTGATTTTTCGGATCGTGAAAGATCGCGTACCGCTTTTTGAAGATCGTGAAAAGGATCGTGAAAGATTTGATGCTACGAAAACGTTCAAATCATTATTTAATTATGGGATCATTTTTATTTTTTTATTGGTATAGCAAATACTGGATTTGTATGGCTCCGGTTCTCTTTAGTTGGTGAAAAGAGTTATAATTGTTCAATGCCAATGGATCTTATTATCTTATAATACCGCACCGACTAGGTGCCTTATAGCAATATCAGCCTATTTGTCCGTTCTTCATAAGTTTTGGTTTCTTATACAAATTTAAGATTGAGAATAGAACTTAATCGACTAAATTACAGTTCAAGCTGGACATCATGCACAATTGAGGTACGTTGATGGGTAATTTCCCCACTAACTTAGGTACAATGACATACACAATGTATGGCTTGTGAACAGACTGAACAAACAATCAATTAAAAATTATGTTATTTCTTTATTAGTTTATGTCATCGCAACCACGAAATAAACAATAAATTAGCCAATATTGTCGTACTATGTTCGCACGAACAACCCTTAAAAAAAAATAATAAAAAAATGCGTACAAATGCATATATTTCCAGGGCGGATGCATTAAGCATTAAAGAAGCATATGTACTTTTACTTTCCGACAATTTACGCTCCTGAAGGTCCTTTCATCTTGTATATCTACTTATCTAGACACGTTTTTTGTTATTTTAATAACTATTCATGAAAGGTGTTGAACTAAAAAAAAAATGAAAAAATGAAAGCATTCATGTTCGTTCTTATTGAAATAATTACACGCTTCAACTAGTTGCGAGTATATCAATTGATAAAATAAATATTGTTTTCTGGTTATTAAATCTGGTCCGGCGCGGGACGTTTGAGCTTTTTGGTAGGACAATTGCAGTTTTTTAAATGGACATTTGCGCTTTTTAAGAAACTTTAAGGACTTTTGGGGTTTTTCATTAGGGCATTTGCGCTTTATCAACATAACATAAAAAACATGTAATATAAAAAAAAACCCACAAACATTCATATATTTATATACAGCTAAACCTTTCCCATTTATGCTTGTGTCAGATGGAAACGACAGCCTTCCAAGAGAATGGATGGGAGTAAATTCCTTATAAAAACCATGACTCTTTTTAAAGTCAACAATTACAGCAGGTGGTTTAAAAATAAAATTTCAAGCTCAGCGTATTGAAGGCCGTACCTATAGTTGTTAACTTTTTATACATTGTGACTGTATGGAGAGTTGTCTCATTGGCACTCATACCACATCTGTTTATCTATATTAGATAAACTATGATGGTACAGTTTCTCGGACTATTCATGCAACAGAATGGACACAAGAGGAATATAGTTTACAATTTTAAATCCACAAATTAGAAAGCTAATTGAAGAATTTCGGTCAAAATTTAAATGTTTCATCCATAAAAGTTTCGTTTTCTCTAACGTTTACCAAGAAACGTAAACTATATTCTTGATAATATGTCTGGTTTGCCCGAAAAAAAATCTGATTTTGTCTGATTTTGTCGTTTGTTCGGAAGAACTTTCAAAGAATATGTGCACATCTTTTCATAACTTTGATAAATTTCCTGAAGATTACAGGTAAACTATTATAGGTAAAAAGCGCAAATGTCTTGTCAATTTTGTACAGGTGTATCAAAGTTTAAAGCGCAAATGTCCATAGTGTTTGAAGCGCAAATGTCCTTTAGTGTTACAGGTAAAAAGGCGTAAACGTCCTCCGTCCGTCTGGTCACGCCTTGTCTTTCACGATCAAGATAATGCGTTGTCCGATCTTACACGATCAATTTTGATGAAAAATCAACAAAATTCAATGTTTTCAAAAACAAAATGAACTGTTTCAAGGAAAAAAAAAACACATTTTATTTTACTGTACTATCTGACACACCAAAGATTCAGTTTCAAATATATCATTATATATTGTAATGTGACAGGTACAAAACGTTTTTTTTTTAATAAATCCCACAAACTTGAGTTGCGCCTTTTGTGTTTTCTCATAAAGTACTGCATATTTTCTTTATCTTATTGCACAGTATTATTGAGAAAGTTGAATCATTTTGACAGACATAAAGTATTTTTCGGATTTGTTCCGCGTTTTGAAAATACACCAGATTTTTCACAGATTTGAAGTAGAATTACATTCAAGATCCGATCGCAATGCTTGACCACCGTTAGGTATTTTTTCACGATCCTTTTTTCCGATATACCGAATGACAGCCGTGTACTAAGGTGGGGAAAATTGATAATTTCAAAATTAAAATCGTCTCGTTTGTCATGGATTCTGGTACTGAGATGACCGCTTATGTCAAATTCGAGGTATAATTCAAAAATAAGGCAGAGGAAGCCGTGTCTGTTGTTTCTTTAATTTCTAGTTCTGGAGGATATATTAATGGAACCCAATCAGAAAAGTTTGGATTGTTAATGGAAAGAACATCATCAATATATCTGAATGTGAAATCAAATGATCTTGATTCTTTGATCTTCTTGTTTTTGACAAGTGTCTGAAGGAACTCTGACTCATATGAAAATAAGAAGAGGTCGGCAAGGAGAGGCGCACAGTTCGTTCCCATAGGAATGTTGACAATTTGTTGAAAAAGTCTAGTAAAACCATAGTAAAAAAGGGGAGTATTTTTTCAGAATAATATGCATCCGTCAGGTCCCTTTTCTTGCAAACAAAACTTGTTTTATTCGTTTTTACATATGTATCATGCGTATTGGACTCAGACCGATGCCCATTTTCAAATCGAAGGTTGTTTATCTAATTGGAGTATTATCTGACATCATGATAAAAAAAAAAGATTCCAAATCACTAGCCAAATCTGATCCCCTCTAATAATATCTACACAACCAAAGTCTTATTTGCCGTCTTAAATTGATGTCTCATTCTGTCAAGCTAGCTTTTCTTATCAACATCTCTTTTTCTGGATGTGTTTAAAAAAAATCATAATTGCAAATAATCTAATAAATGTACCTGAAGATACACACACCAAGTAAAACTTTCAACTCAACATGCCAAACCAACACAGGTTGAGACTTCAAGAATTACAAAAAGTCTGAATAATTTCATTAATGTAATTTCTAATAATTTTGTCTCATAACAAAACAACCAGCTCTACAATTCAATTATGTTAGGTCTTTACTTTTTGGGATTTAACAAAATGATAGTCTTTATCTGATCTTTGGCTGTGATAGTGTCTATTCATCTTGCTATATTCTTGTTATTTAGTTGCGTTGACCGGCTCAGACCATCTTGATCCCTTAATTTCTTAATCATGGACTATTATATCAAATCTGATCCAATCTTTTAAAAGAGCTCAACTTCGATTCATTCATTGATTGATGTGTGCTTAATATCCAGTTACAAACACTACAGGCATATTCAGGACAATAAAAATGAAAATAACACAATTTTATGCAACCGAAGAGGTTTTCGTGACTTACCTCAATCAGGAATGTTCAAAGCTGAATATTTGAAAGCTCATCGGATGTATAAGAACCGTAACAAGTAATGAAATATTAATAAAGCATGTTTTGAACTAGACCAGCATGCAGTCAGATTTGCTGGCTTACATTTTATTAGTACACGCAGTAGCAGAAATTTACCCTACTAAGACATCCTGTAAATATCGCATGTTTGGCTGGTAAAAAATCAGTAAAAACCAATTGGTAGTTTTAATATTTTTGATCATATAGCTTTTAATTACTATTCAAAACAGTCATATGATTCGACAAACAAACAAAATTGAGAAATTTAACAACTTCAATTAATTTATTTAGAAAATTTGACAAATTGATCTCGTTAAGAATAAATGAATCAGTTACAGTTAATCAGATCTGATGACGCAGTTATTGTCATTTGATTTTCACAAATATAGTCCTTAGTGTGGACAGTGTATAACTTTTTTTCATACACTTTCCAAATTAATTTCTTCATATTTTATGCATGACATATAAAGTAGGACATGAAATTACATGTTAAAAAAAATTGGGTGATGATATTTAGGCAAAGTAGTGATTTGGTCTAGTTAAAAAAGGTCAAAAATTAGTATGTCTGAAGGTGTAAAACTGAATTCTAGACCACCTTAGCATAGAACTGTCCATATTTTAAGTAGAGCTGGTAGACTAGTATAATTTTGATATAATTCGTCTCAAAAATTATACTGTACACTGTAAAAATCTGTTTGAGATAGAGCAGGTGCGATTTTTTTAATTTGAATTTATTGTCTAAAAGAAATGCACTACGAAATAACTGTGATCTCGGGCCAGTAGTAACAGAACTATGGTCAAAACAAACAATATAATCATAATTCCTCAAAGGAACTCAAATCAAATGGGGTTATTTTTTTAAAAGAACCAGAAAGACCTTAAAGGTAAACTACAATTCTATTTATTTATCAACTCATGCACGATGAAGCAGACAAGTTGCCCAACCTGGTTAAAACAGTCAGTGCAAGTAAACTGGAAGATATCGGCGAAATTAGACAGTCACGATCATTCCAGGCTTTGATTCAGAACCTATGGGAGAATATAAAAGATAGAAGATGTGGTATGATTGCCAATAAGACATCTCTGCATCAGAGACCAAACGACATAGAAGTACACAAAGGAAGACATTTCAGCTCACAACTTACTAAAGAAATGTGGAAGTTATTCTGGTCCAGACCAATATACTCTGTTTGCTTGACAATAGGCTAAGTGTGTTTGACAATAGTTTGTCCGTAATTTGTGAACATTCCCTACACCTTGTTTTGTTGAATCCTTTATGATCTCACATGATAAAAATTGTCTCTAAATGGACCCGACACGTATTCCAAACTGGTCCGAGGTGTCTTTGAACCTTATTAGAAGCGTCATTATATGGGCTCAACAAATTTTCAAAATGGTCCGAGTTGACTTAAAAGTGGTCTGAGTTATCTTTAAAAAGTGGTCCGAGTTGTCTTTAAATTGGTCCAAGTTGTGGTCCGAGTTGTCCTGATTCCGAGTGATTTGGTCCAGTCATGTCAATTAAAAATGGTAAAAATATAAGTTTATCAGAAGCTGTCAGACTAAATAATTAATTGACCCTCTTAACAAAGAATTGTTTATATTTTGAGTAAGAGCTGGTAGACTTTTCTATAATTTTGATATGATTTGTCCATGAGTAGTACACTACTGTAACACTTTAAAATTCGTTTTGAGATAGAGCAGGCGCGACTTTTTTTATTGGAATTCATTGTTTAAAAGAAATTCACTACAATTAACTGAGTTCACGGGGCAAGTGTAAGTGACTTATCAATGACAAAAAATATATCATCAACTTAATTCTTATTGAATGCATGCTTCTAGATTTTTTCTTCGTATAAGAGCACTTCAGCATTTGCTTTCATCACTTCACGTCATCCAGTTTTGCTGGACACTACCATCAAAAGCTTCTGAACGATATCTTCCTTCGTTTTGCAGGGGAATATAATAGTAGGGTGCACAGTCAGCGAATTTTATCGATTTGGGTTAACGGAATAACACACGGCTGTATTTGATATCATTGGAAAGAGGAGAGAGAGAACAAGCCTCATCGAAATATTGATGTCGTCGTTGTCTACAGTGGTCACGATTTTCTTAAATTTGGGTCAAAGGTCAAAGCTAAAATTTCAAGAAAAACGCAGAGTCATGTTTAGACAGCTGGCCGCCCCTACATATATGCGTTTATAGCAAAATAAATTCGAATAATTTAAAGGATTATAACCGAAGTTTCTATAGAATCATGTGCAAAACAGTGTAGCCGAGACCATTGATTGGCGCGCTAAAATATCCCATTGACTGGGTCAGATTAGGTGAACGTTCGTCTGTAACGCCCACAACTCACGACGTATTTATTATAAACATTTAAACTGTGGGGTTGCCAAAGGGTCTCAGTATATATACGAACTACAGTGCACAGTATATTATATACATATTTTATTTGCGATCATAAAATGTACGAAGTCGTCCATTACTATGTAAATTGGGTCGATTAAAAAAAAAGCTGAATATGTTTCTGTTGCCAAGGGTTTTTCACAAGTATAGTAGTTAGCAGAAAAGATCACCAAACTATACATTTTACCTATTCAAAAACGTAAATGCAAATTTCACAAGGCTTGATCCAAATAGCCTTTTTACTGTCTAATAACTTGCAAGTACGAAAAAGACAGGAAAGAAGTATATTTTGTCTATATGTTTTGTGTTTGCACACTTTTTAAAGTTGATCATGCATTCGTTCTAAAATAAAATTTTGACCAGATAAAAGTTAAAAGATGACATAATTGGACAACCGCAATTGTTAAATCGCTTTGACGTCCGAAAAAAAGATAATAATCAACACATCCATTGTAACTTTTAAGGCCAGTTAAATCCTTTTTTGCTGAAAGAACGTCCGATATCATAAAAATTCATTATCAAAACATAACAAAAACACAAGTAAAGAACGTTTAAGTATTCAACATAAATCAAAACACAAAGGTTATTCCTGATTAGTTTTTCGAATTATTTTATTTAGGCGTTGAGACCCTTTGGTGACCCCACAGTTTAAATGTGTATAATAAATACGTCGTGAGTTGTGGGCGTTACAGACGAACGTTCACCTAATCTGACCCAGTCAATGGAATATTTTAGCGCGCCAATCAATGGTCTCGGCTACACTGTTTTGCACATGATTCTATTTAGAACTAATTTGATATTTATGTTGCTAAATATGGTTCGAGATTAACATTTGTACTTATAGGGTGCACATTTACAATTTTCGTGCAGCTGTTAAATAACAGTGACCTTGACTTATTAAAATTTCCAAATTCGGAATTTTTACATATGATTCATTACAAGTGATATCTCTAGATGTTTTTTAGGTATTAATATTTATAAGTTGCCCTCCCAAAATGTTATATTTCCGTCTTTTGATAGAAGGTGTTCGTAAAGCTTTTCTGGGTAAATATCCAATTTTCTTGTGGTGAGTGTGTATGCACATAAAATTGTACTTAGTTCCAAAACAGGTGTAATATTAACGCAGAATGGATTGAATTAGCAGGTCTGAGTAACTATATCTTTGCTTTATAGAGACAGCAAACGGTGAAAAAGGGGGAGGGTTTCTGTCAAAGTATAAATGAAAACGAAATGACAATTAGAAACAGGTTAATCACCTCATCTTACACAATTATATGCCTTATTGAGCATAAGTTGGTCTACAATTGACATGAAGTTAAAATTATCTTCAAAATGAGGGTTGTAAACAACATCAATATAATTAAAATATAGATTTCTGATTTCGTTATCCTCATATGAGCTTAAATATACGAGCATGCGAGTTAATACAGATCAGAATTTTAATCAGATTGAAACAACATAGAAAAATTGCCGAAGGTAGCGCAGTAGCTATTACGTTTTATTGTCTTCTGTTAAATTGAAAGCCTACCGACCAGGTTTAGATTAAAAAGCTAATTTCAGTTGTTCTTTTTTAAATCGCATTCGAAGCAAGTCGCAGAATGCGAGGCATACAGCATACAATCTGATGGTGGTGGCGGCAACTCCGTAAACTATTTGTATATATTTCAGAGGAAAGAGGAATCGGATGCTTCATACTTTGTATATAGATCCATTGTGTTACGAAGTTTCCGTCTGTCATATAATCATTGTCATTGACCTCATTTGCATGGTTTAGTTGCGGCTAAAAAATCTGTATAACTTTTTTTCGTCATGTGAATGTCTCACTTGTGACTTTGAATGTCCCTTTGGTATCCTTCGCATCTCTTTTTCATAAGTTATAGAATAACTATATTTGGTTACTAATATATGGTATCCTTGCAAGGTCTACATGTCGGTCATACATGGTTCACCTGACCTCGACCTCATTACATGGATCAGTGAACAAGGTTAAGTTTGAGTGGTCAAGTCATGACCTCAGATACTATAAGTAGTGGGTCAAATATATCTGGTGTATGGAATGGTAGCAAAGTGTACATGTCTTTGTGGCAGAGTTCATCTGACCTTACCTCCTTTACATAGAACATTGATAATGTTAATTTTATGTAATACTTGTATAATATTAAAATAAGATGTGGAAGAAAGCAGTTATAGGCAACCGTACGGCCTTCAATGATGAGAAAAACCCATACCGTATGGTCGGCTATAAAAGGCCCGGATATAAAAAAATTAAGACAATTAATTTGAGAAAACTAACGGCCTTATTAATAACAAAACAATTTGCCAAAAAAAAAAAAAAAATTGACAGACATGAACCAACAACAACCACTAAAATACAGACTTGGGACAGGCATATAAAGAATGTATACTCCTTTTCTCTAATCATTTCGACATAATTCAGTCAGTTAGTAAAACATAATGCACCGGTAGAATCCTAGTTTTTACGGTTATGATGTTTATTATCATACTTTTCTCAGACTATAAATTGATGACGCCCTTTCATTAGCTTTCAGTAAGGGGACGACCATTTGATTTCGAAAGGATGGAGGGAAGGAGGATTTTGAAAATCAATAACTTGGCCTGGTATGAACTGAAAATAAATGACTTTGCACAAGACCGGATGAAAATGAATACTCTGCAACATGAAATGCAGGATAGTTCAGGATATAGATTCGTACAAAAGTGAAAATAAATTTTCGCGCAGCAAAGCCGCGGAAAAAAATAAGCATGCGTCAAATGGTCAATACGGAATTTTTTTTCCTGCTGCCAGCTTGGCACATATAAGTCATTGGCTTCAGAGGTTTGCTCGGACAAACCTATTGTCAATTCAGCTTTGAAATTATTGCAGTTGTATCTGCTGGTGTATTATTTATAACACGAACGGTGATGCATTTTTGTTGACTTTCACACCAGGGGGAAATTAGGTCGAAAAGATCATGCAAGACCATAACATAGACTTGATGTGCCATATTCCGGGTGTGAAACGACACCGACCGATTTGATTCTTATACTACAATTATAACAAAACCATCTATTCAATAAAAAGTTTAAAGTAATGAAAAACAGACACAAAACATATTCCTCCAAGGAAAATAACAATCTACGAAGTTAGCTGGCTATTCAAAACAAATAAATCAACCACACAATAAGCAAAAATTAGAAATGTTTTGAGTGACCACTGTGCTTGTTAATGACCTAATAGTGTAATCAACAAAATAATTAATGTTACGGGACAATCCGTGTTTAATCAATGCCAAAATGTTGACTTAATTTGTGTTTTCAATTGCTAATTTCTTCAAAACTACTTTTATTTCACACATGAAATTTGGCACACACATGCACCGTGTCTAATTGCTTTAATCAGAGTAAAACCCATCGTGATGATACTCGTAATAATTTTGCTTTCGATGAAAATGTGGTAAATTTCGGGTAAAATTTTAGTAGTACTAAAAAAGCTGAAATAATTACACTAAAATCACTTAAATACTTTCCGCCTTTGTTTAAAGTATAATAATCTATATTACAAGTACAATTTTAACCACCAACAAAGAGCGTAATAATTTTATTTTTCGTGTTAAAGATTTCCCGTACAATACGGTATCTGGGGGTACTGTGTAAACACACGAAATTTATAAAATCGTGACCATGGAAACTTACGACGACAATCATGATTGTAAAACATAATGATTTTTCTATAATTTGCAAAAAAAAATGAGCCGCGTGTTATCCGTTAACTTAAACTCGTTAACTAGAGGACTTTTTGGACACTGGGCACCCTACTATAAGTAATACGATAATATGCCGGAAATCTCATTTATACCTCTTTGAGTTCTTAGACTACCATATCATATGAGAAAATAGTAGAAACTGTCGAAATATAATTCTTTGCATGCCATTGGTTTAAAAAACATTGACGTTAGTATAATAAGTTACAACATGAATATTTATATAATAGAACGCTATAATTAAATATTTAAAAGGCCAATACACAGTTCAGTGTATCAGTTTAGGCGTATACATCACAGCCATGCGCTTTGGTCCTTTAACATATTTACTTGCGATATGTACATATTTTACATGTAATTTCAAAACTTCATATTCTTAGTCTAGTTGAAACATGGACAGAGACAAACTGCCAGTCTGTAAATTTACCTGGTAACAGGTATTAAATTAGTAACCTTTAGTAACAAAAAAAAAAAACACAAACAGGCAAGGAGAAATTCAGGTGGAATTTGTATATATGCAAAAATGTGCCATTGTTAAAGGTATTTAAAAAATACCAAATAAACATACTGATGTAGTTTGGGTCAAATTAGATCATTGTTTTTTCGATTGGTAATGTGCCAGACTTTGAATCTTTTTGTTTAATCCTTTGACGATCTTTTTTGGTATTCAAACTTCAGTGCATAAATACACTGTTACAAGACATAAGTGAATTAAATTAAATTAATGACATTGTTATTGTTACATGTATTTAATAGTAACTTAAAGATTTATAAGTCTTCGATGTGAATATACAGTATTTGGTACTATCTTACGAATACTTTGAAGTTCATTCAATACACAATCATACTCAAAATGAATTAAATAAATTCCATAATTTCCCCCATCTGTCTACAAATGACTCGTGTATATCTTTAGAAAGATATAAATATTCTAAAGTTTCCAAAAGTCTTTTAAAAAACTTAAAGAAAGCTTGCACAATTTAAAGCAGTCTGTTTAACTGTGTGGTCTTTACATATATAATGTTATACTTTTTCTGTAGAATATATAACACTTAGTTATCAGAATTCAAAACACCAAAAATTACACTGTCTTTATTCAAAAATATTCTTACCCCAAAACAAATTACCGCCAATTAGAAAGCTCTCTCCAAAATTGTCTTAATTCTGTGCATTAAAATTAATTATGTTCTATAGTTTCTATCTTTTTACAACTAGCACATGTATTCATTAGTATCAGAAAGTTTATATTTTTCAAGAAAATGAGAACAAATTCTAAGTAAAATTTTTTATGGGAAAGGTTGTTGTTTGCTTTCTATAGTACATTTAAAAGCTAGTGAATAAATATTTTTCCATTTTTCATCCCTTATTTCTATATTAAAACTTTCTTCCCACCTTTGTTGTGAAATAGGAGAAACATTTCCCCGATCGATAAAAAGTGAATAGACATCTTTTGCAAATAATTAACTGATCGGCATTTTTTTATTCTCATGCTAAAAAACAAATCCAAATGAGTTGCTGTTAGGTGACATGTGTTGTTGTATTAACAAATCTTTCCAGTCCAGTCACGTGGTTTAGCAAGTTTCATAGGTAGAATGTCTTTAAAAGTAACATTTAGGTTATATTCTTGACTAATAGCGTCATGAGACAAAAAATCGCCATTGTCATCTATAATATCATTGATGAATCTTATGCCTTTTAAGTACCAAGATCTGTATAAAATACTCGTATTGTCAACTTTGCTAATAAGGTTATAAAATAAAACATGAAATGCATCTAACGGGTTTTAAATCTCCTTGAATCGTTTCCAAGCAGATAACATTTCTTTATAAAAAAAAAAGAGTTGCTTTTAAATTTCAAATTTTAAATTCACATCTGCTCATAAATAAATCATGTAAAACAAACACAGTGAAGAATGCTTTGGAAACATGTTTCCATTTGGAGACTTTAAATCTGTTAATGTCCATTTATTAGAAAGTATAGAGAAGTATAGCCAACTTAAAATTGGTGAAATAATGATTCAGGGTGATATTAATGCTTATACAAACACCCGAACAGATTTTGCTTTATATCATATATGATGAATCAGATCATTGCAATATTGATGATGTATATTATAATACTGATAATATAATGGCAAGAAATAATCTTGACCACAAACGCAATAACAACAGTGGTCAACTGTTGCTTAATACCTGTAAAGAAACAGAACTGAGACTATTTAATGGAAGGACAACTACTGATTTATTTGGTAAACCTACTTGTATAACTTATAATGGTTGTAGTCTTGTTGACTATAGACTCCGTATAATGTGGGTCTGTTAATTCTTTTACAAGATACACGTAGAAAACAACTTCGTAAGTTAAAAGTTATGACGAATCTTTTGGTATTGAGTTTTAACCATTTGCAGATTACTAAATTACAATTAGTAAACTTTCTGTATATATTTTTCCGCTGTCAGTTTTCTTTATTTACGAAAGAATGTCCTTAAATGCCCAGTGGCACGAGAAAGCGTCTACTGCTATGGAACCAGGGTTCCAATACAACGAACTGAATTTGTCTACTACATTATTGTCCATATTAGCAAACCTATCGAAGGTATGAGGACCCCAGAGGTCGTCTAAAAATTCAAAGTACTCTGAAGAAATACCCCAGTCATCAATATCTATAATCCGACTTAATAAATCAGCCTTCTCGTTATCTTTTCTTGGTAACCAGATTATGTGTAATGAAATGTTTTCAAATAAACAACACCTATAAATTTCTAGAGACAATTGTTGTAACTCTTGTACTTTGTTACTTTTATTTATGATGCTAACATCATTTTTGTTATCTGCGTGAAAAGTCACGATACTGTTTTGTAAGAGTTTTGAAAAGGCACTGACACATAACTGGATTGCTTTTACTTCTCGCCAAGTAGAGCTCTTACTTCGCTCAGTTTCTAACCACATTTTGTGCAAAATTTTCGATGAATGTTGTATGTAACCAGCAGCGCCAGTATCGCTTGCATCTGTGAAAACATGAAAATTTGAAATGTTCTTTACCAGATCAACCGCCTTTAACAAAGGCAAATTATCTCTCCAGAAAATAAGCTCATTGATACAATCAGGGTACTTGACGATGTTTATATATTGATCCCAATATTCTCTTATATTAATGACTGAAAAAATGCATCTTGTCATGATCTGGGTAACATTGCCTATGGATGGTGTTAAAGCAATTAACTTACCGCAGATTTTGGCCA
Organism: Mytilus californianus; assembly: GCF_021869535.1. NCBI lineage: Eukaryota > Metazoa > Mollusca > Bivalvia > Mytilida > Mytilidae > Mytilus > Mytilus californianus. Next base: position 4,156,378 of record NW_026262675.1, read on the forward strand.
ACTGTCGTACCTTTACCCTGTAACTAGATTTTAGTATAAAAACTACCAAATTCAATATGTCATTTATTTTTCTTTGAGGAATTTGTAATTTACAAGAAATTAAATTCCATAAAAAACCTAACACGCTGTGAAGGTAACCATACACACTTATCTTGGCACAAAACCAGAAGCAATCAAGTCTGTTTTGATTCTTTGAGCGTGCTTTTCACATAGTTCATAACTGTCTTCAACCCCAAAACCGTCATCTTAGTAGACAACTACCTTTATGCTAGATTTACGCCAGTACTTGACCAATTGTCTAACAGCATTAGTAAAAATATACCCGCTAGAGATTAAACCAAATGGCAACACAGTAAAAACATAAAATTTCTCCTTTCCACGAAAACCCTAAAAACTTTTGATGGTGTTCAAAATATTTAAGTGATGGTATCCTGACTTCAAATCAAAGACATACCCATAACAATTCAAAGTACGAGTAATGTCCCTTGATATGTCAAGACGTATCGCACAATACTCCGTCTAAAAAGCGATAAAATTCGTTGTTTGAACTGAAAATGAATGCAGAAGTGGAAGCATTGTGTAAGAAAATGACCCAGGATCGCCTTCTGAGGCTTTTAGAAGGTCTACAAGGTACAGAACCATATATAGTTAACAAAGAAGCGACGGTTCATCAAGATGTAAACAATGAAAAAATGGCGACCTACGCCGATGTTACTTCAGATACACATTTAAGTCAGGGTAACACACAATCTGAACAATCCTACATTGAAAAAAAACACTTATTATAGTAAACAAAATGAACCAAGTGACCCAAGTGATTATGTAAAGCCAATTTTCTTGAAAGATCAAGATGTTCATGGCTCGGTCAAACCGCCTCGGGCGCAATGGCTAACAAATGTTGAAATCTTCAAATCAATTGGTGCCAAAGTCCCTTCACAGTGTATAAAAGTAATACAGAGAATCAGAGAGATGTGGCGAATTTATATGGACAATGAGGGTGACAGACTGTCTTTGTGGGTACAGGGGGTAAACTTACGTGGCAGGCAAGTACCCCATCACTCACAAAACCCTCACAACCCATCTACGCTGCAAAAAGACACAATACGCATAAAGGTGAAGAACATCCCCCTTTCTGCGGATGATGGGCAGATACACCGAGCCCTAACCCTTCAAGGCTGTGAAATTCAAGATTTATTTAGAGAGAAACTAAGAATAGATGGTAAGATGACAAATTGTGAAACAGGAGATAGGCTTGTTATTAGCAAGACTCTAGATAAACCGATCCCAAGAACTCTTCCGATTGGAAAATATTTTGGGAGAATTTTTCATGCTGGCCAACCAGAATTCCAAAACAACAACACTGGGGTAATGGAAGAGAGAACATGTCACAAATGCCTTAAACCTGGCCATATGTTTTTCCAATGTCCCAAAAAATGGTAAGGATGGAAACAGTGACAATGTTGACAAAGCACAACCACCAATAGACAGGTTCGTTAGAACACCACATAGGAGAACAGTAAATGCAAGTGACAGATCACCTCCAACACCTACAGAAGCTCTACATGACAAAACTAGTGGAAGTATTGGAACTAAAAAAACTAAAGCATAAGTCAAATGTTTACAAATCACAAAACAATGACAATGATTGTACAATAGTTTTATCATACAAAATTTACTAAAAAAAATAAAAATGACAAATAAATTACAGCTCATATGAAGAGTTTACCAATCAAATAGACAAAACATATATTGTAACTGTTGCTTAATCTGTTTCAGTCTTGTTTTTGTTTTGCTGAAATTTTATCTTATTTTGATTTCATATAAAAAAAAAAAAAAAAAATATATAACAGTTTAAAGCTCTTTAAAAGAGTTAAAAGTTGCTATGAAGAAGTATTTTTCAAATGTGAAGTTGTACTAAAATGTGAAATATGTAACCTATTTGTGAAAATGTCAAATGTAGTGTGTATATGTTGTATAACTATGATACATGTAATAATACATCAGCTGTTCAATGTTTACATTATAAACATAGGAAATCGGTTTTTACCTATGCTATACATAGTAACACGATTTACACTATCAATTAACGATAAACAGAACAAGACACTTTTCTGTCTAAACCATGTAAACATTACATCGCCGATGAGGTACATGAAAATCAATAAACCATATAATAGTAATACGATAGAACAAAATAACTCCTTACCTGTAGAGTACGTAAATGGTCCAACAGTATGTATTTGTCCACAACAGTATACTTTTCATTCAGAAAAAAAATGCACATAATATAAACCAAGTACAGATATATACAATATAACACCTGACTATTTCCATTGTATTGAATTGAAAAACCATGCTAGTAGCGTAAATCAGAAGAAATTCTTCACGGTTCAGAATATATCGAAGCAAATCCACATTGTTATATGTTTTATGTCTGGTTCATGCAGAGTTCTATATCCAAAAAATTCGTAAGGGTTCCGCGGAACCCAGTGTCTCGCCTACTTTTTCTGTTAATCGCAGGCTCAACAAAAATGAGGAAGTAAATCAATAAAAATATTCCACTTGATACTATCTTTTGATTGTAAGAAGCTTCTGTCCAACTTTGGTAAAAATCCAGGATAGTTTATGAATCTAATAAATGTTTAAAAAACTTTAACTGCAGACTGAATGAAATGTTAACTGGAAGAAAACAAAATTTCCTTCTAGATACTAGCATTTGATCATAAACAAGCTTCTGTCCAAGTTTGGTACAAATCCAAAATAGTATAAGAAAATTATTAAAATTTTAAAAACTTTAACCACAGAGTGAATGTGTTGTTTCCTGGCAGAAAATTCAAGTCCATTTAAAAGTATAATACAGAAAAAATGGATTTATTTTTTTACAAAATTTCCTTCTAGATACTAGCTTTTGATCATAAACAAGCTTCTGTCCAAGTTTGGTACAAATCCAAAATAGTATAAGAAAGTTATTAAAATTTTAAAAACTTTAACCACAGAGTGAATGTGTTGTTTCCTGGCAGAAAATCTAAGTCCATTTAAAAATAAAATAAGGAAAAAATGGATTTATTTTTTTACAAAATTTACTTCTGGATACTATCTAATGATCATTAACAAGCTTCTGTCCAAGTTTGGTACAAACTCAGGATAGTTTAAGAAAGTTATTAAAATTTTAAAAACTTTAACCACAGAGTGAATGTAATATTTCCCGGCAGAAAAACTAAGTCCATTTATAAGTAAAATAAGGAAAAAATGGGATTTTATTTTTACAAAATTTACTTCTGGATACTATCTTATGATCATAAACAAGCTTCTGTCCAAGTTTGGTAGAAATCCAGGATAGTTTAAGAAAGTTATTAAAATTTCAAAAACTTTAACCACAGAGTGAATATTTGTGGACGCCGCCGCCGCCGACGACGACGACGACGACACCGACGGAATGTAGGATCGCTATGTCTCGCTTTTTCGACTAAAGTCGAAGGCTCGACAAAAAGCAACTTCTGTACAATCAAACAGGTAACGAACAATTTACGCTTAACCGTAAGAAGTTAAAGAACACGAACGGCATTAAATTTTCCACCTTTCAATCGAATCGAGTACATGCTGTCAATTTAACAGATATTTACATGATAGTATTTTTCATTCAAACACAGATATCTAATTCTGAATTATTCAACTATCATGCGTTAATTACTACACCATCAAACTATCCAAAAATAATTACACTGTGTTTAAAAATACACAAAACTTACACGAGGTTCAATAGCGGAACAATTGGTTTAAAGTCACACCAGGTGAAAAGTAATTATTATATAGGTTGTAAAAATATGTGTAACAACTATGTATTAACTAAAGTAATGAATATGTATCTCAATTGTGTATCAATTAAGTGTTACAGAGACACAATTGTATTAAATGTCGCTGAGTGTTATAAAATTTTAACTTTGTGTTGTGTGTTGAAACTTGAATATAATTATAATTCATATATTATTAACTATGACATTTACAAATACAATTAATCTATGTAGTCTCAATGTTAACGGAATTAGTTCAAGGGAAAAAAGAAATAGAGTTCTAGAATGGGTTACGGCTCAAAAAAGCGTTATAAGTTTTTTTTACAAGAAACACATTTTGATGAAATTATTGAAAGGGAAATAAATAATAAAACGGAATATGATACTTATTGTAGTCATGGTACTACGGCTAGTAGGGTGTAGCTATTTTAATTAAAAAATCACTAAGCTACAAACTAATAAATAAATTTATTGATAGTGACGGAAGATTAGTACTTATCAACGTGCAGATAAATAACTCAATTTTCACATTTATTAGTGTATATGCACCTAACTGTAAATCATCTAGAAATTCTTTTTTCAAAAAGGTCAGTGAAAATTTGAAGGAACACGGTCTAGGAATACCAATACTTCGGGGCGATTTTAATGAGACAATTAAACCAATTGATAGAAAATCTATACGTCCATGTAAATTTACTCAACCCGTAAACGGTTTAAAAAACTTGATTAAATCTAACAAACTGTCAGATGTTTGGAGAAACTTAAATGAAAGTAAACAGCAATTCACATGGAGAAGAAGAGATAGGTCACAAGCTAGTAGGATTGACATGATTTTTATGGGGTCAGATTTTTTACCCCTTGTAGAATTTTGTAAAATCAAACCGGCTGTTATTCGGTCTACTGACCACCAAAGTGTATTTCTAAAATTTAAGCCAGGGGTATCAGAAAGGGGCAATGGGTTTTGGAAAATAAATAATTCAGTTTTGCAAGATAAAGATTACCAAGAACTGATTAATAATTTGATAGATAAATATATTTTCGAAAAGGAAACACTAGATTGTAGATTATTATGGGATGGTTTTAAAATTGCGGTAAGGGAAGTAACCACAAATTATTGTAAAAATAAAGCAAAGTTAACCAAGGGGCGAAGATATACTTTGGAAAAAGACTTGGAAGAAAAACTTAAATTAATGGACGAGACGGCTATAGATGACAATGAAATAGAAAAAGAAATAAATGATAAGAGCTAAATAAGATATATGAAGAAAAAGCGAAAGGAGCTCAAGTGAGATCTAGAGAAAAATGGGTAGAGTTTGGTGAAACAAATAATTCTTATTTCCTTGGGTAAGAAAAAAAAAGACAAGTAAAAAAATCGATAAGTAAGCTAATGGGAGATAAGGGGGAGATAATTTCGGATCAAGAGAAACTTTTAAACAAAATAAAAGATTATTATGAAAACTTGTATAATAAAAAAAGTTTAAACAAAGATTTAACAGAAAAATATATCAGCGATACAAAATTAGAAAATAAAGTGGATGAAAATGATAAACTAATATGTGATGGGAAAATTACAGTGGAGGAATGCACACATGGTATCTTTAAACTGAAATTAAATAAATCTCCAGGTCTTGATGGACTTACGGTAGAATTTTATAGATTTTTTTTGAAATAAACTTAAGTTACTACTGATAAATGTCTTAAATACAGGACACGATAGAAACAGTCTTTCATATTCACAACGTACTAGTATATTAACTTTGATATTCAAAAAGAGGGATCCTTTACTTTTGGAAAACTATCGTCCAATATCTCTTCTTAATATAGATTTAAAATTTTGTCATGTTCTTGCTCAACGCTTAAAAAAGGTACTTCCAAAAATTATAAATGAGGATCAAACCGGTTATGTTAAAAATAGATTTATTGGGTTTAATCTGAGACAAATCCAAGATGTTATAGACTACTCAGAAAGATACAAAATTGAGGGAGCAATTGTTTTTGTGGATTTTACGAAAGCATTTGATTCGTTAGAATGGGATTTTATGCTTGGAACTTTGAAACATTTTGGATTTAATGAATCATTTATTAAGTGGGTTAAAACTATGTATACAGACGTTCAAACATGTGTCATGAACAATGGGTGGGTATCAGAAAATTTCAAAAATTCACGGGGAATCCGACAAGGCTGTCTTTTATCAGCATTATTGTTTGTTTTGGCTGTTGAAAATATGGCCCTACAGTTGAGAAATAGCAACGAAGTAAAAGGAATCACTTTTAAGTTAGATGGGAAAAGTCACAGCATTACGATTTCACAATTAGCAGATGACACAACATTATTTTGTAAAGATAAAAACGATGTAATATCTGCAATGAATATAATAGAAATATTTGGCTCGTTTTCAGGTTTATTGGTAAATAGAAATAAAACAGAAGGATTATGGATCGGGAAATTGAAATCATGCAAAGATAAAATTGCGGGGATTAATTGGGGAGATAAACCTATTAAAGCTTTAGGGGTGTTTTTTGGACATGATAAAGAGGAATGCAAAAAATTAAATTGGGATTGTAAAATAGAAAAAATGATAAAAATGTTCAAGACATGGGAAAAAAGGAATCTTTCAATTTTAGGGAAAATACTAATTATTAAAGCACTAATCTTGCCTTTATTTACATTCTTGGGAAGTGTTTGCTTAACTCCCGAAAATTATCTTAAAGAACTAGAAACACGAAGCTTTAAATATATTTGGGATGGGAAGCCAGACAAAGTAAAAAGAAACCTGATAATACGTCCATATGAAAAAGGGGGCTTACAAATGGTCGATTTTAAAAGTTATTTTATGTCGCTAAAGGCATCATGGGTATATAGACTTGTTAATGGTAAATTTGCCAACTGGAAGCTTATACCTTTTAAATATCTAAAGGTGTCTTATAATATTTTATTTATATTTAATATGAATTTAGATGATATAAAACATTTAGAATATTTTAAATGTGTTACAGAATTTTATAGAGAAGTAATAAAGTCCTGGATTTTGACTGGGGGTGGGCAAACAAAACAACCAGATACATATTTTGATATAAGAAAGCAGACAATATGGGGGAATAAATTTATTACATTTCATAATAAACCAAATTTTTTTGAAAACTGGATTAAGAGTGGTATGATATACATTTCCCAACTTATTCGATATTCAAGAGCTTGCAGCTCCTACTCAGACTTTGTCAAACGTCACCAGTGTCTGAGCAGAAAGTTGATGAACCAGGGGTATGTCAAAGAACGTCTCGTCCTTTTTCTAAAAAAGTTCATCGGAAGGTACCAAGACCTTGTTGATAAATATTCCGTATCAACTTCACAAATAATACATGATGGTCTTGAAGTATAGATTCTGCATACTGACGTTGTTTATCATCTTAACAACGTGTAATATTGTTCTTTCATTTGTCTTTGTTCTATTATTAATATTACTTTTACTGTTTGGTTTGTTTTCTGTGATATCCATTTGACGTGGCTAGGTACTTATATATCCCGTCAATGTGTTTGTATTATCTTTCATTTTGCTGGTGTGTTTTGTATATGCGACTTTTTGTGTTTCTGTGGTTCTTATAACGTGACTCTGTACTTTAAAAGATCCCGTCATTATGTTATTGTTCTATTATATGTCATTATGTTATTGTTCTATTATAAATTTGAAAATACTCTGAACGACAAACGACAAATTTATTTTACTCCCGTGGTGGTATTAACCATATGTGGATTCTTAAAAATTCTAAAGAACTTCTGGACAATTTTAAATCTCGGTCTATTTCTGAAATTAATTCTAACATAACTTTTGATTTTTTAACCCTGTATACCAACATTCCCCATGTGAAATTATAAAATTGTTTTGAATAAACATTGAATGACAAAATTTCTTCTTAAGTGACGTTTACATTTTCTGACGTCAGACACGCGAAGCAATGAATGTGGTTTTTAATTTGATAGATGCTTTTGTTCTTTTTTGTAAATAATTGTTTGTTTTGATATTGTAACACAGTGATGACTGCTGTACCCATATTTTGACTATTTTATTTATAATGTCTGTTTTGTTCACACATCGTTGTAAATATAACGGAATTTGATAAGACTGTCGTACAAGTGAGAGGTTTAGCGCTATAAAACCAGGTTCAATCCACCATTTTCTACATTTGAAAATGCCTGTACCAAGTCAGGAATATGACAGTTGTTGTCCATTCGTTTGATGTGTTTTGTCATTTGATTTTGCCATGTGATTAGGGACTTTCCGATTGAATTTTCCTCGGAGTTCAGTATTTTTGTGATTTTACTTTTTATGATATACTTAAATGACATTTTAGATGACACTATGTCATTATCAGAAAAATATATTTTGAACAAATTAAAGTGTAAGGTAAACTGGATTGCAGAATTTCATATATTGAAACATGCTATTCCACAAAATTGGATTCACATAGTTAAACAAGAAAATTCTGTTCAAAGTACAGTAAATGTCAAGAGAAATAAGATCACATGGGAAGATCGTTATTTTGAGACTACATGTTTTTCAAATAAAATGTTATATGATTCGCTAGTGAATAATAAAAAAGAACCGTCAGTAGGGATAAACAGGTGGCTTTAAATTCTACCAATGCAAGAAGCTCCAAATATGAATTCACTATATAACTTTATTTTTAAATATTTAACTGAAAATAAATTAAAAATATTCAGATGGAAATTACTACAGTTTATTGTACCAACAAAAAAGCTTTTATTACAATGGAAAATAACTAATAATACTATGTGTAATTTTTGTAACATAGAAGAAGATTATGATCACTATTTTTTCAATTGTTCTTATTTGACAAGATTTTGGCAGCAAATATATGATCTCTTAAAAAGGAGTAATATAGATTTTTTTAATAAAACTACAACACCTGATATTTGGATACAAAATCACAGACAACAAGTATTACTCAATAAATTTTTTAATTACAATACTTAGTTTTTCAATATATAAGTCATACTATGTATCTGAGCAGAAAACAAAAAACATAGACGTCTACAGAATTTTTGTCAATGAATACACTAAGAGAGTAGACACCAATATTAATGGACATAAGACAATAAGTCCAATGTTACTAACAATTAAAAGGAACATAATCAATGAATAATTTTTCTAGTATTGTTATTATAATGTTTTGTAAACAAAATGTATGTCAATTAATCTAATCAGCTGACTATTCCCTGGGTAGTCAGTGGATCATAACAGGGTACGTCAAGAGAAGCTTTGAATCTTGATGATTTATGTAACAAGCAATATTTGATGAATAAAATAATTATGTTGTAAAAAAAAAAAAAAAAACAATTCAAAGTAACATATTGTGATAAAGTCTTCCAATTTTCGAATTTGACTTTGTTTACAACAACCTGTTTATTTACATGTCTTAGATCTAAAATCAATCTGTGTTTACCTTTACCGTTAACTGAAACAGTTAAAGGGTTAACAACATGTGGCCTAATTGATACCTGTTTTACTAAACCGCCCGATAAAAGTTCTTTAATTGCACTTGATACAAAATCTGAATGCTCTAAAGCAGATTTATTATTTTGTAAATAAATATTTTCAGGTTCTTTAAACAAAGGTATTTTGTACCCATTTTCAATAACATCAACAATAAAACTAGAAGCGTTAATACTTTTCCAAAAGTTTACAGAATTTTTCAGCCTATCTTTAACAAAAATATCTGAATAACCTTTTTCATATTCAAAATAAGATTCAGAAACATCTTGTACCTGTAAAGTGTCCGTATGAGCGCTGAAATCTTTAGGAAGTTCCTCTGGGAGCTCCAAATTCGGTCTTGGTGTCTTTTTTGCACTCGGAGGCCCAATGTCCAAATAGGCCGCACCTGTAATACATGTCTCCTTCTCTGGACCTTTTGACCTGGTTTCCGTAACCAGGTCTGCTCCCACGAAAGGGCGGCATGCTGACAGAAACTGGAATTGCATTATGAGCCGCGAGGTTGAACCTGAAGCTTCAGCTGGTCTTTTTCGTACGTTCTGCTTCTTATCTACGGATTTTTCGGACTTCAACTTTTTCACTGCACGGTTGTCCGCTGCCTTTATCTTCTTTTCATCCTCGGAATCGCTGGCTAAATTATCGGATAGATATTCTTGTACGGTCTTCCATCCTCCCTCCGACTTATCGGCAATTCTAATGAGCTTGTTTCTTTTCTTTAGCGTGTTAAGTGCCTCATTCAAGATGGTCACCGCTTTCTCCGACTTGTTTCTCCCTAGATAACCCAACGCCCTCTGTATCAAATCCTGTAAATCAACGTTCAGCTCGTACTGGACTTGATGACCCTTGAATTTAAAGGAATTTTCAGCCTTTTTAACCTTTTTCTCCAAAGTATGCGTAGAATCTGTGAAAGAAGTTTCAATACTTGACAACCTAGTGTCCATATATGTCTTGAGAAGCGGAAATAAGTCTGCATTTGACATTTCATGCGGATTTCTAGTAGACGTACCTTGTTCACCCGCTAAATCTAAGGTTTCCTCCTCAATGTCAGACATTGTCAACGAAAGTCTAAGGCAGGTCTCGAAAATACTAGTAACAGTTAACAAAAATACGTGTGTACTGGCGAATGGTCAACGCCCTTATCGATAATTTCAAATCGAGTCCACCGTATTTAAATATACTCAGGTTCTTTAAACCATTTACAATTCTATTGATATAATATTAGAACTATCATACGATAAAATTCATCCGCCACGTACATAAATATATATATCCTTTAAATAATTATAACTTTATTCAAAATAAGACAGAAATATATATCAAGTAAAATGGATAGCGCGGAAGTACAAAAAATATTTGAAACACCAAGGTTAATTGCGCAGGGTAGACCAGTGCTCACCGATCTCGGTCCTGTTAAACTTTCCATGATCTGAAACCGACAGGAAAGATAAGCATTAGAGTAAACCAAGATCAATGGCCATCACAAGTGAATTTTGATAGATACGATAAGGATGGTATGCATCAGACTGACAACAGACCATTGTCAAGCGATGTTAAACTGTCGAGTAAAATGGCAAGTGACCAAGATAAAAACCCGGGAGTTTCAAAGAGGACAACAGTTGTGCATTTAAAAAAAAAAGTAGCGCGAACGGTTAAACAGAAGGGCGAAGAGTCAAGAACTCTTTCGGTTCCTTTACCACAGGAACCCGCCCATGCTGCCAGAGGTTCTAAGTATGAGTTTTGGAGTCAAACAGCAATGGATAATGCTCTGGGAGATTCCGGTATTAGGAGACAAGCCATGGCGTCTTCTTGTGAATCCGAGGCCAAACGGGGTAGACGGGATTTTGAAGATTTACCTAGAACTTTGGACCGGGTCGTACCCCATAACTAGGGGAAAACATACCAAGCATTACCTTTGATGTCCCGCGGACGATTCAGAGTGGGGGTTAACGGGGCCGACCATAAATACCGTGCTAATGAAATAACCAGTAATTCAAATTATGCTTGCATTAGTGGGGAACCAATTTTTGAGAGTGATTATAATATTAACTTACAAAATATAACATATAACAAAATAAAGAAACCAGCACTTTATGATGGGGAGGGTAATTGGAAAGACTATTTAGTTCAGTTTGAATTAATTGCAGCAAATTAACAAATGATCTGACATAGAGAAAGCTTTAGAACTAGCTACAAGCTTAAGAGGTACCGCTTAAAGTGTTTTAACTGATTTAAGACTAGAGATGCGGACCAATTTTAAACACCTGACAGCCGACTTAGCATCTCGTTTTAAACCAGAAAACCAAGCAGAAATGTTCAATCGCAAATGAAAATGTGCTGTAAATGAAAAAAATAATGTTGGTCTAAATAGGGAAATTTATTTGTCTGGACAAATTGATGATATTTTGGGTATTTGTCTGAACAAATTGATGATATTTTGGGTCGTCTTGCAAAAATAGAAAATAATGAAAAAAATCAGAAAACTTTTTCTTGTTAGCATTCTGGTGTTTGCGGGCATTTGAAAAGAGAATGTCTATTATAAAATAACCGATTCCAACGGTTCCAATGTAACGGACCAATCAATCCATTTCCAAGAAAAATGGCAGACCAAATTACTGGTCAGGGAAACTATTAGTGGCTGAAACTGACTTCCGAATTTCAGCTGAAACTGTATCTGATTTTTAAGAGTCCAATAATTTAGAGAATTAGAGTAAAATTTAAAACAACCAATCCTGATTGTTAATATGTACTTATCTTTGTTTTTTTACATGAAATTAAATTGTTAGATTGATACAAGGTCCACTGTTGGTGTTCTTAACTCATCCATGAATAATACCAAGAGTTTAAAGCTTGTGTTATCCAATGCATGTAGTGGTTTACGCATGGCTAACGGCAGTGTATTTAGACCAATGAGGACTGATGTATTAAAATCAGGTTTAATCCACCATTTTCTACCTAAGGAAATGCCTGTACCAAGTGAGGAATATTACAGTTGTTTTCCATTCGTTTGATCTGTTTGAGCTTTTGATTTTGCCATTGTCTTGTATGAAGATCCTGCCTTTCAAAGGCACACCTCTGGTTTCAGAAAGGCAGGATCTTCATTTGATAAGATACTTTCCGATTTGAATTTTCCTTCGAGTTCGGTATTTTTGTTAGTTTACTTTTTACCAGCGCACTCGGATACTAAAATTGTGCATCACCGTCCAATTGTTGCAGACATAGATATACCAATGATTATTGAATATAATTTTTTTTAATAAAACTTTATGTATATTTTATATGGGAAAGAGGACCTTTGAAATTGACGGTCAAATTTATTTCAATCTTTTATCAATATTGTTCACGTTTACATTAATTCATTGTTTACATAATATGTTACATGTTTTCAGGAACATTCATTTGTACAATGATAGTAGTGTTTTATGAACATTCGTCCAGCCGAGAAGATATGTTGGTGCTTTATAAACATTCGTCAAAATACACAGAATTTTATGGAATGTTCTATTGGATGACATTGAAGAATTTATTTTGAATTCAAGGAAATGCCTATTTGCGTTTGGGGACAAACAATATTTTTCAAAGAAGGGGAAAGAGTGGCGAATTTTCGGTTCCTAAAATGGAACTTGTATCCCCTAAATTTTTTGTGTTGACGTTGTTTTAATTGTACGGATTAATGACTTTTGTTGTTATATATTATATTTCTTGTATAAGTATATTCAAACATTGATAACTCATAAACTTTTATCATTCTCGCCTTTATTTTTTACATTCGGAACACCTCTTAATTGTTTATTTCAATTGATTATACGATATCATCTAACGTTTTACCAAACAACCGAATTTAATTTATGTAATTACCAGTTCCGGATTCGGTAATTTAGGTATTTTCAAAATGGTAAATGATAAATGGTAAACCAAATCGGTAAATTGGTTTACATTAGTATAAATACGACGGGGAATGCAAATAAGTCTTCAGCACGATTTTACTATGGGAAAGTAACTCTCGTTAATTCCAAGCGATTTTAATATAAGTAAAGATACCAATTACCAGACCAAGTAGTAGCAAGGCAGACGACATATTGCAATGTCCGAAGAGACTAGGTCCGTATAATGTACGTTTGTTTATTCCTTTACAAGATACACTTAGAAAACAGCTTCGTAATTTAAATATTATAACGAATCTTGTGCATTTGCCGATTACTAAATTACAATTAGTAAACTTTCTGTGTACATTTTTCCGCTATCAATTTTCTTTATTTTAGATAGAAGGTTGATAAAATGTCTATTTATTGGATTTTAACACGATCGAGTTATTCGATATATATAAATGTACTGTTGGTATTAATGGATGTCAATGTTAATATTAGTTGATTTTTTTTAACGAGTCTTGTTATTCATTCAGACATCAATGCGGCGAGTTACCATTATACAAAACCACACACTTTCACAGACCAAAAACCTATACCCCAATCTACCCTCTTTTATCCGAGGTGTTACCTTACCAGAGGAACCATCTATACCAGGGTGCACATGGAGTACCAGAGTACCACGCTACCAAAGAACGAGTGACTGGCTGTAAACTTTTATTCCTTTAAGTTATATTTGTATTTTATTACAAAAACACATTCTTATAGCATTACACTAAGGCTCGACCGCTCGGTTTTCGTTACACTTTATTGTGCTGTTATACCAATATCTACGGTAAGGGTAGGGTTGAGCACCTTAAACACGTTTAACACCACCACATTCTTTTTGTGTCTGTCTCCAAGTCAGGAGTCTGTAAATTCAGTTGTACATGTATTCATTACTTATTCGTTCCTTTTTCGCTTTTTATAAATTGCACCTTTTTAATGCTTTCTTTTCTTTTGTTTTTTTGTCTCTGGTGCAATTTCTAGTTTAGTGGAGTGAAATTAACCCTATTAGCGCGTATGTACCCGTTTTTACACTCGACTGATACCCTGTTACTTATTCGCTAGTTATTTGTTCCTCAATGATTTTATACGTTGAACCTTTTTATTGCCTTATTTTCTTGTCTCTGTTGATAGATTTTGGTTCGTAGAGGTGAAATTACCCTGTTAGCGCGTGTTTCCGTCTCCGCGCTCGACTGATACCCTGTTACTTATTTGCTTCTTATTTGTTCCTTATTTGATTTTTATTCTTTGCTCCTTTTTATATGACCGCACATTTTTTGCGTTTGTATAATGTTATGTTATCAGCGTCGTCGTCGTCGTCCGAAGACATTTGGTTTCCAGACAATAACTTGAGAATAAGTCTATGGATCTCTATGAAATTGTACCACAAGGTTCCATACTATAAAAGGAAGGTTGGGATTGATTTTCGGATTTATGGCCCTAAATGTTTATGAAAAAGGTGCCGAAAACAATACTTGCTTATTTCTTGACCGATTCTAATGGGTATTAATTCAAAGTTTTGAATTCTTGGGGTTCCCTAATATGCTGGATCTAACCGTGTATTTAGATTTTGGATTTTGGGTACCGTTTTTTGATTGGTCCACATTAAGGTCCAAAGGGTCCAAATTTAAACTTTGTTTGATTTCGTCAAAAATTGAATTATTGTCGTTTTTTCATATGCCGAATCTAACCGTGTATTAAGATTTTTAATTTTGGGACCCGGTTTCAAATTGGTCCACATTAAGATCCAAAGGGTCGAATTAAACTTTGTTTGATTTAAAAAAAAAATAAAGACTTCTTGAGTGTCTTTGGTATGCTGAATTTAACCGTGTATGTAGATTTATGATTTTTAGATCGGGTTTCAAATTGGTCTACATTAGTCCAAAGGCTCCAAAATTAAACTTAGTTTGATTGTAACTAAAATTGAATTCAAGGGGTTCTTTGATATGCTGTATATAGATTTTTGATTTTGGGCCCAGTTTTCAAGTTGGTCCAAATCGGGGTCCAAAATTAAACTTTGTTTGATTTCAACAAAAAATTTAATATATGGAGTTCTTTGATATGCTGAATCTAAATGTGTATTTAGATTTTGGATTTGGGCCTTGTTATCAAATTGGTCCATATACAGGTCCAAAGGGTTCAAAATTAAACTTTGTTTGATTGCATAAAAAAAAAGTTCTTGGAGTTCTTCGATATGCTGATTCTAACCATGTTTTTAGATTTTGGTTATTGGATCATAATAGGTAAAAGTCCAATTTTCAAGAGCTGTGATGCACAATTAATAGAAATTGTAAGTAATATCATAGTAAAAAATAGATATAGCATCAAATCTAATTTTAGAGAAGAAATTATGTATACATATACTTTTAAATTTACTCGTCATTATGATATATTTTGAATATCATTAAATAAAAGGTAGGCTTTATAGATTTTTTTAAAAGATTTCGTATTCAGTCTTACATCTAAACCCTTCAGAATGGAAGTTTCATATCGTCTCTCAATTATAACATTGTTAAGTAGAAATGTAAATATGTCATCTCATGCTGATAAAGGGATATATAATATTACTTAACAAACAGAAATCAGATGATTAAAAAAAACTGAGTTTGTTAATATTTAGAGATGATTGTGTCCAGTTTCTGATATTACCACTCAAGGACAGGAACAATGAAGTTCATTGAAATTTTGTTTATTTTAACATTTTTATAACTAATCAAGGGAATTAAATATTAAAATGAATGAAGGAAAGTTTGTAATGTATTTTTTCCCTACATATTAGCTAACTTTTATTTTTTTTCTATAAAAACTACTCACAATTAGTATAACATATTTAAATTTGTAATCAACTAAATATTCATATTTATGAATACGAGTGTTGTGTATTTACTCTTAACTCATTCATGCAGCAATAACCACCTATTATCAAGAAAAAAAACATGCTGTATTCATCAACTAACACACTCATAATTTGAGTGACAAATGTATTTGACATTTTGTGTGTTCTAAGCGGTGTGGCTGATAAGCTGATTATCAATCGATCATCGTTTTGATGCGATTTTGTAGGACTGTATTAATGAGGAATGATATTTGGAAATTGTTTTTTTTTCTTTTTTATTGTGCATATTTTGAAGGACTTCATGGAAAGTTTTTTTGTTATTCTGTATTAATAATTTTCAGAATGCAATGTATATATATATATATACAAGTCTAAATTGAAAACAACGTTCAAACCTATGATTGCGTTGGATAAAAACCGCAATTTTTATACGTGTGCATGCAAAACAAATTTCTTGGTAGAGGGGTCTAAATACAGCACAAACAACATTTTCCAAAAGACCAAATGAGTGAAATAGTATATTTTAACAAAACGCATTTGACTAGCAGGTCGAACAACTGATGTTCTTAAACCCTGCTGACTGTCATTGGCGATTGCCAAATAAACGGATCACAAGCGTAACAAAATAGATCTATATATACATATTTTATGAAGCGAACCACTAAAACACTTAGCTAATATTGGCCATTAATAAATAAAATAAATCAAATTCTTGGTGTACTTGGTTATGCTGAATCTGTCCAAATCGGGGACCAAAATTAAACCTGTTTGATTTCAACAAAAATTAAATATATTGGGTTCTTTGATATGCTGAACCTAACTGTGTACTAGTATTTAGATTTTGGATTTTGTGCCCTGTTATCAAATTGGTCCACATAGAAGTCCAAAGGGACCAATATTATACTTTGTTTGATTCCATCCAAAATTAAATTCTTGGGATTCTTTGATATGCTGAATCTAACCGTGTATTTAGATTTTTGGATAATGGACCATTAGCACTTATGACCAAGACCTTTACGAGTTTATCAGCATACGAAAGGGGATACCTCGGTATGTTACTTAGACCAACTTAAATATTGCCGGCTAGATTCTCCACGGTGTCCATTGTACCAGAGGTAGAGGTAAACATAACCTTTAAAATGGCCCATAGCACTTATACCCTAGATCCGTACCAGTTTGTCAGCATATAGGTGGGGGTATCCTTTATGTCATGTAGTCCAATTTTACTATTGCTGGCTGGAAAAACTGAGAGATTATCCACGTGATTCTTGGAACCAGAGGTAGAGGTAGGCATGACCCATAGCAAAAACAACTTAGACCTATACTTGTTTGTTAGCATAGGATGGGTGTACCGGGTATGTGACGTAATCCATCATATATTTGTATAACCATTGTCAGCTGGCCATACTATCTAAGAGATTGTCCACATGAACAAAAATGAAAACAACACTTTTTTTAATTCCATGCGTCCGAAGCGCTTTTCTGGATTTACAAAACAATTGAAGAGCAATATATTCAAGAGGACCTAAACAAAATAGTCAAATTCATTTATAGTCAACTTTGCCTTAGCGAGTTGAAACCTTAAATAAGGAACGAATAAGTAACAGGATAAAGGTCGAGCGCAAAAACGGGTCTATACGCGCTAATAGGGTAATTTTAACATTACCAACCACGGACTAACACCAGAGAGAGAAAAAGAAAAGAAAGCATTAAAAAGGTGAAACGTATGAAAAGCGAATAGAGAACGAATAAGTAAAACGATATCAGTCGAGCGCAGAAATGGGTACATGCGCGCTAATAGGGTAATTTCACCACTACGAACCAAGAATTACACCAGAGACACGAAAATAAAAGAGAATAAAGCATTAAACACTAATTTCAAAGTATATGAATCGAATACTAGTAAGGAACAAATAAGTAGCGAATGAATAACAAGGTATCAGTCACGCGCGGAAACGGGTACATGCGCGCAGTAGGGTAATGTCAAATCTAAAAAAAAATAAAAAAACAAACAAACACAAGAGACAAGAAAAGAAAATATTAAAAAGGTTCAACGTATACAAAACGAATAAGAAACAAATATGTAACCAATAAGAAAAAGGCTAGCAGTCTAGCGCAGAAACTGGTACATATGCGCCAACAGGGTTAATCAAACTCCACTAAACTAGAGCTAACACCATAGACAAGAAAAAAAAGTGAATAAAGCATAAAAAAGGTGCAACGTATAAAAATCAAATAAGGAACGAATAAGTAACAGCGTACCAGTCGAGAGCAAAAAACGGGTAAATTCGCGCTAAGAGGGTTATTTCACCACTACGAATCAAGAACTAACACCAGAGACTAGAAAAGAAAAGAACAGAAATCATTTAAAAGGTGCTTCGTTCATAAGAGAATAAAACAAATATGTAGCGAAAAAGTAACAGGGTATCAGTTGAGCGCAGAAACAGTTACATACGCGCTAATAAGGTAATTTCAATTCTACGAACCAAGAACTAACACCAGAAACAAGAAAATAAAAGAGAACAAAGCGTTAAAAAGGTTCAGCATATAAAAATCGACTAAGGAACAGAAAAGTAGCGAATAAGTAACAGGGTATCAGTCGAGCTGAAAAACTGGTACAAATGCGCTAAAAGGGTAATCTAAATTCTACGAATCAAAAACTAACACCAGAAATAAGAAAATAAAAGCATAAAAAAAGGTTCAACATATAAAAACGAATAAGGAACTAATAAGTAGCGAATAAGTAACAGGGTATCAGTCGAGCGCAGAAACTTGTACATATACGCTAACAGGATTAATTTAACTCCACTAAACTAGAACTAAAACCACAGACAAGAAAAGAAAAAAGAATTAAGCAATAAAAAGGTGCAACGTATAAAAATTTAAATAAGGAACGAAAAAGTAACAGGGCATCAATCGAGCGAAAAAGGGTAAATTCGCTCTATTAGGGTAATGTCACCACTACGAACTGAGAACTAACAACAGAGACAAAAAAGAAAAAAAAAGAAAATACAACATTAAAAAGGTTCGACGTATACAAGTCCAATTAGGAACAAATAAGTAGCGAATAAGTAACAGGGTATCAGTCGAGCGCAGAAACTGGTACATATGCGCTTAAAGAGTATTTTCACCTCTACAACCAAGAACTTACACCAGAGACAATAAAATAAAAGAAAAAAAAGCATTAAAAAGGTGCAACGTATAAACAGGGAATAAGGGACAAATAAGTAACAGGGTATCAGTTGAGCTAAGAAACGGTTACGTACGCGCTAATTTTACCTCTACTAACCAAGAACCTACACCAGAGACAAGAAAATAAAGCATTGAAAAGGTGCAACGTATAAGTCACAAAAGCATTAAAAAGGTGCAACGTATAAGTCACAAGGAATCAGTCAAGCGCGTAAACCCGTACATACGCGCTTATAGGGTAATTTCACCCCTACAAACTAACAACTAACACAACAGATGAGATTAAAAGAAAAAAAAAAGAAAGCATTAAAAAGGTGCAACGTATAAAAATCCAATAAGGAAAAATTAGTAGCGAATAAGTAACAGGGTATCAGTTGAGCGCAGAAACAGTTACATACGCGCTAATAAGGTTATTTCAATTCTACGAACCAAGAACTAACACCAGAAATAAGAAAATAAAAGAGAACAAAGCATTAAAAAGGTTCAGCATATAAAAATCGACTAAGGAACAGATAAGTAGCAAAAAAGTAAAACGGGTTAAAGTCGAACGCAAAAACTGGTACAAATGCGCTAATAGGGTAATTTCAATTTTACGAACCAAAAACTAACACCAGAAATAAGAAAAAAAAAGCATTAAAAAGGTTCAACATATAAAAATCGACTAAGGAACAGAAAAGTAGCGAATAAGTATCAGGGTATCAGTCGAGCGAACAAACGGGTACATACGCGCTTTTAGGGTAAATCCACCTCTATCAACTCAGAACTAACATCAGAGACAAGTAAATAAAGCATTAAAGAAGGAAACGGATTAATATAAGCTAACAGCTTGTTTCTGGATCCTATTAATTATTCACATGTATTAATATGTAAATGCCAATTTGTGTACATTACTTAACCTGAATTTAATTAATAAAATATGTTTACACTAACGAAGATGAACGTATAAAAACGAATAAGGAACTAATAAGTAGCGAATAAGTTACAGGGTATCAGTCGAGCGCAGAAACTGGTACATATGCGCTAACAGGGTTAATTTAACTCCACTAAACTAGAACTAACACCACAGACAAGAAAAGAAAAAAGAATTAAGCATTAAAAAGGTGCAACGTATAAAAATTTAAATAAGGAACGAAAAGTAACAGGGCATCAATCGAGCGCAAAAAAGTGTACATTCGCTCTATTAGGGTAATTTCACCTCTGCGAACTGCGAAATAACAACAGAGACAAGAAAAATAAAAGAGAATACAACATTAAAAAGGTTCGACGTATACAAATCCAATTAGGAACAAATAAGTAGCGAATAAGTAACAGGGTATCAGTCGAGCTCTAAAACGGGTTAAATACGCGCTAATAGGGTAGTTTCACCTCTACCAACCAAGAATTTAAACAAAGACAAGAAAATAAAGTATTAAAAAGGTGCAACGTATAAAAATCGATTAAGGATCAAATAAGTTGCTATTTTGTAACAGAGTATCAAGTCGAGCGCAGAAACGGGTACATACGCGCTAATAGGGTAATTTTACCTCTACGAATCAAGAACTAACACCAGAGACTAGAAAAGGTGCTACGTATAAAAAGAGAATAAAACAACAAATAAGTAGCGTATAAGTAACAGGGTATCAGTTGAACACAGAAATGGTTACATACGCGGATGAATGATGTATCCCTCACTGGACACGGAGCTGTGCAGAACCGGGTACATACGCGCTAATAGGGTAATTTCACCTCTACGAATCAAGAACTAACACCAGAGACTAGAAAAGGTGCTACGTATAAAAAGAGAATAAAACAACAAATAAGTAGCGTATAAGTAACAGGGTATCAGTTGAGCACAGAAATGGTTACATACGCGGATGGATGATGTACCCCTCATAGGACACGGAGCTGTACAGAACCGTCCTACACCACCATCTATTGAATATGCGTTACCTAATACTACTCGACAGGAGTCAGATCGGATTCATTTTCAAACGTTGATATAAGGGCACCTTTATTGCATGGATATTAATTTAGGTGCTCTTCTTATTCCCAATTTTGAAGCTCCCTTGAGTCAAATGGTTATCGCAGATGGGGTTTAAGTTAATGTGGTAACCAAACCCGACCCAAGATTAAATAGGCATCTCTCCATTCAAAAATTCATTCAGTCATTTAAGAAATATAAAAGAATAATGTGCAGCACCTACCCAGACCGTAGGGAGGAGTTAGATGCATATGCAGCCGACATAATTAGTATCAACAATTTCTACGGTATAAAATTTATGATTACCATAAAATTTTCGCAGCTAAAGCAGCACCTCTTCTGAGGCAAAAGCAAGTTAAAGTGGATTGGAGTCTTCGCGACCGTGATATCATTTTCTTAATTACAGCAAGATCTTTAGTCAATTCCTGCAAATTTTGTAACCTGATAGATCATACAACACAGTATTGCCCACTTAACACATCAGTTCAGCAAAATACTATCTGTAGATAAGATAAGCAAGGTCGTTCTAGAATGTTTCACGAACGCCGTGAAATGTGTAACAATATTAATAACCCCAAAAGTTATTATAGGAAGATTTGCAATATTCTCCATCAGTGTAAAAAAAAAATGTCGCGCAACAGGCCATGGTGTTTCCTCTTGTAGGAAATCAAATATGTTACCACCTGCTCATACACCTACTTCTACTGTGTCTTCAAAAGGGAATACATAAGGTTGAGGATGACTATTCCAGGAAACGTTCGACCGTGAAGCTTCGACACCTATCAAGTAGATAAACTTGAGCATGAATTGATATCACACCCTGATCAAAACTTTGTATCTTATCTATGCAGTGGTCGCAGGCAATGTTTTGATTGCCTGGTTGAAGGGGAAATTTTAGAATCACAAGAATGTCAAAATAATTTTTCTGCAAGGTCTCAGCCTTCAATTGTATCAGAATTAGTTAAACAGAATGTCAAAAAGGTTTTGAATATGGACTCTTTAAATGAAAAAATAGAGCAAGTCCACTTGGAGTTGCGGAGGGTAAATAAT
Source organism: Mytilus californianus (assembly GCF_021869535.1). Classification (NCBI taxonomy): domain Eukaryota; kingdom Metazoa; phylum Mollusca; class Bivalvia; order Mytilida; family Mytilidae; genus Mytilus; species Mytilus californianus. The sequence continues at coordinate 4,178,622 of NW_026262675.1, forward strand.
CTAAAAAAAAACGTTTAATTTTAGATCTTTCATCTCCACATGACAACGATAGCTTTTTAAGTGTAAATGATGTGATTGACAAAGAAAAATGCTTTCTGTTTTATGTTAAAATTGATGACGCTATCGGAATTATTTTAGAATTAGGAAGAAAACAGCAGTTGATGCCAGTACGACATTTCCGATGTGTTAAAAATGTGTCCTTACAAGTCATTCAAGAGGCCTGTATTCTGTTTTAAATGGCAGTCTTTTTAATATTTTTTTATGTAAGATTAACATGTCTGTCCAGTTCTAAAATTTGGCACAGTGTCACAGGCAATATGCTATATTGCAGAAAAAAAAAATATAAAGTCAAGAATATTTTACATCTACTTTATGATTTTTTGACTATTGATCACCCTGGTGAGGATTGTGAAAGAAGCATGGCTATAATGATGATCATTTTCAAAAGTTTAAATATTCCAATAGCCAAGCACACGAAGGACGGGTAACTTGTTTTGAGTATTCAGGCTTTATATTAAATACAAATAAAATGGAAGCAAGACTTCCAAAAATCAAAGTACAAAGCATATGTGATTTTATTACAAAAATGTTGTCGAAATCTGCTTGTACAAAAAGACAGCTACTACAGTTGTTAGGACATTTCAATTTTGCCACGAATTTTGGTTGAGATTTTGATCAAAGTGGAATGGTATCACTATGTTTCATGAGAGCTATTTTACATCAAGTTTTGACCTTGAACTGTATCCATATGCTGCTTCCACAATAGGCTATGTGGGTTATTTTCAAGGGAAATGGTTCTCATCTGTTTGGCCTGCTAAATTACCTATTCTAATTGAAAAAAATCTTCAAAAATGGCATTCTTAGAGTTATACCCTATTGTAGTGGCAGCATTGTTATGGGAACATCTTTGTGCAGCTAAGAGAAATTTCATTTCAGTGCTAAACATGTGCCTTGTCACAAAAACCGAATTTCTGATGCTTTGTCTCGTTTACAGATAACTCGTTTTCAAACACTGGATCCACAAGCAGAGCAGCACCCATACACTTGCCCAGATGTGTCAGAGGTAATGTGGTCTTGACCAACACAGTCAACAAATTATGGTCAAATGCAGTCGCCGAGAAGGCAAGAGCTGTTTATGAGACAGGATATGTAACCATTTCAAACAATAAAAACTTTAATGGAGATAAATTACCACCCATATCGGAAGAACTATTAATATATTTTGTGGGATATTGTTTTCAAATTCTTAAATTACAATACTCTACAATTAAGCTGTATGTTTGCGGTATCAGATACATTTGAAGGAAGGATGACATACCATCACCGTTCCAGTCGCCCGACAAGGACCATAAGTCAATGGTTAGACTCTCCTTAGTTCTGTAGTCGGTCAAACGATCACAAAAACAGTCTGTCAGGCTAGGACTTCCAATTACCTCTGACATTCTTCAGCAAGTTTGTGTTTAACTGAAGATGGGTTACATTTCAGAATTTATAGATTGTATCTTGAAACTGTTTGTATTGTAGCATTTCACGGTTTTTACGGTGTGGTGGATTTACTGTAGACAAAGCATTTGATTTCGATTCAGAATGTAATTTATGTATTTCTAATGTACTATTTCATGCAAATTTTGCAATTCTTCATGTAAAACAATCTAAAACTGATCTTTTCAGATAAAAGTATTGACATACAATTGCATAAGCTTAACATTACGCTATATCCGTATACAGCTTTACAAAATTATTTAAAATTAAGATCAGCTTAAGGCCAATGTTCACTTTCAGACTCACTGTTTACTACTGAAACTTGAAGTATTTTATTTCTAGTTTAAAAAATGTATTTGAATTGTGTGGATTCCAAGCAGACCTTTATAATTGACACTCTTTTCGTATTGGCGCAGCTACTGTGCTGGTAAGGCTAACATTGAAAATCATTTTATCAAAACTTTAGGCAGATGGAAATCAGGTAGTTATTATTGCTACATAAGAACAGATAAATCCTTTATCAAATATGCACAGCAAAAGATTTATTAAGGAGAGGAGAAGGATACCAAAGGGACATTCAAACTCACAAGTCGAAAACAAACCGAAAACGCCATGGCTAAGAAAGAAAAAGACAAACAACAGTACACAAAACAACATAGAAAACCAAAGACAGAGCAATACGAACCCCACAAAAACTGGAGGTGATCTCAGGTGCTCCGGAAGGGTAAGCAGATCCTGCACCACACGTGTTGCTCATGTAAGTACAAACCCGGTGATATGTCTAATTCGGTAGGTCACATTCGGGGGAAGGGGACGAGATTGTAGTTACGACAATTGGAACATATCCGTCGTCATCTGTGAAACAGATATTCCATAACAGTCAATCAACTAGTGACGGCGTCCGTAAAATCTCTGAAGGGATGATTTCAACTTCACCACTTGGAACTCTTGGTTTAATAGCTTCCTTGTAAGCAGCAACCCTCTATCAAGGAAAGAATATTTTACATCTACTTTATGATTTTTTGACTATTGATCACCCTAGTGAGGATTGTGAAAGAAGCATGGCTATAATGATGATCATTTTCAAAAGTTTAAATATTCCAATAGCCAAGCACACGAAGGACGGGTAACTTGTTTTGAGTATTCAGGCTTTATATTAAATACAAATAAAATGGAAGCAAGACTTCCAAAAATCAAAGTACAAAGCATATGTGATTTTATTACAAAAATGTTGTCAAAATCTGCTTGTACAAAAAGACAGCTACTACAGTTGTTATGACATTTAATTTTGCCACGAATTTTGGTTGAGATTTTGATCATACTGGAATGGTATCACTATGTTTCATGAGAGCTATTTTACATCAAGTTTTGTTCTTGAACTGTATCCATATGCTGCTTCCACAATAGGCTATGTGGGTTATTTTCAAGGGAAATGGTTCTCATCTGTTTGGCCTGCTAAATTACCTATTCTAATTGAAAAAAATCTTCAAAAATGGCATTCTTAGAGTTATACCCTATTGTAGTGGCAGCATTGTTATGGGAACATCTTTGTGCAGCTAAGAGAAATTTCATTTCAGTGCTAAACATGTGCCTTGTCACAAAAACCGAATTTCTGATGCTTTGTCTCGTTTACAGATAACTCGTTTTCAAACACTGGATCCACAAGCAGAGCAGCACCCATACACTTGCCCAGATGTGTCAGAGGTAATGTGGTCTTGACCAACACAGTCAACAAATTATGGTCAAATGCAGTCGCCGAGAAGGCAAGAGCTGTTTATGAGACAGGATATGTAACCATTTCAAACAATAAAAACTTTAATGGAGATAAATTACCACCCATATCGGAAGAACTATTAATATATTTTGTGGGATATTGTTTTCAAATTCTTAAATTACAATACTCTACAATTAAGCTGTATGTTTGCGGTATCAGATACATTTGAAGGAAGGATGACATACCATCACCGTTCCAGTCGCCCGACAAGGACCATAAGTCAATGGTTAGACTCTCCTTAGTTCTGTAGTCGGTCAAACGATCACAAAAACAGTCTGTCAGGCTAGGACTTCCAATTACCTCTGACATTCTTCAGCAAGTTTGTGTTTAACTGAAGATGGGTTACATTTCAGAATTTATAGATTGTATCTTGAAACTGTTTGTATTGTAGCATTTCACGGTTTTTACGGTGTGGTGGATTTACTGTAGACAAAGCATTTGATTTCGATTCAGAATGTAATTTATGTATTTCTAATGTACTATTTCATGCAAATTTTGCAATTCTTCATGTAAAACAATCTAAAACTGATCTTTTCAGATAAAAGTATTGACATACAATTGCATAAGCTTAACATTACGCTATATCCGTATACAGCTTTACAAAATTATTTAAAATTAAGATCAGCTTAAGGCCAATGTTCACTTTCAGACTCACTGTTTACTACTGAAACTTGAAGTATTTTATTTCTAGTTTAAAAAATGTATTTGAATTGTGTGGATTCCAAGCAGACCTTTATAATTGACACTCTTTTCGTATTGGCGCAGCTACTGTGCTGGTAAGGCTAACATTGAAAATCATTTTATCAAAACTTTAGGCAGATGGAAATCAGGTAGTTATTATTGCTACATAAGAACAGATAAATCCTTTATCAAATATGCACAGCAAAAGATTTATTAAGGAGAGGAGAAGGATACCAAAGGGACATTCAAACTCACAAGTCGAAAACAAACCGAAAACGCCATGGCTAAGAAAGAAAAAGACAAACAACAGTACACAAAACAACATAGAAAACCAAAGACAGAGCAATACGAACCCCACAAAAACTGGAGGTGATCTCAGGTGCTCCGGAAGGGTAAGCAGATCCTGCACCACACGTGTTGCTCATGTAAGTACAAACCCGGTGATATGTCTAATTCGGTAGGTCACATTCGGGGGAAGGGGACGAGATTGTAGTTACGACAATTGGAACATATCCGTCGTCATCTGTGAAACAGATATTCCATAACAGTCAATCAACTAGTGACGGCGTCCGTAAAATCTCTGAAGGGATGATTTCAACTTCACCACTTGGAACTCTTGGTTTAATAGCTTCCTTGTAAGCAGCAACCCTCTATCAAGGAAAGAATATTTTACATCTACTTTATGATTTTTTGACTATTGATCACCCTAGTGAGGATTGTGAAAGAAGCATGGCTATAATGATGATCATTTTCAAAAGTTTAAATATTCCAATAGCCAAGCACACGAAGGACGGGTAACTTGTTTTGAGTATTCAGGCTTTATATTAAATACAAATAAAATGGAAGCAAGACTTCCAAAAATCAAAGTACAAAGCATATGTGATTTTATTACAAAAATGTTGTCAAAATCTGCTTGTACAAAAAGACAGCTACTACAGTTGTTATGACATTTAATTTTGCCACGAATTTTGGTTGAGATTTTGATCATACTGGAATGGTATCACTATGTTTCATGAGAGCTATTTTACATCAAGTTTTGTTCTTGAACTGTATCCATATGCTGCTTCCACAATAGGCTATGTGGGTTATTTTCAAGGGAAATGGTTCTCATCTGTTTGGCCTGCTAAATTACCTATTCTAATTGAAAAAAATCTTCAAAAATGGCATTCTTAGAGTTATACCCTATTGTAGTGGCAGCATTGTTATGGGAACATCTTTGTGCAGCTAAGAGAAATTTCATTTCAGTGCTAAACATGTGCCTTGTCACAAAAACCGAATTTCTGATGCTTTGTCTCGTTTACAGATAACTCGTTTTCAAACACTGGATCCACAAGCAGAGCAGCACCCATACACTTGCCCAGATGTGTCAGAGGTAATGTGGTCTTGACCAACACAGTCAACAAATTATGGTCAAATGCAGTCGCCGAGAAGGCAAGAGCTGTTTATGAGACAGGATATGTAACCATTTCAAACAATAAAAACTTTAATGGAGATAAATTACCACCCATATCGGAAGAACTATTAATATATTTTGTGGGATATTGTTTTCAAATTCTTAAATTACAATACTCTACAATTAAGCTGTATGTTTGCGGTATCAGATACATTTGAAGGAAGGATGACATACCATCACCGTTCCAGTCGCCCGACAAGGACCATAAGTCAATGGTTAGACTCTCCTTAGTTCTGTAGTCGGTCAAACGATCACAAAAACAGTCTGTCAGGCTAGGACTTCCAATTACCTCTGACATTCTTCAGCAAGTTTGTGTTTAACTGAAGATGGGTTACATTTCAGAATTTATAGATTGTATCTTGAAACTGTTTGTATTGTAGCATTTCACGGTTTTTACGGTGTGGTGGATTTACTGTAGACAAAGCATTTGATTTCGATTCAGAATGTAATTTATGTATTTCTAATGTACTATTTCATGCATATTTTGCAATTCTTCATGTAAAACAATCTAAAACTGATCTTTTCAGATAAAAGTATTGACATACAATTGCATAAGCTTAACATTACGCTATATCCGTATACAGCTTTACAAAATTATTTAAAATTAAGATCAGCTTAAGGCCAATGTTCACTTTCAGACTCACTGTTTACTACTGAAACTTGAAGTATTTTATTTCTAGTTTAAAAAATGTATTTGAATTGTGTGGATTCCAAGCAGACCTTTATAATTGACACTCTTTTCGTATTGGCGCAGCTACTGTGCTGGTAAGGCTAACATTGAAAATCATTTTATCAAAACTTTAGGCAGATGGAAATCAGGTAGTTATTATTGCTACATAAGAACAGATAAATCCTTTATCAAATATGCACAGCAAAAGATTTATTAAGGAGAGGAGAAGGATACCAAAGGGACATTCAAACTCACAAGTCGAAAACAAACCGAAAACGCCATGGCTAAGAAAGAAAAAGACAAACAACAGTACACAAAACAACATAGAAAACCAAAGACAGAGCAATACGAACCCCACAAAAACTGGAGGTGATCTCAGGTGCTCCGGAAGGGTAAGCAGATCCTGCACCACACGTGTTGCTCATGTAAGTACAAACCCGGTGATATGTCTAATTCGGTAGGTCACATTCGGGGGAAGGGGACGAGATTGTAGTTACGACAATTGGAACATATCCGTCGTCATCTGTGAAACAGATATTCCATAACAGTCAATCAACTAGTGACGGCGTCCGTAAAATCTCTGAAGGGATGATTTCAACTTCACCACTTGGAACTCTTGGTTTAATAGCTTCCTTGTAAGCAGCAACCCTCTATCAAGGAAAGAATATTTTACATCTACTTTATGATTTTTTGACTATTGATCACCCTAGTGAGGATTGTGAAAGAAGCATGGCTATAATGATGATCATTTTCAAAAGTTTAAATATTCCAATAGCCAAGCACACGAAGGACGGGTAACTTGTTTTGAGTATTCAGGCTTTATATTAAATACAAATAAAATGGAAGCAAGACTTCCAAAAATCAAAGTACAAAGCATATGTGATTTTATTACAAAAATGTTGTCAAAATCTGCTTGTACAAAAAGACAGCTACTACAGTTGTTATGACATTTAATTTTGCCACGAATTTTGGTTGAGATTTTGATCATACTGGAATGGTATCACTATGTTTCATGAGAGCTATTTTACATCAAGTTTTGTTCTTGAACTGTATCCATATGCTGCTTCCACAATAGGCTATGTGGGTTATTTTCAAGGGAAATGGTTCTCATCTGTTTGGCCTGCTAAATTACCTATTCTAATTGAAAAAAATCTTCAAAAATGGCATTCTTAGAGTTATACCCTATTGTAGTGGCAGCATTGTTATGGGAACATCTTTGTGCAGCTAAGAGAAATTTCATTTCAGTGCTAAACATGTGCCTTGTCACAAAAACCGAATTTCTGATGCTTTGTCTCGTTTACAGATAACTCGTTTTCAAACACTGGATCCACAAGCAGAGCAGCACCCATACACTTGCCCAGATGTGTCAGAGGTAATGTGGTCTTGACCAACACAGTCAACAAATTATGGTCAAATGCAGTCGCCGAGAAGGCAAGAGCTGTTTATGAGACAGGATATGTAACCATTTCAAACAATAAAAACTTTAATGGAGATAAATTACCACCCATATCGGAAGAACTATTAATATATTTTGTGGGATATTGTTTTCAAATTCTTAAATTACAATACTCTACAATTAAGCTGTATGTTTGCGGTATCAGATACATTTGAAGGAAGGATGACATACCATCACCGTTCCAGTCGCCCGACAAGGACCATAAGTCAATGGTTAGACTCTCCTTAGTTCTGTAGTCGGTCAAACGATCACAAAAACAGTCTGTCAGGCTAGGACTTCCAATTACCTCTGACATTCTTCAGCAAGTTTGTGTTTAACTGAAGATGGGTTACATTTCAGAATTTATAGATTGTATCTTGAAACTGTTTGTATTGTAGCATTTCACGGTTTTTACGGTGTGGTGGATTTACTGTAGACAAAGCATTTGATTTCGATTCAGAATGTAATTTATGTATTTCTAATGTACTATTTCATGCATATTTTGCAATTCTTCATGTAAAACAATCTAAAACTGATCTTTTCAGATAAAAGTATTGACATACAATTGCATAAGCTTAACATTACGCTATATCCGTATACAGCTTTACAAAATTATTTAAAATTAAGATCAGCTTAAGGCCAATGTTCACTTTCAGACTCACTGTTTACTACTGAAACTTGAAGTATTTTATTTCTAGTTTAAAAAATGTATTTGAATTGTGTGGATTCCAAGCAGACCTTTATAATTGACACTCTTTTCGTATTGGCGCAGCTACTGTGCTGGTAAGGCTAACATTGAAAATCATTTTATCAAAACTTTAGGCAGATGGAAATCAGGTAGTTATTATTGCTACATAAGAACAGATAAATCCTTTATCAAATATGCACAGCAAAAGATTTATTAAGGAGAGGAGAAGGATACCAAAGGGACATTCAAACTCACAAGTCGAAAACAAACCGAAAACGCCATGGCTAAGAAAGAAAAAGACAAACACCAGTACACAAAACAACATAGAAAACCAAAGACAGAGCAATACGAACCCCACAAAAACTGGAGGTGATCTCAGGTGCTCCGGAAGGGTAAGCAGATCCTGCACCAGTCGTGTTGCTCATGTAAGTACAAACCCGGTGATATGTCTAATTCGGTAGGTCACATTCGGGGGAAGGGGAAGAGATTGTAGTTACGACAATTGGAACATATCCGTCGTCATCTGTGAAACAGATATTCCATAACAGTCAATCAACTAGTGACGGCGTCCGTTAAATCTATGAAGGGATAATTTCAACTTCACCACTTGGAACTCTTGGTTTAATAGCTTCCTTGTAAGCAGCAACCCTCTATCAAGTAAATCATGATAGGAAACACAATCCTTGGAATATCGTATCAACTGGGAGATATATACTCCGTATGCAGGCGCCAAAAAGTTAGTTTCAATTAGTTAGTTAGTTTGTAACAGTTAGTTTCATTTAACAGTTGTTAATATTCTTTATAGATATGTAGCATTTAAATCAACTCTAATTTTATTGTATTACTAATAGCATGATCATTAATACAGTTTGTCATAATATTAAAATACATGTATGTAAATTTTATACTGTGTTTAGTTGAAGGCTTCCTGTTAACTCAATTCTTCCCATTCATTCTCTAGGGGGTCACTCAGCTGTTTGACATGACTTTTTGGACCACTTGTCTAATTCCTCAACCCCCCTCCTCCCCCCCCCCCCCCAAGTGTCGTCGACAAGTGCCTAGTCTAAATTCCCCTTCGCTGAGTACTTGACTCCCAAGGGCCAAAACTTTATATTTTCTTTATCAATAAAATTTTTTGAATATATATAATCTAGTTGTCAGCAGCAATCTTAATAATGTCTTGTTATGCAGGAAGTGTCTATTCCAATGTCTAGTAGTATGTATTAAGGCAAATATTGAAGGTGGTGTCTGAGTCATCATGTAATTAGAACTGGTGTATAAAATGAAGGTGTGATCTTCCCTATACCGTAAGGTTCGTGTTTATACTCTGTAACATTAGGTTTTGTCCTATTCGGTTGAGTCAGAAGGTATTACATCAGAAGTAGGTCCATGAATACCGATTCAAGTCATATTTGGTATATAAGTCACAAGTCACGAATCTATGAAACATATCACCAGGAACACATAAATAAGAGAACTACAAGTACAAGGTCTTAAAGGAAACTACCAAGAACACTTTTAAAAACAAGAGAGCTGCACAAACAGGGTTTAAAAGAATCATCTGGAACACCAGAATATAAGAACTGCAACAACAAGTTTTAAAAATTCATTAGGGACACCTAAACAAGAACCAACTATAACAGGGTACATGCTTCATTATTGGTATATAGCAGCATACAATACATGTCTTCATCCTTTGTTTCGTCTAAGAGTGAAAAACCTCGTGCAGAAGAGACATAGTAGTTTTAGACTTCTTTATAACTGGTCATAACAGCTTATAATTACACCCTTTAAGCCCTTGTAGTCAAGAATAAATATGCGGTAGTGTAGTGTATAGAGTCAAAAAGTCAAAGCTCTGAACTGAATTTACAGGACCACCAAATGCACCAAATTTATCTAAAACATCCAAGGATTTTTTACACTCCAGAAAAAAGTAATACCATTATTTCGATATACTTAATTTCAGAAGTTAATGAAAAGTTAGTTGATTGCAGTAAAATAGGTTTTTAAAAGAACTGAAAGATTAGTTGTAGATCACTCACTTGAGGCCGATATGAAACTATATTTGACATTGTTTTAGTAGTTTATGTAGCCAATACATAGTAGGGACCTTCAAATGGTCAGAGGATGCTTTAAGCTGAGATTTGGTAATAACATGATTCTTTACTATTATGACTCTGTGGGGTGTACGGAACTGAATGTTAAAGAATTATAATTTCATTCTTTTGTATAGGCCTTATCGCTATTTGGGAATTTGCGACACTTGATCTCAGAATCCGCGACACTTGAACTATTTGCATCATACAACAATAACTTTTCCTTTGTGGCGTCAGACATTTGCTATTATGATGTAAAAATTTTGCTGGAACCATTCTGATGTCCAGTAATGGCGGACAAATAGCGATAAGGTGTATTTACATCACATCACCACCACTTCGTCGGCCGGTTTTTTTTTGTCAATTCGAACAAGGACCGCTTTGCGAGTAGGTTATTTTATTTAATTCTGGAAATGGGCATATTAATAACCTTTTATTTATTTCTAAATTATTTTCAAAATTTGATATTCGAATATCCACAATATTCATGCATATGTTTAAATAAGAATCAAGAGATTTTGTTATCAGATATCTCCAGTTTAAACCAATAGTTTCAGTAGGATGAAGGGGCATCTTAAATGTCTCTAATTTATCATAGTTTGAGGAATATATTTTGGTCTTTTTTCATAGATTTTAACCTCTCCGTCTTGAACGATGTTGAGATGGCCAGATCTAAAAGCATGATTTTCTGAACTAAAGTCTAGCAAGCATAGATAGCCGAATTGATTCTACCATGATATCAACCAATAATAGTAGGGACCTTCAAGTGTTCAGAGGATGTCTTAATCTGAGATTTGGTAATGACAGTCTCATGTTGAAGGGACATTATTATCTATACTGACGTCTAGCAAGCATAGATAATCGTATTGATTCTATCATGATTTCAACCAACAGTTGTTTTGGTTGATAACGTTTGATTTTGTCAGTTTTTATGGACTTCCCCTTTTTTAAATATGCCTTGGAGTTCGGTACTTTTGTTATACCTATTTTATACTTAGTTAGTCCACGAGTGAAAAAGCTTGCCAGCTTAATTTGTTATTTAACGGGGTTGTATATTATGTATCACAAATAAAAATAAGAACCAGATCTATAAAGTGAATTGAAACATGACCTACAAGTAAACCAATAACACTGATTAATTCATACACGTATGTTATTACAGAACATAGGATCCCATATAACAAATATAGTCATCCTATTACTCATATGCATAATAAGTAAGTACATGTATTTCATATGTCAAAAAAACTATACCTTTTTTTCAACCAGTCACTGAACCATGAAAATGAGGTCAAGGACAATGCACATACTTCGAAACATAAGGTATCTACATACAAGGTATGAAACATCCGGGTCTTCTAATATCTGAAATATTAAGCTTTAAACAAATAGTTAATGCCGTCGCCATCGTCAGATTGTAGACCTGATGTCTTGCATTCTGTGACTTCCATTGCAGGCAAGTCAAAAAATATGTCATCTAATTGCCCAGTCTTTAGTTTTCTATGTTGTGTTTTGTGTACTGATGTTAGTCTTTTGATCTTTTTCATTTTTTGCTATAGCGTTGTCAGTTTATTTTCGACTTACGAGTTTGAATTGATTGATTGATTGTTGTTTGCTTTACGCCGCATTAACACAGAAAGGCTATATTGCGGCGAGAGCTAATTCGAATATTTTAACAATTTAAGGTATATTTTTAAAATCAAACAAAAGGTCTTTCAATAAACTAAAATTCTAGACTAAAGCAAATTGATTATTTATAAATAAAAATCAACACTAAGATAACGTGATAAAAATTAAAATCGTTTTAAATATAACAACATTTTTTATATTTTATAATATATTCCAATTTCTTTTAAGAATGAAACAATATTTGTAAATGGAACATTATTAAATAAATCATACTATATTGAAATGCTTCTTCCGAATATCAGCAAAGTCAATACAATTAATTAAAACATGTTTAATAGTATACTTGCAGTTGCAAGGTACACATTGTGGTTCATCTTCATTTTTTAAAAGATACTCGTGGTTCACTCTAGTATGACCAATTCGACATCTAGAAATAACACACTGATCTTTTCTGCACATTAAATTATTAAAAGGTTTACCTAAATTAGGTTTAATTTCATGTAATTTGTTACCATCTCTCTTACTCCATTCATTTTTCAAAATATTAAAAACATATTCTCTAATATTAGATTTAAAATCGGTATATGGTATATCACAGTTAGATAAAGTGTCACCCAGGGCATTCTTTGCCTCAAGGTGTACAGCTGTGTTTCCATGGATTCCAACATGACTCGGCCACCATAGCAATATTATTTCTTTAAGAAGAATTTTTAAATTCCTCATTACATATGAAATTTTGAGAATTGTTGGGTTTTTAATTTTAGTATTTTGTAAAGCTTGTAAGCATGAAAATGAATCAGAACATATAATAAATTTGAATTTATCTGAAGAAGCAATAAATTTCAAAGCCAAAATTATTGCTTCTGCTTCAGCAGTAAAGATGGATGCAGCAGATGGAAAACGGAGAGTTGCAGCTCTGTCCCTGAAGACAGCAGCAGATGCAACTCTGTCACCATCTTTTGATCCATCAGTATAGACAGTTGAAAAATCTAAATAATTGGCTTTAATTTCAGTACAGTGTTGCTGAATTAAAAGAGGATTTGTTTCATTTTTATTGTGTATACGGAGATCAAATATCATTTTTGGTTTCGGAAGTTCCCATGGAGGACATTTGCAAGTTTCAACTTGAGCAACAGATTTTAAATCAAAAGTAGCTAAATGTGGTTTTAAACGTATACCTAACGGAGGAATTTTGTTTTCATGTTTTGCAAAAATATCTTCATAAATTGGATTAAAAACACAGCTGTAGGCAGGATTATCTGAATAGGCTTTTAGTTTGACAGCATATTGAAGTCCAAGCTTCAAACGTCTGTCAAAAAGTGAATGCTCATCAGCCTCTACATACAGGCTCTCAACTGGTGAGGTTTTAAAGGCACCAAGACAGAGACGCAAACCCTGGTGATGCACAGCATCGAGAATCTGTATGTAGGACTTCCGTGCAGAGCCATACACTATAGAGCCATAATCTAGTTTGGATCTAACTAGAGATCTATATAAATTAAGTAAAATGTTGCGATCAGCACCCCAGTCGGTGCTGCCGACAACTTTTAATATATCTAATGCTTTTAAACATCTTGATTTTAACATTTTGATATGGGGAAAAAGGATAATGTTTTATCAAAAACTAACCCTAGAAATTTGGTTTCATCAACCATTTTAATTGGGTTTCCATATAAAGTGAATTCTGGATCAAGATGCAATTTCCTTTTGTTACAGAAATGCATCCCAACCGTTTTAGATGAGGAAAATTTAAAACCATTTTCTGAGGCCCATTTTTCGATTCTTTCGAGACACAGTTGCAATTGGCGTTCTATGTTGTTCATATTTTTGCCTCTATAACATATTAAAAAATCATCAACGTACAATGAGCCTTCAATATTACTTTTTAAAACTTCAACAAGGCTGTTAATTTTAAGACTAAATAATGTCACAGATAAAATACTGCCCTGAGGGACATCCATCTCTTGATCATACAGATCAGACATGGTTGAATTAACTCTCACATTAAATTGTCTGTTAGAGAGAAAATAAGAAATAAAATTTGGCATATTGCCTTTCAACCCCATATCAAAAAGATCTTTTAAAATACCATACTTCCACGTAGTGTCATAGGCTTTTCAAGATCGAAAAAGACCGACACCACATGTTCAATTTTTGCAAAACCATTACGGACAAATGATTTGAATCGGACATCCACACTGGATATTGGCTAATAGCCCATTTGATTCCAAGAACCAAACAAGGCGATCATTGACCATCCGTTCGAGTGTTTTACAGACACAACTGGTAAGAGCAATTGGTCGATAATTAATAGGATCCGTGTGATCTTTACTTGGTTTTGGAATAGGCACGACGGCTGCAAGCTTCCAGATTGATGGTAAATCACCAGATTTCCAGATGTTATTCATAATCTGCAAGAGAACTTCCAGAGAGGAATCTGGCAAGTGTTTTAACAGTTGATAATGGATGTTATCAGGCCCACAAGCTGTGTCATGTGCTTTAGAAAGAGATGTTTTAAGTTCTTTTAAAAAGAAAGGTTTATTATAATTTTCACCATTTTTTTATTTAAAGTTAAGCTTAATTTTTTCTTTTTTTTTCTTTAACCTTTTTTAAAATCTTCTTTGTAGTTGTTAGAAGAAGAAGATTTCGCAAACGTTTCACCAAGCTTGTTGGCAATATCTTTTTCAGATGTTAATAAAGAATTGCCGTCTTTCAAATGTTTAACAGTGGCTTGTGTAGGATATTGATTAAACCGTCTTTCAGATTTTTTACGGTCATCAATGGCTTGATCACAAGCGTCGTCATACCATGGTTTGCTAGGGTGTTTTGGATTTGCCGAGGTCTTTGGAATTGTTCGGTCAGCAATAGACGTTAAAACAGTATTAAAGGTCTTGTACAGCCTCAAACATCTTTGATTGCAGTTCTGTTCGACAAAGAGATTCAAACAAGGGCCAATCAGCCTTGTCTAATTTCCAACGAGGAACTCTCTGTTGAGCAGAAGTAAAAAGATGCTCAAGAATAATTGGAAAGTGATCACTTCCACAGAGATCATCATGGACACGCCATGAATAATCAAGAAGAAAAGACGGATCACAAGTAGTTATATCAATAGCAGAATAAGAAACGTTTCCAGGGTGAAGATAAGTATTAGATCCATCATTAAAAATACATAAACCCTCTTGAGAGACAAAGTCTTCAATGATTTTACCTTTGGCATTGTAAGACTTGCTTCCCCACAAGGGATTGTGAGCATTGAAGTCTCCCAATGCGAGATAAATTCCATGTGGGACAACTCGGCCATGAGACAAGTCGGACCGAATCAAATCAAGTATAAAAGGTGTAGGTAATTGATCAGTTAAGTTTTTTTAGTTTAGCTTTATCTATATTTGAATTAGGTGGAATATATATAGAACATAATGTAATTGTTTTATCTAATGATAGACGAATAGCAACTGCCTGCAGATCTGTAGTGAGTTGGACTGTACTATGAATGACGTTGTCCTTCACAAAAATGGTTGATCCACCTGCAGCTCGTTCGTCTTCCTTAGAAAAGGTGCTGTAGATGTTGTATCCTTTTAAAGTTACTTTGTCACTTACTTTCAAATGAGTTTCTTGAAGACAAAATGCAACAGGTAAGAAAGACTGAACTAAAAGCGTTAACTCGAGAAGGTTTACTTTAAGACCTCGGCAATTCCATTGAATGATATTGGTCATGATTGGTTAATTGGAGGACGAATTTGATTGAGTTTACCACCATTTTTACTCCGATCAACCTGAGATTGTGATCTTTCAGGTGGCAAATCACTTTCGCAATCCATCGCTGAATCATCTCTAAGTGTGGAATATGTATTTTGTGAGGAGAGTCCCTGTGGTATCTTTCGCACCTCTTTTTCAAGGTAAAAAGAACAGAGTTCCATTGTTCCCCGCGTGATTTCCACTATAATTAATATTTCCAAGGGGCATAACTCGTTAAAAATATTTGATTAGAACTTATTTTCGAAAGTGCCAAAGACATTGCTGATATAAACCTATGATATAAGTTTCATAAAATTCTGGCAAGAATTGAACATATGAGGGTGCTAACAATGGAATTTTCCATATGACCAATATTTCAAACGGGCATAACCTTTTAAAAATAATTGATCAGCACAAATTTTCACACTCGTCAAAGACATTGATGATATAAACCTATAATATAAATTTCATAATTATCTGGCATAAATTGTACACATTAGAGCGCTCATAAGGTAATTTTCCATATAATTATTAATTCCAAGGGGCATGACTCTTTTAAAAAATTTTGATCGGCAATTATCTTCGAACTCGTCATAGACATTGCTGATATAAACCTATGATATACGTTTCATAAATATCTGGCAATAACTGAACACATGAGAGCGCTAACGATGCAATTTTCCATATGATTAATGTTTCCAAGGGCATCACTCTTTTAAAAATAATTGATTGGCACTGATTTTCGAACTCGCCCAAGACATTGCTTATTAAAACCTATGATATAAGTTTCATAAAAATCTGGCAAGAATTGAACATATGAGAGTGCTAACAATGCAATTTTCAATATAATTAATGGTTCAAAGGGCATAACTCTTTAAAAAAAAATTTGATCAGCACTGATTTTCGAACTCGTCGAAGACATTGCAAATATATAAACCTATAATATAAATTTCATAAATATCTGGCAAGAATTGTACACATTAGAGCGCTCATAAAGCTATTTTCCATATCAATAATATTTCCAAGGTGCATAACTATTTTAAAAATAATTGATCGGCACTGATTTTCGAACTCGTCAAAGACATTGCTGGTATACACCTATGATATAAGTTTCATAAATATCTGGCTATAATTGAACACATGAGAGCGCTAACGATGCAATTTTCAATATGATTAATGTTTTCAAGGGCATCACTCTTTTAAAAATAATTGATCAGCACTGATTTTCGAACTCGTCCAAGACATTGCTAATATAAACCTATGATATACGTTTCATAAAAATCTGGCAAGAATTGAAAAAATGACAGCGCTCACGATGCAATTTTCTATATAATTAATGTATCCAATGGGCATAACTCTTTTAAAAATAATTGATTGGCACTGATTTTCGAACTCGTCCAAGACATTGCTTATAAAAACCTATGATATAAGTTTCATAAAAATCGGGCAAGAATTGAACATATGAGAGTGCTAACAATGCAATTTTCCATATAATTAATGTTTCCACGGGCATGACTCTTTAAAAAAAATAATTGATCAGCACTGATTTTCAAACTAGTCGAAGACATTGCTAATATAAACCTATAATATAAATTTCATAAATATCTGGCAACATTGTATAAATTAGAACTCTCATAAAGTAATTTTCCATATCAATTATATTTCCAAGGGGCAAAACTCTTTTGAAAATAATTGATCGGCACTGATTTTTGAACTCGTCAAAGACATTGCTGATATACACATATGATATAAGTTTCATAAATATCTGGCAATAATTAAACACATGAGAGCGCTAACGATGCAATTTTCCATATGATTAATGTTTCCAAGGGCATCACTCTTTTAAAAATAATTGATCAGCACTGATTTTCGAACTCGTCCAAGACATTGCTTATAAAAACCTATGATATAAGTTTCATAAAAATCTGGCAAGAATTGAACATATGAGAGTGCTAACAATGCAATTTTCCATATAATTAATGTTTCCACGGGCATAACTCTTTAAAAAATAAATTATTGGCACTGATTTTCAATCTCGTCAAAGACATTGCTTACAAAAACCTATGATATAAGTTTCATAAAATCTGACAAGAATTGAACCCATGAGAGTGCGAACCATGCAATTTTCCATATAAATAATGTATCCAAGGGGCATAACCCTTTTATAAATAATTGACCAGCACTGATTTTTGATCAGTTAATTACTGAGTACAACAACAGTAACCAAATGATGGCAATATCTCACATGGTTTATATGGCTAGGTGAGCTAAAACAAATCAATGCAAGAATATGGATGTAAAACATTTCTTTAATATTAAGCCTTATAAGTGTGTATTTACAATTTCTTCAATATTACACATTTTCCCAATTTATTTAGAAAGCAGCTCGATTATTGCCTGGTAATCCTTTATTGACCCAAAATCAATAACTTTAATCATATTATAATCAAAGCATAAAACATCAATGAATTCTAATTCAGAATTATTTGTACCATGCCTTTCTGTCTTATAAGGTTTATTCTTACTGTGACTGAAAGTCCTTTTAAATAAAATTTTCTTTTTTTTACTTTCATCTTTTACTTCATTTTTTTCATCATCAGCATCTTCACTTTGAAGTTTTTCAGACGAAGAACACTCATCCTTAAATTGGAGGACCATTCCTCTGTCCATTGCTTTACATTTTGAATTTTCATTATCAAACTTAACCTGTCCACTTCTAGCAAGTCTCTGGAGTCTGTCTCGTGATTTTTTTGTACAGTTAGTCTTCAAATTCAGATCTTTCAAAACATTTACCTTTCCCAAGTATGCTGCAATATCAAGTGGGGTATATTCCTTTACATTTTCTGTATCAAATATGTAATTATTCAAATACAAGATATCAGATTCTTCCATTTGTTTGAAAAGCATAATATAATGGAAGAAAGTGTTTTCATATATATCTAAAGGTTTACTACATAGCTGTACAAAAGTTTTTGAATGTATCCTCTTCTCAAACTCCGACAATAGAATTTTTCTGTGTGTTGCAAATCTACTCATTGCAGCTGAAACCAACCCACAAAGTATAAAGACATCTTCTGTATCAGCTGTATATATCCATGGATCTCTATCTTTAATGGTTAATTCAAAAACCAACATAACGATTTTACAAAAGGTAACTGGATCTTCTTCTTTGATGTTCTTTGCAGAAAAACTATCATTGTCAAGAGGTTTCATATTACCAGTTGGTACTCCAAAACAACGAAATAGAAGGAATTCAATATGACTAAATATACAATTCACAAACCCATTATCTGATGAACGCCAGTATGTGTTAATATATTTTGCAACATTTTGCAGGGAGCTATGATTCTGAAAGGCATGTATCACCAAGCTCTCAGCAAGGATGAGATGATTATATTCATCAACTTTAATAACTAATTCATTTTCCAAAGCAGTATAATCTTCACTCCGTACAAACTCAGTTATATCATGTAATGAACCTTTATTCAGTAGGTAATGTACCATATAATCAGACGAAAGAAACATTGCTATTGACAGACATGGATGAATAAACTTGTAAATGCCCTCGTGGAATTTGAGGTACTTGTTGTTCATTCTGTGTGCTGCTTTATCTATTGCTATTTTCTGATCTTCATTTGAACCATGTTTTGCTTGTACGTATTTAAACTGAAACAATGTTTGATATAGTTGAACAAAATTTCTGCAGAGATTGGGATCATTTAGATCTAGTTGCTGTTTACTATTATTCATTATATAAACTAGAATACAGTACTCATTTACTGTGTCTATAGAATTAGAATTCTTTTTAGCAGTTTTATAAAGTTCTTTCAGTTCTTCACAAAGATATCTTGGAGGATTGGTGAAATATTTTTCTCCTAAATGCAAAAACTTTCTTTCAGAACAAAACAATGAAGCACACATGGGGAACCCATTCCATGGTTCTTCATTCTTAATTGCTTTGATGGCATCCTCATCGAGTGTAACTTGTACAGAAAAATCAGTCAAAATTACTGGATCCTTGAAATTACTCTCAATGGACGCTGATGTTGCAATGTTATTCACTTTCATGTACTGGTTTACCATTTTTTCTTTTTCTTTAACTGTTAAACAACTGTTTATGTCTATGAATACTTCATTCTTCAATTTATTCATTTCTGGTACACTTCTCACAATGTCTAAATATAAATCACTGCAGGTCAATATCACTTTGATATTTCTTTTCAATAAAACTTGTGAATGGTGTTTCATAAAGTCATTGAGAGAATCTTCAGTATACTTTTCATCATCGATGATTAGTAATGCATGGACAATATCTGTATATATTGTGTAATTTTCTGATAAATCTACTTTGATAATCATATAATCCTTCTTTTCATAAAATGAAGCTAATTCCAGACATATTTTACTTTTCCCTGTTCCTTCTCTGCCAGTGATGACCACTATATTATTTTCTTGCAACTGTTTATCTATAGTGTTACAAATGGCTGGCCTAATAAACATCTTATCTGCCCTGTGTTCCAAAATGGCTTTGTAAATCTTGACTGAAAAAATATCTAACATAATATAGTAATATAGATATATCTGACGATACATAATTCAGTTTCAAATTCTTCTGTTCATCCAACTTAATAGTCATCGTAAGAGGAAGATATAATTTAAAAAAGAACATAAATGTTTATAATTATGAAAAATTTATAAAGGCTGCAATAGAAACATTTAGTCTAACCTGTGATGTCAGTGTAAAATCATGATTAGTGTCAGTGTTTAGTATGCATGTAGAAGTTACTTGCAGAAATAAATCTCAGTCGACTTATCAGTAAAATATGGAGCATGAGTGCACACGCTGAAATGTTTTGCTTGCTTTACTGATTGAATTTATGTTGAAAGTCTCAGACAAAAAGGTTATACAACAAAGTATAACATAAAACAACCATGAAAATGAGGTCAAGGTCAGATGAACTCCACCAGACATGTACACCTTGAAATAATTCCATACACGCATTTAGTTAACATATTGCTCCTAGTATCTGAAAAAACAGCTGTAACAATATAAACTGTAAGTTGAGTTTTGAACATTGAAAATGAGGTCAAGGTCAGACGAACAAGCCAGACAGACATGTACACCATACAATCATTTCACACACCAAATATAGCTGCCCTAGTGCTTATAGTACCTAAGAAACAGACCTTATTATAAAAACTTAACACTGACCAATGAACCATGAAAATGAGGTTAAGGTTAAAAGAAATCTGTCAGCCGTCAGTTTAGTTTTCAAGTTTGATTTTTTTTACATTTGTTTTACATTTGTCATTTCGGGGACCTTTATAACTGACTATGCTGTATGTGTTTTGCTCATTGTTGAAGGCCGTACGGTAACCTATAATTGTTAACTTCTATGTCATTTGGTCTCTGATGGAAAGTTGTCTTATTGGCAATTATACCACATATTCTTATTTTTATATGTACACCTTGCAATTATTCCATTCACAACAAATATTCTTAATATAATCCTTATAGTACCTAAGAAACAGACCTTACAATGAACATTTTACATTGACTAATAAACCACGAAAATGAGGTCAAGGTCATATGAGGTCTGCCTTGCTGTACCTTGCAATCTTCTTCTAGTACATTTACAATCATTCCATACACCAAATGATGTTGACCTATTGCTTGGAGTATATGAGAAACAGACAAAAATACGAAAGCTTAACAAGACCAACAAACCATGAAATTGAGGCCAGGGTCAATTGAAACCTAACAAACAGACATATACTCCTTACAATCATTACAAATATAGTTCATCTACTGCTTATAGTATCTGTGATACGGACTTGACCACTTAAACTTAACATAGATCGCTGATCTATGAAATTATGTTGAGGTCAGACAGACTTGTAGACCTTGCAAGGATCCTATATACGAAATATAGTTATCCTTTAACCTAGGATAGATGAGAAATTCTTATGACAAAAAAAAAACTAGTCGTTGAACCATGAAAATGATGTCAAGTACGATGAAAATATGACAGACAGAAATTATGTAACATTACACAACTGTATACAAGGTATGAAGCATCAAGGTTTTCTATCCCATGAAGTATAATTTTTTTTTTAACATCGCCACTGCTGCTGCAGGATTGTAATTCTTTTGTCATGTATTCTTAGACTTTTATATAAGGAGATACAAAAATGAAAAAAAATATGTTGATTAGATTTTTATCTCTTAATCATAAATAAGCTTCTGTTAAACATGTTAAAGTTTCATAAAATTCTAAGAAGATTTAACAAAGTTATTAATGTCTAAAAACTTTGTCTCCAGACAGTAACTTGGTGTTAATTACTGCAAAAAATAAGTCCTTTTATCAGTAAGATAGGAAAATGAAAAAAATATTAGCTTCTGTCAAAGTTTCATAATATTCCATGAAGCAAAGCATTGATGTGTAAAAAAAAATATTAACTTCGACTGTATCTGAATATTACATGTATTTGCAAAAAAAATAATCTTTATTCAGTTAATACTGGAAAAAGAAAAAAAATATTTTCAAAGATTCATATAATTTTTAAATTAGCTTAGGAGTAACATCAACTATAAGGCCTTTCAGATCATGTATGAGCCATAAATTCTCCCTAAAATTGAAGTACATGGAAGTCGTATGTAACACCTTAAGATATATCGATTGTATATCATTATTAATTTAACAAGAGGCTGTCAAAATAACAGCAAACTGGGTTGTTGGTGTTTTATGTATTATAGTGTCAATGAAACAGTTATCAACATGATCATAGGCCACAACTTCTGGACAGTTTGTTACATCATAAGTGGAAGTTGTCAAATCAAACTTGAACTTCATTTCGTCATAAGAAAAAAAAAGAGATTAAAATTTTAAAAGAATTGGTTTGAAAGTTCTCAAGATATCGCACGAAAAAAAAATATTAATAAAATTAATAAAAGAGAACAATTGAAGGTCTTTACACCCGAAACGATATATTTGATATGAAAATATTAAAATCCAGTTTAAGATGTCCTTTCCAGTGTCAGATGATAGCTTACTGTACACTGATTTTAAAAATATATGGTTCCTATACACTTTTGTTTGAAATAAAGGAGATAATTTGGAACTTCCGGTTTGAAAAATGTCACTTCTGGTATTATATAACAGTTAACCTGACACTGATTCGAAAAATATATGTTTCTATATACTTTTACATTAAATAAGTAGGAAAAATAGCTACTTCCGGTGTATAGAAGGTCACTTCTGGTTGGTTTTTGCAAGGTCATATGGGTTGCATCCTTATACAAAAAGTCCCAATGCTTTATCATGTATAAATATGAATTTAAGGCAAAGGTCAAAATCAAGAACGTCCGATTTTCCTATGGCCTTGACCTCAATTTCAAGGACAACAAGCAAGTATCTCGTATCAAAATACCTTAATTCTCTACTATGCATTGTTAAAAAGTTATATTACCATACATCTAATTTTTAACATTCCAGTGGAGAAAACTCTCAGTAAATTTTACCGCTTCGATTTGAATAAAGATTTCCTATTAAGACAGATTGTAACTAACAATTCAGTGAAAATCTTTTGTTGATATCTATTACAGTTTCTTAGGAGTAGCTTGCACAAGCAAAAACAAAAAATTAAAACATGACCTTGACCTTTGACCTTGACCTTATTTTCTTTTTGATGGACCCATGACTTCAAATCAGAAGATCCTAGGTCTCTTTTACTTAAGATTGATGAGTTTCTATTACATTTCTCTTATGTCAAATACATAAGGGGAAATAACTCTCCTATGAAATGTTCAGATCTCTTCGATCAAAATTATTCATGACAACCTGAGGATGAAACGAGTAATTTGGTAAAATAAATTTGTAATCTTTTACGGTTGCGAAGGAGTAGTACGCACAAGAAAAACAGTGTTCGGGGAGATAACTCTTACATGAGGAGGTGTTCGGTTAAGCAGTGTCAGTTTCAAAAGTGTATAAACTGTTTGATATCATATGCAAAATATCTAAGCGACATCTTTTGAAATAACAATACAGCGCATGAAAAAAATTAGGCGGAAGAAAAAAAAAAAAAAAAAAAAAAAATTAAAAACCAATCGTTCAGAGAACAATTGAAGGTCTTTCCAATTCTTACGATGTATTTTGATACGAAAATATTAAAAATCGGTTTAAAATGTCATTTCCAGTGTCAAATGATAGCACATTGTTTGCTGATTCCAAAAATATATGGTTTCTATACTATTTTGTTTGAAATAAGGGAGGTAATTTGTTACTTCCGGTCTCAAAAATGTCACTTCTGGTATTATTTGATTATTTATTTGACACTGCTTTCGAAAATATATTGTTATGTATACTTTTACATGCAATAAGTACAAAAAATGGCCACTTCCGGTTTACACAATACCACTTCTGGATTGCTTTTTCAAGGTCACATGGCTTGTTACCTAATGCACAAAGTCCTTTGACCTCAATTTCAAGGTCTTCAACCAAGGACCTCAAATCAAAAGATCCTAGGTCTTTAATATGCATAGTTAATGAGTTATATCACTTTACGCATAATTCTAAATATAAGAGGGGCGAAAACTCCCATTTATTGTCTACGCACCCTTTTAACCAAAATTTAGAAGTTACAACATGTCGCAAATCACAAATTAATAAAAAATATAGTGTCATTATCTTGTACGGTTTATGAAAAGAAATGAGAATAAGCCAAAATCAAAATTTAGAATTTGACCTTAACCTATGACCTTGACCTAATTTTCTTTTTTTTTTTTGGACCAAGGACCTCAAATCTAAAGACCCTAAGTCTCTAACTTTTTTGGTTTTCCATTTACAAATGCAAATTACTTATATCAAATACATAAGGGGAAATTACTCTTATATGGAATGTTCAGATCTCTTCGATCCAAATTATTCTTGACAACCTGAGGATATAACGAGTAATTTGGTAAAATAAATTCGTCATAATCTTTTACGGTTGCGAAGGAGTAGTACGCACAAGAAAAACAGTGTTTGGGGAGATAACTCTTACATGAGAAAGTGTTCTGCTAAGCGGTGTCAGTTTCAAAAGCGTATGATCTGTTCGATATCATATGCAAAATATCTAAGCGACATCATTTAAAATAACAATACAGCGCATGAAAATAATTAGGCGGAAGAAAAAAAAAAAAAAAAAAAATATTCAGGACAAATTTAAAGCAAAAGGTCTTTCCACGGAAAAGTGGAAAGACCTAACAATCAGAACAAATCCAAAAGGTCTTTCCATGGAATAGTGTAAAGACCTAATAATCAGAAGAAAATCAATAGGTCTTTCCACAGAAAAGTGGAAAGACCTAATAAAGGATGACAAAATACATGAACAAGGAGGGACTCACCTTTTTATTGATACATTTAATGAATAAATGCACTTTTTTAAACTGATTGTTTTTCATTACCAAACAGTGAGTTAATTGACATATTACTTGATTTATGTAAATATTTACAATATATAATTTACGTTCGTTTTTCAACTGAGAACAGCAAAACAAATAATTATAAATTCATCACCTATATCGCCGGGGTTACATAATGCACATTTCCTTTCACTGCGGCCAAGTTGTCATTTATAACTAATAATTGGGATTATTTATAAATAAAGGTTTAGTGTAACTGAGCCTAGTTTTAAGGTCGAGGAGGATGCTGTGATATATGTATACCAAGGAATTTTGTATTTAGATATACAATTCCTTGGCTTTACTGAAGATAGAATATGAATAATGAACAGTTTATTTCACAAAATACTGTAGAATCGTGCAATATCTTTATTTATGTATTTTGGTTATTTTTGTAGTTAGTTACTGTCTCATTTACGTTTATCCAACATCATCGAGTCATTTCATTCATATTTCCTAATTTGGTATCATAGTAAACACATTATGATGTAACTTAACAGATAGAAAAGGTGCACAGTGTTTGTCAAGAACCGAGAGGAGACAGTTGGATTCAATATTTCGTTGGGGGAAAACCGTTAATAGTCTTTGTTATCAAATCCAAAAAATTAAACAAAGAACCTTATTATAACTTTTACACGAAATTATAATATGAATAAATTTTACATGCACATGTATATACGCTAGAATTGCCATGAGATAATCAAGTACACAATTCTGTACGTGATCAGTCCATTCAACTTTCGATCGTGTATTGTATGCGTGTTCTATTTTCGAAGGTGTGCTTAGGCGGGGCTTGAAAGTTTATTTGAGGTTGAAGGTTTGAATTGACCAATGACAACGATCGTTCCTTAACGAGTTGCTCTAATAAAGTTTTTTTGACTGATAATGTCTCACAGCCTTTCGCTAAGCTTGGCCGCAGTTAAGTGTAATAACAGGTGCACAATTTCAACATATGGTCAATATTTCTGTGAAGTTTCAGGGATCTGGGTTGAAAACTGTACGAGGAATTGATAATACAAAACTTGTACTCTATTTCATCAATTTGGCTGAAAAATGACTAAGTTCCCAATTAAACATATGATCAATATTCCTGTGAAGTGTCAGGGATCTGGGTTGAAAATTGTAGCAGGAGTTGATTACACAAATAAGGTATCCACTTTTTACCACCCGCCCGCCCATCATCATCAAACTATAAGGCGTTTTAGACTTTGTCCAACCCGGCCAATAATGATAGAACTTTGTGAGCATGCTCACATACCCTACGCCCCTAGATTGTCACTGACCAAACAAAATCCTACGTTCAAAGAATCATTACTCCTACAAAAGTCAACTGATAAAAATTTCTTGTTGACATGCACATCTTCGTATTGTGTGGTTTCAGAGGAGTTGCGCTGACAAATTGTTGCAGTTATATATTTAGGTCAAAATTCTAAGTTCAAATTGGCATAACTTCTAGAAAAAAAAATTGAATCATAATTTTCTGTCAATATGCACATCTACATTAATGAACTTATTACATACAAAGTTTCATGAAATTCTGTTGTAAGGTTTCAGAGGAGATGCGCTGACAAATTGTTGCAGTAGTATATCATGGCCACAATTCTAAGTTCAAGGGAGCATAACTCATGGAAAAAACAGTGAATTATGATTTCCTGTCGATATGCACATCTACGTTGTATGTTCTTATTAATTTCAAACTTTCAAGAAATTAGGTTATGTGGTTTCAGAGGAGTTGCGATGACAAACTGTTGCAGTAGTATACTATGGCAAACATTCTAAATTCAAAGGGACATAACTCCTAGAAAAAAAATTGAATCATATTTCCTGTTGATATGCACATCTTCAACCTTTATGTCATAATATTATCAACAAGGTTTCATAAAATTATGTTGTGTGGTTGCAGAGGAGTTGCGATGACAAACTGTTACAGTAGTATATAATGGCAAACATTCTAAATTCAAAGGGGCATAACCCCTAGAATAAACATTCAATCATAATTTCCTGTTGATAAGCACTTCTATATAGTATGTCCTATTTATCTGAAAAGTTGCATGAAATTCTGTTGTGTGTGGTTTCAAAGGAGTTGCGATAACAAACTACTGCAGAAGTATATTTATGCCAAAATTCTAAGTTCAAAGGGGCATAAGTCCTAGAAAAAACATTGAATCATAATTTCCTGTCGATATCACATCTAAATAGTATGTCCATATCATATACAAAGTTTCACAAAATTATGTGGTGTAGTTTCAGAGAAGCTGCGATGACAAAAAAATAGGACTGACGGAAGGACCGGAAAAAATGATGTGAATGTAAGCAACTATAGGTCATTGTAAGGCCTTGACAAGGACATTCAAGGACATTTATAGTTTTAGGCATTGGCCCTTATTTTATCAATGAAGATCATTTGTTGACCTATAGATGTAATTTTTGGAATAATAGTGTATTTGGACATTTTTCTAATCTTTCAGCTGCAAAACCTTTATCACATTTCAGTCATATGTGATGTGATTTGTATCAAACAACATTTTTGTATGGCCTTACTCGTGGTGACAGACTATAAATGTCATGGAGATAAAAACTGTTTGTGGCAACATTTAGGTATTTCAAAATGTTGTATGAGTGCTCACAATGACCTCACAGTCTCAACCAATTTACACAGAAATATGGATGTCTTCTTTCAAATTTAGTCAAGTCTTATTGACAAGTATAAGATAAATGCAACATACAAAACACAGCAGAAACAAACAAGAATGCATGCATTGTGGTGTTAAGCATACTCCAATCGAAAACAGGAAGTATGTATCTGACAGATCCTTAAATAGCACACACGTTTCAAATCATCATTGATGAAAAAGAGAGGCGAAAGATACCAAAGGGATATTCAAACTCATCAGTTGAAAACAAACAGGCCATGGCAAAGAGGTAACTCTTAATGTAAAACAACCCAAACAAACAAAGTTGATCAAATATAGGCAATTCAGCATGGCAAAAACCTCTATCATTCCATTTTTGTTAAAATCAAACAAAGGACCTGATTTGAACCAATTTGAAAAATGGGCCGTAAATCCAAAATCTAAATACATTATTAGATTCAGCATATTGAAATCAATCAAAGTTTAATTTTGCACCTTAATTTGGACCCACTTGAAAACATGGCTTAAAATCGAATTCTAAGTACACGGTAAGATTAATAAAAAAATAAGAAGATGTGGTATGATTGCTAATGAGACAACTCTCCACAAGAGACCAAGCATATCAAAGAACCCCAATATTTCAAGATTACTTAAACCCCATTGAAATTGGTCAGACATAAACAATTAAAGGGGCATTAGCTGTCAAATTCATGTTCACCGGTTTGACTCAAATTCTCATATTTGATTTATAACATACTAAACCGTATATCCAAATTACAATAAGTCTGAAATAAACAGTTAACAATGCATGTACTCGATAATATATGTCAGCATTTCGCGTGTATTTAAGTCTAGACGCAATCTAATTAACTATCGAGATGACCTCCGAAGACTGCCGACGGTCACATAACCCGATATAAACACAAACATAAATAGAAGTAGAAAGTGACCTCGTGCAATTGGACTTTTCTAGGTCTGTTTGATTTCATGTTATAGGTTAAAAAAAAGTTAATCATCGTTTTTACCTGTATAAGAGTGATTTTTTGTTGATGGAGTCAGTCAACGAAATGGTTCACCTTTGTTTCACTTTCAATGTTGACATTCTTTTCCTTTTAATGGCTGAACACGACTAATACATGCGTAACCAATCTCTAGCTAATAGGTTAAGCTGAAGGTCACATGAATACGGATTCAATGAGGTCGAATTATTCACTTGCAAGTGAATAATTCATCAGCGATGTTTCTTTGCATATTTTGACAAAATTGAACCAAATTGGCTGCTAAAATCAAATTATTGTTTCATTATTTCACTTTTATAAATGATTGAACCAAAAAAAATCATATTCTAGTTTTTTTCATATCTCGTAGCTAATGCCCCTTTAAATGAAAGTTTTAAAAAAATGCTTGTTTTTTACCCCTTTTTAGTCCCTAATTTCTAAGCGGATATGACTTTAACCCTCAAATTCAATCCAACCTTCCTTTTGTGGTATGGAACTTTGTAGGAAAATTTCATGCAAATCCATACACTAAAACTCAAGTTATTGTCCGAAAACCAGACAAATGTTCGCTTTAATCCCCTTTTTGGCCCAAAATTCTCAAAAAGTTAGGGCCATTTACCCCAAAAAAAAACAAACCTAACCTTCCCTTTTTTGAATGGAAACTTGTGGTACAATTTATAGAGATCCATGCACTTATACTTAAGTTATTGTCAGGAAACCAAATGTCTTCGGACGACGACGAAGACATCGCCATGCCATCATACGGTCGCATTGCGGTCATTTAAAAAAAACACAAAAAGACAAACAACAGTATACAAAACAGAACATGGAAAATTAAATACTGAGCAACATGAATCCCACAAAAATATCGGGGTGATGCTAGGAGCTCCGGAAGGGTTAGCAGATTCACATGTGACACCCATTGGGTTACTCATATATGTTGGCAAGTTATATCAAGGGATAAGGCATAACACAATAGCAGATTGGTAACAGACTCACCAAATTCATAAACCATCAGTCATGTAAATTTTCTAACCCTGAAACAAAGGTTACCTCACTCAGGTTCTTCGGAAGGGTAAGCGGATCCTCTTCCACATGTGACACCCCTCTTGTTGCTTATGTAAGTACAAACCCGGTGACAAGTCTAATTTGGTAGGTCACATCCGAGGTAAAAAGGAAGGGACAATAGGAACATATCTCTCATCATCTATGAAACATATGTTTCATAAGTTTTAGCCAACTGGTGATGGCATCTGTAAAAATATCAAACTAATTTCAACTTCTCCATTTGGAAATCTTGGCTTAATAGCTTCCTTGTATGCAGCAATCCTCTATCAAGGAAATCATGATAGGAAATACAAGCTCTGGATTATTGTATCAACTGGGAGATATATAGGTGCTGCTGGAATGTTGCTACATAGAAATGGAAAGTTCACAATTGGGAAGCTGAAATCATTTCGTTTATCGCAAAATTTTGTTTTTCAACCGACCCTCACTGTCAATTTCTAGATAGGAGTCAAGATGTGAGGCAGGTTTAACTATGAAAAATGGTGCTAACCAAACTTGAAGTCATTTTGTTTAGTAGTATTAGAGAAATATGTGACATTAAGTTCTTTCGACATATTGAAAATTCGAGAAATATGTAACATTAAGTTCTTTCAACATATTGAAAATTCAAAGTGTCAATCAGAAGTAGAGATAATGTGAATCCGATAACATCCCACAATCCTAGATAAGGGTTGAATTTTAGTGTACCTTCTTTTTGTAAAGAAATCTACCAATAACATTTGCTATATTTTAATTCCACATTGACGGTCTGCTTTACTTAATCATGTTATTTTCAGCATGCACATCATTTGTTGCAGAAACAAACAGTAGACGTTTCACAACATGTCTTTAAAATAAAACCAATTGTATTTGCTAATTGAAAACCTGAATAAAATCATTTAAGACAACAGGGAAGATTATTCTGTATTGTTTATTACTCAGACAGTAAAGAGGGAACTATTTATACTGTAATTTTATGATGTCTTTGTACTGGTCAATGGGTCAGATTTGTCATACTTAATTAAACGATAAATTGTTGAAATTAGATAACATGTTTTCACGTGTAGAGAAATTTCACTAATGACTAGTGCATGATTGGATTACATCTTTCTTATTGGTCAATGATCTTGCGGGGTTAGCACGAGTTCACTTGTATGTACTTTGTGGGCACTTCCTTTTATCATCAGTTTTGACTTGTTGACTTGTAATTCTTATCAAACCATTTGTGAAAAATTTAAATTTTATGGATAATTTTGGACTGGAGTGATTTCCTTTTGTCAATTTGAGGTAAAATCGAACCATATTTTTGTGTTTTAACTATTGTATGCTTACATTATGGACAAACGCGCAGTTGTTTTTTGACCATTCTTTCATTCGTATAGATTACACGAATTTTTTTTATGCAATACACGTAGCGATTGGTCAAATTTGTTTCTTTGTAAAAGAGGTATTGGGGTAAAATCATTTTTGGTTTTGGTTGTGACACAGTGCGTTTGCGATCAAAATGTACTTATTAATCAAAGAAAGTTTGTTCCTCATGCTTTGTCATTGTTTTTAACATGATGGTTTACATTTATAAATTTATTTTACTGAACCTTTGTGAGCACGCTCACATACCCCACGCCCCCACTGGGCGTTAAAGCTAAAACACCAAAAACTTCTACAAAAATCAACTGATGAACATTTCTTGTGGATATGCTACAACTACATTTCATAAAATTCTGTGTTGTTGTTTCAGAGGAGTTGCGCTGACGAACTGTAGCAGTGGTATAATTAGTCCAAACTTTTAAGTTCAAAGTGGCTTAACACCTAGAAAAAATGATCATCATTTCCTGTCGATATGCACATTTACATAGAATGTCCTTATTATCTACAAAGTTTAATAAAATTTTGCTGTGTGGATTCAGAGGAGTTGTGATGACAATCTGTTGCATTAGTATATTTGGTCCAAGTTCGAAGGAGCATAACTCTGAGAAAAAAAGTTGAATCATAATTTCCTGCCGATATGCACATCTACATGTACATAGTGTGTCCTTATCTACAAAATTTCATGAAATTCTGTTGTGTGGATTCAGAGGAGCTGCGATGTCAAAAACATAACTGACGAACGGACTGAGGGACGGAGAGACAGATGGACAGACGGACGGGTCAAACAAAGTATACCCTACGGAACTTTGTTCCGTTGGATATAATAAGAGGATATCAAGTATACCTTTCTTAAATATAATGAGCTGTATATACTTGATGTATATGTGCACTAACCATGGTCATAAATTGTCCATTAATATTGTTCATACATATTCATGTTTGTCTCGGTTTATCTGGAAATGAACTAAATCAATGAAAGCAAATGGGTTAGTATTCCACAATGAAGAAAGCATCTGGGTTTGAAGATGTATGTAAGGAGACAATTTGAATTGAGCACATTTTAAGTTAATATAACATGTTAATACTATGTTTTCAACTAAATGGACATACAGACCTTGAGGTATTATCTTCAGTTTAAATGGAGACGTTTTTGTTTTTTCATTATCATTTATCAGAATGCACAAATATATTCCTGCATCTTCTACTCTTGCATTCCTTACAGTCAGAGATGGATTATCAGGGACACCTCCACTGTACTGCTCATTACTGACGTCCAACTCTGTCCATTTGTCACCGTTTTTATACCACTTGACAGCTATAAGTTTTCGTTGATCATCATAGAACTGTTCCATAGTTACATAGTCTTCTTTACACACATTGTATTCAGTTGGCTTTGACTGTAAGTCAATGTCTGAAAACAAGATACTAAACATTAAGAACCTCAAAGAATATTAATGTTTCATATACAGCTATTGAAGTTATGGATGGATATACCTGTTAAATTTTGTAAATGATCAGTAGAAAATTCATCTTGTTCCATTTTGATTTATTACCACAGCTGGTCATCAAAGGTCGCATGGTCCAAGTAGTCAATGCTTTAGTAAAAACATTTAGAAAATTCAAGCTGATAGATTTTTTGGTATTTTCAAACTGTCATCTGCCCACGCACATATTTTATTTTATCTGCCCAAGGGCATTAAATCAAACAAAAATGCAGACATTTTCACGCAGAGCATACCCCTTCTAGTATTTCAACGTTTCAGAAAACAAAACTACAGGCTCTAAAGAGCCCGTGTCACTCACCTGAGGCACAATGCAACAAGAATATGTGTGTTTAACATGTTGAATGGAAACTGTGTTGGCAAAAATATGGTCTTGCTGATCAGTTTTGCAAGACAGACATTCTGTTTATCCATCATAACTTTTAGGATAATGCAAAATTGGAAAAAATGTGTTAAAACTGTAATTCAAGGGTAACAACTCCTGTGAGAAGTCCATTTAAAATTTCATTCATATTGACTTATTTGAAGTATTGTTTATCATTTTTGCAGTTTGCCACCTCTATAAAAAAATGTACCAAGTTCAGATTTGTATGATTACTGTTTATAAGGTATTGATGAGTGGCTTAAAACTTCATACAATATTAAAGGTGATCTGATAAAAACCGAAGAGATCACACAGCCACAGAATCAATATTGGAAATTTTTGTAAGTTGCCCTCATGAAAAATATTAATCCAACGTCAGATTTTTCTAATTATCCAACTCGTTCGTCCAAGTTTAGATGAGTGGAAACTCAAAAATACAATTTTGAAGAGGATTTGAAAATAAAGAAACTTTCCAAGCAACAAATTAAAAATAAATATTGTCACATAATTTCCATGGAATGAGAGGTAAAAATGCTTATACAACTGCATACCAAATATCATTGAAATATCATAACCAAACTTTAACAAATTGTTGATGCTCCTGCCACCGGAAACAGCATACCTAAGTATCTCTCCTTGACTCCGTCAAAGCGAGACAATAATATTGAAGGGCAAATGGATAGACCTTATGACAGACAGGCAAACAGGAAGAACACAATTTACCATTTTTTTTACCAGACATATACACAATAATTTTTTTCTTTTAATCAAATGCAGCTAAACTATTTCATTTGTACTAATAGGTCAGGCGCATTATAGTTAATAGTGGTCACTTTACTATGAAAATATGGCTAAGAGTTTGGTAGAAGCCTTTTAGACATGACTCTCTGATTTTTATAGTCAAAGTTCGATCTGAATCTAGACTTGAATAGTCTTTAGTAGTATTTCCAGTTTTCAGGGGTGGGGGATGCTCGTCAAAACCCCTAAACGCCACGCTATTTATGCTGAAGGAGCTAGGAATAAGAAGAGTGAGGTCTCACATTATCATAAAATTTATTTTAAAATCATGATAAGGCCACGCCATATTAATACCTCGTTCGTCGGATTCCTCGCGTGTTATGAAAGGTCGACCAGGAAAAAGTACCTTTTTTGAAAACCCGCGTCCAGTACGGAGCCGCGCGCGTCCGTCTCAAAATTTATGAAACACACATTTTAATCAGTTGTGCGTTTGTAAGTAACACCATATAGACACGGAAATTGACATAAAAATCGATCTAGATCTAACATTCACAACGTTGTTGTTACAATGTTATTGCCAAATTTAGTATGATTAGCGTTCTCAACGTAAGACATGAGTGGACTCTTTCTGGTAACAGTGGTAACGCAGGCAAACACATCAGTAAAACATGTAGAATATGATTTGGGCAATGCTTATACCGATTTGCTGGAAATGCTCCGTGCAAGATCACAAACGTTCATAACATCAAACTACAAGTTCGACCCAATCAATATGACAGCAATTTTTAGACCAGCTGCTACTACCATCCCTAAAAGATCGTCGAACCGAAAACAGATAATATCCTCTTCCTCAATGGCATACACGGTGAAACCAATTTACCCTCTGGTTAACTGAAAAAAAAACCATCTAGGACAACCAAGAACATGAATTATGTTCAACTTTTCCTGAGACTGAAAACTAAACCAGACAAATTAAAATCCTGCTTCATACCAAACACAATTAAAGATTGGAACCTACTACCACCGGATATTTTCACCAAGATTCAAACAGCAGAAGAACCAGCTAAAACTTTCAGTGATATTGTAAGGGGAGTCTCAACTTAAGTGAGTTACTTGACTCACTCACAGTGTAGTAATATCCTTGAATGATTCACCGTATACCTATCAAGATCAAATGACAAAGCAACGACGCCACCGAATTGAAAGATTTAAATTATGACAATATAACATGCATAAGAATAAAAGAGAACCCCAAAGCTGATGGTACATGAATTGAAATGGCACTGCAAATGAAACAATTTTTTTTATCTGTTTTAGAATTAAGGTTTTTCCTTGATTTTTTTAATCTTTTATTCATATTTGCTAGTATCATTACAAAGTTATATTGAAAAACAATTGATAATGGAAATGGGGAATGTGTCAAAGAGACAGCAACCCAACCAAATAGCAGAAAACAGCCTAATGCCAAAAATGGGTATTCAACACAGCAGGATAATCCCAAACCCAGAGGCTGGTTTCAGCTGACAATTATGTATACTAGTTATAAGCATGGAATTTGACAAGAATGTTCAGTGGTAATTGAATTTAACACATTCATCCATCTTTACAATTGAGAAAATCTTCTAAAAATAAGAATTTTTATGATTAACCTTCCACCAGAGACCAAATTTGTTGAGGATTGCAACCAGTTAACGGTATGCCCTTCAGCACAGAGCAATATCCACATAGATATATAAATTTGATTGTCATTAAATTCTTCAGGAAAGCAATGCCTTTAATGTAATGTATTGAAATGTACCTTTTGTTTAGTTAGTATATAGCATCTGACTGGTTAATTTGAATGGTATAAATTGGTGTAGTTTTCTAAAGGACAGTCCTTTATTAATTGTTAGCTTGTTGTATAAACAAATATTTATGGTTGTATATACAAGTTTTATACATGCATTTATGCTTTGCATACGTTCATTTGAAACAACATACAATGCATCAATTATAACTTACACATGTTACATTAAACATGGATGCACTGCAAGCCTGTTCAAAGCTGTTGCAATTTTTCATGTTCAGCAGGATCATAGTAATTTGATCAGACTACACAAAATTGTAGGTTTTGCTACAAGTTAACCATTTTATACTTGGAAATGTTGTGAAAAGATTAAACTGGGTGTCGGAGATCAAATTTCGGGGGGAAAAAAAATGAAAAAATTTAGCTCTCTCGCTACCCTTTTTCAAAGGAAAGAGTCCGAAGAAATAGAAATTAATTTGGTGTGGCCTAAGAGTTATAATTTGAAATCAAAGAATAGAAGGAATAAAATAGCAGTTTCTAGAAATAAGAAGATGTGGTATGAGTGCCAATGAGATAACTCTCCATCTGTCTGTTCAACATGTGCAACGATTTTTAATCTGATTGAAATAATGATCTCTGTCCATGCTTCGATTACGAGGATCTGACAAATTTCTGTTCTGGTAATTATTACATCAGAAAAGAAATTTCACACTTCAAATTGTTGAAGGTGTGTATCATAAAGAAAAAAAAGGATCCCAAAAGGACTCTTTAACAGAAAGTACAGCAGAACTTTGTCATATCCTTATAGGCGAAGTGTGGACACAAGATCTGTATTTTATCTGATTGAATGTTATTGTGACTTCCAGTTTTCTATCCTTGTGTATAAAAGTACTCACTTCTGAAAGGAAATGTTAATTAAATTCAGATGATTTACTTTTGTTGACTTTTCAGAATAAGCTATGACAATTTTTATCTTTAAATCATAACTTTAAATCAAATCATAGAAAAAAGAATTTTTAACATCTCAAACATTTATTACTGTCTATGCAATACAAATGCATGCTAGTGTGCCTTTTTTGATATATGCAACATGAGATACTAAATCGTAAATCACAAAATAATTTCATATCAAAGTACAAGTCTCAAGTTTAACTATTATTAGTCATAAACGCGACACTTTACATGAATTAATTGAATAAACTGTTAACAGAGAGATATGTCTCGCCTTTTTGTTATTTTGATAATGCAAATGTTGAAATTAAAATAGCATTACTTTAACATGAATGTTATGCAAGTATTCAAATTCAATGAACCACGACTGAAGGTACAGGGCTAAACAATATCTATGGAAATAAGATGTGCCAATGCTAATACAACTGCATACCAAATACCATTGACTTATCATAAGTCGTTCCCTTTAAACAAACCTAAACACAAACATCAACTTATAAACTATGTAAAAGTTTCGAAGTCAATGAACCATGATGAGGGGGTGGGGCTATA
Source organism: Mytilus californianus (assembly GCF_021869535.1). Classification (NCBI taxonomy): domain Eukaryota; kingdom Metazoa; phylum Mollusca; class Bivalvia; order Mytilida; family Mytilidae; genus Mytilus; species Mytilus californianus. Next base: position 4,215,646 of record NW_026262675.1, read on the forward strand.
TAATCTCCATAGAAATGATTAAGAGACCTGCAAATGCCAACACATTGACTTAACATTAGTGGTTCATCTTAAACTGAACTAATCACAAACTAATACATGTAAACTTAGCAAAAGTTTCAAAGTCAATAGACCATGACTGAGGGGTAAGGACCAAATATTCTCAATGGAAATGAGATGTGCTAATGCTTATACAACTGCATACAAATTATCATTGACCTACCACTAATAGTTTCCCTTAAACTGACCCAATCACAAACAAATACATGTAAACTAAGCAAAAGTTTCAAAGTCAATAGACCATGACTTAGGGGGCGGGGCCAAATAATCTCTATGGAAATGAGATATGCCAACGCATATACAACTGCATACCAAATATCATTGACCTACCACTAGTGGTTCCCAATAAACTGACCTAATCACAAACTAATACATGCAAATTAAACAAAAGATTCAAAGTCAATAACCCATGACTTAGGGGGGAGGTCAAATAATCTCCATGGAAACGAAAAGTGCCAATGCTAATACAACTGCATACCAAATATCATTGACCTACCACTAATGGTTCACCATAAACTAGACCTAATCACAAACTAGTACATTGTTGACGCCGCCACCGAAAACAGCATACCTATGTCTCGCTTTTTGACTCTTTCAAGGCGAGACAGAAATGAAGAAACCCTGTATCGCAAATCCTCATTCATCTTAATTTATCATTAACTTGAAATTTTCATGGGTTTCTTTATTGTCTAAGTTACATACCAGTAGTTGATTCCTGGGGAATTCCCTATTTTAGGTCATTAAAATCAATTCAATTTAAGCTGATGCAACAGTTGCACTCCAAAAACTGTTAAATTATAAAAAAAAAGTTTTTTTCTAAAACAATTATGAAACTTCATGTGGAAAATACAATTTTTTGCTTAAATCTCACGTTACTTTTATTCTCCTTTCCAACAATTTATTTGTTTATCAAAACTGTTTTTCTCTTTAATGATTTTTAAAAGGAATTTACATTGAAACAACCAAAGACTGTAATAGCAATAAAAAAATGTCTCTGACATAGGATAAGATTTTTGTTGAAAGTATTTAACAGATGTCGATAGACAATGACAGATGACTGATGCCAAGTGATGGGAAACGCTCATACTGGTTTTTTTGCACCAGGTGACCGAAAACTGAATTTGTTCACTCAACTAATATTATCAGGTAACCAATAATCTGGGAGAAATAGTATAATATAATACCTTTAGCAGTTGATTTTACATATCTTGTTAAAAGACGTACACGATATGGAAAACACTGTTTTAAAAAGTTTTTTGTTTCTAAATTTATTTAACTAGAAAAGAGGATATTTAACATAACATAAGAAAAATCTAGTTTTACTTGTTCATGGTATGATGATCCATCCACCTGTATCAGTGACAAATATGACATTGACAGAATAGCGTTAAAAGAAGAAACTGCCGTTAAAACAACTTATCTTTGTTCCTGTGGTGATAAGAAGAACGCAAATATCTATTACATCAAATACAATCATGCAAAAACTTTTATAGCTTCAATACATGATCCATTTTACAAAAGTATATGATATACCCCTGATGGTATAAATTCAATATTGTATATCTAATTTAAATAATGATAATATGGTCATTGCAAAACGATAATTTAGAAGAGTCTTTCGGGAATTTGCCCTAGTTCTTGGACAAAGCATGAAACATTCATGATATTAGAAACACTTAATGCCATCATGATGTTAATGATCCTACTATGCCTGTACTGCAAGCGTCCAGAAACGGTCATGTTTGACCAACAAAATCAAAATTCTGAAATCCAACTGACAGAAACTCTATTTAGGATTTCAATCAAGTTTTTGTGTCGCTCAGCTGCATCTATGTGCATCTTCAACTATGACCACTCTATAACATTGTAGACAAAATATAATTCATGACTTTATCTTTTTTGTTGTTGTTGATCATGTCTTTGGGTAAAAATCGTCATTTGAGGGTTTAAGGAATCGACTGACAATTTGGGCTATGTTTGCTTTTTTGTAGATGTAGTCTTGCTATTCATTTTTTCTGTTTACACCAAAGTTTCCCCAATAATATGTACAAAAACACAAACTATTGATAAAAAGATGTCATTCAAGGGCAATAACTCCTTAAAAGTGTCAATCAAATATTTCAGCAATATTGACTTATTTGTAGAAGATCTTTTTTGCATTTCAATGTTCCTTTGAAGTTCCCATCCATTAGATTTTTTTAAAAGGGCAATTACTCCTATAAAGGGTCAACTGACAATTAAGGCCATGTTGACTTATTTGTATATCTTCTCATGTGATAATTTTTGCTTAAGTTTCTCTCTTTCTGTTTAAGTTTTCAAGATAATAGCAAATAACATTTTTTTTATCTAAGGGCATCAACTCTGATAAGATGTCGTTTTTTAGTTTTGATAGAAATGGACAGTAGCTAGGTCTCATAATTCTGAACTTGTCTGCTCCTGTCAGATTTTCTCTTTCTATTTAAAGTGTTTTTTAAGAAAATTGAAAATTGAAAAATTCTATTTTCAGCCATGGTTGACATTTTGGTTCGCAGGAGTGATCATAAGACACAAGTTTTAAACTAAATATAAAAATGAGGAGATGTGGTAAGATTGTCAATTAGACAACTATACACCAAAGTTCAAATGAAGTGGATGCTAGAAATCATAGGCAACCTGACGACCTTCAAAAATGAGAAAAACCCATTCCGTATAGTCGGCTATATAAGGCCCAGACAAGGAAAAATAAGATACAATTCAAATGAAAAAACTAACAGCCTAAGTTATAAAAAAACAATTTACGAAAAACAATAATGACAGACATGAACCAATGACAAACACTGAACTACAGGCTCCTGACTTGGAAAAGGCACATAAAGAATGTGGCGTGGTTAAACATGTTTGTGAGTGCTCAACCCTCCCCTTACCTAGGACAGTAGTGCAACATCACAACATAAGAACGATGGACAAACAATAATCAAAGTGCTTGTAAGCCCTAACGGGTACAGATTGTTTAAATCCAGCAGTGGGAACTAAAAATTAAGCATTGCATTGTATCAAGCATTGTCACTTTGGGGGCAATACTCTGATTGCAGGTTACACTTCTGTAAATAGAGACAATGCAATTTTCCATAGGAACTCCTTTTACAGCTAAAATTGTGCCACTTTTACTATGAAGTTTCGTAAACAGTTATATCCAAGAATGGAAAGTTCATATGCACTACAATTTTTTTCAAAGCTCAAAACATAGGACTGTGCATCACATTTTCAACATTTATCATGTTTATATGCCCCGAACTTCCAAGAGTTTAACCTAATACTAAAATTCTGAACTACCCCTCCCTTCACTTTGGGTCTTCCTCAGAATTCAATTTGGCCTATCCATGTGTATTCATACTGGTAACATTCCCAAATTATGTCTCTATGAGATGAACATAGAGATCATATCTGGAAACCAGTTCGTAAACAAAACAAAATATCTATGAATGTTATATATCTCTCCATAAGAGGCGTGGTTTCTGAAACAGCTGCATCTACAAAGTGCAACCTATACTAACGTTTATTCAAATAGAGATATCTTGGAAAACACTTTTTCTCAGAACAATATTTATTTATCAGAATCATAGCCTAAAAGAAATCACTGCAAGTACTCTAACTTTCTTTTACAGTATATTATATACCCCTACCCCTTTTTCAATTTTTAAAGAATTTGAAAACAAGACTTTAATTATTGTCAGCTTACCCTGTGTGCATGTCATCTGACATGAAATGACTAGATCCAGTATGAAACTATTCTGATAACAAATTGAAAGCATTTCAGAATACTATAAATGTAAAGTTTAGTAGTTAATCATTCCAACATTCAAGATTATATAAAGTATCAAATCCTTCCTCTGTCTCCAGTGTACATCTTTCTGTATGCCTATTTATCTATAAAATTTCCCATATTCTGCCTCAAATGGTCAATTTAGAAATCTTGTCATAATGATATCATGCCATACCATATATTTAACATAATTTGGCTAATATATGAACTAGAAGTGTTTAAACAAAGCCATTAATGCAAAAGTTGTATGTATGAAGTTACAAGTCTGATAAACGAATTCACTTAAATTTTTATAGACCTGACTGCTAAAATCGTTTTTTTGCAGAATTTTAAAGCACAGTTATTGTTTTCTATACAAAAGACCATCATAGCCTTTACAGGTTAAATTATATGTTTTATGACCCAGCGGTTAAGGATTTTTCTCTATATTTTGCCTCTGGGTCCTCAAATTTGCTAATAAATTATGCTGTTTCTGTGAATATGGAATAGTTAGTACATTTTTAGGATAGAACACCTATTGTTAGTTTTATTGAGGTATTTTTGTATGTCTAGCTTGTGTTTTTATGTTGTGGTCACAAGAAAGCACATTCCGGTGTTACGGCTTTAATTAATGTTTTTCGACAAGTCAGAAACACATCAACAACAATATCATCAAGGATCTATGATTTTCAATGACTGCGAAGAGTAGATATAAGCACTTAGATTACAAATATGCTTGTAACATGAATGGTAATTTTTCCTTTGATCTTCGAGTGAGGTTACTTCGGTTATTTTTAGGGGTGGGGGGTTTACCGGTCCTAACACTAACTAAATTTGTAAACCTAACCCTAAATAGAAAAATGTTTCCTATTCTTGAAACAAATGAGTTCTGTTATGGCCAGAAATCACCTTTAAATTATAGCCAACAAAAGACACAAATCAATAATGAAATTTAACAAGATTTATTATACACAAGTTTGCAAGAAGTATTACACAAATAGAAATGTCAGATTAACTGTCAAAATATATGTCCAATCTTTTGTCTTTTCTTTATCCGGAATTCTTCTCGGGAATCCAAACAGAATATTACGTCCAATAGGTCACAATCTAGTATGATGTTGTTCGTAAATAAAAGTGTCAATCCAATTGAGAGAACTTCTGAAAATATTAATGTCTATTGATGTCTATGTCTGAAAGTTTAACTTTAGTGTCTGTATATATATATAGTTGTCACGGAATTTTCTAGAACACTGTAGAAAGGACACTCTTAGAAAACTTTAGAACGGAAACTTCTAGAACAATGTCAGAAGTTTAAATTACGCATCTTTTATTATGATCATTCTGGAATCGTTATGTAAGTAAAATAGAAAGTTCTAATCATTCCATGAGTATCTATGATTGTTCCAGTGATTTCTTAACTACACAGTTACAATATCATTTTGTAAACAATGTCAAAATATTATGTAAACATATTATAAAGCCACACAAAACAAATTAGGCCAACTAAATAAATATTATAGTTACAATATCATAACAGTGCACAAAGGAGAGCTACAAGAAAGGAAAAACGTGATCTATAAACGAAGAGGCGATACTTGTTTTTATCTTGTCAAAATAAATATTCCTAAAAAATTGTCAATGGATTTTTAGTCGTTTCATTTCCTCCACTTTTGAAAGCCACATCTCCGTGACATGAGCATGCTTAAAATATTTATCTCTTGACCTTACGCAATCAACATCCCATCTATTAATCGATCGTTTTCGTGGTGTTATGAAATGCAGAATAACTTCACAATAAGTTATAAGTTTGAAAAACGTTTCCTTCTTTTACCTCTTCTATAACTGCACGACCTATTGGTTTTGAAAGCAGGCAGCATGGTATACATATAACAAGATTTTGCATCTATCCCCTCAAGAATTGTCGCCCGGGGGAGGGGGGCACTGGGCACTTCAATAACACATACATCGCTCTCTGGTCTTCAAACCATGATGAAAGTATCGCGGCAATAATTCATTTACCTGTACATCTATCATTAAATCAAATCCTACTAAAAAAAAAAAACGATCCATGAGTTCATTTTCTGAAAATAAGAGACGTTTTCTTTAAGAAGCGCCACTATTTGATTGACATATTTAAAGTACAGTTACCTTTAAACTTTGACATGTGTCATCGCCCATTAATGTTACAAATCATATTTAGCCGCGCCTTTAGTTACTCATTAACATATTTAATCCACTCAAAGCTTATCTTTTCGTGATTTAAATACGTTAATTAGTAAAAGGCGTGCTATATATATAACATATATTATGAATTTAATTTGTATACAGGGCTTTATGTAAACTATGCATACTGTGAATTTATGCTGAGTCATCATAGTAAAGGCCCGGGAATTTCTCAATCTTCATGAAATATTTATAAAACACGTTAAATTTTAGTTAACTTCATTTAAATCTCTGAAGATTAACCATGAATTTGATGAAATTCTACATGTTTCCTTCTTTTTCACCCAATATAGGTTGCACTTCTGTAAATATAGACAATGCAAATTTCCATAGGAACTCCTTTTACGGCTTAAACTGTGTCACTTTTACTATGAAGTTTCATAAACAATTATATCCTTGAATGGAAAGTTCATATGCACTACTATATTTTTCAAAGGTCAAAACATAGGGCTATGCGGCATATTTTCAATATTTATATGCCCAAACTTCCAAGAGTTTAAACTTATACACATGTACTAAAATTCTGTTCTACCCTCGTTTCACTTTGGGTCTTCCACAGAATTCAATTTGGCCGCTATTTATGTGTATTTATACTGGTAACATTCCCAAGTTATGTCCCTATGAGATGACACATACAAGTCATATCTAGGAACAAGTACTTAAACAAAACAAAATATCTATTAATATTATATACAAAAGAGGCGTGGTTTGTGAAACAGCTGTATTTACAAAGTGCAACCTGAAGTTGGATCAACTAAAATTATGGACAAAGGAAGGTAACTCCAATTTTAAAGATTACTTGAACAATGACATCATTGATATTTCCAGAACAGATACTAGATTCCTGCACCTTGCACAATTTATGTATTTTTTTTTACAAGTATGACATAATTTTGTAACTTGAATATCTGAGCAAATATTTCATTGATAAATTTCTTGAAATGTTCATAGATAGGATGTATAGAATGTTATTATCAAACCACTATATTTTGTGTATCTCAAAAGAAGTGATAAAGTTTGGAAAATTGATAACTATCAAGCCAGTCACATAAGGGTTTTGATTGCATGAATGCAATCTTTACCCCAAAAATCAGTTGCAATTTGCTTAACTGACAAAGATCGGTACGATGCACAAAAACAACTTACATAAAAAAAAATCAGTTGACATAAAACATTGAAAAACCTTTGGTAAACAGGAAGTAACCATTTTTTGCACTAATTTCATGTGAAAGTATATAGAATCATATATGTTTTTGGAACAAGTTTAAAGTTACCTATCATTTGAAACCGGAAGGAAACATTTTCAAACTGGAAGTAGCAACTTATCAACCTTTTTTTAAGAGAAACCATATATTTTTAAAATCAGCTTGCAATAAGCAATTATCTGACATGGGAATTGAAATTTTAAACCAAAAGTTGATAATTTCCTGCCAAAATATGTGAATTTAGCGTGGAAAGGCCTTCAATTGTTCTAGGGAATAATTAGATTTTAATTTTTGCTTGCAATGCTTTTCTAGTAAAAAACTGCCACTTAATATTGTATGATAACTTACAGGGACCTCAAACTTTTGAATGCCACAGAATAGATTGGCTAATGATTGCTAATCACTTTTACCTGCATTCAAATCTGAGAATGTATTGATAAAGGTCAGCTGAGTTATTTCCATTCTTAAACAACGTTTCAGCAAAGGCTGTCATCAAATTTTATTAATTTAAACTTTCATTCAGTGACATATCTAAACAGAAAAATGTTCAAGATGTTTCACAATACAGAAACATGTTCTTTGTTTACTAACGGTACCCAAAATGCACCTATTTCGGCAGTTTTATCACCTACGTTTATTTATGATCCAGACTAAAGTTTCCATTCAGAGTTTATTTTGTAGATGTATCTTTTTTTCTATATAGGTCCACCAATTAAAATTTGAATCCATATTGAATCATAGAAAAATGGATTTGAACAAACCTTCAAACGATCCATGATTCTGTAACGAGGAGTACCCACATTGCATCCATGCTTAAATTCACATCCTTAAAAATCGAATAACAGATGTTTTGTTTTATTTCTTCAAATATTTAGAACACTTTGACATTAGTCCATGATTAGTATTGATTTTTTAGAAATGGATGCTTGAAACATATTTCATTTGCTCATTTTATAAGATGACTTTTTGTTGACGTCGCATGGCGACGTTTCCGTAGATTTTACTTTTTCCAGTGAATACTTCATCTGTTGATATATACTTATAATGTTTTGGGTATATTTAAATATATTTACCTATGCTGAAAGACGTATATTATGTCAAATCATAATAAAAGAACAGAGTTCCAATGTCCCCCGCGTTGCACATACATGTATTTTATCTATCCAGGGGCAATAACTAAATAAAAAAAACCCACTTTTTTTTTGTTGTTCTTTAAAACAATTTATAAATAAAAAGCGTGCGCGGGGGACAAAAAAGTTTTTTTTATTGTATACTAAATATTGCAAACAGACCTTCAAGGGCATTACTTATAGTATACTATTAGGTTTATAAAAAATTATATCCGTGAAAGTGCTAACGAGGCCATTTTCCATAAATTTAATATTTCCGAGGGTCATAACTCTTTTTGAAAAAAAGTCGATCGTCCATCATTATAGAACTTTTCCGAGATATTGCTGATATTAATTTATAATATAAGTTTTATAAAAATCTGGCAAGAATTGTACCCGTGCGAGCGCTAACTAGGCCATTTTCCATAAATTTAATATTTCCAAGGGCATAACTCTTTTAAAAAAAAGTCGATCGGCCAACATTATAGAACTTGTCCGAGATATTGCTGATATTAACCTATAGTATAAGTTTTATAAAAATCTGGCAAGAATTGTACCTGTGAGAGCGCTAACAAGACCGGACGGACGTACGGACGCCCGGTATTTCCATGTCCCCCGCAACGCGTTACGCGGGGGACAAACATACAAATTGTTTAGTCTCAAAGAAAACTTGTAAAATTTCCGCTGCTATTTTTACTGAGTAGGCGCAATTTGGTTATTCGGTGCAATTTGGTTATTCGGTGCAATTTGGGTACTGTGACGTTATGTATTATGCATGCATGCAAGTATCACCTTTTTACATGTTTATTATATCAAAAATAATAGTAAAATTAAAACAACAGAAAATATTACCAGTAGTATTTTAACACTTAAACGAATAATAAAATAAAAAGTACAATGATGTCGTGATATTTGATATTAATCAGAACAAAGTACAAGATTGAATCAAGATTTATTCGTTATTTATGATTAACTTGCAACTTCCATGCTTTACTTTGTATTTCAAAATTGAAAATAGCCTACTGGATTCCAATACATTCTATTAATCAAAATCATTTTAACTTTCAAAGTGTTGCATTGACCAAACCACTCTGGAATGTTTTTACAAATAGAAAGAAATTTCTTGATGTAAAAAATGGTTGATACAGGTTTTTTTTATGCTGTGACTTCTGGTATGAGTTTGACAAGTTTACAAAAATGACCCCTACTTCAAGTCATCGTAAAGTGACGGAAACTGTGTGGAAAAATTTCTGTATCCTAGCTGTAATATAAGTAAACATTTAGGTAGTAAAAACATTTTCAACCTACCGTAAGTATGTAATGTCATATCTTCTGTGTGGAAGGCTGGAATATGTTGTAATACTTTCACTAATCTTGTTAACCAACCAACTGTTGACATATAGTTCAGACAGTTACCAAATATTTCATTTTTCATACCAATAACATTTCTTACAATACATCTGTACTTTCCTTGATTTTCAGCACTAAAATTATGTATTGTCAAAGATGGCCTTTTCCCAAATTCCATTTCATATTTTTCCATAGATGGAGTGATTTGTATAATTTCACCATCTACTTCTTTCTGCCAGGTAACTGAACGAACCGGAATGTATGACTTAACATTACATTCTATTTTGACATTGTCTCCTTTCAAAATCGAAAATTCATTTTCTTTTCTTTTAACAGACAGTTCCAGCTTTGATTTCAGCAAAATGCTTGTTACATGTGGAACTGTAAAAATAAAAGGGTTACAACAATAAGTATGACAATTTTGCAAAATATTTCTTCATACCATTCGTCATTATAGATCCAACAAGACTTATCGACAATGCCTGTGAAAATTTAACTGATATATATTTTGCATCTTCTACAATATTCCAATTACTTTGAAGCTCAGTGAACCCTGAAACTGAGGTCAAAGTCAATTGAACCATGTCAGATGGACACGTGCACTCTGTACAATAGATTTATGTTGTGTTGTTGACCTTTTATAAATAATGTCTGATATAATACAAACCCAATACAAAACCTTAAACCTGACCTGAAATAAAATTAGGAATGTGGGTGAACACTCAAAAGAATACCCCTGCCCTGCAATACTATTAGAATATCTAAAATATAAATGGATGAGTCTATATAGAATTACAAAAAAAAAAGAAGAAAACTCGAGCAAAAACAATTTAGGTCTTCTATGAGCGTGGCCTCTTGCCTATGTAGGACAAGGATACGATTCATTTATGCAAATTTATAAGCAGTGTTCTATAACAGTGAAAATTTTCTCAATATGGTAAAAGGTGACAAAAATTAAACCAACTTTCCAGACGCTAATGTTGAAAAACGGGACAGAAATAAAATATCTTACAAGACATAAACATGTAAAAAATAAATATATATTTCAGCTTACTAAAAATATTTTCATAATGTTACTTTGACATCATTTCTTAAAACTAAGTCCCAAACATAATTGCTCAGTTGACATGTGTCATCCTCATGCGATACGAGATAACTATAATTCTGATGCAATCCCGAAAAGGGGGGTCATCATAAACAAACATGACATTAAATTGTCATTATACGAACTAGAACAAACAGCTCTATGTTGCTTTGATATTTATCAATTTTCAGGAAACATGTGAAATAAATTTCAGGTCCATTTCATTATAGTGCCTAACAAGATTGTGTGAGGTAGACGAAATTGACCTTAAAACGATCGTATTGTCTTTTGATGTCCAAAAATAGGCAGATCGGACATATACGGACTTTATCTAATGACTACATAAATTTGGGATTTATTATTATGATAATATTCTAATGAAACTGAAAATTGTAATTTTTTTTAGGATAAACAACAATTTTACCTGGCGTAGCCGTTCATAAATGTTTTTCTGCATTTATCTTCGAAAAATGGCGTATTTAATGGAATAGAACGTTAATACAGTAAACTTTCTCTTTTTTCTCCGCAATAGGCTATCAAAAATAATTTATCTAATGTGTATGTGGAAAATTATGTGAAAAGATAAAAAGTGGCAATTGTTACCTTTCATACCTTAAGTTTCGTTCATCTGATTCTGACCAATGCTTATATACTAAATATCTATTTATATGCCGCTATTATTGTTGTTGTTACCAATTATGTAAATCAATTGTATCTGATTTTATGCCCTTTATGGGCCCTGTAATTTGGGAAATAAAAAAAAAATCTATTCATTGATAAAACGTAATATGGACTGGTCCAGTGTCCAGTTTGCAGGTCATTTAATTTTCTGTACACATTCATGCACGCTCTGATTTAATCAATATACTCGTACGAAAAAGCATGAACAGTTTGAAGGTAATCTAATAATAACTTAATCCAATCAAATTGCATAAGATTCAATAACAATGTCAAGTCCAAATCATAATGAGTAATAGAGGTAAACTGGGTAGGGAGAAAATGACAGATATTTCAAGTTAATATTTATGCAATAACGAATTAAAATTTGTCAACCAAAAGTTTTGCTACAATTTCAAAAACATGTCGTTCTGTATGGGTATAGTTTTCGGATCTTTCATTAGCGTATTTAAGGCTATAAAAAGTTTGGGCTTCAAAAGTTCACACAATTATTGACTTTATACAGAAAATTCGTCCTTGTAAAACATTTAATAGTTCACAAATGATACGCGATTTTAAAATAAAATTATTTCTTAAAACACTGCAAAAAATTTCATTCATATTGATAAAGTGGTATCGTCATAAAGTGCGTTGAAATGAACAGTGGTATAGCAAACATCGAATTCCCTCACAAAATGTTATCACACACTACAGTAAGGGGAGTCAGTTAAGTTTGTCTATTTTTAGATACTATACAGGTAATCTTTTGACACTACGTATACAACCTGTGTGACCTGTGTAGTGATTTTGATTTTACGATAAATTCATGAATGAACGATAATTTTATGAATGAACATGAGCACCTGACCTCTTTCTTAAACACCTATTAAACATATAAAACCGTATTTAATAAGGAGATAATTCAGTCAAATTTTCAGTACTAAATCAACAACTGAAATGATTCCATTTTTTGATGAAACATCGTACGAACGGAGAACGGAATCGCAGGTATAAAAATGCACTTTTTTCCCTTGTAATGACCGCGGATCTATAATTTTTATAGATCGGTTGAAATCCCAAATCTAATTTGCATAATGGAAATTTAGGCGATAGCAATACATCGGAGTGACCTCAAGGTCATCCTCTGTAAAAATGAATTTATCTCTTTATAGCGAGTCATTGAACCATACAGGTATATGCATGTAAACATAAGTATATAAAACTCAGATACTAGTATACCAGAGATGAAATATATTTGCAATTAATCCTCACACTTGCTTGATAATATTTTACCATTTCATAATGGTGAGTGTACTACAGTTAATCATTTATTTCTGTTAAAAGGTAATTATACTTCTTACTCAGAAGTTTATGCGATACTGATGTGCTCTCACAAGGGATTCTATAGTGGACGACACTTTCATTAAAAGGGTACATACTGTAAAACGCATACTCAATATATATGTAATGGCATTGACTTAGTAGATTGATACTTGGACTAAATGCATTATGTCTATCATAGCGTTTTGAGTTTATTATATTAATATATGTAAATCCAAAAAATTAAACAGACCATGTTGTAATCGAAATAATCTGTATTATACCATTAGACTGATTGTACTTGCCATTAATAGAAATGACTCAAGTAAGACTTGAACCCAGAACCCAGTGGTAATGGGCTGATGTTATTGCTACATGTAGAAAAGGACAAACTACCAAGACCATTGTTTCACTAAGATTCTCTAAATATGGCTAATGAAAACATACCAAAGCAATTCAAATATTGATAATTTTATCAACACACTTACCAGTTAAGAAGAGAAATCCAATGAGAACTGAAATTAGAGGTCAGATATTAATATAATTTATGTCAGCCTTAGATTTGGTTTTGAAGTTTGTCTGTACCTGTAGAATTCTGTTTAAAACAGGAAATCACATCATAATTTTCACAGTTATGTTGTTTATAAGTCCTTAAACTTAGATACGATTGATGTTAACTCATTGTTCCTTTGAATTAACTTATTCTTAAAAGATATCATTTAATACCATAGCAAGATTTTTAAATATTGCTTTTATTAGTAATAACATTGATTTTGTTGACAAATTAAAACATATCTGAATATATATTCATTTTACATGTCTAAAAAGTTATGGTCCTACATCCTGTCTATATTTTGTACTAATATTTTGGTACGGCGCAAGATCTTGATTTTCTCAGACTTTTTATGATGTCTTTACACTAAATCCGTTGAATGTGCTATGATTGATACTTTAGTCTGAGAGCGCATGATTTATCTATTCTTAAATAACTTATTTAACTATCTTTCCGTAACTTCAAGTACTTCAGTAACTGCAAGTACTCTAAGATTGGTCTTTGTGTGAGTTTTTTGTTTTTGTGCTGGGGCCAATTTAATTAGTTAAGCCATTTCCAACAGATTTTTACAGTTTTACAGGATGCTCTTGTGTTCTGCTTTATCACAGTCCCAAGTTAGTGCAGGGTAGAACGCACACAAACATGTTTGACCCTGATACATTCTATACGTGCCTGTCCCATGTTAAGAGTATGCAATTCAGTAGATGTTGTTAGTTGCTTAAATCCGTGTCATTTAGACTATGTTGGATAGTTGTCTCATTGACAATCATATCGCATCTCCTTCCTTTTATAAGTCCTGAAAGACTATGAGATGTTGAATAATGACCAAATCTGAAAACCCATATTTTCAGGTATCAACCAATATTGCATGTTGAAACGATCAGTTTAAAACTGACTCTGTAATTTGTATTTTGTATTTCTAACTTCCAAATATATTTGAATGTGAGCAGCTCAATCAAACAATTCATGATAAACAGCTTTACAAAGACGGATGTATCAGAGCTTCAGATAAACTGCGTATTTGCATGATTACGCAATAAAACAATCAAACACCCAATACATTTGTTTATATCAGCGTTCAAAAAACCAATAAATGCAAAGGAGAACCCAATTACATGTAAAAACTATTCGTTCTTAACCCTTCAAGTTGCTGCCGAATACTTTATGTACCCTTATCAATAAAATGTTGTTGCATAATTTTTCTATTTTTGTAATTTTAGGAAATCTACTTTCCTTCTAAAAATAGATGGTCAAAATCAGCTGATCTGAGTCCCTGTAGGAATTTCTAAATGATATGCTCCTTGCTCACAGATTTATACCCAGTTAAAAATAGACACCAGAATGGTTCAGTACCTGTACATGTATATTGTATATATGGCACTTTCTAATTTGTTCACCTTATTCACACTTGATTAGTTTCTGCCTTGGTTTCAACGACTAAGTAATGTAATCTACAGAAATACAAAACTGGCAGGAAAGTTTAAAATTTACCAGACACGAATTTAAAAAAAAAGACTTCTCAGTGGATTACTCAAATTAAACAGCTATCACAAGTATATACTGGGGAAGTTAGCATTTAATAGTGGATCACAATGCCCATCTTGATTTGTTACATAAACAATAACATTCAATTACTGGATGATGGAAAAGCAATTACATTTAGGAATTGTGTGGTGTATAACACAATTCGATCTGTGCTTGGGGTGAATCTGGAATTGATGTTGCAATTAAAAACTAGAGGCTCAAAAGAGCTTGTGTCGCTCACCTGCATCTTCAATAATGGCCCCTTTTTAGCAAAAATCATCATTAAAGGGGAACAACCTATTAAGAGTTAACTGACAATTTCAGTCATGTTGACATATTTGTAGATCTTATCCTGCTGTTAATTTTGCATTGTTAAATTTTCTATTTATTTATTTATTGTTTTGTATAAAAAAAAAATGTAAAAATTATCATTAAAGGGCAATAAATCCAATGACGAGTGAACTGTAGATTTCAACCATAATAACTTACTTGTAGATCTTGTCTTGCTGATGATTTGTGCTATTCAAACTTTCTATTTATCTATTACAGTTTTCAAGATAATAGGCAAAAATGGAGAAAAATGGGGAAAATCTTCATTAAAAGGTCAATAACTTCAAAAAGGAGTCGACTTACAATTTTGGTCATGTTGATTTATTTGTAGATCTTATCTTGCTGATTATTTTTGCCTTTTAAAATTTCTATTTATCTATTATAGTTTAAGATATTAGGTAAAAACGCAAAAATTTGGTAAAAATTGTCATTAAAGGGCAATAACTCTAATAAGGAATCTTTTGGCGATTTTGGTTCTGTTTGACATATTTGTAGAGCTTGTCTTGCTGATCATTTTTGCTAATTAAAGTTTCTGTGTATCTAATATAACTTTTCGAGATATTAGGGAACAAATCTTAAAAAATGGTACAATTCATAATTTAAGGGCAAAAACTCATATAAGAAGTCGTCTGACAGTTTGGACTTAAATAGATAATAGTTAGAGCTCAACACTTTGAACATTTGTGATCCCTGTCCGAAATTTCTCTATTTATAGCGGTTTTCAAAATAATAAGCAAAACTTGCATTTTACCCCTATGTTCTATTTTTAGCCATGTCGGTCATCTTGGTAGGCTGGTGGAGTCATCGGACACATTTTTAAAACTTGATACCCTAATGATGATTGTGGCCAAGTTTGCTTAAATTTGACCAACTTATTTCAGAAGAGAAGATTTCTGTAAAAGTAAACGGACGACGACGACGGACGACGGACGCCAGCCAGACGCCAAGTGATGAGAAAAGCTCACTTGGCCTTTTGGCCAGGTGAGAAAAAATACTTCACTCAATTACATACAAAACGACGAGTAAAATTCCCAAATTGTAGATTCTTATCTGGAGCTGTGACTGTTCTAACATGTCTAAGGGTGATTTGTGATTAGCACACAATAAACATCTGGGAATAAAAGAGAAAGAAACTGAGATTCAGATTTCCTACATGTTTTATTAATTGACATTATGCTTGCATTTTTGTTAAAGATTAAAAATTAATATGCACGACTGAACTGAAGAGTAAAAATGATTTAGCTTTATAAATAAATACGGTTAGTAAGTTTTTTTTCCGGTTAGATATTACCTACTAGCTGAAAGGTAGAACGTCTTGCCTAAATACCAATATTTTTTGTACATAAAAATATCTTATTTTGAAATATAAAAATAAAAATTCATATGCTTCAAACACTATTCATATGAATAATGAATAATCATGATATGAATATATTCACTGCATTTCGAATTCATAACCTACATATTTGTCATATTACAATAAAATTCCTGTAAAGCTGATATGTCTCAAAAAGATACAAAAGAGTACTAATTCAGATTAATTGATAAATATTACTGAATCTACATTGTCTGTACTCTGTCATGATAAAATAATCCATCTTAATTCCTGGCTTCTTTGTCATGTGGTGCAGGCGAAATTTGTGACATAACTTCATGATGTATGCAAAGTTCAGGTTACCTTTCCCTTCTCGAAAACTTTTTTGTGTTGATTTTTTTCCAAATAAATACACATTTGAAAATCATCACATTCTGAAAACAAACTGTAGACACAGAGAAATGTCTCGCCTTTGGCATAAAATTCAGAAGAAGACAATCTGATGGACAGCAAATTTGCTAATTAATTCAAAGTCGCTGGACCATGCACTAGTGGTAATGTAACTTTATACAAAATATCGTTGTTTTTTGTAAGTAGTTTCTATCAAACTAACTTAAAGTGGCATTAGCTGTCAAATTTATGTTCACCAATTTGATTCAAATTCTCATATTTGATTTATAACATTCTTAAACGTATATCCAAATTACAAAAAGTCTAAAATAAACAATTAACAATGCTTCGACTCGATAATATGTATCCAAATTTCGTGTGTATTTTTTGTCTAGACGTAATTTAATTAACCATCGAGATGACCTCCGAAAACTGCCGACGGTCATATAACCAGATATAAACATACATATAAATATAAACAGATAGCGACCACGTGCAATTGGATTTTTTTTTTACCATTAAAGACCCATAACTGGTGAACAAATAATATGAAAATGGTCACATTGGAATAGGAACCTATTTTTAGTGTTGCCAATTTGGCATTGTAAATAAAATTCAACTTACCCAGTGAGAGCAAACGCGAGGTATCTTGAGACATTTAAAAATATTGCTTTGTTTACATGGTTTAATACTAATCGCCTAAGAATAAAAATAATAGCCTTCTTTTCGATGATTAATATCTCAGAACTCTTGAACGACTTGTTTGTAGATCATCAAAGTTAAAACATACCATGAACATTTCAGTTCAACTTACAATCAATATGAAAAAAGTCACTAATGGACAATAGTACCAATGAATGGTACCAGAGTTTGTTATTAACACTTATTGATCATGACTAGTAATGAGAGGAAAAGCAATTTTTTTGTCCCTGAGATGCCAACTATTGCTCAAGGCAAAGCAATAGTAGATTCAAAGGGGAAACAAAATTGCTATTCCCCTGATAACCAGTCATTTTTTAAGTGTTTTACTATACTATATAGATTAAGAAATCTAGCCTACATACACCATCTGACACAAAAAAAAACCAAAAGGTCACACATTTATGATATAGATGAATGATATGGCATATTACTATAATAAAAACTAGGGATTTTTATGTCAAAATATCCATCCACAGAATCGCTAGTAATTGAAAATATATGCGTGCACCAAAGTTTTCAAATATGAGGAAGACGGTGGCAGACTCTGGTAAAAAATATATCTTTTCTGTTTTAGTTATCGAAATATGTCTTTTTTATGATGATTTTTCTTGGATTTTTTAAAACATTTTTTTCTGTGAAGCAATTTATTATTTAGAAAACATATTTTGATGATGACAACAACAAACACATATAGTTATCTAATTAAAATGATTAGAAGGATTTTATGTTTAAGATATTTCTGTGTTTTCCTTACAATGCGAAAAGTCCAAGCAACGCTAATAGTCAATGACATCATTTTTGCCCAATCACAAATATTTAAGTATGACAAAGTTCCGGATATACTATTGCAAACTATTAACCGAGATGATAGTCTTTGGGACTATTTACTGGCAAATAGTCTCTGGAAAGAAATAGCACAAATATTTCATTCTTTTCTATTAAGAAAAAATAAATGGAGAATGTGTCCATTTGGTACAGATGTCCCCGCTTATAAATGTACGGCAAATTCTGCAATTTTTCAATTTACAAAGAAAATTAACTGAAGAACGACGAAAGTGACGCTACCCTTATTCGAACTTGATCTGTGTTTGGTGATAATACGCATTGTGTATAAGTTTAATAACATTTGGTGGAGGTAAACTAAAGTTAGAGTGCGGAAAAAAGCAAATTTTGCAATTTTTCCATTTATAAAGAAACATAACTCAAGAACAGTAAAAGTGACGCCGCCACAATTCCAACTTGATCTGATTTTGGTGGTAATATACATTGTGTATACGTTTCATAACATTTGGTTGAGACAAACTAAAGTTTAAGAACGGAAACTGATTTTGGGACGGGCGGACATACACAGTAACAAGGGTAAAAACTTAATGCCGCGGCGGGGGCACAAAATACAAGATACTGTCAAGAAAATGTGATATAATATGCAAGTATGGCCTTCATGAAAAGTTAATATCCAAAATTAGTAAATGATATGAGCAAATCAGCCCTAATACGGATACATCAGCATGTCCAATACTGATGACGTTGCCCTGTCGATAATAAATCAAGAGTTAATATTGCTTTTCGGACAGGGCCAATACGGAAAAAAGCCGTATTGGCCCATGGGCTAATACGGGACGTTCACTTCCTGTTTCAATTTTCTTACGCCTTTGGACGTATCGTTACATGTATGCATGAAATACATTTGTATCATATTTTTTAACTTAATATCATAAAAAAGTTTAAATGATGGTCAGTGTTTTGTAGCGTCTTGAAACGGAAATATTTTCCAGTCTTTTCGAGTACGACTTTCGATTATTTTCACTGTTTCATTCCCGTTGATCAATCAACAGAACGCAGACGATTCAAGAGTAAGAATAGTTAAACTGTCTGATTTATTCTTCCCAGCTACTTTATATTTGCTAGATTAAATGAATTCTACTAGCATAAGATTAAGTACTTGGACGAGAAATTAGAAATTACATCTGACAATGATGACAAAAAATCCATCGTGAATGCGAAAAGACAAGTTCAGCTATGAATTTTTGTATCTTCTTCACGGTAAGTTTCTTAGTTAATCGAAGAATTAAAATCATTTAATAAAAGTGTTATGAAATCGAGACAGGTTATTTTCCTCAAAGTCTGTAGGATCTGTTCGAGATTTAATAATTTTGGATATTAATTATCATGAAGGCCATAACTGTATTATTCTACTGAACTGAATACAAAGATATAATTTTCGTTTAATTAACATAAAATTTCGAAATATGTTTACAAAGTTCCTCTCGACTATAACTAGAAAAATTTGTAAGGGGTTCCGTGGGACCTTGTGTCTCGCCTGCGATTGCTACTGTCAGTGTAGTAGTGTAATGTTGACTTAAGAAGTGAGTCCAATTATAAGTAAAATACAGAATTCCCGAAAAAAAAATCTAACTTTTTAGATAATATTTCTTGGTCTAGAAGATTAGATTCTGTCCAAGTTTCATAATAATCCATGAAAGTTTATATATTTCTTTTTCGTTTGACGTTAGGGGTTTCTCCTGTATTAAATATGGTTCAATATATTCAAAACTGGTTAGAGAAGTTGTAAAAAGGGTTATTGTTATTTTGGATTAAGATATATTGGTTATATATGCACTTGAAATTCTTTGGCGGTTTAAAGGATGGGGTTTCGTTATATTAGATAAAGTTATTGTTGAGCTGTCAGTTCATCGAAGGTGCTCACAGTAACTACATCGTACAGTTTACCGTTTATTGTCATATTTATGAATATGGATTATATAGAGTTTAAGGTTCATGTTGACCCTTTGATTAAAATGGCTGCATTTTCACCTCAAAATTTACTGTGAGCACAGACAAACCTGAGTATCTGGAAAAATTTAAGTCATAGCACGCTCTAGATAGATAAAATTCAAATACATTTTCAAAAAATTAAAAACTTAACTGGATTTTGCAGTGCACTTTTTTTCATTCCTCCAGAAGGTGCCAAAATAAACAAAGTTGGGAAAGAGGTTTGAGAACTTCCCCACAGGTAATAATTGAAGTGAACTGAATCGATTAATATGAACAATAGAGGAACAATTGACAGCCGACAATAATTGGTGATTTAAACTGTGTACATGAGTTGACCATATCAAGTGAAACTTAACTGTTTGTTAATTTTATCATCTTCTGCAGGGACGAAAAAAAGTGCACAGCAAAATCCAGTTAAGTTTTAAATTTTCTAAAACATAAAATATATTTGAATTTTATTTGCCTAGGACATGCTATGCCTTAAACCTTTTCCAGATGCACAGGTTAGTCTGTACTTAGAGTAAATTTTGAGGTAAACACGCAGCCATTTCAGTCAAAGGATCCACATGAACGTTAAGTTCATTTACATATAATGATGTGTTGGACAATTTTGTTGTATGCAAATATCAATTTGAATATTGTTATCAAATTATATTAGATTATTATGTTATTGAACATTATTTGCAAGAGAAAAGAACAAGTTACTGCGAGCAGCCAAACCTATATTACAGTTTTGTCTTATTTATACCAAAGAATTTAGTAAAGAAGTACTTTAAATTCGGATGAGCACGGCGAGGGAGAATTTAAACAAATGTATCATGTCAAAAATTTTAATCCCAAACTGTCTGTGAATGTTAACTTTAAAAAACAAAGTCTATCTATCAGATTTATAATAAAAAAAAAAAAAATATACTTTCAAAGGTTTGCTTCAGACATTATCTCTTAAGCATTAAAAACCTTTTTTGAAGCCAAAGTTTCTTAAAACTTTATAAGGTTTGACAAACTAATTGATGTGAAACAAACTTAACCCCAGACTGTATCTACTTGTTAACTGTAATAAAACTATGTCCATTTATCAGTAAAATACGGAAATATTTTCAAATATTTGCCATGGTTACTGTATTTTAGTCATAAACAAGCTTCTGTCAAAATTTATCAAAATTCCATGTAGGTTTGACAAAGTTATTGCTGTCTTAAAAAAACGTTAACCACAGATTGAACCTTAATGTTGACGCCGACGGAATCTAGGATCGCTATGTCTTGCTTTCGCGGGCTCGACCAAAATCGAGATCTTTATCTGTACTTATTGCATACTCATTTAAGCATAGTCAGTTGGAAAGCAGGTCACGGTTTGACCCCAAATCTATCAGCAACAATAGAGTCACGTGACCGTGAAAATTCAGTAAAACTACGGCTGAGACAAACCTCATTTTTACTCAATAAAATACCACTGTCATGATAAAAACTTATTGATCTAAATAGTCTTGAATATACACAGTTTTCACTCATCAAAACTTACACGTCAACTAAAAGTCCTTCTTTCTTAATTTTATCTTCAAACTTGAAATTTGTGTGACAATTGTCATGTCTCCTAATAGAAAAATCTAAATATTTTCGAGAAAACTAAAAATGACGGGCTGAATTTAAATTCAATAAGGCATCTCATTAAGACAAACACTCGATATGAATATCCAGGCAACAGAGTTTCGGATACGCAAACGTCAAGTTATTTTCAACACGAAGCGGTGGTTTGTTGCCGATTTTGTGCAAGTGGTTATCTCCCCTGATATCACAAGTCAAAAAATGAAAACCCAACAAAATCAATCAAAAGGAGTTAACATCACAAAAATCAAGAAAAAAATAAATAAAATTCGATTACAACTATGGTATTTCTGAATTAACAAGAGATTCCTTCCTCCTATTTAGAGAAGGATAAGAGGTCAAGATTGAAAGACAATAAATTGGTTAAAAATTATGAAATGTCTTTTAGAAAACTAGCTGAAATATAAATTAGCTCTGGCTGAAGAAATTACCATTGTAATTTTTATATAAATAGAATTTAGGATCACTCTTAATAGAACTTTTCTAAATACCTCTACCAATGTTTTAATTAGCAATAAAACATATCTTGTCACAATTTAAAAAAAAAAATTTCAAAAAAAAAAATTAATAAATACTACTGATCATTTAGATTTTACATTCTAAAAAGCCCATGGGATCCAAAGTCACAATAATTTCTTCAATTCAAAAATGCCTTTAACTCAATCTTTGTTTCTTAGTTGAACAGTGCAGTACTGCCTAGAAAATATCATAAAGAAAAATGATAAGTTTACCAGAAATATTTTAAAAGAACTTATTTTCACTGAACAATAGAAATTCTGTAAAAGATAATACTTAAAATGATAGTATTCTAAGTGACATAATTTTGAATTTTAAAATCATTATATTATTGAATGAAATGAAATTATTAAATTATCTACCACAGTAGCCCTTGCCAAATTTTTCAGGGTATTTTATAGATTTTGAAAGTAAAACTTTTTGAAAAATTCTAAAATTTGGGGCTTCTAGGCTACTCTTCAAGTTGATGTGTCAGCTGGTATAAATGAATATTGTATACCTGTACCTTAATTGTATATTTATATCACAAATTACAAGAGGATTATTTAACAGTTGGTGGGACCGATCTTGTTCATTATACTAAATGATTGTAAAATTGACAAGAGTTAACGATGTGAATAAATTCAGTTTTGTAAAAATTAATTTTTTCATTTGACTTGATAAGCTATTTTTTTGCACTTATTACTATCACTTATTTAATAAGGAGATATCAAATAACCACTTAACATTATAAATAACTGACCTTAATTTCTTCTTTCAGTTTCATAATTTTTTTCAAGAAATTTCCATTGCAAGGAATTATTTTTTTCACTCGCCATTTCTTGTGTTATTGTCCATGCATAGGCTATCATTATTTTGTCAAATTTGTTGCCAGCATGAATGAAATTTTCTTAGACGTAAAGTTTCAAACGTTATAAACATGATCTTTGTTTCACTTTTCCAATGTGTAAATTTTCACTATGCACAATATGACCCTGACACATAATTTGTTAACGTTACATGAGTAGACGTATATTGAAAAAAAGAAAACAATGTCACCGTCAATTTGTGTAGTGGAACAAGAAGGGTTTTTTAAAATTACTTTGCAATGAAGTTATTGTATGGAATTGTGAAAAACAACACTGCTTAATCATCTCTAATAAAATCGGTAGTTTTTAGTACTTTTGTAACATCTACAATGTAAAGAAGCAGAACCTTCACTGTTTTAAAGTAGAACCGATGCGAAAAAACCCTACAAAATGACATGCCTGGTGGCCACTGAAATAATAGTATAAGAGTAAAAAATGATGGCTTCATATTTATGTAGAAATTTAAAATAGGCTACCCCGTTTAATTTAAAATTTTTAAAGTTCTTTTCCGTATTTGGATACGCAAACGTCAAGTTATTTAAATTCGAGTTTTTTGGCGAACAAAAAAGATGGCTGATAATTTTTAGAACGGACAGGATGAAGTAATAGCAAATAAAAGTTATTTTCGACAATGTTTCTATGTTGTATTGAAATTGTATTGTTCACAAAACCTATAAACGTTAAAAATCAATTATAGTAAAAGCAAGTTAAAAAAAATAGTGTAAACGTCGATTTTTTTTAGCCGTTTGATTTCGCGAACTTTTCGTCGTCACCAACGACTGTGGCGCCACCTAATTAATTCCCTCTGCTATTATTGCTGATAGAGCTTGAAGACAACGGACGTTTCCTATGACTTGCTTTCCAACTGCAGTAACGCAACTTTTGTTGCATGCTTAGTGCTTTCGACGAGTCTTTTTGTTTCAAAATGTATTCACTGTCCAGATCTGAGCATATGTCAAATATTGAGGCGACCGTCATTTTTTCAAGAAGTAAACAAACGATATGACGTCACTAGTTAGTTATTATTTTGACGTGAAAATGTGCGGCAAATTTAAAAGGGTTATTTTCGTTACGCAGATAGTCCCGAATGGGTATTTTGCCTACGCGTACATTCCCAAACGGTTTTTTGGCCTTTGTACATATTTAAAAACAATCATTTTGTCTATTCGCAATCTGCCGCGGGTAAAAATGGTTATTCTCCTTGAAGGAATAATACACATACAGTAATATCTTAATTATTGTATTTGTGGTTACTATAGTAAAGTATAATAATATCAGATTATTACATGGCATTTTTCATATCAGATGTATTATCAGCCCAAGGTTCAATACTGACCGAGGGCTGATAATACATCTGATATGAAAAATGACATGTTATGATCTTTTTATCATATGCATCAACGATGGAGAAAAATAACAGTTTGATATATTGATCCTTTTAAGTGGTTCTCAAGTAGAAGTTCAAAAAGTGAAAATTTACGGACATCGGACGCCAAATGTAATATATCCGAAATGAAATCTTTCTATCATATGCCTCAATAGAGGAGAAAACAACAGTATAATATATTTTTATATTGACGATAAAAAAAATTCAACAAAACATAATGAACACTGTTGGAAAAGTCGACATTTGTAAAGTAACTTTTCTAAATTATGCTAGAAACTTTGAAAAATGCGTTTGTTGTAACATTTGTTTTTTTTGCATTTTACATAATATATTTTCCTGTTTCCTAATATTGTTCCCTATCTTGTTATGTTTTTCACTGAAAACGTACCATTAAGGTGTATTTTCCGGAATTTGTCGAGTAACGCCGGAATGTTATGCGATAACGTTACGGAAAGGCATGTGATAAATTTTTCATATCAGCCCGCTAAACACCATTTCGGAAAATATGGAATTCACGTAAATTTCATGCTATTATCATACTGTAAAAAATATAAGTTTTTTACTCTAAGTATATGATAATAACTATTATTTTATCTATTTAAAATGATATTGTATTTACCTGTACATATAATGACCTCAACTATTAAGATAACCGAAGCCTGCTTTGACCAGGTACCTAAGAATAAAATAATATTATAACTGAACAGGTGCAAATTTCTTTAATGTGCAAAATGCTTTACTAGTTGTAAATGTTGTGTACAAGTTATCATTTTGTACAAATTATAATTTGTACCAAAAAATTGTACAATTTGTATTTTAACTTTGTTCAAATTGTAATTCGTCCAAAAAGTGCTTGTACAAATTACAATTTGTACAACAATAGACTAGAATTCACTTATAACTTGTCCAATAATTTATAATATGGATTTGGTTAAAAAGCATTGATACATTTCTATTTAATGACCATCCAGTAAACCTTATTTTACAAAATACGAAAATAGTTCTGTATCATTTGTTTGGGCTTGTGATAGAATTATGTGATCGGGAATAGCACAAAATGTTTTGCTTTTTACATTTAAACAAGAAAATATTTGAATCTGGAATAATTTTAAATTCTGGAAAATTGTTTGTTTTGTCTGTTTACATTGACCTCAAAATAATTGTGTTTGTTTTTCTCCTTGGGTTGATCTCTCATTAATGTTAACCAATTACTCCTTCATAGATAATCCACGGAGCCTTTGCTCCCAAGATGCATTATATTGACAATATATTCTTCAAGGCGATCAACAGTTAAAGAAAAAGACACAAACTGGTATATCTGTTCATATGCTAATATAAAAATAAGAAAATGTGATATGGTTGCCAATGAGACAAATCTGCATCAAGTTCAGCTAAATTTGTGATCTAGGCCTTACAGACACACATTCCAACATTACTTGTAACACACCCATGATACTGGCCAATAATGGTACCAAGTATCATTATAATACTTAAAAGTATGATAAAAGAACAGAGTTCCAATGTCCCCAGCGTTGCATATTATATCTGTCCTCGGACAAAAACTAAACAAAACAATTTTTTTCTGTTCTTTTTATAGATATCTTGGGTAAATGAAGGTCAGAAAAAAAATTCAATTACAACTAATATTTCCAAGGAACATAATTCTTTAAAAAAATTGTTGATGGGCACTGTTTTTTGAAATTGTCAGCGACATTGCTGAATAAACCTATAATATAAGTTTCATAGACATTTGGCAAGAATTGTACACGTGAGAGCGCTAACAAGACCAGATAGACATATGTACGGTATTTTTTAATTTTTTTGTTTATTTTGTATTTTCAGATACTGTAGCTTGTCGCGGCTATTCAAGGCTTTATGAAACTTTCTTCACCAAAAGGTTTTTTTAGAATAATTACTGAATCTTTCAATATATATACCGGTATATATATTTTTTAATCCAACCAACAGATGCAGCCATGATATACCGTGGATGCTGTAATGAACCATAATTCTAACAAGAAATGTATAATTTTCGAATGTTTCGAAGCTAGATAACCGTATCAAGAGATTTTAGTAGAATTTTTTACCCCAAATTATCTTTTATCAAAATGATGGAACATTTGATACTTCACAAGCTAAAGATGATTGAAATCAATAACCTGGGTTTTTTTTCAATGCATTTTTGCAAAACGTTTATGACAACTAGTTGACATTGGACAACGGACACTAATGAAAAAGCTCACACTAACCCTTTAGGTCAAGCGAGCTAAAAATTTATCTTTTTTCTTGCTTTCTTACGTGAACCTGAAACTGGCTGAATCTGTTTCTTATAAACTGGATCTGTTTCTTCTGGTGGTATAATTCTAAAATGTTAATATAAAAGATCAAATAAATTTAACTTTTGTTCTTCTTACACATGTAACATAATACCTCTCTAAACAATACACAACTACATTACTCTAAAACACAAACTATAATAAGAATCATTCCAAAGACTGTGTGTAGCCAATTAGTTTCCTACAATTTTGAAAACACTTACTAATTATCTTTCAATTTATCTATTGAAACTTCCTAAGGCAAAGTAGTCCATTGTGACAGGATTGATGTACTATTCAGGCCCTTCAAAAAATGTTTTTTATGCTCCAAAATGTTTTATATTTTTACTTTCATAACTTTTGGTTTTGTGTGTAACTGATGATGGTTATTCCAGAAAAACTTGTGAGCATGGTAATCAGTACCTTACTCTGAGTTTGAAATAGTGTAAAGACACCTGCCTAATGTTGAAGACTGTGTGTATGCTGACCTATAGATGAGATTTGCATATTTGAACTTTGCATTCGTCGTGCTAAGCATAACCCAACTTGTAATTTTAAAGTTTAGACAAACAGGATGAAGGCGTCTAACAGATCTGCAAAGCGCACATGCGCACTTCAACTCACTATTGGGCTGCTGAACAAAGATGAAATTATTCTGCTTAGTAGTGTTTGTAAAAAATGTGGCAATTTTTTTTTTTGGTTAATTTAAGATATTGAAAAATTCAAAGTATCAGGTAGAAGGTGTCTGACATATACAAAAGTGCTCCAACATTACAACTCATCATTGTCAAGCTGCTGACCAAATTTGAAGTTATTCTGTTCAGTAGGTTCTGTGAAAAAGTGTGACAATAATATTGGTTGGATGATCAGAGGGAAGGAATGACGGACAGACGCAGGGACGGAGACTATTACCATATCCCCTGCAATGCAGACGCAGGGGACACAAATGCTAAACTAATCAGATCAGTACTAAGCCCAAACACAAATCCCCCCAAGAAAAAGACACAGTACATGTACTGATTTAAGAGTATTCGCCTTGAAGATAGTTGAATTTCAATTAAAAAATGATAAATAATTGAATTTGAATTATGTTCTCCTGTTCTTCTAGACTATTTAACCAATAAGTATAATTAATTGTTAAGACGTCATGACCCATTTGAGAAAAGTATGACCTTGCACAATGCCAAAATACAAGTATCAACACTTTTAAAAGTACCATACATTATAAGTAAAACCTGTTGCAAACTATTAAAAAAAAACAATATTAGTACCAATAGAATAATATTCAAAGATCTTACTACAATGCAAATTGATATAACCTTTAAGAATGAGTTTGTTTCAAAGGAACAATACATTTATCATGTTTATATGTACTGAATCTTGATAAAAAAAAGCTCTATACATTACATCAGGATGAATTTCTTGTAATTTTTGCTACAGGGACAACCAAACTTTTATTCTAAATCTATGAAAAAATTTGTTAAGGTTTAAATAATTTGCGGTAACAAAATCCATGACTTAATTATTCATCATTAGTATTTCAAAAGTTTTAAGTTATATGCATGTTTTATTCAAAATCATTTTGTCTTATACCTGCTTATGATTGAACATTTTATATCTTCAGGTAAAATAGTCTCAACTCTCTTCAAACATCTGTAATCTGAAATAGTATGGGCAAATGTTATTAATTAATAATAAAAAAAACTTAAGTGAGTAAGCTAAAAAAATTCAATTTTAGTAACATCTTAACATTAGACCAATGGTGTTGTGAATTCAATAGAGATCTTCTTTTTATAATATGTTACTACATATCCAAGTAAAATTACAATCCTATGTAATCACTTTTATGCAAAAAATTCCGTCTTTTGTAACTTTGAGCTTGATTGTAGACATAGTAACATCAAATCAAAAGTTATTTGCCTTTACTTACACATATATACCAGGAAGTTTGCAATCCCATATGTAGTATCTGATTAAGCATGCAGAAACATCTTTTCTGCACAAATTATATATCTATCAACAAACTATGACCTTGACCACAGACATAGAGAATTCAAATTCAATACAATAGATCTTTCTGTCATTTGATGTAAAATTGAGATTAGAAACGGGGAATGTGTCAAAGAGACAATAACCCGACCAAAGACCAGAAAATAGCCCAAGGCAACCAATGGGTCTTTAACACACAGCGAGAAAATCCCGCACCCGGAGGTAGGCTAAAGCAGGCCCCTAAACAAAAATGTTTACTAGTTCAGTGAAAATGGACGTAACACTAAACTCCGAAACATATAAATGAACCAAAATGAAAAAAACAATATAAAGGACTAACAAAGGCCAGAGACTCCTGATTTGGGACAGTCACAAAAAATTAGGCGCGTTTAACATGTTTTGTGAGATCTCAACCCTCCCCCTATACATCTAGCCAATGTAAAATAAATAAACACTCAGCAATACGCACAGTAAAACTCAATTTAAAAGTCCGAGTCCGATGTCAGAATAGGTAACAAAAGAAACCAAGCAAAACGACAATGATACATAAATCAACAAAGGACTACCAGCAGTTACTGACATGCCAGCTCAAGACCTCAGTTATACTGATTGAAAGATTGTGTCTTCATCGTATACAAATCACGCAAAATGCATCCCGTAAAGGGTTTAGTATTATACCATCATAAAATACATTATATCTAAGTGAAATTGCAATCCCTTATGTGTATTAGATTTAGCATCCAGACACCACTTTGCTACACAATGTTTTTTTTGTAACTATGAGCTTGACCTTAAGACATAATGACCTCAAAATCAATAAGGATTTACTTCTCAAAATATGTGTCAAATATTTTGATAAGATTTCAATCCCATGTAAAGCATTTGATTTAGCATCCAGATGATCCTCTCATCATGTGTGACACTATATCATAGCTCAGTTGGAATCCCATGTTTAGTATTTGATTTGGCATCTAGTTACAATTTTTTGTTTGCACGAATTGCAGTTCATTTGCAGTACCTATAATGAATATGACCTTGAAAGTATTTGAGTAATCATCTGAAAATCAAAATGACTGGCGTAATAACTGATGAACAAGCTAAAGCGTCAAAATGATATAACCTCTACATCATGGCATTGGATATAATTAAAGTAAGGACATAATAATATTGCATCTTGAAGATAAATAGAATCAGAATTCTAAATCAATGATATGATATATAAGATGGTTCAGTATGGTAAAATTGGTACCGTAAATGTTATTAAGATTCTGAGAAAGTCAATGAATTCTGATAAGAGCATGAAGAAGTTCAGGAATTGTAGACACAAAATGAGTACCCTCTGTAAATGTATATATGTGTTGCCTAACAGAAGTTCCCCTGGAAACTTTGTTATAAACAATGTCATAATATCTGTTCTTGTTGGAACAAAAATATTCTATACCCTTTATTCTGTAAAGAACAAATACTGTAATATTTATTCCAAAGGAAATAATATTACAGAATATTTTTTTCCACTTGGAACTTATATCATGAAGGAACTCCTATTACAATACACCTCCAGATGAGGCAATGGCAAAGTCCTTTGTTTAATATACTTGAATGACTAAGTTTTACTTTAAAACATATCTACCGTAATAGGCCTGGTAAAAAGTCCGCACTGGAACATTGTCTGCATCTCCCTTTTAGACACAGAAACTCAAGAAAAAATTTTTTTTGTCACTTGTAGAAAACATCTAATGAAACTCCGATAATTTCAAATCGTATATGAATGTTTATGGTATTTTAATGAAAAATTTTTTTTTTCATCATCAAATAAAGGCTTAAAATGCTTGTATATGATTCTAGAACACTCCACAAGTATAAAAATAAGCCAAACAACAACAAACACCACTCCCCCCCCCCCCAAAAAAAAAACAAAAAAAAACAACACAATTGGAAAAGTTGTGTTTGACATTAACCGAAAATAAGAATATCACGTGTGAAACAAATACGGTGAGAAAGTGGGGAAAATCTATCTTAATAAATTGATTGATTGATGGTTGCTTAACGTCCCATGTGTCCTTAATAGATATCACAAAAAATACAATTTTGAAAGTAAAACAGTTCCGTCCTTTTTTTAAATACTGTTAAACATGTTCATCACATTAGTGTTTGAAGTGCCTTTAGCTAAAACAAAGCACATTCAGCAGTATGTAACAAATAACCGATTACTTATAATGTAGTTTATACATCGTTATGCATAAGCTGTTTGCCGGCTGACTTTTACACGTTAAGGAACATTAAATACAAACGGATTCCAGATAACAGGATACACTACAAACCAGTAAAAGTCTGAAATGGCCTATATATGTACTGATTTTTACTCGACCAGTGTGAATTGGTCTGAAATTTACTTGATATTACTCAAAATTTTGTCAAAATTAAAGACATGGCATACATTAAGCACCTTAATAAAGTTTAATTTACCTCAGTATAGGTGTGTTTTACAGGTAAAAATAGTATTTCATTTTTCTTTAAACTCATGTATTGTTTTTCTAGTGAATTAAAAAGTCCTTGTGATTTAAGTTTTACAGGATGTTGTTTAAAACTCATTACACACTGACCAGGTGCGCTATTTATAATAAGTTTGCCCCAAGCAGAAGGTATTACTTTATAGTTTACCCCAGAACAATTTTAATCATTTCTTAAATTTTTTTTATCCCTTTCAGATACATATATATATATATATATACCAAATTATGATATGAAGAGATAAATTTCTGATATAAGGTTAATCAATTTCAGAGATTTGTTTGGCTGTTGTCAGGTAAGTTAAAAAAGATAGTTATATAGTAACGAATTTTAAGTTTCACTATTCTCTTCTATGTAATCAAGTTTGTACTGTACATAATTTGTGATATTATTTTTCAATTTTTCATGTTGATTATATATTGTTATTATTCCAAATGTGATTTAAAAATGGCAAATGACGTCATGCTACTTTCGTTTTTGATTATAGAGAATATATTGTTCTGTTTTTTGAATATTTAAATCATTGAGAACAAAAGCTAATATATAGTTAGAATATGTATTTATCATGGTCTAAAATTGCTTATATTTTATGTAAAGGGGATAACCTTGACAAGTATTTGTTACGTACACAACGTTGATTGACGTTGATCAGCTGTTTTTCTGACAACTGTTCTTATAGTCAAATAACCTTATTTGGTTTATAAATACATACGTTTTTGGCATAAAACATGATTACTTAATCATTTTCTTAAACACATGTGATTAACATTGGTTATTAAAGTTAAATTGTTGTATTTATTTAGAAAAACGTCATTCTTACATTGCATTTTAAGGCTTGAGTCGTCGTTTTACTTACATTTTGGAATAATTCTTTCTGTTCAATATCTACTGAGTGGATGGTTGTAAAAACGATGTTTGAATGGGGCATTTTCATTTTATCCATTGCCCCGTGACAAAGATCTTATAGTTTAATCGTAGCATACAATATTCATGTTGGCCAAAAGCACAAACGTAACGTCGTCCACCATTGTTTATTTGCCGTAAAGCAGTCTCAATGTCGTTATCAATAATTATAAGCAGGTGCGTTGCTACTTAGTATAAAAGAGGACACATTATTGTGTTTCTTCAGTCGTGATTTGATTCCCGAGGTACATAGTACACTCGATAAAAAGATCTAGCAAAACGCTTAAGTCTCAGACTTTCTTTAATTCTATATACTGAATAAAGACACACGCTTTTTCAAGGTATTATTTATTAGTAGTGACTCAGTCAGTATTTTGAAAACAGTCACGAATTACTCTTCAGAAATATAATAAATATAAACAATATTTGATTACAGAAATAAAGACTCAGTAGATTTATAAGTTACACAAAATCCATATTTATGAGACGCACTTCTCAAGGTCAAAACAATGAGTGTGGAGA
This sequence comes from Mytilus californianus, assembly GCF_021869535.1. Classification (NCBI taxonomy): domain Eukaryota; kingdom Metazoa; phylum Mollusca; class Bivalvia; order Mytilida; family Mytilidae; genus Mytilus; species Mytilus californianus. The sequence goes on from NW_026262675.1 coordinate 4,248,614, forward strand.
TGCACTAATGTTATTCCTTAATAAACGATTCAGTCGGGTGATATGCAAACAAACCCGTATTTTATGATGGTCTCAATAATGAGCATGAACACATCAAGTAGATAAATATCAAATTACAGTTATCCGTATTGTATCAATATTTTATGAACCGGAATACTTGACCAGAGTTATCCCTACTGTACTATTTGCTTGCTTTAAATTGTTTAAAAGTATTGTCTATTGAATATTTGTTACATAAAATAGATGTTTACTGTTGAAATAAATAGTTCATTTTAATAACGTTTCAAATTTCATTAACAACTTCATAGAATTTGAAGGATTTTAGAAATACATCTGGTACCTAGCTTGTGTCAATCGTCAGTCAAAAATAGTTGAGAAACCCACTCCAGTCGTAACGTAGAAAAACGTTACATTAATGGCCAATGTGGGGACCCTTTAAAAATAAAGAGGGTTCATAACTTATCTGGAGAGAAATAAAAATAATCAACTGTAGTAGTTTGATATAATCTCAAAGATATGTCTGACGAAAATACGCCTAGACAACCTAGTTTTGTAATGATTTCTGAGATGGGAGATGAAATGGCTACGACCTCGGGACTTGTCTCAAGACTCCCCGCATCTACTCCTGACATAGATAATAAAGTAACTAACAAAAGTTTAATAGATCTGACTCCATCAGTAGAGATCAAGATGCGGGTACAAATACAAGAAATATGTCCACTACCACATTTGCTGACTCTGATAATACTAGTTTAAATGTACATGATTTACGACAGGAACTCATTGAGCATAGGGAAGCATAACGTAGAATTATGGGATTATTGGGGGGGGGGGGGGGGTGGGTGATTGACAACAGACGGGAGTATCTCCGCGGTCAAGGTGACCAGTGGTACGGGCCCAGCACTTACTCTTCGTGGAAGGAACCTCCAAACATGCGTGCAGGGCGGTTCGGAACGGTCCGGATGGATTAAAACGGGTGTGTAGGCACCATGACTCCCCCAAGAATGAACACAAATTATAATGTGGGGCAAGGACGTAACAGTATTGAAAACTCCCACTCAATGATGTTTCCAATCAATAATAACCAAAGAAGAAATCAAACTTCATTACAGACTAATACTCAAATTAACAATAAGAAGCCCCCATATTTTGACAGTACAGGTAACTGGCAAGATTACCTTGTACAGTTTGAAATGGTTGCCGCTGTTAATACATGGGATGACAATTCAAAGGCATTTGAGCTAGCCACAAGTTTACGTGGTGATGCACAAGGTGTTTTTACCGAAATTGAACCCCTAAGACGATTTGATTACAATTATCTAGTTTCTTCATTAACATCCCGGTTCGAACTAGTGAAACAAGAAAATATGTATAAAGTTCAAATGAACTCATTCTATAGAAAACTAGGCCAAACCTTGCCCGAAATGGCGCAAGAAATAAGAAGAGTTACACGTTTGGCTTATCCAACGGCACCTATAGACATAAGAAATCAGTTTAGGAAAGACTGTTTTGTTAGAGCATTAAATGACCCTAAAATTCAACTCTCTATTTTTCAAAGGGAACCAAAAACCATTGACGACTGTAAACGATTCGGGGTCGAATATGAGGCATTTACTTTAGATCAGAAACGAATCAATAACCCACAACAAGGGTTACGTAAGATCACTGAGACTGAAGAGTCTGATGATGAGTTAGTAACTCGTCTCTCAAAATTAAGTGATCAGATAGGAAGCCTCGCTTTCAATAATAAAAATTCAGACAGAATTATAACTTGTTATTACTGTAATAAGAAAGGTCATATGAAAAGGGATTGTAGGAAGCTGGAATTGGACAAGAAACACAACTGTGTTGTTAAATCAGGGAAAATAGAACAAAATACTATTTTTCAAAGTACTAACAGTACTCAAGGAACTCAAACAGACAAGCATGTCAGTTTCATGACTACGGAAAACCTATAAATGCTGGAGATGAGGATCGGTCACCAGCACCTGATTTTAATGAGTCAAGGTCCATATATTTTACTAAGACAAATAAATCAGAAATTTTATTCCTTAAATGTCTAATCTGTGAAATCAATATTAATTGTTTAGTTGACACAGGTGCAGCTATATGCATTCTGCATCCTAGAAAATATGAGATGCTGCCAATTGAATTAAAACCTGAAATAAAGAAACAAGACTAAACTGTGTTTACCTGACGGAGGTTTCATTGATACTTTGGGTTATGTTGAATTACCTCTCCAGTTAGGAAAATTCAAAGTAACACATAAATTCACCATAGCTAATATTGATGTTCCAGCCGTAATTGTGTACGACTTTTTGCGCAAATATGAGTGCATTCTTGAGTTAGGAAAAGGTGTCCTTATTCTAGGTCAAAATAGAATACAATGTATTAAAGAGAGTCAGATCGACTCTGTTTTCAAGATTTCAATAGCTGAAAAATTAACTATTCCACCGAATACTGAATTTATCACTTCGGTGTAATAAAAGGAGACGCCAGTAGCATAATGAATGCTATGACAGAAGCTTTACCTTCAAAATGTACTAATAATATATTAATTGCAAAAGCAGGGGTAGATCCGAGTTGCGGACAAATACCAGTAGGAATGGCGAACGTTACCGAATTTGAGCAAACAATTCAACCTGATACACATGTTGCTATATGTGAAGCAGTTGAAGTCAATATTGACTCTAATGAGACTTATATAGATAAATTGGGTAAAGTGAGTTCTGTCGAAGAATCAAAAGAAACTCCCAGTCATTTAAAAGACTTACAAGTAGTGAACTCTTGAATGAGGATCACATAAAACTTTTGAACAATCTTTTAATAAAGTATGATCAAACATTTTCCAAAAAAAAAGTTATCTTGGGAGAGCAAGTGCTATAAAGCATACAATTAGCACAGGAAGCGCCAAACCAATAAAACAGGCACCCCGTCGTTTACCCCTGTCCAAAAGAGATGAAGTAAATGACGAAATACAAAGACTTCTTGATTGTGGAGTCATTGAACCTTCAAAAAGTCCTTGGGCATCATGTATTGTGCCAGTTACAAAGAAGAGTGACGGTAGTACGAGAATATGCATTGATTTTCGTCCTTTAAGTATCATAACAGTACATGATTCATACCCCTTAATTCGCATTGATGATGCATTAGATGCTCTAAGAGGTTGCAAATGGCTGAGCGTCATGAACCTCACTAGTGGGTATTGGCAGGTAGAAATGGACGAAAAAGATAAGGTAAAAACGGCTTTTACGAGTACCAAAGGGTTATTCCATTTCAATGTAATGCCCATTGGCTTCTGTAATGGTGTTGCTACTTTTCAGCGATTCATGGAATATACTTTGGCAGGACTTAATTGGCAAACCTGTCTAATATACATTGACGATATCATTGTATTTTCAGATTCTTTTGAATCACGTTTGACTAGGCTCGGAGATGTTTTAGACCGTACTGCAGCACAAGGCCTAAAGGTTGCCCCAAAGAAATGTTTATTTTTTCAAAATGAAGTTTCTTTTCTTGGACACATTGTCTCAAAGAATGGAGTTGCAGCTGATCCCGGAAAAATTGAAAGTGTTAAAATGAGGCCTGTACCCAAGACAATAACAGATGTCAGGAGCTTTCTGGGCACCTGTTCTTATTACCGTAAATTTATTCAAAATTTTGCTAATGTAGCTCGACCTTTACACAAAATTACCGAGAAAAATTGTTCATTTAAATGGACTGTTGAGTGCAACATAGCTTCTCAGAAACTGAAAAATGCTCTTATATCATCCCCTATATTAGGGTATCCAGATATGTCAAAAACCTTTATTTTGGACACAAATGCCAGTGTTTTTGGCATAGGGGCAGTATTGTCCCAAATTCACGATGGTAAAGAGATTGTAGTTGCATACTTCAGCAAATCACTGATCCAAGCTCAACGACAATATTGTGTCACTAGGAGAGAGCTGTTTGCTATCATTTTAAGCGTAAAGCATTTCCATCATTATTTGTATGGGACAACATTTTTAGTACGTACAGATCATGGTGCTCTTACCTGGCTACTTAGATTTAAAAATCCTGAGGGTCAAATGGCCAGATGGCTTGAAGTATTAAACACCTACCAATTTGAGGTGCAACATCGCCCAGGCAAACAACATGGCAATGCCGATGGCTTGTCACGTCGTCCATGTGAAGACTGTAATCATTGTACTAAACAAGATCAAAACGAATCTGAGCTCTCTCAGGTTAAGTCTCATGAATCCTACAGCAGAACCAAGAAAGTTTTGAGTCCAGAAGACTTGTCAAATGATGACAATGTCACGAATACTTGGTTTAAACATAAAACAGATATGGAAATATCTGAGTCTCAGAAGCAAGACTCAGTTATCTCTCAGTTTTACGAAATGAAAGAAAATTTCAAAGAGAAACCATTTCAGTCGTAACGTAGAAAACATTACAATATATCTATTGAATGTAACCTAGAAACTTATGTCATTTTTATTTAAGAATTTAGGTATATTAACCATGATTAATTTTTGTTAAAAAAAAACGCATGGCAAACAAAAAGCACTTTAATAAGGTATATTACCCTAAGTACAGGTGTGTTTTTCGATCTTTTTTTTACCAAAAAAAACCCTTAAAAATTAGATAATTTGACTATCTACATTTCATATTTATGTAAGGATGTAAAAATCTGTAAACATATCTTTTCTTTAATGTGGCTGTTGTCATGTCAGTTAAAAAGATAGTTATATAAACAGTTAATATTAAAAAAAGTAGAGGTTTTTTGGTTAAGTATGGTTCAGACTGGTCGAGTATTGTTCAGATCTTTGGTCGAGTATGGTTCAGAGTGAAAAAAAAGGTCGAGAGCAGGTCGAGAATGGGTTAAGACTGTTTCAGATTGGTCAACTAATAGTTCAGACTTTTCTCAATGGCAAAGATAAGTGTCAAGTACAAATCAGTACAGTCGAGTATGGTTAAGATTGGGGTCGATTAATATCAAGTAAAATTCAGACCAATTCAGACTAGTCGAGCAAAAATCAGTACAGTCGAGTACAGTTATAGGCCATTTCAGACTTTTAATGGTTTGTAGTGATATATAAGTAACCTATTGGAAAAAATAGAATTAACCATAGTTGAACATGAACGCCCCACGTTTTAGACAAAGAAATGACTTTGCTACTTAGGGGTAGAAAAGATATTTAAAACGATATATTGCTACCTTTGGATACTGTTTGCAACACACTTACTCTACCTATTAATTTGACCCATTTCGAATCCACTTGTTTACAAAAGAATTTTCAATGTTTAAAAAACATTAAAGAAAATACAAACACATTAACGCAAACAAGTGATGAGTTTGAATGTTGTTGTGCGTGTTAAAAAAATCAATAAAAACTTACATTTATAACATCAAATTCATGAAAAGGATGTCATATGCACTTAAATACAAATACAAATATTTTATTAGCACAAACTCATCAACAATAAATAGTTAAGGCTCATGGCATATTAATTACATAATTGATCATACATAATAAGTGGTGTAAACAATGATTATATTAATATGTAATATTATAAAAAATGACTATGAATTAAAGACATATTGACAAGGAGTATTGGAAATTATTAATAATTCAAAGGAACATAATTCTTTTAAAAATAATTGATCGGCACTGATTTTCGAACTCGTCTAAGACATTGCTTATATAAAGCGATGATTTAATTTTTATAAAAATCTGCCAAGAATTGTTCATGTGAGAGCGCTAACAAGACCGAACGGACGGACGCCCGGTATTTCTATGTCCCATGCAACGCGTTGCGCGGGGAACAAAAATATTCCCCATCCTTCCATGGACCATGACAATCTATGATTGCCAGTAAATCTTCAAAGAACTTTATCTCATGGAAATAATTTCAGGACCTTTTGTTTTGAATTTTGAGGAATTGTCTGTTGTTCCAGCCAGTGACTGTAATAATATGATAAGAATAGTGCAAAATGTGGAAAAGTTTTAGAAGAAGGAGACGTCGTCTCTCTTAGCGATAATTGTAGATAGTTCTTTAAAGAAAGTGGTCAATTTAACTGCACATTGATTTTAATATTTATAAAGTCTCTCAGAATGCTTTTAAGCAAGGGACTAAATCATTTTTTATCATAAGATATACATGATATATATTCATAGTTTTTTTTGGTGAGATTAATGGTGAAAATTTTGATTATCCTAATACAAAATATCAAAATGTAGGTACATTGTACATATATTGATAGGGTGTATGTCCATTGTGCAAACACCCTCCTTTCTTATAATTTTCCCCCTTTCTTATACCCCAGTTCCCAAATTACAATTCCTTTACTCAGCCTTTGCTACTCCCTCTCCCGACGCCGAATGGCCGGTATCCCAATTTTTCTTAAGAACGAAAATCAATATGAAACCTAGAACCGATTGCTATTACCAAAAAAACTTTACATTATATGGATATAAATAAGAAGATGTGGTATGAGTGCCAATGAGACAACTCTCCATCCAAGTAACAATGTATGAAAATTAACAATTGTAGGTAAAAGTACGGCCTTCAACCCAGAGCCTTGGCTCTCACCGAACAGCAAGCTATAAATGACTAGTGTAAAACAAATCAAACAGGAACACCAACGGTCTAATCTATATGAAAAACAAAAAATAAACCACACCAACAAACGACAACCACTGAACAACAGGCTCCTGTCAATTCCAAGGGACATAACTCTTTTAAAAAAATTGATCGGGACTGATTTTCGAACTCGTTCAAGACATTGCTGATATAAACCGATGATTTAATTTTTATAAAAATTTGCCAATAATTGTACATGTGAGAGCGCTAACAAGACCGGATGGACGGACGCTATATATTGAGTATAAATACTGCTTTTATAGACAACGAAGTCTATAATTTGGAGATATATGTCATTTTTACTCAATAAAAGTACAAGGTAATTTTAGGAATTGGATTTGTGTGTCTCTTATGCAAGTTCCTTGTATATGACGGACGTATTCTAAAGATAGATAATAGTTTAAAGAGTACTGAGGGATAATATTCAGTGCAATTGAAATTTAAAAAGTAAATACATTAATATTTGGAAATTCTAATTTAAAAACAAACGAGTAAGTACTTTTTTACCACTTTTTAGCTCACCTGGCGCAAAGGTCCAAGCGAGCTTTTTTTATCACTTGGCGTCCGTCGTCGTCCGTTACCTTTTACAAAAACTTCTCTGAAACTGCTGGACCAAATTAACCAATCTTGGTCACAATCATTATTGGGGTATCTCGTTTAAAAAATGTGTCCGATCACCCGGCCTTTCAACCAAGATGACCGACATGGCTAAAAATAGCACATAAAATGAAAGTTTTGTCTATTATTTTGAAAACCGTTATAAGTAGATAAAATCTGACAGAAGCAAAAATGTTCAGAATGCTGAGCTCTACCAATTGTATATATATACGTCAAAACTGTCCAACGACTTCATATTGCAGTTATTGCCCTATAAAGACAAATTTTGCCATTTTTTTCCATTTGTGCCTGTTATTTTGAAAACTATAATATAGAGAAAGTTCATATCGAATAAGCTTTAAATTGCAAAAATGATCAGCAAGACAAGATCTTCGAATAAGTCTGCATCTTTGAAATCGTCAATCGACTCCGTATTAAAATTAATGTCCTTTGATGACGATCTTTACTAATTTTTTGCGTTTTTGCCTTATATCTTAAAAATCAAAATATATAGATAGAAACTTAAATAAGAAAATATAATCAGCAAGAAAAGATCTACAATTACGACACTATAGAGGAAATCACCCGACATCTCTTTATAGGAGTTGTTGTCCTTTAATGACGATTTCTACATTTTTTTGCGTTTTGCCTTATATGATAAAAATCATAATAGATAAATAGACACTTTAAATCACAAAAAATTGATCAGCAAGACTAGATCTACTTACGAGTCAAATTTAGCCGATACAGTTAGTAGACTGTCACTCTTTATATATAAAAAAGAAGATGTGGTATGATTGCTTATGATACAACTTTTCACAAGAAACCAAATGACACAGAAATTAACAACTATAGGTCATCGTACGGCCTTCAACAATGATTAAAGCCAAGTCAGCTATAAAAGGCCCCGAAATGACAAATGTAAAACAATACAAATGAGAAACATAACGGCCTAATTAATGTACAAAAAAATGAACGAAAAACAAATATGTAACACAGCAACAAACGACAACCACTGAATTACAGGGTCCTGACTTGGGACAGGCACATACATACAGAATGTGGCGGGGTTAAACATGTTAGCGGGATCTCAACCTTCCCCCTAACCTGGTACAGTGGTGTAACAGTACAACATAAGAACGAACTATAAAAATCAGTTGAAAAAGGCTTAACTCATCAGATGGATACAAATAGAAATACATCTAACAAAAACACAGAGTAGACGTGGCCGGGTACTTGTACATCCCAAAAACAAAAAGACACTAAGTACAGATCTGAGAGTACTCGCAGTTACTGACAGCTTGTTCAAAGCCAATAACAACTAATAAAAAAAATCATGCATCTAAGACTAAACTATCAACCAGTACACATCCAACATCCAATAGATTTAGTGTAAAGACGTCATAAACAGTCAGAGAAAAACATGACCTTGTGAAATGCCAAGATACAGGTATCGACAGATTGTAGAACCATGAAAGTGCATATGTATATAACAATAATATTTAGTTTGCTTTTAATTTACTGATAACAAAATCAATATTAATACCAATAAAAAACAATATTCAAAGATCTAATTACAGTGTTGAATTTGTAACCTTTTAGAATAAGTTTATTTAAAGGATCGATAAGTTTACCAGGATCGTTTCTAAATTTCCCGGCACGGTAAACAACATCTCCGTAAAAATGAGGATGTGATATCCCGTTTGAAATAAGTTTTCTACAGGTACAACCAAACTTCAAAACCAAATCTTTATATATATGGAAGAATTTAGTAAAGGTTTTAAGTAATTTGTGGTAAAGAAATCGCTGACTTAATAATTTACCAATAATACATAGATTACGTTCATTAAAATCTAAAACGTCACAACAGACACGGGCATAGCGAACGTGTTGTGAAATATAAACACCGTAAGATGATGCCAAAGGAACATCACCATCCAAAAAAAGGAACCTTAACAATAGGGAACGAAAAATCGTCCCTTTTGTCGTGAATTTAAGTGTGGAGTTTCCCGTGTAAAACTGAAATATCTAAATCTAGGAAAGGACAGTTATTACCGTTTACATTTGATTTATTTAAAGTAAGTTCCTAAGGGTAAATTTCGGCAATATATTTAGAAAATTCTTGATTATTTAACGAAAAAATATCATCAAAATAACAACAAGTGTTGTTGAATTTATCAATTAAATGCCATTTAGACTGGTCTTTACTGAGTTTGGTCATAAACTATGATTCATAACAGTACAAAAACAAGTCTGCTATTAAAGGGGCGCAATGAGTGCCCCTAGGAATACATACAACACGTTGAAAAACTTTGTTGCCGAAACCTACATAAATATTATCAAGGAGAAAAATTAACAGCTTAAATCATCTCATCACACCTCAAGTAAGCATATATATAGCATATTTACCTTTCTCATTAGAGAAGAAGGCTTTAAATATATTTGCATTCAGGTTTACCAAACGACCATTTAATTAAATAGAAAAACGTTTGTTTGATAAGATTGTGTGGAAGTGTGGTGTAAAGAATTGAAAAGTCAAAACTGTCAACAGAATTAAAAGGACCATCAAAAGCACGTAATTTATCTAAAAAATCCAAAGAATTTTTTTTACACTCCAAAAATAGTTAATTCCACTATTTTCATACATTTTATTTCAAAAGTTTATGATACTTTTCTTGAGAGTAGTTAAGGAACTAGTTAAAAGCACAGAAAGATTAGTTAAAGAACACTTACAAGAGGCCGAGATGAAACGATATTTTACTGTTTTTTTATGTAGTTTATGTAACCAATACATAGTAGGGACCTTCAAATGTGCAGAAGAGGTTTTAAGCTGTGATGTAGTTATGATGTGTTTGTTTTCTATATGACTCTCTGTGGAGTGCACGGATTTGAATGTAGATGAATTTAATATTTCATTCTTGAGAACGTCCGTGTAGTATTAACGGCATACCACCACCACATTGTTGGCTGTTTGTCGGCCGGTACAAACACAAACTGCTTTGAAAGTTCTTGAAGTTTAATTCTTATTCTGGAAATAGGCGTATTATGTACTCTTTTATTAATTTCTGAATTATTTTCAAAATGTGATATTCGAATATCCAGAACATTCATATATTTATTTAAATAAGAATCAAGAGATTTTTTATCAGATTTTTCCCGTTTACAAAACGAGGAAAGAGCGTCTTTTGTGACCTGACGACACTGTTTCCAATCTATTTTAGATGTAGGACGATATTTTCGTCCTTTTTTCCCTTCTGTCTTGGACGATATTGAGGTCCCCCGTAATAACATTGCCATAGGGATCATATATAAACTTCGACGATTCACAGTTTCAAGTTAAAGGAGTATTATTTTCTACCTTGACGTCTGGTGTTACTGATGTTTAATCAAAAATTAAACTTTTGCTGGTTTTTTGTATGTGTACGAAATAATAGGTGGTTCTGTGTTATCAAAATAGGGAGGTATAAAGTTTTGAATGGTAGAGTCATTAAATATACTCGATAAGTTGATAAAATCAATACCTCTATTAATATATCTAATTTTCAGAAAGTGCGCGTAGTGTTTGCTCTTGAATCAGGAATTTTTTGTACCCTCTTTTGTGTTTTGAGCAAAAACTAAAGAAGATAGAGAGAAACTAAACAGACTAACTGATCAGCATTACAAGATCAACAAAACAGAGATTTTTGTCATGAATTCTATTCTCGTCGACAATGTTGGAGAGTGTCTTTTGTTGAATATGCACATAGACCAAATTGGGCGACACAGTCTCTTTAGAACCTCTAGTATTTATATATAGTTATCTACCTTTCGAATAATTACATCCGCCATATTGTTATTTAAGAAACTTGATAGCTTTTCCGTATGCAGTGACTTTTACCTTATGTCCCAGCTTCAACCTTGCTATCTCTTGTTAGAAATTCAGAAATCACATTAAGGTTCGAAGAGAAAAAACCGTGATGGAGCAAAAAGTAAAGAAACATATATGGCAGAAAGATATAGTAATAACCATTTCTCAAAGAAATATTTTAATACAGCCAATCATTAAATAGCGGTTATCGCAAGATTAAGCTAGATCGTTATGCAGTAGCGAATTGTCCTCCACAGTGTATAGATGGGGGATTCAATTGTTTCTCACAACATTTAATTGTGGTATGATTGTCAAAATACATAAAAAGGTCCCATCAAAATTATCAAATCAAAATGACGGTATAATGTGCCAGATTATACATGATGGCAAACAATTACCAAGTATGAGATCTTTCTGTCTAAATGGAGTTGTAAAACGGTACAACAGGAGTTACTTTCACAAGGTGTTGTTACAATATTCTGACAAATGGCCAAATTCCCATAGGTAAAAACAAATATGTTATTATCAAGATGGCACAAGATATTACATTATGGTCAACAACACATGAGCCTACTTTCAAATGGTCTGATTAGTTGCGTTTTATTTTATAATCTGACATGACAAATTCTTGAAATATTCAAACAGGAAATTTATGGCCTGATTCATGTACAATACAGTTCTAAAACAAATATGTTATACACCATCAAACAACAACCAATAAATTGCAGGCTCCAAACTTGGAAATTCAGGCACATACATAATCAGATTGAGTTTAACATGTTTCAGGCGCCCAATTCTCCCCTAACCTTGGACAGTGTAGTAATAGCACAACAGAAGAACAAACTTTAAAAATCAGTTAACATTATTAGAACCTAAAAATTATTCACCATGATCAATTTTGTTGCTAAGTTATGATATACAGAATTTAGAGAAGACAACAATTTAATTTAAGTCAGGATGTTTTACTTTATTTAGTTAAAAAAATAAATCCCTTTTGGCTTGATATCCTAGTAATTTTATCCAAGTTTCAAAATAAGTTCGAAGTTAAAAACAATACTGATAGCCAGGTCCATATGTTTGAACCCTAACATCAAAAGAAATGGCAAGATGATCTTGAAGTTCAAATATTTGTATATTTTTTCATAAAAGATCTGATTTCATATGTCATTTTTATATAAAATTTAAAATAAGATTTGTTTTTGTTCAATCATTAATGAAAGTGAAATAGTGAAATATCAATTCGCTTTTAGCAGCCAGTATGGTTCAATTTCGTCAAAATAAGCTAAGAAACATCGATGATGAATTATTCACTTGCAAGTGAATAATTCGACCTAATTGAATCCGTATTCGTGTGACTTTCAATGTAACTCCTTAGCTAGAGATGGATTACGCATGAATTACGCGTCTTCAGTTATTAAAAGGAAAAGAATGTCAACATTGAAAATGAAACAAAGGTAAATCATTTGATTGACTGATTCGATCCACAAAAACTCATTCTTATACAGGTAAAAACGATGATTAGCATATATTTTTAACCTATAATATGAAATTAAACAGACCTCGAAAATCAAATTGCACGAGTTTGCTATCTATTTTTATATCTATATCTATGTTTATATCGCTTATATGACCGTTGGCAGTCTTCGGAGGTCAAATTGATAGTTAATTAGATGGCGTCTTGACACGAAACGATGATACATATTATCGAGCCCATGCCCTGTAAATTGTTTATTTAAGACTTTTTATAATTTTAATATACGTTTTACTATGTTATAAATCAAATATGAGAATTTGAGTTATATCGGTGAACATGGATTTAACAGCCAATGCCCCTTTAAAAAAACAAAACAAAAAAAATGTAATGTTTTCATACATTATTTGTGGAAGATAATAAATTAGTGGCTTTATCTTCCAACTTAGGAGAAGATTTTTGAAAAAGTGTAAAATGGCAGATGATAAATGACGGACACAAAGTGATGACAAAAGGGAGGTAGGTATATTTTAGAACTAAAAATAGTTTAACCCAGCAACATGCTAATCTGCCTGTCTCAAGTCAGGAACCTAATGTGTCAGTGTTGGTTTCATTTGATTATTTTGTATCATAAGGATTTATATGTTATTTTGAGATGTTGGTATTTTGATAGACTGTGACGATTTAAAACCTGTGACTAACGCTTATGACAGTCTATTGTAGAAGACTTTATGTTGCTCTCTAGATGTATAATGGTCATTTTTGTTATTAAATTGCTGTCTCACTGGCTTATTCCCCACATATCTGTGATGCCATTAAGCAAACTTTAACTTGAGATATAATCAGATATACAGACAAAAGTATTCCATACCACTTCCATCATTTACATCCATTTCAAAATCACAGAATGAGAGTACAGGTGTTTCTTCTTCAAAGTTTAATAGCTTAGAAAATGATAATAAAAAAACACTGAAAGTAAATAGCAATGCCAAAACTGTAAACGTCATTGATATTTACCTGCTATCATCACTTTGTCATCGTCACATTTTCTAATGTAACAACTACAGTCTTCCTCTGCTGGTTTACATGAGCAAGGGTCCTTTGGTGGTATAACATAATCATAGTTCTGTCTGTAATCACATCTACAACTTGTGTCTGTGAAGGAACTTCCATTATTAGCTAAAACCTGTCCACTGGCTTTGCATAAGGACTTGCGTAATACACATTGACTATTTCCTTTGGTTGTAAAAGTGAATGGCTGGTAATGACTTGAAGCACATGGAACTTGGTAAAAGTTTGGTGTTAGTATATATTTGAAACCTGAAAAAAATAGATCAATGTGACCACTGCCAGATGCCTACATGTTATATAGACTTCATTGTCAGTCATTTAAGGAGATTGAGTACATCTGATCAGGAGATATGGTAAACTGATCAAGATGTTTTAACAAACTCTAGTTTCACCTGTTACCATGGTTAGTCTTTATTGGTGAGGTATAAACTTGCACTCATGTATGTCCACCATGTTTTTGCATCAGTAACCAACGTAAAAGTTAACAAATTAAAAAAAATATTTATAGTAAGTTTATTGTAGTAAGAAAACCAGGACGGGTTCAATTAGAAAGATTTTTAAATCAGAGGAAACTGTGCGCCTTACGATCAGCATGACTCTATCATATGACAATACGAATACTATAAATCCAGGCTAAACATAAGGCATAGGTCATTTAATTCAGTCACGGACACGCGATGTCGTGGTTGTGTTCTAGTAATGTATAAAATAATAATATAATAAACCCCAACGAAAATGGCTGTCCGATTAAGAGCAGTAAGTTGCTGCAATGACAGAGGGAATCTGTAGTATTCTTATATATCTATTAAGTATACCCACAACAGGGTTTGCCAACAAGTCATGTATTGACATTGACAACAGACTATACTTTTAAACAACTCCTCAGACAAAAGAGACAAACACAAAAAAGACATATAATTATGAACAAATTCCGGGACTTGGTAATGGCACAACATATGATGGGTTTTAACAGTTTTACATGATGTGGACAAATGATTATGGACAAATACCCTGACTTGGTAATGGCACAACATGTAATGGAGTTAAACCAGTTTTACATGATGTGAACAAATAATTATGAACAAATACCCTGACTGGGTAATGGCACAACATGTGATGGGTTTTAACAGTTTTACATGATGTGAACAAATAATTATGAACAAATACCCTGACTTGGTAATAGCACAACATGTGATGGATTTAAACCGGATTTACATCTGAATTAACACACCCCTTTGCCTATCTATAGATATAAGAAGATGTGGTATGAGTGCCAATGAGACAACTCTACATCCAAGTCACAATTTGTAAAATTCACCCATTATAGGTCAAAGTACGGCCTTCAACACGGAGCATTGGCTCACACCGAACAGCAAGCTATAAAGGGCCCAAAAATGACTAGTGTAAAACAATTCAAACAGGAAAACCAACGGTCTAATCTATATAAAAAACGAGAAAAGAGAAACACTTATGAACCACATCAACAAACGACAACCACTAAACAACAGGTTCTTGACTTAGGACAGGTGCAAACACATGCTGCGGGTTTCAAGTTTTAACAGGCGCCAACCTTCACCCTAACCAACCTGAAATAGTAGTGTAACAAGACCGAATGATAGTTTTATTTATCCAGATTACCTAGAAAAAACATATAGCCTAACCTGCGGACCATTCTGTTATCTTTATTGTTGTCGAGATTGTTCTGCATATGCCCTATAACCATGATAACAATTATGTATAAGGGATTATAATGAAAATATTTCCTTTGTATTCACAAGCATATGTAAGCTGTTATTCGACTCAAAATATTGTTTTACGTTTATTACTTTTGAAATTTTACCATGGAAAACCTCATTTTTAACTTCATTCAATTGATAAGTACAGTTTTAATTAGTATATTCATTAGATATTATCATGGAAAAGTTTGAATATCATATCTAATCTTTAAATAATTTTCCTGTTCTCATTTTCCTGCTAGCTACGTAACAAACACATGCTATTTCAATCATAAAAACACGGTAGAGACCAAGAACTTGGAAAACAGGAAAATTTCAACATGTTTCAATTGCTTGAAATAAGATGATTTCTATAAACATTATTCCGACCTTTTAAATGAAGGTTTACTCTATAAAAATAGATGGGCTCATTCTAAGTGAATTTCCCAACTCAGTAATATCTGTGACAGTCCAAATATGTAAATTACAAAAATGCCAGTCATACATCTGTATATATATATGTTTATATGTAGATCGCTAAAAGTCCTTATCGCACCTGTAAGTAAGTAAGATATCTTACCTTCTCTTGATACCTCTTCAAGGCCACACGTTTCTGTGTATACAGTGTTTGTATTATTTGATTTTAATCCATTCAATAAGCATATATACATTCTTTGGTCTGCACATCCATAAGATCTTGAAGTGGATTTCCACTGTGATGAATGTGGACATTTCCTGTTATATCCATGTGAATATATCAAAATAGCTAGCTGAAAAAATTGGATAATAATAATAATAATAATAATTTATTTATTCAGAGGGTAAGTTCAGTTCACGCAGTCAGTTACAAACTTATCATCCCTGATGGCATCACATACAATTCATCAAACATAGATATTTACACATAGTTAATTAACAGTCCTATGATCTCTGAAAAACTAACGAAATTGGCCCATTAGGTTATTAAGTTGATCTACTACGCAGATGTTAAAAAGATATTGATTTGATATTTTGCAGCAATCCAAATGTGTTTTAAATTAGAATGATACATTAGGTGTATATGTGGCAAAACATTAATTGACTCGTCTTATTAAAGGCAAAGGTTATTGTTCTAAACTGGCGATAAGAGATTTCTTTTTTGCATACTCATACAATTATCTCCACAAAAGTGCCTCATATATGAATGCAGCTGATATTTTACAATGCATTTTGATATATTTTTCTTACTCTTAAATGTTATATATTTAAAAAAATAGCTTAGTTTATTTTCCAGTTTTGATGATGACTTCAATACAACACGAACTTTAGCCAAAAGGGGAAGTATTTGTTCCGACTTTGAAAAACATGCATCCGTCAGGTCCTATTATTTGAAAACAAACTTATATTATTCGTTTTTAGATATATGTATGACTCAGACGAATGTCCAGTCTCAAATAGAATTGTGTTCCTCTAATTGGAGTCAAAACTGACGTCATGATGAAATACGATTCCAAATAAACAGCCAAATCTGATCCCGTCTAAAATGCCTACACGATCAAAGTCTTTTTGGATGTCTAAATTTGTCATTCAAGCTGTCTTCTCTAATCGACGTTCCTTTTTCTGGATTTATTTGAATGACATCATAGTTGGAAATAACTGATTCAATGATACTGAAGATACGAATCCCAAGTAAAACTTTTAAAATATGCTCAACCGACACATTTACAAAAAGTCGGTATAATTTTTATGAATACAATTTCTAATAATTTGGACCACCACATAATCAAATCATTTATATTTGTACCTTACTTTTTAAGATGAGGCAAAATAATAGTCGTTATCTGATATTTTGATGTGATAATATCTGTTCATCTTCTTGCTATATTTTTGTTATCTAGTTAAAGTGTTGTTATTGATCGGCTCCGACGATCTTTAATCACTTTATTTCCTTCATCATAAACTATTTATTTTAAATATTTAAAAAGGGCCCTTCTTAGATTGATTTAAAACCCAGTTACAAACACTACAGGCTTATTCAGGACATTTAAAAAAAAAACAAATATAGCAATTAAGAAATGTTATGCTTCCGAAGCTCTTTTCTGGATTTATCTTTATCAGGACACTCAAAGCTGAGTCTATGAAAGCCAATGATGTATGAAAACAGAAACTAGTAATGAAAAATTCGTATACCCTGTCTTGAACTAGACCGGCACGCAGTCAGATTTTTAACTTAACTTGCTTGCACCATATCAGTCCAGATGCAGAATATCACCCTATTAAGACATATCACTTATTATCACATATTTGGTTGATGAAGAATCAGCAACAATTGGCAGTTTACAAGTCATTGAGTTGACACAACCAAGAATCGAACTGAGTGAGTAAAGGAGTACAATGACAGACAAGAAAAAAACTGGATCAATGTTTTCTGTATGCAAAATATTAATGTTTATATAATCTACTGTGTCATCAATAAACCATGAACTATTTTCCTACTATCAAATTTTCGTTTTGGGATATTGTCTCTTTTGCCACTAGTTTCGTTAAAGTTAACTCAATTATGATACTTTAGTTTGTCAAGTTGTCTATTTCCAGGAAAGCTGAACTTAGGTGGATTTTGATATTTTTTAGTACTTTTTTTATCATAAGCTCTTCAAATGTTTCGGTTCTTATGCAACCTCGGCTTTCAAATATTCGGATTTCCTGATGAAGGTAAATCTAGAAAAGCTCTTCTAACGCATGTAATTTATAATGGGTCGTTTTCATTTTTAGGCTGAATAAAAAGAGGGCAAAAGATCACTACAGAACTGGGAATGAAAAGTAAAAGTTATATCATGCGTCAATAAGAGGAGATTCTAATTGAACTATATTACAGTAATATAAAGTACTCTTATTGGACAGATAATAGAGGATACAAATGTGGGCTTCAATTTGACATCAGATTGAACTCCAATTTGAAGAATGGAAGTTCATTAGAAACCATATTTCGATCGGAGTTTAACATACACATTTTGATATACAGTTGAATGGTTCATAAAGATTTCTATAAAAATAAGGTGTGGTATGATTGACAATGAGACAACTCTCCACCAGGCACCAAATGTCGTAAAAGTTTTAAATAACTATAGGTCACCGTACGGCCATCAACAATCAGCAAAACCCATTCCGCATAGGTAGCAATAAAAGGCCCCGAAATGCCAAATGTAAAACAATTCAAATGAGAAAATAAACTTATATAAATAAGAAGATTTGGTATGACTGCTTAGTTTGTTTACAAATATTTGCAATATACCATTTTCTTAAGTACCTACGAGAAATAAGGATAAGTTACAGCTATTCTGTTTAATGTTTCCTATGATTTTATTCAACATTTTGCACCAAAACTATCTGTATTTATGTAACATATTGTAAGAGCATGTGATTCAGTGGTTGTAGTTTGTTGATGTATATCATATTAGTGTTTCGTTTAATTGCTATACTCATAGAAGAATACCCTAAAATAATACTGATTGAATAACAACAATAGGATGAAGAACAACGATCAAGAGTTGTTGTTGTTTTCTAAACTATGTTGAAGTCTTTTCTTTAATCATAAAGTGATTAAAATTGTTATAGAGTTGTCTCTCTTTGCTTGTTGTTATTGTAATTCACAGATACCAAGATTAAAATACTACATGCTGTCTGTATACTACACTCAGTTGTGTAGAGGTTCCATCCTCTGTTATGCATTGATAGCCTTTACCACTTATACAAAAACAATCATTCAAATTAAATTTTATTACATCAACTTGTATTAACATTTTCATGACTACAATATACATTTTTACTTTGTGGCATTACTTTGGCTACAGAGTATTCTATAATATTTTGTTGAGGCGCCAGGGTGACTACCGATTACCTATACACAATGGCTATCAGCTGACTTATGTTGACATAGGGTCATAAAACCCGTGGTAGTTAAACACGGTTACACCACCACCTACCATGGGGAGTGACCGGGGAAAACACTCGTATTACCAATGCTCCAGTTATTAGTGCCCCACCTGTTGGCAGGTGTAGGCCTCCCCTCTAAAAGATGAGGTGGAGGAGGTCCCAGAGTTACCCATCTGTAGACCCCACCGTTACCACTAACCACATTTTCCAAACCTGCAAATTGTAGAACTTGTCAGGCCCAGAGCAAGGGCCGAGTGAAATAATCCCCCAATCACTACCAGTCTCCCTGGACCTCCCCCTTTCAAAATTGACTCTTAGCCTAAGGATTGTAGAAGAAAATTAATTTCTTTAAAATGTCTTGGTTTCTTCTTAAATAATAAAACTGGTAATTAATATAAACTAAAATTCTTTCTGGTTGCTTAAATCACAATAGTCCATATGTACATATAAAATAAACTGCTTAATAAAGGAAATGCCAAATCACAGAAACGCAAATTTACTCCAAACTATCCTGTATTGGTACAATACCATGGAGGAACTGCTTAAATACTGGCGACCATAATACAGCAACCAAATACATTAAACTGGTGCCTGAAAATATAAAACAAAAACAGCAGCAACTATTCTCATTTGGGAGGGTGGGCGGGTTTTAATTAAATAAACTATTTCCTGCAGCACCTGCTTCGTTGTCGACAACAAATTAACAAGTGCCAGCTACGGGAATTCCAAAATTTAAATTGCATGTGAGAGCGCCATCTATAGCGATGCCATACATGGCAATGAGCTAAACAGTGCAACACCCACACAAATATGTGATTGAATTAAACCAGATTATTGAAAATATAAAATTTTGCTAATCTCTATTAATTGCAATACTCATAGAAGACCCCAAAATAATACTGATTGAATAATAATGAGATAAAAAACAACGATCAAGAGTTGTTGTTGTTTTCTAAACTACGATGAAGTCTTTTCTTTAATCACAAATTGATTAGAATTGTTATAGAGTTGTCTCTCTTTGCTTGTTGTTATTGTAATTCACAGATACCAAGATTAAAATACTACATGCTGTCTGTATACTATACTCAGTTGTGTAGAGGTTCCATCCTCTGTTATGCATTGATAACCTTTACCACTTATACAAAAGCAATCATTCAAATTAAACATACATTTTATTACACCAACTTGTATTTACATTTTCATGACTAGAATATACATTTTTACTTTGTGGCATTACTTAGGCTACAGAGTACTCTATATTTTGTTGAGGCGCCAGGGTGACTACCGATTACCTATACATAATGGTTATCAGCTGACCTATGTTGACATAGTGTCATAAAACCCGTGGTAGTTAAACACGGTTACACCACCACCTACCATGGGGAGTGACCGGGGAAAACACTCGTATTACCAATGCTCCAGTTATTAGTGCCCCACCTGTTGGCAGGTGTAGGCTTCCCCTCTAAAAGATGAGATGGAGGAGGTCCCAGAGTTACTCATTTGTAGACCCCACCGTTACCACCAACCACATTGTCCAAACCTGCAAATTGAAGAACTTGTCAGGCCCATAGCAAGGGCCGAGTGAAATTATCCCCCAATCACTACCAGGCTCCCTGGACCGCCACATGAGAGCCCAAGTCAGCTACCAAATGATCTGACTTGGGTTCTCACCTCCATAAAATTTTAATTATTGAAGCGTTGTGGAAAAGTAGATTTTGTTGTGCTAAGAAAAGTCTCAACCCCCTTGTATATTATTTAAGACCTGATTTCCAGTTTGTGATAAATGAATTCCATCTGTTCTGTATAAAGACACTTTCCTTGCACTAATGTTCTCATGTAAAATAGCGTTCCCCCATTTTCTATTACAAAGTTTTTGACCACTGAATTAACTCTTTTCCTCTTCTGTTCGATTATTGGACCAGCATTTAAGGTTGCAAAATGCCAGTATCTGCGCTGTAGCATTAAAGACCAGATTATAATAACATTTTTGAATAAAGCCTGGTAACGAAGGATAGAACATTTTACATTTTCAATTAAACCCGTCCCTGTCAATTCTAAATCTGTCAAATCATTAGCTCCACAGCGAATAATCATGAAATTAGGAGAAGGTAAACATTTCCTTTTCGCATCCAGAAGGGAGTCCAAATCTTTCAACTGTAAACCAGGTTGACCAATCCAGTATGTTGTGACTCCTTTGGACTCCAGTCCAAGTTTGGTCCTACCATATTTCTTTGCCTCTACATTGGCCCAATGAACAAGGGAACTTCCAACAATCCATAAAATCTTGGGACCTGTGAAAACTTGTCGCTCGTTAGCCTTTTTGTAACTAGAAAAATTGCAGCCTAATATAGCGAGAATAAGCATGCGATTTCCATCTGCCTAATTTCATAATTACCTCCTATGAGACCCCCTGCCTGGCCAGTTCAGTGGCACCCCCAATTCTAAAACTATGTGACTTAAAATGACCTTTACTGATATGAAGGAAATTTAAAGCCTTTTCCAGTATACTGCTGAATTGGCATCTATAATGTATAAAAAAAATCTTTATTGTTACAGCTAGGTCGTACCTTTAAGTAGTCGTTAGTGAGTCGTAGCGAACAGTAGTTTTTTTCTGTTCCCGGCTATCAATAAAGTAACGGACTTTCACTTTTGGTCAGTTTTTGACCACCTTCCTCTCAGCTCCAGGACTTTTTTCTTAACTAAAATATCAGCAATTGTTAAGTTGGAGCCATTTATAACAGACTTATTTTTTGAAGTAGTGATTTCCCCTACCCTAAGCAAACCAAAGAAGGCAACTGAAAAAACTGCTGAATATAAAGCAGCTTCATATTTATTCTTACATGCTCTAATGTCATTGCGTTTTCCTCCTTGAATTCTTTTTATTCCCTCTAATGCCTTGCCAATTATGAAGAATTTTGTAGTATCCTGTATGCCTTGTATTTTATGATGATATGAAACTCCTGATATATAAGATGATATGGTACCCCCTAAAAGACCTTGTACTGACAAAAAAGCTATAACATTTAGCAAATCATTGACTAGCACTGGCCATAGCTGTTTCAATTTGTAAGATGATCTAAAATTACAAAGTTTTGACAGAGCCGACTTTTATGATTTTTGTGTATTTTTGACACACCTTGGTTGACAATATAATCCGCCACCTGACTTTAATATTCCAGATCTGTGTTGGAATTTGGGTTGGCCACTGGTCTGCTTCTGGAGCTAGGCTTCTGAACTTTCCCCACTAAGAACGAGAAAGACAATCAGCAATTTGGTTTTGTTTCGAAGGGATAAAAATTGCCTTAACTGACGTATTATTTTTTAAGTTCATTAAAACCATTTGTCTTACTAAAGTCATAACTCTACTTGATTTGCTAGTTTTCATATTAATGATTTGAATAACCGCCTGATTATCAACATGAAAATATGATTCTCAGGACATAAGTGCTGCTACAACTGGAAACAACTCTAACAATGTCATATCCCTGGTTATTCCAGTTTTAACCTAATGTTTTGGCCATATGCCTTGGGCCCACTGACCTTCGAAATAGATTCCATACTCACCTTTGGACCCCACTGCACTATCTATCCGTGAACAACTCCATTTTTTCGTTTGAAACCCATACATTGTCGGTTATTACAGTGACACCATTGTATTGTTTTAAAAAGTCTAACCAAACTTCTAAATCTGGTTTCATCTGCTTGTTTACTCGAATTTTGTAATATGATTTCCTTACCCACATTGTTGAATTTATGAGTCTGCGACAGAAGGTACGGCCTGGAGCAACCACCTTGCAAGCAAAATTCAGGAGCCCAAGAAGAGATTGCATGTCCTTAAGAGTAATTTTAGAACTGTCTAAGGTATCTCTGATTTTTTGTGTGAGTTTGACAAGTTTTTCATTTGGAAGCCGCATGATTAAATTTTGCGTATCAAATTCTATACCCAAAAAAAGTGAGTAATGTAGTAGGCAAAGTAGTCTTGTCACTAGCAAGAGGAATACCTATTTTATCGCATACCTCTTGAAATATCTTCAAAGTATTGCCAACTTCTGATGCTTCGCTTGACTCGACAAAGAGAAAATCATCTAAATAATGGAGTATTATCATTTCCACTTATTTGCTATATTATCTAATGCAAAACTTTTGCAAATTTCTCCCAAAGGGCGCAACTGATTGAAGCCCCCATTGGAAGCATTTTATTAAGATAATATTCACACTGAAACTTTATCCCCAACAAGTCAAAATCCTGCGGGGCAATAGGCAATAAGCGAAAAGCCGCCTTTACATCACACTGGCTTAAACGGGCAAATGTTTTGTGTCTATTTATCAAACTTGCTGCTTCGTCCACTGAAATGTACTGCACTGAACAATGGTTTTTATTAATAAAATCATTTATTGATTTATTCTCAGGATAGGATAGATGTTGAATAAGTCTATAATCCCCATCCTTTTTTGGCACTAGCCCCATTGGTGATACCTGGAGTGTGGGAAAGGCGGGAATCTGAAAGGACCAGCGAGGCGACCAAGTTTAACTTCCTTCATTAAGTTTTCTTTAAAAATGTTGGGTAGCTGTATTGCACTTTTTAAATTGGAACTTTCCCTTGGTTCCCTGGAGCCAAAATATTTTAATGAAAAACCATATCTGAAACCAGATATAATTGCATGTGCTACATTTTTATGTAGGTAAAATTCTAAATAATTTTCCAAGACAGATACTTTAACAGGAGTATTTCCTAATGAATAAAAATTAATACTTTTTGTTATTTCTTCCTTGTGCCAGGTTACTACATTGGGACTTTCTGTGTTTGCCACTGCATATTTCACATACAAGTTTAAACCAGGCCTACAATGAGGGAAGTATGGACAGTCAGTACCATTATTGTAGTATTTACAAGACATATTTGTACTACCACTAGTTACCTGTGATTGCTGATTTGTTCTCTTGTAATTGTTGGAAAGTGTAGCTGCATTTGAATTATAATGACCACGATTTTGTGTACTTGTATTTGTTCTATAACCCTGTGATTGCATTGAAGTTTTGTTTTGTACTGTTAGTCCAGTCAATATACGATTTGACCTCATAGAAATTGCAACAGAAACTATTTTTGATGCTTTAGAAAGAAAAATGTTGTAGAAATAACATATCAAAAGTCTTGAGATTTATTACGTATGTTGGTTGAAGGAACCGCATTTAATTATAATATGTGGGAGATGTGATGTGTAATAGCCAATATTCACCGTGTATTTTTCCCCAAGATAAATTTGGATTCTTTTCTATTTTTAGCTTAAATTGCTCGTCAAGGTGGCTCAGTTTTCTAACCTCGTTGCAGCTAATCTAATATCACGCATATATTTTAACAATTCCTGTGCCCGAGTCCTGTATTTCTCAATGTAAACACTCATAAAAACCATGAATGCTGAAGTCCATTCGTTTATGGACAAGTCAATACCCGACAATCTTTTTTCAATGCAAATTTTCCCCCTTTTTAATTTTAAATCGCCCTCGTCAACCTCCTCCATTTCTTTCTGTGCTCTCAAAAGAAAATGTAGCTCAATAAACTTTCCCTCCCAAATCTTTTCCTTAATCTTAAAAGTAACGTGTTCCCCCACTGTGTCATGAATGCTAGTCTCTTGTGTCGGGGTGAAATCAATTGTTTTATGTGCCATTTCAAAATTTGTGTGTGACGGGTCGTGCATAAAAGGGGGAATGCCCGTGCATCCTCGTCCGACTCATTACCTGATAATATGTCAGCTTCTTCTTGTCCTTGTGTCTCCACGTGTTCGACCTCCGTCTGCTGTCTTTTCCTGTCCATTCTTTAACGTCCAACTCCGTCCTTCTTTTGTGTCATGTTCACGGACCTAACTCCATGTCCATCTTCCCTGCTGGTCGTCTTCCTCTTCTTTCCAATGGGCCTTGATGGCGATCCCCTGACATTTCTTTTCTTTGGCATCTTTTAGATTTAATTAAATAAACTATTTCCTGCAGCACCTGCTTCGTTGTCGACAACAAATTAACAAGTGCCAGCTACGGGAATTCCAAAATTTAAATTGCATGTGAGAGCGCCATCTATGGCGATGCCATACATGGCAATGAGCTAAACAGTGCAACACCCACACAAATATTTGATTGAATTAAACCAGATTATTGAAAATATAAAATTTTGCTAATCTCTATTATTGTTTTGTACATATATATCAGACCGTAATTTTTCTCATTTGAACAGTTTTACATTTGTCATAATAGAAGCCTTACGATGACCTATAATAGTTTTTTTTTACTTTCTATGTCATATGGTATCTGGGGAGAGTTGTCTCATTGGCAATCATACAATATCTTTTTATTTTTATAAAGACTATTTATGTGTTCCTCTTCCACAAGTAAACCTTTTAAACGACGCTGTTACATGTCCTAAGGTTAATAAGATTAATGTTAGGAATCAAAGCAAATTAATGTGTTATCTTCCTTTATTTTCCCTGCACTAGTGTTAGGTGATGCCTCTTAACTATTATAGTTCTAGCAAAAGGGTTAAAATGCTCATCCGAGGACAATAACTCCTATAAGGAGTCCAATACCGATTTCAGGCTCGATGACATAATAGTGGATATTCTCCTGCTGATAATTTCTGCTATGTACAGTGTTCATCTACTATACCTTCTGCAAAAAATCTATTTATGGGTAAGAATCATCTTTCAATGGCAATTATTCCGAAAAGGAGTCTATCAACAATTGCAGCCATGCTGATTTATTTGTAGATCTTATCCTGATAATCATTTGTATTGTTTACAGTTTCGATCTCTCTACTAAAAATAAGAAGATGTAATATGATCACCAATGAGACAACTCTCCACAAGAGACCAAGTGACACAGAAATTAACAATTAAAGGTCACCGTACGGCCCTCAACAAGAGCAAAACCCATACCGTATAGTCTGCTATAAAAGGCCCCGAAAAGACAAATGTAAAACAATTCAAACGAGAAACCAACAACCTGATTCATGTAAAAAAAAAAAAAAAAAAAAAAATATGATATACAGCAACAAACGACAACCACTGAATAACGGGCTCCTGACTTCGGACAGGCACATACAGGCACCAAAACCTACCCCTAACCTGGGACAGTGGTGTAACAGTACATCATAAGAATATACTATAACAATTAGTTGAAAAGGGCTTAACATATCAGATGGATACAAAGCAGAAATACATCTAACAAAAACACAGAGTGGACGTGGCAGGATACTTATACATCCCCACAAGAAATCTGAGAGTACTCGCAGTTACTGACAGTTAGTTCAAAGCCAATAACAACTAATAAAAAAAAACATGTAAATAAGACTAAAATATCAATCAGTACACATCCAACATCCAATTGATTTAGTGTAAAAAAGTTATTAACAGTAAAAGAAAAACATGACATTGTGCAATGCCAAGATGCAGATATCGACAGATTGTAGAGGCATGAATGTGCATATGTATTTAGTTTGATTTTAATTTACTGATAACAAAATCAATATTAATACCTATAAAAACAATATTCAAAGATCTAATTATAGTGTTGAATTAGTAACCATTTAGAATAAGTTTATTTAAAGGATCCATAAGTTTACCCAGATCGTATCTAAATTACCGGGCTCTGTAAACAACATCTCCGTAAAAATTAGGATGTGCTATCCAGATAAAAATAAGGTACAACCGAACATCTAAAGCAAATATTTATATCCATGCAAGAATTTAGTAAAGGTTTCAAGCAATTTGTGGTAACGAAATCCTAACGTTATAATTAACCAGTATGACATAGATTACGTTCATTGAAATCCAAAACGTCACAACAGACACGGGCAAAGCAAACAAGCTGTGATATATATGTTTGTTTTGGAAAATTTTCTCTATCGAACATAGTCTCAAAATAATAGTCAACAACACAAAGAATTGGGAAAAATAGTTATTAAAGCGCAATAACTTCTTAAAGAAGTCCCCTGACGATTTCACCAATTGGACTTATTTTAAGATCTTGTCTAATTTTTTTTTTTTGGCTTTTAAAATTTCTATCTATCTATTAAACTTTTCAAGATAATAGGCAAAAGCGCAAAGAAATGGGAAAATTATAGTTATATGGTGACAACTCCGATAAAGAGTCGCCAACTAAAGTTTGAGGCTTTATCAATGTATTTATAGATAATGTCGTGCTGATAATTTTTGTTATTTGATGTTATTATCTATCTGTTATAGTTTTCAATATAATAGGCAAAAACGCAAATAAATTGGTAATAATCAACATTAAAGGGCAATAACTTCAACAAGGAACTGATCAACGATTTTATAAATGTTGATGTTTTTGTAGATCATTTTCGCCTTAAACGTTTCTATAATTTTATTATAAATTTAATGATAACAGGCAAACATAAATACATATTGGTACAATTTGTCTCTTAAGATCAATAACTTCTATACGAAGTGGTCTGACAGTTTTGATGTAAATAGACAGTAGGTAGATCTCAACATTTTGTTCATCTTTGTCAAACTGTCTGATATTTTCTATCTATATAGCAGTTTTAAGACAATAAACAAAACTATCATTTTACTGATATGTGCTTTTTTTTTTAGCTATGTCTGCCATGTTGGATGACCTTCAAAACTTGCTTATTAGAGGTTTGTTGAATAGCAGTATTTTGAATATAACAGACAAATGAAATTTTGATTGTCCATTGAATTATACTTTAGTGAATAGTAAATTCATATATGATAGACAGATAAGTAAACATTTCATTAGAGGAATTTAGTAAAGAAATATTTCAGAAAAGAAGAAACAATGACTTTCTTACTGAAATCAAAGTTAAAAAATCTAAATGACAAAGGGAGACAAATCTACCTCCAAAATCCTTTCTCTGAAATTCTTTTCCAGTTGTTCGTTTGATGTTAACAATTTTTCCCACTATAAAATATCATGGGATGGACGAATATACGGACGGAAGGACAGCCTTCCAAATTGGTAGTGAAAACAATACTAGTATATTATTAATTATCACAAGTACACACAGTTGACCAGCACAATACAACATTTATAATAGATATGAATTTGTTAAGATGATATGTTTTCAATAGACTGTTACATGTAGATAGTAATATTACTTACTAAAATCAATTCGTGTAGGTACATTTTCTCTGCATTCTAATGCATCCTGTAATAAAATTATTACAATGTCAAAAGATAAAAAGGTTGGTCCTTACACACGTGTCCGATTTGAAAAAACCCAACATAACACAATAAAATGCGCGGCGCAGATTGATACGACCGCAGAGATCCAACCCTGAACAGTTGGGGCAAGTATAGACACTACATTCAAGCTTGATACAGCTTTGAATTTGGATTGTGATTAAATAATTGACACATCATAGATTTATGACAGGGACGCTGAAGTGCAATGGTCCTTTCCAGTCTTATATCTTAGTCCTACAGAGTGAAAATTTCATATCTTCTCTCAATTATAAAATGGTTAATTAGAGCTGTAAATCTGTCATCTCGTGCTGACAATGGACATTTCTTCAATTA
Source organism: Mytilus californianus (assembly GCF_021869535.1). Taxonomy (NCBI): domain Eukaryota; kingdom Metazoa; phylum Mollusca; class Bivalvia; order Mytilida; family Mytilidae; genus Mytilus; species Mytilus californianus. The sequence continues at coordinate 4,277,407 of NW_026262675.1, forward strand.
AGTATTAAAAAGGATGAAGGAAAGTTTGTGATGTTATATTCCCATACACATTATTTTATTTGTCTTCCTATAACTTTTAATTTGTATAACATGTTTAATTTTGTAATTAACTAAATATTCACATTTGTATTTACTATTAATTCATTTATGCAACAATTACCACCTATGATCAATAAAACAAATCACGAGGTAATCATCAACTAACAAACTTATAATTGAAGTGACAAATCTATTTGAAATTTTTGTGTTTTATTAAGTGGTGTGGCTGACAAGCTTTCAATCCCACATCATTCTGATGGATTTCATGGGCATAGATGTAGGATGGTTTCGCTGATCTGTGATGGTTTACATAACGCTTGCAGATGTGCAATTATGATGGAGATTTATATTTTTTAATCGATTAGTATATGATTGCTTTTGTTATTCCCCATAAAACACTATGACATTTCGGTATCAATAATATGTCTGTGTGTGGTTAAAATAGATTAGTCCGTTTTGAATTTCAAACATCTACCACGATTTTCAGTTATTTAAATTAGTAGGCCTTCTGGTTTAATGTAAAAATAACTTTTGCATGCAGCTACTATGATAATGATGAATTTATGAACGATTACACGAACGTTGTCTTGATTTTGCCCAAGTCTATTTAAAAGCCTATTTAAAAGCTTTCAATCCAACATCATTTTGATGGATTTCTTGGGCATAATGTAGGATGATTTCGCTGATGTGCGATGGTTTACATAAGCGTGCGGATGTGCAACTATTATGAGATTTATATTTTTTAATCGATTAGTATATGATTGCTTTTGTTATTCCCCATAAAACACTATGACATTTCGGTATCAATAATATGTTTGTGTGTGGTTAAAATAGATTGTTTCGTTTTGAATTTCAAACATCTACCACGATTTTCAGTCATTTAAATAAGTAGGCCTTCTGGTTTAATTTAGATATAACCTTTGCATGCAGCTACTTTGATAATGATGAATTTATGAGCGATTGCACGAACGTTGTCTTAATTTTGCCCAAGCCTATTTAAAAGTGGAGAAAAGTGTTACAGTTATTACTGTAAATGCAATAACTATTTATCATCACTGTTTTAAATTAAACGGGTTACAATGTCGATGATGAATTTAAAAAGAAATGAAAAACTGCATCTTACAATTTTAAACAATTGGCTTCCTCATCCTCGTGTAAACAAGAAACAAAATCAAAACTAAAGTTTATATTACACATCACACTTAAAAACTTTACCACCAACGCACTTCGACGTAGCTATCAACAAGATAGCGTCACAATGCCACAATCGTACCTCACCGTGATCAAAATTACACTTCAGCGTCAAACCATCGCACTTCAGCGTGACCAGTCCTATATATATATATCTGTTACTTGAGTTTTTTTCATTTTGCCATCACAAATTATCTTCATATTTATAAACTTTACTCCTTTTAAACTTTTCTTTTGTTATAAGTTACCTCCATTCTTTAGTATTTAAGAAGTTTCAAGTCTGCAATCCAGTAAAACTCATTGGTAACTTTTTAAAAAATAAAACCTTTTGATGATTTCTCTCCTCATCCAGTATTTTGAAAAAAATAGATAAATCAACTTTTTCATAAGTTTTGAAATTGTCAGCCTTTGTCGCAGTATTTGTTGCAGCTATATTCCTAACCAATCTATTTAGTGATATTTAAAAAAAAAAGTATATGGACATTTTTTTGACACATCCATATGTTTAAACAAAACTTGAAGTCATTTCTAAATATATTTCTGGTTTTTTTCCCTCAATTCCTTTAGTGATTTAACATTATCTAAATACATATTTAATGTAAGAATAGTTTTTACTCAAATTGTCGAGATATATGAATAAACGCTTGTCGTTTACCTTGCGAAACATAATTTAAGTTGCTCTTAATTATAAATAAGAAGATATAGTATGAGTGCCAATGAGACAACTCTCCATCCAAGTCACAATGTATAAAAAGTTAACAATCATATGTCAAAGTACGGCTCAAAACAGAGCCTTGACTCACACCGAATCGCAAGCTATAAAGGGCCCCAAAATGACTTGTGTAAAACAATTCAAACAGGAAAACCAACGGTATAATATAATACATGAAAAACGAAAAACGAGAAATACTCATGAACCACACCAACAAACGACAGCAACTGAACAACAGGCTCCTGGCTTAGGACAGGTGCATAAAAATGTAGCGGGTTTAAACGTTTTAACAGGCAACAACCTTCACCCTAATCTGAGACAGTAGTGTAACATTACAACATAAAAGGAACACACTACAGAATATCAATTGAAACAGCTTATCTCAACCAAAAAGACATTTCAACAAAAACATGTAAACATGCACTGAACGAATAGTTTGATCTATGACAAATAGAAATACAATATTAATAAAAAGACGTAGAACAGTGTAAAAAAGACAACTCTAACCTGGGACAAAATAACGTTATATAAAACAACGTACACAGGTAAATTTAAATATAATAATTTTGTTGTTAGGAGTGCGGAAATCATTTTTTTTTACAAAATTAATGATTTTGTTGTTCACAGTGCGAGTACAGAAGTGAACATTTATCGTCGTACTGAATACTTATCAAAGGTGGTGCATATAAAGAATAGTGAGACGAGATAGAACACAAAATAAGTAAACATTGAATTACAGAAATGCATTACAAATTGTGTCTTTAGTTTGTTTTTTAAAAGAATGTAATTGAAATAGCCTTAATATAAAATTAAGAAGATGTTGTATGATTGCAATGAGACAAGTCACCACCAAAAACCAAATTACGTAAAGTTAGCGATAATTATATGTCACCGTACGAACTTCCACAATGAATAAAATCCAAGCTATATAATCCACGTCCCAAATGTTAAGCAATTCAAACTAACTAGTTGTGAACAAGAAAATGAACAAGGATTTATCAACAGATACCAGTCTTATAATTGTATCATATTTGAATCCTGTTTAGACATAATATTTTGTGTCATATATATATATATATATATATATATATGGACCGTTAGAGTCTGAAATAAAGATTATCTTATCTTATTTTATCTTAATAGTGTATGCCAGATGTGCGTTTTGTCTACATAACACTCATCGGTGACGCTTAAATCCATACAGTTTAAAGACCAAATTTGGTACGATCTTGAGGAGCATTAAAACCGCAAAAAAAAAACAACAAAAAAAAAAACGGTGTTAGTCGTATCAAGAAATTCTCGCAAGCTCACAAAAATTAACCCTGTTGATAAGAAATCATTCCCTCCTACACTTAAGTTCTGTGGATTATCTTTGTAAAAGTTTTCTTAAAGCAAAGTCATAAGTACAGGAAAACAAATAATCATAGACATTTCCCAAAACAATGTACAATGTTCACCGAAAAAAAGACACCTTTTAGTAAAACTAGGAAGTAATGTTTTTGTTTCCCCCAAGAGAAATTTAGAGGCAACGAATGAAGAACAGAATAGTTCAAACCCTTATCAAAAAGTTAATTAAGCTATCAAGATATATGTGGGGAACAATACCTTTATAAGTAAGTTTGAGTAACAATATCACATAAACAAGTGTTCTTATCGAATTCCTACATGTAGAAACGTCACTCTGAGCAGAAATTGATGAACCAGGGTTATGCCAAAGAACGTCTCGTTCTTTTTCTAAAAACGTTCACTGGAAGATACCAAGAGCTTGTTGATAAATATTCCGTATCAACTTCACAAATAATACATGATGGTCTTAAAGTATAGATTTTAGGTAATGACGTTGTTTATCATCTTAATTACGTGTTATAGTGTTCTTTTTATTCGTCTTTGTATATTTTTAACCTTTACTGTTTAGTCCATTTTTGGTATATACTTCTGGCGTTGCTAGGTATTTATACATCCCGCCATTGTGTTATTTTACTATGGTAATTTTTGTATTCTTGTCTTTCATTTTTGCTTATGTACTTTGTCTTTAGAGTGTCTTTATGTTTTTTTGTTTTTCTTTGTTGAAATAGTTATTGTTTTTATAGTGATTAAGATTATAACACAATGTTGACTGCTGTTCCCAAATTTTTGACATTTTTACCTATTATGATCTATTATGTCTGTTTGTTTTGCTCACATAATGTTGTCAATATAATGGAATTCTATGCGACTGTCATACAAGTGAGAGGTTTAGCTAGCTATAAAACCAGGTTCAATCCACGATTTTCTACAAAAGGAAATGCCTGTACCAAGTCAGGAATATGACCGTTGTTTTCAATTCGTTTGATGTGTTTGAGCTTTTGATTTTGCCATTTGATATAAAGGGACTTTCCGTTTTGAATTTTCCTTGAAGTTCGGTATTGTTGTTATTTTACTTTTTACAACAATAAATCTCTATACATTGTAACATTAACAATTATGTCTGTTTGGGTTGCTCACCAAATTTGTCAATATCACGGAGCTATTAACAACTGTCATACAAGTTGGAGGTTAAACCAGGTTTAATCCACCATTTTCTTCGGGAAATGTATGTACCAAGTCAGGAATATGACTGTTTTCTAATCGTTCCATTGGTTGATATAGTCTAACGTTCTATTTTGTCAGTTTTAACGGACTTTTTCCCTTATGAAATCAATATAAATATATCCCTCTTGAAAAAATTGTTTCGCGACGTAAATGATATGTTCATAAAACCCGAGACATGACTACAAAAACGCGTATATCGAACCAATAGACGTATTACACATGTACGCAAATTTGTCCGCCATTTCCCGTAAAATCTGACATCACAATTTTAAAAAAATTACGACATAATTAAAAAGTGATTGTTGCTTGTCGTCAGAAGGTTTTTCGGAGACAGATCTAAGGTTATTCGGAGACAAAATTCAGCCAAATACCAAAAGTGTACATTGTAAATACGTTTATTGAAAAATGTAAGCTCAAATTGAACATCACCACCAGGAAAGAGAAATTGATGATATGAAGGCCATATCGTCCCGTTTATCATATATTTTGGTATGGATATTACTATGAAAAAATGTAACATTCTTATATCAATGTGAAAAAAGTACATCAATCATTATTAATGTTTGATTTAATAAAAATAATAATTTGGCTTAATATATTTCATTTGTATATATAATCGATAATATATCTACTATTTATTTAAAAATATCTTAATATCTTCTAGTTTTGTAGGTTTATTTTGTTATGCAAACAATTAAATCGTTGGCCTTTATAATCTTTTATTGATTTACAAAGACGATAACGGTCTTTAAAACGTAAAATTACTGAATGTTAACTTCAATACTTATTTTCATATTTATCTTACTATTCTGTAAGTTTAAATTTTGTTATTTTTTCAAAATGAATTGTAGGCAAACTAGGTTTGAATGCTATAAATTCGATAGAAACAAAACAGCATATTGGTAAACACATATTGTCTGTCAAATACAACTTAAGTCTGATTGAAAACTTCAAAATACAGCACAATCTAAATTATAACATTTTGCTTGAAAAAATAAATAGTCGCATTTACCTATCATTAAACATGCCTACATTCGAAAATGAAAGTAAATCGTACTGTAAAATATTTTAAAAGAACGTGATATATTTATCTATTTCAAATCTTTGTGATTGAAGACAAACAAGCCGAAATAATTTTTTAAAATTAAATGAATTGTCAATACCAGTTCGGTACTACTTGCAATATAATTTTGTCATTAAATAACCTTCGAATGAAATTAGTTAACATAATTATGAGTCTATTGTTATTGATACATCAAATGAATACATGTTTTTAAAATTTAACTACAGTATATATAAAATGTATGTACAATGTATGAGTGTGGATTAAAAATATAACTGCTACATACCAATAATTATAAGGGGTCTATAATGTGACCAACATTGAGTACGTCACCGCTAAGTGATTTATGGAGACGACACGCAGGGGAGATAATGTACTGTATATATTTTTAGGTTACAATGAAGTATTTATTCACATAGTCGACAATGGTAGCCTTTTTGGGTTCTGCGTTTTTACTTTTAAAAATCTTTACATCCTTTTAACATTTACTCACATAAAATGAAATCAAATCGGACAACTTTCGCTTAAGTTGGTTACTATATACTCCTACAGCTTACATACCAATTTTTGGATTAAAGAAACAATTGTTTGCTATTTAAACTGACTTTCTTTACAGGTACATTTACCTCTGGACTGGGTTGCTCAAAACTATGGCTAAATTAAGCCATGATTGGTTAGCTTATCCAATGGATAATTATCTTATCCAGTGGCCTACTATCCGTTGGCTATTTTTCAATTGCTCAAAAGCAAAATTGAAGTGTGGTTAGTTGGCCACTGGTTAACTTAAGGTAACTTAACCAGTGGTTAACAGCTACTTTCAACTCATCCCAAGTAAATAATTCCCAAGTTATTTACACAAATCAAAAATAAACCTTAGATATTAAATAAACGGTCCGTGCAACGAAAGATTTCAACTGCGAGTGTTTCACAATAGGGTTCCTAACCATAGGTACAAGAGGAGATTTTATCTAATGTAAACATATATACTGAATACACTATAAAGTTAGTGTATTATGGCTATATATTTTACTAAAGAACATCTCATCTTGTACCTCGCAACCTGTAACGTAAACTTACAAAGAAAAAAGGGTGCTCTCTAACACGACCGCGTTTATGTCTAAAAAAAGAAACTCTTAAGCCGGAAGAAAGTTATCATCACAGATTATGTTCAGCTCAGCATTAAATCGTATGTTGATCATCAGTCATTTTTTGGTATGGTGAATAGATATCCATTTTTAATTTGTTTTATTTTTTTATTTTCGGGGGAGGGGGACTGTGTTTTTTTTTGGGGGGGGGGGGCGATATTAAGAAAAAGCTGGGTCTGTTTTGAATATTGTTTAAGAATTACGCAATCATTAAAAAAAACGACATTAAAATAGCCTTTCAAGACGTCATAACCTAGGAAGGCGTCACAGAAAAATATCAAAATAGCCTTTCAAGACGTCATAAGGGAGCTACCATTTGATTTTTATGGGAAGGGGGGGGGGGGGGGGGGGGGGGGGTAGGATGAAAAATTTTGTCCTGCCTATTTATTTTCCCCTCTATTCGGTCCTGCCTTTTTATTTTTCACTCTATACGGTCCTGCCTTTTTTTTTTTACATAAATTGTCATCCTGCCTTTTTTTTTGCAAATAATCTCATCCTGCCTTTTTTTTTAATCAAAAATCCTGTCCTGCCTATTTTTTTCAAATTTCATCCTAGCCCCCCCCCCCCCCCCCCCCCATAAAAATCAAATGGTAGCTCCCTAATTATTTGGAAGGCGTCACAGAAAAAAAAATGATATAGCCTTTCAAGACGTCATAACTATTTGGACTAAATGTAATATAAAAAGGGGACTACCGGCAAGAAAACGTTAATTCATATTGGGACGTGATACTGGCACATATAAAGGTATTTTATATGTGGTTATGTTCCGGAAAATATGAGTACTAGGACCACAAGGACATATATTCGTTTGGTTATTAACAGTCTGAATATATGAGGATTTAGATCAAATACGTATTATGAAATAAATTCGAATTTTCTTCTCAGGAACACACTGTTCTCGTTCTCCGAGCCAAAATTTGCACAAGTTTACTGACTGAAATCCTTTATATTTAACGTATTGTCCGAGTCTTGGTTCATCTGTCGGTAATAGGTGAAAGTGTAGTAACTGCGGTTAAATAAATATAAGATACATGTAATATGAATATGAACATTTGATAACTAAAACTACCTTGATTTGACTTAATATTGAATTCACCGAAAATAATATTTAGCAAAAATTAAAGGGAGAAATAGCAAGTTAAAAATTCGGCTCAGTGTGTCAGTATAGAACAAAGCAGGGTTGTCAAAATTGAGAATGGAAATGGGGAATGTGTCAAAGAGACAACAACCCGACCAAAGATCAGAAAACAGCCGAAGTCCACCAATGGGTCTTCAATGCAGCGAGAAAATCTCGCACCCGGAGGCGTGCTTCAGCTGGCCCCTAAACAAAAATATGTACTAGTTCAGTGATAATGGACATCATACTAAACTCCGAAATATATAAAAGAAACTAAAATTAAAAATCATACAAGACTAACAAAGAACAGAGGCTCCTGACTTGAGACAGGCGCAAAAATGCTGCGGGGTTAAACACGTTATTTGAGACCTCAACCTCCCCCTATACCTCTAGCCAATGTAGGAAAAACAAATGCACAGCAATACGCACAGTAAAACACAGTTTAAAAGAAGTCCGAGTCCGATGTCAGATTAGGTAACAAAAGAAACTAAACAAAATGACAATGATACATAAATTAACTACTAGCAGTTACTGACATGCCAGCTCCAGACCTCAATTAAACTGATTGAAAGATTATGTCTTCATCATCTGAATACCAAGCACAATCCCTCCCGTTAGGGGTTTAGTATCATACCATGATAAAATATATGAGAAGAACATAACCCGTATCATGCCAACAACTGGTTTTAGAATAAATGTGTTTATTTCCAATGCAAAGACCCTATAAGTGAATCAATATTAAAGCCAAAATATGCCATCTTTAATGACCTGACAACAGTATCGTAACTATATCCCTTTAAAGTCTGTTTAAAGGTTTTGTTAGCTTTTAGTTAATATATTCATATTAATTATTAAATAATATGATGTTCCGATGTCATGTGGTATTTTGAACCCTATGGTAAATTGACACCGGGGTCAAAATAAAGTTATGGTAAATTGCCCCCCCCCTGTATGGAAAATTGACCCCCTGGTAAATTGAACGTGCTGTTTTTTTCATTCTATATGATTATTAGAACATTATACATTATTCTAAAGCTTATCATAGATTAAAAATCATTCATACAAGAAGGGGAGGTCAATTTTCCATAATTTGTTAAAAGAAATATCTTTGCTTGGTATAAGTGCTCTGAAGTCTTTACCAACAAAATTTCATTCAAAATACTTATTGAAGCATTATAACTAGACCATGTATCTTGAATGCTTCAATTATTTGAAATTATAACATATAAAGGTAGTTTTAATTTTCAATGGTAAAAAAGGGGGAGGGGATCAAATTACCATGGCTCAGTTAAATAGTCAAAACATCTTTACAATATGTTTTACATGTATCATATATTTATTTGAGTATTAAAACTTTGAAAACTAGTTTGAAAATAATTTGACTTCAGAAATTGGAGGTGTATAAACAAGGCGGTTCAATGACGGGGGAGGGGGTGCAAAATAACATGGCTAAGATAAATAAGTAAAAATAAATTTCCAACATATATATATATACCAAATACTAGTAACAGCATTTATATAACTATCTAAAATAGTTTGAATAGAAATGATTTTTGAAATTTGGAAGTAAAGGATGGGGTTATTAGTGCTATAAAGTCTTTACCAAAATAATTTTCATTAACTTTCATTCTAACTTCTTTACATAGTCATAATACATGGTATTTTGACCCCCCTGCCATGGTATATTGAACCCCCTTTTAAACCTCCAATTTCAAAATTCTAGCTATTATAACTTCTTTACATAGTAATAATGCTCCAATAAGTAGTTTGTATGTATTTAACATGCTTGAAAAGATGTTTTGAAAATTTTACTTAGCCATGGTATTTTGACCCTCCTGCCATGGTATATTGAACCCCCTACTATAGACTTCTAACTTCAAACATTCTAGCTATTCTAGCTCCTTTAAATGGTTATAATACTCCAATAAGTAGTTTGTATGTATTTAACATGCTTGAAAAGATGTTTTGAAAATTTTACTTAGCCATGGTATTTTGACCCTCCTGCCATGGTATATTGAACCCCCTACTATAGACTTCTAACTTCAAACATTCTAGCTATTCTTGCTCCTTTAAATGGTTATAATACTCCAATAAGTAGTTTGTATGTATTTAACATGCTAGAAAAGATGCTTTGAAAATATTTCTTAGCCATGGTATTTTGACCCCCCTGCCATGGTATATTGAACCCCCTACTATAGACCTCCAATTTAAAAAAAAATCCTAGCCAACAAATTGTAAATTAGATAATCTGCAATACTATTTATCTAAAACAGGGGGTTCAATTTTCCATGGTGGGGTTCAAAATACCATATGGGAAAAATGACCCCGGGGTCAATTTTCCATATGGTATTTTGACCCCGGGTTCGCTTTTCAGGGGGTTCAAAATACCATATGACACCGACAATACAATTAACGTAAATTCATAGTGGCAAATGCTGCGTTAACTATAAAAGTAGCTCATTAATGGGGTCTTCCAATCTCCTAAATAAGGTATGGTTAGATTCAGCATATCGAAGAATCCAATACACTCATTAAATGTTGAAATGAACAAAGTTTAATTTTAGACCTTTCGACCTTAATGTGGACCAATTTAAAATTTAAAATCCAAATACACGGTTAGATTCGTTATTTCATATAACCCCAGTGAATTAATTTTTGATGAAATCATAATAGTTTAATTTTGAATCCTTTTTGGATCCTTTGGACCCCAATGTGGACCAATTAAAAAACAGAGCCCAAAATTCAAAATTTAAATACACGGTTAGAACCCCGGTAATTCAATTTTTGATGAAATCAAATAAAGTTTAATTTGAGATCCTTTGGTCCTCAATGTGGACCGATTGAAAAACGAGGCCAAAAACCAAAATTTAAATACACGGTTAAATTCGGCATATTAAAGAAAAAAAAAAATTCAAGACTTTGAATTAAATCCCGTTGAAATTGGTAAAGAAAAAAGTTCAAATGAAGTGGATGTAAGCAATTATAGGCAACCATACGACCTTCAAAAACGTGAAAAACCAATACCGTGTGGTCGGCTACAAGAAAAGTCGGTCGTATGAAAAATACGGAATAATATATTAAGTCAATAATCGGCAAAAACAAAACACTTTAATGTAATAAATAATGTGTCTATGGCGTGTTTACCAAACATTGAACAATTTTATATTTCAAAGATTATTTTCGGTCAAAAGTTACCAAAGTTGTAGTTCTGCAAGATCACATTTTACGGGAACTTCTCTTCACCTTCCTCAAGTTTCATTTAAATCTTGCTATAACTTTATATGCTGTACTGTATGTATAGATACGCAGCCAAGTCATATCGGAATGAAAACGTTATTTCTAATGCCTCATGCAGGCTAATGTCACTATATCTGCACGTTAAAGAATCATTGAAATATCTCCTTGTGGTCTGAGTGATCCGTAGCCTGTTGCAAGGCAAGATTTCTGCCCTATTCGACACAGCTTCTTTCAAAAGAGGCAGTTTATATTTGTGCTAACAATTTTTGAAGAATTGGCATATTTTGCTTTTGTCCTGAATATGCATGAAATACTGCAATTACATGTGTATTCAACAGGAATCATTCTTTAAAAATGTTCTTTTATGCATAGATGTACAAGAGATATATAATACAATTTCATTGTATTTTCGGCATAAACGCAATTATGACCAGCATGATGTCGGTTAGAAAAAAAAATTAGTCTTAGATGCATGATTTTTTATATTCGTTGTTATTGGCTTTGAACTAGCTGTCTGTAACTGCGAGTACTCTAAGATCTGTATCAAAGTTAGTGTCTTCTTGTTGTTGGGATGTACAAGTTCCCGGTCATGTCCACGTGTTTTTGTTATATGTATTTCTACTTGTATCCATGTGATCATGATAAGTTAAGCCTTTTTCAACTGATTTTTATAGCTCGTTCTTATGTTGTACTGTAACATAACTGTCCAAGGTTAGGGGGAAGGTTGGGTTCCTGCTTACATGTTTAACCCCACCACATTCTGTATGTGTGTGCCTGTCCCAAGCCAGGAGCCTGTAATTCAGTGGTTGTCGTTTGTTGCTGTGTTACATATTTGTTTTTCGTTCATCCTTTTGTACATTAATTAGGCCGTTGGTTTTCTAGTTTGAATTGTTTAACATTTAATATTTCGGGGCCTTTTATAGCTGACTATGCGGTATGGGCTTTGCTCATTGTTGAAGGCCGTATGGTGACATATAGCTGTTAATTTCTGTGTCATTTGGTCTCTTGTGGAGAGTGTATACCACATCTTTTTTATATTCACTTATACTAGTATATTATGGTAAATATACATTGGCTCCCTTTCATCCAACTAAAAGTAAATTATAGCAATAACTGTAAAGTACATCTGTTTTGATGGGGGGAAATATACAAGAGCAATAGCGAAATTAATATTAGTTTGAGCTGCTACTACTACTAGTATAACATAGAGGGGATGAAGGGCTGCCTTGATAAATAATCTGGGAATGATTGAAAATTTAAAAAAAAGTGTCAAATACAAAATTAAAGTCACCTAAAGGAAATTTGAAAATTGAATCAAAAAAATATTTAATAGGATTTGAACATTTTTGTAATAATTACTTATTTGGTATCAAAACACATACTAAATTGAAAATAAGTATTATGAATTAAGTATAAAAAAAATCGACAATGGCAAAGTGAAATATCATAGATTTTTAGAACCTAGATTTTTTTGAAATCTAAACATTAGAACAAAACAGGTATTGGGTACAGAGTTGAAGCATTTATTTTATACCTCACAGTAACGCGAACCTGATAGAACGCATGGCAACGTGTAATTACATTGAAACTATGGATTCATAATATGTACAACTCTAGATCTACCACTGGAAATGTTGATTAAATGCGTGCAAATGTAATGAACCACTACCACTATATGTTGATAAAGTATTGTTTTCTTAATTTCTGGACTAGTAATCGCAATGTGCAAATTAAAGAACAGCGTCCATGGAAGCCGGGCCATGCTTTCAATGTCAATGAGGATGACACAGATTTATAAATTGACATGTATAGCATATATATATTATAAGTTGTTGACTACACCAAGATCAAATTTTCATGGGGTTCAAAATACCATACATGACAGATATAAAGGTGGACGAGTTATAAACAATGAAATTATCTGAAATTTCAAAATATGAATTTAAAAAACCCATTGTAAATCAATCTCAAACCAATGGCTAAAACTTAACCAGCCAAAAAGTACCGGTTAAATTTATCCGGCGGATAGCACGTTTTATCCACTGGATAAATTTTGAGCAATAGAAATAATCTATTGGTTTAAAGTTAACCAGTGGATAAGCAGTTTAACCACTGGCTAACACTATCCAACGTTTTGAGCAACCCAATCCTGGTCATCTAACACAGATGTTGACTTTGATTAACTCTGGTCACCTTACACAGATATTGACTTTGGTTATTTCTGGTCACTGTAACTATTAATAGTTCCATATCATAATTCAATAAGAATTGATTTAGATAGACCTGCACAACCAAAATGTATTAATTAATAGATTGCTGACGTAGCATGCGCATCCTCTTGTTAGGATGTAGCTAATGGAATTTAAGTAAATAGACTTAAATTCAGTTATCGCTTGGGCCTCTTTCGGATTGTGTTTCATGTTTTAGCTTTACCTAACATGATCGACGTTATATTCTTTGACGTAATTTAGTCCTTTACAGAATTTCCACGCAGCAAGCAAGCTGTTTAAATTTCGTTAGCGGTAAAATTGAAAAAATTGAAAAGTAGTATCTTGTAAATGGTAAAGTAGTGTTAGTATGGTATGGTTATAACGTGCCTCCAATGTTTATTAGAAGTAATCTTAGAAAGGAATTCATTTTATCGATCGTCATTTTTTTACCATATTCCATTAGGAATTTTAACGCCACGTGGAGAGGACGAGTTTTATTTGTTTTTTTATATAACGTTTTGCTCATATCTTATTACTATTGAAATTGAGTATTGACAGAACGTCTAGTGACTATGGTTCCATAGGCGGATCCGGTTTGGGGGGGGGGGATTTGGTTGATTATATAGGGAATAACTGAAGCGTGACTGGAGCGGGCCCCCCTTACAAAAAGTTCTGGATCCGCCACTGGGTTTAGCCTTTAAAGAACCGTTCTGTGATCGTGTATTACACCTTATCGCTATTTGTCCGCCATTACTGGACATCACAAAAGTTCCCGTAAAATTTTGACGTCATAATAGAAAATATCTGACGCCACAATGGAAAAGTGATTGTTGTATGACGTCAAAAGTTCAAGCGGGACAGATTCTCGGGTCAAGCGGGAATAGCGATAAGGTGTATTGTATTTGCGCTGTAACATATCATGCAGATTGGTAACGTGACTTCAATGTTTGTGTTATGAGGCAGGCGTTGTCTGATGAGCTCCCGAATTATAATTTAATTTTCCTTAAAAGGGTATACATCGGGAATTGTGTATCTAGATCTTTCAAAGAACATATTTATGAGGCGCCGTTTTACTATTTATTACCTATTTTCTGATATCAAAAAATGATTTTCTGATATCAAAAATTCTATTTTTTGATATCAGAAAATCGATTTCTTGATATCAAGAAATAAAGAATATTTTCTGATATCAAAAATTCGAATTCCTGATATCAAAAATTCGAATTTTTTATATCAGAAAATATTTTAGATTTTTTGATATCAAGAAATAGATTTTTTGATATAAAAAAATGATTTTTTGATATCAAGAATTCGAATTCCTGATATCAAACAATGATTTTTTGATATCAGAAAATAAGAAATAAATGAATGATGGCACCCTGTGTGTCATTTAAAACATTCAGGCTCACCAATGAGGCCAAACATCAGGAAATATCTGAAATAATGTTCCCGGTAGACCAATTGTTTTATAGTGTGGAGTACCACTATACACAGTATTGGTCATTATATTGATGACATTGTGTCCCTTGTTACAAAAACAAAATGCTTATACACAGTCACTTCAAGTTTTATAAACATGAATAAGACTTCAAAGTCTCTGGAAAACTGCTATTTAATAACAATATTTGAAGCAAAAAAAATATTTACACTTATCTTCAGTTTGATCAAACTTATTACGAAATTCAAGACCCATGCACTTAAAGACAATATATGGAAGATTTTTTAAAAATTATTCCTGAATAAAACATATTTACTCTTGTGTCGTACAATCCGAATTGGCGGGATATGTCGACCTAAGAATTTCCTACATACTGGAAAATGTTTTCAAGATCTAGATACGATGGCTCGATAATATTTTCAGGTTCAACAGGCGATATACACGATCTTTTCGCCTTATATATCTAATACAATGCATAAACAAGTCTAAATTGAAAACAACGTTCAAACCTATGATTGCGTTGGATAAAAACAGCAATTTTCATACGTGTGCATGCAAAACAAATTTCTTGGTAGAGGGGTCTAAATACAGCACAAACAACATTTTCCAAAAGATCAAAAAAGTGAAAAAGTATATTTTAACAATACGCATTTGACTAACAGGTCGAACAACGGATGTTCTTAAACCCTGCTGACTGCCATTGGCGATTGCCAAATAAACGGATCACAAGATGTAACAAAATTGTTCTTAATTATTAATTTAATACCTAACAGAAAACAATAAACTTGCGGAAAAGATGGTATACCGCAAACATGAAGTGCAAAAATTTGTACACCAAATCCGGATTTCGTCAATTAATATCTCTTCAGTGATGTTAGGAATCGAAACGGTATTTGGAAGACCACATAATTTACCTCGATTTAGGATAGACTCTTGAATTTTGAAGAGTCGAAATGTATACCCTACTAAATTGTACTTACCACTTTTCTCAAAATGAAGTGAAAATTTCTTGACAATCCTTTCAATATAAAGACAAACTTTTCCAAAATGAAGGTATTTTAGAGATGAAAACGTACATCCAACCTACTGAAACGTTTCATTACTTCACAGAAAAAGCTCATATGTATTTAAAAGGTTATGGAAGACGCGGTTCATACGAAATACTAGCAGTCTCGTAAAAAGACGAAATAGACAAATCTTTTGAAAATACAAGACATGCATTTTTTTATGTTGTTGTTGGCTTTGAACTAGTTGTCACTATCACATCTGTAATTTGTGTCTTTCTGTTGTTGTTACCCTGCCACGTTTGTTCTTACACTATGTTGTAATGTAACACCAGTGTCCCAGGTAAGGGGGAGAGTTGAGCGCTCAAACATGTTTAATCCCGCCACATTCTTTATGTGTCTGTTCCAAGTCCGGTGCCTGCAGTTTAGTGCATTGTCTTGGTTCATAGAATTGAGAATGGAAACGGGGGGAATATGTCAAAGAGAAAACAACCCGATCAAAGAGCAGACAAAAGCCGAAGGCCACCAATGGGTCTTCAACGCAGCGAGAAAATCCCACACCCGGAGGTGGTCCTCAGCTGGACCCTAAACACCGCAGCTGGACCCTAAACAAAATTGTGTACTTGTTCAGTGAAAATGGACGTCACACTAAACTCCAAAACATATCAATGAACTAAAATTAAAAAACATACAAGACTAACAAAGGCCAGAGGCTCCTGACTTGGGACAGGCGAAAAAATGCGGCGAGGTTAGACATGTTTTGTGAGATCTCAACCCTCCCCTATACCTCTAGCCAATATAGAATAAAGAAATACATAGCAATACGCACAGTAAAACTCAGTTTAAAAGAAGTCCGAGTCCGATGTCAGAATAGGTAACAAAATAAACTAAGCAAAATGACAATGATACATAAATGAACAAAGGACTACTAGCAGTTACGGACATGCCAGCTCCAGACCTCAATTAAACTGATTGAAAGATTATGTCTTCATCATAAGAAAATCAAGTACAATCCCTCCCGTTAGGAGTTTAGTATCATACCATCATAGAATATATAAGAAGAACATAAACCGTATCATGCCCACAACTGGTTTTAGAATAAATGTGTTTATTTCCGATGCAAAGACCCTATGAGTGAATCAATATTAATACCAAAATATGCAATCATTAATGACTAATTGACAACAGTATCGTAACTACCGGTATATCCTTTCCGAATAAGTCTGTTTAAAGGTTTGGTTAGATTTTGAGGTGAATGCCGACATTTTTGTGCTTTGTAAAGAATATTTCCATAAAATATTGGATGTGAAATACCTGAACGTATAAGAAGTCTGCATGTTGATTTATATTTACGACTGTCGAATGATGTCTGCCATATTTGTTTTACGTAAATTGTTTTGTTATAAATCATATAGGCCTTTAGCTTTCTTAATTGAGTTGTTTATTTCTTTTTCATATTGGGGCCTTTTATAGGCGACTATATGGTATGGGGTTTTCTCATTGTTGAAGGCCGTACGGTTGCTTATAATTGCTTACATCAACTTCATTTGAACTTTGGTTGCTAGTTGTCTCATGGGCTATCATACCACATCTCCTTATTTTTAAACTTAACAGAACTAACTTACTTACTAAATCCTCAACATAAACAACGGAAAAAAATATAAAAACAAGATGAACAAAACACTGGGGCTTGATATTTGCAAAAACCTGACTGCACAATAAAATTGAGAATGGAAATGGGGAATGTGTCAAAGAGACAACAACCCGACCATAGAGCAGACAACAGCCAAAGGCCACCAATGGGTCTTCAATGCAGCGAGAAACTCCCGCACCCGGAGGCGTCCTTCAGCTAGCCCCTAAACAAATATGTATACCAGTTCAGTGATAATGGATGTCATACTAAACTCCAAATTATAAACAAGAAACTAAAATTAAAAATGATACAAGACTAACAAAAGCCAGAGGCTCCTGACTTGGGACAGGCGCAAAAATGCGGCGGGGTTAAACATGTTTTTTGAGATCTCAACCCTCCCCCTATACCTCTAGCCAATGTAGAAAAAACAAACGTACAACAGTACGCACAGTAAAACTCAGTTTAAGAGAAGTCCGAGTCCGATGTCAGAATAGGAAACAAAAGAAAATAAACAAAATGACAATAGTACATAAATAACAACAGACTACTAGCAGTTACTGAAATCTGTTTCAGAGGAAACCAATAATTGCTTATAAAAGAAGCGAGAACTTACAATTGTTGACTATAAACCTTAAAATAATAAATATGTGAAACACAATAAACACAAAACTTCTTTTATTCAGACTGATGAAGCCGAACTCTGATATATGCTTTCGTATATATTACACGACCGAAACACCAGACTTAATGTAAGGGCTCATTGGTGAACGTTGATGCTTTTATTGACACACAGGGAGCAATCGTTGATATTTTTCTTATTTTCTGATATCAAAAAATCTTTTTTTGATATTAGAAAATGGATTTCTTGATATCAAAAAATGATTTTTTGATATCAAAAAATCGAATTTCTGATATCAAGAAATAAAGATTATTTTCTGATATCAAGAAATCGAATTCTTTGAATCGAATATTTGCTGAATATATATGAGGCGCCGTTTTACTATTTATTCCTTATTTTCTGATATCAAAAAATATTTCTTGATATCAAAAAATTGAATTCCTGATATCAAAAAAGGCAATTTTTGATATCAAAAAATTGAATTCCTGATATGAAGAAATATTTTTTGATATCAAGAAATATTTCCTGATATCAAAAAATCATTTTTTGATATCAGGAATTCAATTTTTTGATATCAAGAAATATTTTTTGATATCAGAAAATAAGGAATAAATAGTAAAACGGCGCCTCATATATATTCAGCAAATATTCCATGAAAGGATATGAACGTACAAAGGCGCAAAGGGACGTACCCTTTGGGGCGAAAGGACCCAGGTTCGTTTAATTATTGCTGCAAAACCGGAAGTTCAAATATAAAACAAAAATCTTGAAAATCTTGCACAGAGACCCGGGCAAAAATCGTCAGGTCTAAATGTTAGCTTGCTTGTGGAGTTTAGCAAACATATCTGTATGTATCCTGCTATAAATTTTGCGTTTACCTACACACTTGTTACTGAAAACACAGGCGCTTGGGTTTATGATACAGAAATTTTTTTTAATTTTTTTTTTTGTTGATTAAAATATTCAATTTTCTATATTTATAAAACATATCTATCACTACTGCGCATGTCTCACCTAGTTTCGAGTGATTTTACCAACTTTGAGACAAACCCCTATTTTACTATCCACACTAAGAAACAAAAAGGCAACTAACTCGACGCCATCTTGCGTGCTATAAATAAATAATAAAATTGACCTACCTGGATGGTCCGTGTATATTTGAGTCCATTGGTTTTTCATTTTGAAATATCAAAAACAAAAAACAAAAAACGAGAGTGTTTTCATTTTTCGTTTTTGATTTCTCAAAAACCAAAACGATAAACAAAAGTGTTTTCATTTTTTCGTTTTTGATTTCTCTAAAACCAAAACGGAAAACAAAAGTGTTTTCATTTTTTGTTTTTGATTTCTCTAAAACCAAAATGAAAATCAAAAGTGTTTCCGTTTTTCGTTTTTGATTTCACTAAACAAGAATTTTGTATTTAATTTTAATTATTTCTCGTTTTATAATGTACAATGTTTTCCTTTCTTGTTTCACAGTCATTGATAGTAAATAATGCCAATGTAAACACCCCGGTGTTCTTTCAACATAATGTAGACAAAATAGACCGCCTGACTTATGAATTGAACTATGGTGATAAATGAATCAATGCCTTTCAAATTACCTTGTTTATATCTTAAAGTTTAATAAAAATAAATTATTATATTTAAATATTAAACGAATAATAAATTTAAATTGTACAATACAATATTATATAAAGATGGTACAAATAAATAGATTGATTACATCACATTAACAAGGGAGGTTACAACTTTTTAAAACTTATAAGAGAACTACCCCGGTCGTTAACGTATACATACACAGTCACTGTGGTTATCAGATCTATAATCGAAGATAATGTCGACGGATGCAAAAGACTTTATCAATCTGAACAATAAGGGTGCGTGATCTTAACTTTTAAATTTAGAAAGGTTGATGTCAGATGATTAGAATTCATGACCAAGGTCCATTATACGAACATTCAGGACGATAATGTGTTTTGCTTGATCAATTGATTGAAAAACAAATTTCCGCAATTTCACAATTCAAACCGGGATTAATATTCAATCATTTGCCATTCGGAGCCTACTCTGTATTAGTTTTGCTTATTTTTGAAAGCTATATGGTGACCTTAACTAGAGCCTGGGTGTGGATGGGGGTTTACGGAATAGAGAATATAGGGCAAACTATATGAATAATAGAGACAATGGACCAAGAAATAAAAAAAAAATAGAATAATGAGGTGTTAAAATATAAAGAGAACAGAATAATTGGCAAAAAGTATAAAGAAATAAAGAATAGAGAAAAATGGCCTGAAACACTGATTAAAGAATAGAGAAAATCGGCATAGAATATCAAAGAATACAGAAATGAAGAATCCCGTATCCAGACCATCATCCTAGTTGCCTAAACCAACGTTATTTTGTCTCCGGTAGATTGTTATTGGTTATCATACATTTCTTTTTATTTCTATGCCTATCAATTAAGACGTGAGCTTCCATAATTTGCCAGCTTATTATATTATAAAAAAAGACTAAGCCGAACATCACTCTGGATTTTTTCTCAAGTGGACCTCAGCTACCTACCTTACCACACCATTACCGAAAAGTTAATTAAAAAAAATCTACGGCAATACTAGGTGCAAAGGGAAGTTGGGTAGCTGAGGTCTACTGGAGAAAAAAACCCAGGGTGTTATTCGTCCAAAGTTGGGGTCCGCGGACACCCAACCCCACCCTTACCGAATATTTAATAAAAAAAATTCTAAGGCAATACTTTTGTCCGCACTAAGACAAAGGGAAGCTTAGTAGCTGAGGTCTACAGTAGAAAAAACACAGGGTATTTTTCGGTTTAGTTTTTTATTTCTAAAGTAGGTCCAAAGTTGAGGTCAGATACCCTACCCAACCCTTACCGAAAAGTTAACAAACAAAAATTCTATGACAATACTGTTTTCCGCACTAGGTGCAAACGTAAGCTAGAGACCTAGCGCCTACTTGATCAAAATTCCCAGTTTGGGTATAGCACGGATTATTTTTTGAAGCTTTATAAATAATTTCCTTGCCCACCATACTTTGAGTAAAAAAAAATCTTTCGTCCAATCATAAGTAAGCGAAATCCACTGTTTCAGAAGTAGAATGTTTTGTCAAAACAGTTTTGTGTGGCAAAAAAAAAGTTAAAGCACGAGTGCAACTTTTTTTTCTTCTAATGCAGAACAATTGTTACTTTTCATGAACTATTTGACAGGATGCCGAGAATATGGAAAGCTATTTCACACAATAGTGCTATTTTGCCAATTTCATAATTATTTACGATTCTATATACACTCAAATGGTGTTGACTATTTGAAATGTAAAGCGTGCAGCACGCTGTGTGATGTATTGAAAGCGATTTCTATTGTATTTATATAACTAATGAACAAGAAATGAAATTTTGAAATTCATTGAATAGTGTCTTTGACTGCTTAATTATACATTAAAAACTGATAATATAGTGGTTATATATTAATAAAAACATTTGAAGTACGTTTGAATCTTATGCAACATTTGGGTTTATATAAACATCTGAAAACTGGCTGCTAGCGAAGTGGCTGCTAGCGAGTGGCTGCTTGCTTGAACCTGGTCTCACAAACTTTGCATTTTCATTCACGTCTTCACATTACAGGTTTCAATAAACGTTTAGTAAATTATGTCAATGTGAAGAAAATGACCCGTATTATACCAACAACGGGTTTTAGAATTAATTAGTTTATTTCCGATGCAAAGACCTTATAAGTGAATCAATATTAATACAAAAATATGTCATCTTTAATGATTCCTCATGGGTTTTTGATTATGTGATTACTTGGCCGTTTTTTTTAGTGATTATTTGATTACTAGACCAAATATTTCATGATTATTTGATTATCTAGGACTGTATTTTAGATTAATTGATTACCAAGTTTAAACAATAAATTTGTGTGTATAGCATACATATAAAATTTGGCTTGAAAGACGTTATTTTTTTTTCGACTCGCTCCGCTCGGTAAAATTGTTAAGAATTAAGTCCGAAGATTGAACGCGTTTGTCCAGTAATCTTATTGAAATTCATACAAAAAAGTTATATAAGTATAACGAAATCAAAGATATATCTTTTAATTAGATTGGTTCGTCTAATTTAGTATTTTTATCTGAAGTAAATTTTCTAACTTCTTTAATAAAGGATTTTAACAAGAATGTGTCCATAGTACACGAATGCCCCACTCGCACTATCATTTTCTATGTCCAGTGGACCGTAAATTGCGGTCAGAACTCTAATTTGGCATTAAAATTAGAAAGATCATATCATATGGAACATGTGTACTGAGTTTCAAGTTGATTGGACTTCAACTTCATCAAAAACTACTTTGACCAAAAACATTAACCTGAAGCGGAAAGATCTACGATGACTAATGAACGGTCGTGTATGGTTTGTCAATTTTACATGCCTACCGATAATAAAATTGACAATGGAAATGGGGAATATGTCAAAGAGTCAATAACCCCACCAAAGAGCAGACAACAGCCGATGTCCAGATATGATACGATGCTACCGGACATAGAAAAAACTGTCCTTTTTTTCATGGAAAATTAAACTGTTACAGTATATTAAAGAATACAAAACTAGCTCTCTTTTCTGTAAATACAAATAAAAAGCTGACATGGGTGAGATTAAAGCTAGAAATCCCAATCTCCCAATTCACTTAAAAAGACCATATATAGATATAAGAAGATGTGGTATGAGTGCCAATGAGACATTTCTCCATCCAAGTCACAATTTGTAAAAGAAAAACCATTGTAGGTCAAAGTACGATCTTCAACACGGAGCCTTGGCTCACACCGAACAGCAAGCTACAAAGGGCCCCAAATGACCAGTGCAAAACCATTCAAACGGGAAAACTATGCAACGGTATAATCTATATAATAAACAAGAAACGAGGACACTTATGAACCATATTAACAAATGGCAACTACTGAACATCAGGTTCCTGACTTAGAACAGGTGCAAACAAATGCAGCGGGTTTAAACGTTTTAATAGGTACCAAATTCACTCTTATCCGAAACAATAATGTAACATATGACCTTTAATATTGAAGGGCTAAACTTGCATTGAGCCGTGTTTAGGCACTAAAAGAGAAAATAAAGCGATGTGCATGGGACAAAATCGCACACAATACATAGAAAAAATACAAATTATCAATGAACAGGGCTTTTATTCCTGTTCTTCATCTTGAAAGTAGCTGGAGGGTCTTCAACGAGGAAAAGAACCATTCATACCCTGAAAACAACAGCCACACACTTGGCTATGTGGATTACAATGTTTTGCTTTATCCTACACCCTGGATTTTTTCTCCAGAAGACCTCAGGTACCCAGCTTCCCTTTGCACCTAGTGCGGACAAAAGTATTGCCGTAGATTTTTTTATTAACTTTTCGGTGGTGGTGTGGTAGGGTGGGTAGCTGAGGTCTACTTGAGAAAAAATCCAGAGTGATGTTCGGCTTAGTCTTTTTTTATAATGTAATAAGCTGGCAAATTATGAAAGCTCATGTCTTAATTGATAGGCATAGAAATAAAAAGAAAACGTATGAAAACCAATAACATTCTACCGGAGACAAAATAACGTTGGTTTAGGCAACTAGTATGATGGTCTGGATGCGTATTTCTTCATTTCTGTATTCTTTGATATTCTACTCCATTTTTCTCTATTCTTTAATCAGTGTTTCAGGCCATTTTTCTCTATTCTTTATCATCTTTATTTCTTTATACTTTTTGCCAATTATTCTATTCTTTTTATATTTTAACACCTCATTATTCTAATTTTTTGTATTTCTTGGTCCATTGTTCTATTATTCATATTTTTTGCCCACTAGTCTCTATTCCGTAAACCCCTATCCACACCCAGGCTCTAGTTAAGGTCACCATATAGCTTTCAAAAATAAGCAAAACTATTACCGAGTAGTCTCCGAATGGCAAAATGATTGAATGCTAATCCCGGTTTGAATTGTGAAATTGCGGAAATTTGTTTTTCAATCAATTGATCAAGCAAAACACATTATCGTCCTGAATGTTCGTATAATGGACCTTGGTTATGAATTCTTATCATCTGAGATCAACCTTTCTAAATTTAAAAGTAAAAATCACGCACCCTTATTGTTCAGATTGATAAAGTCTTTTGCTTCCGTCGACAATATCTTCGATTAAAGATCTGATAACCACAGTGACTGTGCATGTTTACTTTTATAAATTGTAACTTGGATGGAGAGTTGTCTCATTGGCACTCATACCACATCTTCCTATATCTATTTAACGACCGGGGTACTTTTTAAAAGTAGTAACCTCCCTTGTTAATGTGATGTTGTAATCAATCTATTTATTTGTACCATCTTTATATAATATTATATTGTATAATTTAAATTTATGATTCGTTTAATATTTAAATATAATAATTAATTTTTTATTAAAGATATAAACAAGGTAATTTGAAAGGCTTTGATTCATTTATCACCGTAGTTCAATTCATAAGTCAGGCGGTCTATTTTGTCTACATTATGTTGAAAGAACACCGGGGTGTTTACATTGGCATTATTTACTATCAATGACTGTGAAACAAGAAAGGAAAACATTGTACATTATTAAACGAGAAATAATTAAAATTAAGTACAAAATTCTTGTTTAGTGAAATCAAAAACGAAAAACGGAAACACTCTTGATTTTCATTTTGGTTTTAGAGAAATCAAAAACAAAAAATGAAAACACTTTCGTTTTCCGTTTTGGTTTTAGAGAAATCAAAAACGAAAAATGAAAACACTTTTGTTTTTCGTTTTGGTTTTTGAGAAATCAAAAACTAAAAATGAAAACACTCTCGTTTTTTGTTTTTTGTTTTTGATATTTCAAAATGAAAAACGAATGGACGCAAATATACACCGACCCTGGATTCCCCATCGATTTTTATGGAAAACATGCCTTTCTCCAAGTCCGATCGCAGACGTCGTTTCTATTTATCAAATTGGTACTGTTGGTAACATTTTTAGTCCATCTCAAGCATATAATAAAAAGATTTTCACTATTTTCACTAAATTCAAATTTACGTGCCCGGAAGTTTACTGTTAATATTCAGGGGAAATTACTTTTTCCCGAACTTTTGTTAAAGGGAAGTAATATTTTCCCGGACTTTTTCGGAAAATCTCTGCAAGGGATACGATGATTTGATTTGATTTTGTTACGTCAACGCTATGTAGCATGGTGGAACTAATATTTACTTTTTTGTTGAGTTGTAGCACAATGTTGAGAAGATCAGATAGAAAGCGAAAAAGTACAAGACCTTGCTCGGCTACAGAACACTACCACAAGGGTTGTAACAATTGGACCAGAGACATAGACAACAATGACACACACACAGTTTTTTTTCAGATGGGTCACCAAACTGGACTGGTTCCACGACTCATCACGCCTACTTACTCAACTCCTTTAGGTCACATACATTGGATAATCATCAGACGCCATTTATGCAAACCCACAGAGCTCTGCATCAGTATGTATATACACAGCGTCCAGTTGATAATGTACAAGGTAGCCAGTCAGATTTACAAAAGCAGTATATTACTTTAAGTTAAACCCCTACATGTGATTCTAACATACAACATATACATGTATAAAGATATAAGGCAAACTTTTTTCCAATCTTATGGTTTAGAATTAAAAGATTTGTGTAATGATTATTTCTCAGTTTCTAAAATTAAATCCACAAAATATTTCCGAATGTATTATTTATACAAATTTATTAGAGATGCGTTAGAAATAAGAAACAATTCTTAAAAATACGGTTACAATTATATTATTATATATATATATGTACATGTATTTAGACCCCTCTACCAAGAACTTTGTTTTGCATGCATGCACACGTATAAAAATTGCGGTTTTTATCCAACGCAATCATAGGTTTGAACGTTGTTTTCAATTTAGACTTGTTTATATTTTTTCGTTTGGGCTTGTATTATATTTGCCTTCGGGTTTATATGATCCGTTCATCCTATTTTGACTCTTTCAAAATTCAAGAGTCTATCCTAAATTGAGATAAATTATATGGCCTTCCAAATACCGTTTCGATTCCTAACATCACTGAAGAGACATTGATTGTCGAAATCCGGATATGGTGTACAAATTTTTGCACCTCATGTTTGCGGTATACCATCTTTTCCGCAAGTTTATTGTTTTCTGTTTGGTAATTAATTAATGATGAGATCTATTTTGTTACATCTTGTGATCCGTTTATTTGGCAATCGCCAATGGCAGTCAGCAGGGTTTAAGAACATCAGTTGTTCGACCTGCTAGTCAAATGCGTTTTGTTAAAATATACTTTTTCACTCATTTGGTCTTTTGGAAAATGTTGTTTGTGCTGTATTTAGACCCCTCTAGCAAGAAATTTGTTTTGCATGCACACGTATAAAAATTGCGGGTTTTATCCAACGCAATCATAGGTTTGAACGTTGTTTTCAATTTAGACTTGTTTATATTTTTTCGTTTGGGCTTGTATTATATTTGCCTTCGGGTTTATATGATCCGTTCATCCTATTTTGACTCTTTCAAAATTCAAGAGTCTATCCTAAATTGAGGTAAATTATATGGCCTTCCAAATACCGTTTCGATTCCTAACATCACTGAAGAGACATTGATTGTCGAAATCCGGATATGGTGTACAAATTTTTGCACCTCATGTTTGCGGTATACCATCTTTTCCGCAAGTTTATTGTTTTCTGTTTGGTAATTAATTAATGATGAGATCTATTTTGTTACATCTTGTGATCCGTTTATTTGGCAATCGCCAATGGCAGTCAGCAGGGTTTAAGAACATCAGTTGTTCGACCTGCTAGTCAAATGCGTTTTGTTAAAATATACTTTTTCACTCATTTGGTCTTTTGGAAAATGTTGTTTGTGCTGTATTTTGACCCCTCTACCAAGAAATTTTTTTTGCATGCACACGTATGAAAATTGCGGTTTTTATCCAACGCAATCATAGGTTTGAACGTTGTTTTCAATTTAGACTTGTATATAGGTTTGAACGTTGTTTTCAATTTAGACTTGTATATATATATATATACAAGTCTAAATTGAAAACAACGTTCAAACCTATGATTGCGTTGGATAAAAACAGCAATTTTTATACGTGTGCATGCAAAACAAATTTCTTGTTAAAGGGGTCTAAAAACAGCACAAACAACATTTTCCAAAAGACCAAAAAAGTGAAAAAGTATATTTTAACAAAACGCATTTGACTAACAGGTCGAACAACAAATGTTCTTAAACCCTGCTGACTGCCATTGGCGATTGCCAAATAAACGGATCACCGATGTAATAAATGGATCTTAATTTTAAATTTAATACTAAACAGAAAACAATAAACTTGCGGAAAAGATGATATACCGCAAACAAAAGGTGCAAAGGTTTTTGTACACCATATCCGGATTTCGACAAATAATGTCTCTTCAGTGATGTTAGGAATCGAAACGGTATTTGGAAAGCCCAACAATTTACCTCAATTTAGGATAAGACTCTTGAATTTTGAGGAGTCAAAATAGGATGAACGGATCATATAAACCCTAAGGCAAATATAATACAAGCCCAAACGAAAAAATATAAACAAGTCTAAATTGAAAACAACGTTCAAACCTATGATTGCGTTGGATAAAAACCGCAATTTTTATACGTGTGCATGCAAAACAAATTTCTTGTTAAAGGGGTCTAAATACAGCACAAACAACATTTTCCAAAAGACCAAAAAAGTGAAAAAGTATATTTTAACAAAACGCATTTGACTAACAGGTCGAACAACAAATGTTCTTAAACCCTGCTGACTGCCATTGGCGATTGCCAAATAAACGGATCACCGATGTAATAAATGGATCTTAATTTTAAATTTAATACTAAACAGAAAACAATAAACTTGCGGAAAAGATGATATACCGCAAACAAAAGGTGCAAAGGTTTTTGTACACCATATCCGGATTTCGACAAATAATGTCTCTTCAGTGATGTTAGGAATCGAAACGGTATTTGGAAAGCCCAACAATTTACCTCAATTTAGGATAAGACTCTTGAATTTTGAGGAGTCAAAATAGGATGAACGGATCATATAAACCCTAAGGCAAATATAATACAAGCCCAAACGAAAAAATATAAACAAGTCTAAATTGAAAACAACGTTCAAACCTATGATTGCGCTGGATAAAAACCGCAATTTTTATACGTGTGCATGCAAAACAAATTTCTTGTTAAAGGGGTCTAAATACAGCACAAACAACATTTTCCAAAAGACCAAAAAAGTGAAAAAGTATATTTTAACAAAACGCATTTGACTAACAGGTCGAACAACAAATGTTCTTAAACCCTGCTGACTGCCATTGGCGATTGCCAAATAAACGGATCACCGATGTAATAAATGGATCTTAATTTTAAATTTAATACTAAACAGAAAACAATAAACTTGCGGAAAAGATGATATACCGCAAACAAAAGGTGCAAAGGTTTTTGTACACCATATCCGGATTTCGACAAATAATGTCTCTTCAGTGATGTTAGGAATCGAAACGGTATTTGGAAAGCCCAACAATTTACCTCAATTTAGGATAAGACTCTTGAATTTTGAGGAGTCAAAATAGGATGAACGGATCATATAAACCCTAAGGCAAATATAATACAAGCCCAAACGAAAAAATATAAACAAGTCTAAATTGAAAACAACGTTCAAACCTATGATTGCGCTGGATAAAAACCGCAATTTTTATACGTGTGCATGCAAAACAAATTTCTTGTTAAAGGGGTCTAAATACAGCACAAACAACATTTTCCAAAAGACCAAAAAAGTGAAAAAGTATATTTTAACAAAACGCATTTGACTAACAGGTCGAACAACAAATGTTCTTAAACCCTGCTGACTGCCATTGGCGATTGCCAAATAAACGGATCACCGATGTAATAAATGGATCTTAATTTTAAATTTAATACTAAACAGAAAACAATAAACTTGCGGAAAAGATGATATACCGCAAACAAAAGGTGCAAAGGTTTTTGTACACCATATCCGGATTTCGACAAATAATGTCTCTTCAGTGATGTTAGGAATCGAAACGGTATTTGGAAAGCCCAACAATTTACCTCAATTTAGGATAAGACTCTTGAATTTTGAGGAGTCAAAATAGGATGAACGGATCATATAAACCCTAAGGCAAATATAATACAAGCCCAAACGAAAAAATATAAACAAGTCTAAATTGAAAACAACGTTCAAACCTATGATTGCGTTGGATAAAAATCGCAATTCTTATACGTGTGCATGCAAAACAAATTTCTTGTTAAAGTATATATATATATATATATATTACATGTGAAACTTTGAAATGTTATTTTGTATATTATCATATGATTTGTAATGGAGAACACTAATGTAATATTAGTTATCTTAATAAATGATCTGAATATTCCAAATCAGATACATGAATACATGTACATGTACAGAATGAATACAGATATTGCAATAAAAGAGAAAAATAGGGGTCACAATGGTTTTACCTTGTAAACAACTTTTAAATGAGACTATTACAGAGTTTTGTGTAAATTGTCAGACGCATATATGCTAGTATCTATACATGTATGTACATGTAATATACGCAAAAACTAGTACAAATTAAAAGGGGCAGCTTGTCTTGCAGTCTGCTCCAAACCAGTCAAAAATATTTAGTATTTAGGTGTCGACAACAGCATTAATATATATATATATTAGTATTTATTGTAATCTTCATCCTGGAAGATTTTAGGAGTTGCTCAAATATATGAGTATCGTACGCTGTACGCTTAGGTGCCAAGTGTTGTAATAATTTAGGCTGGAAGCGTTATGACAAACAATTTCATTTGCATAAAACCATTGGCTAACTGGTTCCTGGGCTACAGTTGATTCCAAATTATGGTTGATATTTATTAATGATTGTACAGAGAACAAAAATTATAGTACAGGTAGAACTTCAGTTAACATGAACACTGGGACTAATTTGAAATGTTATGCTTTTAATTATGAGGGTAGATGTTGTTAAGCAGCTTGTTTTATCAGCATGTTGGCTTTTTTTTTGTAACACAGGTCATCCTATTATAACTTGTCCTAACAGGCAGACATTTACCATGTTTACATTGCATTATCTAGGTTTGAGGTCACCTAGCTATATAGACCTCAAATGGAAATAATTCTCATTTGGGCAACCTGGTTCAAACCCAAGTCAGAGACCTGCTAAATAATGCATTTATGGGACAAGGGACATACCCCAATAAAAGTTAAGTGGTTGCTGCTGATATACTAAATGTTTGTTTCTTTTTACATGGATTCTAGTATACAGGTCCTCATAGGCATTCTTTTAAATTTGCCTTTGCCTGAGTTGATCCAGTTATTCTTGCCTTGTATTTATGAGCAGTTTTATTACGTTATAAGAAATTCGCTTCAACATAGACATCTTATACATTCAGGTTTTTCACATCCAATCTTTTATGGTATTATTCTTTACAAAGCACAAAAATGTCGCTATCTTCCTCAAAAGCTTACAAAAACATTAGAGCAAACTTATGAAGAAGGAGTATTGTTGCCAGTGATGAAAAATGGCATATTATGGCTTCAATATTGCTTCACTTACAGGTTCTTTGCATCGGACATAAACACATTTATTCTTAAACCAGTTGCTGGTATGATACGTACGGGTTATGTTCCCCTCGTATATTTTATGATGATGGTTTGATACTAAACCCCTAATGGAAGGGATTGTGCAAGATATTTCATATAATGAAGACATAATCTTTCAAACAGTTGAATTGAGGTCTGGAGCTGGCATGTCAGTGGCTGCTGGTGGTCCTTTGTTGATTTATGTAATATTGTCATTTTCAATTTTTGTTTTGTTTGTTTTGTTACCTATTCTGACATCGGACTCCGACTTCGTTAAACTGGGTTTTATTGTGCGTATTGCTGTGTGTTTGTTTCTTCTTCATTGGCTAGAGATGTAGGAGGAGGGTTGGGATTTTAAAAAACATGTTTGACCCCGCCGCATTTTAGTGCCTGTCCCAAGTCTGGAGCCTCTGGCCTTTGTCAGCCTTATGTGAATTTTTATTTTGGTTCATTTATGTATTTCGGAGTTTGGTGTGACATTCATTGTCACTGATCTGGTACAAATTTTTCATAATGGCTGAAGCCATTTCTGATTTTTAGGTGGATCGCTTCAGATGTTTATCCTGCTCTAATCCCACTGGAATTTATTACTGTTATTTCATACCTTTAGTAACCAGTTTGATTGTAAGTTCCATAGCACCCAGTGCATACAGATGTATCAGAGAGGACAGTCTTTTTTTTTCATGAGTTCAGATCTCTTAATGTTTTATTGAATACATGGCCTATCCCTCTCTGTGAATTGTTAAGGTATTGCTTACTTGTATCTCTCTCAACAAAAATTGTGACATTACTAATTTACTAGGTTTGGATATTTGTTTTTAGTAAGATTAACAATTAAGGGGATGTGTCGCAAAATTTGAGGTTTGGCAGTTTTTAGAAGGTATTAAACGCTCCAGGCCTAAGAACAACGATTTACGTTTACCAATAACCAGAGTCATGCTGAAGTCTAGCTAATTTTTCCTTATCTTGTGTTGGTTAAACCTTGGTATGAATTAAGTGTGTTTAAAGCCGTCTTTTCACTTGCTTTTCGTGGATTATTAAAGGGTCGGAGATCCAATGCCTACAACTTAATACAAGGGTTACATAAGATTTTTTTTTTCTCAATTAATTATGCTTTAAATTGTATTTGTATTATATATGTAACATAATACTTTCATGTAGCTAATTGCTCTACAAGTATTGTAGGAGATCCTATAATGTTTGGATATTAGGATCCTCTATAGTAAGCATTTTTGTAGCAGCCCGATATCCTCCAGATGGGGTTAACTTAGGTCTAGGGCGCTGAAATGAATCTTTGTGGTGGCATGATTGTCAAACATGTTTAAAGTTAACTAAGAACAATGAAACTATGAGGATCCACAATATTTCTTAATAAAACATGTAGCAGGTAATGACATAGGTAGTTCTAGAGTGGGTTTTTTGCACAATGAGATAAAGAACATGATCAGATGGATTATGCAGAAGTTCATCAATTCTTAAGTAAGTATGGTGTCAAATTTGACCAGGTTATTGCAAAGCAATGGACTTGTGATGCTATATAATATACAACTATATTACTGCCTTTTTAATTAGCTGTGGGGGTTGCTACATAAAATAGCATGATATTCGATCAGATCAGAAATTTTTCAACCGGATGGTTTTCACTTGTCACCCTTAACATGCTTAAGAAATGAATTGTGGTTAAACATCTTGAAAGGTGCAATGGAACATTTCATTCTAAAAAAAGGACAGTGCTTACACTTTTCCGTGTTAGTTATATATTTCATGATATACTATACTATACTGTATTTTATGATATACAAATACAATCAACTATCTTATGGTTTGGTGTAATTTTGGTAAGTATTTCTATCTGTGTAGGTAAATATGTTTTAGAACAGTTGTTCGCAAAACATCATATAGATTATTTAACATGTATATATGTACCAAGTTGTACTTTAAAATAAAAATATCTATCTATCTATCTATAGTTATCTGGTTCACAGCTTTGCAGCGAACCGCCCTTTTTATGGCGGTTGACAGAGTCTCTGTTATCCTCCGTCAATGTGGCAAAATTCGCTGCATATAATCTTAATGTTAACTATGACATTTTATGTTTTTGGATAATACAGACTACACCTGTGTATCCCACGGTGCATTCTAAATTTAAAGCACCAGTGTATCCCTAGGTGCATCTTTACATTTTCATATATATCTATCTATCTGCAAGGATGCCATATTATCTTCAGGTAACCAACCATATATCTATCTACATATACATCTATCTATATATATATATATCTAACAAGAAATTTGTTTTGCATGCACACGTATAAAAATTGCGGTTTTTATCCAACGCAATCATAGGTTTGAACGTTGTTTTCAATTTAGACTTGTATATATATATATATATATATATGTAACCAGTCTAAAAGGGTACAACATCACCAAAAAATGACAATAAACGAACAAATGTAACTATAAATATTTCGGATAACAGATATCCTTCATCAATATGAGCACGATGTAAAATGAATCAGATAAATCTATTCTGATTATTAAACTATAGCAATCTTGAATTCTATACAATAAAAAAAGTGAAACAGTTTCACCCGAACATCATATGTAGAGACGCTAATAAATTTTTAAAATTTCCAAAAAACGACTCAAAGACATGCCTAAAATGAAAATAGAAATTATAGATATGAACTGGCACAACTTTAAAATTCCAAAATGACGTCAGTTAAGATGTTACAACAACTGCGTGTAAATACATTCCCAAAAGAACAGCACTGATCGATATAAGCTGGTAAAATATGACAAACAGAGGCTGCATATTTATCATTCCAAATAAATAGCAGTTTTATAATGAAAAGAAAAAATAATAGTAAATTTGGGCTAAGGTTAAAAGTTGGACGTGGATGCGTACTTGTATATCCCTACCAAATGAAAAGAACCCTGGTATTTAAACTAGTAAAATTCCAAAAATTCCAAAAGAATCCTTAAAACTGTAAGAGTCAAGTAAGGAAGCCGGAGTAACTGGAAACAAATGATGTCAGGAAAATGAGTGATGGTAGGGAAAATGAGTGACTTATTCTATGTTTTTTCAACAAATACTGAATACTCAAACATTTACTTGCCACTCCACTGGGTCTGTGTACACTATATTTTGTAATGTAACTTGCAAAACACAGAATGTTGTATACCTTCTTCAGTGTCGATGTTACATGCAGTATATTGGCGAGACAGAACAGCCTTTCAACAAACGCATGAATGGTCATCGAAGTGACTACACCTGCAAGCCCGACCTCCCCGTAAGTCGTCATTTGAGATCACCTGGGCACGCCCAAGCTGATCTCAAAAACCTTACAATCACAATCATAGACCACAACGAGGGTTGGTCAAGGGCCGAAAGACTTGCTCGGGAAAGGTTTTGGATAAGAAAGCTAAGGACAGTTTCCCCAGAGGGCATAAATGAAAAAACATAGAATAAGTCACTCATTTTCCCTACCATCACTCATTTTCCTGACATCATTTGTTTCCAGTTACTCCGGCTTCCTTACTTGACTCTTACAGTTTTAAGGATTCTTTTGGAATTTTTGGAATTTTACTAGTTTAAATACCAGGGTTCTTTTCATTTGGTAGGGATATACAAGTACGCATCCACGTCCAACTTTTAACCTTAGCCCAAATTTACTATTATTTTTTCTTTTCATTATAAAACTGCTATTTATTTGGAATGATAAATACGCAGCCTCTGTTTGTCATATTTTACCAGCTTATATCGATCAGTGCTGTTCTTTTGGGGATGTATTTACACGCAGTTGTTGTAACATCTTAACTGACGTCTTTTTGGAATTTTAAAGTTGTGCCAGTTCATATCTATAATTACTATTTTCATTTTAGGCATGTCTTTGAGTCGTTTTTTGGAAATTTTAAAAATTTATTAGCGTCTCTACATATGATGTTCGGGTGAAACTGTTTCACTTTTTTTATTGTATAGAATTCAAGATTGCTATAGTTTAATAATCAGAATAGATTTATCTGATTCATTTTACATCGTGCTCATATTGATGAAGGATATCTGTTATCCGAAATATTTATAGTTACATTTGTTCGTTTATTGTCATTTTTTGGTGATGTTGTACCCTTTTAGACTGGTTATATATTATATTTTGTAGTGTACTGTATCATATTTATATGATCCATCGCTCCGTAAGATTTATCGTTGGCTATTATTCAGTCATTTTATATATATATATATATATATATATATATATATATATATATATATATATATATATATATATATATATATATATATAGGGGTCTAAATAAAGCACAAACAACATTTTCCAAAAGACCAAAAAAGTGAAAAAGTATATTTTAACAAAACGCATTTGACTAACAGGTCGAACAACAAATTTTCTTAAACCCTGATGACTGCCATTGGCGATTGCCAAATAAACGGATCACCGATGTAATAAATGGATCTTAATTATAAATTTAATACTAAACAGAAAACAATAAACTTGCGGAAAAGATGGTATACCGCAAACAAAAGGTGCAAAGGTTTTGTACACCATATCCGGATTTCGACAATAAATGTCTCTTCAGTGATGTTAGGAATCGAAACGGTATTTGGAAAGCCATACAATTTAACTCAATTTAGGATAGACTCTTGAATTTTGAGGAGTCAAAATAAGGATGAACGGATCATATAAACCCGAAGGCAAATATAATACAAGCCCAAACGAAAAAATATAAACAAGTCTAAATTGAAAACAACATTCAATTATATTTTTTCGTTTGGGTTTGTATTATAATTGCCTTCGGGTTTATATGATCCGTTCATCCTATTTTGACTCCTTAAAATTCAAGAGTCTATCCTAAATTGAGTTAAATTGTATGGCTTTCCAAAGTTGGACTCTCATTCAAAAAATGTGCGAACACCAACAATGCAATTCCTTTCCATTCTTTATGGCAGATGGTATACCTAAGCAATGGTTTGCTACACTTTCAGAAACTGTTCAAAATTCATTGCAACTATTAAAGGATGAATTTTTTAAACGTTTTGAAAAATCCCAAGGACTTTTTGATGTAAATATACTTCAGTTAAAACAAGGTGTAAACGAACGAGTTGATGAGTTTATGGCAAGATTACAGGAAAAAACAATAGGACAGGACATTCCTGACAACATAAAGATAGGTATTGCCATACAAGGTTTCAGAGGGGAGATAGGGAAAACAGTGCATAATACTTTCCCAAAGCCAGCTACTTTGGAACAGTTAAGGACAATCGCAGAAAATGCAGAAAAATCTGAACAACTTGCACCAGCATCGTCCATTACTGCTGATACAATTGCAGCAATACTGGAAGCCAAGATGCAAAAACCATTGGAAGAGATCAGAAGACTGCATACATCTCTTAACATGGCAAGACCAAACCAGCCTCAACAGAACAAAAACAGGTACAACAAACCAAGACAGAACTACCGACAAGGAACTGGTAACCAACAACAACATGCTTTTGTACCCCAACAACAATACATTCCACAACAGCCAGTGTATAATGGACAACAGTACAGCCAACCAATGCCAGCAGCAGTACAAAATCCGTATCACAAGCAACAACAACAACAACAACAAGATGATGGATCATGTCAAAATTGTGGTATGTTTTGTGGTTCTAATTGCCCAGCAAGAAATAAAGAATGTTATCAATGTCATAAGATAGGGCATTATGGTCGTAAATGCAGAAGTTCTCAAAAATCTGGTCAAAACCCCCCTTCTCACCGCTAGGGATTCGCGCCTGTCCCTAGGCATTTGTCAAAGGATAGGCACAGAGGTAGAAATTCTTTTGCAGAGGTAAATTTGGTATTGCCTATGCAGAAAAATACTTCAATTATTGATATCAATGGCAGAAAAACACATGCATTGATTGATACTGGTGCAGAAATTACTTGCTGTAGCTTTGATTTTTATAGCAAGTTGGCCCTTTCTGATAAACTTTCGCAATCAGATATTCCATCAATTAAAGGTGTAAGTGGACATAGGTTACAAGTGCTAGGAAAAGTTAATTTACCAATTTCATTTAAAGGTGCTGTTTTTAATTATCATGTTTATGTTATAGATGGGCTACATCATTCTTTTATAGTAGGTTGGGATTTGTTACACGCAAACAAGATTAATATTGATTTTTCTAAAAGTGTTTTACAGGTACCAGATAAAGAAAATGCAGATATTCCTAAAGTATGTATGATACAGACTACTAGTACTGGCCTTGCTAGAACGTATTACCCTGTCACTATTTCTCCATTTCTCCATTTTGTGAAATGAATGTTGGCGTCAAAATTTCTAAAAGAAATTCAGGAGAAATAGTTCTTTTGGAACCAGTAAGTAATTTAGTGGATTCCAATCTTACGAGTGCTAAATGTTTGGTCAAAATTATTAAGAAAAGAGCGGTCATAAGATTGATGAATCCTACAAATCAGGAAATACACATTCCCACAACAAAAGTGCTAGCTTCTGTATCAGACATTGATTCAAATTTTATTCATGATTTAGATAATAACATGCCATCTGTAGCTAGTTTACAGCAAACTAAGGAAGTCAAGGAGCCTATAAATTTTGATTTCAGCACTTCTGATTTAAGTTCTGAACAGAGACAGAAAATGCAGACATTTCTTGCTTCCTATAGAGATATTTTTGCAACTAATTTATCAGAATTAGGTACAAGCACAGAATTGAAACTTTTAGGGATGCCAGACCAGTCAAAATGGGATTCTATAATCAGTCTCCTCACATGCACAAAGAAACAGAAAGACATTTGGTTGAAATGAAGAAAAACAACATCATCAAAAAATCAACCAGTGAGTATCATTCACCTGTTATATAAGTGAAAAAGAAAACTGCACCGGGTCAGCCTCAGCAGTACAGATTTTGTGTGGACTTTAGAAAATTGAATCTTCAGACAAAAAAATCGTCATTTCCAATTCCTCGTCTCGAAAACGTATTTGACACGATTGGTGAAGTGCAGCAAATTCTGAGTTGTCTCGACCTTCACAGTGGTTTTTGGCAAGTCGAGATGGACGAGGAAACCAGACATAAATCAGCTTTTATTACTCGCAATGGTGTCTATGAATTTCTCTTAACCCATTTCTCTGACGTCAGTCTATTGTTCTGACTGTAGATTATTTTTCAAGAATCCACTGACCATAGTATTAACTTAAGAGAACTTATATTATAACTTTAAACTTTTAACTTACGATCTTTTATCCTCTCAAAAACGAGTGGCATGTGTAGGATTCGAACCCGCGCGTATTTTCTTCGTAATCAATACAGTCTTCAGTCTATGCATGATACCACTAGACCACGATGGCTGACATCTATCTTTATATAAATAGTACTCTTAAAGCGCTTACCTGTCAATACATGTCATTTAACTGTATTTCTGTCTCATTGATAATTCGCTTTTGTAATCTAATGATATATATATATCTTGGTTTGTTCATGTTTATTGAATTTGTTTTATTTTGGGTGCTATTTTTTTTTAAGAAATGGGTTAAAACTACTTCTTTGACAATAAAAACAGAAACAAAATCATCGCCATTATATGAAAATGAAATATATG
Source organism: Mytilus californianus (assembly GCF_021869535.1). NCBI lineage: Eukaryota > Metazoa > Mollusca > Bivalvia > Mytilida > Mytilidae > Mytilus > Mytilus californianus. Next base: position 4,315,686 of record NW_026262675.1, read on the forward strand.
ATACTTCTACATGTTCTAGGATTAAAACAATATTTTGGTCCAGAAAAAAAAATTACAATGAAAAAAATTCATTCCGGGTACAAGGTTCGAACTTTGCACTGTTAACATCACCGTTATGACATTCGTTATCAACGACTAGACGATCACGGCTATGAACAGCTTGATGGTAAGTTTATGAAATCATCATAATTATTCATTGTACATCCGTAGCAAGAGCAATTCTGATGTGGATTCAGAATGCGTACCACAGATAAAACTATTTTACTGACCGGTGAACGATATATGCCAAATGTAATAACGCTAAAATAATCTCCACTTAAATGAAACGGAAACAGTTTAAACAAAATTTAAATATAATTGTTCAATTTAAATCGTAAGCGCATAATTTTAATACTTTAAACAGCAATATGAATTATGAAATGGCAGATTTATGGCATATACGCTAATAATATTTAATTGACTAAGAACGACATAATGTTGTTACGATTTCATTATACCAAATCACGTTGCTAAATATTATATATATAAATTTTGAAGATTCTAAATTTTGGTAATTAAAATTTTTTAACTTTTCAAAACAAGATGAATAAATTCTGTATATCAATATATGTCTTTTTGAATAAATTAAATATACCAAAATCTATTTAATTTAAATAATTTGTAATGATTAAAGATTAAATGAAATATGTATATACAAAAATAAAATCTGGTATTAAAAAGGGGAGATAACACCCCATTTAAGTTATATCAAACTTATGTTAACTTGTCAAATGTCTAAATATAGATGCGAACCGTGTGGATATATTCATTTCCAGCTATTATAGAATAAAAAAGACAAAATACCAAACTTTTTTTATGAAATATTGTTGATTCATTGTCAAAACGTAAAACAGACAGTCGTTTTACTAGAAATGGGTTAAGCTAGAGAATTGATAAGAAGTAGTGGATTCGGAAACGATAATCAACTTGCGACTAAAGTCGCTCGTTGATTATCGTTTACGAATCCACTACTTCTTATCAATTCTCTACTACAGAATGCCTTTTGGTCTTACAAATGCTCCTATTAGTTTTCAACAGCTCATGTCAAATGTTTTACGTGGTCTTAATTGGCAATTTGTTTTAGTTTATGTGGATGATATTTTGGTATTTAGTAGGAGTTTTGAAGAGCATCTTTCGCATCTAGAACAAGTTTTCACTCGTCTTCGTGATGCAAATCTCACATTGAAACCAAGCAAATGTGTGTTTGCAGCAAAAGAGGTGAAATACTTAGGTCACATCATTTCAAAAGAAGGTATTAAGGTTGATCCTGAAAAGACAAAAGCTATTAGTACTTTTCCTGTCCCTACAAGACAAAAACAGGTTCGCTCATTTTTGGGAATGTGCAATTATTACCGACGCTTTGTTGATTCATATTCGAAAATTGCCACTCCTTTAAATGGGTTGTTAAAGAAGGAAAGAGAAAGAAGTTTTAAATGGAATAAGGAATGTCAGGTAGCTTTTGACAATTTAAAACAGGCTTTATTAACACCTCCTGTCCTGGCTTACCCTGACATGAATAAACCCTTTATGCTGACTTGTGATGCTTCAAATTCAGCTATTGGTTTTGTTCTAGGTCAATTAGACAGTCAGAGAAAAGAATGTGTCATTGCTTTTGGTGGTAAAAGTTTATCCAGAACTGAACAGGTTTGGAATACAACTGAAAAAGAGTGTTATGCAGTAGTTCAAGGTGTAAAAACATTTAACACTTATCTTGCTACTGGCAAATTCACTATATATACTGATCACAAAGCATTGACATATCTAATGAATCAGAAGGCAAATACAGGTAAACTTACAAGATGGGCAATGGATTTGCAGCATTACAACTTTGAGATTAAGTATAGGAAAGGTTGTAACAATCAAGTAGCTGATGCTCTCAGTAGACGCTCATATCCTGAACAGCCTGAAGATGAAAATGAAATCGCAGCTGTAAAGGTATCTGAAGTGAATACTAGAACAGAAGCTAGTGGCAATGATAAGACTTCTGAGAGTATCCAAGTGGAATTTTTTTATGATGATTACACTATGGTTGCTCCATTAGATCCCGTTATTGCCAGACCAGAATTGTCAAACCTTCCTACTATTGCAAAGTTGCAACAAAATTGTCATGATTTTGGAAATATGTACAGATTTCTTACTCAGGGTATTCTTCCTGCAGACAATGATCAGAGTTCAAAAGTTCAAAAATCTGCTCAAGATTACTCCATCTGTAATAATGTTCTGTATAAGTGGTTTCAGAAGAGAGTCAGAGTTGACAATGGTGAAAAGTGGATCAAACAATTATGTCTCCCTCAAGCTCTAAGAGAGGATGCTCTTTTAAGTTACCATGACAGTTTTGTAGGTGGTGCACATCTTGGGATTGAACGTGTTTATCATGCTTTGAGTCTTAAGTACTTTTGGCCTAAAATGCATCAAAGTATTGAAAACTACATTCGATCATGTGATTGCTGTCAGAGAATTAAAAGAGATACAAAGGGTAAGAAACCACCTCCTAATCCTCTGCCAGTTGACACAACCTTTGAAAGATGGCATATGGATTTTCTGAAACTTAGTAAAACTAATGAAGGTTATTCTTATGTGTTGTTACTAGTAGATTTTTTTTCAAAATGGAGTGAGGCCTTTCCTATGAAAACTCAAGAAGCTTCTGAGGTTGCAAAAGTTTTATTTCGTGAGATTATTTGTCGTTACGGTGCAATGAAGTGTCTAGTTACAGATCTTGGTCGAAATTTTGTATCTAATTTGGTGAATGCTTTGTGTGAAATGTTAAATATTACAAGGCATCATACAAGTTCATACCATCCACAGACAAATGGATTAGTGGAAAGGACCAATAGCACATTGATACAGGCAGTCAGAGCTTATAGTGATAAGGATCAGAACAATTGGCCAAATAAACTCCCTGGTATTTTAATGGCTTTTAGAAATTCTCCATCAACTCAATCAACAGAGTATTCTCCCTTCTCAATGGTGTTCTGCAAGGAGATGAACTTACCTTTTGACGCATCTGTTTTGCCAAAAGACAATTTGTCAAAAGATGCAAAACACCATTTAGAAGAAATAATTTCAAACCTCAAAATTACCCAAGATTTGGCTGCTGAAAATATTAAGCTTAAACAAGCAAAAATGAAAGAACGATACGACAAAAATACCAAAATTCCTGAATTTAGGCTTAGAGATAAAGTTTTACTTAAAGAACATGTAGTTCCTGTCGGTTGTTCACTAAAATTAGTTGATAAATTTAATGGTCCTTATTACATAACTGACTGTGGGCCGAATTTCACATATAAATTAAGACGCTGCAGTGACCAAAAGGAACTTAAAGCTATGGTCAATGCGAGCAATCTTAGGCAATATGTAGATCCCACTGACTTCCGTGATCCGCCACAAGCTCCAGAACGCCCAGTTCCAGATAATGCACCTGATGAGCAAAATAATCCACCTGCAAATAATGATCAAGATGATCAAATTGCAGAAAATGAGAGTTCAGATTCAGAAACTAACATTGATAATGGAGATGAACTGAACAATGTTATTGATGATACGTTTCATGAGGTTGAGAAACTACTAAATAACAGGAATACAAGAGGTATACAATATTTTCTTGTAAAATGGAAAGATGGTTCCAAACCGACATGGGAACCAAAACAGAATATAGGAGAGGGCTTGATACAAGAATATTTTACAAGGAAAACTAGGAAAGGAAGGAGGAGAAAACGGAGGAAATATTTTACGAGGCCATAGGTGAAAACAAATTACTGTATAAATTTCACTGGAATAACACAGATAAAGCTTTAATGGCGAATAACTCACTTACATTCAAATAATCTGGATTATACTCCAGTTTCGAATCTGCGCAGTGGACCATCCTTTATTTATTTGACCCTTTGATTAACTTTTTTTTACTAATTTCAGAAATTTGATAGGCAAATTATGATGTGAAGTCAAACCAAATAGAATGCATATGTGTTTTGTTGTCAGTAGTGCTAGAGTACGGCCGTGCTCATTCGACTAATCATCACTTTTTTTTTATTTTAGCAACTGAGTGTCCTGAGAAACTAGAATCCATTCCAATATTATAGTTATGTATGATGAAGTTAAGTGTTCAGTGAAATGTTACCGAGAGACAAAGTGACGGAGTTTAGAGGGTATTAATGTTTAGTTTATTTCTTTTTGTAGGATTTAGAACACAGATATATTAAACATTTTTCTAGATTACATTATACCATGGAGATTGCAGAATATGCGCTTGCAAGAAGTGAGCATGTAATGAATTGTTCATTTTATGTTTTATATTTGAATTTTATATTATTACATATGTCCATTAATATGAAAATTTATTGGTACTTTGACTTTTCTGTTGCACTAGCACCTGGTTTTCTTGATTTTTTTATTATTGGAAAACTGCATCAGTACTATTTTAGAAACACACATATTTTAGTGTGAAGTGTCAATATCCCTCCTCACATGCAAAATGACAATACTGATTAAATGCATATTTGCAAACACACAATACCTCAGTGCCTTCTCGTTACAAACGTATAAACGTACATCCTTTGAAATTTTGGAAGTGTCTTATTGAATATCTGCAATTATGACCATACATATATATATTTTTAATTTTTAACTTGAATATTTTATGGGCATTAGATCGCCAAACTACATTCACATGAGTGTGATATATAAACATTGACTCAATATGAAAATTTACATTATATTTTATCATACTTATCTTCATTCTATAAACATGTATATATATATATTATTATTCTTATTTTATCTGTTCAGATGATGTTTCATATTCAAGCTTTGGGACAAAGCTTAGTGAGGTTGAGGAAGAGTTGTTATAGTAAAATTATGAATTGCCAAAGACAAAATTTTAATATAACAGACCAAACTAAAGTGAAAATTATTCAATTTTTACAATTTGAGTTAAAGTATTTTGAAGTTTAAATTTTTATTTTATTTCTAAAATTTCTCCTTATGTAAGTTACATTATTTTTGGAATGTTAATTTTTGATAAAGAAGAATGACATACAACTTGAATATTTAGATAACATAATTAAGCCGGATAACAAAGAGACATGTAAGTGCTAAATTATTTACTTTGGATTATATACCTTACATGTAAATTAAGGCTTTTTGTTAAACAACCTTTTCCTATTACTCATGTGTGAAATTGTTAATAACACCTGTCACCCATGACTTGATTATTGACCAACCAGTGAAAATAGGTTGTGGTCAAGGGAGCGATACAAGGTACTTTTTGATTGGTGAAAACAAGAGAAAGTTAAGAAATCAGTGATCATGTGACCACGCCCGCATGGAAACAATTTAGGTTTTCAACGGTCACTTTGATTACTGATTTCCAATAATAAACATCTATATTTACTAGAACTTTCTCTTGTTTTACACCAGGTAAGTTGAATTATATTTTTTGTATTTTGATTTTATTTAAATTAAAGAGTTTTAATTACTTTATATTTTTGGGTAAAGCAAACTAAAGTTAAAATTCATTTTATGATATTCACTTAAATTAATTGTATATATTTTGTATAGATTTTATTTCGTTCCATTGTGATTAATTTTTTTGTATTGGTTACGCTTAGGACGCGACGCTTTTTATTTATGTAAACAATTGATAAATGTTTCAAAAATTTATTTAATACAAATCTATTCTATGTTTAGAAATATATAGTTGATTTTATAATAGTTATTTTCAAAAGTTTATTGAAAGTCCTGAACTATTTCATATTGTATCCGTATTGACTTTAGATATTATAATGTCCAGGGGAGATAATTTGTAATTTTTATTTGCCGGGAGAAATGTCTTTTGTTGATAAAGCAATGATTATAGAGTTTTATCGAAAGCTAAATAACAAAGACATGAAACCTTATTTTCTACTTCATTATTCTGTAAGTTGTGTTTTTATATTTTGTATATAAATTGCATATTTAGTTCATAAATTAGGTTTTGGAAAGCGACACTTGTCCGCAGGATTTCAGTTTGTTTACAAAATTGTTTGAACATTTGAATTGACTTTAGAACTTATATCTAAGTTGAATGTAGTTAATTTATTGTATTACACACATACACGGAACTCATGACAGAAGTACATGTTTGTTGCTTAGCAACATGGGTATATTCTTTATTTTAATATTTTGCAAAAGGAGTAAATACTGTTTAAGCATTATGCAAGGTTATTTTACATACCAATTTATTCATAAATAAATTGTATTTGGTATTAGATTTTATGCGATTAAATATTAAGATAGTATGACAAAGATTTTATTAATTTTAAAAGTTTATTGTTTCCATAGCAACAAATAATTATGCAAAACATTTGAAATTAAGTATCCATTTAAGTTGAAACGATTCGGTTTAATTAACATATTGTATTATGCATTAACCTGTACGTAAAGTTTTGTAAAGCTGTTTCACTTGATAAAATAGAGTTTGGGCAAGTTTTATTTAATTGATTAAAATTTGCATAGAGTTATGTCCCTTAATTTAGTTCAGTTGTGAAATTCTAAATTTATTATCAAGTGAGACTTGCTATTTTATTGTGTAAAATCTGTACACTTTGATAACTGATTTCCAATAATAAACATCTATATATACTAGAAATTTCTCTTGTTTTACACCAGGCGCTAAAAGTCATCAGACGCAGCAGAAAAGTCAGTACGACACAAATACCGTTTCGATTCCTAACATCACTGAAGAGACATTTATTGTCGAAATCCGGATATGGTGTACAAAAACCTTTGCACCTTTTGTTTGCGGTATACCATCTTTTCTGCAAGTTTATTGTTTTCTGTTTAGTATTAAATTTATAATTAAGATCCATTTATTACATCGGTGATCCGTTTATTTGGCAATCGCCAATGGCAGTCAGCAGGGTTTAAGAACATTTGTTGTTCGACCTGTTAGTCAAATGCGTTTTGTTAAAATATACTTTTCACTTTTTTGGTCTTTTGGAAAATGTTGTTTGTGCTGTATTTAGACCCCTCTAACAAGAAATTTGTTTTGCATGCACACGTATAAAAATTACGGTTTTTATCCAACGCAATCATAGGTTTGAACGTTGTTTTCAATTTAGACTTGTTTATATTTTTTCGTATGGGCTTGTATTATATTTGCCTTCGGGTTTATATGATCCGTTCATCCTATTTTGACTCCTCAAAATTCAAGAGTCTATCCTAAATTGAGTTAAATTGTATGGATTTCCAAATAACGTTTCGATTCCTAACATCACTGAAGAGACATTTATTGTCGAAATCCGGATATGGTGTACAAAAACCTTTGCACCTTTTGCTTGCGGTATACCATCTTTTCCGCAAGTTTATTGTTTTCTGTTTTGTATTAAATTTATAATTAAGATCCATTTATTACATCGGTGATCCGTTTATTTGGCAATCGCCAATGGCAGTCAGCAGGGTTTAAGAACATTTGTTGTTCGACCTGTTAGTCAAATGCGTTTTGTTAAAATATACTTTTTCACTTTTTTGGTCTTTTGGAAAATGTTGTTTGTGCTGTATTTAGACCCCTCTAACAAGAAATTTGTTTTGCATGCACACGTATAAAAATTGCGGTTTTTATCCAACGCAATCATAGGTTTGAACGTTGTTTTCAATTTAGACTTGTATATATATATATATATATATATATATATATATATATATATATATATATATATATATATATATATATATATATATATATATATATATATCATATGAATCTATATTATGAATAAAAGCTGTGGCCAGATATCGCCAATCCATATATGTATTTTGTTTTAATGGCACCATCTGAGATAATGGAATTTGAGTAAACAGACTTAAATTCAGTTATCGCTGGGGCCTCTTTCGGATTGTGTTTCATGTTTTAGCTTTATCTAACATGAGTGACGTTATATTCTGTGACGTAATTTAGTCCTTTATAGAATTTCCACGCAGCAAGCAAGCTGTTTAAATTTCGTTAGCGGTAAAATTGAAAACCCGCCCTCCCACTCCTTTTTTGTACGATATGCTGCTCTTTTGTATTTATTTTTCAGGTTTCTGTCTGTGGCAGTGGTAATACAGATTTGACTGCTGATGTTAACTTGTTTGCTGTTGAGACTTTAAGTTTTTATTTGAACTTTAAGCATCAAAAATAGATTCGCAGTAAATGGCAAAATTCGCTGCATATAATCTTAATGTTAACTATGACATTTTATGTTTTTGGATAATACAGACTACACCTGTGTATCCCACGGTGCATCCTAATGTAAAGCACCAGTGTATCCTACGGTCGTCTTTACATTTTCATATATATCTATGAGGGGCTTGATGGGGTCATCTATCTATCTGCAAGGTTGCCCTATTATCTTCAGGTAACCAACCATATATCTATCTACATATACATCTATCTATCTATCTATATATATATATATATATCATATGAATCTATATTATGAATAAAAGCTGTGGCCAGATATCGCCAATCCATATATGTATTTTGTTTTAATGACACCATCTGAGATAATTAAATATGTAGAATGCCTTTGTGTTCATCGCCTCACACCATTCCGAAACATGGTGTCAGATGTGGGATCATTATTATCGTCTTCTAGTGTTTGTTTAAGTTGACGACGATTTCTACGTATCGTTCGCGCTCCAACATCAACTTCGTACGATCTGATGTTGACCTGTTGTTTGATACAAATACAAATACAAATACAAATATTTTATTGGCACAAACACAATTACAATAATTGGCAAAGGTCCATATTTCAGTACATTATAACAATGAGTACAGCATAATGAAATAATATGTTATAATTAAGAAGCTAAAATTTCATTTCTATATACCAGACATTTACGTATATAAGAACTAGTAACTTTCAGGACTATTAAAGAATTGCTATAAATGCAACATTTCATGTTTAGCTGATTCTCACTACAACTTGTAGGAAGTATATTTAATATAATGGTTTTAAATTTTATTCTGTAGTTAGAAAATTTTTCACAATTCAGTAAAAAGTGATTTTCATCTTCTACCTCACCCGATTTACATACATTACAAACTCGTTCATTGGTGGGTAAACCTAAATGTCGTCCTTTTTCTATAGCAAGATTGTGTGCACTCAATCTTATTTTACACAGAGATGACCTTTCTAATTTGTTACTTAGAACACCAACATAAGAACTACGCTGATTTGAATTATGAAATTGTTGATAACATTTTAGTTTGGATGAATTGTAATTTTTTGATGATTGATCCTGCGTGCAATGATCAATCACTCGTTTTTTAATACTTGGTAGATATTGTTTAATAGAAAATTTTCTCTCAGCTAGGTTTGAAAATCCTAGGTTGTTTAAAATAGAATAAAGTTTCTTTGTCCAGGGGTTATTTTTTTCAGTTGCCAGAAAAATTTTGGATAAAAGTGTGTTTTCAGACCTTAAAATATGTTCAAAAAGTTTAATACAAGAATATGAGATTTTTGACCACAATGGTAGCCTACCAAGTTCAGCTCTATAAGCAGCTTTGCAATGAACACCTAGAATTTCTTTTATGAACTTCATATGGAAATTTTCCAAAATGGAATTGTCTCCTGAATTATTAAAATCACCCCAACCTCACTACAATACAGCAAGATCGGACTTACTAATGAATCAAATAATTTTCTAAAAGTTTACAAGGATTATCTAATCCAATTGTTTTCTTAATCTTAAAACATGCTTTCCTAGCTTTTTCCATTACTAAGGACACAGCTAATTAAAGTTGCCATTACACTGTAACATTATTCCCAAGTAGCAATATTTTGAGACGGTTTGTATGGCATTATCAGTATAAATAAACTCATTTAAATGTGTTTACCATTAGAATTAAATACTAATACCTTTGATTTTTGTACATTAACATGTAGTTTCCAATTCGAGCAATATGTACTAAGAATATTGAGACTGGTTTGTAAACCAGTTTTGCTTTCTGATAGTAATACAATATCATCAGCATATAATAAACAATTTACAGACAAATCACAAACTCTAACTGGCTCACAGTTACCATTGATTAAATCTTTTACGACATCATCAATAAAAATATTAAAAAGTGTGGGGCTTAAAACATCCCCTTGTTTAACACTACGCTCTGACGTGAATGCAGTGCTAAGACCATTTGAAAATTTAATTCTAGTGGTAGTATTTGCATACATAGCAGATAAAATATTAAAAAGTTTTTTTGGTAAACCTGATTTTAAAAGTTTATAAAATAAGCCAACTCTCCATGTGGTATCAAAGGCTTTACGCATGTCTATGAAAGAAGCAAATACTTTCTTCTTTTTACTTTTATATTAATCAATAATGGTTTTTAAAGAAAATATATGATCAGCAGTTCGACAATTTTGTTTAAATCGTATTTGATATTGACTGATAAGAGATATGTTACTAATAAATTTCAATAATCTTGAATGAATGACTCTATTAAAAAGTTGTCCCAAGTGTCGTGGGCCTCAATCCTTTTTGTTGTCTTGGGGGGACTATTAGATTGAAGTCACGCTTATCGATATCTAAATTTTATTCTACTGCCATTTAACAAGCACATGTATGACAGACGACACTAACTGTTCGCCGCCGACAAGCATAAAAAAGTATAGTCCCGTAAAATAAAATAAACAGGCTAAATTATGTCCTACATTTCCGGTAACCAGAAATACCAAATAAAGGTATATAACATCCCCCGCCCAAATGTAAAATTCGAAAAATTTTGGTCTGGTCACTGGAAATGCAGACAGCAATATAATATAATACAATAATAACAAAAGAATACATTTCAAATTTGTATACACCCTTTCTCACTCTGGCATTACCAACTCCGTACATGAACACAGTTTTGTTTTGTACTTGCATATGTAATAAAAGATTAATATACATTTCATACAGTTGACTTAACATTTCTGTTTGCTATATATTTGGTGACAATTTGTGCTCTAATCACAGTGATGCTAGTAGAGACCCGAAACTCTTAATATAATTATTTAAAATAACACAATCTAGTATAACACTATCACACACTCTAATATAACAAGCCAAAGTTTACGTGAAATAATTTTGATATACACATATACATACACACCGTTATAAATTCAACTGAGAAAAACTTTCGCAAGTATCTGAAAAACTTTTCACTTCTGTTGCATGTAACACATCTATTTCATGTTAATGCCTTATCTAGCTTCATGATATATATACTTTTTTGAATGTAACATATGATAGAAATGCATACCTTTAAGAAAAATTCACAAAATCAATCGTAATATCATACGAAAATAACAGTAAATAAAAGTACATTAGTGCAATTCAATTACAGCGATGCTATCATCACCAAAAACGTCACAAATCAAGAAGATTATGTCCTTCTGCATAGTCCATAGTTGAAAATCAGTGTATAAATCTAACCGTCTAAATCCCGCAATCGAATGTTATGTAAGTTTAGCGATGCAATCATCACCAAAACAGCAGAATATGTATATCTTCATCAAAAGTCCAACCATGGGTATTGCTTAACGGAGTGTAAATAAGTTGAGCGATGCAATCATCACTTTATAAAGCTCGCAACTAAATTTTGTAAGAAATCCAATCAATGCTATTTTTTTAAACGAAGTGTAATTTCAGTTTAGCGATGCAATCATCACTTTATAAAGCACGCAATCGTTGCTATTTTTAAATGTTAAATTATTTGAATATATAGCATATAATTTGGTTTATAATTGTTTCGACCGCTGCATTTTATTGCTCGTTTGAGAAGTTCTTCTCTTAATGATCCATAACGACTTTCGGGTGTTTGTTTTTGTTTCTGTGTCTCGTCGAGAATTTTATAGCTTAGCAGTCATGCAGATAGCGGTCAGACCATAGCCGTTAAAATAATTATTATTGAAATTATTTTGATAGATAACGCTGTCTTCTTGTTTCGATCAGTTTCGTTAGCAGTTCTTGTCTTACAAAAAATATTATTATTCGGGAATTAATACAACACTTTTTATATATATCTAAAGTTTAGTTGGAACTTTTGAATGTTTTTACGAATTACTTAACACTATGGCTTCTCGGAGAAAAAGGAAATCTACAAGTCGGTTTTCTCCGGATTCAATTGAAATCAATAGACAAGAAAGTGACTGTTCGTCTTGGTCAGTTAAGAAGTTCAAGGAAGAACTGACAAATATTGGAATAAACATTACTTCAAAATTAAGTAAAACAGTGTTACAACAAATTTATTTCGATAATCTCAAATCAGTTTCTGAACCTGAACAATTGTCAAATGAAGACCAGGAAGGCTCGCCGACTTTACCAAATGTGACCAGTCATTCGTCTAATGAACTTCCACTTCTGATCGGAAATTTAACAGAAGTTGTTTTAGGACTAAGGGATTCTATGAATTCTAACACCAACAGGAATAATTCTAATACTCCTTTATCAGCGGATTTTTCCGGGAATATACAAGATACAAGACGAAATAGATGTCATCAAGTGCACACAGCAGATGATCATGTGTTTACATTATACAAATGGTACGGTGTTTCTCCTAGTGAAAGCGATTGCGGGATAAATCCCACCCTTAACACATCTACAGCTACTATTAACGGAGTGCCATCAGTATCTGTTCCCTTTTTGGATATCATTTCACCAGCGCTTAAAAAGCAAATCATTGAAGGTAGGGACGTTAATCTAGCCGGATTACTAATGAAAGATTACGAATCCGTTCAGGCAGCTAGTACTTTACTTACTAGCAGTGGTCTAGAAATTAATTTGCCAGGAAAAAAGGATATCCGGCTTCATAGAACGCTCACTATTAAAGAGTTCGTATGCGCTTGTGGCAAATATAAGCGCGTCATGTGTAGGGTTTTTCCTCAACGCAGCGAAGAATTAGATTGTTACTTAGCTAACATTTTACAGATTGAATCTAGCTACGGCGAAAAATTTTATGAATATCATAAGCTTTTTGCCGCCAAAGCTGCAACTGCACTTCGCGATTTCAAAGTTAAATTTGACTGGGGAGTTGAAGACAATGACATTCTTACGATTTTTAGCTCCGCATGCAAGGCCAGAAGTTTGTAGACTTTGTTACGCTATTGATCACGGAACAAATTTTTTGCCCTCTTTCTTCTCAATCAGTAGTACTTATCCGAAGAATAGACCATCTTCCGATCGCGTTGATAGGAGGGGCAACACACGAGTTTTGCACGATGGGAAAGAGGTCTGCAATAATTATAACACCACAAGGGGGTGTGCCAGACCGGGTTGTTCTTTGACTCATATTTGCAGTTCTTGTTTCGCTTTTCATTTGGCCTTTAACTGCAACAAAGATACTCAAAGGAACAAATCTTCTAGAGGGTCGACTACAATCAACGAAGATAAAAAATGACTAGTAACAATTCCTGTTATCGAAAATTCACCTATCAATGTTAACTTGTTACGTGATTTATTGCAAACGCATCCGGATATAAATTTTGTTAATTATCTTTGTAGTGGAATAAACGAGGGTTTTGACACTATGATTAAATGTACTGATATACCGACACTTGAATGTAAGAATAACTTTTCAGCTCGCTCTCAACCTTTATCCGTGCGGGAGCTTATTGACAAAGAATGTGAAAAAGGTTTCTTGTCAGGTCGGTATAAAATTCCACCGTTTAACTATTATCGAGTCAGCCCTTTGGGACTTGCTGTTGGGAAGTACTCCGGGGAAAAGAGGCTTATATTGGATTTATCAGCCCCACATGACGATGATGATAATTGTAGTCTTAATGACTTCATCAGTAAAGAAGATTGTTCAATGACGTATGTCAGAATAGACGATGCGATCAAAGTTTTAAAAAAATTAGGTCGTTTTTCATTGTGTTCAAAGTTCGATATAGAGTCCGCTTTCAAACAATTGGGTATTAGAAAGGACCAGTGGCATTTATTTTGCATTAAATGGTGCAAAGAATACTATTTCTTTAATAGACTAGCGTTTGGTTGTAGGAGCTCGCTAATTATTTTCGATAACTTATCCAGAGCAATTTGTTGGATTGCTACTAATATCTACAAAATTGAATATATATTTCACCTTTTAGACGATTTCTTGACTATAGATAAACCCGATTCTTGCGCAGAGAGAACTATGGCATTAATGACTACTCTTTTTAAAAGACTTAATATTCCGCTGGCTAAACACAAGGTTGTTGGCCCTTGTACAGTTATTGAATATTTGGGTATTATACTTGACACGGAAAAGATGGAGACTCGCTTGCCTTTAGATAAAACAAGTCGCATCAGTGAATTTATCAAGAAGTTTTTAAACAGACAATCTTGTACTAAACGTGAACTTCTACAATTGTTAGGGCATTTAAATTTTGATATGCGGGTTATAATTCCGGGTCGTTCTTTTGTCTCATACCTAATATCTTTATCAACAACTGTCAAGGATCTCAAAGACAAAATTTATTTGACCGATGAATGTCGTACCGATTTGCGTTTTTGGTACTCGATTTTGGTAAACTGGAATTGCATTAATATGTTTTATGATTCTGACTATACTAGTGTTAGGGATATCGAATTATATACAGATGCGGCTTCTACCATTGGTTATGGTGGTTATTTCAAGGGGAAATGGTTTTGTTCTCCTTGGCCGGATGATTTCAATTCTCCATGCGAAAAGAAATATTCCATGGCTTTTCTAGAACTCTTCTTATGGGGTCATTCATGGACAACTAAAAGAATCTTATTTCGATGTGACAATGAAGCCACCGTATATATTGTTAATAAAGGTCGTTCCAGATGTTTATTGATAATGAAACTTATGAGAACTCTTACTTTGTATGCCTGTATAAATAATTTTTGTTTTCGTGCCGAACACGTTCCTGGAGTTCAGAATAATATCAGTGACTCTCTTTCTCGTTTACATCTAGAGCGTTTCAAGATACTTGCACCTTTAGCGGACAAAGTACCTCACAAGTGCCCGCCAGTCTCACGAGTAATGTGGCATTAAAGTCTACAGTGTCGGATTTATGGCGACATGTGTTATCAACTAGAACATCTCAGACGTATAAAGTTGGATATCGAGGTTATACTGCATTTCTTGCTAACAACGGAGTTGTCTGGTTAGGTAAACCCATGCCTCCGATTTCTGAGGATATTTTGATTTATTTTGTCGCACATTGTTACAAAAACTTGAGACTTTTACATACAACCATTAAATTGTATTTATGTGGAATTCGGTTTTATTATATCCAAAGTAACTGTGACCATCCGTTTGATTATACAAATGAATCGACACTCCATAGACTCAATATGATAATGCGCGCCGTCAAACGTATACAAGGAGAGCATAATCCAAAACCACGTCTTCCTATTACTTTTCAGGTACTTGGGAGAATTTGCAATTTTCTTAGAGCAGGTGTTTTCTCTACCTTTACTGATTGTATGTTAGAAACGGCCTGTACAGTAGCCTTTTTTGAATTTCTTAGATGTGGTGAAGTTTCTTAACATTTTGATTCTACTGTAAATCTAAGTGTAACGGATGTTGAGATTCTCGATTCTTATGCTATTCTACACCTTAAAACCTCAAAAACAGATCCTTTTCGTAAAGGTGTCAGTATACAGCTTCACAAATCCGATCATACCATTTGTCCTTTCTCTGTTGTCCAAAAGTATATCGCAATCAGGAAGGGTAGAGAAGCATCTTTTTGTTTTTCGGATCCATTGTTTGTCAAAGAGAATGGTAGCGCTTTAGACAGGGACTTTTTCATCAGAAGTCTAAGACATGTACTAGATATTTGTGGATACAACTCAAGCTTATACAATGATCATTCTTTTAGAATTGGTGCCAGTACATCGGCAGGATCTGTTAATATTCAAGATCATCTTATCAAAACTCTTGGTCGGTGGACATCAGACAGTTATTGTCGTTATATTCGTATTTCCAAGGACACGATTCGAAAAGCACAGAAGTCTTTGACATTGTCTAAAAATATCTGAGTCATATTCGATATGTGGACATTATCGAACTTGAATGGATGTTATTTTACCAAGAACAGTGAACTTAATTGTGAACTTGTTGACCATAATTGAACTTTTATGTGAATTAACTTTACTTGTTATGAAGTATTCAGCCATTCGAAGAGTTGCTGTTTTTCTCTCGATACACTTGGACATATCTTTATACATACAATATCGTTTAGCAGAAGAAACAACGTATTTTAACTTTAAGCCTTATCTATAGTGACAATTATTTGAATTCGAATTTACCGATTTCATAGAATATTCAGCCGTTTTCCCCTGATACATGTGGATTTATATTTTACTGTATTTAACGAACTTGTGTCATTGAGTTTTTGCCGAGAAACGCGTATTTCAATTTAGAGCCTGCTTGGAATGTGAAAAGAAACACATGTGAACCTTATAGTTTTCTTAATATTCAGCCATGTGACGAGTTGCTGTTTTATTTTTCTAGATACAATCAAACTTTACAGTTATGTTTTGTGCATCATATTTGTATATTCATTTTGTTTTTCTCTCTCTCTCTCTAATACTTTTTCACCACATGCGACTTGAAGGCTCCCTTTATACCCCCTTTTGAATTCCACCTCACTTAATATCTTACAACTTGGGGGATTACTCAGCTCATATACATTTTTATTTTTCATATAATCTGAGCAATGGCCATTCATTGCATTTTTTATCACTGGTCAGTCTTTTAAATGATAATTTTTTATCCCCCAAGTTCTATCAACTTACAACTCACATTTCATTAGTTATACTACAGTTGATAGGACAGGTCACGTCGAATTTCCTGTCAACCACTGTTTCGCAAGCATCAATAGTTCGCACAAACTACGCTTTACAACAGCTCAGGATTCAGGGAATTCGACGGGAAAATATTTTCATAATTAGCAAAAATATTTTCAAAATTAGCTGAGATGATTTCTCAAGGGCAATACTATATAATTTTATTTTTTGTAAAAAAATTTATATTTCTTTTATATTTGTCAGTTTTCTCTGTTGAAATGTATTCGTTTTCAGTCAGGCATTTTGTCTCTGTTATAGCACCACCAGCCACTTAATTACAGACTACATTACTTAACTTGGTACAGGTCATTAAGGTGATTAGGTCAATTACAAGTGTATAACAGTTGTAACCTTCAGACGATAATCAATGAGTCTTTAACTATGTCACAACGTAGTTAATTTACAGTATACCTTCTTGGAGAAACTGTGTGGTATAAACGAAGTGTTATTTCTGTTTAGCGATGCAATCATCACCAAAAAGAAGCAAATAATAAAATTCCGAAAAATTCATCCGTGTCAATTTCATGATATAAGTATAAAACAATCAAGTTCTTCCACATTCACTATATATAAGATGAATAAATCCAACTGTTTCATTTGAATAACTTTTCAATGTATATGACTTTGAAATGGTGTTTCGGCGATGCAATCATCACCATGCGAAATGTTACTAAACATATAACTACTGAATCAACGGCGGTGGTCTTGAAAGTAGCAAGGTTTGGGCTTTGGGTGGTAATTTTGATAAAGGTACCCCAATTGCATTCTGTGCTGGCTTTCCTACTTTCTGAATCAAGTAAACGAAATTTGCACCGTCTTTTCGCTTGGCAAGAATACGTTTAACTTTCAGTTGATTGTCAGTGTCGCATGATTCTACTATTGTATCGGGGTCAATAAAGTTATCATCACGGTAACGCACAGGCTTCTGGATATTCCTTCTTGGTCTATACATATTTGTAGTACTAGTATCATGTTGAGAAACCACATCTGTATCCATGGCTTCACTTTCTGTCGAAACTTTAGAAACATACTTCGAATTCTTCGAGTTGTCTCTGTCAACGGAGCTAGAACTATTATCGAAAATTTCTCTTTCCTGTAGGATCTCTTAAAAGAACCAGATGTGCACTCGGAAGACATGTACAGTAAACGGTCCATCATAAATATGCTGAAATTTCCTGCCTTGTCCAACGGGCTCTCTTGATAAATAAACATTGTCGCCTACAGTCAAATCTAGCTCATGTGCATTTTTATTTTCGGTCTCTACCATTTTCCGTTGAGCAACAAGGGTATTCAATTTTACATGCTCTCGAATAATGTTCAAACGGGCATCCAAATTCTCAACATAGGTTTTTACATCTTTCGGGATATCTTTGAAATCAACTATGTAAGAAGGCGATAACGGAAAATTTGGTCTTTTTTCGTAGACAATTTCAAAAGTAGAGTATTTTGATCCTGAATTTACACAACTACTGATTGAGAATACTATTCCAGGAAGCATTTCTTCCCATTGTTTATTGTCTAAAACATAGGGCGTTTTAAGCGCTCCGCTAAGGTCCGATGCGTTCGTTCACAGCGACCCAAATATGATGCATCATACTAGGTGTAAATTCTTGCTCTACATTCAACATTTTACACACTTCAATTGTACATTTGCCAATAAATTCTGATCCTTGATCTGAAATAACCGTGCTACACACACCAAAATTACAGAAAAAATTGAAAATTGCCTGAGATACTGATATTGCATCGTTATTTCTTAATGGCACAGCAAACAAGAAATTACTGAAAGCATCAACTGCTGTAAACACGTATGTATTGGCATTATTTGATGAAATAAGTGGTCCAAAAATGTCCATTTGCCATACTTGAAATGGTTCACTAGGCGTAGGATAAGCTACTATTTTCGCTTTCTTTTTTAAATTGCTGACTTTACGTGACTGACACTCATGGCAAGATTGCACGTATTCACTGATTATTTTACCCATTCGCGCAAAATAATAACGCTCTCTAACAGAGTCTAAAGTATTCTGAATTCCACTGTGTCCTCCTAAAGGGGAGTCATGAGCAATTTTTAAAATTTGCGAAATAAATTGTTTAGGTATAACAAGTTGAAATTCACTCATGTTCCTTGTCCTTTCTGATTTTGCCTTTCTACGGTGATATAGCACACCGTCAACTAAAATGAAATCACACGACTCCAATAAAATACAGCGAGATTCTTTTTGCGAATCTGGCAAAACATCATCTTCTAAATATGCAATGACTTTCTTTAGATCGCAATCTTTCCGTTGTAACTTTGTGATGTAAGAGATATTTGCAACAACTTGAAAATCTCGCAAATTATTAGCAAGTTGTTTAATGTTCTGATTATTTCTGACAAATTTCTTTATGCGATGGTGTACATAAGAGTCTGACTCGTCCGTATCTGCATCATATGGATCATTTAGCGAGGTATGCTCGTCAGTTTCTGCATTGTATAAATCGGTGTGCGTGTCAGCTACCATGTCTATAGCCTGTACAACAACGTCCGTATTATCATTTGATTCAAATAAATCAACAAATTTCACTCCACCGGGTAAACGTATGTCTCCCGTATTTTCTGTGACTAAGGGAAAACGGATCATCCTCTGCAGGGCTTTCAATCGGAATATTTTAGGGATTTTCACATCTTGAGAGCGCATCAGCGACTTTCATTTGTTCAGCAGGCTTATATTGAATTTCAAATGTAAATTGCTGGAGAATGGCAAGCCAACGCTCATAAATAGCTCCTTTGAATTGCTTCATAAACAATGGTTGAAGTGCTTGGTGGTCGCACTCCACGATAAATTCTGTACCCCTGAAATAGTCCGCACAGTCAAGAATACTAGTGATCATTCCCAATAACTCTAATTTCGTAGGGCCATACGACTGCTGTCATCGTGATAAAGACTTTGATCCGAAACGAATGATATTTGGTTTTTCCTTTGTTGGGTCCTTCTGATACAGCATGTACCCTATTCCTTTTGATGAAGTATCAACAGCCAATATAAACGGTAAATCGAAACGGGGAAAACTGAGATTATCGGTATTAACAAGATGAGTTTTAAGATTTTGAAATGCTGTAGATTGTTCAATTTTCCATTCAAATTTTTTATTTTTCTTCAGGAGTTTAGTGAGTGGACTAATTATAGCACTAAAATTTGGTATAAACTTTTTAAACCAGTTAAATAATCCAATTGTGCGCCTAAGTTGTTTTGAATTCTGAGGAGCCGGGAAGTTGACAATGGCCTTCACTCGATCTTTTGGGGGTCTTATCCCATGTTTAGAAATCTCATGTCCAAGAAAAATACACGCCTCACTTGCAAAATGGCATTTTTTCTGTCCTAGTTTTAGTCCTGCATCTCGAAATCGTTTAAAGATTTCTTTGATATCGTCTAAATGCTTTTCAAAGGTTTCAGAACAGATCAGTACGTCATCTTAATAGCACAAACAAGTTCTGAATTTTAGACCACGCAATACCTTGTCTATCAGAAGCTGACATGTGTTAGGTGCCGTCTTTAACCCCATCGGTAGCCTTAAAAACTTGTACGTTCCAAAACATGTGTTGAAAGCGGTATATCTTGACGATTCGGCGGATATGCCCATCTGAAAAAATCCGGAAGATAAATCTATCGAAGTTATATAATTTGGTACTATTTCAGCAAAGGATTCCGTCAGTTCCTGTAAGTTTGGGATACCATATTTAAAATCTTCTGTTTGCGCGTTTAAATGTCTAAAATCACGCTTCATTTCGCTTTGTGACTAATACTATTGGACTTGTAATGGGTAGCTCCTCTTGTTCATTAACTGGCACAACAATTCCCTGTTCAAGCAAGTTATCCAGTTGTTCACGCAAAACCTCACGTTTGAAAGGGGGTAACCTGTACGGCTTATGATGTTTACCAACAGCATTCGGCTTCAGATGTATTATATGCTCCACTAAATGTGTGTATACAAAGTTTGGATTTTCTTTCGTCACAAATAAATCAAGATTGTCAAACAAACATTCAGCTAATTCCGATTTTTGATCGTCTGTTAAATGATCGGATAAATCAAAATCTGTCTTGATCTTGGTCAAAATTTCTGACCTGTCGGGACTGTCTGTTAAGTCACATTGTTGTTCGGAATTATCGGTCCGCAGTCCATTTTTATTAGTAACCAAATGAATATTCTGCACTTCGGGTATCTCGGACTTTTCAGACATTGTAACATAGGTGTACTCATTCGATAATGTTGAAAATTCAGCAATATTTTTGCCTTTTGGAATCGTTATTTTCATATTACTAGCATTCAATAATTTAATCGGAACTTTGCGATTAACAGGAACGACAACTAAAGATTTGGCAACTAAAAACTTGTGGTTAACTGAAAATTTGCTGTTTACGCATATCCCTTGCAATCCGACTGTAACATAATTTGGTAACTTCCCGAAAGTCAAGTATTCCGTATTCGGTTCAAGTTCTATCCTCTTAGCTGTTTTAACCGGCACAGTTTTCTGATTACAACTAAAATAACCAAAATCCAAAACAATTTTATTTTCTCGTAAATATTCAGTACTGAGAATCAAAGGATGAGATGTTTTTGGAATGATATATGTTTCAATAATTTCATTTTTATGATGAATTGTGGCTTGAAGTTTGGATATTCCGTTAATTCTGATTTTATCATTGTTTGCTAATCGAATTTCCGATTCACTTAATTGCTCAAAATAAAGTTTATGACGATCGGATATCGAATCATACAAAGATTTAGAAATGACATTGATAGAGCTCCCTGTATCAACTAATGCAGCTATTCTTAGATTGCCAAATAAAACAGTTATGTACAAAAATTTATCCTTAGTTGCATTTTCATCAAAATCGGCACTAATAGACGTAGTTAACCCGGACGATTGTGCCCTACACCCGGGTTGGTCCTGTTTCCCTGTGCATAACTCTCCAGTTTGGTACAAGATTGAGCAATGTGGCAATTCTGATTACAAAGTTGGCATTGATTAGACGATTGAAATTGACCATACCCGTTCCAGTTACAAGCTCTTTGAAAATGTCCGAGACCTTTGCATCTCCTACATTCAGATGAGTCAAAACGAGACGTGTTTGTATAATTTGTGTTTAAATTTTCAGGTCTTTTAGGTTCTTTGTTGGGTACTTCCCTGACTGCCATACTAGTTATCAAACCGCTTAACTGTCCTATTTGATCCTTAATATCATGAAAATCAGAACGGGAAGGTTCACTGTGAACATGTTCCTTGTGCTTACCCTGAACTAAGTCGGTAAGAATAGCAACCTGATTTTGCAAATCACGGATAACCTCGCTCTGGCTGGAATCAATACTATTCGATTTTCCTAGGAATTGCCGAGGTGCATGTTTATTTTCATGTTTAAGAGCATTTAAAGAGTCTCTGTGTTGTCTATAGCCACAGGCTTCCGCCATTTTTGCAGACGTGAAGGCATGATGTGCATCGACTGGTTGACCAGCACGGACAAAAAACGACATTTTTTCTGGCAACCCGCTTATGAATTTCGCTACTAACTCGTGGTCATGCTTTCTTAATATT
Organism: Mytilus californianus; assembly: GCF_021869535.1. Taxonomy (NCBI): domain Eukaryota; kingdom Metazoa; phylum Mollusca; class Bivalvia; order Mytilida; family Mytilidae; genus Mytilus; species Mytilus californianus. The sequence continues at coordinate 4,338,106 of NW_026262675.1, forward strand.
TGAGCTTTTTCAGAAAGCTGACTGAAATAATCTTCTAACGACTGACCCGGAGATAACACCATATTTTGGAAAATTTCACTTTCCATTAATAACTGTTGCGCTTTGCCAACTAAAATTAATATATTTTTCCTTGAACAAACCACAAATTGTTATCCACGAACTCTTAGACTCGTCACTCAAAGAATTGTACCAAGTTAACGCAGGCCCCTTTAGATGTAAATGAAATGCTGCAATGCATCTTTTGTCTGTTTCTGGCAATTCATGGAGAAGTGCGTAAGATTCAAATTCACTGAAAAATCCTTTCGCATTATCTTGGGGGTATCCTGAAAATTCACGACACTTGACTAATTTGCTCATTGTTGAAGTAGTCTGAATCTCAATAGGTATATCAACCGATTCTGTGGGGATTTCTGTTACATTAAACGGTTGTTGGGCATTTATTTCTGGTTCAAAATTTGCAGTATTGTTAGGAGAATTAACATCACCTAAATCAAACTCTGTTAGTCCTACAATTTCGTTATCCTCAAGGAACCCGTCGCTTAATAACGATTCAGAAGATCATCTTTGTGTGTTACTGTCCGTTTCTGAATCGCTTTGATATTGGTTGTGCTCTATAGAAGGCTCGGAATTTTCATCTGACATGGTCACCATTTACCGGTACAAAGAATCTTGTGTTCATGTTAAAAGAATGAACACAATAGTCACTACTTGAAACTCATTGGCGATACAAATATCACCAAACAAGTATTAATAAAGGAACATCGAAAATATTATATATCTACACACGTATTCAAAACTGTAATAACCAAGCTGTACTATTTACTGCACATCTATTTAATTTGGAAGCAATACAATAATATTTATGATCAGATATTACATTTACTGTTCTACCATATGTATACGAGTAAAACTTTTCAAGTCCGAAAATGACTGAAAATAGTTCTGTCTATACCTGAGCAAACCTTGTTTCGGTATCAGTAAGAGCTCTACTCGCATATGCAACTGGTCTGTTTCCCTGCATAACTGCAGCACCAAGTCCAATTTATGAATACAACAATCAAAATTCAACAAAGAGTGGAAAAAAGGGACTATCAAACAGCAGGTCAACATCAGACCGTACGAAGTTGATGTTGGAGCGCGAACGATACGTAGAAATCGTCGTCAACTTAAACAAACACTAGAAGACGATAATAATGATCCTACAGAAATTGAAACCGAAAGAGACAATTTTCTCGATTTTGAACATGATGGAATAAACGGTAAGCAAGATCATTGTGAAAATGCTTTAGAAACCGTTACAGAAAATGCGAAAGAAACACCGAAATAACCGAAATATATAACACGATCAAGAAGAGTTGTCAAACCACCAGCACGATTTGATGATTTTGTTTGCAAGTAGATCACGAGTGCGCACAGAGCACAATAATCGCTGAAGTGATCTCGTGTAAATAATGTACAAATTTATATACTCGTGTAGTAGAGAAGTAAAGTGTGTTAGGGGCATAATGATCCCCTGTATGTTTTCAAACAACCGTTAGGTTATATTTTATGGTTTATTCAGAACAGTTGACAACAATAAATTTGATGTATGGAAAACAATCATTATAATAATATCTTTGACTTTAATCACAAGTTTCTACGTAACTTTATAATTCATTTAGACAGTAAATTTCTTAGATATTGAATATGACTTTAATTGGTAAAACAAATTCAATTATTTTTATTTAAAGAAGAAGGGATGTAACAATCCTATTAATAGTTCCATATCAGAATTCAGTCAGAATTAATTTAGATAGACCTGCACAACCAAAATGTATTAATAGATTGCTGACGTAGCATGCGCATTCTCTTGTTAGGATGTAGCTAATTAAATATGTAGAATGAAACTGCCTTTGTGTTCATCCCCGCACACCATTCCGAAACAGTCACATTACAAAGATCTTTACTTTGGCTATCTTATGTCAGGATTTGACAGCTAATCATTCTAATGCCCGTTTAATAATTCAGCTTAGTTTGGTTAAAAACTATGTTGAAAGTGAAGACACTTACACCTGTTGAGAAATTAACATTACAAAATATTAAATATTTACAGAGAATATCTGCTCTTACCATTTGATACTCTTTATTGCAGTAACCAGATATCCTTCTCATAATTTGTTTGATAATAATTTTAAAAGTCTAATTCTTTAAATGTAAGCATGGATGGGAAAAATTCAGACTTTGTAGGAAAACTAGCTGCATCAATGTATAAATTTTGTATCAGCAGAGACATCTGAATGAATTATTAAAAATGAATCGCACTAATAAAGGGCTTTTCTCTTGATTCCCAAAGATTTTCCCACTGACTAAGTTATGTCTTTAGAAATGTTGGACAGTACATTTAAACTGCCATGCCATGCCATGTTATACAGATTAGGGGTTTGACAAACATTTGCAACAGTGACTGTTATCGATGTCATGACTTCATTCAGATTAGGGGTTTGGTAAATCCTTTGCAACCTTGACTGGTATCAATTTCATTGTGGATGGGTTTTACAGCACAATTACCTTTGATTGCATTACACATACAATTTACTTGTATTTACTACTAAGTATGTTATAAAATTGAATACAGGCAACAAATTTTTTACTACTAATTTGTTCAATTCTCTTACATGCCTCCAGAAAGAAACTTAGAGGAAAATCCTACAAACATAGTGCAAGTTTTGATCCAGCTAGAATGAGTGAGGAATTTGGGGATGATCTATCAGCTAGTTATGGATACCAGGTAAAAAATATTTGATAATTCCATATTGTGGATTCATTTATTTTCGTGGTAACAATTTTCGTTGATTGAGGAAAATTATATTTTTGTGTATATTTGATTTCGTGGCTTTGTCATAGACTACATGCAAGCCTATAGAAAATTTATACTTCATTGAACATTTAAATTTTTGGTTGACCTTTACCCTTGAAATTCACGAAAATTGGTATCCCATGAATAAGCATGAATACATTAGTATTACTGATCATCAGACAGATTTGCTAAGAGAGAGTTGTTTGAAAATGGTCACATGATAAGTACCATTAAAAGTGAAAACAATATTATAGATTTAGTACATACCCTACTGAATTTCTGAATCAAGGTCAATGTTTAGTGATGTTTTGCCTTTAATGTGATTTTTATACGACCGCAAAAAATTTGCGGTCGTATATTGGTATGACAATGGCGGCGGCGGCGTCGGCGGCGGCGTCGGCGGCGGCGTCGGCGGCGGCGTCGGCGGCGTCGTCCATAGACACATTGGTTTTCGCATGCTAACTTAAGTTTAAGTGATTGAATATCTATGAAATTTTACCATAAGGTTCAATACCACAAAAGGAAGGTTGGGATTGATTTTGGGGGTTATGGTACCAACAGTTAAGGAATTCAGGGCCAAAAAGGGGCCAAAAATAAGCATTTTTGTAACTTCCAGACATAACTTGTGTGTTAGTGTATGGATCTCTCTGACATTGGACCACAAGGTTCCATATCACATAGGGAATGTTGGGATTGATTTTGGGGGTAATTGCCTCAAAATTTTAGGAATTAGGGGCTAAAAAAGGGGCAAAAAAGAAGCATTTTTCTAGTTTCATGACAATAACTTGTGTGTAAGTGTATGGATCTTTCTGAAATTGTACTACAAGGTTCCATATCACATAGGGAAAGCTGGAATTGAGTTTGGGGGTAATTGTCCAAAATGATTAGGAAAAAGGGGCCAAAAATAAGCATTTTTCTAGTTTCCAGACAATAACTTGTGTTCAAGTGTATGGATCTCTCTGAAATTATACTGCAAGGTACCATACCACAAAGGGAAGGCTGGGATTGATTTTGGAGGGTAATTGCCTCAAAATTTTAGGAATTAGGGGGCAAAAAGGGGCAAAAAAGAAGCAGTTTTCTAGTTTCAGGACAATTACGTGTGTGTTAGTGTATGGATCTTTATGAAATTGTACAACAAGGTTCCATATCACAAAGGGAAAGCTGGGTTTGAGTTTGGGAGTGATTACCTTAAATGTTTAGGAATTTGGGGCCAAAAAACAAGCATTTTTCTAGTTTCCAGACAATAACATGTGTTCAAGTGTATGGTTCTCTCTGAAATTGTACTGCAAGGTACCATACCACAAAGGGAAGGCTGGGATTGAGTTTGGGGGTGATGAATCACAAGGGGGTTCAAAAAATTGGGGGAGGGATTTTTTTTTCCTTTTTTTTTCTTTAATATTTTCCATTTTAAATTGGTTATTTCTGATTTATATATAAAAGCAAATAATAATGATATGGTTTGAATAGGTAAATTAAGAATTTTTAAGTTCTTAGACCACATTCATTCTGTGTCAGAAACCTATGCTGTGTCAAATATTTAATCACAATCCAAATTCAGTGCTGTAGCAAGCTTGAATGTTGTGTCCATACTTGCCCCAACTGTTCAGGGTTCGACCTCTGCGGTCGTAACGAGCTGCACCCAGCGGAGCATTTTATTTTAGTAGAAATAATTGAATCGTTTGCCTAGCGTGCTTTTGAGTATTAAAAGTTGAATTTCTACATTGCGTGAATAAACCGGATTTCTTTGTAACAATGTTTTTATAAATGAAGGGACGACCGAAAGAATGTCTGAGGTAAATGGAAGGCCGAAAATATATTCAAATAGATTCATACATGATTGATCTTCTGCTGCATACACTGCAAAATTATAAAGAACACGTATATTTTAAACTCAATCGACCCAAAAGGTTATGTGAGCTATTGAGATCACATGGCGTCCATCATCGCAGTCATGGACTTAGAAAAAACTTCTCCAATAAAACTATTAGGCAACATTTGAAATCTAACTACTACTTTGGAGTTATTTTCCTTGAAATATCTATTTTTGTCTAATTATCAGCAGTTATGGGCTGTTATCATGAAAACTATTATTATAGGAGCTTGTGTAAATTGAGAAAAAGTTCAGCTTCCATATTATTTTGAATTTCCTTCACCTATCATCTACCAGAAAAAACAAAATTCGTGTTAATACATAGTCTTTTGTCAAATTTGGTCGTTGTATCAATGATAAATGCAGAATACTTTAATTATTCTTATTGTTTGAGATGTTCAGCGTTTGAAACGTTTGAATTGTCATGTCATTGAGGCGGATAATCTTTCTTTATCTATAATTCAAATGATAATTCTGGCGAAAAATTTCGTGTTAGAAATAAAAAATAAATATGCATGCCTGATGCTGAAAGTTACATACACATTTGTCTTTACCACAAGACTGCACTTGTTCGAATAACAATGTTCATAACTCTGTCTTCGCTAATCAACCGAATTTAAAGGCAAACTCCACTGACCACACATGTGATATGTTTATCATTATGCCGGCACAAAATGGTTCAGTATCTGCAGACTCGCGCAAAAATTATGAAGTGGAGGAGTACAAAATTTAAAAATTTTATAATTCCAAGGTCCGTTAGTTAGTTAAAAAAACGTCAAATGGAAATAAACTTAATACTAATACTGATCTTGTAAGTTATTATGATTATGGAATAACATACAATAAACATTACCGTCTTTATACAGAATGAAAAAAATATGTTAACTTATAGTGCTTCTGCTATTTAGTTATTTAACTAATTTCTATGTGATTTGTATGTTTCGAACCTTTTTTGTCTCGCCCTGACGGAGTCGAAAAGCGAGACATAGGTATGCTGTTTCCGGCGTCGGCGGCGGCGGCGTCAACAATGTATTGGTTTGTGATTAGGTCTTAAGGCTAGTTTATGGTGAACCACTAGTTGTTGGTCAGTAATATTTTGGTATGCAGTTGTATTATCATTGGCACATCTCATTTCCATGGAGATTATTTGGCCCCGCCCCCTCAGTCATGGTCTATTGACTATGAAACTTTTTGTTTAGTTTACATGTATTAGTTTGTGATTAGGTGAGTTTAAGATGAAACACTAATGTTAAGTCAATGATATTTGGTTTGCAACTGTATTGGCATTTGCAAGTTTCATTTTCATCGAGATTATATAGCCCCACACCCTCATTATGGTTCATTGACTTTTACATAGTTTAATATTACAAGTTAATGTTTGTGTTTAGGTTTGTTTAAAGGGAATGACTTATGAAATTTCAGTGGTATTTGGATTGGCCCATCTCATTTCCATGGAGATTGTTTAGCCCTGATCCTTCAGTCATGGTTCATTATCTTTGAATATTTGCATAACTTACACATTAAAGTATTGCTATTTTAATTTCAACATTTGCATTATCAAAATAACAAATAGGTGAGACATATCTCTGTGTTAACAGTTTATTCTTTTACTTTTTATCCCACAAGTACATGCTTCAATGTTTGTGTTTAAGCTGCTTGATAGATCTTCTTTGCTTTATGTATGCATATTTTGAACTCTTCCTTTCTATGTTTATCTGTATATGTGCATGACTTGATATTTATGTATAATGGTTTATTGTGCTTTTGTTTTGTGAATTTTGCATATGCATATGCCGACTTTAAATAAAGCTTTATGTCTAATAAGTTATGTCTGAAAGAACTGAATGTAAGTATGTATTTTATGAAATTTGCAAATATTTGATTTCTTTTTAACTCTGGTGGATATTTGCCTCATTGGCAATTATGCCACATATCCTCATTTTTATATTGTTGAGACAAGATCAAGGTTTACATCAAAATATCATATCAATTAAGATACACAGTCGTAGGCTGGGTAAGATAATATACTAATATCATATATTTAGTAGTAAATACAGTAGTTTTGAATATTTGATAAATAGCCTGCTGCTTAATCCGTATCGCTCAACTTTGATGCGCACCCTTTATCACTCCCCTACTCAAATTTCTCATTTATGACAGTAGTGATTTCGACTAAATTTACATGAAGTCCATGTTTTAATTTATGCAAGCTTCTCAAGAAATATTTTTCCTCAATGGGTCCTAAATGAAACGGGCATTAGGGCGTGACGTCATTTATCGAATGACGTCACAGACGTCGAGCTTTCATATTTTCTGGCACACGAAATGCAACTGCAAGCATAAAAAAGAACTCAATGAAATACCATACAAAACACAAAAAAATACAATAAACAAAATATTTCTACATTTGTTCTATGAACAACAGGACGCAAATTGTAAGGTAACCCAGGTGCTTCGGATACAGGATTTTGGAAAGGGGGGCGAAGTATGTAAAGATCGCCGAGCGGAGCGAGGCGAAAAATTTTTTGGACCTTTTTTTGGCTAAAAAACATAAAATAAGTGTAAAATGCACTTTTTTAACGGTTCCTGACGTGGGGCATGTATATTTTATAGTTAAAGTGTAAGGGTTGGACATTTTTGATGCCGTATTCTCCCCATTAATTGTCTATTATAAAATGATTGGATGGATCCAAAGCTATGTACTAATATATTTGATGTGGGACTTGTCAGTAAAAAATTGACATGGAAAATTCTCGTTTGTTGTATGTTTAGTTAGCACAACCTCACGGATTTCTTGTTGTAAACAAGATATACGCCGGGCTATTCAATGAAATTTACAATACGACCGACACGAGTTAAGAAAGATAAACAAGCAATTTTTATCCAAATGTTTGGTTGAAATGTTTCACCCAACAAGGGAAGTGAGGGGTTCCAAATCAACCAAAGGCTACGAATGAGTCTGAAATGACAACGAATTTATGAATGACGGTCGACAAATGGAGACATAAAGGCCACACCCAGCAGGCAGGTTGCAGTCGGGCCTTGAAAAAAGTATTCATTTTATCAGTTCGACGAAACAGACATTCCGGTCAGATATGGGATTTACATGCAAACCCCCGGCCCCAAATAAATTACGCCCGTTTTTTATATCATGTTCATTTAATGCTAAATAATTCTGTTGGAAATTTTGGTTTCTAATAGCAAAAAAGTGGACAAGATTATTGTTTTCAATCCAGATACGGCCAGAATTTTTGTTTAAGGCAAAAATCAGGGTCAGAATTTTTTCTCGCAAATATCTCAGACTGCCCCCTCAAATCAAATGGTCCGTACCTTAGACTTTAAATCTAGCTAGAGCTTATTGACTGGGGATCATTATTCAACTATGTTATTAATAGGCTGGGGCGTGTGGGGGTTAAACATGTTTTCGTAGGTAAATAATATTGTTGTGGAACTTTTTCATGAGAGTGTAATAGAGTATTACTTTCTGTTTGGTGGAGTTGTGAAATAGAAGTCAATAAATACGTTCTTGCTCAATCCTTTGTCGCTTTTAAGATGTCATGCTTGTCATCCTCAGCCTAAGCAATGTGTAACTGTAATTTGAATTTCAAAATGACTGAGTGACGTTTTTTCGACGCACTGGTCAACTCCACCGTAGCGAATCACATGATTTTGACATAATCAATAATATATTACAGTAATTACGAGCGAAACATATCTTTATAAGTAAAGAATTGTCGCATAAAAATTAAATACGCGGGAAATTGCAAAGTTCACGAAGTCTAGTCTGATTAATCATTTTACAAAAAAAAAAGAAAAAAAAGTGCCCTCTACGCCCCCCTCTGGATCCGCCACTGGGATGAATAATTAAGCAGTTCTTTTAAAACATGGCAAAAGTAAATCTGAAGGTAACCCAGGTGCTAGGGATCAGAAAGCAGTTCCTATATACTCTCCTGTTTAAATATATGATAAAGCGTATAAAACATGGCAAAATCCGTATAACATGCCGTATCACCCTCGACCAATATCATCCCTCGGGCCTAAAGGCCCTCGTGCTGATATTGGTATTTCGGGATGATACGGCATATGATACGGATTTTACCATGTATTATTCTCTAGTATTACGTATCAAGAAGAATGGGAAATTGACAATAAAAAAATATGAGAGCATGAACTCTACTATAGATCCTAGCTTTGAGGAGTCCACCAACGTCAAATCAAGAAAAATATTGACTGCAACACAGACCGTGTTGTATATCCAGTATCGGCAATTTGAAGTTCCCTTGTATTTTTTATGTAAGTACATGTACTTATTGAAAAAGACCTTTTAGCGGATGGACATCATTAATGTGTTTTAACGAATAATAAAAGGATTTTGAACGAGGTTTTCTTTCCTTGTCTGATTTTTTTTTTGATTGACCCTTTGACATGTTGGGTATATTCTCCTTTTTTCTTCTGTCTGTTGTAAATCACTTCATCAAAGGGAACAATTGCTTTCTCGATTTAAAAGTCCAACAATTTGGCAGTTTCTACTTCGGTTTATTTTCGTGGTTTTATTTTTATATTTTTTTTCTAGACAAGAACAAGAATATATCTTCATCTATCATTCTCTGAATAGATACGACTAATCACATCATTAGATAGTGATTTATGCATATGGTAATGAAACAGGAAACCAACAACACAAACACATATATGTAATAGGTCAAAATATGGTCTGCAACATCGCCTACCTTGCGAATCCATACTCAGTCAAAATGTCACAATGGGAAGTACATTGTAGGACACAATCGTTAAATTTACAGATCAAAGACTATTTTGGTATTTAAAGATACGACCGCGAAAACACAGTCTAATTAAAACCCGATCTCTCATCGCTCCCGTTTTCTGATATGTCGCGTTAATCTTGCAAATCAGAAAAGATACACTATGAACTCTCTTAATTTATTTCAATCTTATAGATATGTTTACTCACCGAATAATACAGTTTGGTGAGTATATTGATCGCCTCTATTTTAATGAACTCGAAATAAACAGGTCAAGCAGAGAGATAAGTATGCATCACATATATATTATTTCTAGCTGCAATTCAATATACTTTTTGAAGGCGGGTTGTTACGAACGAGGAATTGTGAAAATTAAAAAGCTAAGTGTAACTGATTGGTACCGTTGAAGTCATCCGAAAATTTGACGGACGCTTTCATGGTTTGTTAGAAATTATTGAATATCTGTGTCACAGATAACCACAGAAATGAGCAACTAATCGTAGCCACCACTCCATCCTGTTATCTTCTATAGTAGATTTGTACTTGCCATGAGCACCACTATGAATGCTACTAATGAATAGAAACTCCCCGCCCTCCATGACCACCTACGTTTTCTCGACAAATTTTGGTAGGGATTGAGTTGCTCAATCATAATTTTCTTGTTAAGTTTTAATGGACCATTATTTGCTGTTTAGTTATATTATTTTGTAGTCTTATGCATTGTCAAGTCACCCCTGGTATCTTCTCCGCTTTTTTGTGAGCAGAAATACTTGAACCGAGCAAATTCTATGAATATAAGAAAACACTATGGAGGTCGTTTCGGGGTGTTGACGAGAATCTAGTAAAAAGTATAGGCCGATTGTCTTGTGCTCTTTGCCAACTTTATTGACTGCACGTGACGTTGCAATAAACGGGTCAAAATTCAAAAATGATAATACAGAACGTAAGTAGAAACATAAATACACTATTTACACAGAGATATGTCTTACATATACATGATACGTTATGCAATACGTTAACATGTCAACAATGCACGCCGGAAGAAGCACGCCCAAATCTCGTCGAGGCGAGATACAAACGAAAGTGTCTAATAAGTAAACAAGTAATAGCTTTTCTAAAAAGCTTGCCGTATTTTAGCTGCTTATACATGTATTGAGATCGGTGGTTTGTGGGTATAGGTTTTTTTATTGGCATCTTGCACTCCAAGCATTAGAATATATAGTGTCTTTTTTCTCCTGGTTTTTTATTTTAGTTGTAGTATTGGTGAATAGGGTTATCATTGAAGGACGCTTGATAATATATATATATGGTTTGTAATAGCTAGAGTAACGATACAAACACTTTTTTGTTTGTTTTGTGGAATATGATTGTTTACTCTTTATGACAATGCAAGTAGTTTTAACATGCATACTGTGTCTTGACAGTTATGTAATAGTTAGCAAGGTTATAATCAAGTTGATAAGAACAACGTATTATTTACTTTTGAGGATTACTGCTAGACAAAATGGACTACCAGTGGCAGATCTAGAAATTTTCATAAGAGGGGGCCGCTCCAGTCATGCTTCAGTGATTCACTACATGTATATGATCAACCAAAGTTTTCCCACAAAAGGGGGTCCCCTGAAAAACTCTCTAAATCCGCCTCTGACTACTATAGTTGGCCGTTCCAATATGAGAATATTACATCTTATATGTATAGAAGACAGTGGTCTCTTTAGCCCAAATTAGAAGGGCGCCGCACCCAGGATGCCCTTAGCCACGCCCTGGGTGCCTTCAATTGCGCCCCTCCCTGGCGCCTTTTTCCAAGGGGGGAGAATAGTAAGTTTATTCGCTTCTTTTGATTAATAGTGATCTGATGTATGAATGTGTATTGCCATGTTTTATGAACATGTAGTATGAATGACTTTTCTAATGCAAATTTTTTAGAATAAATAATCAAAACAACAACTTATGCATCTTTATTAACAACATATACAGTAAAAAAAAAGTGAACTCGTGATACACACAGAAACGTAGACAAAAGAAATGAGATGTGCCTTTTCCTATCATAAAAAAGTGCCCTGCCCCTTTCTATTTCTAGCTGGAGCACTTCAAGTGATGAATATCTCATCTGACTTTTGTCTTAGAAGAAGCAATTAGTTTTGAAGGTACAGGTTAAGTGTTGTTATTACTAATTTCCAGATGTAGTATAACTGTAAGAAGATGTTTTGTGGTCATGGATTTGGAATGAAATATTAATTGCAAATAATTTTCTCGAACATGTTGTCAGCTGGCTTCTTATTTTTTTTATTATTTTGTTGCAGTTTGTAATCTTGACATTTTTTTTGTAAGTTCTATAGATGAGAGCTTCATATTGGTATTGTCATTTAGTGCTTTATATTTGGTTGCATGTGTAAGCATATGCTTTTGTTAGTTGGAATATTTATATTTTCATTTCTGATGGCAACAAGTTCATGTAATACATATAGTCAGGATTATTAGTAAGCAATAGTTGTTTTGTTTGTTTATGTTTATTGTCATGATTGATATGGACTATATAACTTGCTGTTTGGTGTGAACTAAGGCTTCATGTTGAAGACCGTACAATAGTTTACTTTTACAAATTGTGACTTGGATGGAGAGTTGTCTTTGGTACTGATATGACATTCTGTTATATATATCGACAAGATTGAGAACACATTTTTTTGTAATAAAACATATTTAATTCTATGATATTATATTCAACAATTTATCGGTAATTTGTGCATTTTTCCTTTGATGTGTACTCTCTGATAATGTCAGTATCAGTTGACTGGTCGTGATATATAAATTATTGGATCAGTTGGCAATTGACATGCTCAGGTGCGCTGTGTCAGGATCTTCTTTCCCCTTTCATTCACAAAATCATGCATGATTGTTTTTTTTTGCAGAATCGCAAGAGTGTTTTGGTGAATGAAACACTTCTCATATTGTTTGAAAGTTTCAGTAAAGTTAGTTTTGCCTTTTTGACAGATTGTGTGAAAATTCAAACAGAATATGAATAAAAAACCCAATAAACTTTTAAAAAATGCACTATTATTAATAGCTGAGTTTTTATTCATACATCATGTACATAGTCTGGTGCTGTTCCAAGTAGTCTTCTTTTTCTGTTTTCTTGAGAAGTATTTGTTTTACCTGTTCAGTCACTTTAAAGTGTTACAATTAATATTTAGACGCAACACAGAATAGTGACCAAAAAGGTACTGCTATCATATGAAAGGAGCTAGAAAAAAAAAATGAAATGTACACATTTTTAACATTTTTGTGGGACCATCAAGATGTGGTTTCATTGTCAATATATAGACAGATATTCATAGACCAAATAACAAATAAGCAACAAATTCAAAAGTAGATGTAGGATGAATTATAGAAAGAAGGGGTACCCGGGGGCCTGAAACTTGACACGGTTTGGTTTGGAACAAGTTATATGTCTGCATTAACATTGAATGTAGGTTTTAAAAGGGGGACCAAGATCGCCTTTCCCTAAATCCTTTTCTGAAATTAAAGGTAACCACATATTTCTGGGTGCGGTTGAAAAATAAATGAACATGACTTTGAAAAAGCAAGAATATTAAGCTAAAAGAAATAGACCAAATTTGGATGACATTTATTAAAATGTTTAAAATAATTATGAAGTTGACAAGAAATGAACTTGTTCAGATAATATACTGTCAGCCTACAGACTTGTTGCTTCCTGAAATGTCTGCTTACACAGTGCTTTCCTAAAATGATTTGTAATGTGAGAGTTTTCATGATGAATGCTGAGCAAACATAGATTATGCCGTTGGTTTTCTCGTTTGAATTGTTTTACATTGTTATTTCTGGGCCTTTTATAGCTGACTATGCAGTATTGGCTTTGCTCATTGTTGAAGGCCATAAGGTGACCTATAGTTGTTTATTTCTGTGTCATATTGGTCTTTTTTGGAGAGTTGTCTCATTGGCAATCATACCACATCTTCTTTTTTTATATTATAATGACAAGATAAATGTTATGTTATCCACCCAACTATGTAAAATATATAACTTCTCGTTGAACTTCTAAAACAACAATAAATCTGCTGATTCATATCGTATCATTCAATGCTGTCAGATGCTATGTGAAAAATAAAGAAATTTACCTTAATATATGCTTTCATTATATTCGGCATATTTATTCAGTTATGCCCAAAGCAGAACTTATGAAAGGCATGTGTAAGAGATAAATTTGTCCTGGTAAAATATGTCTGGACGGACACATATTACTAGTATAAAAAGTCCATGGTTACAGAATTTACTAGTATTTTTAGTCCGATGTTAGTAATTTATGTCCCCAGACTAATTTTCCTAGGAATTCAAGTCCATGTCATTAATATTCCTAGGTAAAAACGTCCATGTCCTTTTTTTTATAGGAAAAATATTAATGAATCAAATCATTTACATTGAAACAATATTGGAAATTTAAATATCAAGTTTTAATATTGTTTAAGAGTTGTGTATTTATATTTTTAATAAAATTCATGTCCCCAGACTAATTTTCCTAGGAAATTATGTCCATGTTATTAATATTCCTAGGTAAAAACGTCCATGCCCTTTATTTTAAAAGGTAAATATAAATGTTATGTTTTAATATTGTTTAAGAGTTGTGTATCAATTTTTTTAATATAATGTTTGTCCCCAGACTAATTTTCCTAGGAAATCATGTCCATGTCATTAATATTCCTAGGTAAAAAAGTCCATGCCATTTATTTTAAAAGGACAATTTTAATGAAACAAATTATTTACATGTAAACAATGGAAATTCATTTTTTATGTTTTAATATTGTTTAAGAGTTGTGCATTAATATTTTAATCATTTTTTGTCCCCAGACTAATTTTCCTAGGAAATCATGTCCATGTCATTAATATTCCTAGGTAAAAACATCCATTCCCTTTACATGCTTTATTTTGAAAGTTAAATTTAAATGTTATGTTTTAATATTGTTTTAGAGTTGTGTATTAATGTTTTAATAAAATTTATGTCTCCAGACTAATTTTCCTAGGACATCATGTCCATGTCATTAACATGCCTTAAGGTTATAACTTCTGGCCATGTCCTTCAATTTAATAGGAAAAATTAATGAAACTTTCTAATCTTAACCAAGAAAATATGTTGTTTTTAAAATATTATAAAAATTACTAGAAAAACAAGTCTTAGGACAATTTTTCCTAGGAAAATAAGTGCTAGACATATTTTACTAGATATGGACTTATTTTCCTAGGAAAATTTGTCCTGGGACTTAAATTCCTAGTAAAATAATGGTCATGGACTTGATTAACTAGGAAAAAAAAGTCTGGCGGACAAATTTTACTACCGGACCAAATTTACTGTTACACATGCAATAATTTCTTTTCAATAGATGCATTTGAAAAATTTATTTTCGGCACTAGTAAAGCGACGTCTATGTTCATGATGTCATGAGATCATCTATATATATAAGAGTATTTCATTAGAGTTGATTTATTAAAGATTGCTTTGAATCCTACTTATTGCTATTTGTCTGCAATTACAAATGTACTGGCCATCACAAAGGTTCATGTAAAATTTTGACGTCATAATACAAAATATCTGACGGAAAAGTGATTGTTGTATGATGTCAATGGTTGAAGCGGGACAGATTCTCAGGTCAGCTGGGACAGAATTCCATAAAGCGATTAGGTGTATGGTTATTATATATGGGTACTATGTTCAGGAGGATGAATTCTAATATATATACGTAAAATACCTGTTCGGTTTTGGATTAACATCCTGGGTCTGGATTTCCTTATCAACCACCATCATTGTTAACGCATCCAAGTCATAAACTAGAGCCTTTACATAGTCAGTTCGATCTGCCAATATCACATATTACAAATACAGCCGATAGATTCAACTCAGCACCATTGTATATTGATGATTATACATATATCCTCGTGTATTGTGTTTTCGACCTACTTACATATTTATCAATATTTCCCCTTTTATATGTTTGAACATATACATGCCTAATATTTTTTAGAGTCACTAGTATACCTGTACATTAAATAATTGTATCTAAAATATATTTCAATCTTAAATATTTTTTTTATTTGAGTTCATTAGATCGATGGCACCTTTGTTGACAAAAACTAGCGTCTTGTGTTTTCGACCTATCTAAGAAACGGGTCCAAAGTCGGAAATGACATGTCGTACAAATCCGGAATTGGTTATAATTTGATGCCAATGTTTATATCAAATTATTTAAAGTTTTAGAGGCGATCAAACTTATGACTTAATGAATTAAATGGTGACATATACAACAATAAGATATAAAAATATTATTTTGATATCTTTATTTGACTAGTACACATTTCTCATGAGGCACGTTGGAAACCTTGTAGATCCTTGTAGGACCTTGTATACAGTCATGTTTCTGTTCAATATACTTTAGTGAAGGCATTGTGAAGTGAGGTTGGTGAGTATTGTTTGTAATCCCCCCTGACAGACTGCTGTTTCTGTGAATTAAAATTAATTGATATTTTATTTTTTTCAGCAAAAAACTGTAAGGATCATGCACATTTCCGTATTAAAAATAACTTTAAGTATTACAACTAACCACATGACAGTCATGTGACGTAATGACCTTGATGTTAACTTCACATGCTAAAAGTCCTCGGCCATATTTCTAGAATATTTGTTTATTTTTGATAGATTCTTGTGGAAGGTAAAAATGGTATTAGTGAAAAGGTACAAAAAATGTGATATCAAATAAAATAACGTAAATCCTTAATTATAATAACTTTACTTGAAACATCTTCACCACACGTGGTATTATTTGCAATTGTTACTAAATATAGCAGCCAAATGTGACGTCACACGGGCATGCGCAGCATACGGGAAGTGAAAGTAGAATTAGGTCGAAAACGTAAGACGGTCGAAAACACAATACGAGACAATAGTATCAGCTCATTCAGATTTGAAAATGTTAGCAAAATAGCAGCACCATCTGAAAATGGGAAACCTTTATTATCATGAGCATGGGAATCAAAGCAAATAGTAATTATCATCACATCGAAATATACTTATTGTAAGACCTGATTACATTGTAATGTGAACAAATTAGAATTGGATTTATCTATATCAAATGCAGTTCTCAGTGCTGTTGATATATCAATTAACAATGACCTGACTAAACCGTGATGCTTGGTGTTTGCTTCCTTGCACACACGCAACCATATTACTCACCTTGTTTGTTTTCTATTCTTCTAATCAGCTGTTTATCGGCAATTGTCTGTTTTGTTTACATCAGAAATCAATGAAGCGGTGATTGCGCGAGGAAACGAAATCTTCGTATCAATACGGTTAATTCCGTGATTTGAATATTTTTTAAACAATATGTTCAAGCAATGAAAAATATGAGGATAATATTTTTAATCATAGAGCAAACGTTTTGTGTATTTACTATTTAAAATTATAGTTTATGAAGAAATATAGCAAAATATGTTTCAATACGCACTATAAAGTGAAGATTAGATGTATTATTGTTTTGTTTTTGAAAGAACATTAATAATCCATAAATACACACCTTTGTACCAAAATTGCAACAAAATTTCAAGATAACATAAATTTCATCATCACAGAATGATATGATTTGCTCAAATTGACAGGGCTTCGTGAACTAAATTTGGCTTAAATTATGATAGCAATTGAACACTTCATTATAGTTTCTACCGATGACCTACTATCATGATTTTTATCCGACCCCACTTACGGACGCGTTGACATATAATGCATACAACTCAATAATAGCCAATCAGACGTTAAGATATCCTTCACTTCCCCCAGAAGCAGCCCGGAAGCAGCTGAGATGCAGCCATTTAATGTTATTTATAACCAATGAGATACCGTTAACAGATTAACCACATTCCAGACGTCCAGCCTCTGACTAATCAGACCGTATCACCATGGTGATACGGTAATTAGATTCCAGAACAGTAACTCGTAAGTGACATTATATATTGCGCAGTGTAACAAAATATTGAATTGAAAGAATATAAGGTCTGCACCAAAGACTGGTCAAGGTTTAATTGTCTTTTGTTGAGAGCATATATCCATAATAAACTCATCATATATACCAGCCTTAAAATATTTTATTTCAAACGCGCGTTTCATTTATAAAAGACTCGTCATGCGTCAATTGCCTTTTAATATTATACTATGATCAAACCTACTTTTCGGATATTTTCTTGAATCGATAAGACCAGAAACAATATTGTGACAATATAATAAAAAAAATCAAAGATTTACTCATTAACCCAATTAAATGAAATACAGCGCGAAAGAGAACGAAATCCATATTAAAGTCTATAGTTTATCAATTAGCTGCAATATAGTTGTTTGTAGATTTCACAGTTCGAAGTAACAGACAAAATATGTTATCTTACTTTTAAGATGTTCCGAGCTGCAACAGTTGAGTATGCGTTACAACATCATCAGTAGTTTTGATAAAGAGTTGTGTTTTAAATACCCGTCTTATTGAATAAGGGACAGTTGTAAGCAACCACAATAATAGTCTAATAACACAGTTTTTTCTACTTGTGCTTCTTAATTTTAATCAATGAAATACAGAAGTAAGTAGCTAAAAGTAGGTAAAAGCATCAAAGCATCAACCATTGTAAATATCTGGATGAGATAGTATCGAAATT
Organism: Mytilus californianus; assembly: GCF_021869535.1. Taxonomy (NCBI): domain Eukaryota; kingdom Metazoa; phylum Mollusca; class Bivalvia; order Mytilida; family Mytilidae; genus Mytilus; species Mytilus californianus. Next base: position 4,356,272 of record NW_026262675.1, read on the forward strand.
CGAAGATTGCAATAAACAGTATGACGTCGGAATGATATCTTTCCTTTACATGATCTTTATCCAGTCCAGATTTAGCCATTTTTCGTACCATTTTTTTTTATAAAACTGACGCCAGTAAAGTGAACGAAGTCATTCTCTTATTCATCGAATTCAACTGTCTGACGGACTGTGAAACATATTCCATTGAGAATGATTGTGGTGCTATTTTCTCAGCGGGAAGCGAGACTGTTGTTCTATTAATCGCTGTAATCATGGTAATGATTGAACATCTCCAACGGCATTATGTGCGTCGTATTTGTCACCAAGAATATCAAATACTAGACTCTCCTGGTTATATCTTTTTCCCCGATTTCGCTTTTAACTAGGCTAGCCATTAAAGATCAACATTAACTCTTTCTTAAATCTCCCACAAAGAACAAGTTTTATTTCGACTATAGAGAAATGGAATACACAGTTAGTTTTTATATTTTTATATGCGTACAAAAATTCCAAGGAGACCAAACATACGGAGGTTGAGACATGACATAAACACTTGTCTACTATTGAAGTCCGTGGTAGGTACAGATGTATGTACATATATTTTCTATGCTTACCAAAAAACACAATCATACGAAGGTTGAGACATAACTGACAGGTGTTAAAGTACGTATGCACAAACGTATATCACCAGATGTCTTTTCCTTTTCCTTTTTGTGACCTAATGTTGTTGTTTGGTTGCTGTCTTATTGAAGCACTGAATCCCCACGTGATTTTCATTTTACTTTGGGTTTATAAGGGGACGAAGTCCCCTATTACAGTAGAAAATTCAATAAAAATTAAAAAAAAAAAATCGGGAAAATTTCCCGAAATTTTTCATTGTACTAATGAACTTAAAATCATTAATTTTTTTTTTGTCACTTTTTTTAATTCCCGCATTAGCGCAGAAATCTACTTCCTTCTTCCGGTCTCGTTGTCATGAGACCTTGAGTAGTCTAGTAAAATATAGGAACTCAAGGAACACAATACAAATTTCATTTTTAATAATTCTTTGTCTTTAATATGAATAAACATTACCTGATGATCGCGTTTCTTTGTTTACATTGAACATGACGTCATAACTTAAATAACGTCACAAGTAAAATCCCTAACAGCAGAACCAAAATCGGAAACGTGACGGTATTTCCGTTTCTTTTTTAACAGATTTTGAAGTTACAAAAAAAATAATTCATACAAACTTCGTCCCCTTTCACAGGTAATGCCTGCCTCATATTATGACTGTAAAAAAATAACTGGTGAAGAAAAAATCATATGGTGGTGCACTTCTTTTTTTGCTACAGCCCTTTGAAAGTACCCAATTTTGATGATTTTCCCATTTTTCATCAATTTTTACCTATTTTTGGGCTATTATCGTGAAAAAATCATAGTTCCACAATTAAACTTTTTTTCATACTTTCAATAAAGATGAAGTGGTCCGATAAGGTTAACCCGAATAATTCAGTCCCTCCCCGTAATCGATCTCTCCTACTTGTTAATGGAGTAATTGTAGATCAGCGGCAAACTCCGAAACAGTGGTGACGTTGCTTCGCTAACTAAGTCAACGTAGCGTCAGTAAGGAGGACGTAACCGCTGTTTCGGAGTTTGGATCAGCGGAATATAACGATTGAATTATTCGGGTTAGAATAAGGTAAATCATTTGAATATCACCGCGCATAAAACTTGCGCAACTATGATCCGAAGACTGTCAGATATGTTGAAATATTATTTGGGGATTAATTTATGAAAATATGTTTTTTCACTATTAAAGAGGTAATTTATTTATGATCAAAAACTTAATAACTATTTTATAAAAATCCTTTTCCAACGCATTTTATATTTACGACTTTCTACCGGAAACTCGAAATTCTTCAGCGTCGATCAACCGGAAAATGTAAATATCAACACTGCAACGATTTGAAATGGTATTTTTAAAATTTAAAAAGGGTAAATTTTCGACAAACAAATTAATAAGCAAATCTGCGTCATTTATGAAAATCAGACATCAGAAAAATCAGAGTAATTCAAATTTGGCATCGGAAATAAGAGAGGAACACGATTATTGAATATTGTGTTACTGTTAGTGACAATTTAAATGTTATAAAACCTGTATCAAATATCGCCGGAGGCAGAAGTGATGAAGAAGTTGAACTTATATATGATAGAACTGATATACTACCAGACAACCTAGTTCCTTTGTAGATTTATTATTGAAATTGATCTGATTATTCAAGGCCTTGAGTCATGTTCAATGTATGAAACCCCTTCATCTGAAGGATTCATTAGGTGTTTTACCAAGAGGGTTAGGAGGATGGCTTTACATAGAATGTAAGCAATGTATTCGAGTTAAGAAAATACCACTGTCAAAGCGTCATTTTACAACACCGAGCAAAAGGGGTCCAGGAGTTTTTGATGTAAACACCAATATTGCAACAGGTACATGAATGGCACTCTGAAAAATTATAACTGTATTTTTGTGTTACTTTTTCATTTTTGTTATATATGTGATCAATAAATGATTTTTTTTCTTCAGGTTTAATTCAGTCATGATTTGAAGATAGAAAAATATTAACATGCATATACATGTACATGTACAGAAAAATATTAACATGCATATACATGTACATGTAGCCCTTTTCTTGGTGGGTCATGGAGAAATTTGGCTTAAACAGTTACCCCATTGTAAATTGTGTTTGACATAAATCTGTTTTAAAGGCCTTAAAATGCAGTACTGTTATATACATGTATGACATTGACAGCCAAAAAGGAAAGGGATATCAGAAATTGATTTTGGTGAACTGATTAAAATGATGCATCCACATGTACATTTGTACATGTCATGCATGTACAATAAAAACAACATAAATAAAGTGGATGTAAGCAATTAAAGGCAACCATAATACCTTCAACAATGAGAAAAATTGATGTCATGGCATAGTGACTAGTCAGCTATTTAATACCTGACATGAAAAATATAAGACAATTCAATTATGAAGACTATAGACAGACTAATTTAAAACCAAGAAATTGATGAAAAACCTATATGACAGACATGAACCAACTACACCAACCACTGAACTTGATTGTACAGTCTCCTGACTTGGGACAAGCACATTAAGAATGCTGATGGGTTAATGAGTTTGTGAGTGCTCAATTCCCCTAACAGCTAGGACTGTGCATTGTGAAAGAAACTAGTAAATCAGTTGATTTTCTTTCCTTGCCATGCTGGTTTCCGTGTCAAATGGTGGAATCTGAAGAGAATAGTTTACCATTTGTTTAATCTGTAATATTAAATTGAACTGATGGAAACCTGAAGAGAATGATGTACAATTTGTTTTGTATGGACATTTCAGAGAAGACTGTTGATTGTTTTATTTTCATTGGTAAGCATTTTTTGAGATCAGTACATGATATATTTAAACTAGTGTCAAAGATTAAATAATGTAAAATATTTTGTAGATACAGAAGTGCTGTCTACTTAATTAAGGACTGCTTACTAAATTGTTAATTACAATCGGCTTGTTTATTTATGTCAACTGTTTGTATTCTTTGTTATTAAGCAGCTCCTATAAACACTTTATAAAATTGGAATGGCTCCATGTGTGGCAAATGTTTGATAAATTTGGTATAGTATAAATAATATAATAAACAATAATCATGCATAATTACAGCTATTTCATGTACTGATGTCAGAGGTCTTCCAGATTTGTGTTAATTTCATTATACTTTTTCTTTTTCCTATATTTAAAATTTTAAAACACAGACATATTAAAAGAAACATATATGGGTTTGAAATTACAAATTTTAGTAAGATCAGCATAGGAGTTTATATATATATATATCTATTAATAAGATTTGTATTGAAAATAAATTAATATTAAACATGTTAAAATAACTACTTTACACTTTACTCACAAGTTAACTATTTTTTAAATATAAACCTACTAAATACACTACATGTATATACATGTACTTAACATACACAAATTATAATTTATTATATACATGTATTAACTTACTTTAAACTTTACTCACAAGTTAACTATTTTTTAAATATAAACCTACTAAATACACTATATACATGTACTTAACATACACAAATTATAATTTATTATATACATGTATTAACTTACTTTACACTAAGTCTATACACACACCTTATACTTTTTTATACATTTGTTTGCAATACACCATGTATATACACAAGTTATACTACTTTTTTGTCTTCAGAAGAAGCATTATCAGTGATCTTTAAATCAAATATTTATTGCTGGTACTAAGGAAGTTTGTACTTTAATTCATTTTTATACGACCGCAAAAAATTTTTGCGGTCGTATATTGGTATGACGTTGGCGTCGTCGTCCGAAGACACATTGGTTTTCGCACTCTAACTTTAGTTTAAGTGAATGGATCTCTTTGAAATTTTACCATAAGGTTCAATACCACAAAAGGAAGGTGGGGATTGATTTTGGGGGTTATGGTACCAACAGTTAAGGAATTAGGGGCCAAAAAGGGGCCAAAAATAAGCATTTTCTACTTTCCAGACAATAACTGTGGAACGGTGTATGGACCTCTCTGAAATTATACTACAAGTTTCCATACCACAAAGGGATGGTTAGGATTTGCTTTGGGGGGTTATGGCTCAAACCGTTTAGGAATTAGGGGCAAAAAAGGGGGAAAAACAAGGTTGTCCTGGTTAATGGACAAATACTTTAGTACAAAACATAATTTAAAGCAGTGTAAGGGAGATAAATCAAATACATCATTGAAATTATCTCCCTTACACTGCTTTTGAATTATGTATAAAGGTTACAATCTACCATTAGCTCTTTTGGGACCAGTCGAAAATGAGCATAACATGGTATTCAGAAACAAAAACATGGCAGATTTTGATTGGGTGGAGTATGCCACAAATAATAATTTTTTTTCCTGAAACCTTATGGATTCTTGGTTGTAGCAATGACAAAATAAAATTTGATTCCTCCTTCAGAAGTAGTTGAGAATTTGTTTTCTTCCTGTTGTTGAATGCATAAATTTTACTGTTATTTTTGTGCGAGATTGACGGTCACCCTTGACAACTGTAAATTACACCTAGAAAAGCAACGCGACCATATCATTTTTTTTATAAAAAATGTTAACACAATAAATATTCTTTATTCTAAAAAAGGTTTTATAATAAAAATCAACTCAATAAAATCAGTACAGCAAGAAACATTACTATTGTCGGCAATGGAAAAATCAATTGTTTTTTACATTCTATATTGGGATGAAATTTACTTTCACTTTCATTTTGGAAAAGCAAGTTGCTGAATCAGACTTCTTTTAAAACGTTTTTGTGATTGTGTCAGCATCATGGAGGACTTTCATAAAGATTTAGAGGAGAGATTTCTAAAAAAAAGAAAAAAAATGGGCAATAATCATGGTTGTGTAGCATGGGACGGCTATGTTGATAAATTAGGATACGGTGTCATGAATGTAAACTGGCCAAGGGAGGGTGCAAAAAAAGAAAGAGCACACAGACTAGCATATATGATTAAGGAAAGAATAAGCCACAATGATATGCCAAGACTTGATGAAAACAACAACCGCATAGAATGTAGTCACTTGTGCCATAATAAGACCTGTGTCAATTCAGAGCATATTAAACTTGAGTCCCATGCTACAAACCAGGAACGTATTCATTGTAAAGGGCAAAATTTATGTGCAAAATGTCATGAACCACATTGTCTTATATGAAAGTATGCTTTATTTACAAATTAACACTTTTTTGTCACTGCAACTCGTTGTTTTTTGGCATAGGGATGGTCCTCGGCTTGCGTTTTTGTACGTTTCACTGGCCGCATAAGCTTGTTTTTCTCGTAACACTTTTCTTCCTGATGTTTTTCATACATTTTATACAAATGTTTCCTGGTATCAGATCTCTCCTTTTTATATTTTATTGATTTTTTATAAGCTTTCTGCATTCTGTCTGTTTTTTGTATAGCTTTAAGTTCTTTTTCAGCAGCAGACCCAGGACTGATTTCTGCCCCAAGTTGCTTACAGATTACTAGGAGAGACTCACCAGGACCAAGATTTACACTATGAATAGCTGAATGGACACGACCTTCAAAGTTTTTTGTATAGGTAACATTTTTTGGTAGTGATCTACGCAGTGATCTGTTAAATCCCTCGACTTTTTGAGTATTTAGGTTCAATCTCGTCTTTTTTAAAGCGCTCGGACTGAGACAATATAACACACACTTTCTTATGGCATTCAAGTTTTAGTCCAATTTTCTGATCTTAAAACTGTTCGGTAAGAAAGCTCTGTTGGACAACCAGAACTTTTTTCCACCCTTGCAAACAAAGGAATGCCTATGGCAAAGTTCATGATTGCCTGTGTAACATGCAGGTATGGCATCAACGGTGAAAGAGATTTTATTCTTCACTTTGACAAAGTCACCGCCATATTTTTCCATGGCCTGGGTAAACTCCGACTGACATCTCTCAGCTAAATCCAGAGCGAAATTGTTCAAAAGCTTTTCACGGTCTTTTTTAGTTCTGCCGGGCATTATTTCTCCCAATTCTTTATTATTCTTGATGTTTTTCTGTGATTATTTAAAAAATGCCTGGTATCTAGAAAATGTTCTGGCTCTGAAGATGTTGTATTTTCAAGATACAAGTCATCTGCTGCTCTATAAGCAGAGCTATCTGGATCTGTTGTTAAATGTTTAGCTTCAATACCATCACTTGCAAGATCTTGCAGAGCTTCTTTTGCCCATGTGTACTCATCTCCTATGCTTTTCATGAATGTTAAATTTGAACTACATGCAGAAGTGCACTTTTCACCTGATCTGATTGGATGAACTGAACAAAGTTTATTTTTGCAAACAACTCCTATAATGCTTTTATCTTCTGTTTCAGCTTCTGCAACAGAATACACCACTTGTGTAGCAGGCTGGAATGGGGTTTTTCCAATGCCGGAATATATTGCATTGTTGTATGCACCGTCAGCCTGTAGACTTACAGAACCAGGATCTTTTCTTCCTCTGAGTGTATTAATTTCAATCAGCTGCTTGCGTCGCGCTTTCATGTCTTTCTTATTTATATTTACTATTTCAGGTAGCACTTTATTTGCCCTCTTTTGTAGTCCTGAAGTGGATGGAGCTGGTATGTTACAGCCAAGTACTATTTTCCTCAAACCAGTATATCCAAGTGGTGTTTGACTTAATGCTGCTTGGGCGGATACATTTATCTTGGCTGCCTTCCTTCCTGGTTTTTTGGTTTGCACTTCTTCATAGAGTTTGAACTTTCTCGATCGATAGGTGCATTTGTCACACATTGCCTCTTCACGATTAACAAATCCAAACTTTTCTTCTCTTTCCATATTCCACTGTAAAAATCCATTACAATTGGGATGAAGTCTTTGGTGTTCTCCAAATACAGAGTTCCACATTATTGCATTCAGTCTCACATTTACTGTTCTATTAGATGAATCTTCAGACCTAACATTTAATAGAAAAGAATGCCATAAGAGAGTGTTTTTCTACCTGTAACAGTAGTTTCTAAATGTACTTAAAAATATTTGTGAATTACCTCCCTTTGATCACAATTTTTTTTTGGCACAAACATAAAATAGAATTTCTTGGTATTATGAAGCTAAGCAGGTTGAAGTATCAATATTTTCTTTAAGTTAAGCATATATTTTATTAATTCAAGAAGGTACGACAACAACAAAATATTATTTCAAGGGAAATTTCTAGATTTAAAGAACTGATAGGCATTTTCAATCCGCTTTCAGAAAAATAATTTAAAATAGAGTTAAATAATACCTATGTTCATTTTAACTGGTATTTCGATATTTTATGTTATTCCTTTAATTATCATTTAACCTACCTTTGATTTTTCTTTGCTGATTTCATTGTTTTTTTAATTTTAGGAGCAGCATCCCTTGGTCGCAACAGAACAGCAGGTTTGGTGTCATTTATAGATTGAGTATCGGTATCCTTATATGGAATATTTTGCACAAGAGAAGTCATTTTTCTGGTAAGTCTTTTATAAACTGTTTGTGTTGTGTCACTTTTACTTGGTTTTACAGTTTTTCTTTGTCTATTGTAAGGCACAGTTCCAGTTGGAAAACCTGAATTATTTCCCTTTCTGAACTTGGTCATTTTAATATGTAGAATTTATTTGTAATCCGTGAATGTAACTGTTTAAGGAAAAAGTTTGTGAAAGTTTGGGATTCTGTCTTTACTTTTATATTGGAAATTTGGTTAAAATTTGCATCTTTAATTTGAAAGAAAGGCACCAAACAGAACTCTCATAAAAAATTCTCATAAACAGAGAGAGATAGCAGTACAGATATAAATTTTTAATTCTTACAGCTGCAGTGACAGATATGATAAGATAATTGATTCATCATCTCTGGTCACTGTCTTATCTGTTTGGTGTAAGGTTATGGTTTTTTAGTGCATTAAGTTGTTTCAGATTAAACTTTTAATACTTCAAAATTAAGAAAATTGTCATTTTTTCCTGTAGTTTTCAATTCTTGGGTAGAATCTACCCCAATTATCTGACAGCTGATGTTAGTGTTTTATGTGAAAGTCATATCCACTAGTCTATTGATAAAACACACAGACTTATTGCTTTTGTATATTTAATAAGAAAATAAATAAGTTTTATTTGGCAAAAAAATCAACTCTCAGCTTCACATTTCCTCTGCCGTCATTTGGGGTACATGTTGAACTTTTCTTTTTTCTTCGCTTGTAAGTGATCGACATCTTTTGCCTACAACTTTTCCATTACTAGATATAACAAATATTCATTTGGCCTAAAATTTGCTAGATTCTGGGCCCTTTTTTTGATTCTATATTGGGATGAAATTTACTTTCACTTTCATTTTGGAAAAGCAAGTTGCTGAATCAGACTTCTTTTAAAACGTTTTTGTGATTGTGTCAGCATCATGGAGGACTTTCATAAAGATTTAGAGGAGAGATTTCTAAAAAAACCAAAAAAAATGGGCAATATTCATGGTTGTGTAGCATGGGACGGCTATGTTGATAAATTAGGATACGGTGTCATGAATGTAAACTGGCCAAGGGAGGGTGCAAAAAAAGAAAGAGCACACAGACTAGCATATATGATTAAGGAAAGAATAAGCCACAATGATATGCCAAGACTTGATGAAAACAACAACCGCATAGAATGTAGTCACTTGTGCCATAATAAGACCTGTGTCAATTCAGAGCATATTAAACTTGAGTCCCATGCTACAAACCAGGAACGTATTCATTGTAAAGGGCAAAATTTTTGTGCAAAATGTCATGAACCACATTGTCTTATATGAAAGTATGCTTTATTTACAAATTAACACTTTTTTGTCACTGCAACTCGTTGTTTTTTGGCATAGGGATGGTCCTCGGCTTGCGTTTTTGTACGTTTCACTGGCCGCATAAGCTTGTTTTTCTCGTAACACTTTTCTTCCTGATGTTTTTCATAAATTTTATACAAATGTTTCCTGGTATCAGACCTCTCCTTTTTATATTTTATTGATTTTTTATAAGCTTTCTGCATTCTGTCTGTTTTTTGTATAGCTTTAAGTTCTTTTTCAGCAGCAGACCCAGGACTGATTTCTGCCCCAAGTTTCTTACAGATCACTAGGAGAGACTCACCAGGACCAAGATTTACACTATGAATAGCTGAATGGACACGACCTTCAAAGTTTTTTGTATAGGTAACATTTTTTGGTAGTGATCTACGCAGTAATCTGTTAAATCCCTCGACTTTTTGAGTATTTAGGTTCAATCTCGTCTTTTTTAAAGCGCTCGGACTAAGACAATATAACACACACTTTCTTATGGCATTCAAGTTTTAGTCCAATTTTCTGATTTTAAAACTGTTCGGTAAGAACGCTCTGTTGGACAACCAGAACTTTTTTCCACCCTTGCAAACAAAGGAATGCCTATGGCAAAGTTCATGATTGTCTGTGTAACATGCAGGTATGGCATCAACGGTGAAAGAGATTTTATTCTTCACTTTGACAAAGTCACCGCCATATTTTTCCATGGCCTGGGTAAACTCCGACTGACATCTCTCAGCTAAATCCAGAGCGAAATTGTTCAAAAGCTTTTCACGGTCTTTTTTAGTTCTGCCGGGCATTATTTCTCCCAATTCTTTATTATTCTTGATGTTTTTCTGTGATTATTTAAAAAATGCCTGGTATCTAGAAAATGTTCTGGCTCTGTAGATGTTGTATTTTCAAGATACAAGTCATCTGCTGCTCTATAAGCAGAGCTATCTGGATCTGTTGTTAAATGTTTAGCTTCAATACCATCACTTGCAAGATCTTGCAGAGCTTCTTTTGCCCATGTGTACTCATCTCCTATGCTTTTCATGAATGTTAAATTTGAACTACATGCAGAAGTGCACTTTTCACCTGATCTGATTGGATGAACTGAACAAAGTTTATTTTTGCAAACAACTCCTATAATGCTTTTATCTTCTGTTTCAGCTTCTGCAACAGAATACACCACTTGTGTAGCAGGCTGGAATGGGTTTTTTCCAATGCCGGAATATATTGCATTGTTGTATGCACCGTCAGCCTGTAGACTTACAGAACCAGGATATTTTCTTCCTCTGAGTGTATTAATTTCAATCAGCTGCTTGCGTCGCGCTTTCATGTCTTTCTTATTTATATTTACTATTTCAGGTAGCACTTTATTTGCCCTCTTTTGTAGTCCTGAAGTGGATGGAGCTGGTATGTTACAGCCAAGTACTATTTTCCTCAAACCAGTATATCCAACTGGTGTTTGACTTAATGCTGCTTGGGCGGATACATTTATCTTGGCTGCCTTCCTTCCTGGTTTTTTGGTTTGCACTTCTTCATAGAGTTTGAACTTTCTCGATCGATAGGTGCATTTGTCACACATTGCCTCTTCACGATTAACAAATCCAAACTTTTCTTCTCTTTCCATATTCCACTGTAAAAATCCATTACAATTGGGATGAAGTCTTTGGTGTTCTCCAAATACAGAGTTCCACATTATTGCATTCAGTCTCACATTTACTGTTCTATTAGATGAATCTTCAGACCTAACATTTAATAGAAAAGAATGCCATAAGAGAGTGTTTTTCTACCTGTAACAGTAGTTTCTAAATGTACTTAAAAATATTTGTGAATTACCTCCCTTTGATCACAATTTTTTTTTGGCACAAATATAAAATAGAATTTCTTGGTATTATGAAGCTAAGCAGGTTGAAGTATCAATATTTCCTTTAAGTTAAGCATATATTTTATTAATTCAAGAAGGTACGACAACAACAAAATATTATTTCAAGGGAAATTTCTAGATTTAAAGAACTAATAGGAATTTTCAATCCGCTTTCAGAAAAATAATTTAAAATAGAGTTAAATAATACCTATGTTCATATTAACTGGTATTTCGATATTTTATGTTATTCCTTTAATTATCATTTAACCTACCTTTGATTTTTCTTTGCTGATTTCATTGTTTTTTTAATTTTAGGAGCAGCATCCCTTGGTCGCAACAGAACAGCAGGTTTTGTGTCATTTATAGATTGAGTATCGGTTTCCTTATATGGAATATTTTGCACAAGAGAAGTCATTTTTTCTGGTAAGTCTTTTATAAACTGTTTGTGTTGTGTCACTTTTACTTGGTTTTACAGTTTTTCTTTGTCTATTGTAAGGCACAGTTCCAGTTGGAAAACCTGAATTATTTCCCTTTCTGAACTTGGTCATTTTAATATGTAGAATTTATTTGTAATCCGTGAATGTAACTGTTTAAGGAAAAAGTTTGTGAAAGTTTGGGATTCTGTCTTTACTTTTATATTGGAAATTTGGTTAAAATTTGCATCTTTAATTTGAAAGAAAGGCACCAAACAGAACTCTCATAAAAAATTCTCATAAACAGAGAGAGATAGCAGTACAGATTTAAATTTTTAATTCTTACAGCTGCAGTGACAGATATGATAAGATAATTGATTCATCATCTCTGGTCACTGTCTTATCTGTTTGGTGTAAGGTTATGGTTTTTTAGTGCATTAAGTTGTTTCAGATTAAACTTTTAATACTTCAAAATTAAGAAAATTGTCATTTTTTCCTGTAGTTTTCAATTCTTGGGTAGAATCTACCCCAATTATCTGACAGCTGATGTTAGTGTTTTATGTGAAAGTCATATCCACTAGTCTATTGATAAAACACACAGACTTATTGCTTTTGTATATTTAATAAGAAAATAAATAAGTTTTATTTGGCAAAAAAATCAACTCTCAGCTTCACATTTCCTCTGCCGTCATTTGGGGTACATGTTGAACTTTTCTTTTTTCTTCGCTTGTAAGTGATCGACATCTTTTGTCTACAACTTTTCCATTACTAGATATAACAAATATTCATTTGGCCTAAAATTTGCTAGATTCTGGGCCCTTTTTTTGATTCTATATTGGGATGAAATTTACTTTCACTTTCATTTTGGAAAAGCAAGTTGCTGAATCAGACTTCTTTTAAAACGTTTTTGTGATTGTGTCAGCATCATGGAGGACTTTCATAAAGATTTAGAGGAGAGATTTCTAAAAAAACAAAAAAAAATGGGCAATATTCATGGTTGTGTAGCATGGGACGGCTATGTTGATAAATTAGGATACGGTGTCATGAATGTAAACTGGCCAAGGGAGGGTGCAAAAAAAGAAAGAGCACACAGACTAGCATATATGATTAAGGAAAGAATAAGCCACAATGATATGCCAAGACTTGATGAAAACAACAACCGCATAGAATGTAGTCACTTGTGCCATAATAAGACCTGTGTCAATTCAGAGCATATTAAACTTGAGTCCCATGCTACAAACCAGGAACGTATTCATTGTAAAGGGCAAAATTTTTGTGCAAAATGTCATGAACCACATTGTCTTATATGAAAGTATGCTTTATTTACAAATTAACACTTTTTTGTCACTGCAACTCGTTGTTTTTTGGCATAGGGATGGTCCTCGGCTTGCGTTTTTGTACGTTTCACTGGCCGCATAAGCTTGTTTTTCTCGTAACACTTTTCTTCCTGATGTTTTTCATAAATTTTATACAAATGTTTCCTGGTATCAGACCTCTCCTTTTTATATTTTATTGATTTTTTATAAGCTTTCTGCATTCTGTCTGTTTTTTGTATAGCTTTAAGTTCTTTTTCAGCAGCAGACCCAGGACTGATTTCTGCCCCAAGTTGCTTACAGATCACTAGGAGAGACTCACCAGGACCAAGATTTACACTATGAATAGCTGAATGGACACGACCTTCAAAGTTTTTTGTATAGGTAACATTTTTTGGTAGTGATCTACGCAGTGATCTGTTAAATCCCTCGACTTTTTGAGTATTTAGGTTCAATCTCGTCTTTTTTAAAGCGCTCGGACTGAGACAATATAACACACACTTTCTTATGGCATTCAAGTTTTAGTCCAATTTTCTGATTTTAAAACTGTTCGGTAAGAAAGCTCTGTTGGACAACCAGAACTTTTTTCCACCCTTGCAAACAAAGGAATGCCTATGGCAAAGTTCATGATTGCCTGTGTAACATGCAGGTATGGCATCAACGGTGAAAGAGATTTTATTCTTCACTTTGACAAAGTCACCGCCATATTTTTCCATGGCCTGGGTAAACTCCGACTGACATCTCTCAGCTAAATCCAGAGCGAAATTGTTCAAAAGCTTTTCACGGTCTTTTTTAGTTCTGCCGGGCATTATTTCTCCCAATTCTTTATTATTCTTGATGTTTTTCTGTGATTATTTAAAAGATGCCTGGTATCTAGAAAATGTTCTGGCTCTGTAGATGTTGTATTTTCAAGATACAAGTCATCTGCTGCTCTATAAGCAGAGCTATCTGGATCTGTTGTTAAATGTTTAGCTTCAATACCATCACTTGCAAGATCTTGCAGAGCTTCTTTTGCCCATGTGTACTCATCTCCTATGCTTTTCATGAATGTTAAATTTGAACTACATGCAGAAGTGCACTTTTCACCTGATCTGATTGGATGAACTGAACAAAGTTTATTTTTGCAAACAACTCCTATAATGCTTTTATCTTCTGTTTCAGCTTCTGCAACAGAATACACCACTTGTGTAGCAGGCTGGAATGGGGTTTTTCCAATGCCGGAATATATTGCATTGTTGTATGCACCGTCAGCCTGTAGACTTACAGAACCAGGATCTTTTCTTCCTCTGAGTGTATTAATTTCAATCAGCTGCTTGCGTCGCGCTTTCATGTCTTTCTTATTTATATTTACTATTTCAGGTAGCACTTTATTTGCCCTCTTTTGTAGTCCTGAAGTGGATGGAGCTGGTATGTTACAGCCAAGTACTATTTTCCTCAAACCAGTATATCCAAGTGGTGTTTGACTTAATGCTGCTTGGGCGGATACATTTATCTTGGCTGCCTTCCTTCCTGGTTTTTTGGTTTGCACTTCTTCATAGAGTTTGAACTTTCTCGATCGATAGGTGCATTTGTCACACATTGCCTCTTCACGATTAACAAATCCAAACTTTTTTTCTCTTTCCATATTCCACTGTAAAAATCCATTACAATTGGGATGAAGTCTTTGGTGTTCTCCAAATACAGAGTTCCACATTATTGCATTCAGTCTCACATTTACTGTTCTATTAGATGAATCTTCAGACCTAACATTTAATAGAAAAGAATGCCATAAGAGAGTGTTTTTTCTACCTGTAACAGTAGTTTCTAAATGTACTTAAAAATATTTGTGAATTACCTCCCTTTGATCACAATTTTTTTTTGGCACAAACATAAAATAGAATTTCTTGGTATTATGAAGCTAAGCAGGTTGAAGTATCAATATTTTCTTTAAGTTAAGCATATATTTTATTAATTCAAGAAGGTACGACAACAACAAAATATTATTTCAAGGGAAATTTCTAGATTTAAAGAACTGATAGGCATTTTCAATCCGCTTTCAGAAAAATAATTTAAAATAGAGTTAAATAATACCTATGTTCATATTAACTGGTATTTCGATATTTTATGTTATTCCTTTAATTATCATTTAACCTACCTTTGATTTTTCTTTGCTGATTTCATTGTTTTTTTAATTTTAGGAGCAGCATCCCTTGGTCGCAACAGAACAGCAGGTTTGGTGTCATTTATAGATTGAGTATCGGTATCCTTATATGGAATATTTTGCACAAGAGAAGTCATTTTTCTGGTAAGTCTTTTATAAACTGTTTGTGTTGTGTCACTTTTACTTGGTTTTACAGTTTTTCTTTGTCTATTGTAAGGCACAGTTCCAGTTGGAAAACCTGAATTATTTCCCTTTCTGAACTTGGTCATTTTAATATGTAGAATTTATTTGTAATCCGTGAATGTAACTGTTTAAGGAAAAAGTTTGTGAAAGTTTGGGATTCTGTCTTTACTTTTATATTGGAAATTTGGTTAAAATTTGCATCTTTAATTTGAAAGAAAGGCACCAAACAGAACTCTCATAAAAAATTCTCATAAACAGAGAGAGATAGCAGTACAGATATAAATTTTTAATTCTTACAGCTGCAGTGACAGATATGATAAGATAATTGATTCATCATCTCTGGTCACTGTCTTATCTGTTTGGTGTAAGGTTATGGTTTTTTAGTGCATTAAGTTGTTTCAGATTAAACTTTTAATACTTCAAAATTAAGAAAATTGTCATTTTTTCCTGTAGTTTTCAATTCTTGGGTAGAATCTACCCCAATTATCTGACAGCTGATGTTAGTGTTTTATGTGAAAGTCATATCCACTAGTCTATTGATAAAACACACAGACTTATTGCTTTTGTATATTTAATAAGAAAATAAATAAGTTTTATTTGGCAAAAAAATCAACTCTCAGCTTCACATTTCCTCTGCCGTCATTTGGGGTACATGTTGAACTTTTCTTTTTTCTTCGCTTGTAAGTGATCGACATCTTTTGTCTACAACTTTTCCATTACTAGATATAACAAATATTCATTTGGCCTAAAATTTGCTAGATTCTGGGCCCTTTTTTTGATTCTATATTGGGATGAAATTTACTTTCACTTTCATTTTGGAAAAGCAAGTTGCTGAATCAGACTTCTTTTAAAACGTTTTTGTGATTGTGTCAGCATCATGGAGGACTTTCATAAAGATTTAGAGGAGAGATTTCTAAAAAAACCAAAAAAAATGGGCAATATTCATGGTTGTGTAGCATGGGACGGCTATGTTGATAAATTAGGATACGGTGTCATGAATGTAAACTGGCCAAGGGAGGGTGCAAAAAAAGAAAGAGCACACAGACTAGCATATATGATTAAGGAAAGAATAAGCCACAATGATATGCCAAGACTTGATGAAAACAACAACCGCATAGAATGTAGTCACTTGTGCCATAATAAGACCTGTGTCAATTCAGAGCATATTAAACTTGAGTCCCATGCTACAAACCAGGAACGTATTCATTGTAAAGGGCAAAATTTATGTGCAAAATGTCATGAACCACATTGTCTTATATGAAAGTATGCTTTATTTACAAATTAACACTTTTTTGTCACTGCAACTCGTTGTTTTTTGGCATAGGGATGGTCCTCGGCTTGCGTTTTTGTACGTTTCACTGGCCGCATAAGCTTGTTTTTCTCGTAACACTTTTCTTCCTGATGTTTTTCATAAATTTTATACAAATGTTTCCTGGTATCAGACCTCTCCTTTTTATATTTTATTGATTTTTTATAAGCTTTCTGCATTCTGTCTGTTTTTTGTATAGCTTTAAGTTCTTTTTCAGCAGCAGACCCAGGACTGATTTCTGCCCCAAGTTGCTTACAGATCACTAGGAGAGACTCACCAGGACCAAGATTTACACTATGAATAGCTGAATGGACACGACCTTCAAAGTTTTTTGTATAGGTAACATTTTTTGGTAGTGATCTACGCAGTGATCTGTTAAATCCCTCGACTTTTTGAGTATTTAGGTTCAATCTCGTCTTTTTTAAAGCGCTCGGACTGAGACAATATAACACACACTTTCTTATGGCATTCAAGTTTTAGTCCAATTTTCTGATTTTAAAACTGTTCGGTAAGAAAGCTCTGTTGGACAACCAGAACTTTTTTCCACCCTTGCAAACAAAGGAATGCCTATGGCAAAGTTCATGATTGCCTGTGTAACATGCAGGTATGGCATCAACGGTGAAAGAGATTTTATTCTTCACTTTGACAAAGTCACCGCCATATTTTTCCATGGCCTGGGTAAACTCCGACGGACATCTCTCAGCTAAATCCAGAGCGAAATTGTTCAAAAGCTTTTCACGGTCTTTTTTAGTTCTGCCGGGCATTATTTCTCCCAATTCTTTATTATTCTTGATGTTTTTCTGTGATTATTTAAAAAATGCCTGGTATCTAGAAAATGTTCTGGCTCTGTAGATGTTGTATTTTCAAGATACAAGTCATCTGCTGCTCTATAAGCAGAGCTATCTGGATCTGTTGTTAAATGTTTAGCTTCAATACCATCACTTGCAAGATCTTGCAGAGCTTCTTTTGCCCATGTGTACTCATCTCCTATGCTTTTCATGAATGTTAAATTTGAACTACATGCAGAAGTGCACTTTTCACCTGATCTGATTGGATGAACTGAACAAAGTTTATTTTTGCAAACAACTCCTATAATGCTTTTATCTTCTGTTTCAGCTTCTGCAACAGAATACACCACTTGTGTAGCAGGCTGGAATGGGGTTTTTCCAATGCCGGAATATATTGCATTGTTGTATGCACCGTCAGCCTGTAGACTTACAGAACCAGGATCTTTTCTTCCTCTGAGTGTATTAATTTCAATCAGCTGCTTGCGTCGCGCTTTCATGTCTTTCTTATTTATATTTACTATTTCAGGTAGCACTTTATTTGCCCTCTTTTGTAGTCCTGAAGTGGATGGAGCTGGTATGTTACAGCCAAGTACTATTTTCCTCAAACCAGTATATCCAAGTGGTGTTTGACTTAATGCTGCTTGGGCGGATACATTTATCTTGGCTGCCTTCCTTCCTGGTTTTTTGGTTTGCACTTCTTCATAGAGTTTGAACTTTCTCGATCGATAGGTGCATTTGTCACACATTGCCTCTTCACGATTAACAAATCCAAACTTTTTTTCTCTTTCCATATTCCACTGTAAAAATCCATTACAATTGGGATGAAGTCTTTGGTGTTCTCCAAATACAGAGTTCCACATTATTGCATTCAGTCTCACATTTACTGTTCTATTAGATGAATCTTCAGACCTAACATTTAATAGAAAAGAATGCCATAAGAGAGTGTTTTTCTACCTGTAACAGTAGTTTCTAAATGTACTTAAAAATATTTGTGAATTACCTCCCTTTGATCACAATTTTTTTTTTGGCACAAATATAAAATAGAATTTCTTGGTATTATGAAGCTAAGCAGGTTGAAGTATCAATATTTTCTTTAAGTTAAGCATACATGTTATTAATTCAAGAAGGTACGACAACAACAAAATATTATTTCAAGGGAAATTTCTAGATTTAAAGAACTGATAGGCATTTTCAATCCGCTTTCAGAAAAATAATTTAAAATAGAGTTAAATAATACCTATGTTCATATTAACTGGTATTTCGATATTTTATGTTATTCCTTTAATTATCATTTAACCTACCTTTGATTTTTCTTTGCTGATTTCATTGTTTTTTTAATTTTAGGAGCAGCATCCCTTGGTCGCAACAGAACAGCAGGTTTGGTGTCATTTATAGATTGAGTATCGGTATCCTTATATGGAATATTTTGCACAAGAGAAGTCATTTTTCTGGTAAGTCTTTTATAAACTGTTTGTGTTGTGTCACTTTTACTTGGTTTTACAGTTTTTCTTTGTCTATTGTAAGGCACAGTTCCAGTTGGAAAACCTGAATTATTTCCCTTTCTGAACTTGGTCATTTTAATATGTAGAATTTATTTGTAATCCGTGAATGTAACTGTTTAAGGAAAAAGTTTGTGAAAGTTTGGGATTCTGTCTTTACTTTTATATTGGAAATTTGGTTAAAATTTGCATCTTTAATTTGAAAGAAAGGCACCAAACAGAACTCTCATAAAAAATTCTCATAAACAGAGAGAGATAGCAGTACAGATATAAATTTTTAATTCTTACAGCTGCAGTGACAGATATGATAAGATAATTGATTCATCATCTCTGGTCACTGTCTTATCTGTTTGGTGTAAGGTTATGGTTTTTTAGTGCATTAAGTTGTTTCAGATTAAACTTTTAATACTTCAAAATTAAGAAAATTGTCATTTTTTCCTGTAGTTTTCAATTCTTGGGTAGAATCTACCCCAATTATCTGACAGCTGATGTTAGTGTTTTATGTGAAAGTCATATCCACTAGTCTATTGATAAAACACACAGACTTATTGCTTTTGTATATTTAATAAGAAAATAAATAAGTTTTATTTGGCAAAAAAATCAACTCTCAGCTTCACAGTTACTCTGCCGTCATTTGGGGTACATGTTGAACTTTTCTTTTTTCTTCGCTTGTAAGTGATCGACATCTTTTGTCTACAACTTTTCCATTACTAGATATAACAAATATTCATTTGGCCTAAAATTTGCTAGATTCTGGGCCCTTTTTTTGATTCTATATTGGGATGAAATTTACTTTCACTTTCATTTTGGAAAAGCAAGTTGCTGAATCAGACTTCTTTTAAAACGTTTTTGTGATTGTGTCAGCATCATGGAGGACTTTCATAAAGATTTAGAGGAGAGATTTCTAAAAAAACCAAAAAAAATGGGCAATATTCATGGTTGTGTAGCATGGGACGGCTATGTTGATAAATTAGGATACGGTGTCATGAATGTAAACTGGCCAAGGGAGGGTGCAAAAAAAGAAAGAGCACACAGACTAGCATATATGATTAAGGAAAGAATAAGCCACAATGATATGCCAAGACTTGATGAAAACAACAACCGCATAGAATGTAGTCACTTGTGCCATAATAAGACCTGTGTCAATTCAGAGCATATTAAACTTGAGTCCCATGCTACAAACCAGGAACGTATTCATTGTAAAGGGCAAAATTTATGTGCAAAATGTCATGAACCACATTGTCTTATATGAAAGTATGCTTTATTTACAAATTAACACTTTTTTGTCACTGCAACTCGTTGTTTTTTGGCATAGGGATGGTCCTCGGCTTGCGTTTTTGTACGTTTCACTGGCCGCATAAGCTTGTTTTTCTCGTAACACTTTTCTTCCTGATGTTTTTCATAAATTTTATACAAATGTTTCCTGGTATCAGACCTCTCCTTTTTATATTTTATTGATTTTTTATAAGCTTTCTGCATTCTGTCTGTTTTTTGTATAGCTTTAAGTTCTTTTTCAGCAGCAGACCCAGGACTGATTTCTGCCCCAAGTTGCTTACAGATCACTAGGAGAGACTCACCAGGACCAAGATTTACACTATGAATAGCTGAATGGACACGACCTTCAAAGTTTTTTGTATAGGTAACATTTTTTGGTAGTGATCTACGCAGTGATCTGTTAAATCCCTCGACTTTTTGAGTATTTAGGTTCAATCTCGTCTTTTTTAAAGCGCTCGGACTGAGACAATATAACACACACTTTCTTATGGCATTCAAGTTTTAGTCCAATTTTCTGATTTTAAAACTGTTCGGTAAGAAAGCTCTGTTGGACAACCAGAACTTTTTTCCACCCTTGCAAACAAAGGAATGCCTATGGCAAAGTTCATGATTGCCTGTGTAACATGCAGGTATGGCATCAACGGTGAAAGAGATTTTATTCTTCACTTTGACAAAGTCACCGCCATATTTTTCCATGGCCTGGGTAAACTCCGACTGACATCTCTCAGCTAAATCCAGAGCGAAATTGTTCAAAAGCTTTTCACGGTCTTTTTTAGTTCTGCCGGGCATTATTTCTCCCAATTCTTTATTATTCTTGATGTTTTTCTGTGATTATTTAAAAAATGCCTGGTATCTAGAAAATGTTCTGGCTCTGTAGATGTTGTATTTTCAAGATACAAGTCATCTGCTGCTCTATAAGCAGAGCTATCTGGATCTGTTGTTAAATGTTTAGCTTCAATACCATCACTTGCAAGATCTTGCAGAGCTTCTTTTGCCCATGTGTACTCATCTCCTATGCTTTTCATGAATGTTAAATTTGAACTACATGCAGAAGTGCACTTTTCACCTGATCTGATTGGATGAACTGAACAAAGTTTATTTTTGCAAACAACTCCTATAATGCTTTTATCTTCTGTTTCAGCTTCTGCAACAGAATACACCACTTGTGTAGCAGGCTGGAATGGGGTTTTTCCAATGCCGGAATATATTGCATTGTTGTATGCACCGTCAGCCTGTAGACTTACAGAACCAGGATCGTTTCTTCCTCTGAGTGTATTAATTTCAATCAGCTGCTTGCGTCGCGCTTTCATGTCTTTCTTATTTATATTTACTATTTCAGGTAGCACTTTATTTGCCCTCTTTTGTAGTCCTGAAGTGGATGGAGCTGGCATGTTACAGCCAAGTACTATTTTCCTCAAACCAGTATATCCAAGTGGTGTTTGACTTAATGCTGCTTGGGCGGATACATTTATCTTGGCTGCCTTCCTTCCTGGTTTTTTGGTTTGCACTTCTTCATAGAGTTTGAACTTTCTCGATCGATAGGTGCATTTGTCACACATTGCCTCTTCACGATTAACAAATCCAAACTTTTTTTTCTCTTTCCATATTCCACTGTAAAAATCCATTACAATTGGGATGAAGTCTTTGGTGTTCTCCAAATACAGAGTTCCACATTATTGCATTCAGTCTCACATTTACTGTTCTATTAGATGAATCTTCAGACCTAACATTTAATAGAAAAGAATGCCATAAGAGAGTGTTTTTCTACCTGTAACAGTAGTTTCTAAATGTACTTAAAAATATTTGTGAATTACCTCCCTTTGATCACAATTTTTTTTTGGCACAAATATAAAATAGAATTTCTTGGTATTATGAAGCTAAGCAGGTTGAAGTATCAATATTTTCTTTAAGTTAAGCATATATTTTATTAATTCAAGAAGGTACGACAACAACAAAATATTATTTCAAGGGAAATTTCTAGATTTAAAGAACTGATAGGCATTTTCAATCCGCTTTCAGAAAAATAATTTAAAATAGAGTTAAATAATACCTATGTTCATATTAACTGGTATTTCGATATTTTATGTTATTCCTTTAATTATCATTTAACCTACCTTTGATTTTTCTTTGCTGATTTCATTGTTTTTTTAATTTTAGGAGCAGCATCCCTTGGTCGCAACAGAACAGCAGGTTTGGTGTCATTTATAGATTGAGTATCGGTTTCCTTATATGGAATATTTTGCACAAGAGAAGTCATTTTTCTGGTAAGTCTTTTATAAACTGTTTGTGTTGTGTCACTTTTACTTGGTTTTACAGTTTTTCTTTGTCTATTGTAAGGCACAGTTCCAGTTGGAAAACCTGAATTATTTCCCTTTCTGAACTTGGTCATTTTAATATGTAGAATTTATTTGTAATCCGTGAATGTAACTGTTTACGGAAAAAGTTTGTGAAAGTTTGGGATTCTGTCTTTACTTTTATATTGGAAATTTGGTTAAAATTTGCATCTTTAATTTGAAAGAAAGGCACCAAACAGAACTCTCATAAAAAATTCTCATAAACAGAGAGAGATAGCAGTACAGATATAAATTTTTAATTCTTACAGCTGCAGTGACAGATATGATAAGATAATTGATTCATCATCTCTGGTCACTGTCTTATCTGTTTGGTGTAAGGTTATGGTTTTTTAGTGCATTAAGTTGTTTCAGATTAAACTTTTAATACTTCAAAATTAAGAAAATTGTCATTTTTTCCTGTAGTTTTCAATTCTTGGGTAGAATCTACCCCAATTATCTGACAGCTGATGTTAGTGTTTTATGTGAAAGTCATATCCACTAGTCTATTGATAAAACACACAGACTTATTGCTTTTGTATATTTAATAAGAAAATAAATAAGTTTTATTTGGCAAAAAAATCAACTCTCAGCTTCACATTTCCTCTGCCGTCATTTGGGGTACATGTTGAACTTTTCTTTTTTCTTCGCTTGTAAGTGATCGACATCTTTTGCCTACAACTTTTCCATTACTAGATATAACAAATATTCATTTGGCCTAAAATTTGCTAGATTCTGGGCCCTTTTTTTGATTCTATATTGGGATGAAATTTACTTTCACTTTCATTTTGGAAAAGCAAGTTGCTGAATCAGACTTCTTTTAAAACGTGTTTGTGATTGTGTCAGCATCATGGAGGACTTTCATAAAGATTTAGAGGAGAGATTTCTAAAAAAAACAAAAAAAATGGGCAATATTCATGGTTGTGTAGCATGGGACGGCTATGTTGATAAATTAGGATACGGTGTCATGAATGTAAACTGGCCAAGGGAGAGTGCAAAAAAAGAAAGAGCACACAGACTAGCATATATGATTAAGGAAAGAATAAGCCACAATGATATGCCAAGACTTGATGAAAACAACAACCGCATAGAATGTAGTCACTTGTGCCATAATAAGACCTGTGTCAATTCAGAGCATATTAAACTTGAGTCCAATGCTACAAACCAGGAACGTATTCATTGTAAAGGGCAAAATTTATGTGCAAAATGTCATGAACCACATTGTCTTATATGAAAGTATGCTTTATTTACAAATTAACACTTTTTTGTCACTGCAACTCGTTGTTTTTTGGCATAGGGATGGTCCTCGGCTTGCGTTTTTGTACGTTTCACTGGCCGCATAAGCTTGTTTTTCTCGTAACACTTTTCTTCCTGATGTTTTTCATAAATTTTATACAAATGTTTCCTGGTATCAGACCTCTCCTTTTTATATTTTATTGATTTTTTATAAGCTTTCTGCATTCTGTCTGTTTTTTGTATAGCTTTAAGTTCTTTTTCAGCAGCAGACCCAGGACTGATTTCTGCCCCAAGTTGCTTACAGATCACTAGGAGAGACTCACCAGGACCAAGATTTACACTATGAATAGCTGAATGGACACGACCTTCAAAGTTTTTTGTATATGTAACATATTTTGGTAGTGATCTACGCAGTGATCTGTTAAATCCCTCGACTTTTTGAGTATTTAGGTTCAATCTCGTCTTTTTTAAAGCGCTCGGACTGAGACAATATAACACACACTTTCTTATGGCATTCAAGTTTTAGTCCAACTTTCTGATTTTAAAACTGTTCGGTAAGAAAGCTCTGTTGGACAACCAGAACTTTTTTCCACCCTTGCAAACAAAGGAATGCCTATGGCAAAGTTCATGATTGCCTGTGTAACATGCAGGTATGGCATCAACGGTGAAAGAGATTTTATTCTTCACTTTGACAAAGTCACCGCCATATTTTTCCATGGCCTGGGTAAACTCCGACTGACATCTCTCAGCTAAATCCAGAGCGAAATTGTTCAAAAGCTTTTCACGGTCTTTTTTAGTTCTGCCGGGCATTATTTCTCCCAATTCTTTATTATTCTTGATGTTTTTCTGTGATTATTTAAAAAATGCCTGGTATCTAGAAAATGTTCTGGCTCTGTAGATGTTGTATTTTCAAGATACAAGTCATCTGCTGCTCTATAAGCAGAGCTATCTGGATCTGTTGTTAAATGTTTAGCTTCAATACCATCACTTGCAAGATCTTGCAGAGCTTCTTTTGCCCATGTGTACTCATCTCCTATGCTTTTCATGAATGTTAAATTTGAACTACATGCAGAAGTGCACTTTTCACCTGATCTGATTGGATGAACTGAACAAAGTTTATTTTTGCAAACAACTCCTATAATGCTTTTATCTTCTGTTTCAGCTTCTGCAACAGAATACACCACTTGTGTAGCAGGCTGGAATGGGGTTTTTCCAATGCCGGAATATATTGCATTGTTGTATGCACCGTCAGCCTGTAGACTTACAGAACCAGGATCTTTTCTTCCTCTGAGTGTATTAATTTCAATCAGCTGCTTGCGTCGCGCTTTCATGTCTTTCTTATTTATATTTACTATTTCAGGTAGCACTTTATTTGCCCTCTTTTGTAGTCCTGAAGTGGATGGAGCTGGTATGTTACAGCCAAGTACTATTTTCCTCAAACCAGTATATCCAAGTGGTGTTTGACTTAATGCTGCTTGGGCGGATACATTTATCTTGGCTGCCTTCCTTCCTGGTTTTTTGGTTTGCACTTCTTGATAGAGTTTGAACTTTCTCGATCGATAGGTGCATTTGTCACACATTGCCTCTTCACGATTAACAAATCCAAACTTTTCTTCTCTTTCCATATTCCACTGTAAAAATCCATTACAATTGGGATGAAGTCTTTGGTGTTCTCCAAATACAGAGTTCCACATTATTGCATTCAGTCTCACATTTACTGTTCTATTAGATGAATCTTCAGACCTAACATTTAATAGAAAAGAATGCCATAAGAGAGTAGTGTTTTTCTACCTGTAACAGTAGTTTCTAAATGTACTTAAAAATATTTGTGAATTACCTCCCTTTGATCACAATTTTTTTTTGGCACAAATATAAAATAGAATTTCTTGGTATTATGAAGCTAAGCAGGTTGAAGTATCAATATTTTCTTTAAGTTAAGCATATATTTTATTAATTCAAGAAGGTACGACAACAACAAAATATTATTTCAAGGGAAATTTCTAGATTTAAAGAACTGATAGGCATTTTCAATCCGCTTTCAGAAAAATAATTTAAAATAGAGTTAAATAATACCTATGTTCATATTAACTGGTATTTCGATATTTTATGTTATTCCTTTAATTATCATTTAACCTACCTTTGATTTTTCTTTGCTGATTTCATTGTTTTTTTAATTTTAGGAGCAGCATCCCTTGGTCGCAACAGAACAGCAGGTTTGGTGTCATTTATAGATTGAGTATCGGTTTCCTTATATGGAATATTTTGCACAAGAGAAGTCATTTTTCTGGTAAGTTTTTTATAAACTGTTTGTGTTGTGTCACTTTTACTTGGTTTTACAGTTTTTCTTTGTCTATTGTAAGGCACAGTTCCAGTTGGAAAACCTGAATTATTTCCCTTTCTGAACTTGGTCATTTTAATATGTAGAATTTATTTGTAATCCGTGAATGTAACTGTTTAAGGAAAAAGTTTGTGAAAGTTTGGGATTCTGTCTTTACTTTTATATTGGAAATTTGGTTAAAATTTGCATCTTTAATTTGAAAGAAAGGCACCAAACAGAACTCTCATAAAAAATTCTCATAAACAGAGAGAGATAGCAGTACAGATATAAATTTTTAATTCTTACAGCTGCAGTGACAGATATGATAAGATAATTGATTCATCATCTCTGGTCACTGTCTTATCTGTTTGGTGTAAGGTTATGGTTTTTTAGTGCATTAAGTTGTTTCAGATTAAACTTTTAATACTTCAAAATTAAGAAAATTGTCATTTTTTCCTGTAGTTTTCAATTCTTGGGTAGAATCTACCCCAATTATCTGACAGCTGATGTTAGTGTTTTATGTGAAAGTCATATCCACTAGTCTATTGATAAAACACACAGACTTATTGCTTTTGTATATTTGATAAGAAAATAAATAAGTTTTATTTGGCAAAAAAATCAACTCTCAGCTTCACATTTCCTCTGCCGTCATTTGGGGTACATGTTGAACTTTTCTTTTTTCTTCGCTTGTAAGTGATCAACATCTTTTGCCTACAACTTTTCCATTACTAGATATAACAAATATTCATTTGGCCTAAAATTTGCTAGATTCTGGGCCCTTTTTTTGATTCTATAGGTTACAATCTACCATTAGCTCTTTTGGGACCAGTCGAAAATGAGCATAACATGGTATTCAGAAACAAAAACATGGCAGATTTTGATTGGGTGGAGTATGCCACAAATAATAATTTTTTTTCCTGAAACATTATGGATTCTTGGTTGTAGCAATGACAAAATAAAATTTGATTCCTCCTTCAGAAGTAGTTGAGAATTTGTTTTCTTCCTGTTGTTGAATGCATAAATTTTACTGTTATTTTTGTGTGAGATTGACGGTCACCCTTGAAAACTGTAAATTACACCTAGAAAAGCAACGCGACCATATCATTTTTTTTATAAAAAATGTTAACACAATAAATATTCTTTATTTTAAAAAAGGTTTTATAATAAAAATCAACTCAATAAAATCAGTACAGCAAGAAACATTACTATTGTCGGCAATGGAAAAATCAATTGTTTTTTACATTCTATATTGGGATGAAATTTACCTTACTTTCATTTTGGAAAAGCAAGTTGCTGAATCAGACTTCTTTTAAAACGTTTTTGTGATTGTGTCAGCATCATGGAGGACTTTCATAAAGATTTAGAGGAGAGATTTCTAAAAAAATCAAAACAAATGGGCAATATTCATGGTTGTGTAGCATGGGACGGCTATGTTGATAAATTAGGATACGGTGTCATGAATGTAAACTGGCCAAGGGAGGGTGCAAAAAAAGAAAGAGCACACAGACTAGCATATATGATTAAGGAAAGAATAAGCCACAATGATATGCCAAGACTTGATGAAAACAACAACCGCATAGAATGTAGTCACTTGTGCCATAATAAGACCTGTGTCAATTCAGAGCATATTAAACTTGAGTCCCATGCTACAAACCAGGAACGTATTCATTGTAAAGGGCAAAATTTATGTGCAAAATGTCATGAACCACATTGTCTTATATGAAAGTATGCTTTATTTACAAATTAACACTTTTTTGTCACTGCAACTCGTTGTTTTTTGGCATAGGGATGGTCCTCGGCTTGCGTTTTTGTACGTTTCACTGGCCTCATATTAAAGCTTGTTTTTCTCGTAACACTTTTCTTCCTGATGTTTTTCATAAATTTTATACAAATGTTTCCTGGTATCAGACCTCTCCTTTTTATATTTTATTGATTTTTTATAAGCTTTCTGCATTCTGTCTGTTTTTTGTATAGCTTTAAGTTCTTTTTCAGCAGCAGACCCAGGACTGATTTCTGCCCCAAGTTGCTTACAGATCACTAGGAGAGACTCACCAGGACCAAGATTTACACTATGAATAGCTGAATGGACACGACCTTCAAAGTTTTTTGTATAGGTAACATTTTTTGGTAGTGATCTACGCAGTGATCTGTTAAATCCCTCGACTTTTTGAGTATTTAGGTTCAATCTCGTCTTTTTTAAAGCGCTCGGACTGAGACAATATAACACACACTTTCTTATGGCATTCAAGTTTTAGTCCAATTTTCTGATTTTAAAACTGTTCGGTAAGAAAGCTCTGTTGGACAACCAGAACTTTTTTCCACCCTTGCAAACAAAGGAATGCCTATGGCAAAGTTCATGATTGCCTGTGTAACATGCAGGTATGGCATCAACGGTGAAAGAGATTTTATTCTTCACTTTGACAAAGTCACCGCCATATTTTTCCATGGCCTGGGTAAACTCCGACTGACATCTCTCAGCTAAATCCAGAGCAAAATTGTTCAAAAGCTTTTCACGGTCTTTTTTAGTTCTGCCGGGCATTATTTCTCCCAATTCTTTATTATTCTTGATGTTTTTCTGTGATTATTTAAAAAATGCCTGGTATCTAGAAAATGTTCTGGCTCTGTAGATGTTGTATTTTCAAGATACAAGTCATCTGCTGCTCTATAAGCAGAGCTATCTGGATCTGTTGTTAAATGTTTAGCTTCAATACCATCACTTGCAAGATCTTGCAGAGCTTCTTTTGCCCATGTGTACTCATCTCCTATGCTTTTCATGAATGTTAAATTTGAACTACATGCAGAAGTGCACTTTTCACCTGATCTGATTGGATGAACTGAACAAAGTTTATTTTGCAAACAACTCCTATAATGCTTTTATCTTCTGTTTCAGCTTCTGCAACAGAATACACCACTTGTGTAGCAGGCTGGAATGGGGTTTTTCCAATGCCGGAATATATTGCATTGTTGTATGCACCGTCAGCCTGTAGACTTACAGAACCAGGATCTTTTCTTCCTCTGAGTGTATTAATTTCAATCAGCTGCTTGCGTCGCGCTTTCATGTCTTTCTTATTTATATTTACTATTTCAGGTAGCACTTTATTTGCACTCTTTTGTAGTCCTGAAGTGGATGGAGCTGGCATGTTACAGCCAAGTACTATTTTCCTCAAACCAGTATATCCAAGTGGTGTTTGACTTAATGCTGCTTGGGCGGATACATTTATCTTGGCTGCCTTCCTTCCTGGTTTTTTGGTTTGCACTTCTTGATAGAGTTTGAACTTTCTCGATCGATAGGTGCATTTGTCACACATTGCCTCTTCACGATTAACAAATCCAAACTTTTCTTCTCTTTCCATATTCCACTGTAAAAATCCATTACAATTGGGATGAAGTCTTTGGTGTTCTCCAAATACAGAGTTCCACATTATTGCATTCAGTCTCACATTTACTGTTCTATTAGATGAATCTTCAGACCTAACATTTAATAGAAAAGAATGCCATAAGAGAGTGTTTTTCTACCTGTAACAGTAGTTTCTAAATGTACTTAAAAATATTTGTGAATTACCTCCCTTTGATCACAATTTTTTTTTGGCACAAATATAAAATAGAATTTCTTGGTATTATGAAGCTAAGCAGGTTGAAGTATCAATATTTTCTTTAAGTTAAGCATATATTTTATTAATTCAAGAAGGAACGACAACAACAAAATATTATTTCAAGGGAAATTTCTAGATTTAAAGAACTGATAGGCATTTTCAATCCGCTTTCAGAAAAATAATTTAAAATAGAGTTAAATAATACCTATGTTCATATTAACTGGTATTTCGATATTTTATGTTATTCCTTTAATTATCATTTAACCTACCTTTGATTTTTCTTTGCTGATTTCATTGTTTTTTTAATTTTAGGAGCAGCATCCCTTGGTCGCAACAGAACAGCAGGTTTGGTGTCATTTATAGATTGAGTATCGGTATCCTTATATGGAATAATTTGCACAAGAGAAGTCATTTTTCTGGTAAGTCTTTTATAAACTGTTTGTGTTGTGTCACTTTTACTTGGTTTTACAGTTTTTCTTTGTCTATTGTAAGGCACAGTTCCAGTTGGAAAACCTGAATTATTTCCCTTTCTGAACTTGGTCATTTTAATATGTAGAATTTATTTGTAATCCGTGAATGTAACTGTTTAAGGAAAAAGTTTGTGAAAGTTTGGGATTCTGTCTTTACTTTTATATTGGAAATTTGGTTAAAATTTGCATCTTTAATTTGAAAGAAAGGCACCAAACAGAACTCTCATAAAAAATTCTCATAAACAGAGAGAGATAGCAGTACAGATATAAATTTTTAATTCTTACAGCTGCAGTGACAGATATGATAAGATAATTGATTCATCATCTCTGGTCACTGTCTTATCTGTTTGGTGTAAGGTTATGGTTTTTGAGTGCATTAAGTTGTTTCAGATTAAACTTTTAATACTTCAAAATTAAGAAAATTGTCATTTTTTCCTGTAGTTTTCAATTCTTGGGTAGAATCTACCCCAATTATCTGACAGCTGATGTTAGTGTTTTATGTGAAAGTCATATCCACTAGTCTATTGATAAAACACACAGACTTATTGCTTTTGTATATTTAATAAGAAAATAAATAAGTTTTATTTGGCAAAAAATACAACTCTCAGCTTCACATTTCCTCTGCCGTCATTTGGGGTACATGTTGAACTTTTCTTTTTTCTTCGCTTGTAAGTGATCGACATCTTTTGCCTACAACTTTTCCATTACTAGATATAACAAATATTCATTTGGCCTAAAATTTGCTAGATTCTGGGCCCTTTTTTTGATTCTATAGGTTACAATCTACCATTAGCTCTTTTGGGACCAGTCGAAAATGAGCATAACATGGTATTCAGAAACAAAAACATGGCAGATTTTGATTGGGTGGAGTATGCCACAAATAATAATTTTTTTTCCTGAAACCTTATGGATTCTTGGTTGTAGCAATGACAAAATAAAATTTGATTCCTCCTTCAGAAGTAGTTGAGAATTTGTTTTCTTCCTGTTGTTGAATGCATAAATTTTACTGTTATTTTTGTGCGAGATTGACGGTCACCCTTGACAACTGTAAATTACACCTAGAAAAGCAACGCGACCATATCATTTTTTTTTATAAAAAATGTTAACACAATAAATATTCTTTATTTTAAAAAAGGTTTTATAATAAAAATCAACTCAATAAAATCAGTACAGCAAGAAACATTACTATTGTCGGCAATGGAAAAATCAATTGTTTTTTACATTCTATATTGGGATGAAATTTACTTTCACTTTCATTTTGGAAAAGCAAGTTGCTGAATCAGACTTCTTTTAAAACGTTTTTGTGATTGTGTCAGCATCATGGAGGACTTTCATAAAGATTTAGAGGAGAGATTTCTAAAAAAAACAAAAAAAATGGGCAATATTCATGGTTGTGTAGCATGGGACGGCTATGTTGATAAATTAGGATACGGTGTCATGAATGTAAACTGGCCAAGGGAGGGTGCAAAAAAAGAAAGAGCACACAGACTAGCATATATGATTAAGGAAAGAATAAGCCACAATGATATGCCAAGACTTGATGAAAACAACAACCGCATAGAATGTAGTCACTTGTGCCATAATAAGACCTGTGTCAATTCAGAGCATATTAAACTTGAGTCCCATGCTACAAACCAGGAACGTATTCATCGTAAAGGGCAAAATTTATGTGCAAAATGTCATGAACCACATTGTCTTATATGAAAGTATGCTTTATTTACAAATTAACACTTTTTTGTCACTGCAACTCGTTGTTTTTTGGCATAGGGATGGTCCTCGGCTTGCGTTTTTGTACGTTTCACTGGCCGCATAAGCTTGTTTTTCTCGTAACACTTTTCTTCCTGATGTTTTTCATAAATTTTATACAAATGTTTCCTAGTATCAGACCTCTCCTTTTTATATTTTATTGATTTTTTATAAGCTTTCTGCATTCTGTCTGTTTTTTGTATAGCTTTAAGTTCTTTTTCAGCAGCAGACCCAGGACTGATTTCTGCCCCAAGTTGCTTACAGATCACTAGGAGAGACTCACCAGGACCAAGATTTACACTATGAATAGCTGAATGGACACGACCTTCAAAGTTTTTTGTATAGGTAACATTTTTTGGTAGTGATCTACGCAGTGATCTGTTAAATCCCTCGACTTTTTGAGTATTTAGGTTCAATCTCGTCTTTTTTAAAGCGCTCGGACTGAGACAATATAACACACACTTTCTTATGGCATTCAAGTTTTAGTCCAATTTTCTGATTTTAAAACTGTTCGGTAAGAAAGCTTATTTGGACAACCAGAACTTTTTTCCACCCTTGCAAACAAAGGAATGCCTATGGCAAAGTTCATGATTGCCTGTGTAACATGCAGGTATGGCATCAACGGTGAAAGAGATTTTATTCTTCACTTTGACAAAGTCACCGCCATATTTTTCCATGGCCTGGGTAAACTCCGACTGACATCTCTCAGCTAAATCCAGAGCGAAATTGTTCAAAAGCTTTTCACGGTCTTTTTTAGTTCTGCCGGGCATTATTTCTCCCAATTCTTTATTATTCTTGATGTTTTTCTGTGATTATTTAAAAAATGCCTGGTATCTAGAAAATGTTCTGGCTCTGTAGATGTTGTATTTTCAAGATACAAGTCATCTGCTGCTCTATAAGCAGAGCTATCTGGATCTGTTGTTAAATGTTTAGCTTCAATACCATCACTTGCAAGATCTTGCAGAGCTTCTTTTGCCCATGTGTACTCATCTCCTATGCTTTTCATGAATGTTAAATTTGAACTACATGCAGAAGTGCACTTTTCACCTGATCTGATTGGATGAACTGAACAAAGTTTATTTTTGCAAACAACTCCTATAATGCTTTTATCATCTGTTTCAGCTTCTGCAACAGAATACACCACTTGTGTAGCAGGCTGGAATGGGGTTTTTCCAATGCCGGAATATATTGCATTGTTGTATGCACCGTCAGCCTGTAGACTTACAGAACCAGGATCTTTTCTTCCTCTGAGTGTATTAATTTCAATCAGCTGCTTGCGTCGCGCTTTCATGTCTTTCTTATTTATATTTACTATTTCAGGTAGCACTTTATTTGCCCTCTTTTGTAGTCCTGAAGTGGATGGAGCTGGTATGTTACAGCCAAGTACTATTTTCCTCAAACCAGTATATCCAAGTGGTGTTTGACTTAATGCTGCTTGGGCGGATACATTTATCTTGGCTGCCTTCCTTCCTGGTTTTTTGGTTTGCACTTCTTGATAGAGTTTGAACTTTCTCGATCGATAGGTGCATTTGTCACACATTGCCTCTTCACGATTAACAAATCCAAACTTTTCTTCTCTTTCCATATTCCACTGTAAAAATCCATTACAATTGGGATGAAGTCTTTGGTGTTCTCCAAATACAGAGTTCCACATTATTGCATTCAGTCTCACATTTACTGTTCTATTAGATGAATCTTCAGACCTAACATTTAATAGAAAAGAATGCCATAAGAGAGTGTTTTTCTACCTGTAACAGTAGTTTCTAAATGTACTTAAAATATTTGTGAATTACCTCCCTTTGATCACAATTTTTTTTTGGCACAAATATAAAATAGAATTTCTTGGTATTATGAAGCTAAGCAGGTTGAAGTATCAATATTTTCTTTAAGTTAAGCATATATTTTATTAATTCAAGAAGGTACGACAACAACAAAATATTATTTCAAGGGAAATTTCTAGATTTAAAGAACTGATAGGCATTTTCAATCCGCTTTCAGAAAAATAATTTAAAATAGAGTTAAATAATACCTATGTTCATATTAACTGGTATTTCGATATTTTATGTTATTCCTTTAATTATCATTTAACCTACCTTTGATTTTTCTTTGCTGATTTCATTGTTTTTTTAATTTTAGGAGCAGCATCCCTTGGTCGCAACAGAACAGCAGGTTTGGTGTCCATTATAGATTGAGTATCGGTATCCTTATATGGAATATTTTGCACAAGAGAAGTCATTTTTCTGGTAAGTCTTTTATAAACTGTTTGTGTTGTGTCACTTTTACTTGGTTTTACAGTTTTTCTTTGTCTATTGTAAGGCACAGTTCCAGTTGGAAAACCTGATTTATTTCCCTTTCTGAACTTGGTCATTTTAATATGTAGAATTTATTTGTAATCCGTGAATGTAACTGTTGAAGGAAAAAGTTTGTGAAAGTTTGGGATTCTGTCTTTACTTTTATATTGGAAATTTGGTTAAAATTTGCATCTTTAATTTGAAAGAAAGGCACCAAACAGAACTCTCATAAAAAATTCTCATAAACAGAGAGAGATAGCAGTACAGATATAAATTTTTAATTCTTACAGCTGCAGTGACAGATATGATAAGATAATTGATTCATCATCTCTGGTCACTGTCTTATCTGTTTGGTGTAAGGTTATGGTTTTTTAGTGCATTAAGTTGTTTCAGATTAAACTTTTAATACTTCAAAATTAAGAAAATTGTCATTTTTTCCTGTAGTTTTCAATTCTTGGGTAGAATCTACCCCAATTATCTGACAGCTGATGTTAGTGTTTTATGTGAAAGTCATATCCACTAGTCTATTGATAAAACACACAGACTTATTGCTTTTGTATATTTAATAAGAAAATAAATAAGTTTTATTTGGCAAAAAAATCAACTCTCAGCTTCACATTTCCTCTGCCGTCATTTGGGGTACATGTTGAACTTTTCTTTTTTCTTCGCTTGTAAGTGATCGACATCTTTTGCCTACAACTTTTCCATTACTAGATATAACAAATATTCATTTGGCCTAAAATTTGCTAGATTCTGGGCCCTTTTTTTGATTCTATATTGGGATGAAATTTACTTTCACTTTCATTTTGGAAAAGCAAGTTGCTGAATCAGACTTCTTTTAAAACGTTTTTGTGATTGTGTCAGCATCATGGAGGACTTTCATAAAGATTTAGAGGAGAGATTTCTAAAAAAAACAAAAAAAATGGGCAATATTCATGGTTGTGTAGCACGGGACGGCTATGTTGATAAATTAGGATACGGTGTCATGAATGTAAACTGGCCAAGGGAGGGTGCAAAAAAAGAAAGAGCACACAGACTAGCATATATGATTAAGGAAAGAATAAACCACAATGATATGCCAAGACTTGATGAAAACAACAACCGCATAGAATGTAGTCACTTGTGCCATAATAAGACCTGTGTCAATTCAGAGCATATTAAACTTGAGTCCCATGCTACAAACCAGGAACGTATTCATTGTAAAGGGCAAAATTTATGTGCAAAATGTCATGAACCACATTGTCTTATATGAAAGTATGCTTTATTTACAAATTAACACTTTTTTGTCACTGCAACTCGTTGTTTTTTGGCATAGGGATGGTCCTCGGCTTGTGTTTTTGTACGTTTCACTGGCCGCATAAGCTTGTTTTTCTCGTAACACTTTTCTTCCTGATGTTTTTCATAAATTTTATACAAATGTTTCCTAGTATCAGACCTCTCCTTTTTATATTTTATTGATTTTTTATAAGCTTTCTGCATTCTGTCTGTTTTTTGTATAGCTTTAAGTTCTTTTTCAGCAGCAGACCCAGGACTGATTTCTGCCCCAAGTTGCTTACAGATCACTAGGAGAGACTCACCAGGACCAAGATTTACACTATGAATAGCTGAATGGACACGACCTTCAAAGTTTTTTGTATAGGTAACATTTTTTGGTAGTGATCTACGCAGTGATCTGTTAAATCCCTCGACTTTTTGAGTATTTAGGTTCAATCTCGTCTTTTTTAAAGCGCTCGGACTGAGACAATATAACACACACTTTCTTATGGCATTCAAGTTTTAGTCCAATTTTCTGATTTTAAAACTGTTCGGTAAGAAAGCTCTGTTGGACAACCAGAACTTTTTTCCACCCTTGCAAACAAAGGAATGCCTATGGCAAAGTTCATGATTGCCTGTGTAACATGCAGGTATGGCATCAACGGTGAAAGAGATTTTATTCTTCACTTTGACAAAGTCACCGCCATATTTTTCCATGGCCTGGGTAAACTCCGACTGACATCTCTCAGCTAAATCCAGAGCGAAATTGTTCAAAAGCTTTTCACGGTCTTTTTTAGTTCTGCCGGGCATTATTTCTCCCAATTCTTTATTATTCTTGATGTTTTTCTGTGATTATTTAAAAAATGCCTGGTATCTAGAAAATGTTCTGGCTCTGTAGATGTTGTATTTTCAAGATACAAGTCATCTGCTGCTCTATAAGCAGAGCTATCTGGATCTGTTGTTAAATGTTTAGCTTCAATACCATCACTTGCAAGATCTTGCAGAGCTTCTTTTGCCCATGTGTACTCATCTCCTATGCTTTTCATGAATGTTAAATTTGAACTACATGCAGAAGTGCACTTTTCACCTGATCTGATTGGATGAACTGAACAAAGTTTATTTTTGCAAACAACTCCTATAATGCTTTTATCTTCTGTTTCAGCTTCTGCAACAGAATACACCACTTGTGTAGCAGGCTGGAATGGGGTTTTTCCAATGCTGGAATATATTGCATTGTTGTATGCACCGTCAGCCTGTAGACTTACAGAACCAGGATCTTTTCTTCCTCTGAGTGTATTAATTTCAATCAGCTGCTTGCGTCGCGCTTTCATGTCTTTCTTATTTATATTTACTATTTCAGGTAGCACTTTATTTGCCCTCTTTTGTAGTCCTGAAGTGGATGGAGCTGGCATGTTACAGCCAAGTACTATTTTCCTCAAACCAGTATATCCAAGTGGTGTTTGACTTAATGCTGCTTGGGCGGATACATTTATCTTGGCTGCCTTCCTTCCTGGTTTTTTGGTTTGCACTTCTTCATAGAGTTTGAACTTTCTCGATCGATAGGTGCATTTGTCACACATTGCCTCTTCACGATTAACAAATCCAAACTTTTCTTCTCTTTCCATATTCCACTGTAAAAATCCATTACAATTGGGATGAAGTCTTTGGTGTTCTCCAAATACAGAGTTCCACATTATTGCATTCAGTCTCACATTTACTGTTCTATTAGATGAATCTTCAGACCTAACATTTAATAGAAAAGAATGCCATAAGAGAGTGTTTTTCTACCTGTAACAGTAGTTTCTAAATGTACTTAAAAATATTTGTGAATTACCTCCCTTTGATCACAATTTTTTTTTGGCACAAATATAAAATAGAATTTCTTGGTATTATGAAGCTAAGCAGGTTGAAGTATCAATATTTTCTTTAAGTTAAGCATATATTTTATTAATTCAAGAAGGTACGACAACAACAAAATATTATTTCAAGGGAAATTTCTAGATTTAAAGAACTGATAGGCATTTTCAATCCGCTTTCAGAAAAATAATTTAAAATAGAGTTAAATAATACCTATGTTCATATTAACTGGTATTTCGATATTTTATGTTATTCCTTTAATTATCATTTAACCTACCTTTGATTTTTCTTTGCTGATTTCATTGTTTTTTTAATTTTAGGAGCAGCATCCCTTGGTCGCAACAGAACAGCAGGTTTGGTGTCAATTATAGATTGAGTATCGGTATCCTTATATGGAATATTTTGCACAAGAGAAGTCATTTTTCTGGTAAGTCTTTTATAAACTGTTTGTGTTGTGTCACTTTTACTTGGTTTTACAGTTTTTCTTTGTCTATTGTAAGGCACAGTTCCAGTTGGAAAACCTGAATTATTTCCCTTTCTGAACTTGGTCATTTTAATATGTAGAATTTATTTGTAATCCGTGAATGTAACTGTTTAAGGAAAAAGTTTGTGAAAGTTTGGGATTCTGTCTTTACTTTTATATTGGAAATTTGGTTAAAATTTGCATCTTTAATTTGAAAGAAAGGCACCAAACAGAACTCTCATAAAAAATTCTCATAAACAGAGAGAGATAGCAGTACAGATATACATTTTTAATTCTTACAGCTGCAGTGACAGATATGATAAGATAATTGATTCATCATCTCTGGTCACTGTCTTATCTGTTTGGTGTAAGGTTATGGTTTTTTAGTGCATTAAGTTGTTTCAGATTAAACTTTTAATACTTCAAAATTAAGAAAATTGTCATTTTTTCCTGTAGTTTTCAATTCTTGGGTAGAATCTACCCCAATTATCTGACAGCTGATGTTAGTGTTTTATGTGAAAGTCATATCCACTAGTCTATTGATAAAACACACAGACTTATTGCTTTTGTATATTTAATAAGAAAATAAATAAGTTTTATTTGGCAAAAAAATCAACTCTCAGCTTCACATTTCCTCTGCCGTCATTTGGGGTACATGTTGAACTTTTCTTTTTTCTTCGCTTGTAAGTGATCGACATCTTTTGTCTACAATTTTTCCATTACTAGATATAACAAATATTCATTTGGCCTAAAATTTGCTAGATTCTGGGCCCTTTTTTTTATTCTATATTGGGATGAAATTTACTTTCACTTTCATTTTGGAAAAGCAAGTTGCTGAATCAGACTTCTTTTAAAACGTTTTTGTGATTGTGTCAGCATCATGGAGGACTTTCATAAAGATTTAGAGGAGAAATTTCTAAAAAAAAACAAAAAAAATGGGCAATATTCATGGTTGTGTAGCATGGGACGGCTATGTTGATAAATTAGGATACGGTGTCATAAATGTAAACTGGCCAAGGGAGGGTGCAAAAAAAGAAAGAGCACACAGACTAGCATATATGATTAAGGAAAGAATAAGCCACAATGATATGCCAAGACTTGATGAAAACAACAACCGCATAGAATGTAGTCACTTGTGCCATAATAAGACCTGTGTCAATTCAGAGCATATTAAACTTGAGTCCCATGCTACAAACCAGGAACGTATTCATTGTAAAGGGCAAAATTTATGTGCAAAATGTCATGAACCACATTGTCTTATATGAAAGTATGCTTTATTTACAAATTAACACTTTTTTGTCACTGCAACTCGTTGTTTTTTGGCATAGGGATGGTCCTCGGCTTGCGTTTTTGTACGTTTCACTGGCCGCATAAGCTTGTTTTTCTCGTAACACTTTTCTTCCTGATGTTTTTCATAAATTTTATACAAATGTTTCCTAGTATCAGACCTCTCCTTTTTATATTTTATTGATTTTTTATAAGCTTTCTGCATTCTGTCTGTTTTTTGTATAGCTTTAAGTTCTTTTTCAGCAGCAGACCCAGGACTGATTTCTGCCCCAAGTTGCTTACAGATCACTAGGAGAGACTCACCAGGACCAAGATTTACACTATGAATAGCTGAATGGACACGACCTTCAAAGTTTTTTGTATAGGTAACATTTTTTGGTAGTGATCTACGCAGTGATCTGTTAAATCCCTCGACTTTTTGAGTATTTAGGTTCAATCTCGTCTTTTTTAAAGCGCTCGGACTGAGACAATATAACACACACTTTCTTATGGCATTCAAGTTTTAGTCCAATTTTCTGATTTTAAAACTGTTCGGTAAGAAAGCTCTGTTGGACAACCAGAACTTTTTTCCACCCTTGCAAACAAAGGAATGCCTATGGCAAAGTTCATGATTGCCTGTGTAACATGCAGGTATGGCATCAACGGTGAAAGAGATTTTATTCTTCACTTTGACAAAGTCACCGCCATATTTTTCCATGGCCTGGGTAAACTCCGACTGACATCTCTCAGCTAAATCCAGAGCGAAATTGTTCAAAAGCTTTTCACGGTCTTTTTTAGTTCTGCCGGGCATTATTTCTCCCAATTCTTTATTATTCTTGATGTTTTTCTGTGATTATTTAAAAAATGCCTGGTATCTAGAAAATGTTCTGGCTCTGTAGATGTTGTATTTTCAAGATACAAGTCATCTGCTGCTCTATAAGCAGAGCTATCTGGATCTGTTGTTAAATGTTTAGCTTCAATACCATCACTTGCAAGATCTTGCAGAGCTTCTTTTGCCCATGTGTACTCATCTCCTATGCTTTTCATGAATGTTAAATTTGAACTACATGCAGAAGTGCACTTTTCACCTGATCTGATTGGATGAACTGAACAAAGTTTATTTTTGCAAACAACTCCTATAATGCTTTTATCTTCTGTTTCAGCTTCTGCAACAGAATACACCACTTGTGTAGCAGGCTGGAATGGGGTTTTTCCAATGCTGGAATATATTGCATTGTTGTATGCACCGTCAGCCTGTAGACTTACAGAACCAGGATCTTTTCTTCCTCTGAGTGTATTAATTTCAATCAGCTGCTTGCGTCGCGCTTTCATGTCTTTCTTATTTATATTTACTATTTCAGGTAGCACTTTATTTGCCCTCTTTTGTAGTCCTGAAGTGGATGGAGCTGGCATGTTACAGCCAAGTACTATTTTCCTCAAACCAGTATATCCAAGTGGTGTTTGACTTAATGCTGCTTGGGCGGATACATTTATCTTGGCTGCCTTCCTTCCTGGTTTTTTGGTTTGCACTTCTTCATAGAGTTTGAACTTTCTCGATCGATAGGTGCATTTGTCACACATTGCCTCTTCACGATTAACAAATCCAAACTTTTCTTCTCTTTCCATATTCCACTGTAAAAATCCATTACAATTGGGATGAAGTCTTTGGTGTTCTCCAAATACAGAGTTCCACATTATTGCATTCAGTCTCACATTTACTGTTCTATTAGATGAATCTTCAGACCTAACATTTAATAGAAAAGAATGCCATAAGAGAGTGTTTTTCTACCTGTAACAGTAGTTTCTAAATGTACTTAAAAATATTTGTGAATTACCTCCCTTTGATCACAATTTTTTTTTGGCACAAATATAAAATAGAATTTCTTGGTATTATGAAGCTAAGCAGGTTGAAGTATCAATATTTTCTTTAAGTTAAGCATATATTTTATTAATTCAAGAAGGTACGACAACAACAAAATATTATTTCAAGGGAAATTTCTAGATTTAAAGAACTGATAGGCATTTTCAATCCGCTTTCAGAAAAATAATTTAAAATAGAGTTAAATAATACCTATGTTCATATTAACTGGTATTTCGATATTTTATGTTATTCCTTTAATTATCATTTAACCTACCTTTGATTTTTCTTTGCTGATTTCATTGTTTTTTTAATTTTAGGAGCAGCATCCCTTGGTCGCAACAGAACAGCAGGTTTGGTGTCAATTATAGATTGAGTATCGGTATCCTTATATGGAATATTTTGCACAAGAGAAGTCATTTTTCTGGTAAGTCTTTTATAAACTGTTTGTGTTGTGTCACTTTTACTTGGTTTTACAGTTTTTCTTTGTCTATTGTAAGGCACAGTTCCAGTTGGAAAACCTGAATTATTTCCCTTTCTGAACTTGGTCATTTTAATATGTAGAATTTATTTGTAATCCGTGAATGTAACTGTTTAAGGAAAAAGTTTGTGAAAGTTTGGGATTCTGTCTTTACTTTTATATTGGAAATTTGGTTAAAATTTGCATCTTTAATTTGAAAGAAAGGCACCAAACAGAACTCTCATAAAAAATTCTCATAAACAGAGAGAGATAGCAGTACAGATATACATTTTTAATTCTTACAGCTGCAGTGACAGATATGATAAGATAATTGATTCATCATCTCTGGTCACTGTCTTATCTGTTTGGTGTAAGGTTATGGTTTTTTAGTGCATTAAGTTGTTTCAGATTAAACTTTTAATACTTCAAAATTAAGAAAATTGTCATTTTTTCCTGTAGTTTTCAATTCTTGGGTAGAATCTACCCCAATTATCTGACAGCTGATGTTAGTGTTTTATGTGAAAGTCATATCCACTAGTCTATTGATAAAACACACAGACTTATTGCTTTTGTATATTTAATAAGAAAATAAATAAGTTTTATTTGGCAAAAAAATCAACTCTCAGCTTCACATTTCCTCTGCCGTCATTTGGGGTACATGTTGAACTTTTCTTTTTTCTTCGCTTGTAAGTGATCGACATCTTTTGTCTACAATTTTTCCATTACTAGATATAACAAATATTCATTTGGCCTAAAATTTGCTAGATTCTGGGCCCTTTTTTTTATTCTATATTGGGATGAAATTTACTTTCACTTTCATTTTGGAAAAGCAAGTTGCTGAATCAGACTTCTTTTAAAACGTTTTTGTGATTGTGTCAGCATCATGGAGGACTTTCATAAAGATTTAGAGGAGAAATTTCTAAAAAAAAACAAAAAAAATGGGCAATATTCATGGTTGTGTAGCATGGGACGGCTATGTTGATAAATTAGGATACGGTGTCATAAATGTAAACTGGCCAAGGGAGGGTGCAAAAAAAGAAAGAGCACACAGACTAGCATATATGATTAAGGAAAGAATAAGCCACAATGATATGCCAAGACTTGATGAAAACAACAACCGCATAGAATGTAGTCACTTGTGCCATAATAAGACCTGTGTCAATTCAGAGCATATTAAACTTGAGTCCCATGCTACAAACCAGGAACGTATTCATTGTAAAGGGCAAAATTTATGTGCAAAATGTCATGAACCACATTGTCTTATATGAAAGTATGCTTTATTTACAAATTAACACTTTTTTGTCACTGCAACTCGTTGTTTTTTGGCATAGGGATGGTCCTCGGCTTGCGTTTTTGTACGTTTCACTGGCCGCATAAGCTTGTTTTTCTCGTAACACTTTTCTTCCTGATGTTTTTCATAAATTTTATACAAATGTTTCCTAGTATCAGACCTCTCCTTTTTATATTTTATTGATTTTTTATAAGCTTTCTGCATTCTGTCTGTTTTTTGTATAGCTTTAAGTTCTTTTTCAGCAGCAGACCCAGGACTGATTTCTGCCCCAAGTTGCTTACAGATCACTAGGAGAGACTCACCAGGACCAAGATTTACACTATGAATAGCTGAATGGACACGACCTTCAAAGTTTTTTGTATAGGTAACATTTTTTGGTAGTGATCTACGCAGTGATCTGTTAAATCCCTCGATTTTTTGAGTATTTAGGTTCAATCTCGTCTTTTTTAAAGCGCTCGGACTGAGACAATATAACACACACTTTCTTATGGCATTCAAGTTTTAGTCCAATTTTCTGATTTTAAAACTGTTCGGTAAGAAAGCTCTGTTGGACAACCAGAACTTTTTTCCACCCTTGCAAACAAAGGAATGCCTATGGCAAAGTTCATGATTGCCTGTGTAACATGCAGGTATGGCATCAACGGTGAAAGAGATTTTATTCTTCACTTTGACAAAGTCACCGCCATATTTTTCCATGGCCTGGGTAAACTCCGACTGACATCTCTCAGCTAAATCCAGAGCGAAATTGTTCAAAAGCTTTTCACGGTCTTTTTTAGTTCTGCCGGGCATTATTTCTCCCAATTCTTTATTATTCTTGATGTTTTTCTGTGATTATTTAAAAAATGCCTGGTATCTAGAAAATGTTCTGGCTCTGTAGATGTTGTATTTTCAAGATACAAGTCATCTGCTGCTCTATAAGCAGAGCTATCTGGATCTGTTGTTAAATGTTTAGCTTCAATACCATCACTTGCAAGATCTTGCAGAGCTTCTTTTGCCCATGTGTACTCATCTCCTATGCTTTTCATGAATGTTAAATTTGAACTACATGCAGAAGTGCACTTTTCACCTGATCTGATTGGATGAACTGAACAAAGTTTATTTTTGCAAACAACTCCTATAATGCTTTTATCTTCTGTTTCAGCTTCTGCAACAGAATACACCACTTGTGTAGCAGGCTGGAATGGGGTTTTTCCAATGCCGGAATATATTGCATTGTTGTATGCACCGTCAGCCTGTAGACTTACAGAACCAGGATCTTTTCTTCCTCTGAGTGTATTAATTTCAATCAGCTGCTTGCGTCGCGCTTTCATGTCTTTCTTATTTATATTTACTATTTCAGGTAGCACTTTATTTGCCCTCTTTTGTAGTCCTGAAGTGGATGGAGCTGGCATGTTACAGCCAAGTACTATTTTCCTCAAACCAGTATATCCAAGTGGTGTTTGACTTAATGCTGCTTGGGCGGATACATTTATCTTGGCTGCCTTCCTTCCTGGTTTTTTGGTTTGCACTTCTTGATAGAGTTTGAACTTTCTCGATCGATAGGTGCATTTGTCACACATTGCCTCTTCACGATTAACAAATCCAAACTTTTCTTCTCTTTCCATATTCCACTGTAAAAATCCATTACAATTGGGATGAAGTCTTTGGTGTTCTCCAAATACAGAGTTCCACATTATTGCATTCAGTCTCACATTTACTGTTCTATTAGATGAATCTTCAGACCTAACATTTAATAGAAAAGAATGCCATAAGAGAGTGTTTTTCTACCTGTAACAGTAGTTTCTAAATGTACTTAAAAATATTTGTGAATTACCTCCCTTTGATCACAATTTTTTTTTGGCACAAATATAAAATAGAATTTCTTGGTATTATGAAGCTAAGCAGGTTGAAGTATCAATATTTTCTTTAAGTTAAGCATATATTTTATTAATTCAAGAAGGTACGACAACAACAAAATATTATTTCAAGGGAAATTTCTAGATTTAAAGAACTGATAGGCATTTTCAATCCGCTTTCAGAAAAATAATTTAAAATAGAGTTAAATAATACCTATGTTCATATTAACTGGTATTTCGATATTTTATGTTATTCCTTTAATTATCATTTAACCTACCTTT
The DNA here is from genome assembly GCF_021869535.1 of Mytilus californianus. NCBI lineage: Eukaryota > Metazoa > Mollusca > Bivalvia > Mytilida > Mytilidae > Mytilus > Mytilus californianus. Next base: position 4,400,939 of record NW_026262675.1, read on the forward strand.
GATTTTTCTTTGCTGATTTCATTGTTTTTTTAATTTTAGGAGCAGCATCCCTTGGTCGCAACAGAACAGCAGGTTTGGTGTCATTTATAGATTGAGTATCGGTATCCTTATATGGAATATTTTGCACAAGAGAAGTCATTTTTCTGGTAAGTCTTTTATAAACTGTTTGTGTTGTGTCACTTTTACTTGGTTTTACAGTTTTTCTTTGTCTATTGTAAGGCACAGTTCCAGTTGGAAAACCTGAATTATTTCCCTTTCTGAACTTGGTCATTTTAATATGTAGAATTTATTTGTAATCCGTGAATGTTACTGTTTAAGGTGAAAGTTTGGGATTCTGTCTTTACTTTTATATTGGAAATTTGGTTAAAATTTGCATCTTTAATTTGAAAGAAAGGCACCAAACAGAACTCTCATAAAAAATTCTCATTAACAGAGAGAGATAGCAGTACAGATATAAATTTTTAATTCTTACAGCTGCAGTGACAGATATGATAAGATAATTGATTCATCATCTCTGGTCACTGTCTTATCTGTTTGGTGTAAGGTTATGGTTTTTTAGTGCATTAAGTTGTTTCAGATTAAACTTTTAATACTTCAAAATTAAGAAAATTGTCATTTTTTCCTGTAGTTTTCAATTCTTGGGTAGAATCTACCCCAATTATCTGACAGCTGATGTTAGTGTTTTATGTGAAAGTCATATCCACTAGTCTATTGATAAAACACACAGACTTATTGCTTTTGTATATTTAATAAGAAAATAAATAAGTTTTATTTGGCAAAAAAATCAACTCTCAGCTTCACATTTCCTCTGCCGTCATTTGGGGTACATGTTGAACTTTTCTTTTTTCTTCGCTTGTAAGTGATCGACATCTTTTGCCTACAACTTTTCCATTACTAGATATAACAAATATTCATTTGGCCTAAAATTTGCTAGATTCTGGGCCCTTTTCTTGATTCTATAGGTTACAATCTACCATTAGCTCTTTTGGGACCAGTCGAAAATGAGCATAACATGGTATTCAGAAACAAAAACATGGCAGATTTTGATTGGGTGGAGTATGCCACAAATAATAATTTTTTTTCCTGAAACCTTATGGATTCTTGGTTGTAGCAATGACAAAATAAAATTTGATTCCTCCTTCAGAAGTAGTTGAGAATTTGTTTTCTTCCTGTTGTTGAATGCATAAATTTTACTGTTATTTTTGTGTGAGATTGACGGTCACCCTTGACAACTGTAAATTACACCTAGAAAAGCAATGCGACCATATCATTTTTTTTATCAAAAATGTTAACACAATAAATATTCTTTATTTTAAAAAAGGTTTTATAATAAAAATCAACTCAATAAAATCAGTACAGCAAGAAACATTACTATTGTCGGCAATGGAAAAATCAATTGTTTTTTACATTCTATATTGGGATGAAATTTACTTTCACTTTCATTTTGGAAAAGCAAGTTGCTGAATCAGACTTCTTTTAAAACGTTTTTGTGATTGTGTCAGCATCATGGAGGACTTTCATAAAGATTTAGAGGAGAGATTTCTAAAAAAAACAAAAAAAAATGGGCAATATTCATGGTTGTGTAGCATGGGACGGCTATGTTGATAAATTAGGATACGGTGTCATGAATGTAAACTGGCCAAGGGAGGGTGCAAAAAAAGAAAGAACACACAGACTAGCATATATGATTAAGGAAAGAATAAGCCACAATGATATGCCAAGACTTGATGAAAACAACAACCGCATAGAATGTAGTCACTTGTGCCATAATAAGACCTGTGTCAATTCAGAGCATATTAAACTTGAGTTCCATGCTATAAACCAGGAACGTATTCATTGTAAAGGGCAAAATTTATGTGCAAAATGTCATGAACCACATTGTCTTATATGAAAGTATGCTTTATTTACAAATTAACACTTTTTTGTCACTGCAACTCGTTGTTTTTTGGCATAGGGATGGTCCTCGGCTTGCGTTTTTGTACGTTTCACTGGCCGCATAAGCTTGTTTTTCTCGTAACACTTTTCTTCCTGATGTTTTTCATAAATTTTATACAAATGTTTCCTAGTATCAGACCTCTCCTTTTTATATTTTATTGATTTTTTATAAGCTTTCTGCATACTGTCTGTTTTTTTGTATAGCTTTAAGTTCTTTTTCAGCAGCAGACCCAGGACTGATTTCTGCCCCAAGTTGCTTACAGATCACTAGGAGAGACTCACCAGGACCAAGATTTACACTATGAATAGCTGAATGGACACGACCTTCAAAGTTTTTTGTATAGGTAACATTTTTTGGTAGTGATCTACGCAGTGATCTGTTAAATCCCTCGACTTTTTGAGTATTTAGGTTCTATCTCGTCTTTTTTAAAGCGCTCGGACTGAGACAATATAACACACACTTTCTTATGGCATTCAAGTTTTAGTCCAATTTTCTGATTTTAAAACTGTTCGGTAAGAAAGCTCTGTTGGACAACCAGAACTTTTTTCCACCCTTGCAAACAAAGGAATGCCTATGGCAAAGTTCATGATTGCCTGTGTAACATGCAGGTATGGCATCAACGGTGAAAGAGATTTTATTCTTCACTTTGACAAAGTCACCGCCATATTTTTCCATGGCCTGGGTAAACTCCGACTGACATCTCTCAGCTAAATCCAGAGCGAAATTGTTCAAAAGCTTTTCACGGTCTTTTTTAGTTCTGCCGGGCATTATTTCTCCTAATTCTTTATTATTCTTGATGTTTTTCTGTGATTATTTAAAAAATGCCTGGTATCTAGAAAATGTTCTGGCTCTGTAGATGTTGTATTTTCAAGATACAAGTCATCTGCTGCTCTATAAGCAGAGCTATCTGGATCTGTTGTTAAATGTTTAGCTTCAATACCATCACTTGCAAGATCTTGCAGAGCTTCTTTTGCCCATGTGTACTCATCTCCTATGCTTTTCATGAATGTTAAATTTGAACTACATGCAGAAGTGCACTTTTCACCTGATCTGATTGGATGAACTGAACAAAGTTTATTTTTGCAAACAACTCCTATAATGCTTTTATCTTCTGTTTCAGCTTCTGCAACAGAATACACCACTTGTGTAGCAGGCTGGAATGGGGTTTTTCCAATGCCGGAATATATTGCATTGTTGTATGCACCGTCAGCCTGTAGACTTACAGAACCAGGATCTTTTCTTCCTCTGAGTGTATTAATTTCAATCAGCTGCTTGCGTCGCACTTTCATGTCTTTCTTATTTATATTTACTATTTCAGGTAGCACTTTATTTGCCCTCTTTTGTAGTCCTGAAGTGGATGGAGCTGGCATGTTACAGCCAAGTACTATTTTCCTCAAACCAGTATATCCAAGTGGTGTTTGACTTAATGCTGCTTGGGCGGATACATTTATCTTGGCTGCCTTCCTTCCTGGTTTTTTGGTTTGCACTTCTTGATAGAGTTTGAACTTTCTCGATCGATAGGTGCATTTGTCACACATTGCCTCTTCACGATTAACAAATCCAAACTTTTCTTCTCTTTCCATATTCCACTGTAAAAATCCATTACAATTGGGATGAAGTCTTTGGTGTTCTCCAAATACAGAGTTCCACATTATTGCATTCAGTCTCACATTTACTGTTCTATTAGATGAATCTTCAGACCTAACATTTAATAGAAAAGAATGCCATAAGAGAGTGTTTTTCTACCTGTAACAGTAGTTTCTAAATGTACTTAAAAATATTTGTGAATTACCTCCCTTTGATCACAATTTTTTTTGGCACAAATATAAAATAGAATTTCTTGGTATTATGAAGCTAAGCAGGTTGAAGTATCAATATTTTCTTTAAGTTAAGCATATATTTTATTAATTCAAGAAGGTACGACAACAACAAAATATTATTTCAAGGGAAATTTCTAGATTTAAAGAACTGATAGGCATTTTCAATCCGCTTTCAGAAAAATAATTTAAAATAGAGTTAAATAATACCTATGTTCATATTAACTGGTATTTCGATATTTTATGTTATTCCTTTAATTATCATTTAACCTACCTTTGATTTTTCTTTGCTGATTTCATTGTTTTTTTAATTTTAGGAGCAGCATCCCTTGGTCGCAACAGAACAGCAGGTTTGGTGTCATTTATAGATTGAGTATCGGTATGCTTATATGGAATATTTTGCACAAGAGAAGTCATTTTTCTGGTAAGTCTTTTATAAACTGTTTGTGTTGTGTCACTTTTACTTGGTTTTACAGTTTTTCTTTGTCTATTGTAAGGCACAGTTCCAGTTGGAAAACCTGAATTATTTCCCTTTCTGAACTTGGTCATTTTAATATGTAGAATTTATTTGTAATCCGTGAATGTTACTGTTTAAGGTGAAAGTTTGGGATTCTGTCTTTACTTTTATATTGGAAATTTGGTTAAAATTTGCATCTTTAATTTGAAAGAAAGGCACCAAACAGAACTCTCATAAAAAATTCTCATTAACAGAGAGAGATAGCAGTACAGATATAAATTTTTAATTCTTACAGCTGCAGTGACAGATATGATAAGATAATTGATTCATCATCTCTGGTCACTGTCTTATCTGTTTGGTGTAAGGTTATGGTTTTTTAGTGCATTAAGTTGTTTCAGATTAAACTTTTAATACTTCAAAATTAAGAAAATTGTCATTTTTTCCTGTAGTTTTCAATTCTTGGGTAGAATCTACCCCAATTATCTGACAGCTGATGTTAGTGTTTTATGTGAAAGTCATATCCACTAGTCTATTGATAAAACACACAGACTTATTGCTTTTGTATATTTAATAAGAAAATAAATAAGTTTTATTTGGCAAAAAAATCAACTCTCAGCTTCACATTTCCTCTGCCGTCATTTGGGGTACATGTTGAACTTTTCTTTTTTCTTCGCTTGTAAGTGATCGACATCTTTTGCCTACAACTTTTCCATTACTAGATATAACAAATATTCATTTGGCCTAAAATTTGCTAGATTCTGGGCCCTTTTCTTGATTCTATAGGTTACAATCTACCATTAGCTCTTTTGGGACCAGTCGAAAATGAGCATAACATGGTATTCAGAAACAAAACCATGGCAGATTTTGATTGGGTGGAGTATGCCACAAATAATAATTTTTTTTCCTGAAACCTTATGGATTCTTGGTTGTAGCAATGACAAAATAAAATTTGATTCCTCCTTCAGAAGTAGTTGAGAATTTGTTTTCTTCCTGTTGTTGAATGCATAAATTTTACTGTTATTTTTGTGTGAGATTGACGGTCACCCTTGACAACTGTAAATTACACCTAGAAAAGCAATGCGACCATATCATTTTTTTTATCAAAAATGTTAACACAATAAATATTCTTTATTTTAAAAAAGGTTTTATAATAAAAATCAACTCAATAAAATCAGTACAGCAAGAAACATTACTATTGTCGGCAATGGAAAAATCAATTGTTTTTTACATTCTATATTGGGATGAAATTTACTTTCACTTTCATTTTGGAAAAGCAAGTTGCTGAATCAGACTTCTTTTAAAACGTTTTTGTGATTGTGTCAGCATCATGGAGGACTTTCATAAAGATTTAGAGGAGAGATTTCTAAAAAAAACAAAAAAAAATGGGCAATATTCATGGTTGTGTAGCATGGGACGGCTATGTTGATAAATTAGGATACGGTGTCATGAATGTAAACTGGCCAAGGGAGGGTGCAAAAAAAGAAAGAGCACACAGACTAGCATATATGATTAAGGAAAGAATAAGCCACAATGATATGCCAAGACTTGATGAAAACAACAACCGCATAGAATGTAGTCACTTGTGCCATAATAAGACCTGTGTCAATTCAGAGCATATTAAACTTGAGTTCCATGCTATAAACCAGGAACGTATTCATTGTAAAGGGCAAAATTTATGTGCAAAATGTCATGAACCACATTGTCTTATATGAAAGTATGCTTTATTTACAAATTAACACTTTTTTGTCACTGCAACTCGTTGTTTTTTGGCATAGGGATGGTCCTCGGCTTGCGTTTTTGTACGTTTCACTGGCCGCATAAGCTTGTTTTTCTCGTAACACTTTTCTTCCTGATGTTTTTCATAAATTTTATACAAATGTTTCCTAGTATCAGACCTCTCCTTTTTATATTTTATTGATTTTTTATAAGCTTTCTGCATACTGTCTGTTTTTTTGTATAGCTTTAAGTTCTTTTTCAGCAGCAGACCCAGGACTGATTTCTGCCCCAAGTTGCTTACAGATCACTAGGAGAGACTCACCAGGACCAAGATTTACACTATGAATAGCTGAATGGACACGACCTTCAAAGTTTTTTGTATAGGTAACATTTTTTGGTAGTGATCTACGCAGTGATCTGTTAAATCCCTCGACTTTTTGAGTATTTAGGTTCTATCTCGTCTTTTTTAAAGCGCTCGGACTGAGACAATATAACACACACTTTCTTATGGCATTCAAGTTTTAGTCCAATTTTCTGATTTTAAAACTGTTCGGTAAGAAAGCTCTGTTGGACAACCAGAACTTTTTTCCACCCTTGCAAACAAAGGAATGCCTATGGCAAAGTTCATGATTGCCTGTGTAAAATGCAGGTATGGCATCAACGGTGAAAGAGATTTTATTCTTCACTTTGACAAAGTCACCGCCATATTTTTCCATGGCCTGGGTAAACTCCGACTGACATCTCTCAGCTAAATCCAGAGCGAAATTGTTCAAAAGCTTTTCACGGTCTTTTTTAGTTCTGCCGGGCATTATTTCTCCTAATTCTTTATTATTCTTGATGTTTTTCTGTGATTATTTAAAAAATGCCTGGTATCTAGAAAATGTTCTGGCTCTGTAGATGTTGTATTTTCAAGATACAAGTCATCTGCTGCTCTATAAGCAGAGCTATCTGGATCTGTTGTTAAATGTTTAGCTTCAATACCATCACTTGCAAGATCTTGCAGAGCTTCTTTTGCCCATGTGTACTCATCTCCTATGCTTTTCATGAATGTTAAATTTGAACTACATGCAGAAGTGCACTTTTCACCTGATCTGATTGGATGAACTGAACAAAAGTTTATTTTTGCAAACAACTCCTATAATGCTTTTATCTTCTGTTTCAGCTTCTGCAACAGAATACACCACTTGTGTAGCAGGCTGGAATGGGGTTTTTCCAATGCCGGAATATATTGCATTGTTGTATGCACCGTCAGCCTGTAGACTTACAGAACCAGGATCTTTTCTTCCTCTGAGTGTATTAATTTCAATCAGCTGCTTGCGTCGCGCTTTCATGTCTTTCTTATTTATATTTACTATTTCAGGTAGCACTTTATTTGCCCTCTTTTGTAGTCCTGAAGTGGATGGAGCTGGCATGTTACAGCCAAGTACTATTTTCCTCAAACCAGTATATCCAAGTGGTGTTTGACTTAATGCTGCTTGGGCGGATACATTTATCTTGGCTGCCTTCCTTCCTGGTTTTTTGGTTTGCACTTCTTCATAGAGTTTGAACTTTCTCGATCGATAGGTGCATTTGTCACACATTGCCTCTTCACGATTAACAAATCCAAACTTTTCTTCTCTTCCCATATTCCACTGTAAAAATCCATTACAATTGGGATGAAGTCTTTGGTGTTCTCCAAATACAGAGTTCCACATTATTGCATTCAGTCTCACATTTACTGTTCTATTAGATGAATCTTCAGACCTAATATTTAATAGAAAAGAATGCCATAAGAGAGTGTTTTTCTACCTGTAACAGTAGTTTCTAAATATACTTAAAAATATTTGTGAATTACCTCCCTTTGATCACAATTTTTTTTTGGCACAAATATAAAATAGAATTTCTTGGTATTATGAAGCTAAGCAGGTTGAAGTATCAATATTTTCTTTAAGTTAAGCATATATTTTATTAATTCAAGAAGGTACGACAACAACAAAATATTATTTCAAGGGAAATTTCTAGATTTAAAGAACTGATAGGCATTTTCAATCCGCTTTCAGAAAAATAATTTAAAATAGAGTTAAATAATACCTATGTTCATATTAACTGGTATTTCGATATTTTATGTTATTCCTTTAATTATCATTTAACCTACCTTTGATTTTTCTTTGCTGATTTCATTGTTTTTTTAATTTTAGGAGCAGCATCCCTTGGTCGCAACAGAACAGCAGGTTTGGTGTCATTTATAGATTGAGTATCGGTATCCTTATATGGAATATTTTGCACAAGAGAAGTCATTTTTCTGGTAAGTCTTTTATAAACTGTTTGTGTTGTGTCACTTTTACTTGGTTTTACAGTTTTTCTTTGTCTATTGTAAGGCACAGTTCCAGTTGGAAAACCTGAATTATTTCCCTTTATGAACTTGGTCATTTTAATATGTAGAATTTATTTGTAATCCGTGAATGTAACTGTTTAAGGTGAAAGTTTGGGATTCTGTCTTTACTTTTATATTGGAAATTTGGTTAAAATTTGCATCTTTAATTTGAAAGAAAGGCACCAAACAGAACTCTCATAAAAAATTCTCATTAACAGAGAGAGATAGCAGTACAGATATAAATTTTTAATTCTTACAGCTGCAGTGACAGATATGATAAGATAATTGATTCATCATCTCTGGTCACTGTCTTATCTGTTTGGTGTAAGGTTATGGTTTTTTAGTGCATTAAGTTGTTTCAGATTAAACTTTTAATACTTCAAAATTAAGAAAATTGTCATTTTTTCCTGTAGTTTTCAATTCTTGGGTAGAATCTACCCCAATTATCTGACAGCTGATGTTAGTGTTTTATGTGAAAGTCATATCCACTAGTCTATTGATAAAACACACAGACTTATTGCTTTTGTATATTTAATAAGAAAATAAATAAGTTTTATTTGGCAAAAAAATCAACTCTCAGCTTCACATTTCCTCTGCCGTCATTTGGGGTACATGTTGAACTTTTCTTTTTTCTTCGCTTGTAAGTGATCGACATCTTTTGCCTACAACTTTTCCATTACTAGATATAACAAATATTCATTTGGCCTAAAATTTGCTAGATTCTGGGCCCTTTTTTTGATTCTATATTGGGATGAAATTTACTTTCACTTTCATTTTGGAAAAGCAAGTTGCTGAATCAGACTTCTTTTAAAACGTTTTTGTGATTGTGTCAGCATCATGGAGGACTTTCATAAAGATTTAGAGGAGAGATTCCTAAAAAAAACAAAAAAAATGGGCAATATTCATGGTTGTGTAGCATGGGACGGCTATGTTGATAAATTAGGATACGGTGTCATGAATGTAAACTGGCCAAGGGAGGGTGCAAAAAAAGAAAGAGCACACAGACTAGCATATATGATTAAGGAAAGAATAAGCCACAATGATATGCCAAGACTTGATGAAAACAACAACCGCATAGAATGTAGTCACTTGTGCCATAATAAGACCTGTGTCAATTCAGAGCATATTAAACTTGAGTCCCATGCTACAAACCAGGAACGTATTCATTGTAAAGGGCAAAATTTATGTGCAAAATGTCATGAACCACATTGTCTTATATGAAAGTATGCTTTATTTACAAATTAACACTTTTTTGTCACTGCAACTCGTTGTTTTTTGGCATAGGGATGGTCCTCGGCTTGCGTTTTTGTACGTTTCACTGGCCGCATAAGCTTGTTTTTCTCGTAACACTTTTCTTCCTGATGTTTTTCATAAATTTTATACAAATGTTTCCTGGTATCAGACCTCTCCTTTTTATATTTTATTGATTTTTTATAAGCTTTCTGCATTCTGTCTGTTTTTTGTATAGCTTTAAGTTCTTTTTCAGCAGCAGACCCAGGACTGATTTCTGCCCCAAGTTGCTTACAGATCACTAGGAGAGACTCACCAGGACCAAGATTTACACTATGAATAGCTGAATGGACACGACCTTCAAAGTTTTTTGTATAGGTAACATTTTTTGGTAGTGATCTACGCAGTGATCTGTTAAATCCCTCGACTTTTTGAGTATTTAGGTTCAATCTCGTCTTTTTTAAAGCGCTCGGACTGAGACAATATAACACACACTTTCTTTTGGCATTCAAGTTTTCGTCCAATTTTCTGATTTTAAAACTGTTCGGTAAGAAAGCTCTGTTGGACAACCAGAACTTTTTTCCACCCTTGCAAACAAAGGAATGCCTACGGCAAAGTTCATGATTGCCTGTGTAACATGCAGGTATGGCATCAACGGTGAAAGAGATTTTATTCTTCACTTTGACAAAGTCACTGCCATATTTTTCCATGGCCTGGGTAAACTCCGACTGACATCTCTCAGCTAAATCCAGAGCGAAATTGTTCAAAAGCTTTTCACGGTCTTTTTTAGTTCTGCCGGGCATTATTTCTCCCAATTCTTTATTATTCTTGATGTTTTTTCTGTGATTATTTAAAAAATGCCTGGTATCTAGAAAATGTTCTGGCTCTGTAGATGTTGTATTTTCAAGATACAAGTCATCTGCTGCTCTATAAGCAGAGCTATCTGGATCTGTTGTTAAATGTTTAGCTTCAATACCATCACTTGCAAGATCTTGCAGAGCTTCTTTTGCCCATGTGTACTCATCTCCTATGCTTTTCATGAATGTTAAATTTGAACTACATGCAGAAGTGCACTTTTCACCTGATCTGATTGGATGAACTGAACAAAGTTTATTTTTGCAAACAACTCCTATAATGCTTTTATCTTCTGTTTCAGCTTCTGCAACAGAATACACCACTTGTGTAGCAGGCTGGAATGGGGTTTTTCCAATGCCGGAATATATTGCATTGTTGTATGCACCGTCAGCCTGTAGACTTACAGAACCAGGATCTTTTCTTCCTCTGAGTGTATTAATTTCAATCAGCTGCTTGCGTCGCGCTTTCATGTCTTTCTTATTTATATTTACTATTTCAGGTAGCACTTTATTTGCCCTCTTTTGTAGTCCTGAAGTGGATGGAGCTGGCATGTTACAGCCAAGTACTATTTTCCTCAAACCAGTATATCCAAGTGGTGTTTGACTTAATGCTGCTTGGGCAGATACATTTATCTTGGCTGCCTTCCTTCCTGGTTTTTTGGTTTGCACTTCTTCATAGAGTTTGAACTTTCTCGATCGATAGGTGCATTTGTCACACATTGCCTCTTCACGATTAACAAATCCAAACTTTTCTTCTCTTTCCATATTCCACTGTAAAAATCCATTACAATTGGGATGAAGTCTTTGGTGTTCTCCAAATACAGAGTTCCACATTATTGCATTCAGTCTCACATTTACTGTTCTATTAGATGAATCTTCAGACCTAACATTTAATAGAAAAGAATGCCATAAGAGAGTGTTTTTCTACCTGTAACAGTAGTTTCTAAATGTACTTAAAAATATTTGTGAATTACCTCCCTTTGATCACAATTTTTTTTTGGCACAAATATAAAATAGAATTTCTTGGTATTATGAAGCTAAGCAGGTTGAAGTATCAATATTTTCTTTAAGTTAAGCATATATTTTATTAATTCAAGAAGGTACGACAACAACAAAATATTATTTCAAGGGAAATTTCTAGATTTAAAGAACTGATAGGCATTTTCAATCCGCTTTCAGAAAAATAATTTAAAATAGAGTTAAATAATACCTATGTTCATATTAACTGGTATTTCGATATTTTATGTTATTCCTTTAATTATCATTTAACCTACCTTTGATTTTTCTTTGCTGATTTCATTGTTTTTTTAATTTTAGGAGCAGCATCCCTTGGTCGCAACAGAACAGCAGGTTTGGTGTCATTTATAGATTGAGTATCGGTATCCTTATATGGAATATTTTGCACAAGAGAAGTCATTTTTCTGGTAAGTCTTTTATAAACTGTTTGTGTTGTGTCACTTTTACTTGGTTTTACAGTTTTTCTTTGTCTATTGTAAGGCACAGTTCCAGTTGGAAAACCTGAATTATTTCCCTTTCTGAACTTGGTCATTTTAATATGTAGAATTTATTTGTAATCCGTGAATGTAACTGTTTAAGGAAAAAGTTTGTGAAAGTTTGGGATTCTGTCTTTACTTTTATATTGGAAATTTGGTTAAAATTTGCATCTTTAATTTGAAAGAAAGGCACCAAACAGAACTCTCATAAAAAATTCTCATAAACAGAGAGAGATAGCAGTACAGATATAAATTTTTAATTCTTACAGCTGCAGTGACAGATATGATAAGATAATTGATTCATCATCTCTGGTCACTGTCTTATCTGTTTGGTGTAAGGTTATGGTTTTTGAGTGCATTAAGTTGTTTCAGATTAAACTTTTAATACTTCAAAATTAAGAAAATTGTCATTTTTTCCTGTAGTTTTCAATTCTTGGGTAGAATCTACCCCAATTATCTGACAGCTGATGTTAGTGTTTTATGTGAAAGTCATATCCACTAGTCTATTGATAAAACACACAGACTTATTGCTTTTGTATATTTAATAAGAAAATAAATAAGTTTTATTTGGCAAAAAATACAACTCTCAGCTTCACATTTCCTCTGCCGTCATTTGGGGTACATGTTGAACTTTTCTTTTTTCTTCGCTTGTAAGTGATCGACATCTTTTGCCTACAACTTTTCCATTACTAGATATAACAAATATTCATTTGGCCTAAAATTTGCTAGATTCTGGGCCCTTTTTTTGATTCTATAGGTTACAATCTACCATTAGCTCTTTTGGGACCAGTCGAAAATGAGCATAACATGGTATTCAGAAACAAAAACATGGCAGATTTTGATTGGGTGGAGTATGCCACAAATAATAATTTTTTTTCCTGAAACCTTATGGATTCTTGGTTGTAGCAATGACAAAATAAAATTTGATTCCTCCTTCAGAAGTAGTTGAGAATTTGTTTTCTTCCTGTTGTTGAATGCATAAATTTTACTGTTATTTTTGTGCGAGATTGACGGTCACCCTTGACAACTGTAAATTACACCTAGAAAAGCAACGCGACCATATCATTTTTTTTATAAAAAATGTTAACACAATAAATATTCTTTATTTTAAAAAAGGTTTTATAATAAAAATCAACTCAAAAGAAACATTACTATTGTCGGCAATGGAAAAATCAATTGTTTTTTACATTCTAAAGTAATGGTTAATGAAAAATTAAGATAATTTAAAACAGTGTAAGGGAGGTAATGCAAATACAACGTTTTGGTTACTTCCCTTACACTGCTTTTAAATTATGTTTAAAGAAATGCATATTTATAAAGAAAGACCAGTAAAAATATCTGCAAATGTTGCATCTTTTTTTTTACAAAAAAATCCATATGAAAGATTTGACACTATATTTTAAATTCTATTATAGAATAGATTAAGTTAGCACTATGGTAAATTTAAATGGGTAATTATGGTTGCAAATTCCATTGGAAATTTGATTGAGATTATGACCATATCTTGAGGGAAAGAATTTTTTGGGGGAAAAACGGGGGGGGGGGGGGGGGGGGGGGTAAAAAGAAATTGTGGGGGGTCAATTTTTTCTCATTTCAGATTTCAGAAATTAAAAAGAATTATTCTTCAAATATTATTTTTTTTAAATTTCAAATATTGAAAAATTTCAAGAAGTAATCTTTAATTGCACAGTATGGCGCATTAGATTTGTAAAATCTTTGACCACATTTATTTATTTGTTATGCCGAATCTAACCGTGTATTTAGATTTTTAATTTTGGGTCCAGTTTTCAAATTGGTCTACATTAAGGTCCAAAGGGTCCAAAATTAAACTTTGTTTGATTTTAACAAAAATTTAATATATGGGGTTCTTTGATATGCTGAATCTAAACATGTATTTAGATTTTTGATTTTGGGCCCAGTTTTCAAGTTGGTCCAAATTAGGGTCCAAAATTAAAACTTTGTTTGATTTCAACAAAAATTGAATATATGGGGTTCTTTGATATGCTGAATCTAACCATGTATTTAGATTTTTTATTTGTGGACCCTGCTATCAAATTGGTTCATATTGAGGTCAAAAGGGTCCAAAATTAAATTTCGTTTGATTTCATCAAAAATTGAATTATTGGGGTTCTTTGATATGCCAAATCTAACAGTGTATTTAGATTTTTAATTTTGGGTCCTGTTTTTTAAATTGGTCTACATTAAGGTCCAAAGGGTCCAAAATTAAACTTTGTTTGATTTTAACAAAAATTGAATTCTCGGGGTTCTTTGATATGCTGAATCTAAACATGTATTTAGATTTTAGATTTTTGGCCCAGTTTTCAAGTTGGTCCAAATTGGGGTCCAAAATTAAACTTTGTTTGATTTCAACAAAATATGAATATATGGGGTTCTTTGATATGCTGAATCTAACCATGTATTTAGATTTTTTATTTGTGGGCCCGCTATCAAATTGGTTCATATTGAGGTCAAAAGGGTCCAAAATTAAACTTTGTTTGATTTCATCAAAAAATGAATTATTGGGGTTCTTTGATATGCCAAATCTGACCGTGTATTTAGATTTTTAATTTTGGGTCCCGTTTTTATACGACCGCAAAAATTTTTGCGGTCGTATATTGGTAGGGCGTTGGTGTCGTCGTCGTCCGGCGTAGACCGAAGACACATTGGTTTTCGCACTCTAACTTTAGTTTAAGTGAATGGATCTCTATGAAATTTTACCATATGGTTCAATACCACAAAAGAAAGGTTGGGATTGATTTTGGGGGTTATGGTACCAACAGTAAAGGAATTAGGGGCCAAAAAGGGGCCAAAAATAAGCATTTTTGTAACTTCCAGACATAACTTGTGTGTTAGTGTATGGATCTCTCTGACATTGTACCACAAGGTTCCATATCACACAGGAAATGCTGGGATTGATTTTGGGGGTAATTGCCTCAAAATATTAGGAATTAGGGGCCAAAAAAGGGGCAAAAAACAAGCATTTTTCTAGTTTCATGACAATAACTTGTGTGTAAGTGTATGGATCTTTCTGAAATTGTACTACAAGGTTCCATATCACAAAGGGAAAGCTGGAATTGAGTTTGGGGGTAATTGCCCAAAACGTTTAGGAATAAGGGGTCAAAAAGGGGCCTAAAATAAGCATTTTTCTAGTTTCAAGACAATAACTTGTGTTCAAGTGTATGGATCTCTCTGAAATTGTACTGCAAGGTTCCATATCACACAGGGAATGCTGGGCTTGATTTTGGGGGTAATTGCCTCAAAATATTAGGAATAAGGGGCCAAAAAAGGGGCAAAAAACAAGCATTTTTCTAGTTTCATGACAATAACTTGTGTGTAAGTGTTTGGATCTTTCTGAAATTGTACTACAAGGTTCCATATCACAAAGGGAAAGCTGGGTTTGAGTTTGGGGGTAATTGCCCTAAAAGTTTAGGAATTTGGGGCCAAAAAGGGGCCAAAAAACACATTTTTATACGACCGCAAAAAAATTTTGTGGTCGTATATTGGTATGACGTTGGCGTCGTCGATGTCGTCCGGCGTCGTCGTCCGAAGACACATTGGTTTTCGCACTCTAACTTTAGTTTAAGTGAATGGATCTCTATGAAATTTTACCATAAGGTTCAATACCACAGAAGGAAGGTGGGGATTGATTTTGGGGGTTATGGTACCAACAGTTAAGGAATTAGGGGCCAAAAAGGGGCCAAAAATAAGCATTTTTGTAACTTCCAGATATAACTTGTGTGTTAGTGTATGGATCTCTCTGACATTGTACCACAAGGTTCCATATCACAAAGGGAATGCTGGGATTGATTTTGGGGGTAATTGCCTCCAAATTTTAGGAATTAGGGGCCAAAAGGGGGAAAAAAACAAGCATTTTTCTAGTTTCATGACAATAACTTGTGTGCAAGTGTATGGATCTCTCTGACATTGTACCATAAGGTTCCATATCACAAAGGGAATGCTGGGATTGATTTTGGGGGTAATTGCCTCCAAATTTTAGGCATTAGGGGCCAAAAAGGGGCAAAAAACAAGCATTTTCTAGTTTCATGACAATAACTTGTGTGTAAGTGTATGGATCCTTATGAAATTGTACTACAAGGTTCCATATCACAAAGGGAAAGCTGGAATTGATTTTGGGGGTTATTGCCCACAACGTTTAGGAATAAGGGGCCAAAAAAGGGCCAACAATAAGCATTTTTCTAGTTTCCAGACAATAACTTGTGTTCAAGTGTATGGATCTCTCTGAAATTGTACTGCAAGGTACCAAACCACAAAGGGAAGGCTGGGATTGATATTGGGGGTAATTCCCTAGAAATTTGAGGAATTAGGGGCCATAAAGGGGCAAAAAAACAAGCATTTTTCTAGTTTCAGGACAATAACTTGTGTGTAAGTGTATGGATCTTTATGAAATTGTACTGCAAGGTTCCATATCACAAAGGGAAAGCTGGGTTTGAGTTTGGGGGTAATTGCCCTAAATGTTTAGGAATTTGGGGCCAAAAAACAAGCATTTTTCTTGTTTCCAGACAATAACTTGTGTTCAAATGTATGGATCTCTCAGAAATTGTACAGTTCATACATGTGAACCTCCCGACGGAAGTACAATAATCCCGTTTTCAGGGGTCTCCTCCCGACCTCCCGTTGAAGACAAAAAAATCCCGTGTATGAAATATTTCATGAATGAAAAATTTCAGCCCAACATATCTGGTGTAACTGACATTACTGAAGTTAAATTTTACCTGTAAATCAATTAACATGCATAATTATATGGCCTCACTTGTCACCTTGGGTGTCAAACATACTGGTAATAAACGATTTTTACCTCAGGCTAACTGCCGTTGTGTATTAAAACTTTGTTTATTTAAAATGAATGTTGGGTTACTTCCCTTGATTTATCCTGTTTTAAGTTACTTTCCTTTAAATAATGTAAATTTTTAAAAGAATATAAATAAAATATAAATTGAACAAATAATCATAAAAGGATGGTAATTAAATGATTTTAAATTTTTTAGGACAAATAAAAAAATAATAATTTGAAAATTATTTGAGGGTTCTATACTTCCTTTCAAGGCTTAAATTGAAATTTATATAATAACTATGACCCATAATGATGGTTTGAATGTGTTACTTAACATGCATTAAAAATCTACTTGCATATAAAGATAAAAAAAAAAAAATCTACTTGCATAAAGATAAAAATAAAAGATCTACTTGCAGATAGATAAGCAAATGTTCTGATTGCAATGAAAAATGGTAAAAAAGATATGACCTAAAAAATTTAAAGAACATACTGAAAAAGAAGAATGTTAGATTGAACAAGTTGAAAGTTTAAAAAGATAGAGAAAATTTATAAGTAGAAAGGTACTATAAACATAATACATTCGGATGAAAAGTTGAAGAAAACACACTTTAACAGACAATTTCTACAGCACACGGTTACATTTACGACAGAATTTATGTCGATTAAAAACATCCTGATCTGAGTCCTAATCTCCAAAACTCCTGATCTTAGTTTCACAGTCCATCACATGTATGTGTACTGCAAGGTACCATACCACAAAGGGAAGGCTGGGATTGAGTTTGGGGGTGATGAATCATAAAGGGGTTCAAAAAATTTGGGGGGGGGGGGGGGATTTTTTTTTCCTTTTTTTCTTTAAAATTTCCATTTTAAATTGGTTATTTCTGATTTATATATAAAAGCAAATGATAATGATATGGTTTGAATAGATAAATTAAAAAATTTTAAGTTCTTAGACCACATTTATTCTGTGTCAGAATCCTATGCTGTGTCAAATATTTAATTACAATCTAAATTCAGTGCTGTATCAAGCTTGAATGTTGTGTCCATACTTGCCCCAACTGTTCAGGGTTCGACCTCTGCGGTCGTATCAAGCTGCGCCCCAGCGGAGCATTTTATTCTAGTTTCCAGACAATAACTTGTGTTCAAGCGTATGGATCTCTCTGAAATTGTACTGCTAGGTACCATACCACAAAGGGAAGGCTGGGATTGAGTTTGGGGGTGATGAATCATAAGGGGGTTCAAAAAATTTGGGGGGGGGGGGTTTCCTTTTTTTTTCTTTTAAAATTTTCCATTTTAAGTTGGTTATTTCTGATTTATATTTAAAAGCAAATAATACTGATTTGGTAGGAGATACACACCAAACAGGATGTGTAAATTATTATATAATAAGTATTGTTCAATAGCAAGAAATTTTCAACTGCACAGTATTGCACAATAGCAAGAAATCTTCAATTGCACAGTATTGCGCAATAGCAAGAAATCTTCAATTGCACAGTATTGCGCAATAGCAAGAAATATCCAATAGCACAATATTGCGCAATAGCAAGAAATTGTCAATTGTACAGTATTGCGCAATAGCAAGAAATTGTCAATTGCACAGTATTGTGCAAAAAAAGATACTTCGTATAAATTGCTTATTTCTTTACCAATTTCAATGGGGTTTTTTGGCCTCGTTTTCAAATTGGTCCACATTGAGGTCCAAAGGGTCCAAAATTAAACTTTGTTTGATTTCATCAAAAATTGAATTATTGGGGTTCTTTGATATGCTGAATCTAACGGTGTAATTAGATTCTTAATTTTTGGTTCTGTTTTCAAATTGGTCTACATTAAGGTCCAAAGGGTCCAAAATTATACTTAGTTTGATTTTAACAAAAATTGAATTCTTAGGGTTCTTTGATATGCTGAATCTAAACATGTATTTAGATTTTTGATTATGGGCCCAGTTTTCAAGTTGGTCCAAATCGGGGTCCAAAATTAAACTTTGTTTGATTTCAACAAAAATTTAATATATGGGGTTCTTTGATATGCTGAATCTAACCATGTATTTAGATTTTGATTTTTGGGCCCCGTTATCAACTTTGTTCACATTGAGGTCAAAAGGGTCCAAAATTAAACTTTGTTTGATTTCATCAAAAATTGAATTATTGGGGTTCTTTGATATTCCAAATCTAACCGTGTATTTAGATTTTTAATTTTGGGTCCCGTTTTTTAAATTGGTCTACATTAAGGTCCAAAGGGTCCAAAATTAAACTTAGTTTGATTTTAACAAAAATTGAATTCTTGGGGTTCTTTGATATGCTGAATCTAAACATGTGTTTAGATTTTTGATTATGGGCCCAGTTTTCAAGTTTGTCCAAGTTGGGGTCCAAAATTAAACTTTGTTTGATTTCAACAAAAATTGAATATATGGGGTTCTTTGATATGCTGAATCTAACCATGTATTTTGATTTTGGACATTGGACCATAATAGGTAAATTAAAAAAATTAAAGTTCGTAGACCACATTCTTTCTGTGTCAGAAACCTATGCTGTGTCAAATATTTAATCACAATCCAAATTCAGACCTGTATCAAGCTTGAATGTTGTGGCCATACTTGCCCCAACTGTTCAGGGTTCGACCTCTGCGGTCGTATCAAGCTGCGCCCAGCGAAGCATTTTATTAACATTTATAATACAAATCAATGCAATAATTTCATTTTCAACAGGAATGCTTCACGTAGGCCTTGGTGAGACCCAACTTAGTAATCTGTTGGCTTCAGTGAATCTTCACTATTTAAGCGTATCTGGGTTAAAGACGAGAGAAGAAGAAGTTGGGGCAGCATTGGAGTCATCTGCTGAAGAATCCATGATAAAATATCTAAATATGGAGTCTAATTTACAGGAAAATACTCATGGTTTGTTGTAACTTAGCCATGTTTTTTGCTCATTATCCATGGTAATTATCGAGTTTTACAAACTGTCCAGAAATTCTTAAACTATATCATGTCATCTAAGTAGTGGGTAGGAGGATAATCAGCATCAATTATTAACTTTTGACCCTTACCGTCAATATACACATATTATTTTGGGGTCCTCTTTACAAAAGTGCCAGGTGTAAATTGCAGATTAAAAACAAGGTAAAAAAAAAGATATATTATAATTGCCTTGAAATGACAATGTAAAACAATTCAAACAAGAACAGTGGCAGATCTAGAAATTTTCATAAGTGGGGCCCACTGACGACATAAAAGGGGGCCCACTTCATTCATGATTTAGTGATTCCCTATAAAATCAACCAATTTTTTACCAGAAAAAGGGGGCCCAGGCCCCCTAAGCCCCCCTCAGTACCAGAAAAAGGGGGCCTAAGCCCCCCTCTTAATCCGCCTCTGAAGAAAACTAACAGCCTTATTTATGTACAAAAAAATGAACGAAAAACAAATATGTAAGACCTAAACAAACAACAACCACTGAATGTAAGGCTCCTAATATGGGACAGGCACATACATACAGAATGTGGCGGGTTTTAACATGTTAGCGGGATCCCAACCCTCCCCTAACCTGGGACAGTGACAGTGGTATAACATAATAATATAAGAACAAGTGGTGTAACAGTACAATATAAGAACGAAGTATAAAAATCAGTTGAAAAAGACTTTACTCATCAGATTGATAAAAATAAAAATATATATTTACATTGTCTGAAATATAAAATTTATTTGTACTCTCTACAAAAGCCGGAAAAGCTTAACAAGTCTCACTTTTAGTCCAGTTTATAAAGCTCATACAAGTTATTTATATTTTTTCTCATAATGTACGAAGTATATATTGTATATAACTTGGGATCAATTTGCTATTCTGTGCAATTTTTTGTATACATGTTTTTTTTTACTTTATCAATAGATTCTGATGACAATGAAGAAAACAAAGGGATTGCAGTTTCCACTGATACCTGTTGGCAAAAAAAAGGCTCCGGGAAATCCTATAATAGTTTGTCTGGTATAGTAACACAATTAACACTATATAAATTAGTATTTGTTATGTTTAAAAAATTGAAGAATATTATTTTGAAGTATCAATTGATGTTCAACTCAAATAATAAGTTTTACACAAATTTTTAGTCATGCTTTGAGATAGTAATTTGATGATTGGTATATAGTCTTATCATGACAAGTTACAGATCAAGTTCAGTTTTGGTTTGGTCTAATGATTTTGTAGAGAGTTATGGTCCTTGTACTTAGGAAATTCACTCACTTAATCAGTTTTCCTCATCTTTTCTTCTTGCTTGAAGATATTTATTTGAAAATTGGTATATAGTTTTATCGTGACAAGTTAAATATCAAGTTCAAATTAAGTTCCAGGCTGATTATTTTGTGCAGAGTTATGGTCCTTGGACATAACAAAATTCACTCAGATAATAAATGTTCAAAATTTTTTTGTTTATCAGTTTTGAATACAATGACTTGATATTTGTTATATAGTTTACACAATGACAAGTTATAGTTCTGGTTAACATTTTGTTCTAGTACAATGTAATTTTAATCTGTTAGGGGACTATGTATTGCCAGGAAATGCTCACAGAATGCTTGTTATTATCCTATTGATAACATGCACAAAATATATCATGTTTCTATACAAACAACATTAAATCTTTTGATATGTTATGCATGTTTTAGGATGTGCATCACTGATTGGACAGAAGACCGGGAAGGTATTGAATGTAAAAATAAAATCAAAAAATTGAAGGACTTGTGATGTTGCCAAAAGAAAAGGTATAGTTCCAAAAAAGCACAAATGCAGCAAAAACCATACAGGCTCATCTAAAGGCATGGAGCCAGCTTTAGTGGTTGATATGATAAAAGATGTAATAAATAAGGGTGTCGATATAAAAGAAATTGCTGGTGATGATGACACTACAGGTTTACAAAGGGCACAAAACGTTCTTAAAATAAAACTTAAGAAAAGATCGGACAAAAACCATATCAAGAAAAACATATCAAAACAGTTATATGCAATAAAAAAGAATTACAAAGAATTGTCACAAAGGGTCATCAATTACATCATGCAGAATTTTTCATACATGGTTGCGCAAAATAAAAAAAACACAGAAGGTGTAACAACTGGCTTGAAAGCAATGGTAGGACATATTTTTGGTGACCATAGCTTCTGTAATACCAAGTGGTGTGTCTTCCTTGAAAACCCTTTGGCAAAATTTAGTAAGTTACCATACGGCAAACCACTTCAAAATCCAGAGCTGAAGAAGGAACTGGATAGAATTTTTATTAAAAAATTATCAATTCAAGCAGAAAAACTTGCAAATCTTGCTAGCACTCAAACAAATGAAAATCTCAACCAAATGTTAGCAACAAAAGCACCTAAATATAAACATTATTCTGCATCTAACAGTCTGAGTTACAGGTTTAGTGCAACAGTGGCACAGAAAAATGAAGGCCACAGATATGTACATGAGGTAATTAAATGAACTATTTAGAACAACATCTGTAATTCTTTATTAAATTTTTCTAAAGTTGTATCCAGACTTTGACAGAACCACAACATCACATTCACATAAACATGGTAAACCCAAGGTTTCAGAAATTCATGAAAATTGGTACCCATCAAAATAAATGAATCCTCAATATTATAATATTTTAATAATATTTATGTAGAGTCGGCAAGGTATACAAACAGAGACATATATCGTCTTCAAATTTTCGTCATAACATTTCAGTCAGTGAGTGTGTACAATATTAAGATTAAAGTTGAGAATGGCACATGTATACTGTTGTAATTATTAAATAATTAGAATCAATGGGGCTCTCACCAGGCAATTTTACCATAAAGCGTGCTACCTTCATGGATAAGATCAGAAGAAAGTACAGTAAGTTACAGAAGACGAGGAAATATAAAAGGAGAAGAATTGAGCTAAAGTCGGAGAAATGTAACAGCAATGGTATAGCAGAAGTTCTAGAGGGAACAACTTATGAAAGCAATATTGGTACATGCATCTTCTTTTTGTTTTTAAATATCATGTTTGACACAATTACAACACAGGAGCATGCCACTTTTCATTTAAAGCTCACCTTGCTGAGTGCAATAGTGAGGTTATACCATCATTTTGCATCCATAGTCATTTTTTATTCATTCACGTTTCACATTCAGTTTTTCCTTTGAAAAGAAACTCATGCCTTACCTATCAACATATTTTAAATCAAATTTTCTCATTCATGTCACAGTTAATCCAAATAAGCCCTAGCAAACTTCTCAAAGCTTCTGGTTATAAGCCAAATATAATTCTAATACAACATCGTTTGTAACAAATATATAACAGTTTATAATTGCCAATGAGACAACTTTCCACAAGTTACAAAATGACATAGAATAACTCTTTCTTTAACTATTATCCTCATTAGCACAATTTAACTAAAAAAAATAAACCAAATGTTAAGCAATAATCAAATAACAAGAATAATTATCATGATTTAGAGTAATTTCTCGCAATTTGATTACCTGATATTGTCCTCATAAATTTCAGTACAATTTTCTATTACATAAATTGGAATTATCTCCCTTATACCATTGACATAATGAAAAAAAACCAAGAAAAATTAGTGGCTTTAAATTCCTAATACTTATTTTTCAAATTTAAGATTAAATGTCTAAATATATTTCGTTGGTATTGTCCAAATAATTGAAAATGAATATAATAATATGTAATATAACAAAATCAGGAGAAATTCTTTACACATGTGCAATTGTCCTAATATGGAATTTATTTTGTGAATAAAATTCATATCGGGTTTTGCTTTGCCTCAATGAATATGAATTTTATTCACCCGATAAATTCTTGTATTAGGACAATTACACACTGTGTAACTAATACTATTTTGTAGACATTGAGGATGATATAACTGACCAACTAGAAGAAATTCCAACTTGGAAACAGATAACAGCTGAGGAAAACTTTCCAATTATAGTATTTGATCTTGAAACTACAGGCTTGTGTATGTATTCCTATAGAGAAATTTATGTGTATCTGAGACATAATCAATGTGCTATTTTTAATTAATTAAATAAAAATATATAATTGGCGACTGGAGATTAAAGAAATAGACTTTATACTGTTCGAATTATTTCGGTTCTTTACTTTTAGCTAATGATACAACTTGTTATGAATTTTATAACACAACAATGCATTTTGATTGGTTCCTTTATAGACTTGTGATTTAAAGGAATTTAAGTTTTTCATTCTGCCGTTGATAGCCGAAAACTAATGTGGTGTTTTCTGTTCGAAGTTCATCCTGTGAGGCATGGCAACTACATTTGATTTATCTGAACTTTGAAACTTTTGTAACTTTATTTTTCGTAAGTACTTATTTTGTAGGTTAATTTTCCTTTTTTAATTTTTTGTCAAGTCATTTGTTGCAAAAATTTATTATTTTTTCAAGTTGCCGTGTCTTACACAGGAGGCTTATCATGCCTGTAACCCGAAATAAAGCAAGAAAAAATTATAAATTAATAAGTGAATTTGGTTTTGGTCATGAGGACGTACTCGATGTGTCGGACCCTACATCTGATATTTTTGATGAGACTACACCTGACGATGAAGTAGATAGGTTGGAACATCGAATCCATAATTTAGAAGTAAGCATTTCCGAAAAAGAAAGAAAGCTTGAAAAAGCCGATTTTGAAAAACAGGGGGCAATTCCAAAAACGCGCTTGAAAAGGAAATATGTGGAGTCGAGTAATCTTAATGATTTAGTCAAGGAGAAAGGTGTAGGCGATAAGTCTAGCAGACCGCGCCAGCTCCAGTCGAGTGCACCTAAAGTAAAGTCCACTGAAACAGCCGGTAAGAAGACAAAATCAGCTAAAAGGAAAGACTCCAGGGACTCAAAAAGTTTTAAAAAGAAGGGTGAGATTAATTTAGAAAAAGAAAGTTTTGACTAAATTAGTAGAAAAACAATTATCAGATATTTTAAAAAAGAATAATTTCATAGATTTAGTCGATTCTAGTGAAATTGCTCAAAATAGTTCTGATAGTGAGCTTGATTTTTCTTCGCATTTACGCAAACGTTCAAAAAAATCTTTAAAAAAGCAAGGTTCAAAAGTTCAATTACACTATTCAGATTCCGATTCGGACGACAGTATTCATGTCCCGAAGGTTAAATCGGTTAAGACCAAAAAGTTGAAAAATTCGTAGCTCTAGGGTGACAAAACACAAGTCACGAGTAATATCAGAATCATCTGATAGGTCTGATTATGATTCATCCGAGTCTAGTACTGATGATGCTACTTCTAGTACGTCAGGTACTGATTCGTCATGTAAAAAGAAATCACTTAAAAAGCGAAAGGTTAAATCGTGTATGGTTGCTAAAGCTAGCGATGACATGCAGAATCCACAAACTTGGCCCCATACTACACTTCAGTACGAATATATAAATAAATCTGTTTCATTTCAAGATTTAGATTTAAAGCTGTTTGTTGCGGGAGAATTAGAAATAATTGGGTCAAGCAAAATTAAAACTGACGAGAGAAATACTAGGTTGTCTCTTTTGAAGAAAATTGTATATTACAGTTCTATTTATCAGTGGAAATCTTTACTTGACTTCTACGCTGCATTTTTGAGACAAATTGAAACGGGGGTTAAAAACTGGAAATATACTCCTGATAATTTGGAAGTTCCTCTTCTGTCTAAATATGTTAAACAGGAGTTCGAAAAGAAGCCTTCTTTTGGTGGTAAAAAAGAGTCCAAGACACCTACGTTAAAGTATTGTTCTTTATTTCAGAAGAATAAATGTTCAAAAACATCACCGCATAAAATTATGATTAGAGGTGTTGAATGTGAGGTTAATCATTTTTGTGCCACTTGTTATAGATTAGACAAACTTAAAAGTCATCATCCTGAATGTTCTTCTGCATGTCCTCATCATAATGAATGACTAAATCAACATGTTCAATTACCTGATTTTCATAAAGCATTATGGGGTTCTAGACATTCACTTAAATGTACTCTTTGTTGTATTAGTTATTTGGGTACAAATGATATGCAAAATTTTGTAACTATTCATAATATTGTTAAAAAATCTGGATTGTACAATTTTCAGGGTTGTAGAATTCCAATTTACTCTAAAATTAATATTCTTTTGTTAAGAAGCTTGTTACAGAATTATAGTGACGCTCAGGTTTGTGACTTCTTAGAGTATGGATGGCCGGTGGGTCACAATGGGAGCCCGTTCAGGTCTACTTTTTCCCGTAATCATTCGGGGGCTACTGATTTTCCAGATGATATTGCCAAATATTTGAAAAAAGAAAGTTCTTATAAAGCAATTGTTGGACCATTTAAGGCAAATCCGTTCAGCTGTCCTTCAGCTTTATCTCCTTTAAATTCTGTTCCAAAAAAGGATTCGATAGAACGCAGGGTAATTGTTGATTTGAGCTTTCCAGAGGGCGAGGCGGTTAATTCTGGTATTTTCAAAGATCGATATTTAGGCGATGAAATTTCAGTTTCGTATCCCACGGTTGATGATTTTATTATGTTAATTAAGAGTAAAGGTCAAGGTTGTAAAATGTTTAAAAGGGACCTGAAACGGGCTTATAGACAATTAGTCGTTGACCCCGGTGACATCCATCTCTTAGGTTACAAATGGAGAGGACACTTGTATTACGATCGTGTATTAACAATGGGTTTGAGATCTGCTGCATATATATGTATGCGAACAACAAATGCTATTGCATTTATATGTCAAAACATGGGTGTAGATATTTTGAACTATTTAGATGATTTGGCTGGATGTGATATTCCTTCCAGCAATGATGATGCTTATGCTAAATTGGGTCTTATTATACAGAAGTGTGGCATTGAAGAATCAATTGAGAAAGCCTGTCCGCCTAGTACAAAAATGATATTTATTGGCATTTTATTTGATTCTGAGAATATGACAATTTCTATTGATACTCAAAGATTGTCAGAGATTCTGCAAAAATTCAGAGCCAATTAGTTTCGAATTGGCTCTGTAGCACAGATTGTACAAAGAGAGAATTACAATCATTGCTGGAAAATTAAATTTTGTATCTCAATGTGTGCGTTCTGGCCGAATTTTTGTCTCAAGACTTTTGAATTGGTTAATAGATTTTCCTGATAAAGGGAAATTAGTCATTCAAGCTGATTTTAAACTTGACTTATTGTGGTGGCAGGAATTTTTGCCTGGTTATAATGGGGTTTCTATGATTTTGTCTGATGAATTCTCAAATCCTGATCAATTGTTTTCTGTTGATGCATGTTTGACAGGATGTGGCGGATGGATGGACGGAAGATACTTTCACTGTTCATTTCCGGAGTTTATTAAGTCTCCCAAACGAAGTTTGGGAAGACTTATTGTTTTTGCTCAGTTCTTATTATTATTATTATTATTCTTCCTCTTCCTCTTCCTCTTCCGCCGCTTTTAAATTTGAACTTGTCCGCACCCGCTCTCCAAAACCGCTTGTCAGATTAACTTAGGGTTTCACAATATGTTAGACTAACATGTCTAGTGGTGCAATCAGGGTTTTGTTTGTGCAATGGGGTTTATAAAGGGGTACTTTGAGGGGCAAAAAGAAAAGAGGGTTTTACTATAGAACCCTATGGGATTTTATTTTTTAAATTTTCAAATGATTATAAATTGAAAACCGTTTGTGATAGACACAATCTTTTTAATTGAAAATGTTCTAAATGATAAAACCCATTAAATGAAATACAGGGTTAGTCCCCAGGGGTCATCCACACCCCTTGCCATTTAAGAAAGTTCTAATACCTTGTAAGTGGTCAAAATCCCCACCCCTAAACCATATATATTCTGGTTTGTCATGCTAAGATGGTTTGAATGATATACAGGGTTAGTCCCCAGGGTTCATCCCGACCCCCTGCCATTTGAGAAAGTTCTAATATCTTGAAAATGGTCGAGATCTCCACCCCTAAACCATATATATTCTGGTTTGTCATGCTAAGATGGTTTGAATGATATACAGGGTTAGTCCCCAGGGGTCATTCCGACCCCCTGCCATTTGAGAAAGTTCTAATATCTTGTAAATGGTCGAGATCCCCACCCCTAAACCATATATATTCTGGTTTGTCATGATAAAGCACATGAAATGAAATACAGGGTTAGTCCCCAGGGGTCACCCCCACCCCATGTCATTTAAGAAAGTTCTAATATCTTGTAAGTGGTCAAGATCCCCACCCCTAAACCATATATATTCTGGTTTGTCATGCTAAGATGGTTTGAATGATATACAAGGTTAGTCCCCAGGGGTCATCCCGACCCCCTGCCATTTGAGAAAGTTCTAATATCTTGTAAAGGGTCGAGATCCCCACCCCTAAACCATATATATTCTGGTTTGTCATGCTAAGATGGTTTGAATGATATACAGGGTTAGTCCCCAGGGGTCATCCCGACCCCCTGCCATTTGAGAAAGTTCTAATATCTTGTAAATGGTCGAGATCCCCACCCCTAAACCATATATATTCTGGTTTGTCATGCTAAGATGGTTTGAATGATATCCAGGGTTAGTCCCCAGGGGTCATCCCGACCCCCTGCCATTTGAGAAAGTTCTAATATCTTGTAAATGGTCGAGATCCCCACCCCTAAACCATATATATTCTGGTTTGTCATGATAAAGCACATCAAATGAAATACAGGGTTAGTCCTCAGGGGTCACCCCACCCCCTGCCATTTAAGAAAGTTCTAATGTAAGTGGTTAAGATCCCCACCCCTAAACCATATATATTCTGGTTTGTCATGCTATGATGGTTTGAATGATATACAGGGTTAGTCCCCAGGGGTCATCCCGACCCCCTGCCATTTGAGAAAGTTCTAATATCTTGTAAATGGTCGAGATCCCCACCCCTAAACCATATATATTCTGGTTTGTCATGATAAAGCACATCTAATGAAATACAGGGTTAGTCCCCAGGGGTCACCTCACCCCCTGCCATTTAAGAAAGTTCTAATATCTTGTAAGTGGTCAAGATCCCCACCCCTAAACCATATATATTCTGGTTTGTCATGCGAAGATGGTTTGAATGATATACAAGGTTAGTCCCCAGGGGTCACCCCCACCCCCTGCTATTTAAGAAAGTTCTAATATCTTGTAAGTGGTCAAGATCCCCACCCCTAAACCATATATATTCTGGTTTGTCATACCAAGATGGTTTGAATGATATACAGGGTTAGTCCCCAGGGGTCATCCCGACCTCCTGCCATTTGAGAAAGTTCTAATATCTTGTAAATGGTCGAGATCCCCACCCCTAAACCATATATATTCCTGTTCATCATGTCTCGAACATTTGAATGACATATACGGTCAGTCCCCACTGGGTTCCCCCCACCCCCAATGTTCTAATATCTTGTAAATGGTCGAGATCCCCACCCCTAGACCATATATATTCCTGTTCGTCGTTTCTCGAACATTTGAATGATGTATAGGGTCAGTCCCCAGGGGTTCTCCCCACCCCCAATGTTCTAGTATCTTGTAAATGGTCGAGATCCCCACCCCTAAGCCATATATATTCTGGTTTGTCATGCCAAGATGATTTGAATGATATACAGGGTTAGTCCCCAGGCATCACTAATGCATTAACTTTACTGGACCAAACCAATTTTCACTGGACTTTGTCCAATGTCAGGCGACACTGGGAATTACGAATTATGAGAGCTTCGTTTGGGAGACTTCGTAACAGCATCCTGTTACAATCATTTCTTGTTTTAGATCAAAATTTGCATATAAATTTATTCGAGATGTTGACGATTGTAGTAGCCTTAAAATTATGGGGTAAACATTTTACAAATTTAAAGGTGGTTATTTATTGCGATAATTTGGTATCAGTTCGTGTTTTGAATACAGGCGCTACCAGAAATGTGTTCCTACAGTCGTGTTTGCCGGAAGTTTGTTTGATTGCAGCTTTAAATAATTTTGAGTTAAAAGCTATACATATTTCAGGTTGCGATAACTGTTTACCGGATCTTTTGTCTAGATGGGATTTAGGTTATAAATTTCAGCTAGAATTTTACGAGAGGACAAAAGGCACGTCTCTATCTAGAGATTTTATTCCTAAAGAATTGTTTCAGTTTGAACATATTTGGTAATTGCTTATTCATGTATTTGTAGATTTGCAAGTGCTAAGACGAGATATGTTTTTGACTAGGATTTCGGCTTTCACGAAAGGTACTTTGGTTAATTTTAAAACGCAGTGGAGAGCCTATTTATTGTTTTGTAATTACTTTCATTTAGAACCGTTTGATATTAATGCTGAGTTATTATGTACTTATTCAGAGTTTCTCAGTAGAAGTTTCAGATCAGCTCAATCTATTCGCAATTATTTAAATGGAATTAAAGTTCTTTTCCTGTTGTTAGGATTACAAGTGGATGTGTTTTCGTCTTACGAATTGAAATTGACGATGAAAGGGTTAGATAGGAAATTAAAACATTTACCTAAACAGGCATTTCCTATTACTTTAGAAATTCTAGGAAAATTTCGTGAACATTTGAATTTGAATACTCCTCTTGATGCGACATATTGGTGTTTATTTCTTTTTGCTTTATTACTTTTAAGCAGGAAGTTTAATTTAGTTCCAGTATCAACCAAGAAATTTGACAAAAACAAACAGCTATGCAGAGGTGATGTTACAGTCTTTCCATCTCTTATAATAGTTGCATTCAAATGGACAAAAACAATTCAGTTGGGTAATCGTATTTTAAGGATACCTTTGCTTGCTTATCCTTTATCTAAATTTTGCCCTGTAAATGCATATAACAGGATGTGTTCTTTAAATCCTTGCACTTCAGATGGTGCCGCTTTTTCTTGTACAAAAAAGGGGAAATGCATGCCAATTACTTATAACCAGTTTCAGAATAAACTGAGAGATTTACTTTGTAAAATTGGGTCAAATCCAAAATTATTTTCTTCACATAGTTTCCGAAGAGGTGGAGCAACGTTGGCTTCGAAAGCAGGGGTTTCTCCTAGTTCTATCCAATTGATGGGTGATTGGAAGAGCAATTGCTATACTAAATATATTGTTAGTTCTTTGTCTGATAAAATCAATGTAGCGAAACAAATTAAAAACTTTGTTTTAAAATAAATTTGCTCTTTATAGATTCTAGGTCTACTCTGGTGTGCGATTCCATAGCCAAGCATGTTAAAACTATTAGAAGGTGTCACTTGCAAGCCTTTCCTGGAGCAAATATTTGGGACATAATAAATTTGCTTAATTGTGGAACAATTCAGGTAAATTATGATATAATTCTGGTGCATGTAGGAACCAATAATGTTGGTTCCTATGAGGTTGCTGATTTTGATATAGCCTATAACGTGCTTATCTCTACAATTGAGAAATTAGTTAAGCCACATACTGTAATAGTTATGTCAGCAATCATTCCACGTTTACTTGATTTTCAGAATACATGTTATTTTGTCACCACTATTAACTCTAGATTAAGAAGTTTATGCTTTAAACGTGGTGTTCAGTTTGTAGCTACTTATAAACCTTTTTTGAAGTTTGGGATGCCAGTTTGTGAACTTTATTCACCCATCTGTAGGTTACATTTGAATTATTTTGGTAATTTAAAGTTGACAAATTTTTTTGTTCAAGTATTGGCACATTGTTAAACAAGAGGATGTTTAGTCTCATCTTGTTACTTTTAAACAGAAGGAGCAATCTTATTCTGTACCAATTTTGTTTAATTGTGCTTACAGTAGTGGGTGATTTGTATATATCCTTTATGGGTTATTTTGTTTTCTGACCATTCTTGTCAGAAAGATCTGACCATTCATGTCAGTAGTATTTTTTGATATCTGACCATTCATGTCGGTATTATCATATTTTTGTTAGAAATATCTGACCATTCATGTCAGTGATATTTTCTGATTTCTGACCATTCATGTCAGTATTATTATTATTTTTGTTTTCATTCTGATCTTTGTATAAGGTGAAACATGGCTTTAAATGAGCACTATAACTTAAATTGTTTTTAAATTTTGTTTATTATCAATCAATGTGCTTTGTTTACCGTTTGGCGGTTGGGTTTTTGGTGCTGAACATTGATTGAATTAACTTTTACGTCTATTATTGTTTTTTCATATGAAATTGTAATAATTTGCCAAAATTAAATGTTTTATTTTAATTCGCTTTAATCATTTCTTAGCATTTAATTAGTATTGCTTTGCATCCAGTCGTCTCATGGTTTATTTATCTGCGTCTATTTACTTCGTAAGAGCAAATTGTGCTATTTTTAATTAATTAAAAATATATAATTGGCGACTGGAGATTAAAGAAATAGACTTTATACTGTTCGAATCATTTCGGTTCTTTACTTTTAGCTAATGATACAACTTGTTATGAATTTTATAACACAACAATGCATTTTGATTGGTTCCTTTATAGACTTTTGATTTAAAGGAATTAAAGTTTTTCATTCTGCCGTTGATAGCCGAAAACTAACCCTCCCATTATTTATCCCACCCAATATTTATGATCAGTAGTTTCATTCTCATTTTCTGTGGAAGTTTTATTTTTCAGCGTATGTTCTTTGCTGATTTGTTACTGTGGATAGACGAATTTACAATGTAATTGAGTGACTAAAGGACGATCGAGCAACTTAGTTTATACCTGATAATTTGGATTCGGATTATTTCGCAATGGATTCAGACATTTCAGATTTATTGTTACCCGCTGGATATAGACGTGTGAGCAAAGTGGTGTTGATAAATGGTGCTGAACATTGATTGAATTAATTTTAACGTCTATTATTGTTTTTTCATATGAAATTGTAATAATTTGCCAAAATTTAATGTTTTATTTTAATTCGCTTTAATCATTTCTTAGCATTTAATTAGTATTGCTTTGCATCCAGTCGTCTCATGGTTTATATATCTGCGTCTATTTACTTCAAAAGAGCAAATTCAAAATTTATTGGTGTAAACAGCTTCATTTTTACATGTAATTACATTTCTTAAAAATGTATACTTTTGCTGGCTAACAAAAATCACAAAGAATTCCAAAATATCTTTCTTTTCTCCAAAAAAATACAACATTCATAAATGTGTGTGCTTCCCATGACAATGTCACAATGATGCATGGGAAAAGAACAAAATCGTGATATTACTCATTGGGTGGTAGCTTAATAACATAATTACAAGAACTGAATGCTTCTTTTTATACGACCGCAAAAAATTTTTTGGGATCGTATAATGGTATGATGTCGTTGTCGTCAGCGTCGTCGTTCAAAGACACATTGGTTTCCGGACAATAACTTTAGTTTAAGTAAATGGATCTCTATGAAATTTTTTAATAAGGTTCAATACCACAAAAGAAAGGTTGGGATTGATTTTGGGGGATGATGGTTCTAACCGTTTAGGAATTAGGGGCCCAAAAAGGGGCCCAAAACAAGCATTTTTCTAGTTTCAGGATAATAACTTGTGTATAAGTATTTCGATTGCTCTGAAATGTTACCATAATGTTTAATACTACAAGAAGAAGGTTGGGATACATTTAAGGGGTTATGGGGCCAACAGTTAAGGAATTAAGGGCCAAAAAGGGGCCAAAAACAAGCATTTTTCTAGTTTCCAGACAATAACTTGTGTGTAAGTGTATGGATCTCTCTGACATTGTACCACAAGGTTCCATATTACAAAGGGAAGGCTGGGATTGAGTTTGGGGTTAATTGCCCCAAACGTATGAATTAGGGGCAAAAAAAGGGCCAAAAACAAGCATTTTTCTAGTTTTCAGACAATAACTTGTGTGTAAGTGTATGGATCTCTCTGAAATTGTACTACAAGGTTCCATACTACAAAGGAAAAGCTGGGATTGAGTTTTGGGGTTATTGCTCTGAGGGGGGTTTCAAAAAGTTGGAGGGGGGGGATTTTTTTAAGGGATTCATACTTTTTTTTCAAAATTTTTAAAATTTCGAATTTTTGAAAAGTTTCAAGAAGAAATCTTCAATTGCACAGTATTGCGCAATGGATTTATAAGATCTTTGACCACATTTATTTTGTGTCAGAAACCTATATTATGTCAAAAATTTGATCACAATCCAAATTCAGACAGTATCAAGCTTGAATTTTGTGTCCAAATTTGCCCCAATGAATACTAAATGTGCCTAAGTCATTGCTATTACATGATTATAAAACTCTGTAAATACAGAACCATCCTTGGCATTTTCAGTTGTTCCTGTTTTGAAGTTATCATAATGATTATAAAATAAGAAGATGTAGTATGGTTGCCAAATGAGACAATTCTCTACCAGAGACTAAATGGCAAAGAGGTTAACTATAGGTTACCGTATAGCCTTTGACAATGAGCAATACTCATACCACATAGTCAGGTATGGAAGGCCACAAAATGGTAAAACCAGAAAAAAACTAAACCTCTGATTTATGTACAAAACACTTACAGAAATACAGAGGTTAATTTTATTTTTTGAAAAATTAACCCTTTTATTTCATAAATTTAAGAATAAATTCATTTACCTGATGTTCCGAAGTTGTCGTTTGTTGATGTGGTTCATAAGTGTTTCTCGTTACTCATTTTTATATAGATTAGACTGTTGGTTATCCGTTTATATGGTTTAACACTAGTAATATTTTGGGACCCTTTTTAGCTTGTAGTTGGGTGTGAGCTAAGGGTCCATATTAAAGGACGTACTTTGATCTATAATAGTTTACTTTTATAAATTGTGACTTGGATGGACAGTTCACTCATACCTCATCTTCTTATATCTATTGAGTTTGATTCACAGATCATTTCAAAAATTTCAGCTCGTCAGTCAGATATTGTACAGATAGCAGCTTTAACTGAGAATGAAACTTTCTCAGCTTATGTTATGCCATCGAAGAAAACACCACAGGCATCTGATATAACAAAACTTGCATTCTTTGATGGGCAAATGTACTATGATGAAGTTCCTGTGGAAAGTTCACCACCATTTGAAGTCTTTACTAATCTTATTGCTTTTTTGTCCAAGTTCCTTCTAAACCAACACTTGTTGGACACAATATAAAAACATTTGACTGCCATATACTGTATAATCAATTGAATAAATTGAAGATGTGGGATGAATTTTGCCTGTATTTTAATGGGTTCATTGACACAAGAATATTGTTTAGGAGTGAATATCCAGGTCGTCAAAGTTACAAGCAGTGTGATTTAGTGTCAGATTTTTTAGGGGAAAGTTATGATGCACATAATGCTTTGTACGACTGTAAATCTTTATTTAAACTGGTGCGATCACATGGAAATTTAGCTTCTCATTTCTGTAAGCATACATTTGATGGAATGTACCCAAAATATTGCCAAAATGACTTATCTTTCAAAGCTCTTGTTGAAAATAAAGGAATGTCAAAACAATTAGCCAAAAAGGCAGCTTCAACTGGGTTGTGCAAGAAGCATTTTATTTTGTCAATTCAAAGAAATGGTATTGATGGACTGAGGGCACTTTTGTCTCAAAAAAATAGTTCAGGTGTAGTACGTGTTAGTACAACGTCAAAATCTATCATTCAGAAGGTGTATGATTTTTGTTATATGAAATGAAGAGTAAATTGTTTTAGATTCCATATGAATC
This sequence comes from Mytilus californianus, assembly GCF_021869535.1. Taxonomy (NCBI): domain Eukaryota; kingdom Metazoa; phylum Mollusca; class Bivalvia; order Mytilida; family Mytilidae; genus Mytilus; species Mytilus californianus. Next base: position 4,436,156 of record NW_026262675.1, read on the forward strand.
TGATTATATATACATTGTAGAATTTAAATGAAACAATTACTGTGAATGCTACTAGAGATTAACAGAAATTTCAATCTACAGACATACTTGCTTCTGTGACCAAGCTTCTATTATATCAATTAGCAATAATTGTTATTATCAAAGAAACCTATTTCTTAGGATGCCAAATCTTTGACCTTATGGAGAATCAGGTCAATATATATAATATAAAGATTTTAATACTACATTGCACCATAAATGTTAAAGTTAATATTTGTTTGTGAGCTAAATTTTGAATAAGAGTTTAGAAAATTTTGACTGGTCCTGTAGTCTACTACGCATACCTTATTTTTTAGCAATTTGATTGATCCGTCCATGCTGAATGTCAGGAAATAGAATTTTAGTAGTAAAATTTTTTATAAAATTTTATAATGTTGTCTATAGTTCTTTAATTGTATGAAGGATTTAAAGTCAAAGATGACATTTTGTTTTACCACAGTAAGAATGGTCATATTGTGTACCACACATATGTTGTGTGATCCATATTAGTGAATGTAATTTGTTAGACTTGAAAAAGACCACTTAAACTTATATCTACCTGATATATAGTTTATAACATGTTTATAGTTTGTACTGTCATTGTATAATATCACTACTTATTTAAGGATTTGTGAGCTGTTGCCATCAGTTTGTGTCAATTCTTGTCTTCTGTTCACATTTCAAATCTTAATTTAGGAGGCAAATTTCAATTAATTTAAAATGGAATATTCTATTTTGTTACGACACTTGTTGGTAAAATTTTATCCAAAATTAACATGATTATTAATGAAATTTGTAAAATAGATATTTTTTCAGAATGATACTATGAAATAATGACTTGTGAGAATGATTTGTTATAAAAAATGTTTTAAAGAAAAATTCTATGAGAAAATACAGGTTCATGTGAGTATCTGGTTTGTTATTTGACCAAGCTTGTACATGAAGGGTTATGATGTAGTACTGTTCTTGCATATATGTCTGTTAATATGTGCTGGAATTTATTTTGCCTTTTATCATTTGATCAAATAAAGAATTCGAACACTATGCAAAGATCAATAAGAGTTGATGTGGTTTAAATTTTATACAGGTTGCAAATATTTTTTCTTTTCATTAACAAGTTTTATCAGATTTATCTTGACTGATGGTTTTTAAATTTTACTGTTCCTACTGACATTTTAGTTTTCAATATGTAATACAATAAGTGTTTGTAACTACTGTGATAAAAAAAATTACATGACAGATAATGAAAATTGCAAATGTTAATTTGGATTCAAACATTATATATTCATATATATATATATATATTTACAATATGATATGTAATGGACTAAATTACCAGTCTATTAATTAATAAATATTGCTTATAGTTCATGCTTGTATTTCTTTCTGTATATTGTGCAACAGAATAAGTGCAATTTTATATATGTCTTGGATACATAATACAGATCCCTTTCATCAGATTGAGCTCATGTGTTTTCTTCAATTTGTTTTATAAAAAAAAATTTGGCATGGATGCAAAGGATAGGGAATAAAAGTCAACAAAGCCATTTGACATCTTTCTTTCTAGCAAACAAATTTCAATTTTAACCTTTTAATCTCTTTTTTACTCAAATAATAAATTTCAATTTATGTGTCTAGTAGAAGCTGCAGTTTACTGATTGACATATAGAGGACCCTTTCAAATTATTGATCAACCTGTAAAAAGAATGTGTGTTCAGCAAAATGGTACTCAGTATAAACATTCATTTATTTTCCAGCAGAAGCTGTGAAGTGATTGTTGCCCAAACACGTGTCTATATATAACTATATCTCAGAGCATACATATAAAAAAGATGTGGTTCGATTGCCAATGTAACAACTCTCCACCAGAGAACAAATGACACAGAAACAGCTATTGGTAACCATCAAGTCTTCAACAATAAGCAAAGCCCATACCACATGGTCAGCCATAAGTCTTTGTTTGCTTTCTTTTGTGAAAATGTTTAAATGTATACATTAATTAAATTTGTATTGTAAAAATAAGGGGGGGGGGGGGGGGGGGGGGCCAGGAGGATTTGTTTTGGATCGGTTATTTATTTTTGTAAACTAAGAGGACAGATTATCTATTTTCTGCACTATTGAAGCAAGATTTTTCATTTTCATTAAAGCAAGGGACTGATTATTTATTTTCACAACTATATTTATAATATTCGAAAACATACAATTTTTAAATTATTTGCATGTTTATTATAAATAATTCATGTATAGTCAAGTCATTATGTACCATTTAATCAGAATTAATTATTATCCTCTGCAGAAATGAATCTTCTATATTCCCCAATGCATATACACGTATTGCATACATACACAGTTTTAAAGTTTGGTTGTAACTAAGGCTCTTTTAAAAGTATTGGCAAACATGTTTTGAAATTTTTTTTTGAAGGGTTTTTGAACCGCTGAAGGCCCAAGAAGCTATAGAACAAATGATGCAAAATCATGCCTTCTGGGTGTTCCCCAGACCCTTTTTTAAACTGAAAATGCAAGTTCTGTTTTAATAATTTTATGACAATATTTTGGTCTCAAAGCAAAATCACGTTATAGATTCAGTGTAAGACTTAAGTTTCTAGGAACAACATCAAAAGACAAATATGCATGATAAAGTAAAAATGTAATTCACATAGTTAAGTCTGTGGCTGCTGTGTTTATTTAAACTCATGATCAAGTTAATAATAAAATTACTAAATTACAAAATGAATGCAACATAACAGAATACAGAAGGGCAATCAATGAACAAAAGACAAATAAATAAGAAACATTGATCCCGAAAAATCAGGGGCTACGTCTGAGGGAGAACAGAACTTGCTTCTTGCAAGGCACTCACGGTGAACACAATTTGAAATTTCCTACATGAGGCATTTGTCTCAATGTAGTTACGGCCCTGATTTAATAAAAGTGAGGTAAGTGTTCCTGAGACAATTAACCTCAAGTTAAATGAAACCAATTTTCTGACATTTCAAGTATATTTAAATAATATTTATACTTTTATTATTTAAAGATATGGGAAGTGTTTCCCGATTTTTTTTGTGGAAAAAAGATGAATTTATGAAGAATCTGATGCCATCTCATACTTTCGATTAGACCTGCTGAGTTATTTATTTTCAATACATTGCAAGTCAGGTAATTTATTTTCAAACTACCACAGAACAAACCATTTATTTTTGTGATTATCAAGGCTGAGTTATTTATTTTCAAAATCCTCCTGCCCCCCCCCCCCCCCAGAATATCAAATGGTCGTCCCCCCTAATCCTCAAAATCCACATATTGTACATCAAAATTAGCATTTTCCCTCAAAATACATGATAAAGAAAACTGACATGAAAACAAGGTAAAAAGATGACAACTAGAAAACCACTTGCACATTTTTATGAGAGACACGGAGAGATTGATGCACGTAATAAAAAAAAAGAGGGGGGGGGGGTTGATTTATATGTAGGTAATCACTGAAGCATGACCAGTGCAGACCCCTACTTCTGGATCTTCCACTGCATGCATGCCTCTAGAGCAACTCCACTTTACGGGATCAGAAAGTCAGTTTTTACAACATATTGAAACTTTTTGACATCTGGATATGATTTGGAACGCCTAACCCTACCTGTACGTCATTTTTCAAAATTTGTGATTTTTTTTTAACCGAGAAGAAGAATCTACAAGATCAAAATAATTGTTGGTATATAAAATCAAGTTTTGATAACATTTTCTAAATTGTATATAAATTTGGTTGAAATTCAAGTACAAAAATTAGTTTCTCAAAATTTGTGATTTTGTGTTAAAAAAATTGGATTTTACCCAAATTTTGGTCCAGATATCTCAAAATAACTTATGGGGCATTCCTTCAATATAATTTTGCAGAGAATAAGATTGTGAAATCAATTTAAGCAATAAAGACTTATAATTTGTACTACATAAAAATGCTCAAATTTACATGTTTCTCTATGTTCTAATTTCCAAGTGCATAAATTGATTTATTTGGTTGCTATGGAGATATCATTGGTTATCATGGATTTTTGTAGTAGAAATCTGTAACACAAAAGTGTTTCAAATAATAATAAGGACCTAGAATTTACCTAATTTAGTTCTATTAGTAATGAGTATTTATATTAATCTTTTCCCGGGAAATCTGGATACAGTTATCTCCCCTTCCTGAAAATCCGAAAATATTCAAGCAAATGATGAAATATTTCTTTAAAATGCACGGTGACCCTATGTTTTTTTATTATTTTTTTTTCAGATCTATATCTTTGCTACAATTCTAGAGAAAATAAGAAAAATCTGTCTCATGGATTTTTTTTCTGAACTAGGGAAAGATTATAAATGCCGATTTCCCTGTAATATCTATGAGGGGCCTGATGGGTTATTTTCGTTCTTCGTGATCGTCGCATTTTCGCTATCGTGATCCGTTTTTCTACAGATTTTTTTTTTTTATATTTTCGTGATCCGTGATCCTGGAAATTTATTTTCTGTGAATCGTGATTGACAAAAAAATCAACTCGTGAATCGTGATGAGACACCCCCGATCAGGCCCCTCATCTATGTAAAAAACCTCGAAAATACACAATACTGTGGATAAGGGTACTGACCAAACAAGCACGGTGACCTCTATTTTTTATTGTTTTTTTCAAAAGAGTATTTTATCAACTGCATTTACACAAAATATAAAAAAATTCTGTCTCAAGAAATATTTAGTGTTGATCCATCTTGTCAACTGGATCCATTGTGCATAATGAAAAACGGTGGAGCATCCAGTTTGAGTAGGGACATAAAATCTATATAAATAAGAAGATGTGGTATGAGTGCCATCCAAGCCACTATGGGTAGAAAGTACATTTATTGTATACATTCCACCAGAAAATTCATCATATTGTATAGGTGACCCTTTTAACGACATTGAACATGAACTTCTTATGTTTAGTTCAGATCACAGTTATATATATGCCTTCTTGGCGATTTTAATGCCAGAACAGGCGAAGATCTAGATTTCATAAAAGTAGCTTATGATGATTTTTTAGGAATGATGTATCTTTAAACACGTTAACAAACTCCAATATTCATATTTCAAGAAAAAGTATGGATAAAAAGAAAAATAATTTTGGTAACATTTTCCTACAGCTATGTAGAGCTAACAATTTATTTATCTGTAATGGAACAATCGGGGATGACAAAGACAAAGGCCAGTTTACATGCAAAAATGTCAGTGTGGTAGATTATGTTATTGGCTCTGATTTTCTTACACTTCTTCAAAACTTTTCTATTCTTGAAACATCAAAACTATTTTCCGATGCTCACACTCCATTGTCACTTTCGATGTGTATATACGAAAATGAGAAAAGAAATCATTTAGAAAAAAGGAACTGTCCTCCAACTGAAGAAGTTGAAAAATGGGACAACGAAAATGTAGATACCTTTATTGAAAATATAGATAAAATTCATATTGACATTATTCTTACTGAGCTTGAGTCTGTAAATATAGAAGATGTAAATCATAATTGTGTAAATAGTGTTAAAAGAACTTGTGATATACTTGTTAATGCTGCTAAGACTACTTTTGGTACTTATATGAAATATAATAAACAGACTAATGGTAAAGTAACTACATCTAAGCCTTGGTTTGACGAAGATTGCAAGTCTGCAAGAAAGAAATTCAAAAAATCTAAGAGAAAACTGAAACGTAACTTTTCACCAGATCTTTTCAATGAGACAAATTCTCTAGAAAAGCAATACAAAAGAACTATCATGGATAAAAAGGATAAAAAAACACCGAAAGCAAATTAGAAACAAGATTAGTAATTTAAAATCGAAAAATCCAAAGGAATACTGGAGAATTTTAAATAGCAACAAAAAATCAAAAACTCCAGATATCCCAATTACTGTTTTGTTTGATTTTTTTCAAAGATTTAAATAAAGGAGAAAATGTAGAGAATGCAATACCTACAGAAAGCCATGTTGATGTAGATAGTTTGAATGTATATATTAACTCTATAATTACTCGTGATGAAGTTGAAAGTGCTTTAAAGGGTCTGAAGAATAATAAAGCATTATTCTGCTAATGATAGAATTGTAAATGAATATCTTAAGCGTTCATTTAGTGTTATGTCTGATATCTATGTAAAACTATTTAATGTAATTTTTGATACAGGTATCGTACTCGAAGAATGGCTATGGGGCGATATAATTCCAGTGTTTTAAAATAAAGGAGATAAATTTGATCCAAAAAATTTCAGACCTATCACCATAATAAGCTGATTTGGTAAACTTTTCACATCTTTATTAAATAACAGACTGAATAAATATTCGAAATAATATAGCTTGATATGCGAAAACCAAGGAGGCTTCCAGAAAGGATACTCTACCATTGATAATTTATTCATTTTACATTTCTCATTAAGACGATGAAAAACAAAAAGAGGAAACTTTTTTGTGCTTTTATCGATTTCGCTAAAGCTTTTGATACCGTCTGGAGAAATGGCCTGTGGCAAAAATTACTATTAAATGATATAAATGGTAAAATGTATAATGTTATTTTCAACATGTATAGTGGTATTAAATCTCGTATTTCATTTAATGGTGAAACTACCGAATACTTTCCATGTAATATCGGTGTTAGACAGGGAGAAAACGTGCCTCCTTTTCTTTTTTCTTTGTATCTGAATGACTTGGAAGAATTTTTTCATAGAAATGATGTATTAGGTTTAAGCTCAGTGACAAATGAAATAGAAGAACGAATTAATATTTACTTGAAACTTTATGTACTACTTTATGCAGATGATACTGTTTTATTTTCTGAAACTGCACAAGATCTTCAACATCAGCTAAATACATTTTATGAATACTGTGAAATATGGAAACCGAAGGTAAATCCAACTAAAACAAAAAATTGTTATTTTTGGTAATGGTAGATTGCCAAACAATCTAAATTTTACACTTGGTGGTAATGAGTTAGAAATTGTCAAGGATATATCATATTTAGGCATTATTTTTTCCAAAACGGGTCGTTTCACAAGTGCTAAAAATCAACTCATTAGTAAAGCCATCAAAGCTATGTATGAAGTCCTACATAACCTGGCAGTTAATGTCAGTACGATCTTTTTGATAAATTGTTAGGCCAATATTGCTATACGGCTGTGAAATTTGGGGATTTAGTTATATTGATGCAATAGAAAGAGTCCATTTGAAGTTCTGTAAACTTTTGTTAAATTTGAAAAAATCAACCTCAAACTTTATGGTTTATGGAGAGCTAGGCGCTTATCCTATGGTAGTATATGTGGAACACCGTATGGTAACCTTTTGGTCTAACATTGTAAATGGTTCTGATCAGAAATTGACAAATATTCTGTATAGATATATCTATAAACTCAACGAATATTGTGGATATACTTTTGAATGGTTGATTTGTATAAAAAATCTTGAATAAATATTGATTTTCAAATATTTGGATAAATCAGAGTAATTACAGTTTTAATCCAAAATGGTTAAAGTTGAGCATTAAACAGAGAATATTTGATCAATTTCAGCAGACTTGGAAATCAAAACTAGAAAACTCTCCAAAAGCATTATGTTATAAACTATTTAAAGAAAATTTGGAATTTGAAGAATATTTAGACTTATTACCTTATAAAGATGGAATAACTTTATGTAGGTTTAGAACTGGAAATCACCGGTTACCTATAGAAACCGGTAGATGGCTTGGAATTGTTAGACAGGAAAGGTATTGTGTACTTTGTAATTCTCGAGAAATAGGTGATGAATTTCACTATATTCTAAACTGTACAGCTCAAACAGAAATTAGAAGAGCTTTTAAACCTTACTATGTAAGCCGAGTAAATGTTTTGAAATTCGGCAGTTTATTTGTTTCAAAAAATATTCGGGTATTGAAAAATTTGTGTAAATTAATCAGAATTTTCAATACAGAAGTATGTTCTCCAGGTTGATCATCGATCTCTCATCTTTTTATGCTCGTTTTGTACAAATTTGTCATGCGCAGAATCTGTATGTAATTATATATAAAAATGTCTTTCTTTGTACCATTAACTTGGTTTTATAAGAAATAAAGAATCTGGGAGTATGCAATGAACCATTGTCACGCTAGAGGTGTCAACTTGACTGTTCCGGATGTACCAAACATATCTATGTTCGATAAGGGACGTTCACTCCAAATATCAAGTTTATTTACAATTGGAGGACTCCTACAGGTATGACGTATAGAAAGCGGAAAATACTGGGTTTATCCAATACGTTAGTTCGAGTATACTAATCAGAACTATAACAGCTATTTTGTTCGATGAAATTATTTTAAAGAGCTTTCCAAAACAAAAGGCTTGCACGCATAACTAGCTTCTTTATAATTGATGTATCTATTTAATTTCAAGCAAAGATAATATTTTTTTATTTTCACAATAGTGGTAAATGGTTTAATATGTTATTTGATCCTTTAAAATGACTAGATGAAAGCCACGTTATTCCCATCAAAATATCAAGTTCATAGTTTAAAAAAAGTAGGATCATTTGAAAAAACTAGGACAAGTATGGAACGCCGACACTGTCTTATTATGACATTTCTCATTATATGATGTTCATTTGCCATTATATGATGTCATTTTACCCTTATATGATGTGCAAATGACATTATTTGATGTGCACTTGTCCTTATATGATGTACACTTGTCATTATGTGATGTGAACTTGTCCTTATATGATGTACATTTGTCATTATATGATGTGAAGTTGTCCTTATATGCTGTCCAAACACATTTATATGAGGTGCAAACATCTTTATATCATGTGCACAATTCATTATATGATGTGCTTTCTCCATTATGTTATGTGATTGAGTCCTTATATTATGTGATGCTTTCCTTATACGATGTAGAAACGGCATTATGTGATGTGCAATCACCTTTATACGATATGCAATCACCTTTATATGATGACAATTTGACATTATCTGATGTGCAAATTATATTATATGATGTGCAAATTATCTTATATGATGTGCAAATGGTCTTATATGGTGTGCAAATTATCTTATATCATGTACAGATGCCTTTATATTATGTGCAAACTTCTTTATATGATGTGAACTTATCCTTATGTTATGTGCTAACATCGTTATATGATGTGGTAAGGTCATTATATTATGACAATGTAACATCATATGGTGTGGTTCGGTTTACATCTTTATATGATGTCAGAACATCATTATGATGATGTCGAAACATCATTATGATGATGTGCATTCATCGTCCTGATGGTCAATGAACATGATTACGATTAAAGCGATTACTCACTACGTCAGAACTGATTCCGATCTGCTTCTACGAAAAAAGCAGTTATTGCCACCAAGATCTGTATCTATGTCGTATGAAAAATGGACGAAATTTTGAAAGAGTTAAACCTAGGCACGTTGGTATCGCGTTTTAAAGATGAAAAAATAACACCAGATATAGTTGAACTTTGTCATTTTTAGCTCACCTGGCCCACAGGGCCAAGTGATCTTTTCTCATCACTTGGCGTCCGTCGTCCGTCGTCCGTAAACTTTACAAAAATCTTCTCCTCTGAAACTACTTGGCCAAATTTAACCAAACTTGGCCACAATCATCATTAGGGTATCTAGTTTAAAAAAATGTGTCCGGTGACCCGGCCAACCAACCAAGATGACCGCCATGGCTAAAAATAGAACATAGGAGTAAAATGTAGATTTTGGCTTATATCTCTGAAACCAAAGCATTGAGAGCAAATCTAAAAATGTTTATCAGGTCAAGATCTATCTGCTCTGAAATTGTCAGATGAATCGGACAACCCGTTGTTAGGTTGCTGCCCCTGAATTAGTAATTTTAAGGAAATTTTGCCGTATTTGGTTATTAGCTTGAATATTATTATAGATAGAGATAAACTGTAAACAGCAATAATGTTCAGCAAAGTAAGTTCTACAAATAAGTCAACATGACCGAAACGGTCAGTTGACCCCTTAAGGAGTTATTGCCCTTTTATAGTCAATTTTTAACAATTTTTCGTAAATTTTTGTTATCTTTTACAAAAATCTTCTCCTCTGAAACTACTAAGATGAATTTAACCAAAGTTGTAAACAATCATCATTAGGGTATGTAGTTTAAAAATTGTGTCTGATGACCCCGCCCGCGAACCAAGATGGCCGACATGGCTAATAATAGTACATAGGGTAAAATGCAGTTTTTGGCTCATATATCTAAACCCAAAGCATATCGAGCAAATCTTTCTAAACAAAATTGTTTATTAGGTCAAGATCTATCTGCCCTTGAATTTTCAGACCATGCAGGCAACCCGTTGTTGGGTTGCTGCCCTTGAATAGGTAATTTTTAGAAATTTTTTCAGCTTTTGGTTATTATCTTGAATATTATTATAGATAGAGATAAACTGTAAACAGCAATAATGTACAGCAAAGTAAGACCTACAAATAAGTCAACATGACCAAAATGGGCCAAGTTCATTAAAGATAGAGATAATTGTAAGCATCAAGAATGTTCAGTAAAGTAAGATCTACAAACACATCACCATCACCAAAACACAATTTTGTCATGAATCCATCTGTGTCCTTTGTTTAATATGCACATAGACCAAGGCAAGCGACACAGGCTCTTTAGAGCCTCTAGTTGGAGAATATACTTGCAAGAGGTGCATATCGTTTCCGGATAACTCCTACAGTTTCAATGCTAAGAAGTTTTCACTTTGCTGGCTGTTTGAACATATATGAGGGGGTGGACAGGGGTGCATCCTTCTCCCACCTCCCGCCCCCTATCTCTCACCTCCCACTTTTTTTTTAGTAATTTCTCTCCTTCTTTTTTTTTGTCTCCCAACTCCCGCCCCCCTTTCTCCCACCTCCTCCTCCCCCTTCTCCCACCTCCCGCCCCTCCTTCTTCCACCTTCCCCTCTTCTCCCACCTCCCTCAATAGTTGTCCACCCCTCATATATTGAAGGTGTGCATGTGGTCAGGGTTTTGATTTTTATCAATATTTGCTCTTTTGAGAGATCGTTGAACTTTGTCATATTTGGAGTATATACATGCATAACAGGTGCATAACATTTCCGAAATAACACTTTGCATCTGTGTGGGCATCATCTGTGTCTCCCAGACACAATAATATCTCAAAGAAAGTCCTACATTGACTTTGTTATAATACAGTTACTTCAGAGTGGAGTGTGTGTGTGTGTGTGTGTGTGGGGGGGGTATCACTGTGTCTAGTTTAAGTACTACATTCGTGGGTACTGGACTGGTTACCTTAACTGGGATCTTATTCCAACTTTTCAACGCAATTTTACGAAAAAAATTAGGCGAAAGACATATGATTTTTCTATTATATTTTGATATATGTATGTAAATAGATTCAGAAAAGGTATCACTCAAGGCCATTGAAATTTAAGTTTGCCGGGACAAAATTTTTGGGAAACGACACCTTCACCCCCATTTTAGCACTATTTTATAGCAAATACATGCAGATTATTGCCATGGATACACCAAAAATAAATAAAATTTCACCATTTTCAGCATTGGAAATAAAACTTTCGAAGATTCTGATTATAGACATATGCACATATATTAGATGTTTTTCGTTTTGTAAATAGATACTTAGTAAGACCGTTGGTTTTCCTGTTTGAATTGTGTTATACTGGTTATTTGGGGCCCTTTATAGCTTACTGGTCGGTGTGAGCTAATGCTCCGCGTTGAAGGCCGTACATTGACCTATAATTGTTAACTTTTTTATACATTGTGACTTGGATGGAGGGTTGTCTCATTGGCACTCATACCACATCTTCTTATTTATACAAACATTAAGCTTTTACTATTTAAAAGCAAAGAAAAGAGGATGGCTAATGTTTATGAGGGTAAATTATCACTTTGTTTGCTAACTGTGTATTGTTACCTTAAAGACTGGCATGTATACCAAAAATCGCCTGAATATCGGAAGTCCTGAAAGTTGTTCGTTGTGAAATTACTAAATGACAGAAAAAACGGACAAGAGTTAAACTACATACCACAACTATATACTTGATTCAATCAAAGTGTTCGATAAACATTAGTATTTAAAGCATAAAATGACATGTACAAATTACATAAAAGGAATAAAACAATCTCGGAAGTCATCATCTTTGAAATAGTAAACTGTAACGTACAGCATTTTTTTATATTCTTATTTCTGATGACCCCGCCCGCGACATGGCTAATAATAGTACATAGGATAAAATGCAGTTTTTGGCTCATATATCTAAACCCAAAGCATATCGAGCAAAATTTTTCAAAGCAAAATTGTTTATTAGGTCAAGATCTATCTGCCCTTAAATTTTCAGACCATTCAGGCAACCCGTTGTTGGGTTGCTGCCCCTGAATTGGTAATTTTTAGAAATTTTTTCAGCTTTTGGTTATTATCTTGAATATTATTATAGATAGAGATAAACTGTAAACAGCAATAATGTACAGCAAAATAAGACCTACAAATAAGTCAAATGACCAAAATGGTCAATTGACCTCTTAAGGAGTTATTGCCCTTTATAATCAATTTTTAACAGTTTTCATAAATTTTGTACATTTTTACAAAATAATTTCCACTGATACTACTGGGCCAAGTTCATTAAAGATAGAGATAATTGTAAGCATCAAGAATGTTCAGTAAAGTAAGATCTACAAACACATCACCATCACCAAAACACAATTTTGTCATGAATCCATCTGTGTCTTTTGTTTAATATGCACATAGATCAAGGCAAGCGACACAGGCTCTTTAGGGCCTCTAGTTGGAGTATATACTTGCAAGAGGTGCATATCGTTTCCGGATAACTCCTACAGTTTCAATGCTAAGAAGTTTTCACTTTGCTGGCTGTTTGTACATATATGAGGGGGTGGACAGGGTGTATCCTTCTCCCACCTCCCGCCCCTATCTCTCACCTCCCACTTTTTTTTTAGTAATTTCTCTCCCAACTCCCGCCCCCTTTCTCCCACCACCTCCTCCCCTTCTCTCACCTCCCGCCCCTCCTTCTTCCACCTTCCCCTCTTCTCCCACCTCCCTCAATAGCTGTCCACCCCCTCATATATTGAAGGTGTGCATGTGGTCAGGGTTTTGATTTTTATCAATATTTGCTCTTTTGAGAGATCGTTGAACTTTGTCATATTTGGAGTATATACATGCATAACAGGTGCATAACATTTCCGAAATAACACTTTGCATCTGTGTGGGCATCATCTGTGTCTCCCAGACACAATAATATCTCAAAGAAAGTCCTACATTGACTTTGTTATAATACAGTTACTTCAGAGTGGTGGGGGGGGGCATCACTTTGTCTAGTTTAAGTACTACATTCGTGGGTACTGGACTGGTTACCTTAACTGGAATCTTATTCCAACTTTTCAACGCAATTTTACGAAAAAAATTAGGCGAAAGACATATGATTTTTCTTTTATATTTTGATATATGTATGTAAATAGATTCAGAAAAGGTATCACTCAAGGCCATTGAAATTCAAGTTTGCCGGGACAAAATTTTTGGGAAACGACACCTTCACCCCCATTTTAGCACTAAAGGCATTCCGTAATTTGCTACACCATTTTTGAAGGAATCCAGTAATGTAACAGCTTTATTGTTGTCCCTGCAATTGAGAAAGGTTATAAATCTACTAAAGCCATCAATTCCCCCTAACACAATAAATTTCCATCGGATAAGCTTGTGGTTTGTGTCAATGTGCCACATATGATTTATACCATCAACGTTGTATATACGTCTATGCAACCTTCTCTTCTTTCTATCTTGTATTCCATTGTCATCCAGCCGATGTATGCTCTCTCTTAAACGCATTCTAGTCACCTGTTAAAGAATGAAGTGGTTAGATCTATATATATATATATATATACAAGTCTAAATTGAAAACAACGTTCAAACCTATGATTGCGTTGGATAAAAACCGCAATTTTTATACGTGTGCATGCAAAACAAATTTCTTGTTAGAGGGGTCTAAATACAGCACAAACAACATTTTTCAAAAGACCAAAAAAGTGAAAAAGTATATTTTAACAAAACGCATTTGACTAACAGGTCGAACAACAGATGTTCTTAAATATTTATATATATATAATTTATATATATATAGAAAAAAGTCAAATAGAATCCGTATGCTGGTAACATATAAGAAAATTAATATAAGATAATGACGGTTTCAATTCATCACTTTTACTAGCGCTTTCACTGCTTTCACAGATCTTCAGGTAATGTGACTTGTATTTAAGGAATGACTGTAATATTTTTTCTGTCTATGAAGAAATAACATCAAAAATGTGGTGCACACTGAATAACCCGTGTAACGGGTTATTTTAAAGTGTGCACCACATTTTTTATGTTATTTCGAATAGACAGAAACAATATTACAGTCATTTCTTATAATTTAATTCTAAATTCCATTTTAAACCGGAGTAAACCATGAAAAAACGTTGATGACGTCACGGTCACATGACAAAATTATGTCTATGAGCTGATAAACAAAACAACGTCAGCCAATCAGAAGACGCGTTACATCCAAAATTAAATTATACATAAATGTTATAAAATATTTGATTGACGTTAACAATAGTATGACGTTAACAAATACAAGGAAGACTACTAATGTCATTTTAAAATTGGAGTAAAGTCTTTAAAATGTTTCGTAAAAATTAAAATATTATTTATCATTTAATCCCGGGTTGAGAATGTTTAGGAATTATGATTCTTCTTTCTTCTTCCGGAGAAAATCATTTTGACGATTGACCATATACAACGGTCGTTAGCCCTGATGATTGTTAAATCTTCATGGTTGGTTTGCTGTCTATGTACAGTCATTCTAGTCCGCAGTTCTGTTTTTGTCTCTCCAATATAAAATTCCTCACAATTTGAACATATGAGAGAATAAATGACGTTTGAACTTTTACAAGACATATTTTGTTTAACTGTGAAATGCTTTCCATTTTTGAAATAAATTGAACTTTCTTCTATTAAATCTGGACATGTCATACATCGTTTATCGGTACATTTTCTAACAATAGGCAAAGTTTCATTAAAGTCGAATTTTGAAGATGTTAAATATCGTTATATATATGAATTATATATATGAATATCATTATATATATGAATACAAAAACAAATGAAATTTTGTTCACGTCTATATGTTGTTTGTAAGCATATTTATTTTAGCATGTCTTGGGCAAGATGTTTTGTAGAAGACACAGTATGCATTACTCCTTTTGAACTAATATTACGGATTACTTGAGTATTAAAACATCGGTTAAAAGGAACAGCATACTTGACGGTGCTTTAACTTAAGTGACATTTACATATAAATAAAATTGAGAATGTCAAAGAGACAACAACCCGACCATAGAGCAGACAACAGCCGAAGGCCAACAATGGGTCTTCAATGCAGCGAGAAACTCCCGCACCCGGAAGCGTCCTTCGGCTGACCCCTAAACAAATATGTATACTAGTTTAGTGATAATGGACGTCATACTAGACTCCAAGTTATACACAGGAAACTAAAACCAAAAATGATACAAGACTAACAAAGGCCAGAGGCTCCTGACTTGGGACAGGCGCAAAAATGCGGCGGGGTTAAACATGTTTTTTGAGATCTCAACCCTCCCCCTATACCTCTAGCCAATGTAGAAAAAAACAAACGCACAACGGTACGCACAGTAAAACTCAGTATAAGAGAAGTCCGAGTCTGATGTCAGAATAGGAAACAAAAGAAAATAAATAAAATGACAATAATACATAAATAACAACAGACTACTAGCAGTTACTGACATGCCAGCTCCAGACCTCAATTAAACTGATTGAAAGATTATGTATTCATCATATGAATATCAGGCACAATCCCTCCTGTTAGGGGTTTAGTATTATACCGTCATAAAATATATGAGAAGAACATAACCCGTATCATGCCAACAACTGGTTTTAGAATAAATGTGATTAATTCCGATGCAAAGACCCTATAAGTGAATCAATATTAAAGCCAACATATGCAATCTTTAATGACCTGACAACAGTATCGTAACTATATCCCTTCTTAATAAGTCTGTTTAAAGGTTTTGTTAGCTTTTGAGGTGAATACTGACATTTTTGTGCTTTGTAGAGAATATTACCATAAAAGATTGGATGTGAAATACCAGAACGTATAAGATGTCTGCATGTTGAGTTATATTTACGAATGATGTCCTTATACCGATGATAAAATTTAGTAAATGTTTTGACTAGTTTATGATATCGAAAACCCTAGTGTAATAATTTTTCAGTAATACATAAATTTCACTCGCTAAAATCTAATACGTTGTTACATACACGAGCGAATCGTACAAGTTGAGATATATAAACACCATAAGATGGTGACAAGGGAACGTCACCATCTAAAAATGGATAATTAACGATAGGAAATGAAAAATCATCTCTTTTATCATACATTTTTGTATTAAGCTTCCCGTTAATGATATAGATATCAAGATCGAGGAAAGGACAGTGGTCATTGTTAGTATTAGCTTTATTTAAAGTAAGTTCAACAGGATAAATTTCTTTAGTATACATACTGGAGTCGTCATTATTGAGAGCCAATATATCATCCAAATATCTAAAAGTATTGTTAAATTTTTGTATCAGATGTTGTTTCGATGGGTCTTTGCTGATTTTAGTCATAAATTGTAACTCATAACAATACAAAAACAGGTCCGCAATAAGTGGTGCACAGTTAGTCCCCATTGGAATTCCGATAACTTGACGATATACGCAATCTCCAAAGCGAACAAAAATGTTATCAAGTAAAAATTCAAGGGCAGATATAGTATCAAAGCATGTCTAATTGACATAGTTCTTTTGTTTGTTGCTACTAAAAATGACCTAAAAGAGTTTGAACATATGTATTCGCATTCCGACTTTTTAAATGCCCATTTAATTAGGTGTGTGAATTTTTTCTTAATAAGAATATGAGGCAAAGTGGTATATAGGGTAGAAAAATCAAAACTTTGAACAGATTCAAAATCACCAATATATGCATGCATTTTATCAAGTACTTCCAACGAGTTTTTGACACTCCAAAAGTAATTAATTCCACTATTTTCAAAGGCCTTATTTGAACAATTTATTATCAGGTTTTTGATTGTACCAAGTGTACTAGTAAGTAGAATAGACAATTTAGTAGTGGAACAATGACTTGAAGACGAAATAAATCTATATTTGTAAAGTGATTTGTGTAGCTTCGGAAGACAGTTCATAGTTGGGACTTTCGTTGTATTTGGTTCTGCTTGTAAAGAAGTAGCTAATAGTTTATGTTTGTTACAGATATCGTTTTCTGAAAATGAAGTCTATGTTTCGTTTTCCGGAGATTTAAACTGGAGTAAAAGGGGGGCAAAATATACCGACGGAACATTTAAACTCATAAGTAAAAAATAAACTGACAAAGCCATGGCTAAAAAAGAAACATACAAACGACAGAACACGAAACACAACATAGAAAACTAAGGATTGAGAAACACGAACCTCACCAAAAACTGGGGTGATCTCAGGTGCTCCGGAAGGGTAAGCAGATTCTGCTTCACATGTGGCAGCCGTAGTGTAGCTCATGTTAGTACAAACCCTGTAATAAGTCTAATTCGGTAGGTCACATTCGGGAAAAAGGGGAGCGTAAACCAGTTTTGGAAATAGTGCGCATGACAAAAAATAATTCACAATACATTAAGAAACTGTTCCGCAACACATTTTGAGAAAGTTTATTAAGTCTACTTGTCAGATAATAAAATGACACTATTTTGTATAGAAAATAAAAACATCTTTAGGTGTTTTTGCCCATTTCATGACATGTAAAAACAGACTTATATATCTGACAAGTGAACTGAACTAAGTGACAAGTAGATCTAATTAAGTGACAAGTAGACTTATTTAGCTAATTATGACGACTTAACTAAGTGACAAGTAGGGGCAGATATATGCCACCATAGATTCATGTTTTAACAAAATAAAACCTTCGACTGAAAAGTTTGATTACGTTCAATAACTAAAGTATGACTTAAACAGCTGTGACGGACTTTTCGAATTAATGGAAAATATAAAATTGTGAAAATGCAAAATTTTTTAGGGATCCCAAAATTTATTCTTTGGCATTGACACTCAAAATTGTAGACGTTGAAGTTAAATATGTGTACATTGGCTCAAGGTGAGCGGCATGAGCGGGTAGATTGAGCGCTCACTAAACATGTTTAACTTCGCCTTATTTTGCGACCGTCCTAAGTCAAGAACCTTAAGCATTTGTTATTCTTGTATGTTTTATACTTTTGGTTCATCTCTGTGTTTCGAAGTGTAGAGTGGTGTCTATTTTCCTGATTTAGTATAGGGGAGGGTTGTGATCTCGCTAACATGTTTAAACCCGCCACATTATGTATGTATGTGCCTGTCCCAAGTCAGGAGCCTGTAATTCAGTGGTTGTCGTTTGTTGCTGTGTTACATATTTGTTTTTCGTTCATTTTTTGGTACATTAATTAGGCCGTTTGAATTGTTTTACAATTGTCATTTCGGGGCCTTTTTTTAGCTGACTGCGGTATGGGCTTTGCTCATTGTTGAGGCCGTACGGTGACCTATAGATGTTAATTTTTGTGTCATTTGGTCTGTTGTGAAGAGTTGTGTCATACCAATCACACCCCATCTCTTTTTTATATAAGTGTTTCAGGGCCTTCTCAAGCCACCATCTGGGTGCGGGATTTCTCGCTTTATTGAAGACCCACTGGTGGCCTTGTGTTGTTTTGTAAATTTTTGTCGGGTTGTAATCTTTTTGACGATTTCATCGTTTCCACTTTTTATTCTTTTTGCTATCATCTTTTATATCTTTGCTCTATAAGTGAAACCATATTCATGGGAAATTACACTTTTATCCATTCCCGAAAACTGTGGATGCTCGTTTGGTGACAATTTTATGTTGAGTTTACTGTCCCGCTACATTTTCACTCATATTTAATAGATAATACTTGTAAATGTATGGCATGACCATTCGGTATGGAGGCGGGTTAGTGGCTAAAGGATTTCGGGAGAAAAAAAATTAAGTTGATTTGCAAAAGACAAATTGAAAATAAAAATTCTTCTGCCTTTCAAAATGCAAAACATTTCAAAAAGTAGTTGTGTACAAGAAAGAACTTTAATGTCCATGCTACAAAAATTAACAGTTTTAGTAAAAAGGTTCAAATCGAAAATTCCAACCGCAATACCACCCAACCCCATCCCCTTTTTTACAACGACTAGATCCCATGTTCACCACCTGGTAACAATTAATTTTATGAAACATATGACTGTGTGATTTATTTGGTATTAGAAAGGAAATCAAATATATAAATAAAAAAGAGAGTATTCAACGTACCTGTATAGCTGTTTTTTGCATTTACAATCCTTTTATCATATTTTCGCCGCAGCGGGGGAATTCCTGAACTATCTCCTGTATTAAGGAATCAAAATGTTTTAAATTTTTAGTTAAATTGCATTGCCGCATTCTCCTACAAACTGTACTTTCAGAAGCTGATAGGAGCTTTGCTATATCAGTAACAGTAAATTGGCATTCCAGACAAAAGTGTAGAATATTCTCTGGTATCTAAAATATTCGACTTCCAGGTGCTCGGCACAAAGCAGAAGATCCATAATTTAAACACTTTAACCGTAAATTCATTATTTTAGAGCTATCGATTAAGCCTAAACTTTGCAATTCAAATTTGGACAATTTTCCGACAATATCTGGTGTTATTTTTTCATCTTTAAAACGCGATACCAACGTGCCTAGGTTTAACTCTTTCAAAATCTCGCCCATTTTTCATACGACATAGATACAGATCTTGGCGGCAATAACTGCTTTTTTCGTAGAAGCAGATCGGAATCAGTTCTGACGTAGTGAGTAATCGCATGTTCATTGACCATCAGGACGATGAATGCACATCATCATAATGATGTTCGACATCATCATAATGATGTTCTGACATCATATAAAGATGTAAACCGAACCACACCATATGATGTTACATTGTCATAATATAATGACCTTACCACACCATATAACGATGTTAGCACATAACATAAGGATAAGTTCACATCATATAAAGAAGTTTGCACATAATATAAAGACATCTGTACATGATATAAGATAATTTGCACATCATATAAGACCATTTGCACATCATATAAGATAATTTGCACATCATATAATATAATTTGCACATCAGATAATGTCAAATTGTCATCATATAAAGGTGATTGCATATCGTATAAAGGTGATTGCACATCACATAATGCCGTTTCTACATCGTATAAGGAAAGCATCACATAATATAAGGACTCAATCACATAACATAATGGAGAAAGCACATCATATAATGAATTGTGCACATGATATAAAGATGTTTGCACCTCATATAAATGTGTTTGGACAGCATATAAGGACAACTTCACATCATATAATGACAAATGTACATCATATAAGGACAAGTTCACATCACATTATGACAAGTGTACATCATATAAGGACAAGTGCACATCAAATAATGTCATTTGCACATCATATAAGGGTAAAATGACATCATATAATGGCAAATGAACATCATATAATGAGAAATGTCATAATAAGACAGTGTCGGCGTTCCATAATAACTGCTTGAAAT